>NC_035108.1:205649342-208065592 GCF_002204515.2 Aedes aegypti
TAGATTGGACCTACCACGGCAATCTTTGCCCTACTCAAAGCTGGCGAAGCTATTCCCGCATCTGCAGGGACTACCAGCTCATGATTACGATCAAGCAATGCCTTGCATCTTGATTGGGAACGGTTAGGGTGGACCATCTATGGAAAGAATTCGGAAAACCTGGGAAATCTAGCGCACACCTTTCACATCTGTGAATGCCGCGACGAACAATCACTCCATGAGTTGGTAGCACAGTTCTTTAGCATAGAAAGTCTGGGAATATCTACCACGATGGTTCTTGAACCAGAAGAAGTACAGCGTGCGAATAGAATCCTTCGCGAGACTACTAAGCGAGTTGGGACGAGATTCGAAACCGGGCTTCTTTGGAAGTTCGATCATTGGGAATTTCCGGACAGTTACCCGATGGCTGTTAAGCGATTGCAGAGCTTAGAGCGCCGAATCCAAAGTGATCCTGTGATAGGTGAAAGCATCAAACGGCAGATAGCGGAGTACATAGTGAAGGGATATATCCATAAAGCATCGGAACAGGAGCTCAACGAGGCAGATCCACGGCGCGTTTGGTATTTACCCTTGGGTGTCGCACTGAATCCCAAAAAGCCTTCCAAAGTACGCATATTTTGCGACGCTGCAGCCAAGGTAGATGGGATTTCGTTGAACAGTCTGCTTCTGAAAGGTCCGGACCTACTCAACAATCTGTTTGAAGTTCTCTTCGGTTTCCGCGAAAAACGGATTGCAGTTTGTGCCGACCTGAAGGAGATGTTTCATCAGATCCAGATACGAAAGGAAGATCGACATGCTCAACGACTACTCTGGCGCGATGATCCAACGAAGAGCCCGGAAGTCTACCTAATGGACGTTGCCACGTTCGGGGCCACCTGTTCACCGTGCTCAGCACAATTCGTCAAAAACCTAAACGCCGCCGAGCATGCGAAAGAGTATCCAGTTGCTGCTGTCGCCATTCAACGGAAGCATTATGTAGATGACTATATGGATAGCGCGGATAGTGTCGAAGAAGCGATAAAAATTGCAGATGAGGTGCGGCACGTGCATTCACAAGGTGGTTTCCACTTACGTAACTGGTTGTCCAATTCCAAAGAAGTTCTCTTACGGGTCGGGGAAAATGACCCAGCTTCCGAGAAAAACTTCCAATTGGACAAAGGAAGCTCAACGGAACGCGTTCTTGGACTGTTTTGGAGACCCGATAAAGATGATTTCACGTTTTCCACAAATTCGACCAGACACGTGGAGCAACCGACCAAGCGTCAAGCCTTGAGCGTGGTGATGAGCACCTTTGACCCATTAGGCTTCCTGGCATTCTTTCTGATCCATGGCAAAATCCTTATTCAAGAGCTCTGGCGAGCAAAGATCCAGTGGGACCAGTTGTTACCAGAAAAACTGTCCGAACAATGGACACGGTGGATTGCGTATTTCCAATGCCTGGACCAGATCAGTATTCCGCGCTGCTATTTTCCACGTCATTCGGTAAAAGACATTCTGTCACTACAGCTGCAAATTTTCGTAGATGCAAGCGAAGAGGCGTTTGCTTGCGTTGCATACCTGCGGGCCGAATTTTCGAATGGGATTGAAATAGCACTTGTTGCCGGAAAATCGAAGGTGGCTCCTTTAAAAGCTTTGTCCATACCAAGACTAGAACTTATGGCAGCGGTGATCAGGGCCCGTTTGCGACAGACCATAATCGAAAGACACTCGTTACAGATTGATCGAACTTACCTTTGGAGTGATTCTAGAACGGTGCTCGCCTGGATCAACTCTGACCATCGTAACTACCGACAATTTGTCGCATGTCGTGTAGGGGAGATACTTTCCAAAACGCAAGCCAATCAATGGCGCTGGATACCATCCAAGGAAAACGTAGCGGATGATGCCACAAAATGGGGAAGAGGACTCTCTGTGTCACCGAGTAGCCGATGGTTTAGAGGTCCGGACTTCCTATACCTACCGGAAGTCCACTGGCCTGTGAATACCCAATTCGAAGTCTCGCAGACGAATGAGGAACTTAGGGCTTGCTTGATACACCAGGAAGCGATGGTCGAGCACCAAGTAAATTGGAAACGATTTTCGCAATGGTCTCGTTTGTGGCGAGCAATAGCATATGTATATCGGTTTGTGCAGAACTTGAGACGAAAGGTGAACAATACGTTGCTGCTGCTTGGACCGTTAACCCAAGCCGAACTAGCCAAAGCGGAGACAACTATCTGGCGCTGGGTGCAAGGTGAGGTGTTTCCGGACGAGGTAGCTATACCAAGGGGTGGATCACTTCTGATGCATCTGATGCAACAACAAAATTAAATGCATTTAAATGCACATTTCTGAAAATGCGCAATAATTCATGGCTTGCTCGAACTATTCTCTGTTGTCGTTTTCAAAGTGTCAGTTTGAATTTTTTCTCGACCAATTTAACAAAAGTATCTTCCTTTTCCAAAACGTAACGAGCAAAAGGTTGTAAATTTCTTCGTGAATTATTGGCGATGAAGAATGGCAGTATCATGCACTGCTTCACCATATCATTGTGATCTCATAAGTCTCAGTTCCTGAGAATATCACAAATATAATTAGCGTTTTTCCGGATAATAATATTTTATATGTTATTGCTTCAGAAACCGACAGACTGGACGTGCCACGGGTTGGAGCATGGATTCTGTCTCATCAAAAAGGTGGCATGTAGAAAAGCTCAACGTAGAAGCATTCCCGCTATCTAAAGGCGATGGCGGCGTCGTTTCTAAGTTAAAAAAAAATCAAAATACCCGTTTCCTTATCTGGCATAATCCGCATAAGTTGGTCCGAAGGGTATTATTAAAAATAAAGTATGTGCAGATTATACCTACCTAGGAAGATGAGCATCCAGGACCAGTTGTTTCGTTTTTCGAAGCTGCTTTAAATGCCATCCAACTATGGATGGAGTGGAATTAATATATGCTCTAAGAGCAGTTCATAGGCAACATGGACATTTGAGATAATTTTTACACGATTGGAGTCTGGGATACTTTATTCAAAAAGGAGTTTTGGAACAGCTCCGTTCCGTGGTTTACAAACAGCAGTAAAGGATATCATTGTTGGGGGTACAAAGCAAGCCTTCGATGAAAATATCCCATTGAAGGTAAAATAGTTAATCAACATCAATTTTCATCTTCCCATACAAGCCCACAACCAACATTAAAGCAAATAAAACAAGTTTGATACATAATTGTTTAGCTGTTTTTAATCTAAGTTATATCCACCCGATTAAGTTGAGGTGTCGTCAGTAGAGTTGGGATTATTCAATCCGCCACCAGTAAATACTGTTGTCTACAACCAGCTCCATTAGTGACTCCCATACGTGAATAAAAACTTTTTGCCTCTATCAGGCCATCAACGCCCCGTCCGCAGTGCATGTACCACAAATGTAGTTTTTATGTTTGCTAGATTTGCTGGTTAAGGGGGCAGGATCCGTCATTGATTTTGGAATTTTCAAAAGCAGTTTTTTCGTTCAAAATCAACAAAATTTACAGGAAAATGTGTTCACTGTATTCTATTCTCTAACCCAAACAAAGTGAACATATTTCCATCGAATAATTCTCAGATTTGAACAGAAAAACTGCTTTTGAAGTTTGGATGATGACGATGATTACGATGACGGAGCGTTGAACGTTAATTTACAAGCTTGGTAAGCTGACATAAATAACGTTTCTGATTAGTTAGAAAATATAGAGATGGACCTGTAGAACAAACTCGTAACTCTAACAACAAACAATGACGCGTTGCTATAACACGATACGATTGTAGTCAGGGCCACGGCATAAAAAATTAATTTAGTACACCGTGGTCAGGGCTAAGTTGATGTAGAAGTCTAAAAAATGCATTTGATGCAATTCAATGCACATCTGATGTGCATTGAACAAGTGATCCACCCCTTGAGCTATACTTTCTAAAATGCGTGCCGAGCATACAGAGAGTCTTGGGAAATTGGAGCGAACTAGTACTATTCGTAAGCTGTCGCCTTTCATGGACGAAAACGGTGTAATACGCATGGACAGTCGAATATCCGCAGCCACGTTCGCCTCATTTGACACCCGATTTCCAATCATCTTGCCAAAAGATCATACTGTAACTGAGCTGGTTATTGGGTGGTACCACCGGAAGTATCTTCATGGGAACGGCGAAACCGTTGTGAATGAAGTAATACAGCGATTCCACGTACCTAATCTAAGAACGGTAGTTCGCAAGGAGAAGAAGAAATGTGCATGGTGCAAGTTGAAATTAGCAGCACCAGCGGTTCCGCGAATGGCGCCTCTTCCAGCAGCTAGATTGAAGGCGTTCGAACGACCTTTTTCGTACGTGGGAGTTGATTACTTCGGACCGATAGCTGTGCGTGTTAATCGAGGAAGCTGCAAAAGATGGGTAGCGTTGTTCACGTGCCTAACCGTCCGAGCTGTTCATCTAGAGATCGTTCATTCGCTCACCACGGAGTCCTGCAAAATGGCTTTCCGCCGGTTTATAGCACGCAGAGGAGCTCCGGTAGAAATCTATAGCGACCGGGGAACCAACTTTGTCGGATCTAGTAACGAGCTGCAGCGAGAGATGTGCGTAATTGAACAACAGCTCGTCGAGACCTTCACCAATACGAAAACCAGGTGGATATTCAATCCGCCCGCCGCTCCTCACATGGGCGGCGCATGGGAACGTCTAGTAAGATCAGTTAAGACAGCACTTGCGGCCTGTTTTATTATTCGAAATTAAACACGGATTTTATATTTTCAACGTTTATTACCAAACTGTACTTAGCGATGTGTACCGCACTAGCTCTAAAACTGTAATGGCGCTACGACATGATGTGTGTGTATGTGTTGGTAGTGTTATACAAAGGTAGTATGAAATGTGTTATAATAAACAAGGGGTGTGTCGATGCAATATATAACATCTTCCCCTTTCTATAAAAAGTTCACAAATCTAACTGAAAATCATTAAATTTAGCTGGAACGCGAATATTCCTTTTTGGTCGGCTATTCGGTGTCGGTGTAATGGGACGAGACCGATTTGAATTTGAAGTGGGTGGTGCAACGGGTGTAACCGCGGCTTGTGTCAACAAAGTAGGCATCGATTCATTCGTGTTGTTGTTTGTGTTGCGCAGCTGAGTAGCAGGAATAATTTCAGCTGTCGGATTGGAAGCAAAATCCATCGTCATCGTAGTAGCAGGATTTGGACCTTCTTGGGCTGGAACTGGAGCAGGAGGAACAGAGCGGATAGGCAGCGTTTCGGGATCTTTACGTGGCTTGAGGTGAACTAGTGATCGGCGGTAGTCCACACCATCCACATTCACTACGTAGGAGCGATCGTTTAGGCGACTAGAAACGATTCCGGGTGTCCAGAACTTGGATGTGTCGGGTCTCAACTGAACATGAACTGGTGACCCAACTTGTAAATCAGGTAACTGTTTTGCTTTCTTGTCGTAGTAGAATTTAGCCTTCTTACGATTTGCTTCAATTGCAGTATGAACATCTTCAACCACGGCAGGACAAAGGCGATCAACTGCTGCTGGCACACCACATCGAGTAGAACGAGAGAAGAGACGAGCAACTGGACTCGAACCAATTTTGTTCGGAATATTACGCCAGTGCAATAAGGCGTACCAATAATCCGAGCCACTTTCTTCCGCCTTCTTCAATAGATGTTTGGCTATTTTAACAGCGGCCTCTGCTTTACCGTTGGCTTGCTGATGATACGGCGCGGATGTTACCAGCTCGAAGTCCCACTCAGATGCAAACTTTGTCATCTTCTGGTTGACGAAATTAGTGCCGTTGTCACAAACAACGCGCTGAGGAATACCATGTCGAGCAAAGTTTCCTTTACAAGCGATGATAACGGATTCCGAAGTCAAATCCTTGAGGATGTCCAATTCGAAGAAATCGGAGTAGTGATCCACCGTAATAAGGAAGTTTCGTCTGGCACCTCGATATTCAGCGAAGAACACATCCATCGAAACGAGTTGGAATGGATAAACCGGAATTTCGTGGCTTTGCATTGGTGGATTCGACTGGGATGCTGCGAACTTTGCACAAATGCCACACTGCTTGACGACATCTTTAATTTGGGAGTTCATTCCGGGCCAGAAGAGATTCGCTCGTGCTAATTTCAACGTCGCCTCTATCCCGTTGTGGCTTGCATGGCAGCTTTCAACTAAGCTTCGGCGAAGAACATGTGGCACTAGTATACGGTCATTGCGAAAAAATCAGACCGTCTTGACTTGAGAGTTCATTGCGATAACAGAAATACATTTTTGCACTGTCGGGAATACGGTCAGCGGAATCTGGCCAACCATGTTGAATGTACTTCATCAGCAATTGCATAGAGGGGTCTCTTTCTGTTTGTTCGATAACTTCACTTATTCTACTGTCCGAAACTCGCAAGAATGCACTTAATTTCACATCTTCCACATCTTTTAGCACTTTGTAAATGTTCTGTTTCTTGTAATTTTCAGACTGCACTGCTGGAAGACACGCACGCGATAGCGCATCGGCCACCACGTTTTCCTTACCCGTCACGAACACCACTGAAAGATTATACCGCTGAAGATTCAGCAGCATATGCTGCAACCGACGAGGAGCTGACAGTAGTGGTTTTCGAAAAATCGTAATAAGCGGCTTATGATCCGTCCTAATTGTTGCCTTGGGATTCCCTACAATTAGCTGGTCGAAACGTATGCAAGCGAAGAGAATGGCCAGAAGCTCTTTCTCGATTTGAGCATAATTCCTCTCCGTCGATGTCAGCGTTCTTGACGCATAGCCGATGACTCCATCCTGTTGGAATATTGCTACTCCCAGGCCGGTGCTGCTAGCATCACATTCAATCATCACCGGCTCTTTGACGTCATAGTAACGAAGAGTGTTAATATCAGCCACCATCGATTTGACTTTTTCGAACTCCATTTTCTCCTGCGATGTCCACTGCCAGGGAACGGACTCCGAAATTAGCCTTCGCAGGTTGTTCATGTTGGTGCTGAGATTCCGAATAAAACGACTAAGCTAGTTCACCATGCCAATAAATCGATGGACCTCCTTGCGGTTGACTGGTGTTGGATAACTGCGAATAGCAACCACCTTGTCTTCATCCGGTTTCAAACCTTCGTCCGTGAGCACATGCCCATAGAACTTGACGGACCGTTCACATAGCTTCAATTTTGATCCATTCAGCTTCACGTTGTGGTGTTCCAGACGGCAAAGAAGATTTTCCAAAGACTCGTTGTGATTAATGAGCGCTTCCTCAAGGGTGTCACCTACACCGAAAATCAAAAGATCGTCGGCAATGCATTCAACCCCTTTTAGCCCTTGGATAACTTCTTGGAGCTTTATTTGAAAAATCTCAGGGGCTGGCGCGATACCAAATGGAAGGCGAGTCCAACGATATCGACCAAATGGGGTCCAAAAAGTTGTTAACTTGCTGCTAGGCTCGTCGAGGACCACATGCCAGAAACCCTTCCTAGCATCGACAGAGGAGAATACCTTTGCTTTACCCAATTCTGGAAGGATTTCATCCAGCGTGACGAATTGCAAATTGGGTCGCTTCAATGCTTTATTCAATGGTACTGGATCAAGGCAAATACGAACTCCTGATTCTGGCCCACCACGTTGCACAATCACCAGATTACTCACCCATTCCGTATGCTGAGTTTCTTTGACGATGATTCCATCCCGCTCAAGGGATTCCAATTCTCGTTTCAGCATTCCACGAACTGCTATGGGAACTCGTCGGGGAGACTGGATAGACGGAGTTATCGATTTATCTACTTCCAGTGTGACAACGCCCGGTAGCATCCCATATCCGGAAAAAAGTCCCTTATGCTCGTCAACTATCTTCTGAGCCTTGATACGGTAGATGCTGAATAACTTGTCTGGTGAATTCACTTGCGGTTCTACGAATGACACTGTTTGGCAGAACTTTACGAATCCGAGCTCACGAGATGCTTTAGCAGATAAAAGCGGACGATGATCTCCTTCCACAACCTGTAACACCAGGCGGTATTTCCGATCGAGACGGCGACAGGGAACTTTGACTTGACCAAGCACAATGATTGGATTGCCACCGAAACTTTGAAGACGAAACTTCGTCGGTAGCAAAGCTGGATTGCATTCGCCGCAGAGCTTAACGAGATAATCGTGACCAATGAGGCTCGTGTTAGCACCCGTGTCGAGTTCACAAAGCACTGTATTCCACTGTTTGGCGAATTTCAAATCTAGTTCGGCTAACACACTGCCGCCACCACTGGAATTGTCAAACACCTTTCCGATTTCGTATTCCACATCACTTTGCGACGACGTATCACTATCGAAGTCGGATTCCGATCCATCAGAGTCACTTTCTTTCACCTCTTTCACATGCTTGAACTTTCGGCTCTTGGATTTACCACTGGCTTTGCACACTTTTTCGAAATGGTTTTTTCCATGACACCGGTGGCATCGCTTTCCGAAAGCAGGACATACACCTTTAACAAATTCATGCCGATCGCCACAAAACTTGCATCTGGACGAACCGGCTCTGGAATCTCCTTTTGTCTTCCGGATTTTATTGACTTCTGACTGTTTCACCGGAACGCCGAGTTCAGCTGCTCTTGACGAAGCAATTTCTTCGGCTCTGCACAGATCGATGGCCTTATCCAAAGTAATTTCCGGCATAGTCAACAGCTTTGTACGCATATGTGGCCACTTATTAGAGGTAACCAACTTAAAAGTTGTTAGTTCCGTAGCCAGGTTGCCAAGCTTGGCAAGGCGGGCTAGTGTCTTCAACCGGGAGCAAAAATCATCAGTCGTTTCTCCTGGCATTTGCATGGCACCAAAAAAATCCAAACGATCCACATTCACATTCCGTTTGGGAACGACGATTGCCTTGATTGCTTTCAAGGTCTCTTCCGGATTTACTTTTTGCTGAGCAGTGAGCTCGAAATTGAAAAACTTTTTGCGATCTGGCTCACCGATGACGGACAAAAGGAAGCTGACTTTTTTAGAATTGTCCGTAGCCGGCCATTGATTCATTCCAATAGCACTTGCGTATTCCATCCAGCTCTTCTCGAAGAAGTCGAAATTCTCGGCCATGTCGCCCTCCAAAGCCAGAGGGGAAGGCAATGGCACAGGTACTCCGGATGCACATGGTTGCTGGGTGGTTTGAGCTGGATCGACTGCTCTCGGGGTGTTTATGGACTGCACAAGAGTATGAAACATCTGAGCTTGATGTTCCATGAACATTTTAAACTGATTCGGATCCATTTTAACGAAGACTTCCGACCAGTGTACCAATTTTCAAAATGGCCGCCGTTGCGACTCACGATCGAACACGAACCGACTTTCGACAA
Source organism: Aedes aegypti (assembly GCF_002204515.2). Lineage (NCBI taxonomy): Eukaryota > Metazoa > Arthropoda > Insecta > Diptera > Culicidae > Aedes > Aedes aegypti. The sequence continues at coordinate 205,658,683 of NC_035108.1, forward strand.
AACTGACGCTGCTGCGACGTACGAGCAAACACGAACCGGATTTCTTCGTTCGAAACTTCCGCGATTTCAACTATGACGCCGGAAACATTCAGAAGCACACGCTAGCTTCTGACACCATGTTTTATTATTCGAAATTAAACACGGATTTTATATTTTCAACGTTTATTACCAAACTGTACTTAGCGATGTGTACCGCACTAGCTCTAAAACTGTAATGGCGCTACGACATGATGTGTGTGTATGTGTTGGTAGTGTTATACAAAGGTAGTATGAAATGTGTTATAATAAACAAGGGGTGTGTTTTAGTCTTTATTAAAACACATGAATTAGCGAATTCATTAACTTTATTCTCTGCGATCTTTTCACTGCGGCGCACTCAATCAAACTGAACTCTCCTCTGTGTCGAGAAGGTAGGGGTGGCAACGCTTGTATAAATTCAACTAATAATTAGGGGTGTACATAATAGAACATCCTCCCCACTTTAAAAATAAGTATTGTAACATCAATTCAAATCATAATCTTTCAACTTCTCTGGAATTTTAATCACCCGTTTCGGTCTGGTAACCTTGTCACTTATTGATGGAATCCGACTCTCGGTGGGCTTCACTGTCGATGTTGATAAAGCTGACAGCGACGGTGACACTGACAACGATGACGGCGACAAAGCAGGCGGCGAGCAAATTGTGTTAGGAACTTCAGAAGAAACTTCGTCGTCAATGTTGTTGTTTGTTCGCTGACCCATAACAGTTCGCGGTTCTCTTGGCACAATTCCTTCGTTGTCCTTGGGAGTGATTGCAGTACGAGCGGATGGAGCGGTTTCTTCAATTCGTGGCTTTATGTGTACAAGGCTACGGCGATATTCCTTCCCTTTTGCTGCAACACAGTAGGATCTGTCATTCAACCGCTTCGAAATAGTACCTGGAGTCCAAATCTTGGATGTGTCTGGACTAAGCTGCACGAAGACAGGAGAACCGGTTTCCATATCTGGTAAGTGGCGCGTTTTCTGATCGTACCTGTGTTTCACCTTCCTTCGGTTTTCTTCGATACTTTCAGGGACATCTTTAACAATTTTCGGCAGCAAATTAGCGACAGAACGTGGGACACTGCAACGTGTTGAGCGGGAAAATAAACGGGCAGACGGACTCGAACCAATCTTGTTGGGAATATTTCTCCAATGTAGCAAAGCATACCAGAAATTAGTTCCGGTTTCAGTAGCTTTTACTAGCAAACGTTTTGCTATTTTGACGGCGGCTTCTGATTTTCCATTTGCTTGCTGGTGGTACGGCGCTGAAGTCACTAATTCAAAATCCCAATGTTTAGCGAACTCGACCATCGGACGATTAACGAAATTCGTAGCATTGTCCGTCAAAACTCGCTGTGGTGTTCCGTGACGAGCAAAGTTTTGTTGGCATGCTGATATGACGGAATGAGGCGTTAGATCGCGTAGGATGTTCACCTCAAAAAAATCGGAATAATGATCCACAGTGACTAAAAGGGCTCGCTTGCGTCCTTCATATTCTGCAAAGAACACGTCCATGGATATCAGCTGGAACGGATGGATCGGAATGATATGGCTTTTCATGGGTGGGTTAGCTTGCGATGCGGAAAACTTTGCGCACACGTTGCAGCTTTTCACTACTTCCTTTATTTGCGAGTTCATGCCGGGCCAAAACAGGTTTGCCCGGGCCAGCTTGAGAGTAGCTTCTATGCCGTTATGGCTTACATGACAGCAATCAATTAATTTACGACGAAGTGCATACGGTACTACTATTCGGTCACCTCTGAAAACGATTCCACTTTGGGTAGCCAACTCATCACGATAGCTGTAGTAAATTTTCACGTTATCGGGCACTCGAGTGATTGAATGTGGCCAACCATGATTCACATAATCGATGATCTGCTGCATTGTTGGATCTTTAGCTGTCTCGTCCATTATTTCGCTCAATCGACTATCTGAGATGCTTAAATACTGATTCAGCTCCACGTCTTCAATCTCCCTGAAGATCTTGTAGATGCACAACTTTTTGTATCGATCCGTGGGTTGGTCATCTGCTATAGGTGCTCGCGACAACGCATCAGCGACGACATTTTCCTTTCCAGTAACAAATTCCATTGAAAGGTTGTACCGCTGAAGGCTAAGTAGCATGTGTTGTAGTCTGCGTGGTGCAGAAAGCAGAGGCTTTTCGAAAATATTGAGCAGCGGCTTGTGGTCGGTCTTAATGACTGCTTTTGGATTTCCAACGATTAGTTGATCAAAACGGATGCACGCAAACAGAATAGCCAGCAACTCCTTTTCAATTTGGGCGTAGTTACGTTCCGTCGCAGTCAGGGTTCGAGAAGCATATGCTATAACTCCGCTACTTTGGTACACAACAGCTCCCAAACCAAAACAGCTGGCATCACATTCGATGGTAATTGGCTGGTTTACGTCATAATACTGGAGCGTCCCAATATCCGATACCAAAGATTTGACTCGATGAAACTCTGCTGCTTCTGTTGGTGTCCATTTCCACGGCTGGGATTCTGAGATGAGCTTTCGCATGTTGGTAAGATTTGCACTCAGATTCGGGATAAATCTGCTGAGATAATTCACCATGCCGATGAAACGATGTACTTCTTTGCGGTCTGTAGGTGTCGGGTAGTTACGAATAGTCGCAATTTTGCTCTCATCCGGTTGAAGACCCTTATCCGTTAGGATGTGTCCGTAGAACTTCACTGAAGTCTGACATAGTTTAAGCTTTTCACGATTCAACTTTACGTTGTGTTTTTCCAACCTGCATAATAATTTTTCTAGGCACAAATTGTGGTTGGATAAAGCTTCCTCCAGTGAATCTCCTATGCCGAAAATCAGAATATCATCTGCTATGCATTCAACACCTTCGAGGTCCTGTATGGTTTCTTGGAGCTTCATCTGGAATATTTCGGGTGCCGGTGCAATACCAAATGGTAGCCGGGTCCAGCGGTATCGCCCGAAAGGCGTCCAGAACGTTGTTAGTTTACTGCTCGCTTCATCCAAGACAACATGCCAAAATCCTTTCTTGGCATCTACCGTTGAAAAAACTTTCGCCTTGCCCAGCTCTGGAAGAATTTCATCAATGGTGACAAACTGCAAGTTCGGCCTCTTCAACGCCTTGTTCAACGGAACTGGGTCCAAGCAAACACGAATACTCTGCTTAGCAGGATCACCACGCTGCACAATGAGAATGTTGCTAACCCAGTCAGTATGAGTTGTTTCCTTTACGATGATTTCTTCTCTTTCCAGCATTTCAAGCTCCGCCTTTAACTTGCTGCGTAATGCGATCGGAACTCGACGAGGAGTTTGAATTGATGGGGAAATTGAATTGTCGACCTCCAAGGATACTTCGCCGACCAGTTTTCCATATCCCGTGAACAATTCCTTGTGGGTGTCCACAATCTTTTGAGCGTGAACACGGTAAACTTTTAGCAGGTTTTCCGATGATACAGCTGGATTTGGTCCACCAAATGTGACTGACTTGCAGAATTTGACGAATCCGAGTACTCTGGATGCTTTTGCAGACAGTAGTGGACAATGGTCTCCTTCTACCACCTGCAGTACCAAACTGTATTTTCTTCCTTTACGCCGACAGGGTACTTTTACTTGCCCTAGCACTTTGATAGGACTTCCACCAAAGCTCTGCAAACGTAGCTTTGATGGAAGCATCACGAGATTTTCTTCTTTATCTTGTTTCACTAGATAGTTTTGTCCTATGAGACTGGTGTTGGCACCAGTGTCCAGTTCACACTTGATTTTCTTCCACTTTTCACAGAACTTTAACTCCAACTCAGCAACAACACATCCTCCACGCTCGGAACAGTCGAAAATTTTTCCGATCTCATATTCCGGCTCACTATCTTCAGATGATGCGTCGTCTTGGGAAGCAGATGACTCCTCAGACTCACTGCTGTCGTCTTTAATCTCCTTGACTCTTCTGGTGCCTCTGTACGATTTACGTTTGGCTTTGCACACTCGCTCAAAATGATTTCTTCCCTTACATCGATTACACCTTTTATCAAGGGCAGGACAAACACCTTTCGAGAACTCGTGCTGATCACCACAGAATTTGCAATGGAGCGTCTTCGGCTTGGGCCTGGATTTGCTTTTTCTGACTTTCTTAATCTCAGATTCGGATTTTGAATCCATAGATTGGATTGCCAGATCCTGACATCGTTTGGTGGTGATTTCCTCCGCTCTACACATGTCGACTGCTTTGTCAATGGTGATGTCTGGTATAGCCAACATTTTGGAACGAATCTGTGGCCATTTATTGGCTGTAACGAGTTTGTAGGTAACGAGTTCATCCATTAGGTTACCTAGTTTAGCACCATGAGCTAGTATCTTCAGACGGGTTGCAAAATCGTCGGTAGACTCACGGGAAAACTGAGTGGCACTAAAAAATTCCAGTCGATCCAAAATAACGTTTCGTTTCGGTGTTACTTTGTCTCGAATTGCTGTTAAAGCTGCATCTGGATCATTACGCTGAGCCTCAGTGAGCTCGAAGTTAAAGAACTTTTTTCGGGCTGGTTCCCCAATCACAGAAAGAAGAATGCTGACTTTCTGCTGATTGTCGATGGCGGGCCACGAGTCCATCTTTGTAGCTTTCACATAATTGTTCCAGCTTTTTTCGAAAAAATCCATGTTTTCGGTCATGTCGCCTTCCAATACGAGCGGTGAAGGTAGAGGCATTTGTGGTGTGGCTGGAATCTGCGTGGCAGCCCGTGCCGCTATCGTAGCGGCAGTCGCATTTAATCCTTGCATCAACTGCGTCATCATTTGAGCCTGATGCTCCATGAACGCTTTGAACTGGTTTGGATCCATTTCATGAGGATTTACACTGAATCACACTCGGAAAATAGCAATGGCGGCACTTTTTACCGACGTGAACACTTCTCGAACGATCACCCGGGAAACAAAATGGCGGCTCACGGTAAACTATCGTGACCACTTCTGTCCGGTTTTCTACATTGAAAACGTTATCCGCGATATCAATGACGCCGGAAAACACAACAGTAGTCCAGGTTTACTTCTGACACCATGTTTTAGTCTTTATTAAAACACATGAATTAGCGAATTCATTAACTTTATTCTCTGCGATCTTTTCACTGCGGCGTACTCAATCAAACTGAACTCTCCTCTGTGTCGAGAAGGTAGGGGTGGCAACGCTTGTATAAATTCAACTAATAATTAGGGGTGTACATAATAGAACAGGGTGCGTCGATGCAATATATAACACGGCCATGTATACTACTAGAATTCCCAATGAAGAAACGCTGGAAACGCTGGTGGCAGAAGCAGAAGGAGTTGTTAACTCGAGACCTTTAACATTCATCCCGCTAGAAAAGGAGCAACAGGAGGCGTTAACACCTAACCATTTCCTTTTGCTGAACTCCAACGGTGTAGTCCAGACTCCAAGGACATTTGCGAATTCTACCGAAGTCGGTAGGGGCCAATGGAACCTCTGTCGCGTCATGGTGGACAGATTTTGGCAGAGATGGGTGCGAGAATACATGCCAGAATTAGTCCGCCGTACTAAGTGGTTTGAAGAGGTGACCCCTATCCAAACAGGCGACTTAGTAATTATTGTAGAGGACAACGTGCGTAACGGGTGGATTCGAGGACGGGTCACAGAAGTGATCAACGGAAGGGATGGTCGTATTCGGCAGGCGATGGTGCAGACAGCCAAGGGATTGATGCGACGTCCTGTTGCTAAGCTGGCTAAGTTGGACCTACAGGAAAGTAAGGTTGACTCGGGCAAGCCGGATCAACTTACGGGTCGGGGAGATGTTACGGGGAATATTGCCGTCGCTTTGAATACCCCTCGATCCAACATAAACGCGGCGCGCTAGATTCGTCAGCTGTCATTACATCTGCGAATGACACTTGAAAGCGTGGTTTAGATTTGATATAGGTTGATATCGCAGACATAGCAGGAGAGTGCTCAAAGAATTATTTGGAATTTAGTTTGATTGAGCGTATAATTTCGTATTGAACTATTGTAAGTAGTATATTTAAAAATATAAAGTATCTGAACTTAACTCCGAATTTGATATAGATTTAATGAACCGGAGTACAGGAGAGTATGATTCAGCAAATATTAAAACCTGGTGATAACCTATAAAAGTATGTACTTACTCTTCTATGAAATTTGTAAAGTTAACAGGTTGAATTTCAGGGCAAAACCAAGTTGTGTGAACTCAAATTAGAATATTTGTTGGCCAAAAAAGGGACTGCGGACGAAATATGTAAGTTTCCTCTAAAAAATGTAAACCCAAACCCTCAAAATCTAATAAAATGAATTTAGCTTTTAGCGCATTTATCACCAAACTATCCGGTGTAGCCGCTCAAAAGATCCCGAATACCCTAAACCAACAGCGCCATTAGCGTTCTACTACTAATATTTCTATTATCTAGAGGGACCAAAACGCAAATAAAAAGCGCTCTTGATAGCTCAATCGTGATTGGAATAGTAAATTTAAAAACTTGTTCATGGCTCTCATAACTTCAACGCTTGTTTCAGTGTAGTGATGAGTACCTGAGAGAGACTCGCGAAGAGAAAAAATATCAACGTCATATGCAGCCCAGATCCCGCTGTCACGAAACGTCAAATGCAGCCCATCGTTTTTATGGCTGAAAAAGTGAAAAGTATTTTCATTCAAAATGCCGTCTATGCTTCGGTGTGATGCAAGCGCAATAAATTTTTGCTGAGATGGTCATATGAAAGTTTTAACGGCTTGCGCAAGATTGATATAAACACTGAGTGGAATAAGAAAAAACTAAGCAATCGCAGAAAAAGAAGACCGTCTCCGCGAGTCTCGTCTCAGATGAGTACCATGGGTTACTGCTTAACTTTACCATTTACATAAAGGGCTTATTCACAAATTTCATAACGCTTTAGGGGGTGGGTGGGTTGCCTCATGATGTTACGGCTCATAAAAAATTTGTTAAATTTTCATACAAAATGTAACGCTTTTGGGTGGGAGAGTGTCAAAAATGGCCATTTTTGGCGTTATGAAATAAATGAATGAGCCCAAATAGTAAACGCCATCATGAATTGCTTCACGCCCACCAGAAATCAATCAAAATTACCATTTGTCTCTCTTCAGAGTACGTGATTAAGTGAACAATTTGAGTTAACAAAACAACAATTCGTTATTTACCATACGTAGTGTGAACATGGTAGTTTTGACTCAAACAATATTTACTGAAACTGCCTGCTGCTTCAATATGACGAATTATCATTGTCGTTGTAAACATTGAGATGCTATTTGCGTTTTCTGTTGTAGGTAAAACCTATCAGTGTTAAACTTAATTGAAAACACTTGTCAGGATAATGGTGGATTTGTGCAGTTCTTCGTAAATATATAGGGAAAAATATTACTGATGTCGATTGTAGGCTTTTTATTAAAACAAAATTATGCTATACATGATTCGTGATATATTTGTTTAATTCAGGATCCGACGAACAGCCATACGGATATGGATCGACACGTCCCCGATTCCAATGTTGCAATCGGGAAATGAAAAACACCTTATTTTTCAACTAGTATTTCCAAGAATACTAGAGGCTAAATATTTAACGAAGGCGGCCTTTGTGGATGCAGTAGATTTCGCCAACGCGCAATGCCAAAGAGACATATTAAGCTGGTGAACATGGACACCTCCTCCTGGACATGGACATGGACCTCCTCATCGATCGCTCGCGGAAATCCCTATCTAAATGCTGACGAACAAAGCTCTTTGGTGCCTTCAGCAAAAATGTGCAAAATTGAAAGTTCTGAAATCCACATCCAGCGGCGGTGGTAACGCGCAGAAGATATGCGCGCAATTCAAACGCAATGTCAAAACTAAAGTAGGCTTGGATTTTTTCGTTCTTCAAGAACGCAAATGTTTCAAATTTGCTAAATCTGAAACATTTGGTGATTTTGAATATCACTGCGACGGTATATCGACATTTTCAGATAATCGTATTTCGTGGATTCATCTTGCAGAGCACAACATCTATCTGAGTAGGTGTGCGCACTGTAAGGAATTCCTGAAAACGGAACAAAACAAACAGATTCATTGAGGTGTAAAATGTCGAAATAAGAAGAATGAGGGTGTATGAGTGAGTAGAAAATCCAGTGTTTATATTTACTTGAAGTCTGAATTGAACTAATTAAATTTGCAAAGTTAGTGGGCATCTTGGTGAGCATATCTATCGTAATTGACAGCATAAGAATTAAAGTTAGTGATCACATTCCGGTCTATTCAATCTAATTTGAGTCTTCTGAAATAGTGGCATACAAAAGGTACCGAAATCTAATTGAATCTGTGCTGTTTTGTAGTTTAAACAAAAATCATACCCATAGCAGAGTTAAATCACAGTTAGCAAGCATAAGTTGCCGTTTTTTGTAAGCAGTTCAGATCATCGAGCAAAATTTCCAAAACTACCGCACGAATACTAATTTCCGGACTTAACGAACTAGGCGGGAACACTAAACGTGAGTAAACAAACATTGAACTATTTATATACAAATTAAAACTAAAACAGGAATACTTATGAATCTAATGTAAACTTCACAGGATAAAATTAACGTATAAGCCAATAAAAGTAATTTGAAGCAATAGAAAATCTACTTTCTGGCGAGTCGTTTAAGTTTGCGGAAATCTGACTACCGTCTTGTTGCCGTTTGGGAACAGCACGAATATCCGGTAGGGGACAATCCGTTCAAAATACATATTCTAGCTTTTTACCACTAACTTAAATACAGTTCGTTGAATTGTTTTTGTATTGTACAACAATACACGAATTGCTAATCAAGACAATACATGAACAATATATCGTATTGTATCTTCAAAATGTATGTATGAGAAAATATCTATATTTGTATTGTTACGATACTTAACCAGCCATACATTATATTTGATATACCATACAGTAAACTGTTCAAAACAATATATTGTACTGTAATTGCATTGTCATTTTACAATATTCTGTATTGTATTTCCAATATATTGAATGGTACTGTTACAATACGTTATATTGTTTTTGTATTGTATTTTTTATCCGGGAAATCAGCCCCTGCCTCGCGCTTGATTGCAAGTATTTGTGATACATTAACCTTAACAGTAGCAAGATGTTTGTTGTTCACGCAGCGTATTGGACTATCGAAATTCATACATTTTCCCTAAGGTGGAACGATTATTGCAATACGAGCGCTTTATGTACCGTTTCAGCATCACCTCACATCAAGTCGTCGATAGGCGCGTGGTATACACACGGGCCTATCGATCGCAAGGTTCTTGGTTCGATTCTAGGTTTCCGTGAAAACATTTTTTTTTTCAAATTTTTCATAATTCAAATTTATTAATTTCAACCTGATTCCTTGTGGCGAATTTTCATGTATTTTTCATGTATTCTTATGTATTTCGATAGTCCATTTGCCTAAGTGTTATTCACATCGATTTTTCATTATCGATTTTTCTCAAATCTATATTCATACTATACACTCAGAAGTAAAAATAGTCACAGAATTACTAAAGTTTATGCATTAATGACTATTTTCTATCTGTTTCTCTTGCATTCTGCTGTGGATTTTCACACTAACTGTCATTTCGACTGGGTTGAAGCTTAGCGATGCTTCAACCCAGGTGAATTGACAAATAGGAATAAAATTCCTTGCAGGATGAAAGAGAGGCAGATAGAAAATAGTCATAAATTACTAAAATTTAGTCATTCTGTGACTACCCGTGTTTCTGAGTGTACTTTTTGCGGATTGGCCCTTTGGAATTTCTACTCGAGAGTTCCAAAACGAAAACAGAAAATTAGAGTTTTCCGTGTGGGACGGCACTCAGAAAATGCATCTTTTTTCATGAAAACACAAACAAACAGTCACTCACCGGCGTCAATAAGTGACAGCCAACTGTAGTTGTGTTTGTGAAAGCGTTGACTCTTGCAAAGCAGTGCAACCAGACTTATTTGTCGAATGTAACAAATTTATTAAAACTGTTTTAATCTGAGAGTTTGAACTATTTACACTGAGCTGAATCGCACTGTCGAATATATGTGCAAGACACATATATTTTTGCAATCAAGCTTTGCACTTGCCTTATATTGTTCCTACACATAAAATTTAAATTTCAACAACGCTTATTTTTAAATGCAGCACTCGTAAGAAATAAATACAAATGCAACTTTGTTTCATCGTTCGCGCTAGTATATTTTATGTGTGATCAGTTGCAGTAATTAAGAGATTTACTTTTACCCCATTTCGTAAATAAAAACTAAAATAAAAATCAAATTCTCAGCATATTAACATTTATTGAATGTAACTATTCTAACCATGCTTGAGATTTTGCAAAATTCCAAATGTAGATCGTGCGGTGTGAGCAGCAGGGATGATGGGAATCGTTTTTTTTTTGGCAGCACGGAGAAAACGGGAACGCATCTTTATGGTCGTCAACAAGTTCGTCACGTGGTGTTTGATTCCAATGCGATTCACATTTGTCTGGAACCTCTGGAATATTAATAACTTATTCATTTGATATGTTAATAAATTTATGATTACTTACAGTTTATCCTTATTGCAACACAAATTCCTTTGTTCGTACTGCACCACATCACATAGAAAACATACTCATCCTTTTTTGTTGAACAATGTACTGCGAAAATACCGCTGAAGAACACGTAAGATGGCGGAATATATTTTATTGTCTGTTGTCACGAGTCTACTCAATACAATCTTGATCTGGCATCTTCAATAGATTGCAGCAATGTGACCACTATTATGCATTGTACTGCAAGTGGAAAAAACATGCATTACCATTGAACTTCATGGTTATCAAGTGAAATTGAAATGCTGCACATAAAATAAGGTTTGAGGCTGAAAAAAATGTTCTATATGGTTTCTGCACATAAAATATAATGGAGATTTCATTTCAGTGTAGAAGCTTAAGATGAATGAAAAATCAAATTTATTTGAATATTTTTTTGATAAGTGATTTTTATTTAGGGAACAAACTTTTACATTGTCTTTATTTTTGTAAATTATTCTAATTCTTTTATCATTTGAACATAAAATTAAGCTGAACATGTATGAAACTACTTGAAGTTGTTTTATTTTAAAGTGCAATTGGCAACACAGTACCGCACCAATTTGGCAGACGACATTTCGGAAAAAGAACGCCGCGTTTGTGAATCGGAGTTTTCTAGGCTTGTGTTTTTTCGTGAATTCCCGGGAAAATCCGCGATTCCAGTGGTGGCTCCGGGTGCGCTAGTTTGTAACCACCTCCGACGGGATGACGACCGACGGCGAAGGCAGAGTAAAAAGTGAACGAAGCCGCAGCCAGGATGAGGACGACGCGTTCTCCAACCAGAACAGCTGCAGCGGAACTCCGGTGAAGGAATCGGGACGGTCCCGGGCCAAGGTGAAACCGGTCTTCGAGAGGGACCGGACCCGCTTTTGGCAGGATTTATATGCGTTCCACGAGAGGAATGGGTAAGTTTTGTGGGCTTAGGTTTTGAGGAGGTGGTATGCACAGGGCTGGTGGCATGTCTCTTTTTAGTGGCTTGGCCTCTATTAAAATGCAAGACTTCAGTTTGCTGGAGAAAAGTTTCAAGTATTATTCTTTGAAGAACTCTTCCAGAATTCTCTCCGGAAAATTCTCTAGTGATTCATCCAGTATAAGTCTAACAGAAGTTCTTCCTAAGGTGTTTAAGGGAAACTTCGAGCAGGGCTGGTAGCGAGTCACTTTTTAGTGACTTGGTCACTATTTGCAACAAAAAGTCAAAGTCAAAAGGATAACGTTTTCCAGAAAAATATTCACTGAAGCAACTATTTTCATGATCTGATTATAAATAAACCATTGGTTGGATTAGCTTGTTAAATTCAAACAGCAAAACAATATTGTTTCTCTAATCTTTGTATTTCAAAAGACAAACTTTATTTTATTTAAAAAAAGCTTCAATAGAGTAGCTTGCTGACTTTTTAGTAAAATAACAGGTCATTTGTAGATATTCCCTCCCCTTGGTTATGCGACCTTGCCGCGATGGGAGGGCATAATCCATTAGCCCATATGATGGAAACCAAAGGCGTAACCTGTAGTGGTGGTATCACATTTTGGCACTTTTTGCTTAAAGCCGCGTCATAATTCATATGGCATAGACGCAATAATATCTCGGATGTGATCCAACGGACATTCTGCATCGTTGATAGAATTGATGCCCATTTCAAATAATTAATCTATTCGAAGTGGACATTAATACTATTGGTGACGTTCAGTTTGCCTTTTGCTAACCAGAACGATCCGTAGCCACTCTTACTATTAGCTAGCTAGATACATCGTTATCATATACGACGTAGGGAATACTTAGGAACTCTTAGGAAAATGACTAGTAGATTCACTGAGTAGAAATAAGTGGCAACAATCTTATTTTAATATGGTTTTTACATTGCCATAATAAGAAATACCTCTTTTGCAACAGCGGTATAAATAATCTAATTCTACTTTTAACAACAAAAATGAAATTAACTAGAACTACTACTTAACAGCCTAATTTTGTTAAGACTTGACGACAATTGTCGTTTAAGACTCTAATCTTACGTAAAAGACAGGAGTAATCAGAATAGCACTCGAATGACAAATTATTCAAAACCATTTCGACTAGACAGTATTAGTAATGACACTACTACACTACTATTCCAAACGAATTCTGATGGAGCTGCTGATTTTCACAATGCTTCCTTTTCTCAGTAGCAAGGGAATATGGGTACTTTTCAAAAACTACCACGTCACAATACTAATAATAAAACAGTGTTCATGTGGGCGCCATTGCCTAGTCCGTCTGAGTATTGGTCCTGGTAGAGGGGAAACTTGGCAAAAGCCAGACCGAGGGTTCAGCCTTGACAAGTTAAGCTGTCAGGCAGCTCCAACTGAATACCATACAAAAAAAAAAAAAAAAAATAACAGGTCATTTGTAGATATTCAGTTCGAGCTATCAAAGCAACAGATGCTCAAGCAGCAAAAATTTGATGCGTATTTTTTCGTCGTATTCTTGTATTTTTATTGCGAAATTAATCTCGTCGCGGCCCAAAAGTGGATAAGCAAGTTCCTAGCTGTTCCAATCCTCCCGAAAATGTGTCTAGTTCTGCTTCCAACATAATCATCCGTCGCGATTATGTTAAAACGAAACCGGTAACCTCAATTGTTGATACCGAAGCTTGTTGTGATGCTAAGCGGCCAAAGCGAAGTCATCCTCATCCAAACTCAGTTGATGTTGCAAGGTCTAACATGATGGATATTCCTTCTACGAGCCAAACGGTACCTCCGACGATTGTCAGTCAGAATTTATTCGAAACACTATCAACTGATGATCCAGATGGCAATGTAAACAATGCTTCACCGATGCCATCCAATGCGTCGAAAAAAAGCCGTCGTACCCCTCCTATTTCGATCGTCAACAAGGGCACGAAGAACACCCGCGAACTGTTGAACATGGCCAATATTTCGCAGTCCGGATATCACGTGAAAGCTATTAAATCCGGAACCCAACTAAATGCGGTGGACGATAACTTTTTCGATGCTATCATCAAGGCTCTGAAGAGCTCCAACACAGAGTTCTTCACTTACACTCCTTCACACCAACAACCCGTGCGGTTCATCCTTTCGGGACTCACGTTCTACGATTTAGCTGAGCTGAAGGCGGAATTGGAGATTAACGAAGTGCGTCCGGTGGAGTTGAAGATTTTTTCGCGAAAGATGTCTGGTCCGGAAGAAAGCGTGTTATATCTGCTCTATTTTGCAAAAGGAACCGTGAAGCTTTCGGAGCTTCGCAAAGTAAAGACTTTATTCAGCACAGTGGTGAAGTGGCGTTTTTTCACTAGAAGACCGGAAGATGCAGTCCAATGTCACCGGTGTCAGCAATTTGGACACGGAACGCGTTATTGCAACGTTTCACCCCTCTGCGTGAAGTGTGGCGAAAAGCACCTAACTTCCGAATGTAAGCTTCCCGTAAAGGCCAACCTTAGCAGTCAACAATCCTCACGTACTGGAGTCCGATGTGCGAATTGCAGCGGAAATCACACGGCCAACTTTCGGGGCTGTCCCAGTCGCATAAATTACCTCAAGCAACTTGAAGTAAAACGCCAGCAGGTTCCCAAAAAGACGACTTCGTCCGTGCCACGTACACCTGTCAGGCTGCTCAGAAATGTTGCCAATACACAGAGAGTTTGTGCTACCGATGGTATGACGTTCGCCCAAGTTGTTCAAGGAACTGGTTCCCATGCTGCTTCCAATCAGGATTCGAACCTTTTCACTATCGCCGAGTTTATGTGCCTAGCCAAAGATCTTTTCCAGCGTTTGAACGGCTGTCGTACTAAAGAACAACAATTTTTAGCTCTATCAGAGCTAATCATAAAGTACGTGTATAATGGCTAGACCGTCATCTCTAAAAATAGTGAATTGGAATGGCAGATCCGTTCAAAACAAGCATCTGGAGTTCTTTGATTTTGCCCAACGACAGAGCATAGATGTAGCAGTAATAACAGAAACATGGCTTCAGCCTAACATCAACTTCATCCATCCAAACTACTACTGTGTGCGTCATGATCGTCCGTCTTGTACCGAGGCTGGTAGAGGAGGAGGCGTGCTTATTGCGGTACGAAAAGGTATCCAGTTCCACCAACAAAATATATCCACAAAAACTATCGAAGCTGCTGAAATTACCATCCCTTTCGGTGACAACTATATAAGTATTATCGCTGCCTATTTTCCTGGAGGGCGTCGTTGTGCTGACTGGTCCCAATTTCGTCGTGACATTCGTGATATGGTTGCCCGTGATAATCCTTTCTTCGTTGTCGGAGATTTTAATGCTAGAAATCGGCTCTGGAACTGTGAAAACAACAATAGGGCAGGCAATATCCTGCTCCAGGAGGCCGCATGTTCGGGTTTCACTATTCTTTTTCCGGACTCACCAACTTTCCTGCCTTCGGGTAGGGGTAAGCCATCTACATTGGACCTTGTTTTGTCAAACAACATTATCGACATGTCCAAACCAATCGTCGTGAACGACTTGTCGTCAGATCACTTGCCTGTTATCTTCGATATAAAGCCCACGACAGCAGCTACGTCTCCCACGAACACTGTGAGTTGTTACGCTCGTGCCAACTGGGTCACGTTCCAAAGGGCGATGAACGCAAAACTCGATCCCACGGATCCCCTGTTTACGGACATTCAAGATGGCAATGGAGTTAACGCTGCCCTCGCCCTCTTCAAAATTGCCCTGCTGGAAGCGGAATCAGTAGCTGTGCCGCAGACAGTGGATGCGTACGAGGGATCCTCTGCTGAAAGAGATAGTTTCGTCGCCCAACAATCGTATCCGTGACGATTGCACTAACGCACGGTACAGCAAATTTTCGGAAGCCTTATCGTCAATGGAACGAGGAGACAATAAAATTTGGCGAATTACAAAAGCTCTAAAGAAAACCGTCAAATATAGTCCTCCTTTGCGCAATGGTGACAATTTGTGTGCCTCTCCACAAGAAAAAGCTAAATTGCTAGCGGATTGTTTTGCAAAAGCACACAACAATCAATCGGTTGTAGATAGGGAAACCACTGATGCAGTCAAGCGCTCCATTGACCTAATAGAGCAATCAGTTCCTGCGGCCGACAACTCCTGGATTGTTCGTCCAAAAGAAATCAGTAATATCATCCGCAGCTTGAAAGTAAAGAAAACGCCGGGTCACGACGGAATCAAAAATTGTTTGCTTAAACATCTTCCTCGAAAAGGGTTGGTGATCCTCGCTAAAATTTTTTCGGCGTGTCTTAAGCTATGCTACTTTCCTGACGAATGGAAACATGCTTTAGTTATTGCGATTCCGAAAACAAACAAAAATGCGACTATCCCTTCAAATTACAGACCAATAAGTCTTCTGCCAACTGTAAGTAAACTTTTCGAACGTGTTATTCTGACTCGCATCGAAAAGCACTTAGTCAATCATCGTATTATACCTGATGAACAGTTTGGCTTTCAGAAAGGGCACTCTACAAGCCACCAGATAGTTCGTCTAGTGAAGGAGGTCAGGCGCAATCTGCAACTTGGTATCTCGTCAGGTCTGATACTACTTGATGTTGAAAAGGCGTACGATTCAGTATGGCACGAAGCGATCCTACACAAAATGCTTCTCGGAAACTTCCCCATGATGCTGGTGAAAACTATAAGTAGTTTTCTGAAGGACCGGACTTTCCAAGTATCGGTAAACGGTTGTCTCTCCGATCGGATGCATGTACCGTTCGGTGTACCGCAGGGCTCTGTACTTAGTCCTGTTTTGTACAATATTTTCTCTGCCGATGTCATCAAAGTCGGCGGAGTTCAATACTACTTCTTCGCCGACGACACAGGATTTCTAGTCTCCAATCGAGATCCCACAGTAGTAGTGGACAAACTGCAGCAAGCCCAAGATTCCATTCAAGAATACCACAGGAAATGGAAGGTAAAAGTGAACCCCGCTAAGTCGCAAGCTATCTTCTTCACACGCCGTCGGAGTTGTAGGTACCTACCCCAGAGGCAAGTTACTTGTAGTGGAGTTAATATTCCTTGGTCCCAATCTGTCGGATATCTCGGTGTGACCCTTGATAAGAAGCTGAACTTTGGCTGCCACGTGACAAACTGCATCCGGAAGTGTGACAAACTCATTAAAATGCTGTATCCGCTCGTTAAAAGGCGCTCTCGACTGGATCCCAGTATTAAGGTGCTCCTATACAAAACCGTTTTCCGGCCCACGGTGGCGTATGGGTTCCCCGCTTGGTACAACTGCGCAAAATCTCACCGAAAGAAAATACAAACTAAGCAAAATCGTTTGTTGAAGATGATGCTTGATCTAAGCCCTTACCACCCGACAAATGATGTACACAGGCTTGCTGGCGTAGAGCTTATTGACGACTGGTTCCAGAGATTGATCCCCAAGTTTCTACTAAGTTGCTCTTCCTCTCCAAACCATCTTATACAAGAATTGGCCGCATAGAAATGTGATATTAGATATTAAGCTTTCTTCCCTATCTCATTTTCCCTAAAGTTACTTCGGAGGTTTTTTTTTGTATTTTCCTTCTTTGATAAATTGTTGTTTGTCTCTCATTATCATTAAATGTTAGTTCTTGTCCAATTGAATTGCTGTAAGGAATCCCATATCACAATATTAGAAATCTAGAAACACAAACTGTATCTGATAAATTCTCAAAAATAAAATAAATAAATAAATAAAATTGCCATGAAAAAAAAAAAAAAATTGCCATTTGTAGATATCTTTTTTCTTTAAATCTAAATATTTTGTCGGGGTTTTGGGATAGTTGTATGTATTAGGAATTCTTGCAAAACATGGAAAACGATTTTATTCTAAATATTTCGTAAAAAAAAAATTTCAACCTAGCTTCTGAAATAATTTCACAGAACTTCTTCGGAAGATAAGCGTAGCTTGTTGATGCCTTTTGAAATTCATTATCAGCAGAAAGAGCTCTATTAGTGATAAAATCAGCAAATCAGCCTGAAGTCCTGCGCTCTAGACCACTGAACTGAATCTCGGAGCATTCTCCTCACAGCACCTTCAACATAACCATCGCACATTTCTTTTACCACTGGACTATCGCAGTCGGGGTTTTCAGCGGGCTTATTCTTCGCAATCCAAAGAATAAGTGCTCTGAAGACACCAACATGATTCGATGCAATCCCGCACTTTTATTCGCATTTTCGCACTTATGAAGCCGCACTTCGCAGTCCACCAGTGAATGCAATACACAATATTATCTTCCTCGTTGTGCGAATGCGTTTAAATTGCCTTCTCCTCATGTTTTTAAGACGATCAAGGGTTTAAGATCATCGTCTATAATCACGGATTCGAATTATACTTCACATTTTGGTATTGTCGCAGCGCCACCAAACCGGATCGCGCCAGTGAGACTCGCGACGCGCCTCAACTTGCCGCATTTTGAAATCAGGTCTTTAGTGTCGCGCTGCTTTCTAACGATTTTTATGAACACAGCGCACTATTCACATATTAGCTGCGACGCTCGGGGCCCGTGAAAAAAATAATTTTAAATAAATGTTGGTCTTGATTTCTACCGGATACATAATATTAAAATGCCTCTTACTTTAACAATGGAATTAGTCAAAGCTTCGAGAGCATTGTAAATATCAAGTTTTGTTTACAGAGACATACTAACATCAAGATGACTATCAATGTATGTTTCATATGTATTCCAATTGGCTCGAAAATAACTGAATTTGGAGCTGATAGGATTGATAATTGCTTCATGGGATATTTTTGAATATACACACTTAGATTTTTTTCACGAGCTCGGCTGTGCGAATCTCGGTTTCCCGATTTCAACTGAGACTCAGCTAACAAATCGTCCGGTTGCTTAGCAACGATGCACGATTTACTGATACTCGGCTTTTATTTGCTGAGATCCCAGGAAATTTGTTTGCCGACTACTCGGCTGTGCGGATCTCGGTTAAAATTAGCCGAGATTCGGCATTCTAAATTAAGTGTGTAACAAGGACATGATCAGAATCAAAATCAGCATGAGTAATCAGTTGGCTACAAAGGTGACTTGAGTCGGTTAAAACCAAATCAATCGTAGAAGGGTTTCTAAAAGAGGAAATACATGTAGGGCTATATTGAATTGAGTAATATATTGAAGAACACTCATCAAATAAAATTCTGCCGTTGGAATTGCTTTGCGAATCATTCCATAAGCGATGCTTGGCATTAAAGTTTCCAGTGACAAAAATGTTTGACTTATGACGATTACTTTATCTTCATCATCGCTCATATCTAAATTCTCCACTTCCGTTCCATCTCTTTCGGGACAATGATAAACTGCACGATATCGGAATCTGTAATATAGCTCTATAACATAATTAGAGTCTATATATATTCCGCTTACGATACGATTCTAATTTTGTATTCTAATCGATTTCGGAGTATGCATAACGATTTTCGCCACTTTATCAGTAACTTCGTCAAATCCATTCAAAGCATCAGAATCTTTATCGGTAAATCCGATAAAATCACTTTCTGTACCACCTTCGTGAAGATATGCCTTAATACTTGACGATTTTCCAGTAAAATTTGCATACTGAGCTGATAACAACAGTTTCATGTTGAGTGTGACCAATGATGAAATTTCGATATTACCAAACAAGTTCCATTAAATTCAATGATTGCGAAACTAAATTGTGCATTTCTGAACACATGTTAGAGCAAATAAAGAGTAAATCTATCCAGGTTTTTACGCTCGCTAAAAAACAACGAGGAATAATTTATATTTGACATTTCTTACGTACCGTTTTTATAGCTATATCTTAGTAGGCTGTTATTTGAGATTGTTGATTTGATTGTCAAATTTTTTCATCAATATTGTATTCATGGGCCAGAGTATCTAAAAAATTTCATTTTTTTTTTTTTCATTTAATAATAATCATTTGTATTTTTAGGCACAATAATACAATAGAAAAGTGGTGAAAGGACTACGCTAGCAAAACTCATAAAAAAGACGAAATTATAACGATTCTAAGACAGCTTACCGATTACGTGCCGCTCCATGCATATCACACGAATTCAGTTCTGTAGATAGTGCCGATAGGGGCCTTCCTTAGCCGAGTGGTTAGAGTCCGCGGCTACAAAGCAAAGCCATGCTGAAGATGTCTGGGTTCGAATCCCGGTCGGTCCAGGATCTTTTCTTAATGAGAATTTCCTTGACTTCCCTGGGCATAGAGTATAATCGTACCTGCCACACGATAGAGTGGCTGATCCAATGGTAGTGTGTGTACCAATAATAGTGGTAGTGCGGTTTTAAGCGTGTTATAGGCTATTTTTATTTTTATGTGTATTTTTCTAACATGGCCTGTGTTGAATTGATATGAATGTGTATAAAATTTGTTCGGAAATTAGTAAGGAAATAGTAGAAAACAATTGAAAACCTTAACTTTTTTGCTCCTTTGCACCAGTAATAGTGGGACGTTCCTATAATAGTGGGTTTCAATGGGAAATCAGTGTAAACCACTATTATAGGAACAGCCGTTAGCAAATACCACTATTACTAAAACATGTCCAGTAATGGAGGAAATGCTTTTTTGAAAGATTCAACGATTTTATCATTCTAAAATTATTTTTTACGTAAAAAAAGAATAGAAAAGCTTTCGTATGACGTATTCAGATATGAAAAACGAGTTTCTGTTATTTTCTGGTGATTTTTTATTCCTCAACCCGTTACTATTGCCACTATTACTGGTACAGACGCCCTATACGAATGCGAAATGGCAACTTTGGCAAAGAAAGCTCTCAGTTAATAACTGTGGAAGTGCTCATAAGAACACTAAGCTGGGAAGCAGGCTTAGTCCCAGTGAGAACGTTAATGCCAAGAAGAAGAAGATAGTGTCGATTTTATTTATAAAACTTTGCAAACTATTAAAATGAACAATCCTGCAATTTATTGTCCAGTGGCCAGTGGAATTGAGTATAGCGCTCCCAATACAGTATACTTTTCCTTGCGCGCTGCTCAGACGTTTTGATAAATCTAACTTCCAATCTCAAAAACTTCCACATTTATGATAAACAGTACATTTATTTCAGGTTAAGCTTCTGAGAATTGTTTTCTGAATATTTATTTATTAAATGGTATCCAAACATGTCACTCTTTTATTCAATGTTATCTATTCTATCTAATGACTTAAAGTTCGACAGCTCGGAGATGGTGGCTAGCCGTAGGTCCAAGCCAGAAGTTTTCTATGAATATTACAGGCATAATGTGATCACCTACAGCGCTTACATATGCAAATAGTAAGATAGTTAAATCGAGTCCTTAATGAAGAATGTTATGTAAAATTCCTACAATATTTTGCAAAAAATTGAGTTAGTGTGATTTGAATAACTTTTCCAAGCCTAACAGTCAAATCCAGGTGTTGGCCATGAAATGATGAATCTCACAGCTCGTAATAAACAACTCTTCCATGGCTGAAAAAGAAATAATATTTGAATAAATAATGAATAATTCAGTAAAAATACATTCAACAAAGCCGCTGTTGGAGAATATTTTATAGATTTTGAACGTTGCTTGATGTTTCCATGTTTTCATAAATTTTCCATCTTGTCACAGTTTGCTGAGATGCAACCATAAAAATTATAGTGTAGGCAAGAAACGTCATGTGGGGGTGGTTCAAAAGTTTATGACAATCTCGCGTAAAAAGCTGGATTGGAACATATTGTTTTGCTACCTTGGAGATTAATTCTCTTTGTTATATCAGGCTTCGAAATCATGTAATATTTTCTGACAGTGAAAACCCATACCTTCATACATATGTTTCGTTGAAAAACATGTTAAATGTATTGGCATCCTGAAAATAAGTCTTTGAAGTGAAAGAGGAGAAGTGTAATTATGAAGTAACGTGAAAACAATAGGGTCCTAAAGCCTTGTCCCAATTTTAGTGCCAAACGGTTAAGTTTAGGCCAAAAACACATGTTTACTCGATTTTTTTTAATGTTTTTTGTTTGTTTTAGTCCAAACAAACGTTTTTTTATGTTTCTTTAGATTTTGTCACCCCTTGTCTTAAACTCAAATTTTGGGTGGATTTTGTTGTCCGTGTCCCTTCCGAATTGTCAGATTGGAACAACCCCAGTGTTAAAACTAAAAGCCCTGTGGTGTTTTTGTCGACTAAGCGAACGTAAAACATGAACAAAAATGTCAAGGTTCATTTATGGACCCAATTCGTCATCAAACGTCAACATCCCAACGCAAAATCGCTAGTGTTTGGAGGGGATTTTAACCTCCAAATTGCCAAATAACCTCCAAACCATCACCTCCAAGTTAGTTCTAATACACTCCGTTATATGAAATATGGTGGCGCGTCGATCGTCGCAAGTTTATCGTTAAACAGTCAATAGGGCGATATTCAAAACTGAAAAGGCAACAGATGGCTCTTTTTCAATGGTAGTAAAAATGAAATCCTGAAGCAAAGAAAGCACTACGGAAGATGAACTAAACACAAAAAGTTATATATTCACTTTACACTTGATTTCTAATCACTACTTTTTTGATCAAGTTTCCTAATTGGAAGCAGTTTACGTTTTTCATTATTTTCCATACGTTTTGACAGCTCTCCGCCTACCATTCTTCCATGCGCTTGTGTTGAAAGTTTGAGAAATTTGAGAATCCAGTGTAGCGCGATCAGTGAGTTGATACAAACATCAGTGTCGCCGCTCGGCGGCCTGTAAGAGAAACTGAACGTTCGAAAGGTTGTTGTCTGTATTTTTTGCCGCTGGCGCCAACTGTTAGCGTTTGAGAACAAAAACAGTCATTACCCTATTTTGAAATTAAAGTTTAAATATGATATCGCAGTTATTTGAGCGGGAAAAATGGCTAAAGTAGTAACAGTAACATGCTCTCTCGTGTTACTAAATAAAAACAAGATTTCATTAAACATTTTAGGACCCCATTTAGTTTTGTTCGATATTTTTAAAGATACAAAGGTTGAAATTTTTGGTGCTCTACAGACACCATGGGCGGGAAAGGGTTAAAGTTTCGTTACCAGCCTTGATTTCTGGAGAAAATAATGTAAAAATTTACATACAGCAATACGAGCAGTGCGTACACTGAGCCAACTCTCCAAGTCGATGTTATATGATGGACATATAATTATGCACTATTAGAATTTCATATAAAATGTATCGAAGAACGAGATCATCGATCATAAGTTATATGTAATGCATATAGTGCGCGATTTGGGCAAGCATGTTACTGTTATATGCGATGAATATGATTTTCGCGAGCGGAGAGCTGCAGAGGAAACTATTTGTTTTATCTATAAAAATCAATGAACAAAGTTAGTTTGTCGTATATGGCACTCATAAATTTTCGATTTTTCTTTTCATATGATTTATGTTAGTGAGCTTGCCTTGAATTTAATAATAGTATTATAAAAACAAATTTGGAATTTTTAGCTTCACATATGTTTTATTTAGACATTTTTACATTCTTTACATTAAGGAATGATTTTTTTTTTATCGGGGAGATTGATTCACCTATTGAGTGAAAGCTTGCAGGATGAAAGCTTTCAAAGAACGTCTTTCGGTGCCTGGTCCGAATGAATATTCTACAAAGGAAAGCAAATCTCAATAATAAAGTCTTAGTAGTTAAAGCGGGTTTACTTACCGAGGGTGAATAAATTTAAATAGTTGGAGGAGCTCGATCCGTCATGATAAATTCTCGGGAAGAACATTTTCCGAGTTCTGTCAGCTGGTTGATCCTAGCCTGGTGAATGTATTCATAGAAAGGAACAAAAGTTTGTTTTAAATGATAGTCTTAATCAAAGCGATTTACTTACCAGAAACTTGAATTTAAAGCTTGACCTGAACTTCTATTGATCAACGTTCTTTGCAATATCGCCAAATCTGAGATGCAAACATGATACTATCTACTTGACTTTCTTCCATATAGGATGTACTATTTGAAGAAGCCAGTATAAGTTATATGCTCTGCTGATAACTCGACATGTACTGCATACATGATGTGCATATAACTTAAACCAGATCATAGCTGCGTAATGTGTATTAGGTGGCAGTTAGACTTCAACTGTTTAGCATGTCAAATGCATTAGACGTAATTTGAAACATATATGTCGATCGATGATTTGATCTTATATGATTTTTCTGATAAAATAGCTTCACGGATTTATTTCAGTGTATTGCTGTAATGCCACCAGCCCTGTTGGGTATGTGAAGAAATAGGGAGTCGATGCCGGTTATGGACCCTTTGCGTATCATGGACCTCCTACAGAAAAACATAAAATGAACACTTAAAGCAACTATATTCCTATGAAAATCCACCGGGGGAACTATGATTACATTGTTAGTCAGCAGTTTCAGGCAAAATATTTGGTTTGAGACGCATAAATACAGATATTTGAACAGTTTTGTAAATGAAACCACACAAAAGGGTCCATAATACGCATTTCCAGGTGGGTCCATAATAGGCTCGTCGGCAGCGAGCCGGATTACATGGGAATCAAATGGAGGGTCCATAATACGCTACGTCAATTTTGTAAACAATCGGCATGCGGACAACAGTTTTTCAAATGCATATTTCGCTGGAAAAATCGAATGATTTTGTATGTTTCATAGACGTACTATGAAGTAAAGACATTGAATTTGTTGTTAGACTCCACAAAACGTATATGCGTCTGAGATATCATTGCGGAAAAGCGTTGAGAATGAATTTCAGCTACTAAGGGGTCCAATACTAGCATTGAAACCCTATACGGTGGTGAATAATTTAGTTATTTTCTTCTGTTCCAGGACTCCATTTGTGCGTCCGCCGAAAATCGGCGGTCGGGATGTCGATCTGCACCGTCTGTACATGGTTGTGATTGCCCGAGGCGGTTGGTTGAAGGTGAATTCCCGGGAAGATTGGGACGAGGTGATCGAGGAACTGAAACTGCCGAAGCGATGCGTCAACAATGAAATTGCGTTGAAGCAGATCTACATTCGGTACCTGGACAAGTACGAAAGGATAACCTTCCACGGGGAGGAGAAAGATCCGGCCGAGGAGGAGGATGAAGAGAAGAGGCACAACCGGAGGTGGACGGCCAGGATGCTGCATTCGGTTCCCTCGGTGTACAATCACGCCCAGCACAATGTTCCGGAAGCGCTGCGGGGTTCCCTGAACTTGTCCTGTGATCTGTATCAGCCAACGGAGTACGATAAGCTGATCTTGTCGCTGTTGTCTCCGTTGCCTAATGAGCAGGATTTTGCTATAAACGTTTGCACGTTGATGTCAAACGAAAGCAAGCACACCTTGAAGGTCGACAAATGTCCGAAACTAATCGATGTCCTGTTGGCCCATGGAGGAGTCTTCAACCACTACTCGCTAAGGGATATGTTCGACGAGTATTATGGGAACATTAGGAAGAACTCGTTGCATCGCTTCTGGAAGGATTGTTTGTATGAGAAGCCACAGGTCTTGGAGCTGTCTTACCAGGACTATTTCCTAAAGCTTGAAAGGGATCCAACAGAATTGATCAAAAGCATTTATAGCCCAGATCTGAACAAGAGCATTGACGACGATGAAGAGTGTGGAAAGCTTAACATGGCGACCTTGAGGACGTTTCTCAGTCTGGGTCCCGGTTTGGGAACCAACGACTATATCGGGCAGAGAATCTATCAAATTGCTTCCATTTTCCGGAATCTCAGTTTCAATGAGGAAAACATGGCTGCGTTAGCTTCCAACAGGCAGTTCCTCCGATTCCTGGTGATGTGCGCCAACAGTCGGTGGGGAAACCTGTGCCACATGGGTTTGGACATGCTCGGAAACGTGGCGACCGAAATCGATATCAACGACCCTCAAATGGATGAAGTGACCCGATGCTTGGTGTCGACGATTTCCGAAGGTCTGGAAGGCGCAGATCGAGGTGTCATAATCGGATGCTTGGAAATTCTCAGCAAGATTGCCCAGAAGGAAAGCAACGAGGATAATCTGAATCGATGCTTGGATCAGAAGGTTTACGATCAGATTTGTATGTTTCTGTCGTTGAATGATATCATGTTGCTTATCTACACACTTGAATGCATTTATGCGCTGACTTCGGTAGGCGAAAAGCCGTGCAATGCTCTGATGCACGTCACAGGAATAATAGACACTCTGGTGTCGTTGGTATCTGTTGAAGCCCAGAGCTATGGTCCGGATGCCTGTATTCTAATGCGAGTCGTTGAAACCATTCCGGGGAATATGGTTGGCGTCCTGCCAGGTAATCACTATCAGAATGCAGCCCCAGTAAGCCATCCTCAAGCGCCAACCATGGCCCAACTAACGGTCCATAACAAGGAACAACCAGTACTTCCGCCACCAACCATCCCTGCCCTTCCGGAAGTCACTAAGAGCCCGACCCCTTCTAAACCTGCATCGCGTGCGCCATCACCGGCACCTCAACCAAACTCTTCCTCAAACATGCCTGCTCCGGCCACTCCTGCAACTCAACCCACCCCAATCCAGGTCACCAGCGTAACTCGACCCCCAAGTTCCCAATCGCCCCAAATACCGGTCAACATAATCAGCCGTAATGACGCGAGCACCCCTCTCAAACAAGCAACCCAAACCACTCAACCGTCGACCCAAAACTCCACCTCATCGCCATCTGCAGGCCCCGCCATCTCGGTCGCCGCCAAACATGCCCAGCAGCAGCAATCCCAGGAGAACGAACAGTTTGCCTACGCATGGCTTAAAGCCACCTTCGAAACCACCCCATCCCTCACCAGCAAGATCGAACAGGCCGAAGTCTATAAACTGTACCTGGCGGCCAATTCAAAGATCGGACGCAAAGCCGTAGTTCCACAGGTGCATTTTCCGCGCTGTATGAGAACCGTTTTTGGGGGAACCGTTGGGCCCACCCTCATCAAAACGACCGACAAGAATGGGGTGGAAAGCAGTTGCTACTTCTACGAGGGTGTGAAACTGCGGCCCAAACCGCCACCGACGTCAAGTGGAACAACTTCCGGACAGAAGACGCTGTCGATGATGGTAAGTAGTACATTGAATAGACTTCTAGATCTTCGGATTACCTACACCTACTAATGGAATGTTGGATGATGAATGAGCATTGATTGATGCCATGAGCGTGTTTTCGTGCATATACCTAATATAGTGTGTGCAAAATATCATTTGCAACTATTACTGTACGAGGAGTCACTCTTTGGCAACTGGAGCACTCCTTGAATGCGTCCAGATCATGAATCGGCACAACGAATAACGAACAAGAACTAATTTATTTTCTCCCTTCAAACGCCTTGTACACTACAATAATAGGATAATCTGGCATATTCTGCGATTTGGGTAAGTCGAGACAAGTCGCTCTCACCTAGAGTGCCGACTAATCTCGCATAACTTATGATCTCGCCCTAAAAGCCATTGCTAACCGAGTGTGCAGCTCGTTATTTTTAAGCAAATTTATGGGTCAAGCTAAACACTATCAGATAATGATCTTCTCTTCATCGTAGAATTGTGAAATGACGTGTAAATCCATTTGTTTGCTCTATAATAACAAGCTACACACTTGGTTGCAAATGGCTTTGAGGGGCAGTTTTTATCGAAACGTCAAACCGATCACATCGTCTCTCCTATACGACGGTAACTTTTGATTAGTTTTCACAAAAAATACATCGTACATTGTACATTGTACCGGACAATATAGCATAGCATAGACTGACTGTACATGTCAAAGGTTGCTACTCCGTGATTGATCGGAACTGGTAAGAATTGCACTAGGATCCAAATGAATAAGGGATGGGAGTTTCCGCTTACTCTCGAAGTGCAAATCTAACAGATCTAATATTATTGACCAATAACGGCGCCATCCAGTCCTTACAGTCAGTTGCAATGAGGAAGGAATGTTAGGATGTAATGATTGTTACTTCTAGAGACCGAGAATACCTCTGCATCTCCACAATCGCCACGGGAAGGGTGTTTATTAGTGAGGAAGGAAAAGATCTGGGAGTCACCTTTGGTCGGTGATGCGATCCATGGACAAGGGGGGAAATACGACTTATGCTTAAAGCTAGTTTTGTATTTTTGTCTCGAGAAGTTTTTGGTAGAAGATATAAAAAATACGTCAACATCTGCAGTGTCGAACCATTCAAAAGATTTTTTTTTTATTAATGGCGAAAAAAGAAGAATATATGTATATATTTTAAATTATATGAAAAAGGGATTATGCCGACACTTGTAGTGACGAACCATACATAGTTTGTTTAAAAATAACATATGAGTTTTACTGTGCATTTTTGTCTCGAGATGAACAGTTTTTGGCAGAAGGTAGAAGTTTTTTTTTTAATACGTCAACATTCATAATGTCGAACAATTCAAAAGATATTTTAGTAATGTGAAAAAGAGAAAAATAGGAAAAGTGTACCAGTTATGGTCATAGTGGTTCCCTATTTGGCCATATGTGACATTTTGATAACTTTCACATTTAAATTTTTGTGAATACTTTAACATCAAGATTTATCTTAAATCTAACTGCTACAACACACAAAAATTTTCAAAATTTAAAGACATTAAAGATACCACGTATGGCGAAATCCGGAACCACTATGTCCATACTTAACTGGTACACTTACCCTATATGTATCTTGATGCCGACACTTGTAATGACAAAACCATACAAAGTTTGTTTGAATATTACATGAAAGTAATTCTTTCTTGAAAAAATGTGTTATCATAAGCATGCAACGAGCTCACCAGTTGGTAATCCGTCCTCGACTGAACACGAATATATTTTCGCACTCACACAGCGCGAACAGCAAAACTTCACGGCGTCCCGATAAAACGAACCGTCTTGCTTGGGCTACACTGCCAGAGAGAGAAGAAAATCATTCCGGCGACGCACAAACTGAACTCGCTTGCTTGGGCTTTCGGAAGCACACTCACACAGGGGGTCAAAATTTTCCAAATTAGTGTTATGGATGCTTCTCTACTTCCAACAATGATTGACGGCCGTCCGCACCTTCCGTGTACGGTAGTAGCCTGTTGAGGATCAACCTCTCCAATAGCTTGTCCGTCGTATCTAGTAGACAGATAGGTCTATACGCAGACGGGTCACCTGATGGTTTTTCCGCCTTTGGTAGTAGCACCAATTTCTGTCGCTTCCATACATCAGATAATATTTCTTCCTCAATGCAGCATTGTTCTGAACATGTCCAGGTCCGTATTAACTGCCGCTTTTAAGGCAACATTCGGGATACCATCGGGATCGGAAGGTGCTCACTGCTCACTGTATCCACATTCGCCAGCCCTACATTTATTGCTCCCAGGGATTCCAACAATATAAGATTTTTTTCAACCCATTTTTGCAAACAAAATATTTTTTTCAAAATTTTGCAACAATGTTGAACAAATGCTTGAGAACTCTAAAAAGCATACTGCAAATGAAAAAATGTATAATATTCGTGTCTTTACAGTCAAAATAGGAAAATTCCTTAGGGTGTTCATACTGCCCCGTGTTCCCCTAGTTGGCCTCTTTGGTCGATGCAGCGGCTATTCCACTCCACTGCCCATGGACTAAAAAAAAAATAGAATGGAAACGCGATAATGAGATGCACTGATAGCAGAGACTTCATCCTGTCGACCATGTGGGAAAATTCCTCAATCGACCACCTAGAGGGTGCGTAACAGCTGTAATAGAACTGTTGCTATCGCAAACACGTCATTTGAGATAGAGACAACAACTCCTTGGATTGAGATTAGGCACTTACTTAGCACTCCAGGGTCTAAGGCACTTTGAAAGCTGTACCACGTCGCTTGTTCAGAGCTACTTGAGTAGAGTCCACAGCTGAACCTCCGCTACATCAGTAGAAGCATTAACCTAAGAATGCTAATGTCGCTGCTGTTCGTGTGACCAACATCTAGTTTGCTGCGATGTGACAGCGTGAGTACCGGGCCTCAAAGTGTCAAAGGCCAAAACAAAACATTCTCTGTTGCGTGGGATCGATCAATTAATGAAAAATAACAATTAAAGGTAATTGTTAGTTAAATCAATTTTGTGACAACAGCGCCACTAGCGTTCTACTACTAATATTTCTATAGCTACATCCTAGGCAAACTCTGATTGAGCTGATGGTCAAGAAGCGCGCCACCTCCTGAAGGAAGTGTCTAAGATATACCATCCATACGGATATATCAGGCTTTGGAAAATTTCACGATCATTGACAAACGAGCCATAATTTCATCTCATTTATCCACCTGCATTCATACAACACGCATGACATTTATCGTTCGTGGAAGATAACGAGCCATGAACGAAAACAAGACAGACACACCACCGACTGATTGGCGCCGATCACTGTGTGTCAACACTTGTAGCATTCGCTGACCCACTCTCATTCTGATCAACAAACAGAGGCGAATATTTTCCACTTTATTTGCTATGTTTACAACCACAGTGGTGTTCGATGATCCAATAGATTATAATTAGGTTGTTAAAGGCTGCATTACCAGTTAATATGAAAGTTATTACCAATGTTATGCAAAACATATAGGTCACCCGAATGGTTAGATACTGTTGCAGTCTGTGAGAGTTGCTGCTCTTGAACGCTCTCGTGGCATATACCAAACGAGAGAGTGAATGTTTACATTCATAGGGCTGCACGAATTGCTATGGTTTGCGAACTGTTACACTCTCTGAATACGGTTTGATCGGCTTATTCGGATCAAAATCCAAACACTGGGATATATGAATGTGTTTCGCTTGGAACAAGCAAAATTCCCAAGATCCCACCTGTACATGCATATTGTGTACCATGCACGAAGATACTGTAGACACTGGGAGAGGAGAACATTTCCAACCTGAAAAAAAACCTCGATCGGCGGGATTCGAAGTCTCGACCCTTGGCATGGTTAATAGCTGCGTGTTTACCGCTACGGCTATCTGGGCCCCTCATACTGCTATTGTTGCTCAATACTATAAATTGTACTAATATGTTGCATCGATCTTTCGTTTGAAAACTAATTTATTTGCCTAGAATTGATTCGACGTATAAGTCTTTAATTTGAATACATACATTCCCGTAGTCACGCCCTATAGTAAAAGCAAAAATATCACCACTTCCGCCGAAAAAGAAGATACAACACTGCATAAGTTGTGATTCATTAATGTTGAATCGTTCGTAGATTGTAATCCACTTTTTTCTAATTGATAAAAAAAATACTAAAGACTAACAACTATGAAGGAAAGTCATACTATAACGAACGATAAGAAAACTGTTGATGGCAACCCAAAAAATAAATAGTAATCCAACAGTTCCCATCAATCATCAACATCGTTTAGCAACTGCAACGCTATCGATAGCGACAATATAATTTATACTGTCACTTTTCGTATAATTGTCCCATATTCTATGGGATTTCATCTGTACATGGAACAGTTATGCGAAGAGTGGAAGTATATGAAAATGCACATTTGTCTATATATGACACGATTAGTGAAACAGTTACATCAACGCTAGGAACGTCGCATAAACCATCTGTAACAATCCGTACGAAACCCTACTAAAATGTTCCCCTCAATATCCTCTACGCCACAACAGCCACAATCCGACAAAACACTTGTGCAACCCAAACTAGCCGGCGGATCACCAATATCAGGCAAGGGCGCCGCTGCGGGAAAACCCGTCTATATGACGCAGCTGGCCAACAAGAGTGTGGTAATGACTCCCGAGAATGACTCCGTAAGAACTGACATTGCTTTATACACTTACTGATTGTAGTTATTGTAGTCGTTGTCTAACACCCGGTAGTTAACGGTTTTTGGAATTGTTGTATGCCACTGAATAATAATATGTTTAATTCATAATGTACAGTTACGGTCAAAACAATAAGACCACTTCAGTGAATGAAGCTTTACCCGCGGTTTTCCTTCGGTATTTTTCTGAAAATTAAAAGTTTTTGTTACTGTTATGTTACGACCCTTCTTATCAATTGTTATCATCAATTATTAGATCGTCACATACCTGTTTCTTCAATATCATACTGTGAGTTATCTATTAATAGCGTGTCTATTGTTTTGTCCGTAACGGTTGGATAGATGGAAGAATAAATAAGAACAAATAAATTATACCTGGCATAGAGCATTTTAGTTGAAAATTCAAAACAAAGTTTCCAAATTGCGCATTTGAATTTTACTAATAAAGCATGATCAGAACTTACAAGAGCGCTCCATCCATTATGTTTCTACATATTGTACTAAAACGTTTCGTTTCAATCTATCACACAGCAGGGAACATCCAGCGATTCGAAAGGCAACGTCATTGTGGTCAACCAAACAACCATTTCGCCACAGCCGCTCGGTTCGATGGGTCAAGGCCCGCAACAGCCCCAACAGGCCACCGGGACGACCACCATCATGAACCAGTCCGGTACGATTTCGTCCACGACGACCAATCCGTCGGCCCTGATCAAGAGCTTGCTGGCCAACAAGGTAACAACGGTGACTAGTAACGAATCGGCCGCTACCAGTTCCGCCGGTGGTATCGTCGTTTCGGCCACCTCCTCTACTGCTACCAGTAGTTTGTCGTCTACTAGCACGAGCAACACTAGTATCAATCCTTCTACTCCTGCCACTAGCCAATGTTTGATTGCATCGAATGTTAACGTGCATCAGGTAACTTGCAACTTGAAAATGAGTAGTTTTAACATTTCAGTCCCCGCAGTGTTTCAGGTTTTATTGGAGTTCTATACTGCCCATAACTGCATATTTGTAACATTCGACAAAAGTAGGCATTGAGTAAATGGAATACAAAGTCTGCATTTTATGGCAGTATGGGAGGAAACCAAAATTTCTATAAATTACCAGGAACAAAAAAGTGCTTATTTGAGGCTGATATTTTGTACAACTCATTTCGCATACTAGGTGAATTGTCAAAAAATAATTCTGATAGAAATTTCATTGCTATTACATCACGAGGCTCATTTATAATCTTAATGTGACTGTTATGCAGTTATAATTACCAATGTGACAAAACAACTTGGTATTTTTTTCGAATTTTCTAGAACAATCTCACAGATTTCAGTAAGTTGATCGAAAGTATTTATCATTTGATGACTCTCCATGGTATTAACTCCAATTTGTCAAAAATGTCGAATGTGACTGTTTTGCAGTTATGGGCAGTATAGAAGCATATTATTATTATTATTATTACTATTTATCTGTATTAGAGTGCATTTCGCCTTTGGCGCGTTCATCATTCACTTTAAAGCAAAGCCTAGAGTGCTCTTCTGGGGTTTTGAGTGAAGTTCGGATAAAACTATTTACAATAAAACCTGTCACTGGGAAATGAGCCTTAGATTAAGAATGATTATGTGTGTTTTGTGCGTGTGAGTGTTTTGCTACCAATAATCCCATGCGCTATACAATTACTAACATGTACTAATTGTTTGTGTTTGCAATAATCCTAAAACGAGAGTGTGTCCGTCGTTGATGCAATATTACAAACAGATTTTAAACTACTCAACACATATAATTCTTCGCAGTGTGTTCTACTTAACGCCTTATTGTGTGCTTTTTGTTTGATAATTAATTACTCGGCTTAACCGTTCTCATTAGTTTCTTTTTATGTTTTCGATAGATTTTAACTCAAAACAAATCATTTCTCAACACTGGAACGTCAATTTACAAAATAAAACGTTTCGTATAAACGTATCAGAAAAAAATCTCCATCGAAACTGTGCTCACCAATCGTTTTCTATAGCGTACCAGCATGTCTGGGCAAAATTAAGAGAAAAAAATTCAAATAACTCTTTTGGAATCTACACCTTTTTGATGGTTTGGATCAACTTTTCGAACACAAACAGCAAGAAATAATTTTTATTTTATTATAAAGACAGATATAGTGTGATTTGAAAATCAAAATGTCAAGAAATATAGGGATTCCTGGCTAAGTTTCTGGAAGAATTTAGGTGACTTTTTCCAAGACATTTCCAACGGAAAATGTTACAAAATTTCTGGTGGAAATTTTGAAGAAGATTATAGCATAACTAAGCAATAAATTTAGGTGGAAACCAGGCAAAATATCTGATAAACTTGCTGAATAAATTACTAGTGAACTTTTTGCAATAATTTGCGGCTCTAGAAGGAATCTTAACATACCTTCTGAAAGAATCTTATCGAAACTTCTCCGGAAGATAAGCCAGAGACGATTAGGAATACAACCAAAACAAATTTGAAGAGTTTGTCACAAACTCGTCAGTCGTAAGGACTTCAAAAGCAAGTGCTAATTTAGCTAGAAATTATTTCAGAAATTACATTAGAATTTCCAACAAATAATTATTTATTAAAACCAACAGATAAAATATTTACTCTAGTGACAGCTTAGAATGACATTTAAAGTAAAATAATAAAATTACAAAAAACAGGGGTATAATTTAACCCAAAATTTTATGGACACATGCTACGCATAGGTTCATTCAATCTGTAATTGAAATCGGAACAAGAATTCCAGCTGCGACGAAGCTTTAGTCACGACATAAGCACAATGATCCTGATAGATTCCAAAATAACATTAAAGTATTTAAGAATCTATCAGGATACTCAAATCCTTGAATGTTGTTTCTAGCATTAGCTGCACACGATTAAAATTATAGCCAAAATGTTGGCGTGCATGTTTGCGGCCGAATGAGATTACTGAGTATTTAGTTACCTACATTCAGTATCATACAATTAAGGGGCAAGATCCATCATTGATTTCGGAATTTTTAAAAGCAGTTTTTTCGTTCAAAATCAATAAAATTTTAAGGAAAATGTGTTCACTGTATTCTATTCTCCAACCGCATCACAGTGAACACATTTTCATCGAAAAAGTTTCAGTTTTGAACAGAAAAACTGCTTTTGAAGTTTCGATGATGACGATTTTTACGATCCAGTCCATCAGGATACGAGAATTTTAGGAAATTTAGCACGAAATGTATGTACACTCCCGTGCAAAAGTTTGGGTTCACCCCCTCAAAAACATACAAAAGTGTTCTGTCCATACCTCTGTGATTACACGTCCAATTAAAACTATTTAAGCCGCATTCGAAAGGCAAAGAGTTATTTTTATTTCGTATGTATTTTTCCAAAAACATTCTTTGAACTTTGTATACTAAATTTTTAATTAAAGTAGTGACATTTTTCAAAAATCACACTGAAAAATCATATCTAATTTCCTCAGCCTTGGGACGACCAAAATTTTAAATCAAAGTGTCTTTAGAATCGTAATCTTATATTCTTTGAAGAGACCCCACAAAATTTTGACGGCAAAATCTGGAAAGTATTCAAAATCAATGAAACAGTCAGTCAAGTCATCGTGCAAAAGTTTGGGTTCACCCCTCAGTATGATGCAAATCGTGCAAAAGTTTGGGTTCACCTGAGCCACACGCACATAATTTTTGTCAATATCTTTGCCATTTTTCAACCGATTTTAATAGTTTAAAGCTTTTTTGAGCGCAAATAATGGCGCGTACATGATTGGTTTGAGATTTCACAGATTTAAGTAAGTTCAGGTGAACCCAAACTTTTGCACGATACACCGTACTGAGGGGTGAACCCAAACTTTTGCACGATAACTTGACTGACTGTTTCATTGATTTTGAATACTTTTAGATTTTTCCGCAAAAATTTCATGAGTGCTTTTCAAAGAATATAAGATTACGATTCTAATGACACCTTGTTTTAAAATTTTGGTCGATCCAAAGCTGAGGAAATTAGCTATGTTTTTTCCGTGTGTTTTTTGAAAAATGTCACAACTTTATTTAAAAATTTAGTATACAAAGTTCAAAGAATGTTTTTGGAAAAATACATACGAAGTAAAAATAACTCTTTGCCTTTCGAATGCGGCTTAAAGAGTTTCGATTGGACGTGTAATCATAGAGATATGGACTGAACACTTTTGCATGTTTTTTAGGGGGTGAACCCAAACTTATGCACGGGAGTGTACATAATTGTATTCAACTCATGTACAGCAAGAATAAAAATGGGCCGATATGGGTGCATTGAGGAACACCGGATCAAACAGAGTGATACATGGTCTCCAATTTTGTTGGACATGCTTCGGTCAACCAGATAGGAACGGCGTCAACTAAAGATTTGGTTATCCATTCCAAGCTTGTCAAATTTTGCCAGTGCGTTTTGATGGTTCATTAATCATTTTATCAAACGCAGCTGAAAGAAAAGTATAAATAGCATCAACTTGATAGCCATTTTCTATTTTTTCGAATTACGAACGAGGAGAATGACGCCAAGTTAATTGTCGATCGTTCGGTCATGAATCCAAGTTGTTATGGCGAAATATAATGTAGGTAACTGTAGACTATCTCGCGCAGTACGAATAACAAAAAAAAATAAGGCGGCGCTAAGCGCCACGATAATTTGAAACCAGCCTTTATTAAAAACTGGAAAGTCGTTTGTTTCCAGCAGTTCGGAAAAAACACCAGTAGACAACGATAAGTTAAATATCGATGCTTGAAGCGAGGCTAATGAATCCACGAAGCGTTTTAGAACAAGCGATGGGATCCCATTCGGACCACTTCCTTTCCTACTAATTTTACCATCAGGTATCAGGAATCAGAAGGTCGGCTCCAGAGGCACGTTTCCCGCCATTTGGGAGATTTGTGCCATCGCCATATTTGAGCCTATTTCATCATCTATACGAGGAAAGGGAAGGGAAAGATGGGAGGAAATAGGAGTGGGGTCCCTTGAAGAGGGAAAAACGCATAAGCAAAATGAGAGCATGTAGCTCCATAACACAATGAGTTCAAACAGCGCCCTAAAAAGGGCACTGCAAAACGCATGAGCGTAAAGAGAGCCTGAAGCTCATTACCACAGCGGGTTAAGAATGACAGAATGTCCTGAAGATTCAGGTTTCTGAAATCAGTTTCACTTAATAAGTGTTTACCAAGTAACTGGAATAACAATTACGCGAAAATTGGACAGTTACATATCAGGTGATAAGAAGTTCCATGTTCGGAATCACAACTATCACACACAAATGTTTCAACACACTGAATATTTGCTATGTGATAGTTGAGTCGGCAGTGGTCAGTCAAGGTTGTAACCAAGAGACTGCAATTCTGCTTTGACAGATTTGTTAAATACTTAGCCACCTTTGGGATGGCTCAGTAATGTACAATTTTGTTTGACGACAAGACTCCGAATTATTCCAATATTGCTTGTGCTGAGTTGCCGCCCAAGAATTTCTGAAGCTTCACTCAGCACTTCAAAATTGGAATAGTGCCTGAGGGCCAATGAAGTCATGCGATGCTCCATTGCGAGCTAATTCATAATTCAATTCATTCCCAGCAATAGAAGAAAAGCAAGGACCCATACAAGGTTTACAGAGTTTACTGAATTCAGTTCCTCATTTTTAGTTCGACTTGCAATAACAAGCTTAGACCCTGAGTTGGCCGAAGCAAAAGCTTCAAAAGTAGCCTGACTATCTGACATAAGGTACCGCGGGGCAAGTGGGAACGAAAAAAACGATAATTCAAACAAATTGTTCAATAAAATTTTCAAATGTCAATATTTTTCAAATCCAACAATACAATCACGTTTTGGCAACATATATGCTGGTGTGTGCATGAAACTAATTGAATAATTTCGAAATTGTGAAAACCTTGGAAGAAAGTTTTAGAATGAGCCAATGGACGCAGTTACCTCGCTAAACGGGGGAAGTGGGACTCATCCAGTTTAATGCGTCAATCCACATCAGTAAGTCAACCATTACTATAATAGGATTGATAAGTCATAGATTTTTAATTTTAAGTACATATTTGATGGACATAAGGGATCAACAATAAAATACGTTACATTTTAGGAAAAACTCTTTATTTAATAGTATGACACCTTACATTTAATATTAACTGAAAATTCCTCAATAAAAGCGTAAAGAGGAATTAAACATGTTCAAAATATATCATTTATAAGTTGCTTATTAAAATGTAGCACATAAACAATCAATAATTGACGAAATTATAAATATGTTTTGTTATTATTTATATGCATGGCAGAAAACCACCTGATGGGATGGAATTGTTTTCCATCACTTCTTAATTTGGTAGGAATAACAAATAAAGTTCAAATAACATAGAAAAGTAATCGTTCTCATGATGCATTTCAAATTTCAGCTGTGTGTTTGTTCAATTTTGAAGTCGTATTTCAAAAATAAAAATTAATTTAAAAAATAAAAAATAATAACACTTTTCTTCTCCCTCTTATGCAATTACGTAATTTGAGATTGATCTTTTTTTGATAAAAATCATTTGTTTGAATGTTTGAGTGCTACTTTCTAGCAAAATGTATCAAACGTGTACGCAAAGTTTTGATTCTGGTTTTTGTTTTGATAGGTCCCACTTACCCCAGGTACAAATATATTTTGGGGTAAGATAGACCATCGAAAATTTCATATAAAATGAAAACAAAATACTGGTTTATCGTTAGCTGCTGGTAATAATACTAAAAATTATAGCTTACTGATGGAAACTCGATTTAAAACACATTTATTATTTGCGAGTCAATGCAAGACGTGAAACGTGTCACAATTTGTCATGCAAGTTGAAAATGGCGCTGAACTGACAACTGTTACATGAACCACATGGTAATAAAAATAATAATATGTTTAGTACTAAATACATTCCTTGTCATTGTATCTTCAACTTGCTAGAAGAATACCCCCATGAAAATCTTTTCCTAGTTAAGCTATGACAAAACGCCCCACTTACCCCAGATTCTCACTTGCCCCGGGGTACCTTATTCCTTTACAAATAGCCAGACGTCCACTCGTCCTGCGAAGGGAGTTGTGAGAACATTTCTTATAAGCAAAGTGACAAGCAATTGTGAGATCACCCGAAGCAAGGACATTTGTGTCCCAATTTATCGGAAGTGGAAACATCCAAATCACTAGCATTTCCAATGGACGGAGAGAATCCATGGTATTTGGACAGTATATCAAATGCAAAGTCTGCGAATTTACATTCATGTGTTCATATTGAGATGTAGCGATGATCAGATAATGATTCATCATCTGATACATGCCAATTCGTCAACTCGTGACTGATTCTGTTCGAGCGATTGTTCATTATGTCTAACACTTCTTCTCTAACAGATACCATGAAGGTTCCTCAATAAGTAATCCAAGATTTGAATTACTTAAGCATTCCATCAGACTGGAGCTTCTCAAATTGATATCTGAGCTGCTCCAGATGATGTGATGAGTATCAGCATCACTGCCCACAATCAGCAGAAGGCCTTTTCATAGGCAGTGAACGACAACTCGTTTAAAATCATCTGTTACGGATGATTCATCATGTGGTAAATACACCGAACGATTGGCGTATTTTCGATTGACGTCACCAACAGAAACATCAATTGTGACAGAACATACATTTCTGTTAGTTGACTAGAAATTAGTGTAGCAACGACAGCGCTATTTACGAGCACGCATGCACGAAGCATGGCACGTGAGTTTACCATTTCATGTTTGCTGAAAGTAGCAAAAACTGGGTCCACAAGGTTACGTAGAAGAAGGTTCCCCTTACGAAAGTAAGGTTCTCGAACTAACGCCACTTGAGCTGAACCGTTTTGCATGATTTTACAAAGATTGATCGTTACTGATATTTTATGCTGAAGACTGATCTAAGCTATCCTGAGCGTAGCCACTACCTAAACTAGACAGGATTAAGCGATTTACAATCTCATCACGAAAAAGACCATCAGCGAAAAAAAAAAACAGATATCTCTAAAAGGCGAAAAGCACAGCATACACTATGTAAAACGCATAATGCAAAACCATAAAGGTGAAAATTTACTCTCAATTACAACGTAGTAATAATCCCACGCTTATTTTGCCTCATGCTTGACACTAAAGAAGGACACAATACTTTCAAGGGGGGCCTGGTACTCCACAAGCTCCGTTTGCGGTTAGGTTTCATTTAGACCCCCCTAATCATTAATTCTTAGGCACGGTAAGCTTGAAGCCACATGAATTAGGGGTCACCTGTGAGGTGCACTTTTACCACCGGAACAGGCAGCCCGTAGCGTTAATTCTTAGCCAATTGAAACAACCACTACCGACACTACGCGGCTATCTTGGCTGATCGGGAAAAGGAGGTTAACATTGATGATCAACTCCTGGCGTGCCCAAACAGCTCAAAAACAAGTAGCAGACAAGTAGCTAACCTGTCCGGGACCCTTTGAATGAATTCCACTCCACTACCATCGTTTTCAGCTGCTTTGTTGCTCTTGAGCTGTTTGATACCATCCTTAACATCATTTATTATGGGAGTTGGCACATCTCCCTTATCCACCGTACCGATAAAGTCATTTATCCTGCTGCCTTGGTCTTCCACCTCTGCGTCATTCCGGTGTTCATCATAGTGCTGCCTCCACCTTTCAATCACCTCACGTTCGTCCGTCAAGATATCTCTATCCTTATCCCGGCACATCCGCGACACTAAGCCTTTGCGGCATGCATTGAGTTTCTTGTAGATTTTGCACGTTTGTTGAGAACGATACAGCTGGTACAGGTCCGTCCCACACGGGCTCAGATTGGGTACCACTTCTAGTACTGCATTTGGTCCCTCGGTAGTACGAAAGGTACCCAAGTTTGACAGATCGCAGTACACTTTTCACGGCATTCTAGAATACCTTATGAGCCATAAAATTTTGGGCAACTGCAAGGGACATGGAGGTCTTTAATTTGTCTTTGGCTGCTACATTTCTTCGCACTCCAACTTTTCGCGGCGCTTTTCATCCCGGAATAGATGAATTTGCTGCCTTCGCTTCTATTTGTATCGTTCCACATTTTGACGGGTACCTTGCTGCATCGCCAGCGCTGCATTCTTCTTGTCCAAAGCCGTCTCGCATCTTTGGGACCAACCGTTATGTCGATTTCCTTTGCCCGAACCCAATTGCATCTACTGCTACGTTGTTAATGGCTGCTTTGACACTACTCCTGCAGTGCTCAAGAGGGGCTTCGGTGAACCCTCAATCATCCGGCAACGCTGCTTCAAGGCTTTGTGCGTAACCTGTTGCGACTTTGTGTAGCTAAGTCGTTCCAGATTGTATCGTGGCGAGCGTCGGTACCGAATGTTGTTCACAACGGAAGTTCTCAAGGTAGTGGTCCGAATCGATGTTTGCACCGCCATAAGTTCTGACGCAAGTTGCATCATCAGGTATCAGAAGGCCGGCTCCAGAGGCACGTCTTCGTCAATTGGGAGATTTGTTGTGATAAGTGATTGTGATAAACGCCCTCAAAAGGTAGCCGTAAAAACTCAATTTTCGAATTGCTGCAATTCTGACAAGATATGTCGCAAAGAGATATCAACTTTTGACCCTTTATGAAATCAATTGGATATCTATTTTAGGCGAATTAATTGTATTCGATTATCAAAGAAATTTCAAAAGAATATAAATTGTAGATTTGCATATGAATTCTTTCGCATATGAATTTCTTGTGATATGTTTCAGGAATGTACCTATACCGATTTCTAATCATTATACATTTTCATTCTCAGGTTGCTCAACGTCAGCAAATGTTAAAACAGAAGCAGATGAAATCACCTTCGCCTGTAGCAAGTCCTCC
This sequence comes from Aedes aegypti, assembly GCF_002204515.2. Lineage (NCBI taxonomy): Eukaryota > Metazoa > Arthropoda > Insecta > Diptera > Culicidae > Aedes > Aedes aegypti. The sequence continues at coordinate 205,699,825 of NC_035108.1, forward strand.
TCCCAACAGCTCAGTCGTGGTCACATCCAATAATCCAAATAATTTGACAAACATTAAAGTAGGTAACTCAACAATATCTATAAAGCCCGGCACACTTCCGACGAACACGGTAATAACGGCAACTAATCCTCACGAGATGAATCCACCTCCGCTGGCACCTCTGAGTCAGAATCCAAACGCAATTATTAAACCTTTGGCTGGAAATAAGATGTTGGCAGATTTGCTGGATAAGAAAACAAATGATCCTCCGGTGTTCGCCATAGGAGAGACTACCGTAAAGCGTAAAAGTGATGTCGACGCAGCAGAACCTCCAGCTAAGAAGTTAGATTTGATGGAGACAGAGGAGGTCAAAGTGACTCCTAAAGCTGCTGATTTGTATGCCGAGTTGGCAGGATCGATTTTGGAGGATGAAGACATGGAAGATATCGAAATGAAGCCAAAAGAAGAGACAAATATAAAGGTGCAATCGGCTCCAGCTCAACAAGTCATCACCATGCCACTTCAGCGGCAAATCATAATGGCTCCTAACAATCCCCAATCGATGATGCTCTCACCCGGTAGTTCCGGTCAACATTTGACTTCTCAAACTACTGCCACTATCAAAACGGATAGCGGCTATCAGCAGGTTCCAATTCTTTTACAGCACAACCAAAATCAAATTCAAATTCAGAAAACGGCACCAGTAATGACTCCAACGGTCATTTCAAATCCCCAGCAAACCACACAGTACATTTTGGCCACTAATCAACAGGGACAGACTTACGTTGTTGCCCAGCAGCCTCAACCACAACCACAAATGCAACAAACCGTCCTGTTGACTCAAAATCCCCAAACGGGAGCCCAACAGAAAACCATCATTATACTGCAGCAGCAACCGACGCAGGGCACTTCGCCCCAAATACAGACCCAACAAATTGCACAGCCTCAATCGCACCCTCCACAGAAGGTGTTCGTCAATCAGCAGGGTCAGCAAATCATCATGACGCAGGTTCCTCGACAAGTGCAACATCAGGTAGGTGTTGAATTGAAAAAGATTTTAAATCTATGATATCTAATAACAATTTTAGCTTTCGTCTGCATTGAGTTTGACTTGAGTCACTTCCCAGGATATCTAGTTGGCTACAGCGTAACTTCACGTTAGTGTTGGATATACAGTGGACTCTCCACATCTCGATATCTTTCCCTATGTCGATGATTGCTTCGGTCCCTTCATTCTGCATACGATTTCTCTCTCCATATCTTGGAGATATGGAGGATATTATCTCGATATCTCCATATTTCGATGTGTTCCTGTTGATTTTATGTTCACAAATTTCTCTCTATATGTCGATATGAATGGTTACTAGACCAGATTCATGCGATTCAGAACAGTTTGAAATTAAGTTTGTTTGTTTGTTTGTTTAATATTTCCAAATAACGGAGTGATTTTCAATCTCGTGTTCAATAAATTATTGTTTTTTGTTTCGATCTCTCCCTGTCTCGATGATTCCTTCGATATCGAGATGTGGAGAGGCGACTGTGTTTAAAAACTTTATCTTCATCGGTCTTGGGTGATATTTCTTCAAATATCCTAAACGTTTCGGGTTCCCAAGTCGTCCTCCACTAGGTGCGACCTTGAAAATGCGTATTTATGGTATTTCCCGCAGTCATCGATCTTAACATGTTTCCCTACTGAATATTATCCTCGCATTTTATTTCGCAATCCGCGCTAAGTAGATACCACTTGTCTCAAAGAAGAGATCAAACAAGAATAAGAATCCCGGAGTCGTTTCGAAATTTTTCGAAATACCTTTTTAGATTTTCTTTGGGAATTTCCTAGGATAGCAAGTAATACTCCAAAGATTTTCAACATTTCCTGCAGTAATTCTTCCATGTATTTTCATGGTACTTCTTTCATAATTATTCCTTCAAGAATTTTCATTCATTTTTACAGAAATTTTCTCTAGTAAGTCCTCAACAAATTTCTCTTGTAATTCATCCATTCCATTGATTTTTATTACAATTTCCTCTAAGACTATCAATTTGTGTGATTTGTGCTAACGTAAGAACAACACGACATTCACGAAACGCGACGCGAGACAAGACATAACACTTATAGTTCTTACTATCGTCAAAAAGTTTTAAAAAAATTACCTTTCTGTCGACCGATTTCGGGCGCGATGTAGCCCATCTACGGGACAATGTCCGACCGGTCGGACAGAAAGGTATTTTTTTTAAAACTTTTTGACGATAGTAAGAACTATAAGTGTTATGTCTTGTCTCGCGTCGCGTTTCGTGAATTTCCTCTAAGATTTTCGTTTAAAACTTCGTCAAGAATTCAATCTGTATCTTCTCTTGTCAAGCAGGACTTTTTAAGAAATCCAACCAGAAATTCCTCTTAGGATGCCACCACGAATGCTAGAGCAATCTCGAATGAAACTTCTTGAAATACACGCGGAGAAGTCGTTGAAGGATTTCCGGAAAAACTTTTGGACCAGATTCGGGATGAGGTCTTGGAGTATTCTTTAAAATAATTATTGAAAAAAAAAACACAGGACACTGGATAATATCGTGAATTATTTTCTGTAGGAATCTCTGGCGAAATTTGTATAGGAATAATCGGAGAATTATTGAAATAATTGTTGTGGCATTTCCTGATGGAAATCCTGAATGGACTAACTCTTGGTCGGCGCGCCATAGGCGATGCAATTCTAACATTATGTGAGTGACAGCCGAAGTTACTGCATTCCAGCACTTGGCATCCGCACACATTCTCTCTATTATATTGTCGGAGGACTCCGCATGTAGCGACCTCTCATAACAATGAAACGGGGGCAATCGAACATGACATGCTCCGCTGTTTCCTCCACACCAGCACAATTGGGACAAGCAGGAGATGCCCGAACTTTTGCAGGTACTGTCTATAGCAACCATGTCCTAACAGAAACTGCGGCAGATGGAAGTTCACTTCCCCATGGTTTCTTTCATACTAATCTGACACATTCGGTATTGTCCGACACTTAGTGGAGTTATCCCATTCCTGCTGTCAATTTCTGAGCGTTGCCTCTTTACACGTGTCGTGGACTCCTCTGGTACCTCTTTGGTTGAAGAATTGAACATCTTCCTTAATGATGAGCCCGATGAGCGTCATCCCGGCTATGAGGCACACGACCTCTTTAGATGCCGTTCGGTATGCGCTTGCTACTCTTAAGCACATGATCCTGTACGTGCTTTCCAACCATTTTAGGTTGGACCAGATTGGTCCTCCATACCTTAGTATGGATAGCGCCACGCTTGCCAGGAGCTTGCGTTTGCTGGCAATTACAGCAGAGCTGTTAGACATCATCCTCGAAAGCGCGGCTATAGCCGTAGATACCCTTTTACAGGCATATTCAACGTGGCTAGCGTAGCGGAGCTTGCCAACGATCATTACCTCAAGATGCCTAAGGTATCGCTTGGACTCTATGGTGCAATCACCTACCGAGATAAGCGCCCGTTGCTCGGACTTGCGGTTGTTGACCACCACCACCTCAGTCTTGTGACGGGTCAGTCCTAGTTTCCTAGACTTCATCCATTTTTCAACTATGGAAATAGAGTGCGTTCCCGCGGTAATTCGAACGCTTTTCTGCCATTCCTCTGTGTCATACAGCAGAATCCTACCATCAAAATAGCTTTCTAGAAGCTTACACAACTGCACCGGTACTTTGAGGCGGTAAAGCGCGTGTGCTATTGCTTCCCAGCTTGCGCTGTTGGAACGCATTCTTCACATCCATAGTGACAACCGCGCTGTAACGGATCCCGCTCCTTTTATGTTCGATTGCCACCTCAGTTGTCTGAACGACCTACTGGATGGCGTCCAGAGCGATCTTTTCTAAATCCAAACTGGTTGTTGGACAGGCCGTCCGCACTCTCCGCCTGTTGAAAATCAACCTTTCCAATAACTTGCTCGTTGTATCTAGTAGACAGATAGGTCTATACGCCAACGGGTCACCTGGTGGTTTCCCCGCCTTTGGTAGTAGCACCAATTTCTGTCGCTTCCATACATCCGGGAAGATTCCTTGATCAATGCAGCGTTGCATCGTGGTTCTGAACATGTCTGCATCCGCGTTCACTGCCGCTTTTAAGGCAACATTCGGGATACCATCGGGTCCCGGTGCCTTGTTTAACGCGAATGATTTCACGACTTCTGCCAGCTCTTCGTTCGTCACTCTCGCCACTTCTTCTCCTTCATCTGCCGCATACGGCGCTGGGGGCCATGGGCTTATGGGACGGTGCGGGAAGAGTACATCGATTACACTGCGGAACACGTTTTTGTCTCCAGCATCAAAATACCTCTGTTTACTTAATAAAGGGTTGCTGAATCCATTGCCGTTTACAGAAATATCATAGCACGTCTAGTTTTTGAGATATTGGTTGTTGAAAATGCGAAAATTGACTATTTCAGCCAACTTGCATGCAAGTTTTCCAGCTTGTAGGGCAATTTATTTACTTAATTTGCCACAGAATTCAAACTTTATGTGTAGAACAATACTTATCATCAAAGTTTGTAATACTTTTGAACCGAAAAAGTTATTTTTTGATGGTTTAGAAAAGTATTGTATTTTGCCATATAAGAGAAACGAAGAATTTAGTATGGAGACTACAAGTATATTGAAAAAATCGGTTTAATCTAAATTTAATCGTGCATTTTCAATCAAAATACATCTAAAATGAAAGTTTAAGTCCTCTTTTGTATGCTAGATGGATAAGATGACAAGTAAGTTTGATAAAATATACTTTAAATTTTAGGTAAACATCGATAAAATCAATGTTTTATACAACTTTGGCGACCTGTAGCTAAAAATTGTGACGTGCTGGGAAATTTCTGAGAACGGCATCAGATTCAGCAACCCCAAATCTACTAGAGACACATAATTTGATCCTTGAGACACGCAAAAATGTCATTTTTGTTGCGCTGTGTTATCGATCGCAGCAGCTCGGGCGACTTCTCTTGGGGCGCTATGGCACCTTTGGTGTTAGCCATTACCACTCTGTAGACTGGCACTCTCGCATAAACTATCAAAGCATGCCCGTTTTCGACTCTTGATTTCCTTTTTGAGAGCCAACTTTGGCTCTCTGAATGCTGCACCGCGTTTTTCTCTTTGTGCTTCTGTGCATGCGCGTTGCATTCTTCGTCTAGTCCAAAGGCAGACTGCTCGAAGATTTGCAATTGATTCGCACCACCAGTACACCGGCGGCCTGTTCTCTCTAGGAGGGGCCTTTCTCGGCATGGAAGTATCACAAGCTTGTGATATCACATCAACTATCTCTTCACCGTTTAGGTTTAGAGTGTTCCGTTCGCGCCTCAGGGCTTCAGTGAATACTACGACGTCGAAGCGCGCTGTTTTCCTTCCTCGGGCTTGGGTCGAGTTAAAGGCATAACAATCATAACAATAACAAAGTTTGTATAGAACTTTCAACAACATTGCAACGGTAAAACAGGAATTTTGTTCAAGTTTATTTATTTTGCTGAACATAAGAAGCAAAATGAATTATCTGTGCGGTGGTGCTAAATGAATATGCCATGAAGAAGTGTGCTAGAAAATTATGCACATTTGTATGAGAAGACAATCTTCAATCCTTTATGGGCAGTAAAACAACTGCTAAATGTCGCTACGGTGACCACTCCATAGGTCTCCACATCTAAGAATTGTCACCGTTCATACAGCCCGCCACTTAGAGAGCAGGCAAAGCCAGTTGGATGTAGCCAGGTGTGCTTGCGAATATTCTTACGGGTAAAGTCTACTTTCCGACCTGCGCTTTTGAAAAAAAAAAAAACGATGACTTGTCTTGGATACGCTTCGTAGGCCTAATCTAGGCTCCCGGCTGATCAGAGAGCAGCAGAAAAACTTGCCCATTATTCGACGATTCTATCCATCGAATAACTGGTACATCTGTTTCCGATCATTATGAAGCCAACCCAAGTTCTGATATGTCGCTCTACTTCTTCTTCTTCTATCTGGCATTACGTCCCCACTGGGACAGAGCCTGCTTCTCAGCTTAGTGTTCTTATGAGCACTTCCACAGTTATTAACTGAGAGCTTACTGTGCCAAAGACCATTTTTGCATGCGTATATCGTGTGGCAGGTACGAAGATACTCTATGCCCTGGGAAGTCGAAAAAATTTCCAACCAGAAAAGATCATCGAACGGTGGAATTCGAACCCACGACCCTCAGCTTGGTCTTGCTGGATAGCTGCGCGTTTACCGCTACGGCTATCTGGGCCCCATATGTCGCTCTACTTAAGTTTTTCTTTACTATTGAAAAGTCTTCGATTCTTCGATGCTGGCAATACAGCATTATCCGCTTGTTTTATACGTGATCATCACAGTCACACAGTCACACTTCTACAATGTATCAGAAATTTGGTATTGTAGCTATGGTTCCTAACATTTTCAAGTTCTTTCGGATGTGTCATTAAATGCGCTAGCGCTTTTAGCAATGTTCTCACTGTAATATAACTGACTATATCACATTGCTTCATCAACAGGGAAATACAATCAGCATCGACGGTTCTTCGCAACAAATAATCAAAAGCAGTCAACAACCCACGCAGATCATTCAACAACAATCACATCCCCAGATACAGCAGATCATCCAGCAAAGCGGCGCCCAGACATTCCAAATCATCCAACAACCGGCTCAGCAGACCACACCCCAACAAACTCAGCAGATTTTGATTCAATCCCAATCTCCCCAACCCCAACAGCCGCAAATAGTTATACAACAGCAGCCAACCCAGCAAATGCAACCGCAAATCATTTCCCAGCAAATTATTCAACCAGCAACGCAACAACAACAACAACCGCAGGTAGTTCAGAAAATAATTCAACAAAAACTCGTCCATGCACCCTCTCAGCAACAGCAGCAGCAACAACAGCAGCCGCAAATAATAACGGTTCAAAAGCAACCTGTCTCTCATAGCCCTGGAGCCGTAACAGTTACTAAACAAATAGCAACTACATCGTCTCCACAGGTCGGACAACTTCCTACCAAAACCATCATCGTTCAACAGCAACCTTCGACGTCCGGCGGCACACCACAAAAGCAGATCATTCAAGTTCTTCAGCAAAAAATATCATCTCCGTCACCGCAATCGCCGGCTCTACAGAAAACGCAAATAATCCATGGGTCAGGAACCCTTCCGGTAAAAGTAACCGTTGCACAGCCTCAATCTTCTGTTGGGTCCTCCAGCACTTCTACCAGTATCACTACAACAACCACGACGTCAGATTCAACCAAGGTAGCTCCGAAGGCTGCTCCGGCATCTATAGAACCTTCACCTACAACATCTGCTCCGGTAGTGGTCACCCAGGCTAAACCTGCAGCTTCGTCCTCCACCACTCCAATGGTCACTTCTTCAACGCCTACGACAGTCACAGCTGTTCAATCTCCAGCTACTACACCCTCCGTAGTCGCTTCCAACAGCACCATCCAAATGATTCCGGCAATGGATCCAGCCAAAGCCATCGACGAGGACGTGGATCCGAACTGGCCGTGGGTGTGCGACTGGCGTGGCTGTCCCCGGAAGAAGTTTGCATCGGCCAACGAAGTGTACATCCACGCCTGTGCCGTTCACTGCCCGGATACGGTTGATTCGTCGGCCGATATCTATTGCCAGTGGGGCCCCGGACCGAACCTGTGCGACAATCTGCCCCGTAAGCGGTTCTCTTTGATGACGCACATTTTCGATCGGCACTGCACTAGCGATGTAAGTATAAATGGGGTTCGGGTTGTTTAACAGGAAAACATTTTTCTTTTTTTCATTCCCGTTGATTTTAAATCACACGTTTGATCACGACGATGTCTTCAGAGAAGTTACTCGTATTTTTTTTCTAAAAAAATGGATATGGTAGGAAGTCCTTTTTAGGATTAAATTTGAATCAAGCTTATTTTTTTCCCTCCCCTTGGTTATGCGACCTTGCCGCGATGGGAGGGCATAATCCATTAGCCCATATGATGGAAACCAAAGGCGTAACCTGTAGTGGTGGTATCACATTTTGGCATTTTTGCTTAAAGCCGCGTCATAATTCATATGGCATAGACGCAATAATATCTCGGATGTGATCCAACGGACATTCTGCGTCATAGATAGAATTGATGCCCATTTCAAATAATGAATCTATTCGAAGTGGACATTAATACTATTGGCGACGTTCAGTTCGTATTCTGCTAACCAGAATGATCCGTAGCCACTCTTACTATTAGCTAGCTAGACACATTGTTACTATATACGACGTAGGAAATATTACTCTGAGCAAAATGACTAGTAGATTCACTGAGTAGAAATAAGTGGCGACAATCTTATTTTAATATGGTTTTTACATTGCCATAATAAGAAATACCTCTTTTGTAACATTGGTACAAATAATCTAATTCCAGCTTCATTTTCGCAAAATTTACAAGCAGAAAGTAGGCGTTGTGAAGCATTGCATTTGCCACCGAAAAGTGAATCTTGTAGGAGACTGTAATAGAAGCCTAAGGTAACTTTACTCTTAAATATTCACTATAATAATGACTGTGGAAAGTAAGACGCTGAGATCGATCATTAGGGTACACTTGCTAGTTTCGAGAAATTGTTGAACGGACAAGGAGAGTGACTTTTTTCTTTAAGGATATATGAACGTAATGCCCAATATATACTTATAACAACAAAAAACGAAATTAACTGAAACTACTACTAAACCGCCTAATTTTGTTAAGACTTGACGACAATTTACATTTGAGACTCTAATCTTACGTAAAAGACAGGAGTATTCAGAATAGCACTTAAATGACAGATTATTCAAAATCACTGTTCGATTGGACAGTATTAGTAATCACACTACTACACTTCTATTTCAAACAAATTCTGATGGAGTTGCTGATTTTCACAATGCTTCCTTTTCTCAGAAGCAAGGGAATATGGGAATTTTTAAAAAACTACCACGTCACAATACGAATAAAAAACAGTGTTCATGTGGGCACCATAGCCCAGTCCGTCTGTGTATTGGTCCTGGTAGAGGGCAAAAGCCAGACCGAGGGTTCAGCCTTGACAAGTTAAGCTGTCAAGCAGCTCCAACTGAATACCAAAAAAAAAAATGAATCAAGCTTATTTTTATTCCCTATCCATTAATATTTTTTCTCCATTACTAATCAACACCTTCCCGAGGTCATTGTGGAGATACAGAGGTATTCTCGGTCTCTAGAAGCACCAATCACACACTAACATTCCTTGCTCATCCCAACTGTTTGTTAGGACTTGGCCGATATCAAATGATATAATAAATTTGCAATGTTCCTTTACATTTTTTTGTAAAGGACAACTTTTCTGAAAACAACATTCGCGTAGAATGAAAAAAAAAACTAGAACAAAAATAGTAGCTTTTTGGTGCACCCTAAGTTTAACCTTTCACTAAGTTCATTTGAAGAGCTAGATCAAGAGTGCTTTCAGCAAAGTTGTTCGAAGCAACATTTTCTAAAAGTTTGTGGAAGAACCCAATCACAATTTTTTCCAAACAAAAAAGTTTGGTCCTGAATCCGTTATACATCTAAAATCAACGAGAATAGAGACAAAAAGTGTTGCCTGCTAATTATCGTTTCGAGCCATTATGCGATGCATATTGCCTAATACTCCTGTTTCTTTCTAGGCTTTCAAGCAAGCGGTTCAGCGACGCCTGTCCAATAGCTCCACATCCACCACCCAGCAGGCCTATCCTGTGACCTTGGTTCGACAACCGAGCAGCAGTGCACCGGGATCGTCTGCCTCGTCAACGACCTCGGAATCATCCGTCTCTAGCTCGCCAGCACCGCCCACGGCTCCGCAGCCACAAGGTCCCGGGATTCTGTCTTCTGCAGGACCCGCCGCATTGCACGCCATCAAAAGACATGCCATCGATTGGATCAACGCTAAAGAATTTCAGGTAGATTTTAAGGCTTTCCCTCTGTTAAACTGACAGGTGTTAACTAATCGTTGATTTTGCTTCAATATTCACAGGATGACATTGAAGGTCCGGTTACGAAAAGTATTCGGCTAACGTCGGCATTGATTCTGCGAAATCTGGTCGTTTACAATAATTCTGCCAGGAGGTAAGAGCAGAATCTTTCAACATGTTAAAACCTCTTATTAAATTTAAATTTCCGTTCTTTTTGAATTTCAGAGCTTTACGGGCATACGAGCCTCACCTGGCGAGCGTTGCAATGAACAATGTTGAATCTAGCCGCACTATCTCACAGGTATTATTTGAAATGAACGACGCGCAACCGAACTATTAATATAGGTTGACGTAGATTGAATCGTGACTTTTGATAATCTACCCTAAAAGTTTAATCTGTTTTAATATAAGATTCGCATATATTTTCCAATAAAGCATCTTGAAGGTAACTTATACAATTGTTTGTAAAAATTTTAATTATCACAATCCTTTCATTAATTTAGGTTCGCAAATCTTGATATAGAGATTTCTCGTTGACTACCACCTCAAGCTTCAACGAGTCAACTGATGACAATGATGTGTTAGCGTGAAGAAAAAGTGGGAGTCTCAAAAAAGGACGATGGATCTACCAGCTTATCCCCAATGTATCATGCGGGTAAGTAAGAAAGATGTCGTAGTTTCTTTCGAAGTGGATTGACAGACTGTCAGAAAGTGACGAATGAGAAGAATGTTGCCAGATATTGGCTGATAGTGTCTTGTGTTAGGCTCAACAGAAAGCGGCAAAGCAAAGCGAATCCATTGCAGAAAGAAAAAATGTGTGTAGTACTGGCTCTCAAGTTGAGGCTCAAAGGCCGGTTCGTCAACTTCAGCATCATAAACGTAATGACAAGAACGCATTTTATGCGCAGCTCGAACGCGAGTACGACCGCTGCCCAAGCTACGACGTCAAGATCATCATAGGTGATTGAGCGTTTAGATTGGCCAGGAGGAGGAGTTCAGACCGACGATTGGAAAGTTCAGCGCCCTCCGGCTGACAAACAAGAACAGCCTGCGGCAGATATATTTTGCCGCGTCCAAGAATATGGCCATTCGTAGCACCTATTTCCAGCACAGCATTCCGTATCGGTACATCTGGAGATCACCTCAGCAGACAGGATCGTAAATACACGAAAAAAAATTGTGCGGTAAAAACTACCATTTTAGGGGGTTAACTTAAGCGCTCGCACCGGCAATTTTCAGCAGACCAGAAATGCGCTTGATTTTACCATGTTTGTAGTCGAAACCAGATTGTTGTAAATTATTTCTGTCAAATGTACCACTAATGTGGTGGGATGTACCGTAAACATAGTAAATTGGTCTGAAATTGCATGGTAGTTTCAAGAATGGGCGTAGTCAGCTAAAATAGTAGTTTTTACCATAGAATTTTTCCCCGTGTAGACCATGTTTTGATCGATGGACGGCACTTCTCCGATATAACCGACGTCAGAACCTATCGTGGCGGTAACATTGACTCCGACCTGGTGATGGTGAAACTGCGCTCAAAACTATCCGTCATTAACGATGTACGGCACCGACGCCCGCCTCGGTACAATCTAGTGCGACTGAAACAGCCGGATGTCACCAATGCGTACGCGCAACATCTTGAGCCAGCGTTGCCGGATGAGGGCGAGCTCGATGGGGCCCCTCTTGAGGACTGCTGGAGGACAGTCAAAGCAGTCATTAACGACGCTGCCGGAAGCATTGTTGGAACGGAGCTCAAGAAACGATTGTTTCGACGAAGAGTGCCATGAGGTTTTAGAGGAGAAGAATGCAGCGCGGGCTGCAATGCTGCAGCATGATACGCGACAAAACGTGGAACGATACAAACTGAAGCGGAAACAGCAAACCCGCCTATTCCGGGACAAAAGGCGCCGCCTGGAAGAGGTGGAATGCCAAGAGATGGAGTTGCTGTACCGTTCTCAAGAAACGCGGAAGTTCTATCAGAAGCTCAACATATCCCGCAAAGGCGTCGTGCCGCGAGCTGAAATGTGCCGGGATAAGGATGAGAGCATCTTGACGGACGGACGCGAGGTGATCGAAAGGTGGAAGCAGCACTACGATGAACACATGAATGGCGCAGAGAACACAAGCACAGAAGGTCAGGACAACGAAGGCGATGGCTAGGTCAGCACAGCGGACAGTGGAAACCAACCAGCTTCCACGATGAAGGAAGTTAAGGATGCCATCAACCAGCTCAAGAACAACAAGGCCGCTGGCAAGGATGGTATCGAAGCCGAACTCATCAAGATGGACCCGGACAGGTTTGCCATCTCTACATCGGTTGATAGTCAGAATCTGGGAAACGGAACAGCTACCGGAGGAGTGGAAGCAAGGCGTTATATGCCCTATCTACAAAAAGGGCGACAAACTGGAGTGTGAAAATTATCGAGCAATCTTCTCTTCCGTCGTCTATCACATATAGCAAATAAGTTCGTGGGAAGTTACTAAGCAGGTTTCATCGACGGCCGCTCGACAACGGACCAGATCTTTTCCGTGCGGCAAATCCTCCAGAAACGCCGTGAGTACCAGGTCCCTACGCACCATTTGTTCATCAATTTCAAGGCGGCATACGACAGTATCGACCGTGTAGAGCTATGGAAGATCATGGACGAGAACAGCTCTCCCGGAAAGCTCACAAGATTGATTAGAGCAACGATGGACGGTGTACAAAACTGCGTGAAGATCTCGGGCGAACACTCCAGTTCGTTCGAGTCTCGGCGGGGACTACGACAGGGCGACGGACTTTCGTGCCTGTTGTTCAATATTGCGCTTGAAGGTGTCTTGCGGAGAGCCGGACTTAACAGTCGAGGCACGATTTTCACGAGATCCGGACAATTTGTTTGCTTCGCGGATGACATGGATATTATTGGGAGAAAATTTGAAACGGTGGAAGATTTGTTCACCCGCTTTAAACGCGAAGCAACAAGAGTCGAGCTAATGGCGAATGCGTCGAAAACAAAGTACATGCTAGTTAGCAGAACTGAGCGCGACAGGGCCCGCCTAGGAAGCAGTGTCACGATAGACGGGGATGCCTTCGAGGTGGTGGACGAGTTCGTCTACCTCACTACCTCGGATCTTTGTTGACGGCTGACAACAATGTTAGTCGGGAAATACGAAGACGCATCATCAGCGGAAGTCGTGCCTACTATGGGCTCCAGAAGAAACTGCGATCAAGAAAGATTCAACCTCGCACCAAATGCACGATGTACAAAACGCTCATAAGACCGGCTGTCTTCTACGGGCTTGAGACGGGGACTATGCTGTAGGTTCTAGGAGGACTTGCAAGCTCTTGGGGTTTTCGAACGCCGAAAGCTTAGGACGATCTTCGGCGGCATGCAGGTGGATAACGTGTGGCGGGAAATGATGAACCACGAGCTCGCTCAACTCTACGGCGAACCCAGTAACGTGAAGGTAGCTAAAGCTGGAAGGATACGCTGGACAGGGTATGTTGCAAGAATGCCGGACAACAACCCTGTAAAGATAGTGTTCGCTACGAATCCGGTCGGAACAAGAAGGCGTGGGGCGCAGCGAGCTAGGTGGATTTACCAGGTGCATCACATCAGCGGCCAGTGACTCGTGCTTGTACATCCGAAATCGCAATGGAAGGCTGAGCTACTTCCTGATGTAACTCGACGACCTGCTCGTCGTCTGCAACTCCGAGGCCGAGTTGGACAAAATTCCTCAGCAGCAACAGGGCAAGTTCAAGATTTCCTGCCTTGGTGAGCTTAGACAGTTGCTGGGAATACGCGTTGAAAAAGCTGATGATCACTACACACTCGATCAAGCCAGCTACGAAACGAAGCCATCCAAGGTACCGATCGACACCGCGTACCTCAAACAAAAGGGGGTGACGGAACTACCTACAAATGCCTCGTACCGTAGTTTGGTAGGGAGTTTGCTCTACGTCGTGATGAACACATGGCCGCATATCTGCGTGGACATCTCACTGCTTGGATGAAAAGTCACTAACCCAACTAACCGAGATTAGACGGAAGCTAAGAGGATACTCCGATATCTCAAGGCCACGAAGAACCATCGTTCGCCCCATTGCGGGGTGAATAGAAACATACAACATTTTCATAAATCTGCGCGATATATTTTTTTTAATTTTATAACAGCAATTGGGGTCTCATCAAAGGAAGAATTGACCCATATATGAGGCTAAATAAATTGGTTTTTATCCACACGGGTTAAGTTGTACACATTCAAACATGTCGGAGATTGTTTCTATTCGCCCCATTTTACGGTAAGTTTGCATGTATTGAACGTGATATTGTCGCGTACAGGAAAGAACCATAGCAACACATTCTAATAAAAGTAAATTTATAATAAGTGTCTCCTGCTTCTGATTTTAAATTTACAAAGTTTTAGTTGTTTTTGTTTGATTTAGTTCCACTTAATTAAATATAGGCTTTTTTCGATTTCTATCTTAAGTATGTTGTTTTAGCTTCAAGCAACAAGGCATTTTTTGTTTTCATTCTCCACAGTTGATAGAGTTCGGATGATACCACATTCTTTGTTTCTCTCATTTTTTGTTTGCAATAAAAATCAACACAAATAAATATTTTCTTCTGTTCACACGATTGGTTTTACTTTATATATTATTTTAAAAATAATATTAAAAACTTTTGTTTGAGCGCTCGCGTTTTCCTCTTTGCTTGTGTTCATGCATGCATCTGTTTCCTGTTTAAGCCGCAGTTCTTACACGTTTTGTAAATGTAGTTTTGCATGCATCATTCGAATATAAAGTAGTTTGCTTGCTTTGCCAGTACCTAGTACATTCACTGCTTGAGTATGCCAATTCCAAATGGTTTGTTCAGGTTGTGTGCTCTTGACCAAGGGGGCGCGTTATGCTCTCTACACTTCGTCCGGGGCTAGGTTCGTGTTGGTGTAGTGGCCACCGCCATCGCCGTGCTGGTCATCGTGGGCATTTGCCACCGATTGGTTCGTTCCGACGATGGTGGGTGAAGGCGTCGAGGTGTTTAGCAGAGGAGCGTCGGGTTCGGTCAGTCCTCGGTCGGCCATGGCTTTCACGGTGGCCTCTAGGGAGCGGATACGGTTTTCGTGCTTTACAATGATTGCCTTTAGCTTCCTGAATTCATCCTCGAATTTGGTGCGCAGATCAGTAAGTGCTTGTTCCTAGAAAAATAAGGATGTTAGGATGAATCTGACAAGTCCAATATGTACAGGAAGTACTTACCGAAACTCCACTGATGACTACTGGCTCCGGTTGACTGGCAGCGCTGGATGCAGTGGTGGCAGGCGCACTCGATTGCGTTGTTCCGTTAGAAGCGCCGGAGGATCCGTTGGAAGTGGCCGTGGATGTCGTGGTGGCTGCTGCTCCCGCTACCGGAGAGCTCTTTGGTCCACGAGGTGGCATTTTGTCGAGCACGTTGGACTTCTTGGTTACCGTCAGCGTGGTGCTCTGGGATTGCGAAACGTATCCACCCTTTTCAACGAAAACACGATCCTATTGAGCGGTTTACATACCATGTTCTTGCACTAATAATACTACAAGGTGCCTTACAAACTAAATATGTGTTATTTGGATTGGTATAGAAATGAATGTAGGTTTTTGGCTGTTGAGTGATGCTCGTGTTCAGAAAGTTACTGCACAAAAATGGCATGCATGGTGTATGCGGAGAAGCTTTCATTAGTAAAAAAACGTAGTCCAAACGGCAGATGCAACTAAGGCTCAGTTCTATATTTGCTGGATTTTCTAATAATATGTGATAGATAGTAGCTTGGGGCCTTCGTTAGCCGAGTGGTTAGAGTCCGTGGCTACAAAGCAAAGCCATGCTGATGGTGTCTGGGTTCAATTCCCGGTCGGTCCAGGATCATTTCGTAATGGAAATTTCCTTGACTTCCCTGGGCAAAGAGTATCATCGTACCTGCCACACGATATACGAATGCAAATGGCTACTTTGGCAAAGAAAGCTCCCAGCTAATAACTGTGGAAGTAAGAACACTAAGCTGAGAAGCAGGCTCTGTCCAGTGAGGACATTAATGCCAAGAAGAAGAAGAAGAAGATGTGATAGTTACGCGATTATGGACAGTACAGCCCTAGTATGGGTTTTCAGGCTTTGACATGAACTAAAAAATAGTTTATAGAATCGTTGTAAAATCAAAATACAGTCAGTGACAAATAGTTAGTAATCAAACGCAATCAAACATATAGATTCAAGTATCTGTGGTCACACATAGGTCACTGTGGACTCGACAATCCGTTCATTTGCACCAGACAAGTGCAGGGAGCCCCGAGGGAGATGGTAACACCTCAAACTTCGCGTTTCGTCAAATAATAAGTGGCAATGGTATTTAATGTGCAATCACCATTAAGGATTAACCTGGTCCCACCGGACATGTTCAGAATGTCCCGGGAAAGTGGTCATTATGGTAATGCTGTTGAAACAATTCTTGCAGCATATCAAAGTTCTTAATTCGTTGAAATCAGAATGGAATATCCTGGAGTTCAATGACCATTCAGCACTATGATCCGATGCATCTCGAACGAACCATGATTTGACAACGGTCTATGAGACTCAGGCAAATTGTATGGTTTTGCTTTACCTCCTGTTCGTTTGCCACTGCGATATCCTTATCAAATGGTGAATAATAGGAGTAAAGTGAACGAACGACTCAGTTTTCTGTCCTTATTTCATGAAGTTTGAATAGATTTCTGAAGAAATATACATTTATTTACCTTTTAGGTTTATATTATTTGACTTCAACATTGAAAACAATGATCCTAGATATGATTTGTATGTATTACCTGTAGATCAACATTGAAACAAATGATCCTAGATATGCCATGAGTCAATGTTGTAGAGATCATCGACTCATGGAAATGTCGAGTCATCGGACAGATATTTTTTTTGTGAGCTGTTTGAGATGACAACCGTAGTACCGTAATCCGGGGGCAAATTGATCACTGGGGCGAATTTGATCAGGTCGATACGTTTGCGCCACATACATTCCATGTTTTCAAGTTTATAGATGCCTAATGATGATTTGGATTTATTTCATTTTTATTAGAGTCAGTTTTGCATAGAAATATTCACACTTTTTGAAGGTGTAAACAATACAGTAGGAAAAGTTGATGCTAAACAATGCACTGGTGCTATACCTACATGTCAACTATGAGAGTTTAAAATGTTATGTAAACTTTAGATGAACTACTGAACTCATTTTTGATATCATACAGCATAGCAAGTATAGTGTTTCGCTCAGAAAACCGTTTAATGTGCTTATTTATTATTTTACCAAATAATGTGCTTATTTCAAGGGAAATTGACAACATTTAGGCGTATTAGGCAGATTTTCGAAGCTTGATTTTGCAATAAAATGATCAAATGTTCAAGATTTTTGACATCATATTCAGATTCAGGAAACCCAAATATAGTAGATAGGAAAATTTTTTACTCTCAAACCTGTGTTGTTATATGGTGATTAATTTCGCCCCAGTGCATCATTTTAGTTTTTTGATATTGAAACTATTTTTAAAATATGTTAAATAATATTTCATGAAAAATCGATTACATAAACTGATAAAGATCAATGGAGTACTGGTTTTGCCGAAATTTATTTGACAATATTTGAATTCCGAAGGACCACACAACAAAAAGTTGTAAAACAGTGATCAACTTGCCCCCGGATTACGGTAATCATGTTTTTTTTTCATTATTTTTATTGTAGTTTCATGAGTCAATTTTGAGAAATAGAACATTGATCCGTAGAGCTTAGACTGTAACGTCGTTGAACTCTAGGATATCTATTCCCATTCTTGTTTCTACAGTATTGTGAAAATTACCACTTTTCCCAGAAATTCTGAACATGTCGGCAGGGCTGGTAGCAGGACTTATTTTAGAAACTTAGTCTCTATTTCAATTAAAGTCTCTTAAAAGTCTCTGTTTTTGACGGAGAGACTTTAAACTCTGTTTTAACCAAAATGGTCTCTAAAGTTTTTTTCTGCTTGAAGTAAATCCTGTTGCAATTCGTATTTGTTTCAGAAAAACTCAGAGAATATTAAGCTCTTCAGGAATTTCTTATCGGGTTCCTAGAGGAAAAGAAGATTTTTTTTAGAATTTGTTCCAGGCAACCCTTCAGCACTCCAATGCTTCTTTCTCCTGTAATTTCCACAAGGAAAAGTTTTCAAGAGGCTTTCTCAGGGGTTTCTCCAGACTTTTGTTACTATAGGAAATCTTCTCAATAATTTGTTTATGTATTTTTCCAGGAAGATCTACAAGAATTACGTAAATTTCTTAAGTGATCCTTTCAGACATTTGCATATAGATTCCTTAAGGAATTCATCCAAATTTACTTCCATAAATTAATCCAAAAAAATCTCCAGGATATGTTAAGTACTCTTCCTGGAAATTCCTCATGAAGTTCCTCCACGCATTTCTCTAACATTTTATCATACTCCTGCAGTTCTTCTAAACATTTTTTTTAAAATAATTTTCCAAGTAAAATTTTGGTGGATTTTTTATAAGCTCATTAATGCTTTTACACCAGCTAGTGCCACGGTAATTATTCCAGTGACCCCGCCTACCATTACCAGGCAAAGTTTTTCAAGGATTTTGTCCAACAATTTTCATGGAATTTATGCAGGTAATTTTCCACAGATTCGATTGATTTTTCTTTAATTTTATCAGCTATTTTTTTCGAAATGCTTCAAAGCTTCCTTCTATTAGTTCATCGAAGGTTGCTTTAGAATTTAACAAACCTGTCATACCCCCGGATTTTTTGAAAAAAAAATCTCGCTGTTGAAAAAAAAATCATTGACATTTTCCTAAAAAGATTCCTGAAAAAATTGTTTGAAGACTTTTTTTGGGGTTTTCTGGAATAATTCTTGGAGAAATCTCTGAAGTACCGTTTATTACGAATTATTATTATTTATTATTATTTATATTACGAACATTAAAGACTCCAAAGAAGTGTAAATCATCCAAAAGCATATAAATCATGATACCTAAGCCTCATCAAGTTTAAACTCAACCTTTGAATCGGAGGCAAAGTTTTTGATTCCACAACTTCAAAAACATTGAATAGGTAAATAGAAATGTGTCGCCTTTCAATTTTTCTTATTTCGGACGATAAGTCATTACTCATTAGTGTGGGACAAAATTCAGATTCTCGCTCCAGCTCACTTTTTGGATTGCATTTAGGTCCTATAACAACTGTGCAAAATTTCAGCTCGATCGGTGAAACTATATTTACGCGCCAGCCGTTTAAAGTTTATATGGGATTTACTATGGGAAACTTACTTTTGCATAAAAAAAATCACTAGAGATCGCGCATTGACCTATATACAAATTCTGAACACAGACCTCGATAGGTTTATGTATATTTTTATAAAGGTCAATGGGCGACCTCTGGCGATTTTTCTTGGCAAAAGTATGTTTTCTCATAGTAAATCATATACAAACTTTAAATATTCACCGACCGAGCTGAAATTTTGCACAGTTTTTATGGGACCTAAATGCAATCCAAAAAGTGGACTGGAGCGAGAATCTAAATTTTTCATTTAATCGTGTCCCAGGCTACTTCCCCATCCATTAGAAAGACGTCTCAGATAGTTGAGAATTCTAAATTTTCATGGATGTCTCCAAAGTAACAAATTTTGAAAGCTTTCATGTAAAATGTTTTCCATGTAAAGTAGTGTGTCCGGAATAAGAAAAAAATACTGGTTGAATTCTTGAAGGAGAGCACCGGGAATTGGTGGAAGTCGTCTGAAAATGATGGTAGAACGATTGGATAATTTTCTGGATGTTCCCAAATTGTTTGAAAAATTTCTGAAAGATTTTTCGCAGGAATTAATGATGGAATCTCTGAGGTTATTTTCCTGTGTATCTATAGAAAATTACAAGTTGAATAATATAATTCTAAAACGAAACTGTTAGAGATTTCTTGGGTAGTTCGTTAAAATCACTAAATGAACTCCGAGAAAAAAAAAACTTTGGAGTATTATCTGAAGCAGATTTTAGGCAATAGCAGACCCACCTCTTTCGGGAGAAAAAAAAACATCGCCTGGAGGAGACAGAGTTTGAGTAGATGGAACAGCTGTGCCGGTCTCAAGAAAAACGTAAATTCTATCAGAAACACAACGCATCCCGCAACGGCTTCATGCCACAAGCCGAGATGTGCAGGGATAAGGATTGGAGCATCTCGACGAACGAGCGTGAGGTGATCGAAAGGTGGAAGCAGCACTTCGACGAACACCTGAATGGCGCTTAGAGCACAGGCAATGAAGGTCGAGACTACGGAAGAAATGCCTTCGCCATTACTGCGGACGATGGAAACCAACCAGTCCCCACTTTGACGGAGGTCAAGGATGCCATTCACCAGCACAAGACTAATAAAGGTGCTGGTAAGGATGGTATCGGAGCCAGCGATGGGCGATTTTGAATCGATGTTCCGAAAATCGATTTTTTTTGTTCCGATTAATCGAGTTTTTGAATCGATGTTTGGAGCATTCAAAATCGAGTGAATCGATTTTCTTTATTCGATTATTTGTTTCGATTCAAAATGATGTAATTGCTTAGAATTTTTCAAGGAGTTGACATCGTTTTGAATCAGTCTTGAAGTGTTTAATATATAATTTTTAATTTCACTCGTCATTCAATCGGAGGAATTTAACAATTATATGCAATTTCATTTGGTCTTATTTTGAAAGCTTGTTTTTTTCTAAATTTTCGCATGAGCTTGACATTCGAATCGATTCAAAAACATCGATTCAAATGATTCGATTTTATCGATGAATCGATTCGATGTATGGAATTTGAATCGATTCAGTAACATCGATGTTCTGGTCAAATTTGCCCAACGCTAATCGGAGCTGAACTCATAATGATGGGCCCGGAGAGGCTGGCCATTTGTCTGCACTGGCTGATAGACACAATCTGGGAAACAGAACAGCTACCGGAGGAGTGGAAGGAAGGGGTAATATGCCCCATCGAAGTTTGATTATGAGAACTTTCGAGCGGTCTTCCGTCATCTGACACTTGTAGTAAACGAGTTCTTGGGAAGTTATCAAGCCGGCCTCGTTGACAGCCGATCGACAATGGTGCAGATCTTTACTGTACGGCAAATCCTCCAAAAATGTCGTGAATACTAGGTCCCAACGCATCACCTTTTCATCGATTTCAAGGCAGCATACGATAGTGTCGACCGCGTAGAGCTATGGAAAATCATGGTCGAGAACATCTTTCTCGGGAAGCTCACGAGACAGATAAGAGCAACGATGGAAGGTATGCAAAATTGTGTGAAGGTTTCAGGCGAACATTCCAGTGTGTTTGAGTCCCGCCGGGGACTACGACAAGGTGATGGACTTTCGTGCCTATTGTGAATTTTGCCCTTGAAGGTGTTATGCGGAGAGCCGGGCTCAACAGCCGGGGTACGATTTTTTCGAGATCTAGTCCATTTGCTTGCTTTGCAGATGATATGAACATTGTCGGCCGAACATTTGAAAAGGTGGTAGACCTGTATACCCGCCTGAAACGTTATCCAGAAGGTGGCCATAGCTGGCGGGTACGATGGGCAGGACATGTTGCAAGAATGCTGGACAGCAACCCTGCAAAGATGGTGTTCGCTTCGAATCTTGGTACGAGAAGGCGTGGAGCGCAGCGAGCTAGGTGGGTGGATCAAAAGCGTATCGATTTGGCGAGCGTGGAGCAGAACCGAGGATGGAGAAAATTGGCTGCGAACTGAGTATTGGGGGGCGAAATTGTTGATGCAGTGTTATCTGTTAAGATGTTACCAAAATAAATGATATAAATAGACTTTAGGCAAATATCTGAATTAATTTCTGAAGAAAACAATAAAAAAGACATACAGTAATACGAGCAGTAACACTTGTATTGCAATGAGGAATTTTCAAAAAATATTCTCAGAAGTCTCTTGTTGGTTTCTTTTTAGTTTCTTTTTTTTTAGGTTTCTAAAGTTCTTATTTTTAAGACATTTATTCTCTGCCAGCCCTAATCATGTGCTATAAGTTCAATCCAAATAGTTGTTGGATTTTCAAAATATCATTTCCACTCATTACTTGACGAATCATGAAGATTGCAGATTCGCACGAATGGTTTTGGAGAAATATGATAATGAACATTTCCATGGAGTCACCCGAAATCTGTTCAGTAAGCCCAGGTTGGTCCTGAATGATCATTGAACTCCAGGACAAGTTTTAAATGTCGCATGGATAATTTTTACAAGAATGTAGTATTCGCCAGTTTCACTTGGATATTCGGAGCATGTAACCAAGTCAATCGTGAATGGTAGTTGGATCTTGTAATCACTGTTTCCACTCATTATTTGACGAATCACGAAGTACAGTCATCTCTCCCTTACTCGATATTGAAGGGACCATCGAGTTAGGGAGGTATCGAGTTACAGAACACAAAACCAATGCAACTGCGATCAGCTTTTACTATGGTTCTCTAACTCGACATCGAGATACGGAATATCGAGTAAGGGAGAGTTAACTGTATGTCGCACGAATGTTTTTTATAGCATTATTGGAATGACCACCTCCCTTGGGTTCCTGAAGCATGTCTGGCACAATGAACGGATTATCGAATTGAATTAGTTAAAATTTGAAAGATTTGACACATCGTATTTTGGCAGAATTTGACCACAATGGAATCCGAAAAAACTCAAATTTAAATACGCGAAGGTTAACGGAATTGAATTTTGTTCAAGGCATTTCATAGATGGCAGTAATGGGCGGTACAGCAAACAAACAGTTAGTTAAAGATATAGAAAAGGTGAGCAGAGCATCATGCATAGTAACAATTAGCAAAAATAAAGCCATTTAACACATATTTTGTTTTAAATATAAAACACATGGGAAGAATGCGATTGACGTAATGCAGTAGTATTATTAAATGCTGTTATTTACCGTAGGTTCTGTGAGTTTAAACTGTTTTCCGCAGAAGAGGACCAAGACTCGGACAGAAAAAAAGTAAAGAAATCAGATATGGTTATCGATCTGATTCCTGAACCATTAAGCAATCACAAGCATTTCATGAGGCAATGAAGCGCATGAATCTGCTGGATGATATCGCTGATGAGCAGCTATGATGGAGTCCTGTCCTATTCGTGCGTAGTCTGCATTGTGGTAGACATAACTGGAAAGCAGAACCGAGATACTTACTTTTAGAGATACTAACTGAGGATCTGCATCCGACCCGGAGATCCAGTCTTCCGCTGATATGGACGCCTCATCGGCGAGCGTATCCGGGTAGAGATCTTCCTGAAATAGTTCGCTCTTCCGAGGCACAATCATGGAGATCACCTGACACAGGCCACTGTTGTTGAGTCGGTAGAATCGTGCTAGCTCGCAAGTGCTGACGTCACATCCTCGCTTAGGCATCATACCGATAGCTCGCTGGGAGTCTGGTGTCTGGAACTGATTAATGTAATGCACAAATGGTTGCTCTGGTGTCACTTCGAAGTAACGGATAACCGAATCGCCTTTTCCGCACAGATAGATCAGATTCGTGTCCGGGTCGTACAGTGGGAACATCACACCGTTCGAGGTGTCCAGGTCCACCATCACAATAGGGTCACCCAAAGCGTCCGGCGCTCGTAGAGAATACTGTCGTTCCGAGGATCGATTGAAGCCAGTCGTAAAAATGAGTCCATGTCGTAAAAATATTGCACGTGTCGCCTTCGATCCTTCGTGTGCAATAGCCTCGGTGAGAATTTCACCCGACCGGGGATTGAGTATGCGAATTTTCTTATCCTTACATGTGGTCACCAGTTGTGACCCGTCCCAGTTCCAGCACGCGCTGTAGATCGTGTCCGGATGGCATTCAATCCGCACCAGCACTTCACCTGTGCCGACGTTCCAGATCACGATCAGGTTGTCTGATCCGGCTGTGAGGAGGACGTTTAGGGCTGACGGATGCCATAACACTAGGCCTACCCGTCGCTGATGGTATACCAAGTCTACCACGGGCTCGGTTATGGTTCGTGTCAGTCCACCGTCTGGTATTTGCCAAACCTGAAAAGCAAAAGAGAAAATAATATAATCTCGTCATAAAAACAAATATTCTAGTCTGTAAGTTAATGGAATATGTACACTTTTCAAGTTTCTATTCGATACGAAAAAATGATAACCAAAAATTATTTTTTACTGTGAAGCTAGACCGGAACTTTCAGAGAATACACGACAGTGTTATGGTTAGGTTATACATAATTGATCTATTTCTTCATCTGTTTCTTTACTTTATCGTCGTCTCATTTCTTTGTAAATTCTGCCGTAGATTTCACAAACCTTCAATCAGTTTCTTCACCAATTTCTTTTGAACTACTCAAAAAAATCTTTTAAGAACTTTTAAAAGAGTGTCCTGGTGCTATTTTAGATTTCTTTTAAAATTATTCTGGAGCTTCTTTCT
Source organism: Aedes aegypti (assembly GCF_002204515.2). Classification (NCBI taxonomy): domain Eukaryota; kingdom Metazoa; phylum Arthropoda; class Insecta; order Diptera; family Culicidae; genus Aedes; species Aedes aegypti. Next base: position 205,724,192 of record NC_035108.1, read on the forward strand.
AGTATGTTTTCTGCATGGTGGCCAAACATTCGGGAAATACGAGAAAAAGACGGGAATTTCATTTTTAATTGGAATTTCATAGTTTCAATGAAGTCTCTTTTTTAATGGATGGTCTTCAGTTTCTTTTTTTAACCAAAATGGTCTTTATAGTCACTATTTTCATTATCCATGCAGTGAATTCTGATTTGAAATACTTAGCTAGTAATTACAGGGATCATTACAATTTCATTTTTCCTGCTATTTTTACTGGAATTCCTTCGTGAATACATCCATACGGTTTATCTCAAGAATTGCTTCAAAATTCTTCCAGGAAATCTATTGAGAACTCTTCTTTGTTAAGGAACTCAATGAATCCGACCAACGATTCATCAATTAGTTCCTCCACAAATTTATCTAGAAATTTCAACAACATTTAAACCAAGAATTAAAAAATTTCAAGTAATTTTCCAAGTAAAATATCTATGGATTCTTCAATATTTCATTTGAATGTTCACACCAGCAAATACTATAGCAATTATTCCGACCATTTTTACACAATTTTCTTCAAGGATTCTGTGTTTCAATGATTTTCTATAGACAATTCAGCAGCATTTTATCCAGGAATACAGTTGATTATTTTCTACAACCATTATCTTACAAATCCATCTAGAAAAACATCCATGACTTCCTCGAAATCTAGAGAGTTTTTCAGAGATCCTCAAAGTGAATTCATCAGGAATTTCTACAGCAGTTTTATATTATATGTGAAATGAGAGTTAAAGTCATATATTGCATACTTCGTGGATTAGATGACAAATAAGTTTGTTAAATCATACTTTAAATTTCATGTAAACATAAATGAAAGGAGTGCACAGATTGTTGGATTATTTTTTGGATGGAGTCTTGGAAAACTTATAAATTCCTTAAATTTCTGTCAAACTTTCGCCAAAAACTTTTTAAGGATTCAGAGGAACTCAAAACATATATCTTAGGTGATTTTTTTTGAAAACAACTCTGAAGGTATCGTGCAAAATTCCCCCAAATAAATTGCCGCCCAATCGCTGTGGCATTTTACTTTGAAGAAAAGCCTCAAGTTATGCTCGAAATAATCCGTGAAAAGATGCCTGGAAATAAATCCAATAATTAAAGGTATGTGTAGTACAGTGTATATCTAGAGAACTTCTTGAAAGGGTTTGGGAAAAAATCGTTGAGAAATTTCTAGAGTAATAAAGAATAGCATTTGGAGGGATTCTTAGGATTATACTCCGATAACTCTTTGCGGTAACACTTCAAGGAATCACCTGTGGAAAATTACCTCTGTATCTTTTGTGTAAATCTTGATGAAATGCTGACAATATCTCAATAGATTATCAAGGAAGATCGCAGAGTGAATTTCTTGAGAAATTCCTTTGACGTGCTTAGGAAAAAATCGGGCAAAATGAGATGTAATACTAGGAGTATTTATTGAATACAAACTTTTGATTAAATTCATTCATTATTTTCTATATGAAATCTTGATAAACAACTGTAGAATACATACAAAGATTCTCTAAATAAAGGTAAGAATTGATTGAAAAACTTCTTAATGAGTCTTAGGAGAGCTCCCCAACATGGGCGGAAATAGCCATCAGACTTGAGGGGGGCCACGGCCCCTTCTCATGAGAGTTAAAAGTCTCAAAGGATTTAGATAACTTAAAATGCATGTTTCGATAATATTTGTGAACCGATTATAGTAGCGCACTTTCCTACAGAGGACGATCAGAACCTAAAAATCGTCCAAAACCGATTGACCAACTTTCTTAGATACCAAATGTCACTTTTATGGAAAATAGTAAACGTATTTAAAAATTTATTTTTTCGTTTTATATTGCCAAGATGACGTATTCATCCCAATCTCATAGATCTCGATAGAATACAAGGATTTAAAAGTAGACTATAATCAGGATTTACCTCTTCAATTCGATTTGAACAAGAATGTTTGCAAAGTTGTAAAACAAGATAAAGATTTATATGTATCAGTTCAATTAAGGTTAAAGATCAATGTAAAATTCAAACCTCTTGAAGCGAACAAGTAAAGAAAATGCTGAAAATATGGATTATTGTTGCTCAGCATTTCTATAGCGAATGATTCATTTCTCTAAACCTCTCGAAACCAAAATTTAAATATAGGATTGAATAATACCTTTTTTGTTAGAGTTAAAAACTTTAAATCTCAAAGCTGCTTGGCCAGTGTTGACCAGACTCATTTCCCCGAAATTCGAATTGTGAAGCCATGAACTGTTATAACTGTGCGTTGTATTCCTGAGATGGAGGGGGAAGTGGTTGGGCTTGAGTGTTGCACATGTTATCCGACAGTTTCGATCTCGGTGGGCCGCAATTCAAGTTTCGGTGAAATGATTCGCACTCACTCACTCACTCTTTTCATTTCACCGAAACTTGAATTATGGCTCTCTGGGATCAAAATTGATCGATTTTGTGTGCAGTACTCAAGCTTAACCATCTGCTTTTCTATCTTAGGAGGATAGAGTATGGTTGTAGTAGTTCGTGGCTTCGTAGTTCGGAAAATGCTGGCTACCATTATATAGAAAGGATTGAAGATTTTTGACGTTGGATAACGTCCTTCGGCAACATATGGGGGTACAATTTCAAAAAACGAAAAATTGAGTATGTAACGAAAAATGGTCAGGTTTTGACCGCTAATAACTCAGCCATTTGTCTATAGATTTTCAATATTTATACATAAATCGATCGGAAATTTATCTACGCGTCGATTCAAATGGAGGACACTATTGATTATTGGCAACAAACTATTGAAAAATTGTAAAATGTTGACCCCTTTCTTATCTAACCAATCACGTTCAAGCACATTTTTGGGTTCCGCTTCCCACTAAAAAATCGCACCGGTCCTGCTTCTTCCCTCAGTCTTCTTTTTGCGGTCGGACTGTGAACACGGTCGGGCGAGTCATTTTCGCTTTGCGTTTGCTTCCGCCGTCACAGTTCAATTTGTGTCGTCGGAAGAGGAAGACGCAAGGTTGATTTGCGGCAGCGATGACGATGGCTACTACTGCGAACTACTGCCGCTCGGAAAAGCGTCCAAGCCGTCGTCATCGCCGCCGTAAATTTATCCGCGCTTGCAGATTTCGACTTTGAATTCAGCATCGGTGGTCAAGAAGCAAGCCCGCTAGGAACGAAATACCACAGGCCCTCTGAGTTGCTGATCCGAGGAGCTGCGACTAATCGAGCGTCGGACTTGTGAAATCGCTCAAGATTTTAAGAGTGAGCATCGTTTGCAGATTTCGATTAATGCCCGGTAATCCACAACCCGTTGCTCTTGTGCGCCTTCCACGTCACGTCATTTAGCTGGTTCGTCGTATAAGCAAATCGGCGCTTTTTAGGGCCATCAAATGTGTTGAAAAGAGTTAAAAGAATAATATTTCCGACCTTATTAAATCTTATATTTTGTATCAATCTCACAGATTCATACAAAATTTAATTTGTCATGAATAGTTGAGGGCACGACAATTTGATACTGTATTCGCGGACGCTGCTGCAGTGCCGTCACAACATTTCACAACGATTGTAAAATAGAGTGGCATTTCCAACAGCTTCTTAGACTTGCCATATTTTATGAGAACATATGTCACAAAATAGCGACATATTTCGAATGCTTCTGAAAAGAAATTCTCATTGAACAATTTTCATAATTTTGGCACCCATGGATCAGAAATTTTCCTTCATACAAAAGAAAACTATTGATTATCAATAGCTAACCATTGAATATTGGAAATCTTTCTATGAATCGACTTCAATAATTAAAACTATTGATTTTCATGAATAAACTATTGAAAAATTGATAAATTTCAAGGCATGTCTTATTTTCCATGGAAAAGCACATTTTTCTTGTGTATTCCTAGCACAGACATCATTGCTCGATATCTTAGCCACTTTCGTCATGCAAAGGGAAACGCCCCTTTATGTCTTCTTCTTACTCCTCTAGAAACCTCTAGAAACCTTGAAAATTGCTGTCGGAGGAGTGAGCAAACCAACGAAAACAAGGAAGCACAAAATTACCGACCGCATTTCGATTTAATCGTCTTCGGTAATCTTTTGGTGTGTTTCTGTCTAACAATGGATTGACAACCCAGTTCGATCGACGGTGACTAGCCTCAACCGTCCTTTTCAGGACGACCATTTCATTTTGAAAGAGTTGTGAGAATTTTCCACCGTGAAGAGCGCATTACTGGTGATTGGATGTGATTGATTCAGATTTTGGTCAGTAATTTGCATGCTAAATATTAATTAATCAATTGTGGCCCTGTAAAGGGTTGTTGTTTGAAATTGTGCTTCAATGCAATTTAAGCGCCTTCGTCACGGATACGACGAGCCAGCTGGATGTTCGGCATGATGGTGACACGCTTGGCGTGGATCGCGTACAGGTTGGTATCCTCAAACAAACCGACCAGTTAGGCCACGCTCGCTTCCTGCAGGGCCATGACGGTCGTGCTCTGGAATCACAGATAGGTCTTAAGGTGACACGGGAGACCGTGTTATTTTCCCTATCTTTTGTCTCACTCTAACAATTATCATCAAAACTTTGCAGAAGCAAATCTCTAGTTTTAGTGAACCGATTAAACTGAAAATTTAATGGGTTGTGCACTACATATATATAATGTTTGTGATACATTTTTCGCATCGATTATTGAGTGGTACTTGAGATTAACTTTTCAAATGGAGAGGGTGATTAAAACACCGTCCCGTGGCCTTAATCAAGAAGTCCTGATCGATTTCACCGCCAGCAACAACGATTGCTGTGGCGCACAAGATTCGCAAACTCTGCACCTGTTATGATGTGGAGCTGGGCTTGTCAGATGATTATGGTGATATTTGAGCTGCCGAGATCACTATAATGAATTGTCGGGCACTACTGGTTTGCCTCTACATTTCTCCGGATACCACAATGAAGCAGAAGAAGTTCCATGCCAATCAACGTGACAGGTAACTTCAACATCGATTTGTGTAAAGAGGAGTACACAGAGTTAGCGGACTTCATGGACAAGAACCTCATCCTAAAACTGGCTTCGGAATCCACTAAAGCAACCAATCTTAGTGGATCATGAATAGACCTAACGTTCAACCGGTATATTTGTTTGGAGAGCAAAAGTTACCGCTCATGATTCATCTTCCATCGACCGGTTCTATCGGTGTTGAAGTGTTAACCGAACCAACCAAATAATAAAACTCAATGTCCACAATAGATCAGAATTGACATGCAACAAATAGTTTGAAAATTGATTAGATATTTTGTCAATATCTAGAAATCTTTCATAAGTTCGTGACGGTCCTAAATCAGGAATAGAAGAAGCTAACGTTATCCAACGTCAACTTGGCGGTCGTATCTCGGAAACAACCTCTTACTTTTTTTTGTATTCAAAAAAAGCTGTCGTCGAAATAAATACTATACAGTGAATTTTCAACATATTTGCTATAATTTCACTGATTGTCTTAAAGGAACTTTTGCCCCACCAGTGGGGCTGTCCGAAACATAAAATACCGACACTTTTACGACAGACATTTTTTTTTTTCTGTTCGGAACATAAACCACTGCGACCAATATTTGATCTATTGTAGTATATCCCGTGACCTTTGTGTAGTGCATGTCGTTTTACTTTGTCACTATCGAGAAGTGATAAAGCATTCGGTTTTCTTACAGTTGTAATTCCTAACTTGATCACAGGAAAGGATTCTAACTGAAAGGTTCCTACCCTTCGAAGAGTGTGGTGCATGCACTCTCCACAGGCGCGCCCCTTTATCAGGCAAAATCGGATCCCTCGATAAAGCCAAGAAATTACACCGATATTGTCCATGCATCAGAATCCTAGTTCTTACTTCTTCAAACTAGAGAACAAAATAAATAAAAGATTAGAAAACAAATTGTTGAATTCGACTCATTTTTTCCTTGTCTCAAGATCATTCTCGGCAACTGGGAAAACCGAGACTTGTCACTTTCAACAAGACAGACATACTAATGGCCGGTACGCTGATCATAAGTACTGTGCAAAAGGATAGTACAAGAAACGGTGAAGGAATGATTCCGCTACCGAAATTACTTGAGCTGTACGCTGTTGATAAGTAGAGCTGATTTCATAACGTCGGTAACGTCTGCTGTACAAATCAAATGGAGCTGTCACTTTTCCGTACGGAAAAATGTGACGCTCAATTATTCCGCAAGTAAAAGTAACATTTCGCTTATACTGAATCAGCTGTCAAAATTACTTTGGTAAAAACGAGAAATTTTACTTGAGCGCTTTACGTTTCAGGTGCATACCACGCATAAGGCTGGTATCTTAAACTTATTTTACAGATAAATACACACTAACTTTTCATCAAAAAAACTGCCCAAAACCCAAAAAAAAAACATTTTTTTGCAAAACTAAGTGAAAATGTAAAATATTGGTGACTTTTTTCGCACGATCAGACAAATTTCGCTAAACTTGAAGATAATAGATAATAGATAATGTATATGAATTTGGAAAAAAATGTAATTTTCTCTGCGGGCATCTATGGGTCGAACTTTTGCCCCGCTGATTCGAACTTTTGTCACACTATGGGCCAAAAATTTATTCCAAGCAATTACGTAGTAACTAATACACCTCAAAGCATCCTCATGATGCTTAAAAACGCCCATACATAAAAAATCAAAGAAAATTTTATCCTTATTATTCCCATGCAATGGAAGTTTGACCAAAAATCATAGTTTTTACGTCAAAAAACAACAAACAGCCATCATTTTCAAAATCTTAAAAGATTCTTACGATATTTGTAGTGAATATCTCTTACTTGAACACTGTGACATTTATGGGCTTTGGTTTGAATTGAGCTAGAAATCTTGAAAAGAAAATCTTGTCCCACTCGAACTTATTCCCGTCTCTCTGTCTTGTAATGTCCAATTTTAGGCTACTAAAAGAAATCCGGCTGGTCTTGAAATATAAACGTACGACTGAGAACTACATATTAACTGAAAAATTCATGACTCATGCTGGAAAAACAATTAGTTTTTATACAGTAGATAGACAGATGTAAAAAGGTCCTCTTACAAATGAATGTTTCATTGGACTTGGTAAAATAAGGAATCCGAGCCAAGAGAAATTTATGAATGGTGTAGCAGTTAGAACACACGCTGAGGACATTGATTTTTTGGTTATTTCCAAAATAGGGTGACCAGAAAAATCGCGACTCTGAAAATTTTTTCCTTCAATCATGATTTTTGGAACGCTTGACCGATTTTCAATTTTCATGGACGAAATGAAAGCTGAAGATTTTGACTTTTCAAGAATAATGTAAAATTCTACAAAAATTGTTTTTTTTACATGAAAAAAAAAAATCAAATATTTATGTTTTTTCGTGTTTGGAAGGTTTCGGGACCAAAGCGTTTTATATTTTTTTTCTGAAAATTTGAGATCTTAAGCTTTCATTTCATAAAAAATATTGGAAATCGGTTGAGCTGTTCGAAAGTTATGATTTTTTTAAATAAAAAATCTAATGCGCTGAAACCTACAGTGTGTGCCTATAAAAAGCGACTGATTTTTTATTTTCAAAAAAATATACCTCAAAAACTAAAAAACATACATCGCTTAAAATTTGACAGTAAACGTAAAAATTTAACTTAAAAAAAATGAGAACAGCAATAGCTCCCGAGGCCTTCAAAACACAAAAAAACGAATTTTTTATCATGTAAAAAATAAAAAAAAAATTGTGAAATTCCATATTTTTCTTGAAAAGTTAAAATCTTCAGCTTTTATTTCGTCCAAGAAAATTGTAAATCGTTTAAACGGTTCAAAAGTTATGTTTTTTTTTTTAAATACAAATAATAATAAAAAAATAAAAAAATCCAAAAACACGTGTATCCCTATTTCGGATAAGGAACAAAATAGCAAATTTTCACGAAATTCGGTGACCCACTAGATCGGTTTTTCATGGAATGGCTGAGCTTGAAATACTTTCAGTAATGATTGCTGTCAGATGACCTGCAATAATTTTCGCTCTTAAGATGATTATAAAACGAAGTCAAACTTTGAATTTTCAAGTGCACAAGACTGGAGAATCTGACAACAGTTCGCGTTAAAAATTAATCAAAGTTTTTGCCAATGGGATAAATTTTCAACGCGAAGCGCTATTTGGTTTTCAAGTCTTGTGCTCTTGAAAATTTGAGGTGTGACTTCGTTCTATAATCACCTTAATGTAAGTACCGTCAAGCTACCATTCACCGTGCATTTAATAAAAATTTGCACTTCAATAAATTATATAACTTTTCCAAATAATTTGATGCGTACTAGAATACCACTACGTAGCGTGCAATTATATAATAATTCAGGAAAAAATATAAAACTAGAGTTGGATAACAAAAAATACTCTAAAAATATGTTTAAAAATGTCATGTTAAGGTCGCCTCGTACCGTTCTATGTCACCATTTACCGTGCACACTAGTGCACCATTCACCGTGCATATAGTTTTCGCCATGATTTAATTTTGTATCTTGAATAAACGTTGGTAATGGAGCAACTATGTTGCTAGTAGTGTGCGCACTCATTTTTAAGAGTATTAATATCTTTATTTATAATAAAAACCATAAAAATTTTAAAAATTTACTAAATAAATAATTTTTTATTAAAATCGTTCTAGGAGGTTTGACTGTATTGTCCAAACCATTTCATATTCACACAAACACTCAATATGAAGTTTTTTAATCACGACATAAAAATAAATCTAATATTACCGAATAATTTCAAGCTTTTTACAGTAATGCACGGTAATGGGAACCATACATATTGAAAAGGGTCCATTTACCGTGCATTTGGGTTTTGACTGAAACACAATAAAAAAATTTAAATTGCATAAAATTTCATTGCTCATACGATGAAATACATCTAACTAGTAGTATCCACAGTGTAAACTTGTTGAAATTTTGAAAAATTTCATACTCTAACGTTAAAATGAAAAATAGTAATTTTTGGCGTTTCTACTAAGAGTGTGGAAAAATCTCATTATCAAACAGAATTCACATGATTTTGACTACATAAACTAGGTTTTTCAAAATGCTTTGTGACAAAAACTACTTCATTTTATCAGTTTTATCTTATTTTGCTGACAAAAGAATAATTTGTGAAAATTGTATGAATATTCTGTAGGAATTTGTATATGTGCACGGTGAATGGAGCCCGCACGGTGACTGGTGACTTAACGGTATATCAGTTTGTTAAGACAATGAAAATATACAAACTTTATTTGTTTTCAACTTCCAATGAAACATACCTTGACGACACAGTCCTCTGATCCGGAGGCGATCACATTATCGTTGTGTGGACACCAGGCAATGTCTAATACAGGTCCTTTGTGTCCTCCGACCAGTGCATGATCAGCTGCGATACGTCCAACCTGAAAAAAGAATTCAAATAAAGGATCTAATTAAAAACGATGATCAATGTCAGTAATATCAAATACGCAAATTCGATTGGACTTTCAGACTTCCTCTTTCTTTCTCTCGTCCTTCAAAGTGATCTTTATAGCAACCTCAATCAATATCTTTCCACCTACGATCTACCTTCGAAGGGAAATATGGGAGGAAATATTATGGACATACGTATTGCTAAAAATAGTTTTGCGCACGATCACCGTCAGTTTGTCTCGCACAAGACGACGAGGGTCATGTTCACTAACCTATATCGCTCGCTTCGACTCAGAAGTCGTGTACAGTGGTTCAGAATCTGAGTGCCTCTCATGGAAATTTGAACACATTTAGGTAAAATTGGCTTCTTTAGGGGTATCCAGTTTCTTACATATTCTGAATTTAATTTAAAAATTGAACTAGTATCCAAAGTTTCACAGTTTTTCGTGACCTGGAACTATTTTTAAAACATTTTTGAAATTAGTATGGAAATCAATTTTAAATCAACACGCGGGGTAGGGTTGAGTTGAAGCATTTTGAAAGTTTTTTTTATGATTTAATAAGCCACGTATCAAATCGTAAAAATGTAGTGTATTTGATCATAAATCCTTCACAATGAAAGCAATACATATGTTTGCCCTTCAGACACGATTTTCTTGATTGTGAATTATATAACAAATGACAATTATGCTTGAACCGGTAGTTATGTTTTGAAATGCTGATTTTCTTTCGACCTACTGGAACAGTAGTGGCAATGATTTTTATTGCAAACTGTTTTTTTTTATTAAAAAATAGCTTCTTAAAAATCATTACTTTTAAAATCCTAGCTGAGCTACTGGCCATAATCATTTGATTAAGAAATCATCAAAAACATCAAATAAGTTAGGTTAAGTAAATTGAAAACGTTTTTTTTTCTCTTATAAGCAGGTGAAATCAATTCACCTGTAAAAAATCTGAACTGCTACGGCAAATGAAATGTAATATGTTGTTAACAAAATGTTAATAAAATATTAAATTTGTTTTACCAAATTAGGATGATAGTGTTGTCTAATAACACAGATATAAGAAATGAATGTAATGTTTGAAATGATACTAATAAAGACAAAAAAATCAAAAACGTCAAATCATAAATTCCTGATTTTCATAAATAAATTTGTTTCGTGCGTCACTGATTTATTCTGTCTATTAATAAAAATGGAATGGTGTCTGTATGTCACGAGTTGGTTTGAGAACGAGTCAACGAATTGACTTAATTCTAATACATAGGTAGTTGGTAGGCAAAGACAATATCCCTTGAACTTCGCCACAAAGAATCGGGTTGAAATTTACAAATTTGCTTCAAGAAACAAAAATCATAAAACAAAGTATTAACTAAGATCTAATCGAATATATTGATTCGTGCACTGAATCACACATTGCGACCACTGTGACAAGGAATTTCTACGTATGCAAACTCCGAGGAAAACTCGCTTCATCACCGTCGTCGCCGTAGTAGGCCCTGTTCTCGACGATTTTCCACGTTTGACCTTAAAATTTCGACAACACGCGCTGGCGCATTTTCTTCACTTTTGACGGTTTATCGTTTCGCTTGGGTGACTTTGAACCTGTTCGATTCTACGCCCTAATGGTCAGGCCTGAGAGACACGCGCGCACATTGGACGCGTCCCATCGAACGATCTTTCTTCTCTTTATGGATTTATAAATGCTTGTTCGGGGTGCCGAAAATAGATCCCACAGCCGCGTCCCTTTGCCGATTCTTGCCGGCGTAGGAAATATTTATTTTCGTATTGTGACTACCAATAAAGTATGGGTATAGGAAACGCAATCGTTGAATTTCTTTGCGTTCTGCCAAAAAAGACCACGTTTCTTGTTTATTTACCAAAAATAAGCCTCGACGGCTGGCATACGCGAAACGAAGTAGGCGTGCATTGGAGATGACAGGGTTTTAATCTCTTGGCACCTGGGACTTAGCAAGGTATTGTAGTGTCGGATTACGTTATTAAAAACACGTCTGTCTAGTTGAATCGAATATCAAAACATGAGCTTTTATATTTCTTGGCTACTATGATCTATGACATTACAAATAGCATTCTTGTTCTAGTATGCTCAACTTGTGCACGTGCCCGATCGTACAACTCCTCCTTTTCATCATATTTTTTAGTCTTCATGTAAATAGTTCTACACCGCAAAACCTTTGTTAATATGATGTGGATTCAAAGGCTCAGTGCGTAAAATAGATGCCATAAGCATGAAACCTGTAAATGGGAAAAGAGATTTATTTTGTATACAATTTAATGCTTTGCAATACTTAACTTCGCGTCTTGGCATTTTCTTGTTTTCTTCTTTCATATCCAACTCCGCCTGATTGCTTTAACTCATGTAGGGTAGTTACTAGAATTATTATTTTGATTTATCACATTTCTCCTCTTTTTCCCTTCATTTTTGCACTGAATATTCATTTTTTTTATAAATTATAATAACTGGTTCCTACTTATGTACACAATTTCACGTAATATAATAAAAAAAAACATATTGTGATTTGTATCCTATCTATCGTAATGGACTGAGTACACAATATCTTTTTCCTTGATTTTAAACATCTACTGGATTGACTGGTTTGCTAAAAACATCTTCCTGGTGGTTGCAAATTGAAGAAAGTTCTAATTTCAAAACACCTTAATGTGAAAAGCTTGCTAACAAAATCGTTTTGATATGCAGATAATGTTACATATTTAACGTGATGATTTATGATGAAAATCACTTCAAAGACCAATAATAAATATGTTTAGCTAAATCGGGACACAGTCGTAACACTATCGTTAAATCTGTTCAGCATTCTACTGCTTTTTCAATGTTTCTGTTTTTGTCGCTATTTGAAGCCGACCTAACGATTTGCGTGCTTTGATGAATTTATCAATGTTAATGTGTTTATTAATTCAGTATGAAATACTCTTACTTGAGCCGAAAATGTATATTTTTATTATTTCTTTATCAGAAATATTTTCAGCCCACGACTGGTTTGTCTCCAAAATATAATTATACTATTGTTTTTGAAACCAACATTATTCAATGCTCAAACGAAATACTTGGCTGACTAATAACTTTTATTTATTTCCAAATGTTCCATAATTTATATAAAAAATAGTTTTCTTCCAAAGTTGTTTATACTCTCTGGACATCTAACTTGAATTAATACATAGAGAATTATTAAACTTTAAAACATGAATTAAAACCCTAAGTACCTCAAGCTTTTACCCTGTTTTTGTAGGGTTGCGTCCCAACTAACTTAAAGCTTGCTATTTAGCTTAATATTTTTATGAGCAGTTCAAGTTATTAACTGAGAACAAGAAAATGTCAAAGCTGAAAAGATACTCTACCGGAGGGATTTGAATCTACGACGCTAACCATATTCTAATCTTGCAAAATAGCACAGCTGTTCATCGCTACGGCCCCATACCTTAACCAATGGAATGATTGAAAACATAAACTTTTATTCTTAATAAATTCTCATTTGCATATACACGGATTTCTTCTCAAACTTAATCAAACAATTGAAAAATCATCTGGTCTCATCGTCATAATTTTATGAAAGTAATATTCACATCCACGTCATATCTTATCAGGAAGGTAATCGGTTCACATCATGGCTGTTGCCCTCGTTAACAATCAAATTTCCGCTACCACGCAAATACTAATCTCAACATACAAGTTCACAAACGCAATAATTCATAGCTCTTCATCAGCGTAGACAAATTGCTATATTGTTGGTACTAAGTGGAACTAACTCTATAAAATAACTACATTATTTTATAAACAGCATTATAAAATATCATTGCATAATAATTTCAGATCACATTAAGGCTGCTGCCAAAACCGAATGACGGCTACTTAGTCTTAAGGCTTGTATTTTCTTTTTCTTGGCACACAGTTGTTCATATGCAAAAAAAGCATTGTTGTTTACACGCACCAGTTTGTATGCAAACTAATCTTATATTCTTTGAAACACCATATCTTTTAACAGAATGTACACAATAACCTCTGAATAAATAGAACACAGTTTTTCCTCTAAATCACACACTTTGACTATCAATAACTATCATCAATAAATAAAACGCACATTTTCTCAAATCATTTATTGCCAATAAATAAATAGAACTTTTTAGCATACATTTGCCCTTTCGTAATTACAGTAGTTCCTCAAAATATATTTTTATTTAAGTTGCTCGTTACGCAAGTTGTACAGTAACCATTTCAGTAATAGTTCAACATTGCTCCCAATGTCACTCAGTTGTCTGCCATGAACTTACATTAACTGTCATTAAGAAATCTGAGCATAGTTTATTTCCCAGGCAAATAATTGCCTTCTAACAACAAGCACACAGTCGCGATCCTTGTCATACAATAACCGATCTATAAGTAGCACACAGTTGCTCTCGATAGAACGTATTTGCATTTCGACAATAAGCACACAGTTACGCAGCATAGCACACAGTTGCCTTTCAACAATTAGCACACAGTTACTCTCCATGGCACACAGTTGCCTTTCAACAATTAGCACACAGTTGCTCTCCATGGCACACAGTTGCCTTTCAACAATTAGCACACAGTTGCTCTCCATGGCACACAGTTGCCTTTCAACAATTAGCACACAGTTGCTCTTCATGGCACACAGTTGCCTTTCAACAATTAGCACACAGTTGCTCTCCATGGCACACAGTTGCCTTTCAACAATTAACACACAGTTGCTCTCCATGGCACACAGTTGCCTTTCAACAATTAGCACACAGTTGCTCTCCATGGCACACAGTTGCCTTTCAACAATTAGCACACAGTTGCTCTCCATGGCACACAGTTGCCTGTCAACAATTAGCTCACAGTTGCTCTCCATAGCACACGGTTGCGTTTCATAAAGTAGCACACGGTTGCTTTTCAACAATTAGCTCACAGTTGCTCTCCATAGCTCACGGTTGCGTTTCATAAAGTAGCATACAGTTGCTCTCCGTGGCACACATTTGCCGATCAAAAAGTAGCACACTGTTGCTCTCCATGACCCAGTTTTTTTTTAATTAACACACAAATGATTTTCTTGAGACACAGCTGGCCTTTTGAATACTAGCCCAGAGTTGCCCTCTATGACACACAGTAGGGCTTTCAATAGTTAGCACACAGTTGCTTTCCACGACACTTAGTTGGTCTTTTAGTAAATAGCACACAGTTGCTATCCATAACACATAGTTGACGAACCAAGAGTAGCACACGGTTGCTCTCCATGAAACACAGCTATTTTTCAGTAGAACACAGTTGCCATTCTTTCCGCTTGTTTTTAAATCCAGTTCACAATTATTTTAAACTATCAAACTGCTGTCGTGCATTAAAATATTTCTTAATTTGTATTTTTTTCACAACGATAAGCATTGTTTCAATAGTTATATGCAATATGCGAACCAAGGAAAATTGTTAACATTATTGGCAAACTCATGAGGATTTTTCAAGTGAAACTATGATTTGCCATGCACAAATAAATATTTAAAAATATTTTCCGATAAGATCTGTAACTATACCATTTTAATATGATTCATGATAATATGCTATATAGAATAAGTTAATATTATGTATCATCTCTCGCTTTAACAACAACAAAACATGCTCTCTGCAATTCGTATGTCGTTCTTCATTCATATCTTTCATCTCAATATTTTTTTTAAATATTACTCTTCATTTTAAAACTAAGCATCCATCAGTTAAGTGTAATAAATAATGCATTCTAAAACGTCAATACTCCAACTTACATAAAAACGAAGAAATATCAAAGAAAGGTGATTTTACCTTGAAGAAACCTTTTTCACGGTTAATAACAATTGTTCATAAGAGTTATACGAAGTATTGGATGAAAAAGTTCTTCACATAAATAACACCAATTAATCAGTTTTCTACTAGTCCACTATCGTGGAGTCAAATATTGATTATTCGATTTGCTTTATGAGATACAAATTGCACACATATCTTTCTAAATAGTTCATACACTCCATTCAACTAACTTTATCTTGCTTTTTACATTTCCATTATATGTAGCTATTTATTTATTAACTTATGCAATCACATTTGCTCAAAAGTGATTTACTACGTTCCTCAACCTTTAGCATGACACAAATGAAAACTTAAGCCTTTAAGTGAATCGGTGGTCTTAGTCATTTTGATTTTTCAATGTGCGAAACACTGAAACTTATTATATTTTTTTAATAAAGTTGGTGAAGTTATCTAGATGCTTTGATAACAATTGATTACTATGTATAATTCTAGTTATCACCAAATCAAAATCTTCAATCAATTTACTGACGGAATACATCGTAGTAACCACAGCATAATTTGAAAATTTTCGTAATTTCATTCTCCAAGCATCTGTCATAAATTTCTTATGCATCTACGATGTGTCAGACCAGTAAGGGAATTCAATAAATATTATAAATTCAAAAAAGGTAAAACTTGTATCTTCCATACCGAAGCCAATTGATTTTCCCAATAACATTTCCTTGCTGTTGCCATTGTTGAACGAAATAACTCTGGTAAGAAAAACCTCACTTTTCGTACACAGTACTAACGCTGTGGTTCTGACCGTAGTCAACCGCGTGACAACTGGCAGATTAAATAATTCTGAGACAAAATCCTTACTCTTACCCCCTAATGATCAATAATTTGCCTTCGTTTTGCCTGCGTGACAGCATTTTGGATGCACTGCAAACTTATAAATATACGTACATACCTCTACCTGTTTGTCCATTCTATGTTGACGAGCAATTTGGATACAAACCATCGGGCTTTTCCATCACCAATCACAACGTAACAACAAACGGATTCAAATAAACATAACCATTTTCGCGGCCGATAGGATATATTTTCTTCTCTTTCATATCACTTCAATTTTCTCTTCGTCGCCAAAATGTAGTGTCGGATTACGTTATTAAAAACACGTCTGTCTAGTTGAATCGAATATCAAAACATGAGCTTTTATATTTCTTGGCTACTATGATCTATGACATTACAAATAGCATTCTTGTTCTAGTATGCTCAACTTGTGCACGTGCCCGATCGTACAGGTATGAAAAACGTGACAATTGTAATTAGGCGGGATTGAAATAGCCGAAGAGGTGATGCATGTGATTTTATTAGACGTCTAACGAATATTTGGGTCAAAGTCAATAACTTTGGTGAAGTATTGAAGAGTGAATAGTGCGTATCGTGCTCTCGTACTGTGCGTACACAAATTTTGTCTACTGACGAAAGCTTTGATGATACAAACCAGTACTTATCAGTATTATTTTTATACCGTAATCCGGGGGAAAATTGATCAGTATTTTACAACTTTTTCTTGTGTTATTCTTTTAAATTCAAATATTGTCAAATAAATTTCGACAAAACCAGCACTTCAATCGATCTTTATCAGTTTATGTAATCGACCTTTCATAATCCTCAAAGCCCCGGGACAGACCTTTCATTTTCAATTGACTGGTGCTCAGGAGTAAATAAGTTTAACGAAATGCGGTTTTCACTACGATCGATGGGATGAGTTAGACTTCCTCCGAGTGGTGTTTTCAAACCGGAAGTTCAAGTCTGGACATGTTTTTCAACCGGAAATAAGTGTTCCCTAGTCACATATTTTATAACTTTGACAACGGAAACCAATGTTAAACGATAAGTTTTAGCTAGTTTTAGACATTATGTAACGGACCAAGGCATGAATACACTATTTGGTTTATTTTCTTGCATGGGACGAAAAACGGAACTTGGTTCCGGAAGTACTTTATGAGTAGGAGCCGAATGCAAAGGAACACATGTAAATTTGACCTGAAGCAACATATGCGGCTACTTGAATGTCATGAAATCATCTCAGTAAGCCAATGCAAGACATCAACTCTCAATATTGTCAATTGTACCATATGACCAAGGCTGGAATGTAGGGTCACTTCCGGTGAACCAGGAGACAAATATGGATGAAGCTCAAAACTAGGCATGCGACTGCTCAAACTTCATGAAATAGTCTCAGCGTTGCTTTAAGAACATGCTTCTTTCCTATATGGACACTTAGACCAGATTGTCAAACGTTGTCCGAGTGCTGAGGTCACTTCCGGTGAATCTGTAGACAAACATAAATAACAGGTAAAACTAGACATGTGACCGTTCAGACTTCATGAAAGAACCCCAGCGTAGCTGTAAGAACATGCTTCTTGCCTGTATGGACACTTCGGACAGATAATCAGACAATGTCCGGATTTTGAGGTCACTTCCGGTGAATCAGAAACAAACATAATTGGCAAAACTAGGCATGTGACCGCTCAAATTTTAATAAATAACTTCAGCGTTGCTATAAGAACGTGCTTTTGTTTGTATTGTATACTTGTATACTTCGGCCCGATGAACAGACAATGACCGGTTTCTGAGGTCACTTCCGGTGATTCAGGGAACACACATGAATAATAGATAAAACTAGAAATGCGACTACTGAAACTTCATGAAATAACCTCAACGTTATGGTAAGAACATATTTCCTTGCATCAATCAATACTTCGGCCAGATAACCAGAATATGAGCGGATTTTGAGGTCACTTCCGGTGAATCAGGAGATAACATTTGTAATATGCACAGTTGTGTTCAGAGTCATAGTAGTGGAAGCCAATTTGCAAACAAAATGCTCAACTTTGGCATGCTGTAGCTTTGTTTCCCTATAAGCAATCGGCATGAAATTTTGGCAGAGAACTACAAATATACTTAATTTCATTATCACAAAATACTCCCATTATTCTGAGCGATTTCACCGGATGCTTACATTTTAACCGGCGGTGTGAAAAATTTCATATTGTGTGATAATAAAATTAAGTACATTTGTAGTTATCTGCCAAAATTTCATGCCGATTGCTTATAGGGAAACAAAGCTACAGCGTGTCAAAGTTGAGCATTTTGTATCAAAATCGGCTTCCACTATTATTATTCTGAACACAACTGTAAGACCAGACGTACGACTCCAATCTTCATGAAATAATCTTAGACTAGCTGCTAGAACATGCTTTATATCTTCATTGATTTTTCATCAAGTTGAATAGGAAAAGACCGAATTCTGTTGCCACTTCCGGTAACACAAAACAAACATGGATGAAGCTCTAAACTAGGCTTGCGACTGATCAAACTTTATGAAATAACCTCAGTATTGCTTTGAAAACATGATCCTTGCCTGTAGAGACACTTCAGCCAGACGACCAGACAATGACCGGATTTTGAGGCCACTTTCGATGAACCAGAAGACACACATGAATAAAGTATAAAAAGAGAAGCGCGGCTATTCAAACTTCATAAAATCGCCCAAGCTCTGCTTTGCTGTTTGCAATTATCAAATATAGTCAAATACACAAGCAGGGGCCCAGATAGCCGTAGCGGTAAACGCGCAGCTATTCAGCAAGACTAAACTGAGGGTCGTGGGTTCGAATCCCACCGGTCGAGGATCTTTTCGTGTTGGAAATTTTCTCGACTTCCCAGGGCATAAAGTATCTTCGTACCTTGCCACACGATATACGCATGCAAAAATAGTCATTGGCATAGTAAGCTCTCAGTTAATAACTGTGGAAGTGCTCATAAGAACACTAAACTGAGAAGCAGGCTCTGTCCCAGTGGGGACGTCATGCCAGAAAGAAGAAGAAGAAGAACACAAGCTATAAGAATTTTGTACACATTTTTTGATAAAAGAGACCTGATTTCTTTTTTTATATTTGTTTCCTGGTTCAGCAGTTGACATACAGCAACACTGAGGTTGTTTTATGAAGTTTGAGTAGTCGCATTTCTATTTTTACTTTTTATTCCTGTTTGTTCCCTGAATCACCGGAAGTGACTTCAGAAACCGGCTATTTTCTGGTCATCTGGCCAAAGTGTCCATGCAGGCAAAAAGCATGGTCTTACAGCAATGCTGAGGTTCTTTCATGAAGTTTGAGCGGTCGCATGTCTAGTTTTACCTGTAATTTATGTTTATCTCCAGATTTGCCGGAAGTGACCTCAGAATCCGGTCAATGTTTGGCAATCTGGCCGAAGTGTCCATATAGGCAAGAATCATATTCTTACAGCAACGCTTAG
The DNA here is from genome assembly GCF_002204515.2 of Aedes aegypti. NCBI lineage: Eukaryota > Metazoa > Arthropoda > Insecta > Diptera > Culicidae > Aedes > Aedes aegypti. Next base: position 205,743,727 of record NC_035108.1, read on the forward strand.
ACTATTTCATGACGTTCGAGCAGTCGCATGCTTAGTTTTGACTTCATTCATGTTTGTCCCCCGGTTCACCGGAAGCGACCCTACAACCCAGCCTTGGCCACATGGTAAAATTGACAATATTGAGAGTTCATGTCGTGCATTGGTTTTCTGAGATGATTTCATGACGTTCAAGTAGCCGCATTGTCGCTTTGGGACAAATTCACATGTATTTCTTGACCGCGGGACCAACCCGTAAAGTACTTCCGGAACCCGGTTCCGGTTTTTGTCCCATGCAAGAAAATTAACCAAATGATGCATTCTTGCCTTGGTCCGATATATAATGTCTAAAACTAGCTAAAACCTAACGTTTGACATTTGTTTCGTTGTTAAATTTGTAAAATATGTGACTAGGGAACACTTATTTCCGGTTGAAAAACATGTCTAGACCTGAACTTCCGGTTTGAAAACCCCACTCGCAGGAAGTCTAACTCATCCCATCGATCATAGTGAAAACCACATTTCGTTAAACTTATTTATTTTTGAGCACCAGTCGATTGAAAATAAAAGGTCTGTCCCGGGGCTTTGAGGGTTAAGTATATTTGTAGTTCTCTGCCAAAATTTCATGCCGATTGCTTATAGGGAAACAAAGCTACAGCATGCCAAAGTTGAGCATTTTGTTTGCAAATTGGCTTCCACTACTATGACTCTGAACACAACTGTGCATATTACAAATGTTATCTCCTGATTCACCGGAAGTGACCTCAAAATCCGCTCATATTCTGGTTATCTGGCCGAAGTATTGATTGATGCAAGGAAATATGTTCTTACCATAACGTTGAGGTTATTTCATGAAGTTTCAGTAGTCGCATTTCTAGTTTTATCTATTATTCATGTGTGTTCCCTGAATCACCGGAAGTGACCTCAGAAACCGGTCATTGTCTGTTCATCGGGCCGAAGTATACAAGTATACAATACAAACAAAAGCACGTTCTTATAGCAACGCTGAAGTTATTTATTAAAATTTGAGCGGTCACATGCCTAGTTTTGCCAATTATGTTTGTTTCTGATTCACCGGAAGTGACCTCAAAATCCGGACATTGTCTGATTATCTGTCCGAAGTGTCCATACAGGCAAGAAGCATGTTCTTACAGCTACGCTGGGGTTCTTTCATGAAGTCTGAACGGTCACATGTCTAGTTTTACCTGTTATTTATGTTTGTCTACAGATTCACCGGAAGTGACCTCAGCACTCGGACAACGTTTGACAATCTGGTCTAAGTGTCCATATAGGAAAGAAGCATGTTCTTAAAGCAACGCTGAGACTATTTCATGAAGTTTGAGCAGTCGCATGCCTAGTTTTGAGCTTCATCCATATTTGTCTCCTGGTTCACCGGAAGTGACCCTACATTCCAGCCTTGGTCATATGGTACAATTGACAATATTGAGAGTTGATGTCTTGCATTGGCTTACTGAGATGATTTCATGACATTCAAGTAGCCGCATATGTTGCTTCAGGTCAAATTTACATGTGTTCCTTTGCATTCGGCTCCTACTCATAAAGTACTTCCGGAACCAAGTTCCGTTTTTCGTCCCATGCAAGAAAATAAACCAAATAGTGTATTCATGCCTTGGTCCGTTACATAATGTCTAAAACTAGCTAAAACTTATCGTTTAACATTGGTTCCGTTGTCAAAGTTATAAAATATGTGACTAGGGAACACTTATTTCCGGTTGAAAAACATGTCCAGACTTGAACTTCCGGTTTGAAAACACCACTCGCAGGAAGTCTAACTCATCCCATCGATCGTAGTGAAAACCGCATTTCGTTAAACTTATTTACTCCTGAGCACCAGTCAATTGAAAATGAAAGGTCTGTCCCGGGGCTTTGAGGGATAAACTAATATTTAACATATCTTAAAAATAGTTTTAGTACCAAAAAAAATAAATAAATAAAAGTGCCACATTGGGGCGAAATTGATCACTATATAACAATGCAGGTTTAAGTATAAAAATTTCCTTATCTACTAAATTTGTGTCTCCTGAATCTGAAAATTGTGTCAAAATGCTTACAACTCGAGTATTTGATTATTTCATTGCAAAATAAAACATTGAAAATCTGCCTAATGCGCCTAAATATAGGCAATTTCCCTTGAAATAAGCACATAATTTGAGAATAAACGGTTTTATGAGCAAAAAACTATGTTTGATATGCTGTATGATATAAAAAATGAGTTCTGTAGTCCATACTTAAGCTTACACATCATTTTAAACACTCGAAGTTAACATGTGTCATGTCTACCTATCACAAGTGATATTCATTATTCTACCTTATGACTCTGATACCTTTTACTTGTTCGTACCGTAATCCGGGGGAGAATTGATCACTATTTTACAACTTTTTGTTGTGTTATCCTTCGGAATGCAAATGTTGTCAAAAAAATTTCGACAAAATCAGTACTCCATTGATTTTTATCAGTTTATGTAATCTAATTGTCATGAAATAATATTTAACATATCATAAAAATAGTTTTAACATCAAAAAATAAAAATGACATATTGGGGCGAAATTTATCATTATATAAGAAAGCAGGTTTAAGAATAAAAAATGTCCCTATCTACAAAATTTGGGTCTTCTGAATCTGAGAATGATGTCAAAACTCTTACATCTCGAGTATTTGATCATTTTATTGCAAAATTAAACTTTGAAAATCTGCCTAATACGCATAAATGTAGGCAATTTCCCTTGAAATAAGCACATTATTCGAGAATAAACGGTTTTATGACCAAAAAATATTCTTGCTAGGCTATATGATATAAAAAATGAGTTCAGTAGTACATACTTAAGCTTACACAACATTTAAAATACTCAAAGTTGACATGTATGCGATACACCAGTGGATTGTTTAGCACCGACATATCCAACTGCATTTCTTACACCGCCAAAAACTGTGAATATTTCTATGCAAAACTGATCATAATAACAATTAAATAGTTCAAAATCATCATTACACATCTATAAACTAGAAAACATTGGATGTTTGTGGTGCCAACGAAACCTTCAGCATCCTTGGGAGGAAATGTTTTTTTGGTCCCGACCTGATCAAATTCGTCTCAGTGATCAATTTGCCCTCGGATTACGGTACCTGGATTTCTGAGCTATAAATACTGGCTGCCAAAAGCGCAGAGAGGGAGACTTCCCGGACTGTGGACTGATTAACATATTATTTCATTCTTTATTTACAGGATATAAAAACATGTAGGCATTGCACCAGTGGATTGTTTAGCACAGACATTTTAAACTGTATTTCTCACACCTTCAAAAACTGTGAATATTTCTATGCAAACGGACCATAATAAAAATGTAATAGTTCAATATGATCATTAGACACCTATTAACTAGAAAATCGTAACGCTGGTAGATCACCTTTTCGTGGTGCGTTACGGGGTAAGATCTACCATATTGTACTCTAGTTGTATCTGTTCTTGTGAATACTTATAAAGTACGGTCGGAGGAGTAGGGTAGAAGCACCGGTTTTGGCCATACGCCAGTTGTAGCCATAGGGGATTATACATCGTTTTACATAGCCAATCAACATGAAACCTTTTGTGTTCAGTAGATCACATTTACATGATAGAGCTACATTCATTTACCCGTCCAAATTGATTCAAAACATAAGGAAAACAATTTATTATCCTTTTAATTTTAATTCCCATACACCTAATTTGGCCAGGGCACTCCTAATTTGGCCATTCTTATGAGAAATCAATGCGATTGGCCAATTTAGGAACCGAAGTTAAATCTCTGGCCAAAACTGGTTCCGTTGGCCTATATTGACCAACGGGATTTTCAAAGCGAAAAAATGGGTTTAGCTCAGTTTTGATATTTTACACACATAATATGAATTGAAAGCTTGCATTTGACATATTTGTAGTGTAAATACGGCTTCTCATTTAATTTTTATCGACATTTTCTCTTAGACTGGCCAAAACCGGTGCTTTTACCCTATAAGAGAGTAACAAGCCACTAAGACCCACCTATTTGTCCTAGATGATGAGGAGGTCGAAGTGAAAAAATGGCTCAATCAGCATCTGAAGTTGGTTTCAACTCATGAGACAAGTACTTTCCGAGTTCAAGAGTTTAGCTTTCGATATCTAGGAGAGAAACGATTCCGAATCAGTGGAGTAGTAGACCTCCTAACTACTAAAATAAGCTTCTTGTTTCAAGGAATCTAAATGTCTCATGCGATGAAACCTGTTCACAGTTTCAAAAAACGACTTTGAACCTTATAAGTAGAAGCAATAATTTGATACGCTATAGTATCGATGCATGGTCAAAATCAGTATCATTCAACCAGCTTAGTGGCCGTACCTGATTAAGGAGCGCGCTTTTGAAAGTTTAATGGTGATAAACTGTCTTCTCCAAAAGGTATAAATAGTGGTATCTTTTTCTGAAGAGGCTCTATGCAAAATGGTAAAGAATGATATTTGTATAAAAAAACCGACTACTTCATTATTTCTCAATAGTAATGGAGTAGAACGACCTGCACTAGACAAAGGACACGGGTATACCACAAAAAATCAAAGAAAACTGGTCGCAGTTGTTCATCTCGAACAGAAACTAAAAAAAAAGACTAGAAAACATGGAATGTCTGTGGTGCAAACGAAACCATCAGCATCCTTGGGAGACGCAGCGATCAATTTGCCCCCAGATTACGGTACTCTGATTCCTTTTCGATTCTCGTTAGAACATGGACCTTCGATTTTTCGTTGGACAACTTATTATATGGTGCTTTTTCTGATTACAGTTGCTACCACGAGGATGGGTGAATCTCTTAAACAAAATGAATTGCATCAAAATGACCAATCAGTTCGATACTTTAGACATATTTTCCGAGCAGTAAATCTAAGCAGCCTCTAGCACAGGCTCTTCGATTCAAGTGTGAAGTGAAGGGTGCCGTCAATCGTAGTCAGTATTTCCGATTTTGCTGGATTCAGCAGAAGATCTTAAACTCCATTAGGGGAATCAAGGTTTTCTTACAAATTGCAACTGACATGAGCCAGCCTCGAGCTGCAAATCTCGTTAATAAAGATAAAAATAATAATAACAAATTGCAATGAAAGGAGACTGTCGGAAACTCTCGAAGATCATCTTGAAGAGAAGAGGCGCAAATTTTCAACCAATGACGACAAACCTAAACGTATGTTTAAAGTCGTCTTGGAAGTGACTATAAGTCACCTGAAGAGATCAAAATTGAAATAAATTGCTTACCTTCTTGGATTTTCCCCAGTTCAAGTAATTATAATGAAAAAGGGAACCCAACTTGGCAATCGTCGAAAAGGTCTTCCCCTATAAATTTATTTAATTTACTCAAATGTGAACTCACTAAAATGAAAGCTCTAGAAGCATCTAGGTAATTTTCAGAACCAACTGTGTGACTATAATACTATACCGCATGGATGCTAAATTAGTTATTTATGCAACAAGTTGCAAAATGATGATTTTTTCTGCACGAGTTGTACATTTACACCGGTCGAGGATCTTTTCGTGTTGGAAATTTTCTCGACTTCCCAGGGCATAAAGTATCTTCGTACCTTGCCACACGATATACGCATGCAAAAATAGTCATTGGCATAGTAAGCTCTCAGTTAATAACTGTGGAAGTGCTCATAAGAACACTAAACTGAGAAGCAGGCTCTGTCCCAGTGGGGACGTCATGCCAGAAAGAAGAAGAAGAAGAACACAAGCTATAAGAATTTTGTACACATTTTTTGATAAAAGAGACCTGATTTCTTTTTTTATATTTGTTTCCTGGTTCAGCAGTTGACATACAGCAACACTGAGGTTGTTTTATGAAGTTTGAGTAGTCGCATTTCTATTTTTACTTTTTATTCCTGTTTGTTCCCTGAATCACCGGAAGTGACTTCAGAAACCGGCTATTTTCTGGTCATCTGGCCAAAGTGTCCATGCAGGCAAAAAGCATGGTCTTACAGCAATGCTGAGGTTCTTTCATGAAGTTTGAGCGGTCGCATGTCTAGTTTTACCTGTAATTTATGTTTATCTCCAGATTTGCCGGAAGTGACCTCAGAATCCGGTCAATGTTTGGCAATCTGGCCGAAGTGTCCATATAGGCAAGAATCATATTCTTACAGCAACGCTTAGACTATTTCATGACGTTCGAGCAGTCGCATGCTTAGTTTTGACTTCATTCATGTTTGTCCCCCGGTTCACCGGAAGCGACCCTACAACCCAGCCTTGGCCACATGGTAAAATTGACAATATTGAGAGTTCATGTCGTGCATTGGTTTTCTGAGATGATTTCATGACGTTCAAGTAGCCGCATTGTCGCTTTGGGACAAATTCACATGTATTTCTTGACCGCGGGACCAACCCGTAAAGTACTTCCGGAACCCGGTTCCGGTTTTTGTCCCATGCAAGAAAATTAACCAAATGATGCATTCTTGCCTTGGTCCGATATATAATGTCTAAAACTAGCTAAAACCTAACGTTTGACATTTGTTTCGTTGTTAAATTTGTAAAATATGTGACTAGGGAACACTTATTTCCGGTTGAAAAACATGTCTAGACCTGAACTTCCGGTTTGAAAACCCCACTCGCAGGAAGTCTAACTCATCCCATCGATCATAGTGAAAACCACATTTCGTTAAACTTATTTATTTTTGAGCACCAGTCGATTGAAAATAAAAGGTCTGTCCCGGGGCTTTGAGGGTTAAGTATATTTGTAGTTCTCTGCCAAAATTTCATGCCGATTGCTTATAGGGAAACAAAGCTACAGCATGCCAAAGTTGAGCATTTTGTTTGCAAATTGGCTTCCACTACTATGACTCTGAACACAACTGTGCATATTACAAATGTTATCTCCTGATTCACCGGAAGTGACCTCAAAATCCGCTCATATTCTGGTTATCTGGCCGAAGTATTGATTGATGCAAGGAAATATGTTCTTACCATAACGTTGAGGTTATTTCATGAAGTTTCAGTAGTCGCATTTCTAGTTTTATCTATTATTCATGTGTGTTCCCTGAATCACCGGAAGTGACCTCAGAAACCGGTCATTGTCTGTTCATCGGGCCGAAGTATACAAGTATACAATACAAACAAAAGCACGTTCTTATAGCAACGCTGAAGTTATTTATTAAAATTTGAGCGGTCACATGCCTAGTTTTGCCAATTATGTTTGTTTCTGATTCACCGGAAGTGACCTCAAAATCCGGACATTGTCTGATTATCTGTCCGAAGTGTCCATACAGGCAAGAAGCATGTTCTTACAGCTACGCTGGGGTTCTTTCATGAAGTCTGAACGGTCACATGTCTAGTTTTACCTGTTATTTATGTTTGTCTACAGATTCACCGGAAGTGACCTCAGCACTCGGACAACGTTTGACAATCTGGTCTAAGTGTCCATATAGGAAAGAAGCATGTTCTTAAAGCAACGCTGAGACTATTTCATGAAGTTTGAGCAGTCGCATGCCTAGTTTTGAGCTTCATCCATATTTGTCTCCTGGTTCACCGGAAGTGACCCTACATTCCAGCCTTGGTCATATGGTACAATTGACAATATTGAGAGTTGATGTCTTGCATTGGCTTACTGAGATGATTTCATGACATTCAAGTAGCCGCATATGTTGCTTCAGGTCAAATTTACATGTGTTCCTTTGCATTCGGCTCCTACTCATAAAGTACTTCCGGAACCAAGTTCCGTTTTTCGTCCCATGCAAGAAAATAAACCAAATAGTGTATTCATGCCTTGGTCCGTTACATAATGTCTAAAACTAGCTAAAACTTATCGTTTAACATTGGTTCCGTTGTCAAAGTTATAAAATATGTGACTAGGGAACACTTATTTCCGGTTGAAAAACATGTCCAGACTTGAACTTCCGGTTTGAAAACACCACTCGCAGGAAGTCTAACTCATCCCATCGATCGTAGTGAAAACCGCATTTCGTTAAACTTATTTACTCCTGAGCACCAGTCAATTGAAAATGAAAGGTCTGTCCCGGGGCTTTGAGGGATAAACTAATATTTAACATATCTTAAAAATAGTTTTAGTACCAAAAAAAATAAATAAATAAAAGTGCCACATTGGGGCGAAATTGATCACTATATAACAATGCAGGTTTAAGTATAAAAATTTCCTTATCTACTAAATTTGTGTCTCCTGAATCTGAAAATTGTGTCAAAATGCTTACAACTCGAGTATTTGATTATTTCATTGCAAAATAAAACATTGAAAATCTGCCTAATGCGCCTAAATATAGGCAATTTCCCTTGAAATAAGCACATAATTTGAGAATAAACGGTTTTATGAGCAAAAAACTATGTTTGATATGCTGTATGATATAAAAAATGAGTTCTGTAGTCCATACTTAAGCTTACACATCATTTTAAACACTCGAAGTTAACATGTGTCATGTCTACCTATCACAAGTGATATTCATTATTCTACCTTATGACTCTGATACCTTTTACTTGTTCGTACCGTAATCCGGGGGAGAATTGATCACTATTTTACAACTTTTTGTTGTGTTATCCTTCGGAATGCAAATGTTGTCAAAAAAATTTCGACAAAATCAGTACTCCATTGATTTTTATCAGTTTATGTAATCTAATTGTCATGAAATAATATTTAACATATCATAAAAATAGTTTTAACATCAAAAAATAAAAATGACATATTGGGGCGAAATTTATCATTATATAAGAAAGCAGGTTTAAGAATAAAAAATGTCCCTATCTACAAAATTTGGGTCTTCTGAATCTGAGAATGATGTCAAAACTCTTACATCTCGAGTATTTGATCATTTTATTGCAAAATTAAACTTTGAAAATCTGCCTAATACGCATAAATGTAGGCAATTTCCCTTGAAATAAGCACATTATTCGAGAATAAACGGTTTTATGACCAAAAAATATTCTTGCTAGGCTATATGATATAAAAAATGAGTTCAGTAGTACATACTTAAGCTTACACAACATTTAAAATACTCAAAGTTGACATGTATGCGATACACCAGTGGATTGTTTAGCACCGACATATCCAACTGCATTTCTTACACCGCCAAAAACTGTGAATATTTCTATGCAAAACTGATCATAATAACAATTAAATAGTTCAAAATCATCATTACACATCTATAAACTAGAAAACATTGGATGTTTGTGGTGCCAACGAAACCTTCAGCATCCTTGGGAGGAAATGTTTTTTTGGTCCCGACCTGATCAAATTCGTCTCAGTGATCAATTTGCCCTCGGATTACGGTACCTGGATTTCTGAGCTATAAATACTGGCTGCCAAAAGCGCAGAGAGGGAGACTTCCCGGACTGTGGACTGATTAACATATTATTTCATTCTTTATTTACAGGATATAAAAACATGTAGGCATTGCACCAGTGGATTGTTTAGCACAGACATTTTAAACTGTATTTCTCACACCTTCAAAAACTGTGAATATTTCTATGCAAACGGACCATAATAAAAATGTAATAGTTCAATATGATCATTAGACACCTATTAACTAGAAAATCGTAACGCTGGTAGATCACCTTTTCGTGGTGCGTTACGGGGTAAGATCTACCATATTGTACTCTAGTTGTATCTGTTCTTGTGAATACTTATAAAGTACGGTCGGAGGAGTAGGGTAGAAGCACCGGTTTTGGCCATACGCCAGTTGTAGCCATAGGGGATTATACATCGTTTTACATAGCCAATCAACATGAAACCTTTTGTGTTCAGTAGATCACATTTACATGATAGAGCTACATTCATTTACCCGTCCAAATTGATTCAAAACATAAGGAAAACAATTTATTATCCTTTTAATTTTAATTCCCATACACCTAATTTGGCCAGGGCACTCCTAATTTGGCCATTCTTATGAGAAATCAATGCGATTGGCCAATTTAGGAACCGAAGTTAAATCTCTGGCCAAAACTGGTTCCGTTGGCCTATATTGACCAACGGGATTTTCAAAGCGAAAAAATGGGTTTAGCTCAGTTTTGATATTTTACACACATAATATGAATTGAAAGCTTGCATTTGACATATTTGTAGTGTAAATACGGCTTCTCATTTAATTTTTATCGACATTTTCTCTTAGACTGGCCAAAACCGGTGCTTTTACCCTATAAGAGAGTAACAAGCCACTAAGACCCACCTATTTGTCCTAGATGATGAGGAGGTCGAAGTGAAAAAATGGCTCAATCAGCATCTGAAGTTGGTTTCAACTCATGAGACAAGTACTTTCCGAGTTCAAGAGTTTAGCTTTCGATATCTAGGAGAGAAACGATTCCGAATCAGTGGAGTAGTAGACCTCCTAACTACTAAAATAAGCTTCTTGTTTCAAGGAATCTAAATGTCTCATGCGATGAAACCTGTTCACAGTTTCAAAAAACGACTTTGAACCTTATAAGTAGAAGCAATAATTTGATACGCTATAGTATCGATGCATGGTCAAAATCAGTATCATTCAACCAGCTTAGTGGCCGTACCTGATTAAGGAGCGCGCTTTTGAAAGTTTAATGGTGATAAACTGTCTTCTCCAAAAGGTATAAATAGTGGTATCTTTTTCTGAAGAGGCTCTATGCAAAATGGTAAAGAATGATATTTGTATAAAAAAACCGACTACTTCATTATTTCTCAATAGTAATGGAGTAGAACGACCTGCACTAGACAAAGGACACGGGTATACCACAAAAAATCAAAGAAAACTGGTCGCAGTTGTTCATCTCGAACAGAAACTAAAAAAAAAGACTAGAAAACATGGAATGTCTGTGGTGCAAACGAAACCATCAGCATCCTTGGGAGACCCAGCGATCAATTTGCCCCCAGATTACGGTACTCTGATTCCTTTTCGATTCTCGTTAGAACATGGACCTTCGATTTTTCGTTGGACAACTTATTATATGGTGCTTTTTCTGATTACAGTTGCTACCACGAGGATGGGTGAATCTCTTAAACAAAATGAATTGCATCAAAATGACCAATCAGTTCGATACTTTAGACATATTTTCCGAGCAGTAAATCTAAGCAGCCTCTAGCACAGGCTCTTCGATTCAAGTGTGAAGTGAAGGGTGCCGTCAATCGTAGTCAGTATTTCCGATTTTGCTGGATTCAGCAGAAGATCTTAAACTCCATTAGGGGAATCAAGGTTTTCTTACAAATTGCAACTGACATGAGCCAGCCTCGAGCTGCAAATCTCGTTAATAAAGATAAAAATAATAATAACAAATTGCAATGAAAGGAGACTGTCGGAAACTCTCGAAGATCATCTTGAAGAGAAGAGGCGCAAATTTTCAACCAATGACGACAAACCTAAACGTATGTTTAAAGTCGTCTTGGAAGTGACTATAAGTCACCTGAAGAGATCAAAATTGAAATAAATTGCTTACCTTCTTGGATTTTCCCCAGTTCAAGTAATTATAATGAAAAAGGGAACCCAACTTGGCAATCGTCGAAAAGGTCTTCCCCTATAAATTTATTTAATTTACTCAAATGTGAACTCACTAAAATGAAAGCTCTAGAAGCATCTAGGTAATTTTCAGAACCAACTGTGTGACTATAATACTATACCGCATGGATGCTAAATTAGTTATTTATGCAACAAGTTGCAAAATGATGATTTTTTCTGCACGAGTTGTACATTTATCCAACGAGGCTCGCCGAGTTGGATAAATACAACGAGTGCTGAAAAAACGAGTTTTGCAACGAGTTGCATACAACATTTTTTGCTATTACGAAAAATTCCGTTTAAGCTGGATCATTTCCAAAACCACAAACATTTAAACAGAAACCACGTGGGCATACATAATAGAAATATAAGTAGTAGAACGCTAGTGGCGCTGTTATCACAAAATAGAATTATTTGTATTAATACTTACTATTGAAGTTTTTGATCGTTTGTTTAGTGCAATGTTGTACAGAATGTTTTATTATGGTTGAAAAATTTGATTTGACACTTATAGACCCGGTACTCAGACTGTCAGAGCGTGGCAAACTAGATGTTGGTCACACGAACAGTCGCGACATTGGCCTTCTACGGCTAATGCTTCTACTGGGCATACATTCATGTGTAGTATCAATTCAGTATTTTTCAATCACGTAGGCTGCGACATAGTATCTACAAATGTCACAAATTTTCTAGTTCACATCAATGTGACATCATACAGACCCATATTCCTTGTTGGAGGACAGAACAGGTAACTGTAACTGTACGCCCCCAGTAGCGGGTTCTGTTGTCACCTCTACGAATCCGTTTCTAAACCAGTATTGGAATAATTGATTTTTCTCGTTTTCTCGGAGAGTGCTCCAATCGACGGAAAGCTTCTTCTAACCGGAAAGGGAAGGATGGTTTACTGCGTTACACTTACAATGCGTGTAAATTACTGCCGCCGTCAGCGCACGGTTATGAGGCCCACAATAAAACACATTTTTCTATGGGAAGCGTGCGGGTGGTCATTGGTTTTCCAGTTCTGTCGCCTAAACGGTAAAAAATATCATTTTGGCGTCTATGGACGAAAGTTAGAGTATGGATTGATAAAACTAAAAATATTTTTTATGAAAATTTTTCATTATACAGACGATAGTTTTTCCGTTATTTTTGGGACAATATTATTTTGAAGAATTGAATCATTGGATAATGAATGATTCCAATGTGAGTATCGTTCAAAAATCATAATTTTAATCATGAGCCATGACTAATTCAACACTCTGTTTCAAAACATATCAAACCATGGGTAGAATAATCCTTCGACTACCCTACCCAGATATTTTCATACATACGCCTGTTCTACCCACTTCTCGAATCTCTATGGTTAACATATATCAATCATTTGAACACCACTAAATTCTCCTACAATAAATATCAATAGGATTTAATTTCTTTTCATATTGATCCTACTATTCCCAGAATTTCACACGATAAACCCCACAATAAACAAGCCAATTAATTATCATCGGCAATCTTCTGTAGAATGCGCTTTTCTCACCCCAACAGAAGCATCTGATTGCCATAAACAGCAGCGTATAAATCTAACATCTGAAGAAGAGCCAGCTTGCGATGCTAGCTGTAGCGGGTGGATCGCGGCAATCAACCGAACGGAAGCAATTCCGAAAAAAGTGTTGGCTGTTCTTTTTTTCCGTCGAAGATCATTACTAGGGCGATTCAAATTAGAAAAAAAAAAAATTTCAGTATTTTTGTTGGCGATTTGAAGGTAACCCAAAGGCAACGTAGGTTTATATGTAAATTACTATGGAGAAATTTAGAAATATGTTCCAAACATGTAAGTTCCAGCTTATCATCTCAAAGTGGAACCTAATTTTCCAAACCATTATAAAGAAGATTGCGCTAAACAAAGCTACAATTTAACGGATGGATGAGGAGGTATTCATCAGTTTGTTTGCTATTATTTATCTTCATATGAGATTATAGTTTCGTAAACTGCTGCAAAAACTCCAAACAAAATTTATTCAAAATTGATTTGTTTCTTCAGTAACATTCTACATTTAAGCTTGAATAACTAGGTTCAAAAATCTATATTTGATTGAATATGATTATTCGACCAGGGATAGACGAATTATTTGAGTTGCTTCATATGAATTTAAATCTTTAAATCTTCACCAAAATTTATGAACATTTGACACAACCCTGTTTTCATCATAAGAAATGTTTGGGAGGTTTGAGACATGGAATCGTAAACCTTTTTTTGCAATTTGAACCGCCCTAATCGACACACTGCCCCGCTGCTTTCGTTTGCTTATATCCTGACTTTTACAGACGAAAAGCGACAGAGATGTGATGATTTGGGTTCACTACATAGTACCTATCTCTTCAGCGTGATGATATGTGAGACGGAAAATGCGTGTGAATAAGTAAAAGTGTAGCGAAGCAAAAATGCCTATAACCTAAACCAACACTTTATTTCTTAAATTTGGACGGATTAAAAATAGATCATTAAACATACGGATCTAAATTTAGCCGCGAAGTTCTTACTCTTAGATTTTTGCTTGCAGCCAAACGTGTTTCGCTCTCGGTCGTATAGCAAAACGCTGTTGGCGGCTCTGGTGGTCATGTGGTCATGTGCGTGGTTTGTCTACACCGGCTTCGAGGAAACGATTCAAGAGGTTTCTGTTCTACGGAGCACTTTGAGGGTTTTAAAAGATTTTTATTACTTTTATACATTAAAACCTCCATTTACAAATATCTCGGTACCTCGAAGCAGCTTATGCTTCTAGAATAAGAGCAACCAGTGATATTACCGGAAGAGGATAAGCTGGATAAAGCCTCTCTTGAGGACTGCTGAAGAACAGTGAAAGCAGCCATCAACAAAGCTGAAGGAGTGCAAGGAGATGGAACAGCTGTGCCAGTTTTAAGAAACACGTAAGTTCTATCAGAAGCTCAACGCATCCCGCAACGGCTTCGTGCCGCAAGCCGATATGTGCTGGGATAAGGATAGGAGCATTTTGACGGACGAGCGTGAGGTGATCGAAAGGTGGAAGCTGCACTTCGATGAACACCTGAATGGCGCTGAGTGCACAGGCAATGAAGGACGGGACAACGGAGGAAATGCCATTTGTCTGCACCGGCTGATAGGCACAATCTGGGAAACAGAACAGATCTTTACTGTACGAGAAATCCTCAAAAAATGTCGTGAATACCAGGTCCCAACGAATCACCTTTTCATCGATTTCAAGGCGGCATACTATAGTAACGACCGTGTAGAGCTATGGAAAATCATGGACGAAAACAGCTTTTTCCGGGAAGCTCATGAGACTGATAAGAGCGACGATGGAAGGTGTGCAAATTTGTGCGAAGGTTTCAGGCGAACACTCCAGTTCGTTTGGATCCCGCCGGGGATTACGACAAGGTGATGTACTTGCCTGTTTTTCAATATTGCGCTAGAAGGTATGCGGAGAGCCGGGCGCCGGCCTTCGAGGTGGTCGACGAGTTTGTCTACCTTGGATCCATGCTGACGGCTGACAATAACGTTAGCCGTAAAATATGGTGGCGCATCATCAGTGGAAGTCGGGTCTATTATGCCCTCTACAAGAAGCTGCGGTCAAAAAAGATTCACACCCGCATCAAATGTACCATATACTAAACGCTCATAAGGCCGGTAGTCCTTTAAAGGCATAAAACGTGGACGATGCTCGAGGAGGACTTGCAAGCACTTGGAGTCTTCGAACGTCGGGTGCTTAGGAAGATTTTTGGCGGTGTGCAGGGAAACGGTGTGTGGCGGCGAAGGATGAATCACGAGCTCGCCCAACTCAACGGCGAACCCAGTATCCAGAAGGTGGCCAAAGCTGGAAGGATACGATGGGCAGGGCATGTTGCAAACATGCCGGACAGCAACCCTCACACTTAAAAAAAATTACGGATTACGGTGAAATTTCACCGTAATCTCAACAGCTGAAGCTTCGGTGAAAAATCACCGAACAAACTGCAAAATCTTTAAACAAAATCATAAAGAAAAACAAGAAAATGGCTCGGATCGGGGATTGAACTCCCGACCTACCGATCAGGAAGCAGACTTGCTATCACTAAGACAGCTTTCACTGCTTGTTAGTGGTGTGCAAAAACTGAAACAAAAGGAAGCTCATGCTTGCCATAGCGACTGTTACACGATTTCACTGAAGTTCGGTGAAAATAATGCTGTTACCGAACTGTTCGTTAGTATTTCACAGGGTTACAGTAAAATTATTTGTGTCACGGATTTTCTCCGGTAAAATAGTTGATTTCACGGATTTTGTCGGTAAAATTGTAGATTTCACAGGAAAATCTGTGTTTTTGTTGTTTGCACTTCAATTTCGGTGATTTATTTCACAGGATACTGCGATTTATTTTAAGTGTGCTGCAAAGATGGTGTTTGCTTCGGATCCGGTTGGTAAAAGAAGGCTTGGAGCGCAACGAGTTAGGTGGGCGGATCAAGTGCGTATCGATTTGGCGATCGTGGGGCACAACCGAGGATGGAGAGATGCGGCCACGAACCGAGTATTGTGGCGTGAAATTTTTGATTCAGTGTTATCTATTTAGATGTTAACTAAATAAATGAATATCTACACACATATCTGACCTTTGTGACGTTGATGAATAAAGTTTGTCTCGATTGTTTTAGGTTATCCAAGAACATCAGTCATGGCCTTCGAACCTACTGGCGTAACCAAAGTTCTCTCGAACGTGTATACTAAAATAAGCTCACCCTTCGGCACTTATCGTTAGAATTTCTATTTTATGTCACTGATCGCTAGTTTTCGATAAAGATTAAGGTTGGTCCTTTCGGTTTACTCAAATTGGTGAGTGCTAACAAGGTGAAAACTCATTCTACCACTCAAAATCAAGATTAAAATAGTCAAAATCCAATATGGCCGCCAGATGTTTCACTTAATACTTCTATTTTTCATCTGACTCGAATAATATACCGATTGAAAACCTGTTTCTTTGTTGTACTAAACATGATGTTTCTATTGATTGCACTCGCCGTATACGTCAAAATCGTAGAACATGATATATAAAATCGTTCATTTCATATGATAAATAACATTGCTCACTTATTTTTTGTAGCCTTTTCCTCAGCTTTCTGATGGTAATTTCAGAATTCAAAACTAGCGGTTACACTAGCGAATGTCAAGGGTTATACTCTAGAATTGTATAATTTTTCATGGTCGTTAAACTTAAAGCCTGACAACGTTTATTTTCATGATCTTCCAAAGATCACTAGTTACGTTTGTAGATATGAAGGTCTGCTTCCCACGGAGTTCGTGACTGACCTAGAAAACCAAAGCAAATTAGCCTTACATAGCATAGGGTAAAATGGTCCAAAATTACACTTTAAGGATTTGTGTCGTTTTCTCTTAATGAGATCTACATTTGACGCCAATCGAAGTCCTCACAGTAAGTTTACAATATTTGCTAGCTACCACCATGAAAAAATTTCCCAAATTTTACGGTTATAAATCGTGTAGAAAAGTTGATTGAAAAATGGGGGTTGTTTAAAATGACCGAATGGATGGGGTAGAGTGCCATTTAGTATGGAGAACTAGAAGTAAATAGCCAAGTTTCTCAATGAATTTAGCAAACAAGTGAAAAATGTTGAATTTCACCGGGAAATTAAGTAAAAATCTATGAGTTTATGTCCAAGCGTTGTCCAAGCGGCAACTCTTAGGTAAACATATTTTAACATCGTTATCAAAGAATACAAATTGAAACGTTGTAGGAAGAATTTAATGAGGTGAGCCATTTTACCCCATCAGTGCGTATTTTGAACCATGTTCTCGTTCTTTTATCAATCTAGTCCCATTTTAAGTCTATTTGATACCAATCTACCAAATTCCATACAAACTAAATTTCGATGACCAAAAAGTTATTTATGCAACAAGTTGCAAAACGAATAGTTTACGAATGTTTGAAACGTACATTTAACTAGCGAGGCCTGCGGAGTTGGATAAATACGACGAGTACTGAAAAGATCGAGTTTTGCAACGAGTTGCACACAACATTTTTTGCAATTACAAAAAATCGAAGTTCAAGTTGCATTATTTCTAGGAACATTATTCCTATAGGCCTTTTCATGTGACAAGTCCGTCTATGCATTTGTTCACATCGGTGGAGGACCGGTGCAAACACGGGACTGTCATTTGCATAGACGAACTGTCAAAAAGCTTCAAAATCAAAATTGTTGTGTTATGGTACTCAGATATTAATTTGCCAACTCCCAAAACAGAGCTAAAAAGTACTACTTTATGAAACAGTGCTGAATATACTGGTCCAGCCCATTATGGGAGAAAAATAATGTTGTATAATTCCACGAAGAACCCCCCAGGATTATTTCTTAGGGTTAGAGGAAGACTTCCTGAAAATTTCAGCTCATTTGGTCCTTCCATGAACTGGCGCATTTGAATTGGAGTTAATGTAGGATTTCCAGCTCAAACAGCACATCATCTACTTATTGGTTCATGAAAATTGTTGGTCGCGTTCAATTTAACCCAGAATGTCAAAAACACTACTTGACACCATGGCGAACAATATTGTAGAAGGTTGTATCATGATTAAAATTGATAAAGTTGGTGTTTTAATTATCTGAAGTCGATTTGTTAAACTCACACAATACTGATTTGTGTTTCTTCAACACAGCTTAGTGATAGCCACTAAGTGATGATCTAAGCCTAACTTTCAACAACTAAAATGTTAATGAACATGAGCTAATATCCAGATATGTTCGTTAGGGTATCAACTAGCGTATTTGTCATTCCGGGCTCAATTGAACGTGATCAACTAGTATACTACCGAAACAGTGACGTAGGGTCAATTTTCAATATATTTGAAACAAATATCCCATACAAACTTCGAATGGATTGCGCCAGCTGGTGGAGCAACCAATCGAGTTGAAATTTTGAGACAGCTTTTCTTTTACTCTAAGGCACATATATAAGGGGGTGCCACGTTGAGTTTTCCACCTTTTTTGTTTAAGAGCCAGTCTAGTGCTGAATAGTAGCACTTTTCAGTGCTGCTTTTGTTGGTGGAAGAAGTAGGCCGTTCTTTTTTTTTGTTATATGCAGATGATGAATTCTGAGTAAAAATAGGATCAAAATAAATATAACAACAATTATCGTAATTGCTAAATAAATGATACATGCAACTCGATGCAAAACTCGATTTTTAGCATTCGTCGCATTTATGTAAGACTCAGGCTGAAAAATCTTCATTTTGCAGCTTGTTGCATTAATAACTATAACGTAATAGTAGTTTACGGAACAAGTTGCAGAATGATGATTTTTACAGCACGAGTCGTAAATTTATCCTACGAGGCTTGCCAAGTAGGATAATTACGACGAGTGCTGTAAAAATCGAGTTCTGCAACGAGTTACGTACAACATGTTTTGCAATTCCGTAGAAGACCGCTTGAGGGTATCAGAAATTAGGTAAGGTACAGTGGGGGAAGTGTATCAGTGGGGTAAGTGGATCATTTGTCAATATAAAGCCTAAATACTTGGAAATGTTGAATGTTTTCGCACCATTGCTTCGTTTTAGGTTATATTCTTACGCTCACACTGATACTATTGCAAAACTGGTACTACGCGTACACTAACACAAGCAAACTTTTAAGCTGCAAAAAGTAATTAATTTGAACATTGTTTTCCATCAATCAAAAATTCATTGTATCTCTGTCTAAAATCGAATTCTATTAATTTTTTCGACACATGGTGAGCATTTCAGTTCTAATTGAATGAATCACAATGAAAAATATGTCATTTTTATAAATAAATACAAATATATTGGACATGGTACACTTACCCCTACTTATTAATAGGGTGGGGTAAGTGGATCAAGAATAATTATCATTTATTGGCAGACTGCTTACGAGAATTTTAATAAGCTATAATATCCGCAAATGTTGTTTTCCTTTATTTTGTTCCATTCCCAGCTTGAATTTGTCAAATTGACCATAGAAAATTTGCATTAATCCACCTAAAAGTTTTTTTTAACCTTTCTTGTATAAATAATATATAAAAAGAATAATAATTTCAAAATTCACACGGAACTTTTCGTGGTTTATCTAAGCGGAGTTGAAAAAGAGCAAAATATACTTATTTTCCAATCGAAAGCATAGTCTCGTACATTATTTGACCATATAAATTGTTCTAGACAGATGATACACATATATTCATAAATAAAACAGAAGGATTTCAGTTTGTTATTCAAAAGTAAATGTAACTATTAATTTTAAACCAAGAGTGTTTTTCGAAAATATCGTTAGAAATGATCCTACAATACTTCAGTGTAACTTATGCGTATAAATGGATGAATTTTCTCCAAATTTTTCTAGTTACAATGTTTTTTTTTGTTCTAATTAGTATGAACTAATATATACATACTTTTTATTATATTTTGATTAAATAAAGATACTTTTTAATTTTAAAGTAATAAAATGTAACATTACTAGCACTAATAACAAGTGAGAGGGTAATATCATTCTTATTAAACATAATCATACTACATTTATTTCGAGAACAGTTTTTTTTAATGGTGATCCACTTACCCCACCATGGTGCGGAAAGTGGATCATTTGGCGCAAATTTTTAAGTCTCTCATTCTCAATACATAACAATCAGAAAAATCGAAATAAATGACGATTTGAAATATAATAGTCCCTTATTTGTTATCCACAGAAAAAAGTTTGAGTTAAACTATTCATGTTAGCTGTACATAACAATGAAGTTAACTATTGATTTTTCTGTATCCACTTACCCCACGGTACCTTATATCAAAATGCATTCACCATTATTTTACAATTTCTGGAAAATTGTTGTGTTATCATTCATTACGCAATTCAAAACAGTTGCTTAATGAAAAAGCGTTGCGTAATGAATCATTACAGTAATGATTATTCCCGCACTGCACACTTCAGTGCAGGAAAGTAGGCCATTTCATGACAGATTGGCGAGATGAAAAACAGCCTATTACGATGAGAAAGTGCAAAAAACAAATTTTATTTAAGTACTTATTTCTATTTGAATGGAGGTTTCAGTGTATCGTTGAACAATGCGTGGTGAATCAGAACACTTTACAACGATATGTCATCAAGTGCTTCATGAAGGATGGAATGGAAACCACTCCTCGGCTACAAAGATTTGACTCATCGTTTCGTCGCTCAATTCTGAGATCCGTGTATGGGGCTTTCTTCGGACGAAGTAGCTAATGTGCGAGTGGCGGAATTTCAGCGCACGATGTGAATTGTTTGCCCCAACTGTTGAACAAGAATTTCAATTCGGGGTGACATTAATGCAATTAAGAATTATATGCCACCGTGGGTGAATTGCATACCGGTTCAATTACAATGTGTGTTGATGCTTTTCAAAGGTAATTGCACTTGTGTAGTGTGATTTAGAATTGAAAGTGAAAGGAGAAACGAAACGTTTGATGGACCGTTTTGTCAAATTCAATTCAACCCATCGAGTGTTTATACGACAAAAGCGAAATAATTCGTTCCTTCGGCGTAGTTCAATGTTGGACGATGAGTCATATTGTTCTTCGTCTTACATGAGGAAGAGGAAAAGATAGCCACGAGAATAAACTTTCGCACTGTTTATGTTTGCTGATGCAGGAGTTGCATTTGGTATATGCAGCAATCTGTTCAAAAATGTGTGCGCGTGTGCATTTAAACAGTGTTTTTTGTCAGCATGTGACGGACTGGTGCAGCTTAGGTCGTTCATAAAACAAGCAAAGCATGCCGGGCAAATCTAAGGTGAAGATGAATCGAAGCCAAATCTCAAAGTTTCAAGAGCGCAAATCCGGAGAACCGAACACCCGTTTGAGCTGAAAACTTAATCGTTTGGTCACACCCGCTAGTGATTAATCGATTAAGTTTTCAGCTTAAACAGATGTTTGGTTCTCTAGATTTGTGCTCTTGAAATTTTGAGATTTGGCTTCGATTCATCTTCAGCTTAAATTGTTTAACCGCGCTTAACACATCTCCAAAATGGATGGAAAGTGTAAGAATAAAGACGGATTTTTATACAAAATGAAATAATTTCTGAAACTTGAAATGCGTGCTTACAACAACTTCAGTCTAGTTTGTGAGATATTGACTGTTGAAAATGCAAAATTTTGACCATTTCAGCCAACTTGCATGCAAGTTTACCAACTTGTATGTCAATTTATTTGACTTATTTACCAAAGAATTCAAACTTCATGTGTATAACAATATTTATCAACAAAGTTTATTACAGTTTCGAAGCTCAAAAGGTATTTTTTATGGTTTCATAAAGTATTGTATAAACCAACCGATTGAGAAAATTTGAAATTTCATTTAAAAAAAACTAATACAATTCCAGAAAGAGAGACTAATAATGATTTCTTTCTCAATAATTTCTATTATTTAGTTTGAATTTGATCAGAATCAGAATAAAATTATGGTATGAAATCTAACTTTCAAAAAAGAAGTTTCGTATCGTATGTTATGCTTTGTCTTGAAATGAAACAGAAGAAAGAAAAAAATCAGTGCGCATCGTACCTTCGTGCGTATACGAATTCTCTCTGCTCTTGGAAGTTTATTAAAAACTACCTGAAGCTATAAAACATTCAGTGCTACAAAAACAGTGCTAAAATTAAAAACGGTACATTTCAGTGCTACTAAAACAGTACTTTTCAGTATTATTATATCTAATATTGATCCCTTCGTGATTCTTGTTTGGACCCGTGCCTTCGATTTTTCGTTGGACCCGTTGGCGAAAGCTAGCGGTGGTAATCCTTCTTGGACACCGTCTTTCGTTTATTCACTAAACATGGTTGCAACTACAAACAAAAGGAAGAGTGAAGCTCTGAATTCACAACTTCCTTCCAGAAAAGTGGGATTTAAAACTGTCACTAAACGTGGCAAGAATGGAAGAAAGGACGTTTCTTCGGAATGCGAACTTTCTTCCAAGGGTGAAATGGATAATGTTGATAATTGCATCGAAATGAGCAATCAGTTCGATGCTCTAGACAAATTTTGGAACCCCAAATCGAAGCAGTCTCTAGCCCAGGCTCTTTGATTCAAGTGAGGAAACAAAGAGTGCCGCCTATCGTGGTCAGTTATTCCGAATTTGAGGGATTTAGGCAGGAGATCTTGAACTACATTAGGGGAATCAAAGTCTCCTTCCAAATAGCAATGAAAGGAGACTGTTGCGTTTTGCCGGAAACTCTTAAAGGTTACGAACATCTTCTCAAACATCTTGAAGAGAAGAAGCACACTTTTTCTACTTATGACGATAAAACTGAACGTTTGTTCAAAGTCGTCTTGAACGGTCTCTCAAGTGACTAGAAGTCACCTGTAGAGATCAAAAATGGAATAAATGATTTACTTGGATTTTCCCCAGTCCAGGTAATTATTATCAAAAAGAGGACCCAATCTGGCATTGTAAGGAAAGGGCTTTCTCAAGAATATTATTTAGTTCACTTTAACAAAAAAGAACTAAATAATATTAAAGCTTTAGAAAAAGCAAAACTTATGTTCGATGTCCGTGTGACATGGGAACATTTCCAGAAACCTGGAGGAAATTACCAGAACCCCACTCAGTGCCGTCGGTGCCAAAAGTGGGGTCATGGTACAAAAAATTGTCGCATGGATGCTAAATGCATGATTTGCGAAGGTTCTTCTCACGTCAAGGACGTCTGTCCAGTGAAGGAAGATACCACCAAGTTTATATGCTCGAATTGCAGGGGCAATCATAAGTCAAATTTTTGGGCCGTGACAGGCAGATGAAAGATAATATCCGTTACGATAACGGTCTTTTCCAGAATTTGCCTGGTAGAGTTTCGAACAATGCTCATTTTTTAGTTAACGATCATTTATTAGGAATCATACCCATCAGGAAGATTATAATTATGCTCATTCACAAACTAATTTTAATCCGTCGGGTATCCGTTCGAATCGTTCAATTTCGAACGTATCTACACAAGGAAAATCCTTTGCCGATATCGTAGCAGGTAATTTGAACTCCTCCCCTATTCGTACTATGAGTACCCATTCTACTTGTTTCAAATCAAATGGAAAAAACCCTGCCGCCACAGTAATTTGCTCCAAACTGACTTGCGAAAATTGACTCGCAATAAGTCAACAAAATTTGTCATTGGTGACTTTAATGCCAAACATCGGTCATGGAATAATTCTCAAAGTAATTCCAACGGCAGAATTTCATTTGATTAATGCTCTTCAGGATATTTCAGAATATCCTATGAAGCGATTCTTAATCCTATCAGCTCCACTGACAATTATTTACGTGCCGACTGGAATACATATGAAACATATATTGATTCTAATCATGATGTTAACATTTCTTTACAAACAAAACTTGATATTGACAATGCTCTTGAAACTTTAACAAATTCCATTGTTGAAGCCAGGAGCATTGCAATCCCAAAATGTGAATTTAAATTCGTGATTATAGACGATGATCTTAAACTCTTGATTCGTCTTAAAAACGTGAGGAGAAGGCAATTTCAACGCACTCGCGTTCCTGCTATGAAAATTATATGGCAGGATTTGCAGAAAGAAATCAAAAAACGTTTTTCACAATTAAGAAACAAAAAATTTGAAAATAAAATTTCTCAATTGGACCCTGGCTCTAAGCCCTTTTGTAAATTATCTAAAATTTTGAAAAAAACCTCAGAAGATTGAAAGAGGTAAACAAATTATTACTAACTAATTGCGAAAAAGATCAAAAACTTGCTATGCAGTTTGAAAGCGCGCACAATTTTAATTTAGGATTTACTAGATCAATTGAAAATCAAGTTACTCAGGACTTTGAAAATTTTCTCAATCAAGAGAATGTTTTCGAAAATTTCTGGGAGACTGATTTGGAAGAAGCGAGAACTATTATTAAAAAAATCAAAAATATGAAACATCCTGGCGATGATGGAATTTTCTACATCCTCATCAAGAAACTTCCAGAAAGTAGTTTATCATTCTTAGTTGACATATTTAACAAATGTTTTCAATTAGCATATTTTCCTGACAAATGGAAAAATGCTAAGGTTGTACCAATTTTAAAACCACACAAATATCTTGCAGAAGCTTCTAGGTATCGTCCAATCAGTTTGCTTTCCTCCATCAGTAATCTTTTTGAAAAGGTCATTTTGAACAGAATGATGGCCCACATCAACGAAATTTCAATTTTTGCCAATGAACAGTTCGGATTCCGCCATGGACATTCGACCACTCATCAACTTTTACGTGTAACAAATTTGATCCGTTCCAACAAATCTGAAGGCTATTCTACTGGCCTTGCTCTTCTAGACATAGAAAAAGCAAGCGACAGTGTTTGGCATGAAGGTTTGATTGTAAAATTAAAGAACTTTAATTTTCCAACATACATTGTTAGAATAATTCAAAGTTATCTGTCAAATCGTACACTCAGGTTAATTATCAGAACTCCAGGTCTGAAAGACTTCCTGTAAGAGCAGGTGTTCCCCTAGGCAGCATTTTGGGACCAATATTATACAATATTTTCACATCTGACTTACCTGAGCTACCTCAGGGATGTCAAAAATCCTTGTTTGCGGATGACACAGGCCTCTCCGCCAAAGGACGAAGTCTACGTGTCATCTGTAGTCGATTGCAAAAAAGTTTGGATATTTTTCTTCATACTTGCAAAAATGGAAGATTTCTCCTAATGCTTCAAAAACTCAACTGATAATATTCCCACATAAATCAAAAGCTCTTTATTTAAAACCTTCAACTAGACATGTGGTTACGATGAGAGGGGTTCCAATAAATTGGTCAGATGAAGCTAAGTATCTATGGCTCATGCTAAATAAGAATTTAACTTTCAAAAATCACATTGAGGGCATTCAAGCCAAATGTAATAAATATGTAAAATGTCTCTGTCCCCTTATCTAATCTAATCTAATCTAATCTAAGTGCTTGCACAGCCAATAATGAAAAGCATCCTGGAAACACCATAATTTCTTCTAGTGTTTTCTTGTCAGCATTAATATTTGCAGCATATCGAAAATATGATACAAGTATTAAAATGGCCAGGCCCACTGTGCAGACTTGGGTTTGAAGGTAATTGCGAAATTCACGGCGATCAAATTATCCACGAATGAATAACGTGATAGACGAAAATTTTTCAATTTAAGGAAAGAAGAAACGGGGACAACCGTACCAACCGTTTCATTCAGGGAGAGATAGATCGAATCGTTGGAAGTGGCGTTGCTAAGAAAGTTAATGCACACTCCATAGTTGAGATCGGTTTCCTGGGAAGGGACAAAGATATTTCTTTCTTATGTCCTGGCATTATAGCCTCGGCTAAAGCGCCGTTACTCGCTCTCTGAAACGAAAAAAACAAATTGTCCCTCTCCCATTATATAGAAATTTACTTTAGTAAGCCAAGACCATCGATCATCAACTTAAAACCATTATCACTAGTCTTCTACTAAATTGAAGAATGGTAAATGGAAAGCTCTCACCGAACACTTCGAAGTGTCTGAACAAGAATTGAATGTCCGCTAGGGGTACACTGCTCCATTCATCGAGACCTTAGTAGCTGTCCTACTGCTTTTTCTTGAAGTCACCAAGCTTGATACTTCCAACACACTGTTAACCCTTCAGCTGCGGTCTTGACTGTTGTACACATTTTTCATTCATTTTGAACACTATCCACATTTGATCACTTCAACTAAGTTGCTTTCATAAAACCTAATATGAAAATTGATCAGCCGAAACACCAAACTATTGTATTTACGCTAGTGAGAAAATCCGTGACAGGAAAAAAAATCGACTTGTCGCAAGCAGAGCTTACTACGAGCCTAAAATGTCTCTATCCCCTTATTAATAGAAAATCAAAACTTTGTCTTAAGAACAAGCTTTTGATATTCAAACAAATTTTCAGGCCAGCCATGTTGTATGCTGTACCAATATGGACTAGCTGTTGTAATACCAGGAAGAAAGCTCTGCAGAGAATTCAAAACAAAATTTTGAAAATGATTCTGAAGCTTCCTCCCTGGTATAGAACCAATGAGTTACATAGAATATCCAATGTTGAAACATTGGAACAAATGTCAAATAAAATAATTAATAATTTCAGGCAGAAATCGTTACAATCTTCTATTGCCACAGTTAATGCGTTATATATTTAGGTGAAGTTAGGTTAAGTAAATGGAAAACGTGTTTTTTTTCTCTTATAAGCAGGTGAAATAAACTCACCTGTAAAAATCTGAACTGCTACGGCAAATGAAATGTAATATGTTGGTAACAAGTATGTAATATGTTGGCATAGAAAGCTCTCAGTTAAAAACTGTGGAAGTGCTCATAAGAACACTAAACACCTAGATATAAGAAATGAATGTAATGATTGGAATGATACTTATAAAGAAATATTTAAAAAAGAAGAAGGAAGATTATCTTAGTAAATTCCGTACGCAAGGCTGAGAATTACTAAAGTATACTTAAAAAGTATCATAAGTTGAGATATTAAGTCGTGCAAAATCATTAATCTTTTAACATTAATTTGATAATAAATCTTATATAAATATAATTTATGTCATAACATTCGTACTCATGTATGATTCAACACTCGTCAGTTTTGATAACTGTCGTATCCTGTTGAAAACATTTACAGCGCATTGAAGTAGAACCGGTCTTTACATACCTTATTATGTGGCAGTACAATGAAGGCACCTCCGCCTGCCGACTCGACGATGATGGCGAGGAACTTCGGGTTGACCGCGCAGAACGTGGAGTCCCAGCTGCTCTTGGAGACCCTGATGTTGTCGTAGCACTGTTCCCGTTTAAGCGCCTGGCCGTAAACGTGCCGAAATTTTGAACTTCTCACAACACGAAACGACATTTTGCTCCCTCAGCTCTTCTGCTTGGGGGGTTTTTCGCTTTGCAAATTTTGACTAACTTTGAGGACTTGGAACGCACTTCTTCTGATCTGTCGCAGCACTCCCCCGATATATGCTCTACTGATTACTTGGCAATTTTCGACACCGGTAATTTGGGTTACACACAATTTGGAATTTCACATTCACATTGGATTTCGAGTAATAAAAAACACTAGCACAATTTGTTTCCTAATGGTAAAAAAGCACAATTTGTTTCGTCACTAAAATTTACAACCTGGAATGATTAGGAGAAAAAGATAACGTCAGTTAATTTAATCGATAACTAGCTCGGATATGAATGGTAGGTCGTTACTGATAGCGTTCGTTGGTGCTCAAAGATTGAAACGTCGTGACATAATTCTTCAATTCCCCTATAATAATTGTGAATTGCTACGGCAAATGCGTTGTAATATGTTGTTAACAACATTTTAATAAGATCTTAATTTAGTTTTTTTTTCAAAATAAGATGATAATATTGCCTAGATATAGGAAATGAACATAATGTTTGAAACTAATCCCTTGTGGGACCTATTCCATAAATATAACAGTTTAAGTGTGGCTTTTTAAACAGTGTCACGGTATGTTCAACACTTCGTTTTGAACTGTATGTATTACCAGTTATCAGACTGGTTCATATCAATCTCATAATGACCGTCAGTCGCGTGAAAGTTTATCACTGGCGCGCGGAGTTGGTCAGTCGTTTTGGAACTAGAGCGCCGCTGCAAGTGACCGAACAGGTAGTCGGCTATCACCAACTCGAAAGCATTGCAAGGTGGTGGAACGCAGGAAGGAGCAAGAAACAGACAATCTTCGGCTAGGAGGATTTTGTCGATTGACGAGTGCTGGCTGGCATTTGCGCAGGCCGTTAAATCGAATTTTGAAGCGCATGGATGATGTCAGCGTTGTGGATTTAGAATTTATTATTGACGAGGCTCAACCTGACGCTGCGCCGGTGATTATAAACCAACACGAGGACGCAGAGGACGGGTGTGGTGACTGGCGAATTATAACTTTGTTGAATGTGGGTTTGTGAAGGTGTGATGTTTGGTTGTTGTGGAAAGCGGTATCTGATTGTCAAACTAGCTGATTGACTGCCTTGATGTTTATTGTGACACGATAATCACAAAATTGATAACAAATAAAAGCCTCATTTGTAATCAGATGCTTTACCAGTAGCACTGCAAGAATAGGAAAGTTAGGAATAATTTAGGTTCGATTTCCGGTCGGTCCATCGATTTTTTCGTAATGAAAATTTCCATGACTTCCCTGGTCATAGACTGCCACACGATTATAGTTTCCATTCCAGGATTCCCGTATTTCCCGGGATTTCCATATCTCCTGGTGAGTTACATTCAATTCAAGAATTAACCATCTCTATTCCAACAAAAACTATCGCAAAATGCTGTGCGTGCCAATATGCAGACTGTTGTAGAGCAAGTAAAAGCTGTTACTAGTGCAATCGAATCATCTTAGGAATTCCTTTCTTCAAAATTGACTGATTTCGATGTTCTTAAGAAAGAAAACATTCGATTAAGACAGGAAATTAAAGAGATGAGATCGTTACAAAGCTCCTTGACGGCTCTGGTTTACAAAACGGAGGTGGAAATAGATAAGCAAAACAAAATATCCGTAATGAATAATGCAGTTATTTGGGTGTCCCTTTTAAAAAAACTGAAGACCTACCCGGCAGTGTTGCTCAGACTCATTTTCCCGAAAATAACATTTTCCGAACTACGAAGCCACGAACTACTACAACCATGCTCTATCCTCCTAAGATACACAGAAAAAAATCCGTTCTCGTATCCGTGAACAGCAGACGTGAACTCGTCAACAACAAAAATACACCGTGAACTAGATCATGTATACGAGACCAATCATGGTAGTTCACGGTGTATTTTTGACAGTTCACGTTTTCCAGAACGCTTTTTTGAGCGTGTAGAAAAGCAGATGGTTAAGCTTGAGTACTGCACACAAAATCGATCAATTTTGATCCCAGAGAGCCACAGTTCAAGTTTCGGTGAAATGAAATGAGTGAGTGAGTGAGTGCGAATCATTTCACCGAAACTTGAATTGCGGCCCACTGAGATCGAAACTGTCGGATCCCATGTGCAACGCTCAAGCCCAACCACCTCCCCCTCCATCTCAGGAATACAACGCACAGGTATAACAGTTCATGGCTTCACAATGCGAATTTCGGGGAAATGAGTCTGGTCAACACTGCTACCCGGCATCTGTTCGAAAATATTTGTCGTTGACATTTCAGTTTATTTTAATGCTCCAAGTATGTGCATGAAAATAAACTGAAATTTACAACATATTTTTAGCTGTGTAGTTCTCGAAGAGAAAAAACAGTTTGGTCAACTGGTTTCAACCTGAGACGAGACTCGCGAAGACGGTCTTCTTTTTCTGTGATTGCTGAGTTTTTTCTTATTCCACTTTTTGTTTATGCCAATCATGCGCAAGCCGTTCAAACTCTCACATGAACCTCTCAGCAAAAAAAAATGATTGCGTTTGCATCACATCTAATCATAAATAGCCTTGAGTGAAATTTCATGCCAGCAAACGTAGCTGACATTAGAAATAACTAATCTTGTGTTTAGATTTATCAGCAACTTTGGAAAAAACTGCTCCGTCGACTGAGGTTTTTAATAACAGTTTATTGTGAATACAATACTTTTCACTTTTGCAGCCATAAAAACGGCGGGCTGCATTTGACGTTTCGTGACAGTGGCATCTGGGCTGCATATGACGTTGATATTTTTCCTCTTCGCGAGTCTCTCTCAGGTTTCAACTATGGTTGATCCCAAGCTAATGTGTAAAAGCAAAACTACTACCGTTACAATTCGCGATGAGCTTACTCCATCATCAACTTACTTACTAAATGGGGCCCAGATATCCGTAGCGGTAAACGCGCAGCTATGCAGCATGACCATGCTGAGGGTCGTGGGTTCGAATCCCGCTGGTCGAGGATCTTTTCGTAAAGGAAATTTTCTCGATTCCCAGGGCATAGAGTATCTTCGTACCTGACACACTCCTCGGCTTCCATAAAGCAAGTAACACGTCAACATTTCCCTCCCATCCCCAAATTGACCTGCATTCGGACGCAGCCGGCGCCGTTATTGTTTGTTATAATAATGAGACCACCAGTACTTACACATTGAGGATGCTACTGATCCCGAGTAGTGTCTGTTGGTTCCCTGTGTAAGTACAGCTGTTCTTGCAATAACGGAGTAGCATCTGCGGGCGGTCAATCATGCTCATGCTCATGGAAGACGTAGGACGCATTCGAAATGATACGATATTTTATAAATAATAAAAGTGATCACACGCAAATTTTTTCATCTATAAAAACATCAGTGGACAGAAAATCAACAACAGTTACAAAAACCATAGTAAACCATCGGCAAGTAGAGTTTGAAACATTTTTAAATACAATTGATGCTATTGATAATGTATCGGCTACACTGAGTAGAATACAAAATGCTTACAACGACATTTTACATTGTTGCACAAAAACTGTGTCGCGGAAAATTAAAATAAAAAACCATTGTCCCAGGATGTCCTTTGATCTCTCGGTGTTGATAAGGATTAAAAATAGTTACCTAAAAAAGGTGAAACGCAACCCGAACGACGCTAATCTTAAAGCAATGTTGAATCATATAAGTAAAAAGATGTATTCCAGTATACCAAAATTGCCTGTAAAAAACAATGGTTTGAAAAGTTATTGAGCACAACATGCTATTCGAAATTGTGGAGCAATATCAATCAAATTTTTGGAAGAACAAAAGAAAAACAGAAAATTTGTATCAATAATGCATCAAGCTCTGAGGAGGAATCTTGTGGAATTCTCAATAATTACTTCACGACAGTAGGAGAGGAGTTGGCTAGGAAAATCCACAGACTCCCAGGAACAAGTCCATATAATCATCTAACACCTATAAATAGTTCCATTTTCCTGCGTCCCACTAATCCCAACGAAGTGATTTCCCTTATCAACGATCTAGATTCTAACAAATGTCCCGGAGCAGACAATATTCCGCCATCAATACTTAAGATGAACTATGCCAAATTTTCAACAATTTTATCCAACATGTTCATCGAAATTATTGCATCAGGAGAATATCCAGATTGTCTAAAAATAGCCAAGGTAACTCCGATATTTAAGTCCGGTGATCCTAACTTAGCCTGCAACTATCGTCCAATTTCCACACTTTCAGTATTTAACAAAATTTTCGAAAAGCTTATCGTGAACAGGATAATACAATTCTTCAAGCTGCGTAATGTTCTATATCCATTCCAGTACGGATTTCGGCAAGGTTACAGTACCACTTCTGCAGTGGTAGAGTTAGTCGACTATGTAATAAGACAAATAGAGGCGAAGAAAATAGTTGGAGGCCTTTTCATTGACTTGAAAAAGGCCTTCGATACTCTGAACCATAAAATTTTTTTGAAAAAAATGGAATACTGTGGTGTTTGAGGTCTTTCCAATCGTCTCATTGGTAGTTATTTAACCCATAGGTTCCCAAACTTTTCGAGTGCGCGACCCACCTAGCTGTCTGGCATATTCTTCGCGACCCACCAGGTGAAAAAAGTTGATACATTAATTTTTCCACTAAAATTTTTTAAGTCTATCGTTACTTTTTTGAAAATGGCATGCACCGCGAACGTTTAAATTACAAAGTCTACGATGTTGCTTACATTTCAATGTGACTAATTCTCGTTCAATTGACAACAGCAACAACAATCACATCGAAATATTATATTCCACCATAATACATATTTGATGGGAATATAAACTTTTCATAAAATTTTACGAACCAAGGAAAACAGTTTTTCTCAGCTAAAAAGTTATTTATTTTTTGATATTTAAGATAATAAAATCGTCGGCTTTCACCTGAAGTTTTGGAAACTTTCGAAGACTAGCGGCGTAATCTCATGTGGACTGGGGAGCTTGAAGCATCACATCTGTTTAATTTATGGAGAACCATCAAAGATGAAGTAGACGGGCCACCGGAGTACTTTGAAATAGATCCAGCATTAGTTGGCCTCGATATTACCCTTGATGGAGAAGGAAGCGCTGTTTTGAATGAATGTGCTCCTAATGATGTTGATTGTAAGAAAGACGGGAGTGGTTATCTGTTCATTTTTGTAGTAAGGAAATCAAATTGATATTTTCAGATCAAGATGAAGATGCGAACTTTTTTGAGCATGAACGCCAAACCTGTGAAGTTATACAATTGGAGAATGACGAACATATGTTTGAGGAGTTGAATTTTGAGCGTAATTGAAAGAAATTAAAATTGAATATTTTTGTTTTTAATGTAAACAATACTTTAATTAAAGGTGATCGCTCTGATACGGTAGAGAACATTTCTCTATTACTGGGCTGTTCCGCAGAAAAAGACAAAGCTGTAGAGCGTAACTCAGAAGCTCAATCTTCTATCAAGAAAAGGAAACGATGCGCACCAACAGTTGCGACAAGTGAGGCTTGGGAAGAGTTTTATAAAGACGAACAAGAAATAAAACAAAACAAATTCAACTTGCAAATCAAAAACGACAAGAAGTACGGAAACAAAAATCATTGGAAAAGGAAGAACAGAAGAAAATAAAAGCCGCGTTGAGGGTACTGAAGCAGCATGAAAGAGATGAACTGAAAGAACAGAAGAAGAAAGAAAGAGATGCAGTAAGAATTGAAAAAGCTAAAGAACGCCTGGAGAAAATGAAGAACAAAATGAAGAAACAAGCAAAAACGATAAATTAAGACAATGCAAAAACTATAGACAATTTAAACTTTACTGTAATTTCATCTCCACGATAACTGTTTTATTATTATTTCATTTACTATTGTAGTTATAATTCGACTTAATAAATATATGTATGAGACACTGAGCGCAAAATCAACATATTTTTCTTCAATGCACTCTCCATGTAAAACATTTTTAAGTGAAGGGTTCGATTTCACTTATTGTATTGCTGGTCACCTCGATAGTTGAGCAAAAAAAAAATTGTCGGTGATTGTAGCACAGTCCTTTGCTACATATTTTAGCATGTGTCATCTTATTGGATCTCTAAATAGTCGAGCCAATTTTGCTGAGTAATGGTGCGTCTGGTTGTTGGAATCCCGGCATAATACAATCCAGTCTGTAACATAATTAAAAATTGAATCTTATTTATTTCCTGTTCAACAACCTGGAACACTCAAACAAACTTTTCCTTTTCCATTTGAAAATATGTGAGTGAGAAACAGCCATATTGAAAGAAGCAAAAGGATTTTTCCAAGAACAAGCCTATAATATTCGATTGATTTTCAACGACTCGTTTAAATAAGGTATTTTTCAAATGTTAATCGCATCAATGATTTAAATTGTACAGCATAAAATCAATAGTGCAAATCATTATATTATTTAATATATTCTGTAGTTTGTAGCTCAAATGAGCAAAATTATGCGTCATTCGATCACAATTAAAACAAAAATAATGAAACAAATTTATTCAATTCACCATGTTCGGAATTTGAGACAAAAGTGTTCGGAATTTGAGTCAGTAGCATAATTGGTGTTCGGAATATGAATCAAAACTGACTGATATAGTTTTCAATTTTAAGCCTTAATTGTTTGTTTTTAAATATTTTTTTCGATGGTAACGTAAAAAATACACAAAAAGTCATCAATGAAGTGAATAACAGCCACACAAAATTGTGAAATTAGTTAATACAGTAACACTTAATATGCAAAAGTGCTTAAGTGTTCGGAATTTGAGACAAAACGGTATATTTGATGTTCTGTGAAAATTTCATTCGAATCGGTCCATAAATAACTGAGATCTAGCTTACCAAAGTTGGTCATTTTGTATGGAAAATCAAAAAAGTTGCAAATGTTTTGTCCAATACTGTATATATAAACAAATATAAGCTCTAGCTTGAATTGATTTTTTTGTGATAAATAGTTATTAGCAATTATTAAATACTGACTAATCGTTCAAGGGCAAGATATGAGATTTATGAGTAATTCTCTATCATATCATGTGTTGCATGGCATCATACATGCATTATACAGCAAAATTCCTGCGTTATTCGTGGTAGAACGTTGCCCTGCCGACCAAAAAATCATCCGGAAGCGTGATGATGATATCATTCTGGCATTCTGGCTGCCTATGATGGATGCAGCATAAAGTCTTCTCATTCTTTGACTGCTCTCGGTTGTTTCATCCACTTGCTTCTGCTTGCGTTTCGATAACAGAAAAGTCAGAGCTTGCTGATCATCAGAGCAATCATAATTTATACCCGCTTTCCCTTTTATTGCATTCTCCACATTCTCATTCTCATTTCAAGCCTGCTTCCTCTTAGTGCCATGCAGATATTTAAAAAAAATGTGACGAACATGATGCTATGCTAAAGTACTTCTATATGGTCTCCGATTCTTTTTCAGGAATATTTTCAAGGTGCACCGAATCAGAAAAAAAAATAAGCTGACTGAGTTCTGACGTTCGCGGCCACAAAAAATAAACACACCCACGGAGTTTCAGCGGCGAAAGGTTGATTTTTTGCCGCTGTTTCTTCGTCTATATCTATGACACACCACACCATACGAAACAGACCAGTCAACTGACTGGCTGAATAGCAGGCGACGACGTCAAAGAAAAATAAAGACGTTGTCGTGAAGTGGATTTGAACCAAGAAGGCCCTGGCTGCTTGCCTGCCTGGAGATAGAGCTTGCTGAGGCGACGATTCTAGACGAATTTTGGGGTCTCGCAGGATAACTTTCCCTCGCGCGCAGCATTAAACAGAGTGAGGTGCGCTTCGGCTACTCTGGTTTTATTTTCTTCTCACGCCAACTCTCTACTCTATATGCTAACACATCATTTGACCTAGTTCGCGTACACCGACACGATCAACCGACGGTCAGAGTCAACGGTTGGAGAGTTGGTGAAATTTTCGAACCGCTCTCGATATGGTTACTAAGATCACCTCATAGTCGTCTCCAGACCTTGGGCAAAATCTAATCTTCTCGCCTACTTTGTACCAATCCTGGGGCTTCGATATTTCTTAACACCATCGAACGAAAACATAACCTCCAAGAGAGTTACATACACCCCATAACGTAATACAGTCCACTCTCCCTTACTCGAAATTCCGTATCTCCCATAGTTAAAGTTTTTTTCATGGCTACTTAGATGGTCCCATGGATAAAATTTGCACTGGTTGTGTTCTATAACATGACACCTCCCTCGGTCGCTCCAATATCAAGTTATGAAGAGTTGACTGTAGCACTGATACAGAGGTGTATATGATTACTGATATCGTACCGCACTGTTCTTCGTTCAGCACCCACACGGAACCCGGTTCTCCAGTCACTGATTTTTGGCACACGGTTCGCACTGCAGCGCAACAGATTGCTATAGCACTCACTTGAACACTTGACGCGTACACACGACTAGTTGTTCGCCACTCCTACTTCACAGTCACTAATGGCAAGGACCTCAAAAACTCAGCCGAAAATTCACTCTTAGTGTACTTCACATCACAATCGTTCGCTCACAGTAAACACGTCATTTTCGAACGGCCGAGATTTTACTACTCAACAGTAGGACCTTTGCTGCGACGGGCCTTTTTGCTATCTAGCCGAATATACTGCCACAGCAAAAAAAAAAATACTGCTGCTCTGCGGCCTAATACACTCTTCCAACTCGACTCGACTTTTGCTGCGTTTACGTTACGCCACTACATCCACACACTATACACACTATCTTTGCGGTGCTTCGATTTAGGATTTTTGTGTGAAATTTTACTGTATCGAATTATTAAACTTAGACAGTACATTATTACGAAATAGGGAAGGTGTACCGGTATTCGCCATGTACCAGTTAGTCGCCTCCACGTATATGGCAACCCTAATCCCACCTAATGGATTTGACAGCAGCCAAGATCATTTGAGTATCCGCATTGAAATGCATTTGAGTATCCAACGGTTGCTTAGAACATGTTGGATTCGAAAAGATGGCGGCGCCGCATACTGCTGGTCGCCTCCCCGGATTATATACCGTTTTACGATTATTTCGGGTAATTTCGGGTGAAATTGATCATTATTCACGTTTATTTTGTCTGTTTTCTATAATGTTGACAATGCCAAATAACTGTCATAGAGATCTTCAAACATTGAAAATAAACGGATCATCGACGTAAAAGGCTCGTTACTTCCAAAAGCAGTACGATGAAATCTTTGCTGCAGAAGGGCGCCGCCACGTAGAACCCTTGGAGCGACACGGAAATTCAGCATCGAGAGCAATCGGGAGCAGTCAACTTCACCGTTCATGAGTTTGGCTATAAAAGCAACTTGTTGGGTTCTGCGTCGACGATCCAGCGTATCCAAATCAAGCAGCCTACAGCGATCAGGATATGGCGGCAGATTCAGCGGATCACGCCAAGGAAGATTCCGCAGTGCTAGTCGGATAAACTTCCGTTGCACGCTTTCTAATCTCAAGCTCCACGATAGTTGATAAGGGATTCACACTACAGCAGCACTCTCTAAAATAGGTCGTATGAGTGAGCAATAAAGAACTTTCAGACAATGCGGATCAGTGAAACCTCGGGAGATTTTTGCTATAAATCCAAGCTGACGGTTAGCTTTCGCAATTACATTGGATCGATGCAGATTAAACGTGAGCTTGTGGTCCAGCAAGACTCCCAAATCGCAAAAACTATCGGTTCTCTTAAGAACGACGTCATTTACAGCATAATTGTGCATAATCGGTCGAGTTATTCGATAGAACGACACAACTATACATTTCGGTACACTCAGCGTCATACGGTTCCGTCTACACTGAGATAGAATGAACACAGTGTTCAGCATTTGAATTTGTTGTTCCATACTTTAACGTCAAAATAATACTGAACAAGTTCAAATAAACATTTTTTTTGGCACACTCAACAGCTAACAGTTAGACGGAGAAATTAAAATTTGTCCAAATATCAGCTAATTCTCGAAAACTTATTCTAACAGACTCAAGTCAAAAAAGTATACAAACTTACTTTATCGATTCTACGTGTTTCACAGACGAAATTCTACACGTTGCGCTCTGAACCAACTCGATTTTTCAATTTTAAAACGTTTAATTTCCGGATTTACAAAACGACGAAAGTAAGATTCTCAACTTTCGCAACTTAACCACTACTTTCGCCGCCCCGCTGTATGGAGAGACAACCCAAGTAACCACAAGCATTAAGGTATTACCGTATTTTAACTTTAATTCAACGAGTGCAATGCATCATTGCTTTTATTCTGCAATATGCGTGCAGTAATGCTTTAATTCCATTTTATGAATGCAATGTAGCATTGTTTTATTGTAGCAATGAAATGTGCATTAATGAGTGATATACGGTCACCATTCAATGCTTCATTGCATCATCTTACTTAATGCTTCATCGCAACAAAAATGGCAAGATTTCATTGCTCTATTTATCGTCAAACCTTCCCTCACTCAGGCAAATAGGATAAAGAAATACTTAAATATCCCTTATGAAAATTTGCCACAAGAAATCTTGTTGAAATTCGTAGATTTTTATTACGAGAAACCAGAATTTGAAAACAAAAAAATAAACAACAACCTGGAATTGAACCAAAAACCTTACGATTGATAGGCCCGTGCGTACACCACACGGCTATCAACGATTCAATATGCCGAGGCGATAAAACGATACATAAAACGTGAAGATTTAGCCCCACACAATGAAAACAAAACAAAATCTCAACAGCAAAAAAGCGACAGCCATGGTAAACTTGGAAGTGCAACAGTCGTGTCCACTTACTTATTGCACACTTCACCCCAAATTGGACTATCACAAAAATTATAGAGTGCAAAAAAGTGTGATAAATAAGGGTGCACACGTGCATCGGATCATTAAAACGTATTCGTTACACTTGTTCCTTGAACCACAAGGAAAAAGTGCACTAAAAACACTATCATGATTTGACGTAACCCTGAGCTGCTTCCACACTTTGAAGGAGCTTACACACTTGGGACGGTCCAACTTGGAGTGAAATCGACAGTATTTATCACTGGCAACGAAAGGGTTCTACTTGAAGTTGCACAATTTTCCCGCCCAAGACATGCAGCATTCATGGTCCGGAGGATAGGCGCGACGAGTCATCGAAAACATCACACATTTAATTTAGGTTCAAATCCCACCAAAGGAAGTAAACAAAATACACATATGAATCATACCAAAAAAAGCAACACTGACCTGACATCCAACGAACAAAAAAATTGTTTTGTGTTTCTATTTTTGATCCTTTTCTTCATGCATTAAATACACTTTGGCTAAAGCTTTTATACGGTACAGGCCGTAACTATACTTTAGCAATTGCTAACATAGAGCTAGGAAATGTAGCCGTATTTACACTTTAATAGCGCCCTTTTCCACTTTAATACTGCATTAATGAGACATGTAATGCAGTATGACTTTATATGCCATATTTTATAGAAGCATATAAAGTGATATTGTTGCAACTATATACAGCTGTACGGTTACTTGGGAAAGTGACTTAACCACGAATCAAAACAAAACACTACTTGAGCCGATTTTACACTGGTAGAAAAACGTCGAAAGTAACTGAATAAATTGGCTTATCATTATGTAATATTTTTTTTTGTGGGAAATAACAGGAACTCCCTAGTTTTTGAACGCGAGCTTAATGTATGCAAAATTTAAGCGATGTACACGGCGAAAAAAAATTAAAAAGTTGATTAATTTTAAAACAGTTTTAAAAGACAGGTTGTGATTCTTCTGAATTAATTTTCTCAAAACCATATGAAAGTTACTTACGTCGATTTGAAAAAGTAATCGAGAATTCATGCCAATCAGATGCATTTGAAGTCACTGTTGGACTTAAGTGTTCGAAATATGAGTCAAAACGGTATCTAACAGAAATTCAATTATTGCAACCGAATAAGCAAATTGGTACGAGTTTTGGTAATGAATTCTGGTTTGGGAAAGTATCTTAAGCATCCTCACAAACGTTCAGGTTTATACCATGTTCAAATCCTTTTTCAAAACCAGAAGTTTATAGATGTTTGTCAATACTACACTGTACATGATTTTGAAATTTTACATTATTGTCACAGAAAAAAAAATTCTTAACACAAAAAACTTTACAACACACATTTGACAATAGTTACGGCAAACAAAGTTTATGATCTGCATGTAAAATTGATACTTGTGCTCCATTAGGAAGAAATGGAATCTTGTGATACTGTGATCAATTTCACCCAAATTTACGGTACTATATAATCAACTGTATGAAGTGTTTATGTATACATTAACACCAAAAATTCTCCAGACACAGTTTATTTTGAAAAATGATATTCATATTTTTATGAATCATGCACACGATTCCTCACTTCCATCAAACCCATCCAGTTATTCAAAACACCTCACATGGAAACGCCGCAACGCCTCTATCTAGTTTCGTCGTTCTGATGAACGTATACTCGTCAATGTATAGACAAGACACTCAAATCCAAGCCGTAAAAATCGCGTACAACACTGAGAGAAAGGAGCAGAAACAGCACAAAAATTCCTTCACACATAAACGCCCCCGTCTTCTTCGTCTCGACGATTTTCGGCAAAAATAATCTATCCGTTTTCTTACTGAAACTGGACACTACCGTACGATATAGTGACACCCCTGCGCCTGGCGCCAATACCTACATGGATAATAATCACAAAATTCAACAATTTCTACGTCTAAAACTTGTAACAAGAACTCAAAAAACTGGATATATTTAATTTTTAATGTATCACGATCAATCCAAAAAAGGCAATGATCAAGCTGGGGCTTGCCCGATGTGGCAATGGTATGGGTGTTCGACTTGAAGTTTTAAACGTTAAAAATAGTTCCTTCGCTCGTCACGAGTAGAGCGCTGCTGTGCTTGTGTCAGAAAGTGGTGGCTTGAACCGTCTGTTGGATATGTCATTTTCATCAATTTATAACGCTAGCGAGCAGCGTTAGTATAAATGTATAAGGACTTGTAATTATTTTGCATTCAACAGGTTGCGCTCTCATAAAGTTCTCAATCCCTCTACCGGCAGCATCATTTTTTTTATCGCAAAAATGTTTAAATTGTGATAACTTTTAAGATTACATTTTTTCTGTGCCATTTCTCTTGGTGTTTGTTTTGATTATTGGTCATCTAGCGCCGAAGATATTCCACACAGGCTGTATGAGACTCTTAGAAAGTACAATAAACATCAATTTGTAAATTACAGATTTCTTGGAGACTACTCAATCGATTTGTTTGCTTGCAATGTAATCTCCAAAACGTATGCTTGCAATAACACAACATTTATGTTTACCTCATAGATAAATTGCTGTTATAGTGCCCTGATCCTGTTAGTTTGATCCATAATAATAATCCTCCTCTCCAACTGATCCACATCTGTAGAATGATCATGTTCATTTTACCACCACTTCCCCTAATAAAGGCATAATCATAGGATTAACTCATTCCCAAAATTTATAATAAATTAAAGATAAAATCTAGACAAATCGTTTTTATCTATGTGAAATAGTTATTTAGGCAACAAGTTGCAAAATGATGATTTTTTCAGCACGGGTTGTACATTTATCCAACGAGGCTCGCCGAGTTGGATAAATACAACGAGTGCTGAAAAAATCGAGTTTTGCAACGAGTTGCATACAACATTTTTTGCTATTTTGAAACTTCAGGTGTTTCTGTTGAAACACAGCTTGGTAAATATACTTTCATAGCTGCCCATTTGGTTTTTCAATGCTCTGGACAGCAAGCTAATTAGCTCCAAACTGACTTGCGAAAATTGACTCGCAATAAGTCAATTTTTTTTTGTCATTGGTGACGTTATTGCCAAACATCGGTCATGGAATAATTCTCAAAGTAATTCCAACGGCAGAATTTTATTTGATGAGTGCTTTTCAGGATATTTCATTTGCTCCAAACTGACCTGACTTCAATACCCTGATAGCCCTACATGTTTTCCCTCTTCTAGAAATCCATCTACGATTCATTTGGTCTTAACCGACTCTAGTCATCTTTGTAGCCAATTGGTTACTCATGCTGATTTTGATTCTGATCATATCCCTGTTACATTTCAAATATCCCATGAAGCGATTCACAATCCTATCAGCTCCACTTTCAATTATTTTCTACCCGACTGGAATAAATATGGATCATTTATTGACTCTACTCTTGATGTTAACATTTCTTTATAAACAAAACTTGATATTGACAATGCTTTTGAAACTTTAACAAATTCCATTGTTGAAGCCAGGAGCATATCATCATCAAGAAACTTTCAGAAAGTAGTTTATATATAGTTACAATCTTCTATTGCCATGATTAATGCGTTATATATTTAGGTTAAGTTATGTTAAGTAAATTGAAAACGTGTTTTTTTCTCTTATAAGCAGGTGAAATCAACTAGTTGAGTTAACTCACCTGTAAAAAATCTGAACTGCTACGGCAAATGAAATGTAATATGTTGTTAACAAAATGTTAATAGAATCTTAGATTGGTTTTACCAAATTAGGATGATAGTATTGTCTAATAACACAGAACACCTAGATATAAGAAATGAATGTAATGTTTAAAATGATACTCATAAAGATAAAAAAATGTGGTCTTCGGCAAAGTTGTAGCTAGAAGAATTTCGTATGAGAAGAGTTTGTTCACTCTTCCGTTAAATATTATGATGAAGAGATAGAGGGCATGAAAATGTTGGTAGTTATCTCACGGTGTCTTTTTGGAGCAACTTTATTACAAAAAAAATAGGTAAAGCTAAGTATACTGTTTCGCTCAAGAAAAGTAAAGAAATACCTTGACTGAATGGGTCAAGAAACTTCCTACAGAGAGCCCCCTTTGAAGTGACATTTCTTCTCAACTGCGTACTGCGATCAGAAAAATGTAATTATCTTGACCATTTCTTGGAAGAAATTTTCCACGCATCGAAATAGGCGATTCCTTTTCTTGTCAGTAGCAAACCAGCCTTAAAGCTAAGTATGCTGTTTCGCTCAAGAAAAGTAAAGAAATTTCTCGATTGAAAGGGTCAAGAAAATTCCTACAGAGAGCCCCCTTTGAAGTGACATTTCTCCTCAACTGCGTACTGCGATCAGAAAAATGTGATTTTCTTGACCATTTCTTGGGAGAAATTTTCCACGCATCGAGCTAGGCGATTCCTTTTCTTGTCAGTAGCAAACCGGCCTTAAGTCTGAAATTTCAAACTTAAAACAATTAGATTTTGCTTTTTCATTTGCAACCAGAATCAAAAAAATCGGTTGGGGTAGTCTCTCGGAGTTGGCCATGAAATTTAAAAGATCATCCATTGCTATTAGAACTGTCAAGCTGAGCAGTATCGCATTGGCGACGAGAGAACCTACGTTTAATGGCCACCGAAATAAATTCAAGTTCCACTGGACTGTTGGAATTTTAATGAAGTAGCACGGAAAAGGAAGAAACCATCCAAGAAGTCAACAAACCAGAACCAATTCCGGACGAGGTTGCAACAACAGATGTAGCCGATCCTGCGGAAACAGCAAAACCTACAGTACCGCCAAGTAAGTGGAAAAGGAACAGGAGAAGCAAAACTCGACTAACTAGAGGAGGAGAAAAATAAAGTACTTGTAAAACTGTAAGTTTATATCAAACTCGTTCGAAGACGGGTTGCCGAAGCGACAGATTCGATCTGTCGGGTCCGGCGGAAGTAAAAAAAGAGCTCGCCTTAGAAGGGAGCTGCGGAAACGACAGTTCGATTTGTTGAGTTCGTCGGGGGTAAAAAAAGCTCGCCTTAGAAGGGAACTGCGAAAACGACAGATTCGATCTGTTGAGTCCGTCGGGGGTAAAAAAAGCTTGCCTTAGAAGGGAGCAACTTTGGCAACGGATTCGAACCTTTGGGCCCGGTAGAAATAGTAATGGTTACACGCTATGTCTGAACCAAACGATTATGAAAATCGGATGCACATCGTATTTTTTCTCGATGGAGATCAGTACTTGGTTTATACTTTCATAATCGGAAGGTATTAAAATGTTCTATCGGGGAATTTTTTTCCATATAGGCTGAAATGCGTCAAAAAACGTGGTTTTCATGGGTTTTAGTATAAAAAATAGCTAAAAAGTGGAAAAAATCAAAATTTCACCGATGGAATATTTTAAAACCTTTCAAATATGAAAAGGTACCTTTCTTTTTACGTTGGTTACCTTTCTAGGTAGCATACACTGGTAAGAATTAAATAGATATGTCAAAAATAAATCAAATAATACAAGGTGCAAGTTGTACAATGAACCGGAATTAGCTAAAAAAACATATATCAGCACACTGAAGAGACTAAAATCAGCTGAAGAAAAAGTCGTCAATGGCAAGAGTTTAACAAAGGAAGATGCAAGGGATAATGCCAAAGAACAGTGTAGACTATAGAATATTAGAGGACAAAAGGAGTAGCGATAAATAGAAAAAGACAAAAGCATGATATGAAACGGTAAT
The DNA here is from genome assembly GCF_002204515.2 of Aedes aegypti. Taxonomy (NCBI): domain Eukaryota; kingdom Metazoa; phylum Arthropoda; class Insecta; order Diptera; family Culicidae; genus Aedes; species Aedes aegypti. The sequence continues at coordinate 205,787,590 of NC_035108.1, forward strand.
AAAAAAGACTGATAATATGGTAGATTTCCCAAAATAGATTTTGGGCATTTAATTATACTTGTTTCTAGCATTTAAAGGATAAGTAAAAATTTTCTGTATCAATCTTATTAGGTTATGTCAGTTGTTAAAGAAAAGGAGATGTGGTAGTCTCTCAGAGTTGGCCATGAAATTTAAGAGATCATCCATTGCTATTAGAACTGTCAAGCTGAGCAGTACCACAGGGGGTACAGAACATTTTTTTTTATTTTGTGTGAAATATTTATGGATATGTGTTTTTGTACCGACGTACATTGCGTTGAACGTATGGAGATACGGGACCAACTGCAAGGTCAAACCATTTGAATACCTTGGCATGAAAGGTAAAGTTGTGCTTGGTCAAAAGAGCTGTAATAAGCATATATGACATATGATATACGCATAATCGCAAACTGTCTCAAGCATCTTTTTATTTTTTTTCCACGAAAGCCCTTGAAAATCGTACTTAAATTGGTCATAATTATGTAAGAAGTTATTACGAAATATTTCTCGCATAATTTATGATCTCGTCCTAAGATTAAGATGCGTCGAAGTCAAACCTCGAATTTTCAAGAACACAAATCTAGAGAACCTGACAACCTTTTACGTTGAACATTTCATTGATTGGTCACCACCAGTGAGTTACCGGTTGTCTGCTTCTCTAGACTTGTGCTTTTGAAAATTAGAGGTTTGGTTTCTTTGTATCTTCACCCTAAAAACCATTGGTAACCAAGTGTGTAGTTCGTTGTTTAGAGTTTTCAAATTTCCCGGGATTTGATAAATTTGCTATTTCCCGGGAAATCCCGGGATTCCGGGAAATTTTGAAAAACGTAAAAATAAAGCAAATTTGATGATTTTTTGAATTATTCGTATTTTTGTCATATTTTTTTATACCAGTAAACTTGTATGGTACCTACATTCTCTTTTTCGTATGCAATTTATTTATGTTTCTCAAAAAAATCTATTGATTTCGTTGTGTACGCTAGGCTTCAGAACACAAATTATGATATTGAGTCCATATGGAGATTATTCTTGACAAATCGTATGATGCTCGAATAATATGTACAGGACGGACTCGATTATCCGGGATTCGATTATCCGGACTTTTAGACTCGATTATCTGGAGTTTGTTCTTTGATATTCTTGTTTTTGAGATTTTATGCATAAATTTGAGATAATTTGGTGTTCCAATATACAATATGAATGGTTTTGCAGCTTTGGATGTAGGTAATAATTGAATAAGAGGTTTTTTGTATGCCGGTTAAAATAGTTTCTTTCAAAGGCCCCTAATGTTCCTAGAAATAACTTCTGGCAACGCCACAGCGTTATATAAATAAAACAACGAAAAAAGATAATATTTATGTTCTTTTAATGCAGATTTTAATTTTTCTTTTAGTGATTCGATTATTAGGAAGATTCGATTATCCGGAGTGAAAAAATCGAAATAACGGATAATCAAGTCCGACCTGTACCAACATTAAATCAAATCTTTCAAGCACAAGAATAAAAACCAACTAGAGTCTAACGATGGAAAATGTGATGGTTAAATTCATAAAAACTTTATGAGCGTACTCAATTCATGGATGATCCCTCGAAAAATCCTGTATTTTGTATGGCATATCCTAAAGAGCTATCCATTTTTTCAACAACTATTTGATTACACAAAATAACAAATCAATATCGAAGTATAACTAGTGATCTAGTAAGGTCATTGGTTAGAATGATATGGAAAGTAAATTATACGATAGTTTTGGTTTGAAAATGGATGGTCAATCCTTTTTTAATAGAACTATCCGGGAAATACAGAAATCCCGGGAAATACGGGAATCCCGGGAAACAGGAAATTATTTCCCGGGAAACGGGAATCCCGGGAAATCTCATTTTCCGGGAAATGTTCCCGGGATCGAAAACTCTATCGTTGTTATTAGGCAGATAAACAGACCAAAATAAAAACTATCACCGCTGGGAGACAGAGGAGGATCTTCTTTTCATCGTAGCATTGTGAAATAAGGTGTAAATCCATTCGTTTGCTCAATAATATCAAGCTACACATCTATGGCTTTTAAGACGAGATCATAAATTATGCCAGATTTCTATTTTTACTCGTTGATACAAAAGTGACTTATCCGTCTTTCAAACAACACAATTTCAGTTATTCAGTTTTTTACTTACAGATATACATACGTATATTCATCCAAACAATTGGGCGATCCAAATTTTAAAATTGTTTAAAAATCCAATCTCCCATATGTTCCTTGGCATCCTTACCATAAAAATACCCAAAGACAATGTAGGTTTATATGGAAATTACTATGGATAAATTTTGAGAAATGTTCTAACACGCTAGTATTGTAATGTAAGTATAAACTTATCATCCCATATTGAAAACTCATTCTTCAAACCTTAATAAAGGATGTTGCTGAAGAAACAAATCCCTTTGAGCTAATTTTGTGTAGGATTTTTTTAGCCCTGCAACTATACTCCCATATTAAGCTAAATAATAGCAAAGAAACTCATGAATATCTCTTCTGCTTTTCGTCGGATTGAATTTCTCTCTTCAGCAGATTCCTTTATTATGGTTTGAAGAATGAGTTTTTACTATGGGATAATAAGTTTGTACTTACATTACAGTACAAGCGTGTTTGCAACATACCTCAAAATATCTTCATAGTAATTTCCATTTAAACCAGCATTGTCTTTGGGCCACCTTGAAATCGCCGCCTAGAAAACTGAAAATTTCACAGAACACTATTTTTATAGTAAGGATGGCAAGGAACATATGGAAGATTAGATTCTCAAACATTTTTAAATTTTGAACCATCCCAATGTACAGACACACATAGATATGCAAATACAAACATATGTGCAAGTCTCTCGAAATAAAAAAAATACTCTAGACCCCCTGACTTATTTTTTTTGGTTTTTGCAGAAAATGAACGCGATAGACCTAGACTTTATTGTGGCGAAGTTTTAGACTTACCCATTTTTTTTGTAATAAAGTTGTTCTACGAAATACACCCTGATCTCCATATAAACTTCAAATGGCGTGTGCACAGTCAAATTTTATAGGGGCCCAGATAGCCGTAGCGGTAAACGCGCAGCTATTCAGCAAGACCAAGCTGAGGGTCGTGGGTTCGAATCCCACCGGTCGAGGATCTTTTCGGGTTGGAAATTTTCTCGACTTCCCAGGGCATAAAGTATCATCGTACCTGCCACACGATATACGCATGCAAAAATGGTCATTGGCATAGTAAGCTCTCAGTTAATAACTGTGGAAGTGCTCACAAGAACACTAAGCTGAGAAGCAGGCTCTGTCCCAGTGGGGACGTAATGCCAGAAAGAAGAAGAACAGTCAAATTTTATCCAAATCATTTCAAAATTTGAGAGAATGCTATTTACAATAAGAGAAATCGTTTAATCATAGGGCAGCAAAAACTTCAAAATTTGCATCACTCTAATGCAGTGCTGGGAACGGTAATAGTAGTATGCTTGAATTTTGCGAAAATAACGTGGATCTTCCCAGTACAGTAGTTCAAAAACGTAAATCTTATCAAGTAGCCTATGTTGGGCGAATGAATTTTCTAAATCGTTAGTGTCATTGAAGGTTCTAAATGCGGGAAATGCACCGGGAAATGGAACATTTTTCTACAGTAATTTTGGGTTGCCCTTAGCAACGGGTTTTTTGAAATTTTCAAAACTTTTTGCCTACAGCAGCGATGGGCGTGAGTTTCACTGACTTCGCTGACTGTGATTGGCTTTGTTTGGCTACTGTAGAGTGAATTTCATATTTTTTTCCAACCCTGCTCTAATGTATACTCAATTAATTTCTTGGGAGCACCCCTGAGTAAACTGCCTTTAGAATCCACGAAGAAACTCCTGGAAGAATCTGCTGATAATTTACTGAAGATTCATAGAGGTATCTCTGGAGTCCTGAAATTTCTGAAAATTTCGAAGAAATTCAAGTATCCTGAACACAATCCTTGGAAAATACTTTTAAGAAATAACAATCCATGGAATGGTATTTACAGAATCACTAAAGTGGCCTCTGAAGGAATCCAACAGCTGAGAATTCGGTAACTTTTAACGCCGAATCTCGGTACTTATTCTACCGAGATTTCGGCAATTCGATTTTTTTGCCGAGATCTCGGAGAACGTTACCGAGATTCGGTATACGTTTACCGAGATCTCGGTAAAAGTTTTACCGAGAATCGTCAAATTATTAACGAGATATCAGCTGTTGGGTTCTCGGCGAAACCGTTTAAGTGTGTAGTGTAGGGAATAGATATAATAGCTAAGCTAAGCTATTATATCTATTCCCTACATTGTAGGGAACAGATATAATAGCTTAGCTTAGCTATTATATCTATTCCCTACATGTAGGAGTGCTAGGATGATTGCACGCAAAACAACTTAGAGAAATTTCAGTAAAAATCCCTGGATTTTTTTAATTTTTGGTTTGAAGAGGATTCGTGAAACATTTTGGGATCAGAAATACATGGATAAATTCCAGAAATAATTATTAGTATATGTTTAAAATGAATTACTGGAGGAATTCATGAAGAAATACAAAGAATAATTACTGGAGGGAAATCGAAAAATGCATGAAGCCTGGAAAAATCTTAAGCAATCACACGATGATTACCTCAAAAGTTCATTGAGGAATCTTCCAAATTCTGAAAAACACCTTGATTTTTTTTGACTCATGAAAATTCATGAATTTATGAAAATATCATTGGAGGAATCTAAAAACTAACATATCTGAGAATTTCTTGAAAAGAATTTCTTGAAAAAAATCAGAATATAAAATCTGAGTAATTTTTGTAGAAACTGTTTTTTGAAGGACAGCGCAGTGGCGCACAGGTCTTGTTGAGTGGTCTTAGCGAACGCTGTTTTTCGAGCTTTATGACGGAGAAGTAATGTCCTTGGGGCTCATTGAATTTTCGACATAAATGGCTGATTCGTTTGCAAGAATAGACCGATGTGCATAAAAAACCTCAAATAAAAGCTTGTTATCTGTCTGATACATGTCAAAAACATTGAAAGTATTAAAAACTCTTTGCTACCGATGCAATTAAGTACAAAAAATTAAAAAAAATGGAAAATTGTTCAACATTGAGTTTTTATTGTTTTCAATGAGAGATAATCGTCCCTATATTTTGAGGATGAATTACCTATTATCCGCAACAAAACATACAACCTGACTGAACGTATGGTTCCATTCACCTGACTGTCTGCATGTCAACATCAAACTGTTCGCCACCTTATTACACACTTGCATGATGATATGAATATGCCTAGACATTTCGATGGCATTGGTTCAATTTCCTCATAACATTTCACAAATAATATTTTCAGGGCTGTGTGAACGTTTGCCCGCCCACCCGTGAGCGGGTTCATTCACGGATAAGTTATGGATTTTCAATATAGAACTCATGGAGTCAGCCGCCATAGCATTGCTCCCTTCGGCAGACACACTACTGAATAACATAATTAATTACAATAAGCTCAGTCTTCTGGCCCCATCATCTACTAGTCTGGCCCGTCATACCTAAACGCTTTGCGATATGGAGAGAAACTGACGAGTCGCAACGTTTGCCGATGGCCGTGATATTTTCCGTAAATGAGTCGATTACGGATAACATTTAATAAGTCATTTTTTACTATTTGTTGTCCGTTAGGTTTTCGTTTGGAGCAATATCGTTGTTACCAAGTTATTCCACCATCTACAAGATTTTCTTTTGGCATAATTTTACCCGTTATTTAGAATATCGCTAACATACAGTGCTGTTCTGAATAATAGCAGCGCATGTCGATTTTCATACAAAATGCTCAACTTTGACATGCTGTAGTTTTGTTTCCTTTCAAGCAATCGAGCTGAAATTTTCTCCACAGAACTACAAATATGATCAATTTTGAAACTACAAAATTTCAGTTTTTTCTGAGTCCCTGCCGAAAAGTGAGCCACTAGGTGAAATTTTTCGAAAAAATAGCAGTTTTTCATTTTAAAATTTTTCTTCTACAAATATTTTAGACATTTTCGGTATAGGTGTAGGTTTGATAAGTAGGAGGAGATTGTTCCAATGATAAGTGATTTACAATTTAAAACTATAATGTCAAGCCAAAATTCAAATTTTTAAAACTGCTATTTTTTCGAACAATTTCACCTAGTATCTCACTTTCCGGCAGGGGCTTAGAAAATTTTGAAATTTTGTGTTTACAAAATTGGGCATATTTGTAGTTCTGTGGAGAAAATTTCAACTCGATTGCTTGAAAGGGAACAAAACTACAGCATGTCAAAGTTGAGCATTTTGTATGAAAATCGACAAGCGCTGCTATTATTCAGAACAGCACTGTATGTAACTCTATCTGCCGATGATGAATACTTTCCCCTTATATACCCCTATTCTTGTTTACGTTCTAAATCTCTTTCGATCGAAAACCGTTTTACAATCCCGTTTACGCCAGCAAAATCAAATGGGTCGTGAATTCGAACGAATAGGATTCGATTGAAAGTTTGATCCGCCGTAAACAGGGTGATAGTTATATATTAGAAAGTACTTACATTTGCCAAAATGATTTGTTTTCACAAGTTTTATATTTAAACGGAAACAGACTTCAATGAAGACTAAATAATTACTTTGAACTGGTTGCTTGGATTTTGGTTTGGATTTTAATTTTGAAGCCAATTAGCATAACATAACGTTTTTTTATGTCTTTATATCTCAACTGGGACAGAGCCTGCTTCTCAGTTTAGCAGTATTTGTATGAGCACTTCCACAGTTATTAACTGAGAGGTTTATTTGTCAATCGACCATTTTTGTATGGATGTGTATATTATGAGGCAGGTACGAAGATACTCTGCCCTGGGAAGTCGATAATATTTCCAACCAGGTGGACCAGTGGAATTTCAGCTCACGACTCTTAGCTTGGTTCAGCTGAATAGCTGCGTGATAACCGCTTCGGCTATCTGGGTTCTTAACATTACGTAGTTTTATTAAATTATATAATTGAATTCAACTAGGAGCCCAAATATCTATGCTAAGAGTAAAGGCTGATTTGCTGCCGAGAAGGAATCGCTAAAGAATTTTCTTGCCGAATCAGGCTTAATGTGAAGCAAAAGTGGAGTAGCTTAGTGGAGTAGGGCTCTGCACGGTTTTGATTTTGCATGGAATTTGACATTTACTGGCCTTCTTCTTCTTTCTGGCATTACGTCCCACTGGGACAGAGCCTGCTTCTCAGTTATTAATTGAGAGCTTACTGTGCCAATGACCATTTTTTCATGCGTATATCGTGTGGCAGGTACGAAGATACTCTAATGCCCTGGGAAGTCGAGAAAAAAAAAAGATCCTCGACCGGTGGGATTCGAACCCACGACCCTCAGCTTGGTCTTGCTGAATAGCTGCGCGTTTACCGCTACGGCTATCTGACCAACCGACCCACCCCCCCCCCCCCCCAAGGCCCGTGTTGAGTGGTAGGGTGTCGATTTTGTAAATTTATTGGTTGGAAATACAAAATTCCTGGAGGATGATACATTATTAGAATCCACTAACATATTTTTGTAATTTAGGCCTTACTGTAGTGTTCGCTACCACACAACTATGATTTTTCGTTGTATCCGTTTCTGCTCAACAGTCTATCTGCGGGAAATTTAGAATAGATTTTGCTAAAACTTAATTGAGCTACACAATGGATTGCTCACCTTTGATAAGTAGTGATACAGGACTGATTATTTGATCGATTGCGAACGTTTAACAATTGGTAGGCTGTGAAACTGAATGGTCAAACTGTTAATTTATAAATTAAGTGAATGAACTACGATTATCATTCATCTTATCGTTCAAGGTCACAATTTTATAAGGTTCAAATTCAAGAGGTTTAACGTTATAACGGATGATTATTATAATAACTTAGCTGCAACAATAGATAACGGACTTAATGCATGAAGGATTTTACATAACAGCTTTTAACCTCACCATTCATAAAGATGTGCTATATACTGGGGTCAATAATGGTTCAACTCATATAGATTTCACAAGCGTTGCTGTAAATATTAGGCATGATCATATTAAACCACTATCAATACCTGCAGTGGCATTAGCACTAATTTAACTAACTATGATTATTTGCTTAAAGCGATGAATTCAGTGGATTTTTTTAGAAATTCTTATAATAGTTTTCACAGGCAGTAAACTCAGTGGTAAACCAATGGCACATGATACTCCTATTGTTTTCGTTCGCACCTAGCTTTTCGGTACCTAGCTGTCTCTGTCATCAGTGTGGCGTCAGTCCTCTGGACAGGCATTAGGTGTGGCGTGATACTACCTTCAACGCTGGACACATTGGGGCATGTAGAGTTGGACGGGTCTTGATGTGGCGCAACCAACAGCCCGGCTAACTGGCCTTGTTGCTTCTAACTAGTTTCATCAAGAAGTCAAAGAAAGCGAATGATTTCTGCGCCCTTGTCCCATAATAAATATTTCCAGAAAAACTATATCACTTGAAAATAAATAAATATCGCAAAGTGAACCTTCAACAGATTGGTTAAAATATTGCCGAAGGAACTTGTGTCAAAATTTATATTCATTTCTTTCATTTATAACTGTTTCAAAGTTGATTATATTCAACGAAATTTTGACTCACAGGTGGGGCAAGAATGTTTAACTATTGTAGGAAAAAAATCACTCCCTAAAATATCGATGCATTTATGAAAGGAAATTCTTTCGTCAGCCATAAAGCCATGTTTGCATAAACACACACACTCCATGCAAAACAAATGTTAATAATGTCATGCTGGTACAATTGCGATTCAAGTGAGATACATACTTCCATTCCAAATATTATAAATATAGATTGAGATTAATAAATATTATGTCTATTTGTTGATTTTAGACGTGAATATTATAATTTTCAGTAGAACTTTTATTGCGTCTCCCGTTATGAAAACGTTGTCGTCTGATTGACGACGGAGAGCGCTTATGATGCGTTTTAGTTTTAAGGTTCAACAACGGATTTTCAATATACTACACAATACTGATACCGTAATCCGGGGTAACATTGATCAGCGGGGTAACATTGATCGGGATGACTCATCTTGTTAAACGTTCAAATAAAGATTTATTGATGAAACATTTTCGAACCATGAATGGTGCCTCTCTTTCGTATATTCATAAGCTAATGATAATTAAGGTTTTTGCCAAAATTGCGTTTAGTTCATGTGCAAATTTGTCAACTTTTTGAAACAATGATTTCTATCATTTTCACTGACACTACCGAAAATTCATGTCTCACATGAGTTCTGCAGACGATGTGATCAAGGAAAATGCGGTTCTTACTAAAAATGGCATCGCCGAAAACGATTTCGTTGTCAAATCTTTCATAAGTTTATTCAATTAGGCAACATTAACTAATTACTATTACGGATGTAGAATTTCCTGAGGAAATTGCCTACTTTTAGGCGTATTCCGCGGTTCAAGGTGTTTTTTAATTTTGAAATAACTCAAAAAGTAAATGACTTGGTTTGGTTCTTCATATTCGGCTTCAGGGGCCCTTTAGTAAGTAACGACATTTCCAATATTAGCGAACGTTGTTTACTTGGGTGATCAATGTTACCCCATATCAGCTGAATCAAAAAATCACTTCAAACATTTTTTTAAACATGTTTAAATCTTTCGAAAAACAAAATAAAGTACATAGTTAGGAGCGGTGGGTGCCAGTACTTGTTTAAAAAAAATGAAATTTGTATTGTGTAATGACAAATTTAAGAAAAACTAAAAAAAATGATCAATGTTACCCCGGATTACGGTACGTCTTTTTCAAAAAGACATACTACGACCTTTTTATAACGGAAGACGATAGACCTTACGCCCATTGAAAAAGGTCAAAACCTGTGGCCGAAACGTTGGGAATGTAAAAGAGATCGTTTTTCGAAAACCAGACTGAGAAAGCCATCCGAAAGTAGCGTTGGAGCCATATATTATCTCGCGGAAAACTTGCAAATTGCTTGAAATCTGAATTTAGCGAAATATGCATTGTCGTTCGAAAAAAGTTACCAAAATTTCACTTTTCATTTTAGTCTTTGGAAGCGGTAATTTTTGGGGCAAATTATGATTAGCCCTGTTTTTGGAAAATTTCTGTTAAAAAGTGTGCATTTTTCTGCAAACATCAGTTTATGGCTGGTAGAATCACTTCCTTAAGGTGAAGCTGAATAGAAGCCAAACTTCAATTTTTCAAGAGCACATATCTGGAGAACCGAACACCTGTTTGAGCTGAAAACTTAATCAATTGGTTTCAGCTCAAACGGATGTTTGGTTCTCCAGATTTGAAAATTTGAGATGTGGCTTCAATTCATCTTCACCTTAAAGAGGTCCAAAACTAGGGGCCTTCTTTAGCCTAGTGCTAACGTCAGTGGCTACAAAGCAAAACCATGCTGAAGGAGTCTGGGTTCGATTCACGGTTGGTTCAGAATATTTTCGCAAAGGAAATTTCGTTGACTTCTTTGGTCATAAAGTATCATGGTACCAGCCAATACAATATACGGAATAGCAACTATAATTTGGAATTTTTAATTAGAAGTTTATTCCTCTTTAATGAATGTTCGAATCCTCTGAGCAGAATCTCAAATAGAGAAACTTTAAAGTAGATGGAGTACCGTGTACCTTTTAATTCCGCTCCTAAATGCTTATCTTTGACAGATACGCGTATTTCGACTACCACTTGCAGTCTTCTTCAGTGTCAGTTACTCGTATCCACTCTGGATCCACAGTGGATACGAGTAACTGACACTGAAGAAGACTGCAAGTGGTAGTCGAAATACGCGTATCTGTCAAAGATAAGCATTTAGGAGCGGAATTAAAAGGTACACGGTACTCCATCTACTTTAAAGTTTCTCTAGAAGTTTATTGTTGTAACACTTGGAAAGGCTGCTCAGTTGTTGTGGATAGTTTGATCTTCACTAATCTTTTCGTATATATCTCTATTCAAGACTCCACGGATCTATATAATGAACTCATACGATGATGTATCTAATCCACTAAACGGAACTGCCTATATTATCAATGCAAAGTCCTGAGACGCCATCGACCGCGGCTTAGCTTCACTTTAGTGGCCTCGGCAGTGGGCGGGAACCGGCAGCGAAAAACTCGTGCCATAATGTGTGGTTAGCTGTGAAGTATGACACAAATGAGCAGTTTAAATTTATTTCATTAGGATTCAAGTGATTCTCCTAATAGTTACATGAGCTTTTGAACTTTAGTTGTTTATTCATTGTATGGCTGCAAGTGCATGTATTATTTTATTGTGTTGAGATAGCTGCGTCATATAATTAATAGTTTTCATTCATGATTTTACTTTCAATCCATTTTGAATGTAATATCACATTTTGATAACACAGCGGAACGAAATTAACCTTTTCGCGTGTCTCGAACATCAAATTATTTATCTCCAGAAAATATGGGGTTGATTCCATAGCCGCCATCAGAAACGTTTTAGCACGTAATAATTTTGTGCTAAAGTCGTCTCAAGGAAAAAATACTGGTTTTATTGATTTTTAAATTAAACTTCAACTATTTTTTTATTAATCCACCGAGCATGCTAAATAGTAGGGGAAATCCCCCAGTACAGGACAGCACCCAATACTGGACACCGTCGAAAAATTGAGAAATCATGGTCCAATCAAAATGGTGTATTAGAAGAAAAATAGTTGCTTAGAATAATACATTCTTTTTTTCCTGTTTCTGTTCGGGATGAACCACTGCGACCAGTTTTCTTTGATCTTTTGTGAAATACCCGTGTCCTCTGTTTAGTGCATGTCGTTGTACTCCATTAGTATTGAGAAATAATGAAGTAGTCGTTTTTTTACAAATATCATTCTTTACCATTTTGCATAGAGCCTCTTTAGAAAAAGATACCGCTATTTATACCTTTCGGAGAAAACAGTTTGTCAACATTAAACTCTCAAAAGCGTGCCCCTTAATCGGGTTCGGCCATTATGCTGGTTGAATGGTACTGATTTTGACCATGCATACACACTTAATCTGTTCGGTAAAAATAACTGGGTTTTTGAACTACCGAAAAAGTCAGTAAACTAAAATAAAATGCCAGAAATCGAAAAACAGAGATTTTTCATTGAAATTTTGCAGAGAGCTTTCTTTTTATATCATATATCGATAAAAAATAAAACATGGTGAAATTTGCTTTTCAATTACGCGTGGCGACAGTTTTCATTTTACTGACTTTTTCGGTAGTTCCAAAATCTAGTAAAATTTTACCGACCCCAGTAATTTAATCTAAGTGTGTAGGTACTCTAGCGTATCAAATTATTGCTTCTACTTATAAGGTTCACTGTCGTTTTTTGAAACTGAACAGGTTTCATCGCATGAGACATTTAGATTCCTTGCAACAAGAAGTTTATTTTAGAAATTAGGAGGTCTGCTACTCCACTGATTCGGAATCGTTTCCCTCCTAGATATTTAATTTTATATTTATTTAATAACTAGTGGTCCCGGCAAACTTCGTCTTGCCATCAAGTAGGCTGTTGAAAAACGCTTTTGATCGTCCCATATAAAATGACAGTTTCGTTCGCGCTCGTTTTTTCAACTCAATCCTGGGATTTTTATACACACGAACACGTCGGAACTCCTGACGAACAAAACTGAGAAAGAATCATTCAAATCCGTTGACTCGTTCGTAAGCCATTTCGTGACATACAAACACCATTCCATTTTTATTTATATAGATGATTTTGAATATGAAAAAATGATCTCGCTGGAATAATGAAAAACCATTATAATTTAAAAGTGAGAAAGTATTTTGTACCATATTATCTATTATCTTTGTAATTTTTGCACCAATGTCTTCAAATATATGCATTTTTCATGGATTTTATTAATCATAGTATCAAAGATGCAATAAAAATAAAAACATGGAAATTCCGAACAACACGTAAAATGAAACAAGTTTTTTGATGAACCACTTGCACACTAAGTAAAACTCAAATTACTCTGTGAATGTTGCAAATGCATTGAATTAAAATATAAATCCTAGAGTAAAAACATTCATTGATGTACAAATTCCCTGATCGTGTCCGGTATTGAGTACCACCTTTTAATATTGATCAATTTGGTACTAGAATACATCATCAAAATGCAATGTCAAAATTCATATTTATTTTTTCAAATTTATTGGCATACAATTTACGCTACGAAAAACGATAACATTTATTAATTAATAACAACATTAACTTTGGGATACTTAACCCGTATAGGCCAGAGTAAAATAAAACAACTAAAACTCTCGCCACTCAGTGAACACATAACGGATTTCAATTATTTTTTGTCAACATCCTTGTACACATATCTAGCGTTAGCGTTAGCGTAGTTACGGTATACTTCGTAGATTGGATACTAGCAACATTCATGTTTCTTTTTAATAATCTCATTCTGACTACTTTCAGCAACAAGGCAGGGGAGTATACCTTGTACACATATCTAGTTACAAAAAGTGTCCAGAAGATCTCGGGAATATTTTTTTTTAATTTCTTTATTAGTATTATTCCAAACATTACATTCATTATATCTAGGTGTTCTGTGTTATTAGACAACACTATCATCCTAATTTGGTAAAACAAATCTAAGATTCTATTAACATTTTGTTAACAACATATAACATTTCATTTGCCGTAGCAGTTCAGGTTTTTTACAGGTGAGTTGATTTCACCTGCTTATAAGAGAAAAAAAAAACGTTTCGAATATACTTAACCTAACTTAACCTAAACATATAACTCATTAACCATGGCAATAGAAGATTGTAACGATTTTTGCCTGAAATTATTAATTATTTTATTTGACATTTGTTCCAATGTTTCAACATTGGATATTCTATGTAACTCATTGGTACTATACCAGGGAGGAAGCCTCAGAATCATTTTCAAAATTTTATTTTGAATTCTTTGCACAGCTTTCTTCCTGGTATTACAACAGCTAGTCCATATTGGTACAGCATACAACATGGCTGGCCTGAAAATTTGTTTGAATATCAAAAGCTTGTTCTTAAGACAAAGTTTTGATTTTCTATTAATAAGGGGATAGAGACATATTACATATTTATTACATTTGGCTTGAATGCCCTCAATGTGACTTTTGAAAGTTAAATTCTTATCTAGCATGACTGATACTTAACTTCATCTGAACAATTTATTGGAACCCCTCGCATCGTGACAACATGTCTAGTTAAAGGTTTCAAATAAAGAGCTTTTGGTTTATGTGGGAATATTATTAGTTGAGTTTTGGAAGCATTAGGAGAAATCTTCCATTTTTACAAGTATGAAGAAAAAATATCCAAACTTTTTTGCAATGTCATCTGTAACACGAAGGCTTCTTGACATCCCTGAGGTAACTCAGGTAAGTCAGATGTGAAAATATTGTATAATATTGGTCCCAAAATGCTGCCTTGGGGAACACCAGCTCTTAGAGGAAGTCTTTCAGATCTGGTGTTCTGATAATTAACCTGAAGTGTACGATTTGACAGCTAACTTTGAATTATTCTAACAATGTATGTTGGAAAATTAAAGTTTTTTAATTTTACAATCAAACCTTCATGCCATACACTGTCGAATGCTTTTTCTATGTCTAGAAGAGCAAGACCAGTAGAATAGCCTTCAGATTTGTTGGAATGGATCAAATTTGTTACACGTAAAAGTTGATGAGTGGTCGAATGTCCATGGCGGAAGCCGAACTGTTCATTGGCAAAAATTGAATTTTCGTTGATGTGGGCCATCATTCTGTTCAAAATAACCTCTTCAAAAAGTTTACTGATGGAGGAAAGCAAACTGATTGGACGATAGCTAGAAGCTTCTGCAGGATTTTTGCCTGGTTTTAAAATTGGAACAACCTTAGCATTTTTCCATTTGTCAGGAAAATATACTAATTGAAACCATTTGTTGAATATATCAACTAAAAATGATATGCTACTTTCTGGAAGTTTCTTGATGAGGATGTAGAAAATTCCATCATCGCCAGGAGTTTTCATATTTTTTATTTTTTTAATAATAGTTCTCACTTCTTCCAAATCAGTCTCACAGGCATTTTCGAAAACGTTCTCTTGATTGAGAAAATTTTCAAAGTCCTGAGTAACTTGATTTTCAATTGATCTAGTAAATCCTAAATTAAAATTGTGCGCGCTTTCAAACTGCATAGCAAGTTTTTGAGCTTTTTCGCAATTAGTTAGTAATAATTTGTTTTCCTCTTTCAATCTTCTGAGGTTTTTTTTTCAAAATTTTAGATAATTTACAAAAGGGCTTAGAGCCAGGGTCCAATTGAGAAACCTTATTTTCAAAATTTTTGTTTCTTAATTGTGTAAAACGTTTCTTGATTTCTTTCTGCAAATCCTGCCACATAATTTTCATAGCAGGATCGAGAGTGCGTTGAAATTGCCTTCTCCTCACGTTTTTAAGACGGATGAAGAGTTTAAGATCATCGTCTATAATCACGGATTCACATTTTGGAATTGCAATGTTCCTGGCTTCAATAATGGAATTTGTTAAAGTTTCAAGAGCATTGTCAATATCAAGCTTTGTTTGTAAAGGAATATTAACATTAAGATTAGAGTCAATAAATGTTTGATATATATATTCCAGTCGGCTCGTAAATAATTGAAAGTGGAGCTGATAGGATTGAGAATCGCTTCATGGGATATTTGAAATGTAACAGGGACATGATCAGAATCAAAATCAGCATGAGTAACTAATTGGCTACAAAGATGACTAGAGTCGGTTAAGACCAGGGGCGATCCATTAATTACGTAAGACAATTTTGGCGGTTTTTAGAACCCCCCTTCCCCCATAGTAAGATTTTTTGTATGAAAATTAAATATAATTTGTATGGCGCGTAAGAAATCTCAAACCCCCCTCCCCCCATAAACCCTTACCTAATTAATGGACGACCCCCCAAGTCAATCGTAGCTGGATTTCTAGAAGAGGAAAAACATGTAGGGCTATCAGGGTATTGACTTGATAAATATCCTGATGAGCACTCATGAAATAAAATTCTGCCGTTGGAATTACTTTGAGAATTATTCCATGACCGATGTTTGGCATTAAAGTCACCAGTGACAAAAAATTTAGACTTATTGCGAGTTAATTTTCGCAAGTCAGTTTGGAGCTAATTAACTTGCTGTCCAGAACATTGAAAAGGCAAATAGACAGCTATGAAAGTAGGGGGAGATCCCCCAGTACCGGACACTTAAGCCACTAAATACATAATTCGAAAAATATAGATTTCATGGGCTCGTGTTACCCATTTATGATAAATATTATCATTTTTATAGTGTACAAAAATAAATTTGTAAATACAAATATGAATTTTGACAATGCCTTTTGATGATGTATTTTAGTACCAAATTGATCGATCTTGAAAGATGGCACCCAAAACCGGACACGATCTGGAAATGCCTCGAATCTGCAAATTTGAACATCACTGAATGTGTACACTATAGGAATAGTTTATAATTACCAATTCAATGCATTTGCAACACTTACAAGATTAATTTGAGTTTTTCTTAGTTTGTCTTATGCATATCAAAAACCTCTTCCATATATGATGAAAAATAGCACATTTTACGATGTTGTTCTGAATGTTCATTCTTCTTAGTTTTATTGCATGTTTGATACCATGATCGACGGAACCCATGAAAAATGAAAGTATTTTGAGACACTGACGCAATAATAACAAAGATATCATTTAACAAATCAAGCTGTCCGAAACTGAGGGACAGGAGGTGCTTAACGAAAATTGTAATTTGTCCATATTTAGTTCAATTATGGTACAAAATACTATCAAATACTATCAAATTAGGATTATGTTCGATCATGCTTGCGTGATCCAAAGTATTTTTTCATATTCAAAATAATTACTTAATAGGCTCAAAATTATGAAAATACGTCAGTTTGTTAAAGATTTTCAAACTTTTCTACGTTTTTAAAAAGGCATGCATATTTCAAGGATGTGTTATTCTACGCGAACATTAATCTACATAATAGCTTTCTTTTCTACTAATACACCATCTTGATTGGACCATGATTTCTCAATTTTTCGACTTTGTCCGGTATTGGGTGCTGTCCGGCACTGGGGGATCTCCCCCTATATTTACCAGACTGTGTTTGAACAGAAACACCTAAAGTTTCAAAAACTTTAGTTTCAAATGACGAAAACAGTTGAAGTTTTATACGCCTATGAATGATGATTGCAACTCCCCCACATGCCCTATCAAGTCGATCATTACGATAAACAAAAAAGTTAGGATCTCTTTTGAGTTTATATCCAGGTTTTAAATACGTTTCGGTAATAACTGCTATATGCACGTTTTTAGCTGTAAGAAAATTAAACAGCTCGTCCTCTTTACCATTCAGAGAACGAGCATTCTAATTTAAAATATTTAAATTATTATTTGGATCCATTAGAAAAACGCAACCCAATAACAATTTGATTTGTAAATTTTACACCAACTTGGATTGCTTCAGTCATAGTGGTGGCTTTGAACATTGCATCAATCATTAGATTCAATTGTTCAGTTAGAAAATTAAAATCAGAGGCAGACATATCACTTGAAGTGGGTACATTTGATGATTTCCCATTAGAATTTTCGGTAGACGAAGAAGCTGAGTAGAAGTTACCTGTGGCGGTAGGGTTTTTTACATTTGATTTGAAACAAGTATAATGGGTACTCATAGAACGAATAGGGGAGGAGTTCAAATTACCTGCCACGATATCGGCAAAGGATTTACTGTGGGTAGATACGTTCGAAATTGAAAGATTCGAACGGCTACCCGACGGATTAAAATTAGTTTGTGAATGAGCATGATTATGATCTTCCTGATGGGTATGATTTCTAATCAAGCGATCGTTAACTGAAAAATGAGTATTGTTCGATACTTTACCAGGAAAATTCCGGAAACGACCGTTATCGTAACGGATATTATCTTTCATCTGCCTGACACGAGCCTCAACGACTCTCTTGCGTGAAGGGCAATTTCAAAAATTTGACTTGTGATTAGCCCTGAAATTAGAGCATATATACTTGGTATCTTCCTTCACTGGAAAAACGTCCTTGGCGTGAGAAGCACCTCCGCAAATCATGCATTTAGCATCCATGCGACAATTTTTTGTACCATGACCCAACTTTTGGCACCGACGGCACTGAGTGGGGTTCTAGTAATTTCCTCCAGGTTTCTGGAAATGTTCCCATGTCACACGGACATCGAACATAAGTTTAGCTTTTTCTAAAGCTAGTATATTATTTAGTTCATTTTTGATAAAGTGAACTAAATAATATTCTTGAGAAAGCCCTTTCCGAACAATTCCAGATTGGGTTCTCTTTTTCGTAATGATTACTTGGACTGGGGAAAATCCAAGTAAATCATTTATTCCATTTTTGATCTCTTCAGGTGACTTATAGTCACTTGAGAGACCTTTCAAGACAACTATGAACAAACGTTCAGTTTTGTCGTCATAAGTAAACAAATTATGCTTCTTCTCTTCAAGATGTTTGAGAAGAAGTTCGCGATCTTTAAGAGTTTCCGGCAAAACGCGACAGTCTCCTGTCTTTGCGATTTGGAAGGAAACCTTGATTCCCCTAATGGAGTTCAAGATCTCCTGCCTAAATCCCGCAAATTCGGAACAACTGACCACGATAGGCGGCACTCTTTGCTTCCTCACTTGGATCAAAGAGCCAGGGCTAGAGGCTGCTTCGATTTGGTGTTCGGAAAATTTGTCTAGAGCATCGAACTGATTGCTCATTTCGATACAATTATTCATTTCACCCTTGGAAGAAAGTTTGCATTCCGAGGAATCGTCCTTTCTTCCATTCTTGCCACGTGTAGTGACAGTTTTAAAACCCACTTTTTTGGAAAGAAGTAGTGAATTCAGAGATTCACCCTTCCTCTTGTTTGTTGTTGATACCATGTTTAATGAATAAACGAAAGAAGACGTGACCTCCTAAGAGGTTTTTTCCCATGACGGTGTTCAAGAAGGATTACCACCGCTAGCTTTCGCCAACGGGTCCAACGAAAAATCGAAGGCACGGGTCCAAAAGGATCGTAGAGGGATCAACAGTAGAAAAAATAGTACTGAAAAGTACTGTTTTAGTAGCACTGAAAAGTACCGTTTGCTTTAGGTAGTTTTTAAGAAAACTTCCAAGAGCAGAGAGAATTCGTGTACGCACAGCACGAAGGTACGATGCGCACTGACGGGAATATTAATGTGGCTGAGTTATTTCGGTGGGTCACTGGGTCAGGCGGGGTAAAAGGAAACTGTGCGTTTGTGTCGCTGGAGGTAGGCAAATTTCAAGTCACAGGTAATTTCCTGAATCTGGTATAATGTGGCTACTATATCAAGGAATTTTAAGGATGTAATTCCAAGAAGAAGAAGAAGAAGAAGAGATGTCCAATGTATTTGTGTTTGTCCCCTGGCTCACCGGAAGTGACCTCAGAATCCGGTCATTGCCTGTTCATCTGGCCGTAGTATATAAATAAAATTGTATAATTCCACGGGGCACCCCCTAGGATTATTCCTTAAGGTTAAAGGGAGACGTCCTGAAAGTTTCAGCTTATTTGGTCGTTCCATGAGCTGGCGCAATTGAATTGAAGTTAGTATGAGATTTTCAGCTCAAACACATGGGAAACAGCACATGATCCCCTGTTTCGTACTGGAAAACTGTTGATAACGTTTAATTGAACCCAGAATGTCAAAAACACTACTTGACACCATAGCAAACAATATTGTAGAAGGTTGCATCATGATTAAAATTGAGAAAGTTGGTGTTTTAACTATTTGAAGTAGATTTGCAATAGGGTAGATGTACCAATAGTGGAGGTACTAAGCACGATTGAACTTCATTTAACCGCCTTAATTCAAGAAGCGCAATTAATGCACATGTTGATGTTGTAACGGGAAGCAACGACGGTTGACTTAATGAGGAAAATGATTTCATCGCAGTAATCCACGACGTGTCAGTAAAAAATAATACCTCCACTATTGGTACACTGTTCCTTTAGTTGCGGTATATTTTTAATTTGTGTTCCTATAGTTGCGGTATCCGTGGTTTTCTTATGGGATCCTCCACTATAGGAACACTTTACCGCAACTATTGGTTTAGCAAGAAAAGTTTTAGCAATTTTAGTGATATTTCATCAGTTTTAAAGCAATTTGAACGCTCTTTTCAACTATTCCGTGTATCAACAAGCCAATACGTGGATTGGCAGTGTCGGTTCTATGGATAATGCAATAAAATCAGTGAAAACGGCACTACCGCAACTATAGGAACACCCACAACTAAGGGAACACTTACCCTACTGCTTAAAATTTCTTCAGCATAGCTTGGTGGTAGCCACTAAGCGCATCATAGCCACCTATGACGCTGGGCGCGCTGCGGCATAAGATGCATGCATATATATGATTGTACGGTAGTGCTGATCTAAGCATACCTTTCAACAACTGAAAGGTTAATTAAAATGAGCTTAAATCTAGATACAACCTTTTGCAACTATGTTCATTAGCGTATCAACAAATGAATTTGTCATTCTGAGCTCTATTGAATGTGATCAACTAGCATACGGAACAAGACAGTGACAAAGGGTCAATTTTCAATATATTTGGAACGAATATCCCATACAAACTTCAAACTGGCATTCAGTTGGTGGAACAACCAATTGAGTTGAAATTTTGAGAGAGCTTTTTTCTTACGCTAAGGCTCATATCAAGGTGGTGCCCAAGGTGGATCAGTCTAATACAAAAGCACGTTCTCACAGCAAGGCTGAGATTATTTCATAAAGTATGTGCGATGGCATGCCTAATTTTTCCAATTCTATCTAATCTATGTTTGTCTCCTGGTTCACCGGAAGTAGCCCAATAAACCAGCCATTGCCATATGTTGAAATTGACAATATTAAGAGTTGATGTTTTGCATTGCGTTTCTGACATAATTTTATGACGTTCAAGTAGCCACATTCTTGGTTTGGGCCAAATTTACACTTCTTGGCCGCGGCTCCTATTAGGAAAGTTCTTCCAATACCAGATGCATGTTACGCCCCATGCAAGAAAATAAACCAAATGTTGTATTCGTGCATTGGTCCGTTATTTAAAGTTAAAAAATGGCTAAAACCTATCGTTTAATATTGGTTGTAAAAAAATGTGACTAATATTGATTTTATTTATTATTTATGTGATTTGTATTGATTTTATTTATTTGTGATTTTGTCTCATTTCGCAGCAAATCAGTGATATTTGAAATTTTTTTTTCGCTACGATAAAATTCATTGTTTTGTAATCCAGTCAAACATCTTTCAAGAATTTTAGCAAAAAAAAACATGAGGAATGTTTTTTTTGTGATTCTTCCATGATTTTGTTAGGTATTCAACCATGTGCTTTGAAGAGATTCCTCTGAGAATTCCTACGGGAATTTCTTTATGAATCATTTGCATACTTTCCAGTGTTTTCTTCAAGAACTTTTATACCAGCTGAGTTCATTCTGGGATTCCCAAGGAAAATTATTCTCGAACTTTCTGATCTCACCAGAAAATTTCTCGAAGAATCTCTATCGAGTTGCTTTAAAATCTCTTGAAGAATTCCGCCAGAGAATACCTTAGAAATTCTTTTCACCGCATCAAAACAGCGGCGCCACCGTATATGCGATTAAACATTGTGACAGCATTACTGTTCTGCCAAACACATAAGACTACGGTGGCGTTATCAGCGGCCGTTTTGGTTATTTAAATGATCCATTGTAAGTGTTAGGTATCCTCCAGTTGTTCATTAATAAACAGATTTTCGGGAATTACTGGAATTTCTCCAAAAAATAGTACACAAAATTTTAGGAGTTTCACAAAAAAGTCTTAACGATCACCAAACAAGGATCTTCTTGTTCTTGTTGGCATTTACGTCCTCATTGGGACAGAAGCCTGCTTCTCAGCACAGTGTTCATATGAGCACTTTCACAGTTTTTAACTGAGAACTTTCTTTGCCAAAGTTGCCATTTTCGCATTCGTATATTGTGTGGCAGGTACAATGATATTCTATGCACAGGGAAGTCAAGGAAATTTCCATTACGAAAAGATCCTGGACCGAATGGGAATCGAACCCAGACACCTTCAGCATGGCTTTGTAGCCGCGGACTCTAATCACTCGACTAAGGAAGTATTCCTGCTGTATTCCCATGAATTACCAGTATCACTCTTGGACGAAGTCAAGACGGAATGGCTGATTTTTTTTCACAATTTTTGGATAAACCTTCGTAGATTATGTAATAAGTGGGAGTCTAAGATTAATATATTGAGTAGAAAAAGCGTTGAATTATTTCAAGAAGGAGACTTGGTAAGAATTTCTGAAATAGTTTATAACATAATTCTTTGTGGTATTACAGAAATATATTTAAAGAAAAACAGTCGAGGATTTTTTGGAATACCAACTCGAGTAAATGCTCAAGAATATGATCTGACAGGTGGATTTGAGTAAAGTAAAAGCTTTTGCTCAGTTTGTTCATACAACCTATTGAATTTTCCGAGTTGTTTGTTATTTGTCAAATTTGAATTTCATAAAACTTTTGCGTTGGCTTCGGGTTCAGCACGCACCTACAAAGATACAAAAAAGCGGCAGTGACCTTGTCGTCAGCTCAAAGCTAATGTTGCGTTAGGTAACTGAAATTATCTCTGATGTTTTTTAAGGAATCCTGCAAACTTTGATGTGTAACATGGCTCAGTTCTATCAAATGTTTGAATTGGTCACTTCTCTAGAATCCCGGAACTTGTCATGGAACCACTAGATATCCAATGTTACTTTAGATAACTGAAAATATCTTTGATGAATACTCTATGACATTCTGAAAATTTTGATGTGTCACACGGTCATTTCTATCAAATACTTGAATTGTTACGGAACCACTGTGTATGTGTTGACCAATATTGACTTAGAAAATAAATGAATTATGTATGAAATTCTGAAAAGTTTGATGTGTCGTATGATATGGTTGCATCAAATGATTCAATTGACCACTTCTCCGGGAATCCCGGAACCGGTTACGGAACCAAACCTTAGTAACCGTACTACTGGTGAACAACTATCCAGTTGATTAGATAACATTTTCAATGCATTTTAGACAAAATACTATGTTTCACAATTTACAACAAATGCCTTTTGCTCTTACAAATGCTCTTGCAAAAATGGCCAAACCTTAGTCCCTTTGGCACCGGTTCTGAGCGGCGAAGTTCAACCAAACCAAGATTTATAGCCAGATTCACAAAGTATAAGCCTTGACGATAATTTACTAACACATTTATATTTGGTGAAAATATGAACGGCAGTGAAACTCGAATGTCAAATCCGAATCAATATGACCCGAACACCTTAAACGTAACTTTTTTTGAACACGTTGGGAAGGTTAAGTAAGTACTACATCAACATTTCCTTCCCCAATCCCAAGTTACGGTAAAGATGGGCGTGACCGGAAATAGCAATATTCATGGTTTTGGTATTCTTGTTTAAGCTTGGATGAAGGCTTATTCCCTAACCTTTTTCCTGAAGGCATTCTAGATGAGATTTTCAAGAGAAAAAAAAACATTAATATTGCTAGTATCCAATCAACGAAGTATAACATAACTACGCTTTATTCCAATTGAC
The DNA here is from genome assembly GCF_002204515.2 of Aedes aegypti. Classification (NCBI taxonomy): domain Eukaryota; kingdom Metazoa; phylum Arthropoda; class Insecta; order Diptera; family Culicidae; genus Aedes; species Aedes aegypti. Next base: position 205,811,265 of record NC_035108.1, read on the forward strand.
CTTGTTTTGGGTATTTTTTATGTCAATTGAGTGTGCATTTTTCTGCAAACATAAGTTAATGGCTGGTATCATAAATGTATTTATATTTTGTGTTTCAGTCAGCTATTTTTTACCCTCACTAGATTCAGTTTGTTCAGCAAAATAATAGCCAATTTGTTGAAGGTTCGCGTGCGGTATTTATTTCGTATCAAATATAATAGTTTTTTTTTCTCCCAATATCGATTATTCCACTAAGGTCGAATTTTTGCCCAATTTACTCTATATCTCCGCGGTTTTTCTACCGATGTTTTCACTTATTTCTATGCCGAACTACAAATTACCTCACTTTTCGATAACAATAAAAAACAATGTGTTAAAACGATTGATTTAAAAGTTACAGATATAGGTTGAGTTTTGACAAAAAAAGGGTTGCAATAAAAAAATACGTTGGCTTAACTTGGTGTCCTTAGCACACTTGATCATTAAGTTTTAAGGAATAAATACGCTGAAGACATCAAGATAATTCGACAAGTAGTATTTCTGCTAGACTACTTTTTATCTCGGTGCATTTTTGGACAAAAAATTGCAATAAGCGAGCCATTAAATATTAATGATTGATTGACACCTTCAAAAGTGGAAGGTGGAAGCAGTTCAGCTGGCTTGATAATAAATTAACTATTATCGCACATTACGCTAACTTGATGACATGAATGATCGCCCATGTATTCCAGTCTGACATTATCAACATCTTTGCAATCATGCCGTACTATAACCATTAAGAAATTGTCATTTGAAGTAGAACGATAAATTATAAGGATGCCACCCCATCAAATTTCAATCGACACCTACTGCTTTAATCCGCTCGATGCTCGCTTCCATTCTAATCGATGTCCTCGAGAACCATTGCGTTGAAATATCACCATCGACGTTTAATAATTGGAAAACGCATCAAAACTAATAGGCGCTGGCAAAACCGAAGCTTACATGGTGCACACACCGATTTCAGGTGAGGGCGGGTGATGCAACTAAATTTACTATATAAACCCTATCATTTGATTAGAATTTTATCCAGTGTCTAATTGTCATTTCAATAGTAAACAACAAACTACAGTGTCTCCAAAGGATTTAATCGAATCATCACCAACTTTCAAAATGTTCAAGCTGGTAAGGTGATAGAGATCATGCAGAATACGAAGCATAAGTGGTTTTCCTGTGAACTGTGAGAACATTTTGCGAAGCCATCATCTGTAGAGTGGCAATGGCCTTTAAAATATGTGATTGAAAACTATGCGTGCAAAAAAAGTGATAGTAGAAGACTTGAACGAGTTAATGGAAGTGAAAAGCAAATTTCAAAATGCTGCATCATCAAGACCGTTTTTTGAAACTTGGTTTTAGTGAATAAAAAGCACCCGACTATAATTATTAGTGAACAATGCATATGTTTGAATATAGAGGAATTCGCATTGCTATTTTATGAAACAGTAAATGTTCAGCAACTTAAAGATAATCGTATGTCTTCTTTTTAAACTTTTCATACGAAATTTAAATTTTTTAAAACTTCTCGTTTTACAGCTTTTGGTCCCCCCTTGATTAGTTGTTTGTTTTTTTTTTCATGTGAAACAGGTTCAAAAACATTGTTTTTGATATTCAATCAGTAGTACCGTAATCCGGAGTAACATTGATCAACTTTTTTTTATTATTTATTAAATATTTCAAAATGCAAATGTTGTTCATTCAGATTCAATTCGCAAAGATTTAAGCATGTTTAAAAAAAGTTTTTGTTTGCCTATATAGGGTAACATTGATCGCCCATGTAAACAATGTTTGGTAATATTGAAAATCGTTAATTACTTAAATCATGGCCCCTGAAACCGTCAAGTGTTAAGTGTATGTGAATATTGCCATGAGTTAGCCGTTTCATAAAACATGTCCAGCACGATTGTGCTGCTTCGTCCCGAAAGGGAGAAATGAGAAGTTCTAAAATCTCGGTACTTTGCTCGTCTTCAGAGAATCTTTCGTATTCCTTGTGAACTATGAAGATTCAAATAAATGAGGTTGTTTCAAGATCTCAAAGTAAAAATATTTCAACGGAATCTTCAGAATGGATTATGACAAAATCCTATAACTTTTGTTTCCGTCCTTCAAACTGGTAACAATATTGTGAAACAGATTCAATAAAAAATAATGAAAAAAATCAGAAGAAGTATTAGGCATAATAGGCACAAATGAACAAATAACAATATTTTCGTGATCTACCTGACATTGGCGCACGACCCCCAGTTGGTCGCGACTCACAATTTGGGAAACTATGCTTTACACTTACAGTAGTTCGTTAAGGTTGGCTTATTTTAGATATATAAATTCAAGGTCCCCGAGTCCAAATATTCTGGATTTGCTCTTTCAACATGTTCCACATAAATAACATTTAATGCTCACATCTCTGGGTTTTGAGTTCACAATGTGGTTCATAAAAAAATATATATTTATTAGAAAACTGGTGCTTAAACACTTTTAGGATCAGAAAAGATGTGATTAAATATTCATTCATTTACAGGTACTCATCTCTGCTCTCATTGCGGCTGCTTTCTGTCTGCCTGCGGAAAAGGTACTAATTAGAAACGCACACCAGAAAATATAAGTGTGAAATTCATCTAATCCCACAAATTACTCATCCAACAGGACAAAGCCAACTACATGGAACCATCGGAGACTTCGTGGAACTCTGCGTGGGCCAATCCGGCCAACCCGAATGCTGCGGCTTGGGGTGGCAACACCTGGAACCGATGGAACAACCCCAATGCCGATCCCCGCTGGAACCGATGGGGAGCAGCTGAGCCGTGGAACCGCCAGTGGGGAGGAGCCAACACTGCCGGATGGAACCAGTGGAACCGGGCTGGATCTGCATGGCCAGCTGCTGGAGCCCCTGCTGGTGCTGCTGCTGCCCGTGGTGGTTGGAATACCTGGTAATAGGGGACATGCTTGAACTGCACGCGGATGCCAAAATGACAAAGGCTTTGATAATTTTCTTCTATGTGTATAATTTTACCAGGATTTCAAATAAAATCATATTAAAATAAAGATAATGTGTTTTTTTATTATTAGTTTTTGAAAGAGTTCTGTACAATTAATAATTGCCATTTTCGACCCTTTCCTACTACATTCTCCATTTTTGTATGGGTCGTATCACCGTAAGGACACCATACCCCAACCCGTCCAGCATTCTGAAATTTGTGAATTGGCCCTATTTTATTCATCAGCTACCATCATCAATTTAATCATATAGCGAGTTACATGATTTTTATTCACAAGCAAATGTTCGAAATATAATAAATGCTTCATATTATAGTTTTCGAGTTATGAATTATTTCTAACTTTGTTCCGTGGTGAAATGTGCAATGGTTGGTGTGACCCCTATCATTTGAAATAATCATTATTCTTTAAATACACATTTTCAATGCACTGCTTTGCAATTTGATTAATAAGTCAGTTCCAGCAAGTGACCAATCGATTTCTCGCGTTCAGCGTCTTAGGGTAAATCGTGTATTTTTGACAGGCTAAGGATATGTCTGGAAACGGCGACTGATTAACTGCATTAGATACTAATATTTTACACACAATGGTTTCTGAAAAAGACGGTCATACCATAACATTTTAAGAGTGTACATGAGACTTATGCACAGTGTTGCATTTGAACGCGTTCAGTTTGCGTTCCAGTTCAAACTTTTGAACGAGATATCAAGTAGGCTTGCTCATTGAGCAGTTCAAAAATCTGAACCCATGCAAGCTGGAAATTGAACTTGAACTGAAAATTGTTTTCATGGCAGATACTCGTCATATTCCAACGCGGAAGTTTTGCAAGATATTGAGAAACATTTAAAGTTCCATTTATGTTGAGTGATATGAATTTATTATAGTCGAGTGTAGTTTTTTTTCGGGTTCTTTACTTCATTGTGCATTTTGAAGTGAACGGGCCGTTCTTGAGCAGGTGCAGAATCTTGCACAAGAGATCAATGCTTACTAGGTTCTCGTGCAAAATTAGAACGCGTTCAGTTCATTTTTGGCTCGCGTTCAGTTTAAAACGCATCACTGCTTATGCATTTTATAGCTTATTGGATGTGTATATTAGTGATAATCAATAATTTCAGTTAATGTAAGCAAATATCATCAGATCCACGAAATACGCCTGCAAGTCTGCATGCATGCGACATTCCAGTGTTTTTTGTCAGATGGCCAAAACTGAACAAAAACTATAATCTATTTTGGACATCACCTAATTTATGCCTTATTATTTACTCATGTTAAGATTTTAGATCAACTTAGCTTATATTTTAGACATATTTTATCATATTACCACTTTCAAACTTATTGTGAATGCCAATTCTGAGCACTGCTATTGCATTAAATGTATGTTCTTGAAATGTACATCCTTTTGCATTCGCAGGCTTCACAAATGTTTCGATACAATTTATAATTTTGATATTTTTGAAGCCAATTTGTAATTGTTATGAAAATGGTCATCAGTAGCTTAGCGTATTATTAATGCAATAAATGATTTACCGTACATGTATTCCTGACCATCGCATTGGAAATGAGCATAGAACAACTAGCCTATCCAAATTATATGCATGTCCAAGTTATATATGTTACCCTACAGGCGTATCCGCAGTGATAGACTCTTCAACGACTTTTTTTTGGATTAGTATAGGGAAGATTCAAATATGACGTCCATTGTTTTTCAGGATTTCTAGACCACCCCCTCCCCCTCTGTCCTGCATTTTTCCAATACCTAATACATGCCCTGTCACGTTTTAATAGACCCCCCCCTTTTCAAAAATGATGGACGTAATTTTTTGGATGATCCCATACGGATTTCAATCGATTTTCTGAACATTTTACGATGCAGGATGGCGATGGACGATGAGTACCTTATACTGAATCAAAACCAACAGTCAAAAACATTTACCCAGACAAGTATATTTCTAAAGAGAAAATGCAATCGATGAACAGAAATTGATCACTGCAGTTTCGCCTTTCTGATACAGTCACTCCACAGTTATGGATCAACTAAGGGTCATTTTTCAGAACAAAATATGATTACAAAACATGGTGACGCTCTTCTTCTTTTTGGCGTTACGTCCCAACTGGGACAAAGCCTGCTTCTCAGATTAGTGTTCTTATGAGCACTTCCACAGTTATTAACTGAGAGCTTTCTTTGCCGATTGGCCATTTTTTGCATGTGTATATCGTGTGGCAGGTACGAAGATACTCTATGCCCTGGGAATCGAGAAAATTTTCTTTACGAATGCATGCTGAATAGCTGCGCGTTTACCGCTACGGCTATCTGGACATGGTGACGCTGTACAAAACAAAATTACCTCCCTGGTACTGCAGAATATAGTTGTTTTAGAGAATACACCTCAAAATACCCGATTATTTACGATATAAATTGCAAACGTTGTCCCCCCCACAGATGTGGATCAGGATCCTTATTATGGATAAAATCGACACACATTATATGTCAATTGTCGTTCGTATCGTCAATTGTCGTTGTGTAACGTTCTTTTTATCGCGCTGCCTTTAACTGCTGATTTATTCGTTACGACGCTAAAGAATTTGTATGTTTTGATATATGTTGTGAAGTTTCTGATCGCTCATCTTCTGTACTACATCGTTTACTGATTTGGACGTTGGGAAGCTGGAAATCTTCAGAAAACCCGTGGGTGTAATTGCTGGAGTCAAGGTGCACAACAATGGAAGACAAGTGCAAGAAATGTTTCGCAGACATCGACACCATGGAGCATCTCTATACTGTGTGCAGCCTCCTGACACCGCCTATACAACCCCATTGAAAAATAAGGAGCAAACATCTCTGGTTCCTACTGGGAAGTGGTTCCCACTGACAGCTCAATGTTCGTAAACAAATAACCGTTTGAGGAATAACAATCGATGATGGCGAAATCTTTTTCTCCGAAAAAATTCTTTTCCCGCATGACAACAGCTGTTCGAACAAACAAACGGTTGCAAGCTATTGGATTGCAGTACAGAAAGTCAATTTGGGTTGATGTGATTAGCTAGAAACACATTTTAGTATTGGAGGAAACAATTCCTAATATGATTAGGCCAATGTACGTTGTTGCTCTTGAGTTTGATGCTGACCACGAAAACATGGCTGCCTAGCACCAGGTTGACTGTGTGCGAAGGAAAATGTGCCGGGAAGTTTCATGCATCTTGCGTTGGTGTGAGTGAAGATCAGCTATGTGCGCTATCCAAAAACATAATTTGGATGTGTGACAGCTGCATGGTCGATTTTTGTAGAGCAAGAGATGATATGTCGGGATCGTGTAACACTCCTTCTCCCGCTGGAACTTCGATCAACGCTGAACTGGAAGAGATGAAATCGCAAATAGCAAGTTTGACCAGTGCGGTAGCCAAATTGAATCTTTCCATTGCGCCGTTTGAGTCTGCAAAACAACACTCAACCCCAATCACATCGCCGAAGCTAGTGAACAATTCAAGTGTGTGTATGAGCGACTGCACGACTGGACTCAATTCAAATGATTCTTTCTCGTTACTCCTAACAAACATCGATACACACGTCACTGAGAATGATATTGTTTGTTTAGTGTCTGAATCTCTTTGCGTGCCTAGACCCGAATGCATGACGGTGACAAAATTGGTTCCTAGTTGGAAAAGCTGCGAGGATTTAGATTTCATTTCCTTCAAAATTGTTTTGCACGAAAGATGGAAGCACTCAGCTTTGAATGCAAACAGCTGGCCACGTGGGATGAAATTTCGGGAGTTCACTCGAAGAAGCAGCTCTCCTTGGAAACCATCAGCGAGTATAAATGCAAATGTATAGGCAATGTACCGAAAATATTTGCACTTTTGTAAAATAGTAAATTGTAGTTGTCTGTTAAGAGTCGTGAATTGTTTTGTAGAACTTCTGTTTCAGTATATTCTGTTTCTCTTTTTGTTTTTGGATGTAATTGAAGCCATTGATTGGAAACGTAGATTCAGGGCCGATTTCTTCACCTTCGCTTAAGCCGTAAGCCACGTTTACCCATACGATTAAACCAGGTTTAGGGCCTAAGCGGTGGTGAAGAAATCGAGCATCAGATAGCTAAATTGTGAATGAAGTTGTCTGCGTAATAAGTGTTTGATTATGTTTTGTAATATGTGATATATTAATTTAAGCATATACAGTCTGTACAGTAAACTGAAGACGGTGAAATAAATAAATAAATAAATAAAACACTATAACAGCAATTTACCTGCGAGGTAAACGAATGGTGCGCTAGTAAAAGCATACGTTTTGGTGTTTGTTTCGAAATCGTCTAATCAATGCCTTACAGTTATAAATCAACGCTTTTGGGAATACGGTAGACATTTTATTTCCTAAGGACGGAAAAAATATGCTTAAGCGACAGCGATGCTGTTCAGATTTATAGTTCACGTAGGTAAAATGTGTTCTGCGTAATTGCAACTCTACTTGATGAGATATTCCGTTTTAATCCAACTCTGACCCATATCTGTGTGCTATCCATAACTGTGGGGTGACTGTACTTTAGATGTGGATCTATAGATTTGTGCACTCGAAGTTTTACATGTGGTTTCGTTTTACATTCCTTTTACACCTCCTTTTTGTTGAGTTCATATTACGATGGTTTTTGTGACAATCAAGGTTCTTCTCTTGAAGTTGATTGTTGTAAAAATATGAATGTTTCCATCCATTCATGAATTACGTATATGATGTGAAGTGAATTCTCGCTGAAACCAAGTTGCCATCGGCACCCATCGTTAGAATTCCAATTTTATGTCACTGATCGCTGTGTATGCTAAAACTTGAGGGTGGTCCTTCCGGTTTTCTCAAATTGGTGGACCCCTCGTACGCCAGCTAGCTTAGTGGCATCGTATAGAGGAAAGATATAGATTTCATCTGAGAATAAAAAAAACGTTGATCATCATTACAAATCATTTTGAATTTGGCTGCCATCTTGAATTTTGTTAGAAAAACCGTTTTTTCACCATTAGCGCACCGCTCGTTTAGAATTCTGAGGCCACCAAAGCTTAGAAAAAAACAGAGGGAGATAAGCTACAAAAACTAGGTGAGCAATGGTATTTACCCTATGAAATGGACGATTTTCAAATTCATGTTCTACGATTTTGTCGTATATGGCGACTGAAATCAATGAAAACAACAGTTTTTGTACAACAAAGAAACATGTTTTCAATCGTTGGTGTTTTCTTCGAGCTTGATACCTGGTTGGCATCACTGACATTCCATATTTTCTAGTTTATAGATGTCTAATGGTGATTTTAAGAGGAAAATAACCATCATTGTTTTACAAATTTTCAAACCATTTGCTATCTGTAATGCGATGATAGTTTTTCTCAAGGATTTCTTCAAATTTGAACGAAAAAACCGGATTTCAATTTTTGATGATTGCTGATGATTGAATGATGGATTCTTGAGCCTTAAACTATTTCATTTTTATTCAGGTCAGTTTTTCATAGAAATATTCACAGATTTTCAAGGTGTAAGCAATACTTTTGGAAATGTCGTACCGACCGGTACTACTTTATCTACCAACGCATCGTACTCTTTACGGTCATAATAATCCTCTCCATAGCTGCTGTTGATATATCAATGAAGTGCATGACAAGTTTGATTTTAATATATCAAAGACGACATTTAAAAGTAGGATAAGATAATTAATATAAGCTACAGTCTGTGCAACCATTAAGTTGAAGGCAAAGAAGAATAATTAAATAAATAAATAAATCCGCTGATGCTAATCCAGCATGCAAATTTTGAGTGTTAAATGTTATGTATGTTATGAAACTTGAGCGTGAACTACTACACTCATTTTTGAAATCATACAGCATTACAAGAATAGTTTTTTTTTGCTCATAAAATCGTTTAATGTTGAACAACGTGCTTATTTCAAGGAAAATTGCATACATTTAATTTTGCTATAAAATGATGATATATTACGGTTCTTCTGAAAATTTTCCGTTCTGCTGTAGCCGCCAAGTTCTACCGCGGCTGTCAAAGTTCTACCGCAGGCTTGAAAATCATTGTATCATTGAACGAAACCATCTAATCAAAGTATGCTAGTAGAGCCCAAAGCTTTGGAAAACAGCAGAAAATAACAGTCATTAGCGTGGTTTCCAAGGTATCATCGCAGCCAATCGATGATGACTTTGAGAAAATCATCAATGTGACTGCTGCGGTAACTTTCTATTCAAGCGTAGAACGGAAAGTTATCTCCAAAATTACAATACACGAGTTGTAAGAATTTTGACATTATTTTCAGATTCAGTAGACTAATATTTAGCAGATAGGGACATTTTCATTCTAAAATATGCCTTTTTCATAAAGTGACCAATTTTGCTCCAATATGTCGTTTTGAATTCTTGATATTAAAACTAAGTTTATGAAATGTTAGATTTTATTTGATAAAAAATCGATAACATAAACTGATAGAGATCAATGGAGTACTGTTTTTTCAAAATCATTTTGACAATATTTGAGCTTTAACAAAAAGCTGTGAAATAGTGATCAATTTACCCCCAGTTAACAATCGACTCGATCTAAATCGATTTTTTGAAAGCCCTCGACAAGGTTCCGCATGAATTAGCATTGAAGAAACTTGATTGTCTAGGATTTCCGGTCTGGATTGTACAATGGCTTCGCTCTTATCTATCGAAATGAACATTTTTCGTGATAAAAGCCCAACTAACAATTTTAGCGCTATAAGCCAAGATTATTTGCTTTGTGCTGTATAACAGTTGAATTAAAGCAGCGAACGCAGCAAAAAATGAAAGCTGTCAAAAATAGAACGATTAGCGTTAATACAGCTGTAACGCAAACGTTTTGCTGCTACAAATCTTAGCTGAATAAATTTCATCAGTTATCGCTTTTGCAGCTTTCACTAAGCTGTAACTCAACACTTTAAAGGATAGCAACCTAATGATGTGGAATAAAACTCGCCATCATCAATCCGGCTGCTTCTATACAATATGATTTGTTATGCTGCTCAATATATATTTAAGAAGTGCTTTGTCGTTAGCTATACAGCGAGCATACAGCACAATGCTGTAACACAACAACTTGTGACGCATCTACTCATCTTGTTGGATGTAAACATTGCGTTTGACGTTTCGCACCCTTTTACAGCCTGATGAAGTGGTGTAAGCGTGGCTGTGGCATCTTTACGATCATTATAAAATATTGTGTGAACCGTTTTCGATGTAGCACAAAACGGTGTGTTTTCTTTGCCTTTCGATATAGACTGTGGTGGCAACAAGGACAGCGTCGAGACTTGTGGATGCAGAGATCGTGAGTTCGATTCCAAGTGGTGGCAGGTAACGTTGGGAACATTAAATCCAGATACTTATGATATGAATTTCGGAAGCTGTGAAACAGCTCGAAAATAATATTTAATCGATAATACAGCGAAGCTGTATAATAATTATTCAACGGTTGCAAAATGGTTGAGAAAGCGCATTCCGAAGATGTTACACAGCTACTTGTCGTATAACTGTCGAGATAGAGTATTGATCGATATGAATAAGAGCTACCAACACAGCTTAAAAGTAGCTGAGTAGATTCGCCAGATTTGTTGGTAAAAGGATCGCAAAGAAGCTTTCGTTCATATGTACAGCGCCTTTACTCAGCATAAAGCCGTATAAAGAAGGCCTAGAGAATGTTTACATTTGCACTAAATGTTAGTTGGGAGGATGCCAGGATTTTCATCATTTTTGTCAATGACCTGGGCACCTATCTAGAGTCGAGCAAACATATGTATGCTGACGATCTAAAAGTGTACAGGATAGTAACCTCTGTACTAAATTGCGTCGCTCTCCAATTAGATGTACATCGGTTAGAAGACTGGTGCAGGATGTGAAGAAAGTGAATGCCAGCCTATGTAAAATAATACGCTTCAACAGAACCCGGTCCGATAAAGTCTTTGACTACAAGCTGATGGACAAGAATCTGAGAGTGGACAACAAATTACGCTTTTCTGAACACATTTCAGCAACAATCGCCAAAGCTTTCGTCGATTACCGTCAAACGGGGTGTCTTGCAACGGCGGGATGACTTGGAACTATAAAATCCAAATGTCAAAAGAAAATTTGTTTTAAATCGGTGCTTCAATACGTGTGACTCATAATTCAAGTAACGGCTACGATTAAAGCTATTATTATAAATATGTTTATACATTAAACATAATTTTTTTAAATGTCTTGAAAACTGATACTTGATGGAGGTTTAAAATCGTGACCTGAAAACATGGGATAGATTTAATTTATAAAAGTAATACTCTACATGGTGTTTCTATAACTAATACGTGATAATATGACCTATGCGGGATGACTTGCAACACTTTATTTCTAAGTAATTGAGAGTTTTATAAAACTGTTGTGTTAGGTCTACATTATAATTAAAAGAGTAATAATTTATCAATCATCTACAAACACTCGTTAAAAATATTGTTCAATTAAGATATTGGGCCTTGATGATGTTTGTATGTTTTTCTCATACAGAAATACCTCAATTATTTTCTTACAAAGAGGTTTTCAAAATGCTTTTGTCCTGGTTCGAATACTTTAAATACATGAACAACAATACTTAACAAGTGTGAGTAATAAAAAGTACTTATCAACATTTTGTTGGCAAAAACTAAATTAGCATGGAGTGTTGCAAGTGCGGGGTGCAGGAGGACATTTAAAAAATTTCACCTTTTTGATGCCTTTTGATATGACAAAATGATTCGATTCAATCTTCTGTCATCCCATTCTGTGGTCATTCAAAGTTCTACAAGGAATTTAGATTTTTAGATGACGTATAGATCATGGTTTTGGTTGATTGAAGTTGAAAAGTGTTGCAAGTCACCCCATTTGACAGTACGTCAAATCCGAGTGGCGCGCCGTAACGCTTCTGACTTCAAAGATGTAGTTTTTAGCATCAGTCTGTAGATTTTTTTTTTTAAACTGAAGACGTAGTACAATAATTAAAATAAATAAATAAAATTTTTCAATGGATTGCATGCATGATCTGATTCGCTGCTGTTGTTATTTAGAAAAAAATAAGGATCTTAGAATAAATGTGGCATAATAATAGTCAGAAGATAAGCCATGTGATTACTGTTATAGTCGATTAGAGCAAGTATCAAACGTTTGTTTCACACCTTGAATGATTTGGTTGCTCTGGTACACTCACATCAATATCAGAATGAACTTACGCGGATGTCTTCTATGGGGCCACCTGATTGATGTTACTTTTTATTCCGGCATTTGCACTAAATGACCATCTCATTGAAGTTTGCCGTATTTTATTCGCTTAATAGTATTCGCTCCTGTTCTTAAATAAATATGGTTAGGGAGCCAAGAATCAGTGTTTTATACAAGGCAGATTGACCGACCACAACCACATTACCAAATTATAACATATTCCTATCAGCAGCAGTTAAAAATAACAGACGTTGATAAAATTTTGTTATCGAGATGGCTTTGTTCTCAACTTGCTATATTGTTATTAACATATTTATAACAACATTTTGTTATATCTTTGACATTGCATTTATAAGTTTGTTGCAAATAACATCCGATGTCATAAACAGTAACATAGTTTGCAATAATTTTGTTATTTTGTACACACTTAAATTTTGTTCGCGAGCTCGGCATTTTTAAATGCTGAATCAACTCGGCTTCTGCCCATTTTGCTGAAAACTCAGCTAAAATATAATTTTAACCGAGATTCAGCAGCTTCTGAAACTGAAATCTCGGTTAGTTCTACATTTTACCCGTATCTCGGCAATATTGTAAGCCGAGCACCAACGTTAACAACGTTTTCACCGAACTCAGTTGGCTCGAATGCTGATATATCGGTTTCCAACTAAGTTTACCGAGATTCTCAGTATTTTGTTTTATCATCTGCCATCTTGTCTTCATTTACATTCCGAAAAGTGCATCGGAAAAGTGTATACGTAGAAAAGTAGTGAAAATATCGTGGAAAAGTTTATTCAATTAACCAAGTGATTGAAATTATAAGTCTGGAGGAAGTTAGATTGTACGAACTCTTCTGTAAGTATGCTCAAAGTTGTTGTTTTTTATGTAATTTAGTATACAATGTCGTACGTTTGCTGTCGGGAAGTAATTATGGAATAATTAGTCGAATTTTAACGACATGTCAATAATTATTTTCAATTATGATTTGTGGGCAGCCCAAAGTTAGCATTGCTTAAAAACACAAATGTAAACTAAATAAATTAAGCATATATTCTGCGGCCAAAAGTGCCTCAATAAAGATTGTTGTTCATTTTTACTGAGATTTCAGTTTGTGAGATGCCGAGATTCTCAGTTTTACACGGTAGCTAAATTCTTTCACATAAACCGAGTTAATCAGCTAAAACTATTAAACCGAGATAACTGCCGAGCGCTCGGCTGTGCGGATCTCGGTTTCCGAAAGCCGAGTTTCGGCATTTTATTCTAAGTGTGTAACATCCTTGCCACACATTCTGTAATAATTTTGATAAAATTGTAACAGGGTTTGTTATATTTTAGTTTAATTTGGTGTAAACTTTGTTAGAATTTTTGTTCTTTTAACTACTAACGGTACATGTTTTATAACAACTGGTGATATAAAAAAAATCATATCAGGGGAACACATTATATTATAATTTTGTATCTTCCGTCTGGCCGGGTTGCTCTCTTTGCATTAGTATTGAAAACTGATTTACTTTTCGAAAAAAATTTCAGTGTTGTACGATAAAGGATCGCAAGCTGTTTTGGCGAAGTTATTAACGAAAGAATGGATCCCTGAAGTCAGATAAGCCTTTATCAAGCAACAGTGTTAAAATGACCATTCCCTTTGCAAGTTGAGGGTCCCTAAGCCGTTCACGCAATCCGTAAAGGAGATATTCTCAGCCATGAATATATCAATTCAACAACTTCAACTACATCTTTATCAAGCACTGCCTCAGCCCCGACACAACTGAACTTGCCTATTTGTCTACATGCAACCATATACTTTTGCATGGAGTAAATGGCACTCACAGCTTATCCTAGTTGTCCCTCTTTAAAATAGAAAACCCTTCTCTACTGCATTGCAATCGATTCCAATAAAGTTATCAAGAAGTATATGCGACAAAACGCAATACTGAACAGTAAATTCGAAAACTCATCTCCTTGTTATTCCATGTAATATTTCAAAAAAAAAAAAAAAAAGCAGGCACCTCGTCTACAATTCTTACACCTAATTATATTTATCAGCTTAATCAGCTTTTTCTGTTCATGTTAAGATATTCCCATCTTCTTTTTAAGTCTGTCACAGCTAGATTTTCGTTACTGAGTCGAACGTGTTCTAGAAATCAATAAACAGATTGACAATGAATTCTATTAAAACGAAGTTAATGGTTGCAGGTATATAGAATGGAAGTCCTAGTGATGTTGATTGTTAAGTAGTACTTATTGGGGATTTGTTTGAAGTTATTATAGACTTTGTTAATCTTCGAATACTTGTGACATATGACAATCATGTTTTCCGTGTAGTTAAAATCATGTTGTGACTGAGAATGTAGAACGGTTACGTAAAATGCTGAGGGTAATACTCGGTGGAAAACTAGACGTAAACATCAAGAGTAGTACCAGATGGACAAAGAAGCAAATTTGATTAAGCATAATAAATACGGCAGACTTAAGTGGGCTGGTCACTTAGTATGAAAATCGAAGAATAAGTTGTAAATAAATAATATTCAGCATTGAAACCATTGGCGTAAATACGGGGGGTCTAGGGGGGTCTTAGCCCTCCCTAGAAAAGTTTAGCCCCCCCCCCTAGAAAATTAAAACTCCCATGCCAAGTACGTATCTTGTTTGAGAATTTTTTTAATCGTGTATGCCAAGCCCCCTCTAGGTTTGAGTTTAAGTTACGCTAATAATTGAAACATTCACGTTTATCGAACAAAACATCAATATCATATTGAAATTTATTTCTTAAATTTTAACTAAGCTTACTGGTTTAAGCTATGTAAAAACATTCTTAAGATTCTTTTTGTTCCTGGGTGGCATCAACATTCTAAAAGTTTTGTTTAAGACGGTGTTCAAGAAAAATTACTACCGTTAGCTTTTGCTAGCGGGTCCAACGAAAAATCGAAGGCACGCGCCCAAACAAGGTTAAAAATGGGATCATTTGATATAAGAAAAGCACTGAAAAGTACTGTTTAATTGCTTTTGGTTGTATCAAAACTTCTGTCAGCAAAAATAATTCGTGTACGCACTGCACGAGAGTACAACGAGCACTGATTGCTCACGCCCTTTTACTAGCACATACTTGATTTTCTTTAAATTCTACAAGCTGTCCACAATAGTGTATGAAAGTTCTGAAAATGCAAGATTATTACACGACATGCTCGGTAATGGTGAACTACACGTTTCGTCCCAACATCAATCATTCGAGCCGTTTAGTTCCTTCTAAAACGGGGTTTATTCAGTCATGTCATAATACATTTGCCACCTTATGGATCAACATGCTAGTTCTTCTGTTTTTTTCCTCCTTTGGCATCCTGGCATGCAAACTGCAGGCAGTAATCTCCATCACACCTCCAAGTAAAACCCGCTGCTTTTGGATTCATCTGTGTATGATTAATTGCCGCCGCATGGGAGCAGCTGATATATTCGGAATCTATCTATTACTGAACTAATAAAATAAATAAAATATTATCGCAAATTACATTTCATTAATATTGAAGATGACAGACGACTAGGAACTAGCAACGATATGCTCGGCAACAGCAAGCAGCTCGAGTCGGTTTCCCAAATGACAGGCACGTAGGCCCATCTAGCCAATAATGAGGATCTTTGCATTGATTGAGCATTTGTCAGGCGAGTTAGAATTTATTCTAAGAACACCACCCTCGCTGTCTGAGCGGCTCATATTTATTTTTAAGCTGCCATTTCCGTCCCTTTCCAGCACGATCTTTTTACTAGGAGTCTAAGTCCACGTACACGCGTTAGTTATTAGCTTAGTAACTCCTCCTGCACGGCAGGTAACCTATTGCCTGGTCTTCACCTAGCGTTGGCTAAAATATCACCATCATTGCGGATGGAAAAGCCATCAATGCGAACGTCGACAAATGCTACTAAATCGACGGTGCCATCCACTGAGATGCAAGTGCAATGTGAGGGCGAAATGCAGAGATACAATCACTATATAAAGCCTACCAATTAGCTTAATTTTCATCCAGTATCAAATTGCAATCCCGACAGCTAACTAGTAGCTCAAACTACACGTGATTTCAACGCCAGGATTCAAACCGAACCGCCAAGATGTTCAAGCTGGTAAAGTGTGATTGAACGGAACTGGAGTGATTTTAACGATAAGCAAGTGACGAACCTCCGAAATGGAGACTAGTGACAGAGTGTTTTGAAGCGGTTTAAAATCATGCGTCATTTGATATGAAACGAACAGTGTGCTTGAACATGATAAAAAACATCATATGCTAAAAATATTGATAGGGCTGGAAGTGATATTAAAGAGATAAAGTTCCAAATACAGTGTGATAACAATTGGATGGATAATTGATGGCATGAACTTGTACTATTCGGAAAATTCTACGATAACAGCTTAAACTAAGAAAGTTATGGAATACTTAAGAGTCATGGAAATTTATTTGATTACAAAGTAAATAGGAACCAACTCGGGGGCCTTCCTTAGCCGAGTGGTTAGAGTCCGCGGCTACAAAGCAAATCCATGCTGAAGATGTCTGGGTTCGATTCCCGGTCGGTCCAGGATCTTTTCGTAATGGAAATTTCCTTGACTTCCTTGGGCATAGAGCATAGGTTCCCAAACTTTTCGAGTGCGCGACCCACCTAGCTGTCTGGCATATTCTTCGCGACCCACCAGGTGAAAAAAGTTGATAAATTAATTTTTCCACTAAAATTTTTGAAGTCTATCGTTACTTTTTTGAAAATGGCATGCACCGCGAACGTTTAAATTACAAAGTCTACGATGTTGCTTACATTTCAATGTGACTAATTCTCGTTCGATTGACAACAACAACAACAATCACATCGAAATATTATATTCCACCATAATACATATTTGATGGAAATATAAACTTTTCATAAAATTTTACGAACCAAGGAAAACAATTTTTCTCAGCTAAAAAGTTATTTATTTTTTGATATTTAAGATAATTATTTTTTTCTGAGCTGAAAATTTCAACAGTAAGAGTACTGTTTATCAATTAAACTCACTGAACTCCCAATATTTGTGATAGAATTATTTGAACAAAGATTTCAAATTTCATTTTTGCTAAATTTATTGTACACAGCAAAAAGTTGTGACTATTAAGTAGCACGCAATTCGGAAATCAACGGAAAATTGTGGCAGGCATTTGAAAATTACAAGCGTTAGCCAACAGCTGAAGCAAATCAGACCATCTGTCAACCAATCATGACCCTTGCAATAAAAAAATCAGTTCAGTGCGCTAGAAATTTATTGTTGACTGCTCTTTCAAATTCACGATGAAACCGCCAACCATCGAGCGATTCTGTGACACATTCATTTAAGCTGTTCCACTTTCATTTTTCATTTACTGAGATGGTGAAACAGCCGAGAGAGCTGGAGCGTGTAGCTATCACTAAAGGGTCGCGAGTTCGATTCTTGGATACATTTTTGTATTTTCTCTTTTAATTTTGAAGCTATCATCAACTTATTTTCAAACCAGCAGCAATGTAGTTTTAGGATCGCACATAATGATGAATATATTTTGATACATTCAATCCGTCATAGTTTTAGACGTTTCGTTCGCACTATGTTTGTTTCCAAAATTTGCCACAAAAATGTAGTATGTAGGGAAAGTGTACCAGTTATGGCCATAGTGGTTCGCTATTTGGCCATATGCACAATTTCGAAAACTTTCACATTTTTTACCTCTTCGAATGTTTCAACATCAAGTTAAATAGTATATCTAACTGCTGAAATACACAAAACCTATTGAAATGTAGAATTATTCAAATTAACACGTATGGCGAAATAGGGAACCACTATGGCCATAACTGGTACACCTACCCTAAATCTATAAATTTATCCAAACTCCTTGTACAGTTACGTTAATGTGAAAAAAATCACCATATTTATACAAAACTTTTTTTATACGAGAAAAAAGTTTTGTTTGAAACAAAATGTTTTTAAAGCTTCAATTTTCTAACATCTTTCCAAAAAAATAAATGCCATATCAAGTGTTTTGATCATCAGTAGTTATGACTGTTAGGCTCTAGAAGAAATGCTGAAATGAATAAATGGGAACAATTTCAAACCATTTGCTTCAAATCGAGGAGACATATGAAAATGTAGGAAAAAATCTAAGTCGATCAACACAAAATGAGATATTTTTTCGCGACCCACCAGAGACCAGCTCACGACCCCCCTGGGGGTCGCGACCCACAGTTTGGGAAACTATGGCATAGAGTATCATCGTACCCGCCACACGATATATGAATGTGAAAATGGCAGCTTTGGCAAAGAAAGCTTTCAGTTGAAAACTGTGGAATTGCTCATAAGAACACTAAGCTGAGAAGCAGGCTCTGTCCCAGGGAATAAGCTTCTTATTGCTTAATTTTACCTAAACTATATATATTTTTTGAAAGAGTTGGGAACCAAAAAAAATGTATGAAAAATATCAATTTTGTTTCATGCGAACCAAAAAAAAAAAAAAAAATTCATGATCCATAAAATTTTAATGGCTGGAAATAGTTAAATATTCAAAATGCGGAATTTCTGCCATGATTTTTATAATTTGGACCATTGAGTGCAGTTTATCGCGCAATTCATTTTCATAAGCCTACAATGCGATTTTGAAATAACTAGAAACTTTTTTTTTTTCTAGGTTCAAGAGATTTTTCTATGATTTTTTCTAGAACTCCTAAGAATTGAGGATTTTTAAAATTTAGATTTTAGAGCATTAAACAAAACCTTAAGGTTCAATTTTCACAATGGGTCTGCATCTCACCTCCATATTAATGTATTTTTCGGTATTTACTGTAGGAATTTATTCAGCTATACTATTCAAGCCTTCTAGGAATTATTAAGTAATTTTCAGCTCAAGAAATTCATTTACGGAATTACATTTTTTGTCACCCTCTTCTTCAGGAAATTTTTAGAGAATATGACAGGAAATTCTTAGGTCCTGATTTATTTTTCGTATTTCAAAGTTTGTCCGGATATTTCTGTTTCCTGGACAACAAAAATGTTTTGCTCTCAGATAACAATGCGGAACATTTGTTTGTCTTAAAGGATGATTCAAATGCGCTTTTTTCAATACTTTATACATGCACTGTCACACTTTCGTAGACCCCGCTCCCCCCAATGATGGACGCCATTTTTGAATGACCCCCTAAGGTGAAGATGAATCGAAGTTAAGTCTCAATTTTTCAAGAGCACAAATTTGAAGAACTGAACATCCGTTGGGTGGAGGACAATCGATCAAATTTTAAGCTTAAACGGATGCTCGGTTCTTCAGAATTGTGCTCTTGAACATTTAAGGTTTGGCTTCGCTTCAAGTTCCCTTTAACAACCGAAATACCGTTATTTACTTAGTTTAGAGTTGCTCGGTCCATTGCCGTTTTCACAAATATTATAGCACGTGTAGTTTTTATGATATTGGCTTTTGGTAATGCATTAACGATTTCATATAACTTGCATGCAAGTTTGCCAGCTTGTATGGCGATTTATTTGCTTAAACTACCACAGAATTCAAAATTTATGGTTCAAAGAATACTTCCCTGTAAACACAAACCCGTATACGATAGTGTATAAGAGTACAAAAGTGAAGGCTAAGACTGCATGCAAAATGTTCGCATGTCGTCTCCACCTTTGTACTCTTATATACTATAATCTTGTGTTTTCTGGGTAATCAAAAAAGTTCAATAATCTAAATAGTGACGTGCTGGAACATTTCTGAGAACGCCATTAGATTCAGCAGCCAAATTTGCAGGAGACACATCATTTTATTGTAGAGACATGATGACTTATTATTTTTGTTACGCTGTGTAAGTTGTAAATTGACGTGATGTCCTGATTTTTAATTTCCAGGACCTGGTAACTCTAGCTTTGGCTTGAAACTCTAGGGCTTTTCTAAAGAATCTTTATGAAAGTATTCTAAAAAGATGCTATCTGAACGATTAAGGGAATATTATTGGAGAAATACCTTTTAAAATCTTTTGAAAACATCTTGCAGAAAGATGTGAAAGAATCACTAAAAATAATTACTCCAGAAATCACTTGAACTGTTTGAGTTATTTAAGAATAAGGTACTAACATTATGTGTGAAAGATCTTGGAAATATCTTCGCTCTGAAAGATCTTGAAAACATCTTCTAAAAGTTTCTTTTTAATTCTCAAGAATTTGTTCACAATTCCTGGAGTAATCCTTTGTTAGTTCATTTAGGATTTTCCATAAGAAATTCTGGAAGATCTGTAGTAAGTACTTAAAGACCTAGTGAAAATGTCTTGAAGGAACCCTGCGAGAGAACAGAGGGAAATTTTTAGTGTAACTCTATGGAAGTTTTTTAAACATTTGAAAAAAAAAATCGTGAAAGTTTTGTGGAGAATAAAATGCTGCTTTTTCAACCATTTTTTAAGTATTTTCTCCATTTAAGTTCGGAATCGTCTGGATGTCTAGTTTTTTTGGACTATTGTTAATTTTGCAAATGACCAAAAATTGTTTTTTTTTCTATGGTTTCGACTGAAAATGACATGTGATAGGGTGATTTACGGACTTCGGCACCATTCGACTATTATCGGCAACCAAATTTCAAATACACGGTGTTTTTCTTTCAAAACTCACCAATGAAAACAATCAGATAATTCTTTGTTTTGTCAGCTTCCCGCTGACAAGATTTTCGAAAAAGAAACATTGCACTGTGGTTCGATTTAGAACAAATGTCGGCCAAAACCTCAAACTGCCTTTAAAATGGCTTGAATTACATATTTTATGCCATATTCAAGCATTATGGATTTTTTCAGATGTTTCTTGTTTTGGATTCATAATTAGAACACACAGGTTTGGACAATATATCATGATTGTCATGTCCATTAGAGTGATGCAAATTTTGAAATTTTAGCTCCCCTATGCTTAAACGATTTTATTTATGGTAAAAAGCATCCTCCCAAAGTTTGAAGTGATTCGGAAGAAATTTGACTGTGCACACACCATTTGAAGTTTATATGGAGATTACTATGGAAAACTCCAATCTTTTGTGTTCAGCCCTCTATCTCTTCGTCATTATATTTTATGGAAAAGTGAACAAACTCTTCTAATGGGACATCCTCCCAGCTACATTTTTGCCGAAGACCACTTTTCGATTGGACGTCAGGGTAAATTGTTATTCATCATCATAAAGTTGGTTTATATGTAGCATGCTTCACCAACTGTTCTGCAGGCAACAGTGGGGCTCCTGGTGGGGAGAATAGATCAAAGTAATCCAGGCTACTATGTTCTACAGCAAAAAAGCAGTGTTGCTCTGAAAGTAGTTAAATGATCATCTCAGCATGGTTTAGACTTTGGAATCAATAATAACAAATAATCCTTACGTCCTATCAAAATGTGGTCTTCAGCAAAGTTGTAGCTGGGAAGATTTCACATGAGGTGAGTGTGTTCACTTTTCCATAGATTATTATGACGAGCAGTTAGAGGACTGAAAACAAAAGGTTTGCCTTTTTTATAGTAATTTCCATATAAACTTCAAATAGCGTGTGCACAACCAAATTTCTTCCGAATCACTTCAAATTTTGGGAGGATCATTTTCATCATAATTGACATCGTTTAAACATAGGGGAGCAAAAACTTCAAAATTTGCATCAGTCTAATGTCCATAGCATTAGTCTGTTCTCATATTTGTTTTTTTTTTTCAGTAAAATTATGTCCACGAACGGAATGCTTTTTCCAATTTGTTTCGTTTTATCTGGAGACTGCATTTCAAAGGAGGTAGTTTTGTTCGAACATCTTAATAAGCCGAGATGATTTATGTTGTATTTTTGAGTGAATTTGTTTAGTAACAGTTCAAATTTTACCTCAAAGTACTTTGAATTGAACCTTGAAAGCATTTATAACATGATGTTATCTTATCACTCGCTGCCAACTGTCCAATTTGAAACAATTACTAAATTATATATTTACGCAACCCGCAAGATAAATGTAGGGGAGCGTCCATAATTAACGAAACACTGTTAGAAGAAGTGTCTTAGGAAGTATAATGATTCATACAAATATTTCGAAAATGTGATATTGAAGGCGTGATATACTGAAATATGGTTAACTGCTCAAGTTTACGTGATGTAAATAATTATCATTTACATGTTCAAATTGAACAAATCACTCCACATCCCGAGCAGAAGAAAATTGCTGCAGAAAACCAAACTAAGGTATACCATACCAGATATTTTTCAGTACCGTTAAGCTACCATTCACCGTGCATTTAAAAAAATCTGCGCTTCAAAAAATTATATATTTTTTCTAAATCATTAGAAGCGAACTAGAATACCACTACAAAGCGTGCAATTATACCATAATTCAGGGAAATATCTAAAATCAGTGAAGCATAATAAAAAAATATTCAAAAATTATGTTTACAAATATCATGTTAAGGTCGCCTCGTACCGTTCTATGTCACCACTCACCGTGCACGCTGGTGCACCATTTATCGTGTGTATAGTTTTAGTCATGATTTAATTTTGTATCTCGAAGAAACGTTGTTGATGTAGCAAATATGTTGCTAGTAGTGTGCGCACTCATTTTTAAGGGTATTCAAATCTTATTTTACAATAAAAGCCATAGAAAGTTGGAAAAATGGCTAAATCATTATTTTTCATCAAAATCGTTATAGGAGGTTTACTGTATTACCCAAACCATTTCATATTCACTCAAAAACTAATTATGAAGTAGTTAAATCACGACATAACAATAAATCCAATATTAATCAATAATTTCAAGCCTTTTGTACCAATGCACGGTAATAGGAACCATAAACATTAAAAAGGGTCCATTCACCGTGCATTTGTGTTTCGACTGAAACATAATAAAAATATCTTATTTTCATAAAATCTCATGGTTCATACGATGAAATACATCTTACTAGAAGTATCTACAGTGAAAACTTGTTGAAATTATGAAAAATTTGATACTCTAACGTTAAAATAAAAAATGTTAATTTTTGGCGTTTCTACTAAGAGTGTTAAAAAATCCCATTATTAAACAGAATTCACATGATTTCGACTACATAAACTAGGTTTTTCAAAATGTTTTGTGATAAAGACTACTTCATTTCATCAGTTTTATCTTATTTTGCTGACAAAACAATAATTTGTGAAAATTGTATGAATATTCTGTAGGAATTTGTATATGTGCACGGTGAAAGGAGGCCGCACGGTGGTGACTTAACGGCACTTACCATCTGATAAAGGTATGAAAGATCTCTGTATTAGAGGTAAAAGACCTCAAATATTATTTCATGCATATTCTTCAAACACAAAACTGATAACTGAGTCAGGTATTGCAATACCTAAGAAAATGCGTCGAATTCAATCCTCAAATTTTTAAGAGCACAAATCTAGAAACCCAGATAGTGGTTTGTGCTGAATACTTAATTGATTGGACACACTTTGGTGGGGTCCAATCGATTAAGTTTTTAGCTTGAACGGCTGTCTGGCTCTCTAGATTTGTGCTCTTGAAAATTTGAGGTTTGGCTGCGATGCATCTTCAACTTAATAATACGTGATGAAATTATAAGGTGGATAGGCGTCGCAAGGAAGCGACAAGATTGAAGTTTTATAAGGTTTATTTTTATAAATTTGCCTGTGTTTATATTTTGCCTGTGTTGGTAGCAGAGCTCAAAGCTTTGAGCCAACCTCTCTCCAGTAGAGAAGCTAGGTAAAATACAGGACGCTTCAATGCTTACTGACTCTAGAATGGCTCGCTCAATTTTTTAAACCCATAAAAAATCTTCAATCTCCAATGTAATAAATTGTACCTTACTTGGAAGCTCTTGTTTTAAGCTATAGAATGAACATATTCTAATCGCGGGCTACTAATGTCTTAGGGAACATTTTTTAATCAATACAGTCGACTCTCCACATCTCGATGTTCTACATCTCGATATCTCTCCTTATGTCGATGATTTCTTCGGTCCCTTCATTCTGAATATAAATTTTCTCCATATCTCGATATCCTCCTTATCTCGATGTGGTTTTGTTGATTCCCAATTTTCTCTCTGTATGTCCACGGTATACACAACAAGGTAGGCTATTCCCACGTGTAAACAACGATTTTCCATCAAAACATGTGTCATTCCTATCGCCAAGCATAAGGCCTTGAGGATAGTAAAGGAGAGCAGGCCTTGCTTTCTTTTGCACTCGTTCGAGTTTGCTATAGGAATGACGTCACTGCCAAATGTCATTTTTCAGAGTATAATACCTTACTTCTTTTTACCGTGCGTATGTCGATAAGCACTTTATCAAAGCATACTAGACCAGATTTTCGTGATTGAGAAAAATCGAGGAGCTCGAAATGACGTCTGCTTGTTCATTGTTATTCCTTTTTTCCTAACAACGGATCGGTTTTTAATCTAGTATTCACTACAAATATGTTCTATTTCTCGATCTCTCCTTACCGCGATGGTCCCTTCGATATCGCCTTCGAACCAATGAGGTTGCCAGTGGTGTCTTCAATTCAAATAAACCCACCTTATAATGCGACTGATTTGGAGCTACCGAACAGATTCGCCTGCAGTTCTTATGGGAAAGCTGCCCAAGAGAATGAGGCTGCCGACAATAGTCACACTGACATGAGATATTTGTTCGAAGCATTGTAGAAACGTTTCCAAAAAGCTTTCGACAAGTATGTTGGTGTGAATCGATAAAGGATTGAACAACGCATGTTAACAGACAAACACGTAATTTGATTGCTGATGTCCGAGAAAATTGCAAAAGATGCGCATCATCTGCTTAGACGGCCGAGAATACGTAAATTCCCCTAACTAAATTTCAACTTAATATATTTGAAAAATCACAAGAAAACGCTTCAAAAACTCTTTAAATTTTTCTTGCTCCAATTTCTAGATACATTACCCATATCCCGAGGGGGATGCAACTATGATGCATACCATATTTTGGTTACATACTATAATAAGGTATTGTTCAGCAGTTAATACCTTAATTATATTATTAATAAAAAGTTTAAAACAATTAAAAATACTTCATTGAGGTATTCGACAGCTATTGAAGACTGCTTGAGATATTGAACTACTATTAAAAAATATTACTTTGTATGAAGATCTATTATGAATTATTTATATATTACAATACCTGATCTAATTATCAGTTTGGTGTTTGTATAAATACATAAGATATTATTTGAAGTATTTTACCTCTTATGCTGGGATCTTTCATATTTCATTCAGGTTGTAAGTATGGGTTAGTATATGGTTATTTGGTTTGGAATACCTTAGTTTGGTATTCAGTAGCAATTTTCTTCTACTCGAGATATAATGTATTAGTTGCATATCGTATAGAACTGATGGAGATTATTTATTTCTTTCTTATCAGATCTCTCAGATTTCTCATCATTTTTATGTTTGACTATGATATCTTGCCATTTCATCTTACCCTAGCCGTTTCAACTTGTCCCGGTGTACCCGGTGTGTAGTTTTAATATCTTGTCCCATGTAGAACGCTGTTAACATCCACTTATTCTTGCCAAACGATAATTGATTCTCTTATTTGCAGATACTCATCTCTGCCCTGATTGCGGCTGCCTTCTGTATGCCCGCTGACAAGGTACTAATTACAAATTCTAACAACCGTACGATAAACTAATGCACGCCAACATTTTTCTTGTACAACGCTTTAGGAAAAGTCTGAACAATTGACTCCATCGGAGACTTCGTGGAACTCTGCCTGGGCCAACCCGGCCAACCCGAACGCTGCGGCTTGGGGTGGAAACACCTGGAACCGATGGAACAACCCCAATGCCGATCCCCGGTGGAACCGATGGGGAGCTGAGCCTTGGAACCGCCAGTGGGGAGGAGCCAACACTGCCGGATGGAACCAGTGGAACCGTGCCGGAGCTTGGCCAGGTGCTGCTGCTGCCCCTATTGCTGCTCGCGGCTGGAACCCATGGTAAACTCGGAGATCAGAGCAAAGATGTCGATACGCCCCTTTTTGATTTCGATAAAAGGCAATAATTTTTGTACAGTGTGTATAATTTGATTTTTTTTACAAATAAATTGCATTTCACCATTGCGGCCTACCCCTATTTTCTGTTTTTACTTTTAATCCAGAAGATCAGTTCACAAGCGAGTAGTGTATGGTCCGTTAATTGTGCCATTTGCTCATGTGAGAGCGAGCGATTGGACCGGAAGCACCAAGATATTGTATAGATACTTTGGGAATCACACTCATTTGGCACGCAATGCATTAATCGGTGAGACGTATATATCATAATACATTGTATCATTTACTATAGGTGAATTCCAGTTGCTCTGCTTTTCCCACTAACTCAATATCCTTTCCCTGACTACTGTGGAGATACAGAGGTATATTCGGTTCCTAGTAACAATCATGGAGTGCAATTTCGAAGCGGTTATTTGTGCGCATGCCATCATGCTCAACCCAGAAGATCGGTCCTCAAACGTAATTTAGGAAAAAGAGATGACATCAACTCACTTCCCCCGCAGTTTTTAAGTATGTACTTTTTTATTAATCAAACATTCAACTGTCAACAGAGTGCTTAATGGTGCTTCTTCTGTCCATGCTGGAATCCACCATGCTGCTGTCCGTGACTGGCACCGAAGCCATGGCCTTGCTGTTGATGACCGTGCTGCACTTGAGGCTGATGGTGGCCCTGTGGCTGGTGGTGAGGCTGCTGCTTATGGCCTTGCTGCTGCTGGTGATGTCCCTGTGGTTGATGATGCACTTGAGTCTGATGGTGAGGCTGCGGTTGGTGGTGTGATTGGGTTTGGTGATGGGGCTGAGGCTGATGCTGCTTCGACTGAGAGGGTTTGTTGGCAGCAACGGCTACGATCAGGACCGAGAGCACCAGGGCGATCTGGAATAATGATTTTGGGAAAATTATCGATTAGCTTGGTATGCTCTATAAAATTTAATATCATAAAATATGAATTGACACGTTTACAGCATCACTTACAAATCTTAATTTATCGTGGCGTAGATGAGTTTAACATTTGAATTTCTCCGTTTTCTAATATACAAGCCTAACACAAATTGACTCAATTAGAAAAAAAAAACCTGCGCTTTAGTAATTCCATTAACCAACGTGATAGGGGACGGACCTGGTGTAGTGGTTAGAACACTCGCCTCTCACGCCGAGGACCTGGGATCGAATCCCATCCCCGACATAGTCACTTATGACCAGAGGCGCGTCCACGTGCTCATCCATGAGTAGGACAAACGTTGACAAATATATTGTGCACAGTGAAGCGAAGAAAAGTGTTAACCCTATGGAATCCTAGGCTGGAAATTGAAAGTTGCTATATTGAGAGGCTTAAACGCAAAGAATGCCAGTCGTTATCACAAGACTAAGAAATACTTTAAAGGGCTGGTAGCGACTGAGGACCTTAAAAATAGGAAATCAGAGACTGCTTGCCTAAAAAAAGAAACCTAAAAGGAATCAAAAAGAGGCCGGGAAAACGCCAAACCAAGAAAACAAAATATGAGCCAGGAGATAAGAGTTTGATTCTCCATCAGAGCAGATATTTTTCCTAAGATCTAAGACTTTTTTAGAACTCCTCGTGACATTACGACAAGTTTGTGTATGTTTTTTTTTCTAGATTTTATCTAGAAATTTCATTTGAAACTATTTTAGGTATGTGCAGATATTACTCTGAACATTTCTAAAGGAATACATTTAGTAATTATTTCTCAAGTATTTTCTCCACGAAGATTCTTAATGAATTTCTTAGAGAATTTAGTTAAGGATACCTCAAGAGTACAAGCTAAGATTTTCCAAAGAGTACCACAGAAATGGAATTTCTCCTAAGACAAATTCAGAAATCACTGGTATTATTCCAAAAATTCTTTAAGATAGTCTTAACTCCTTCAAGATTTTATCCAGTTATTCGTCCATTGATTTCCCTGGGACATCTTCCAAGATTCCTGGATAAAATCTTCTAAAATTTAATCAATAACTTCCCCAGAAACTTTTAGGGATTTCCTTTGATCTCTACTAAAAATTTCTCTGAAGGTTCAGCAATTGCTCCAGAGATTCTCTCTAACATAACTCTCTAAATCTTCTACAGAAATTCCTCCTCTAATTCTATGTGATTTTATAAAGTAAGTTTTGAAAGTTTTTTTTTTTCATTAATTCTCCCAGCAATGCCTACAGGGAAATGCCATGCCAAAGGTGTTTTCTTAAGAAAGTAAAGTATTCTCTGATGAAACATGTGCAAGTTTTAATGTCATCCTTGATTAACAAGGATCTCTGTAAGAGCTCCTGGACTTTCGAAGAAGTTTCAGGAGATTTCATAGATAAAATCCATTAATTTTTCATAGATAAATCATTCAAATCTTGGGACGCAGGATTTTCTAGAAGAATTTTTCGAAAAACACTGGACAGAAAAAAAAATGTGCAGAATTGATCAAAGAAAGTATTGGAAAAAAAATCCGTAGTATCAACTGGTGCAAAAATTTAAATAAACTTTTGAAGATAGCATGGGATTTTTTTGAGAAACTTTTGAAGAAATGTTTGGAAAAACTGCATTGATGGATGAAATGCTGGAGAAATTCTTAGAAAAAAAAAATAGATTTGTTCGAAGAACTCCTCAAGAAATTTTGGATTTCTGGGAGAAACCTGGATGAATTTTTAAACGAATCCACATGATCAGGCGGAGGTATTCTTGCAGGGTTTCTTAAAATAAAACCCTGATGCTATTGAAAAAAAAAACTCTGGAGCAAACCTTTGTGGGCTTCCTCAGGAGAAATTTCGTAGAAATCTTGGGAAGACCTAAGTAGAGTAAAAACTGAAGAATTCGCTTGAAAGATTAGTAAAAAATATCTAGAGAAAATTCTAGGATAGTTTTGGGATAAAAATCATAATAATTTCTGATGAAATTACCGGAGGTAGTAACTTTGGAGTTCACATGGATTTCCTGGGGCAAATTCTGGAGAAATTTTTCTAAGCATCTTTTGAAAAACCGGCTCTAGGAGACCCTGAAAGTATTCTAAATAAAATCATCATGACAATTGATGAAACTTCTCTTTGGGAAATCTGAGACAAAATTCTTGAAGAGCCTGTTGAACCCGGTATGAAGGATATTCTATGTTTAAATCTATTTGTTCCTTATAATGCTTGCATTGAATCCTGCTGCAAAATTGTACACGCTCCAGAGACAGTCTCTGGAGCGTGTACAATTTTGCAGCAGGATTCAATGCAAGCATTATAAGGAACAAATAGATTTAAACATAGAATATCCTTCATACCGTTTTGATTCATATTACTAACACTTAAGGCCCCATTGGAGTTGAAATCATCAGAAGGTATATGAAATAAATCTATCTGTATGATTCCTCAACGTGATCGAGCGTTTAAACCACTTAACCTTCAAATGGTGGATGAGGATTTTGATTCCGTAACTTGAATAATTTAAAATGAATATACTTTACATTTTTTTTTATTCCGGACGCTTCCTCACTTTTGCCTCATATTCCGGACACTTCGATTCGAATTCCGGACAGCTCATGAAAATCATAAATAGAAAAGTCGAATCATCAATTTAAATCATCAAACCACTAAAGAGACGTCTAAGGTAGTTGGGCATTCTAAATTTGCATAGATATCTATGAAATTTGGTTATTTAAACGAGCCTCGAAAGTTAGAACTTTTGAGCGGCTAAAATTGAAACATTTCGTGTGAAATGTTTCCCTTACAATGTAGAGTGTCCGTAATATGAATCGAAACGGTATTTAAACTCTACCCAAAAAACATATTATAAAAATTCGACAAAAATAGAACAAACTGCTTAACTACACAACCAGTTGGGTTGTTAACAAAAAGATGAATAGAAAAAAAACTGTTCATTTGTGTAGTTTTTTTCTTTCCACTGCAGCGTCCTGGCTTATCGCAAAAGTTTTCAGGGGAAACAAAAGATTATTAAAAAATGTTTCAAAACAAAATCTTTCAGAAAATCTTCATAATTCGCTCTTAATATTTTCATGAAAAATGCCACAAAACAACAGTGGGAATGTGATCCAATCATTTCTAAAAAATTAACCAAAATTGCTTTAGCGATTCCTTTTTATCAGCAAATTAGGCTTGATGAAGATTCTTATAACAGTTCTTACAGTTAGTTTATCAAGATTTTCACCATAGATATTCTCAAAAGTTCTTAACACGAGCCAGAACTTTTTGAGGGTCATGCATAAACCATGTCACCCTTCACTATGCATGAGAAAACAACGGAGAGCCTTATCGTGTCTTCCGTTATACAGTCGTCCATTATCCATAAGAATTGAACAGATGATGAATAGTTTAATTTATTTTTCACGCTGTCTGATGACCTTTTTTTTTTGAATCGTGGGTAGGACAATTCTTTGACTGTCCTACCCAGTGGTTTTTGTGCGTAGTACATGTCCTACTTGTCCTACCCACTTCCCGCGCCACTGCTTATGACGTAAAAAGTTATAGTGACGACTTCCTTCGGAAGGGAAGTAAAGCCGTTGGTCCCGAGATGAACTAGCCTAGGGCTAAAAATCTCGTTAATAAAGTCAAACCAACCAACCAACCAACGTGATTGCATCAACGTAACATTAAGTAAATTGAACCTTCGTTCAATACTTACACACTCATGAATGTTTTGGAAACGCTAAAAATTGAAGCTTGCTCAAGAACAAATGAAGATCTAGAAAAAAATATTACTTTGTGATAATCTAAGTGTTTCTTCATAAACTCACGAACTCTTTAGAGTGCATGTCTTGAAATTTATTTAGGGAAACATTGGTCTTGGAAATACAATATCCAATATTTATTTGAAAACCAATTATATGAGTAGTGAGTCATATAAAGCACAAAATAGAGATACACCCTTCTTGTGGTATGGTTTTAAAATGTATACATTTGAAATTTTCGATTTTGATTTTATACAATATACGATATCGTGATGTATCTAGCTATTCAAATTTATAAGAAGGGGCCCAGATAGCCGTAGCGGTAAACGCGCAGTTATTCAGCAAGACCAAGCTGAGGGTCGTGGGTTCGAATCCCACCGGTCGAGGATCTTTTCGGGTTGGAAATGTTCTCGACTTCCCAGGGCATAAAGTATCATCGTACCTGCCACACGATATACGCATACAAAAATGGTCATTGGCATAGTAAGCTCTCAGTTAATAACTGTGGAAGTGCTCATAAGAACACTAATCTGAGAAGCAGGCTTTGTCCCAGTTGGGACGTAATGCTAGAAAGAAGAAGAAGAAGAAGAGTGCATCACAGCTTATCTCTTGAAGCTACCCCGAAAGGAAAAAAGACGTTCGTAGTATCATGTTATACGTCTCCAAACTAGTTAGCTTCTTCTTCTTCTTGGCATTGACGTCCTCACTGGGACAGAGCCTGCTTCTCAGCTTAGTGTTCTTATGAGCACTTCCACAGTTATTAACTGAGAGCTTTCTATGCCAAAGTTGCCATTTTCGCATTCGTATATCGTGTGGCAGGTACGATGATACTCTATGCCCAGGGAAGTCCAGAAAATTTCCTTTACGAAAAGATCCTGGACCGACCGGGAATCGAACCCAGACACCTTCAGCATGGCTTTGCTTTGTAGCCGCGGACTCTAACCACTCGGCTAAGGAAGGCCCCCAGCTATATTATGTAAATTCGGCAAAATGAATAAGTATTCATCACCATTCTGCACATTAAAATGATACACCCTTCTTTACGTCAAATTAAAAAAAAAATACAAATACTTTTTTAATCTTGCACAATAAAGTGATGCACCCTACTTCCAGTTTTATCCTAGTTACCATATGGCAAGAAATAATTTGGCATTATGATCATTTGATCAATGATTATTTTGCATAACATGAAGTACATCCTTTTTGAAAAGAAGAAGTAATGAGGATGCTTAAATGGTCATAATGTCAAATGGCCACTCAGTATTTCATATAATTATACCAAACAGCTTTATAGCTATACTTTTGTACATTCAATGGGTATTTAGGGATGGGTATCATTATAATATGAAAAATAATCTTGAATACCGTAATTCGGGAGCAAATTGATCACTAGGGTAAGTTTGATCAGATCGGTATCAATTAGTATTTCCTTTCAAGTATGTTTAAAGTTCCGTTTGCATCACAGAAATTACATGTTTTCTAGTTTATAGATGTCTAATGGTTATATTGTACTATTTCACTTGTATTAAGGTCAGTTTTACCAAGAAATACTCACAGTTTTTGAAGGTGTAAGCAATACTGTTGGAAGTATTGGTACTAAGCAATCCGGCGATGGTGCTAAGTCAACATGTAAACCTTGAATGATTTAAATGTTGTATTTGCTTAAGTGTGAACTAATGTACCCATTTTTGAAATCATATAACATTACAAGCATAGGTTTTTGCTCATAAAACATTTTATTTTCGAATAAAAAGCTTATTTTAAAGGATATTGTCTACATTTAGGCATAATATGCAAATTTACAAACTTTAATTTTGCAATAAAATGATGGAACACGCGAGCTAAAAAAATTTAGATTCATGAGACCGAAATTTAGTAGACAGGACTTTTTTTCATTCTAAATCCTGCTCTGTTATATGATGGTCGACTTAAAATCATCATCAGAATTATTCCAAAGAGTTCATCACATATTCTACCAGTGATCATCATCAAGTATTTTTTCTTGAATGCTTTCAAGAATGTATCTGTGGATTCAGACAGGAATTTCTCCATGAGTTCCTCTGCATTTCAAGAGAAAGAAGAATTTCTAGGTGCACGACGTTAGGCATTAATACGCGTACGGACGTTAGGCATAAGTACGATAGACATAAAAAAGGCATAATGGACAATAGGCATAATTTCCGAAATGAATTTTGAAATCATGGATGTAAAAAGTGAGCTGACTGTTTTATTCTTGTAAAAGGTTCAGAGATCACAACTGTTTCCTTCCCAAGTAACATTTTTAGTTTTTTTATTTACTACAAGCTGTTGTTACCACCATATCGTTAAAACTCATTTTAGAACTTATTAGTCTTAATAACCTTAATAAACCTTTGATAAAACTCCGTTAAGCCCGAAAAGGCCCACACTACAGGAGGTTGTTAAGACTATACCTTAAAACTGTTTCTATACTTCTTAGTTTTGTATCGTATGAATACATCTACCCTTGTAGTATGCTATAAAACATTCATAAGAGCTATTGTATAGACTTATTGAGCTCAACTAGCGGTATTCAATCTTTTAAGATATCCTAATACACGGAATAAAACCAATGTTAAGAGCTTACGATTGAACAAACATCAACCGATAAGTTGTTCATAAACCATAACCTTTTTTGATATTGAAACCGTCATGATGTCTGCCGACTCATAATAATCAATTAAAATAATCATTTCTTGCATGGCAGAAAATTTCCTTACGATCGCGTGAAATTCCTGCCAATAAAAATTTACTGGTGGAATGAAATAAAAATTTTCGATTTACAGCAACGCGCCACAGTTACGACATCATTATTGGCTATCTAATATTTTACTCCATGCCATTTTCAGAATGATTTCATGCTCATCTCGATCGTAAATTGAAATTTCCCACGCATATTGTAATTATCAATCCGAAACGGCGACAATAAAATGGATTCCATCCAGTTAAATCTTGCTGGTCTTGTCTGGGATAGTTTAAGATCAATTGGTACTTATTCTGAACAATATAATCATTCATAAACGCTTTTGATCTTAAGAACCCGTGCGCAAAACCCTCACTGGCTATACTATTCCTAAATCAGAATATTTGTTCTGCGCTAAGACAAATAGGTTTTTTAAGAGCTTTGACTTAAACTCAATGCACTCAGGAAAGCTAGTGCTGTCAAAAAGGTAAACAAATCGGAAGATTCAGTTTTGTGGTGCAATTCATTTTAATAAATTTGTGCCGTTATGCATCTGGATTGTTATAATGAAGCCCGCCGTGCTTGATCGGCTGTACTGATGCAGAAAACGGTAAGTGATAAGTGCCTGAAAAATGAAAGCTTTTTTCGTGTAGCTCAGCTGTTGTGTGCAGCATAGTTGTCCCACTAGAACGGGAAGTTCAGGCAAGCATGGGAAAAATATGCTTTATACGGTAGTCTGTTAATTCTTCGAGAGGAATATTTGTCGTTTCTATGTTTGCGTTCTGATTAATCCTCAATGCACTACATGATTATCATTGTCAACATAATGATATTGATAACCACACGCAGACTGCATTCCATTAACATGCATCAGACAGTTGAGTTTTAAGAAGGCTTTAACATGACTTAGTGTAGTCTTAGAAGTTCTACCCATGCCTTGACAAGACAAGCAAGATGAGGTTTTATGTTTAGGTTTTAATAGACACTACACAGCTCCTTCAAAATACAATTTATTATCAACAAATGTGGCAAGCAAATAAGTTTTAACGGTAGCTCTTGTAGATATCTACAAAGCATTTTAAAGTGGGTTTAACCGAAAAGAACGTTTGGCACTTTGCAATGCTTTGTTAAATCTGTTAGGAATGAATACATCTCTAATAAAACCTCCATAAATAACATCTAAGATCAAAAAGCACTGAAATTGTTACTTGGGTTTGAAATGCGGTTGATTTGCAGTCGTTCTGTAGTTGTGATTTTTTTGTTAATAATCCCTAAGTTTATTTATAGGTCAAAACTTGATTAAGTTATCAGCATGATAATGCTTTCAGTAGGGTGCGGATTATTTATCGAAAGTTCTCAAAATTGGTGAACTTTCAAGCGAAGTCTTCATAACTTTTTTATTTTTTCACCAATTTAGTAGCTCTTAGCATCATTCTCTTCAAAATTAAATTTATAAAAATATTGTAGAATATCTAATTTGTCTACAATCATTACTACTCCAAGGCACAAGTAGTTTTCACTAAATTTTCCCCCTTTTTACTAAAAAAAATCATATTTGTTTGGCTATACTCATCCTATTCCAGATCTTTTTAAATGTTTTTGAAGCTAATTCAATTGTTTTTAAACTTAAAAAATTGTTTTGACTTAGTTCTTTAACACAAACTACCCAAAAACATGAATTTTCAACGAAATATACTATATTTTTCAAATTTTTGTCAGTTAATCGTTAATACTTTAGCTGAAAATGTCAAAGACCTTTTTATAAATTTCAAAAGGGTCTAAAGAGCATTTTTTTATAAATTTCATAACATTTTTTTAACTTTTTGAAAATGTATGCATTTTTAAACACTCATGTATAACAAGATGCTGTATAAAATTAACAGTAAAAATGCAATTTCTGGTGAAAAAAAAAATCAATTATTCTTAAATGACTAAATCAAAAGAATTTTAATAACTAAATCAAAAGAATAATAATAACTAAATAAGCTTCAAAAGCATGTAAAAAGATCTGGAATCGGATGAGTATTCATGGTGTTATGGCCAAACAAATATGATTTTTTTAGTAAAAAGGGGAAAATTTAGAGAAAACTACTTTTAACTAGGACTAGTTTTGATTTAAGACAAAATTGATGTTCTACAAACTTTTCATAAATTTAATTTTGAAAAGAATGATGCTAAGAGCTACTAAATTGATTAGAAAATACAGTTAACTCTCACTTACTCGATATCGAGTTAGAGAACCATAGTAAAAGTTGATTTTCATGGCTAACTTGATGGTCCCTTGGATCGCATTTTCACTGGTTTTGTGTTACTGTAACTCGATACCTCCCTAACTCGATGGTCCCTTCAATATCGAGTTATGGAGAGTTGACTGTAACAAAGTTATGGAGACTACACTGAAAATCCACGTTCAAGTTGCTTGCGCTACCTATAAATCTTAATATTTTTCAGAAGAGCACACGAACTTTTGGTTTTGAGAACTTTCGAAAAATAAGCAAAGCAAGCTTTCGATTAATAACTGTAGAATTGCCCATTGAAAACTAAGCTACAATTTTTTGTTGGGGTGTAATGCCTAGAATAAGAAGGAGAATAAGAAAACCGTGGTACACGACATGTTACTTTTTTGAGTTTAATTGTACATGTATAACTGGCAATTTTCCGTCAGTGATTACCCCTTTTTCAAATTAAAGGCTGTTCTTTGCAAAATTATTGAAGTAAGTGCTGCTAATGTTTTACTCAGTTTTGTTTTACTTATATATAAATAAGCTGTTCTTCCAAGACATACTAATTCATTTTTTCATGTCATTATTTCTGTATATATGTTTATTATATATTTTGCATACTTTGAATCATAGGCTATTCCTTATACTTTTACGTAAATTTAATGACTGTAGGTAAAGGCTGAAAAATCAACTTCTTTCAACAATATGCTGTTCTCTGGATTTTTGCTATTCTAATAGTTATTGGAATTATAGATGTAAATAATTCCATCGATAATTTTCGGAACGACTAACTCTTGAATGGTTATGCGGAACACTTTGGAGTCAGATAAGTTGTCGAAGCTCTATGCAATCAAATTGGGAATATTATTTAAACGCTACGCTAAATACTGAATACTGTACTGTGTTTGATTTGAACTTGACTTCTGTATCTAAAGTATATACTAATTAATTTTATCATTTTTTTTTTTCGAGTTAAACTTATATTTGAAATGTGGTTCATAAAAATTGATTAACAGTCGTCATGAATGGTTTGTAGAGGAGACAAAGGAATTGTTCTCATTACAGTAGTTTCTCGATTTTATCACTGCTCGTTTTAATATCGTATCATTATATCACTATCGATTTTAGCACAGTTTTCTGTTCGATTTTATCACGCCACAATAATTGTATGAATTTCATACATTTTACAATTTTAAATAATCCTAAACAACCAACATTTTTGAATTTAACCCATCTCTCACGTTCTTTTCATTTCATTCGCTCTATTTCTTCAACATAAAGCTCAAATTTCGATTAAAATTATATGGCAGAACAAACATTCTCATTATATCTTCTTCTTCTTGGCATTACGTCCTCACTGGGACTGAGACTGCTTCTCAGCATATATTAACTGAGAGCTTTCTTTGCCAAACTTGCCATTTTCGCATTCGTATATCGTGTGGCAGGTACGATGATACTCTATGCCACGGAAAGTCAAGGAAATTACCATTACGAAAAGATCCTGGACCGACCGGGAATCGAACCCAGACACCTTCAGCATGGTTTTGCTTTGTAGTCGCGGACTCTAACCACTCGGCTTAGGAAGGCGCTCCATTCTCATTATACCAAGCTTCGGTATGTCACGCCAAAAAATTTTGGATCCGTGATATAATCGACAAATTACTGTATTTAAATTGGAATGCAGACTCAGAGGGGGAATGTAACGCCAATTATGTGAGAGAAATATACCAAAAAGGTCATACGCTCCCTAAACAAACATGTACTGGAAACACAAAACAGTAAATGGGTATTTACAAAAATGGATTGAACTGGATTTTAAAATGATAATAATGATCATGATGACAATCTTTTTCATATCTTGCGATAATGGGTTCATTCTCAAATTTCATAACGCTGAAATTAGTCATTTGTGACAAACTAACCAACCCATCGCCTCGTAACGCTTTTTGTATGAATTTTGCACTATTTTTTACGAGCTTTTACACCTTAAGGACACCCAACTACACCCATCAGCGTAATGGAATTTGTAAATGGGCCCAAACAATTTCCGATCTAAGGTAAGTTTCAATGGCATACACGCAAGTTGTTTTATTGCAAACGTTCATTAACCTAAAGTCTTTATGCCTAACGTCTATTGGGCTCAACATCCTTATGCCTAAACGGGTATACTCAGAATTTCTACACGAGGTGCTCTAGCAATATTTGCAGATTATCCGATGACTTCTCCGTTTGAAACATTTTCAAGGATTCATCTAGGGACTGTTCCAAAAAGTCAGCCATGTCCACGTGGTATATGAACGGTCACTACTTTTTACGGTTTTGATCAAATGGGGTTCCACACAGAAAAAAAAAACTTTGTCGCCTAGCTTATATCGTTTCTTAAATAAACCATTCGAACGTTGGCTTTGAAAATGCTGACATACATGTGCTAGAAATAGAATCTTGGCATAGATTCGCGAATTAAAGGTTGACTACAAATTTTTTTTTCATATTCCAGGTTAGAACTAATGATGAAGACGCAAATTCTTCGTGGAAAACATAGCGGTTGACTGGATGAAATTGCAGTTCAGGATATTACACCGAACATACAACAAGAATTCTAATTGAAAGTAGAACCACAATGACGATGAATTTTGCTTGCTATAGTATTCCAAACATTCACAAAAATAAAAAAATAACACTTGAAAAATATTACACTAATTATTTCACTTCGTGTTACTGAACTGTATTAATTGCAGATGGTTCTTATATTCACTTTTTATGAACATGTTTTTCAATATTAAATCTGCAAAAAAAAACATTTTAATCCGATTCTTGCTACACTTTTAATTTCCGGGAAGATTCCGCTATCTTGTAGTACCTCATACTAAGTCTTTTTATTTTAAAAGTTGAGTTCGTTGGCCCACTGAGGTCCATTCGCTTTATCGGATATTGAATTATCGACGAAACTTGTAACTATTTGTGATGCAATAATTCTTCAAGTGTTCCAACGTAATCATGAAGACAATATACGATTTGAATAACAGTCACATTTTATTGCACGATAATTCACCATTATTAACGGTGATTATAATATGTCACTTTTGTCATCTATCATAATCTGAATCTTATGATAATAAAAATTACACAATTCACACATCATATATATCTAAAAGAATTATTCGCAATTAAAAAAATAACATACCACAAACTTGGCCATTTTGAAGTAAAACTTGTTCGCGTGGAAACCGTTGTAAGCTCTGAACGCAATATACCTAACAGATCAACTAAGTGGAAGCCGAAGCGCGACACACTCTTTTATACAGGACCAAAATCAAAACCACGAAAAACGAAAAGAAGCGTTACCTTAATTGAAGACCGGAGACGACAGAGAAAAACACATACCTATCTCGGACATAACCCGTCTGGCAGTCAGCGCCTGGAGGAGGAAGACTCAAGAGGGCTAGTATGGTATGGTATGTAAGTATCAAGAGCAAACAGCATTATTATTGCCTCAATCTGCTCATTCTGTTTTCTGTTTTTACCATCAACCGCTAAAAGAACAACAACCACGATGACGTAGTAGTGTAGATATTCTTTTTTTGGCCATTCTCATTGCCTTCATATGTTGTAACGATTTGGCTGATGAAACCGCCCGATAAGACGAAATCCAGGCAGGGTCATTCGCAAACCGGGGAAGAGGTAACAATATAAAAAATTCGAAATACAGGTTCCACGGATTGAACCTTATAGAGATACACGGTCCAGAATGATATAATAGCAAAGGCAGTGCCAAAATATAGAACGAAGATTGATAAAAGAGATCGAGCGTTGGGGTTTAGATTGGTTGGAATTCACTATCATTTTGAATTTGAAACTAACGGAAATACAACCCATAAAATAAAGATAATTGCTGCAAAATTAAGTTTGAAATTAGTACTGTAAAATTATTAGAAACTATTTTAGTTTTAAACAACAATTTGTTTTTTGATTATTGTAAAGAGACCAATAAAAGTTGCTGTCAACGTATAAGCAGATAGTCTGATACAATTAATTTTCTGCTCACCGTCCATCGTTGCTCTTATCAGTTTTGTGAGCTTCCAAGAGAAACTATTTCCGTCCGTGGTTTTCAATAGCTTAACATATGATGCTTTGGGTCCTCATGTTGATGGCAGTTCTAGAAGAAAGCTTGTATAATTATGATTTGGTCTGTCGTCAAGCGGTCGTTGATGAAACCGTTGGTGATATATTGGCTTTTCTTGACAAAATTAAAAACTGTTATTTTATTTTGTCCAACGTTTCGGTCCGTTTGGGACCTTCCAATGGTGATCGATATTGGATCAGGTACTAAATTCCGGTGCGCAGCTTTAAGTTCGATTTCCCCACCGAAAAAGCATCCTAAACTGGCTGCGGTCGTGCGGGAAATATCGATCCACCAGACATTTACAGGTTCTACCGAACCACACTGGACGAAAGAACTGTAACAATTGAGTCCCTGAGGAAGGTCCCAAACGGACCGAAACGTTGGACAAAATAAAATAACAGTTTTTAATTTTGTCAAGACTGAAAAGCCAATATATCACCAACAACGAACTACAGTCGAACTACCAACGGTTGATGAAACCGTCTGGATAACTTTATACAAGCTCATTCGCGCCTTGTTGTTTTTTAGTTGATGGATGGCATGCTTACCCTTTCTCAATGTGGGAGCAGGTTGGTTTGCTTCATCCGTTGTGTTGAAGTAGTCTTTTCTTCTGCTATCGTGCCTATCTATACCTGTGTCATTCACGTGTTCATTGCAGTGTTGCTTCCACCTTTCGGTCACCTCACGTCCATTCGTCAATATTCTTCCGTCCTTATCATGGGCGTAGCCAGAATGGGGTCGTTGAAAATTGAAATCAACTAGTTTGCTACAAATATTAATATATTGTTTCATATTTTTAAGTTTTTTTTAAAAATCATATTTATAAAAAATTGCGTCATGACCAACGTTTTAAATAACCCTTGTAGTCCAACTTAGAATCAGACTCTCAAAAAGGTTAATGGTTCTGCCAAATTATCTTTAAACGAATTCATCCAAAGGATACGTCAAAGAATTTCGAAAGAGAATGCTTCACACAGAAGAAAGAAGAAGAAGAAGTAGCTTTATGTAGTTTCCCGATACACCAGATGTTTGTTTTTGATTCTCTAAAGTAATTATTTAATAACCACTCCAGTGTTTGTTTCCAGAAATGGTCCCTCGGAGTACCTATGGTTTCTCCAATGAGTTGAATATCTCAAGGTAGGAATACATCTTCAGAGTCCTGCCAGAAATTTCTTCAAAACATAAGGAATTGCTTCATGAATTGTTTCTAGAGTTGTAGCAACCTACGGGGAAGTTAATAGGAATTTCTATAAGTATTCGTCTAAGATGCCACCTACCGAAATACTTCTGATTATTAACCTTCGGGCTGTCGCGATGTTGTACTTTGTACAACAGCTGTGATTTATATGCTATCATTTTATAACAAAGATACCTATTGACACCAAACTTAAACGTATTCCTCATGAATCTTTTGACGTTAACTACGTCTTACAGCAATATAGAGTAAAGTGGGGCAAAAGTTCGAGTGGGGTAAGAGTTTCTTTTTGAGATTTATAGCTCAAATCAAATC
This sequence comes from Aedes aegypti, assembly GCF_002204515.2. Taxonomy (NCBI): domain Eukaryota; kingdom Metazoa; phylum Arthropoda; class Insecta; order Diptera; family Culicidae; genus Aedes; species Aedes aegypti. Next base: position 205,852,700 of record NC_035108.1, read on the forward strand.
AAAACTTAGAAATATCATGGTGGTTCGAATGCTATTCAAGTAAAGGACTTCCACTCCAAATATGATAAAAATCGATTGAGATTTGGAAAAGTTATGGCTAATTCGACGTAAATTGTAATATTTGGTCAAACTTTCGATGCATGGAATCATATGAAGATAAAATATGTTTCAATATTTTATGTATGGACGTTTCTAGGCCTATCATAAGAATGCTTTGACGTGTATTAGTTTTTGCATAAATAGTTGGAATCAATTTTTGTCCCATATCGGGGCAATAGTTCGAATCTGCGGGGCAAAAGTTCGACCCATGTATGAACTCACGGAAAATTTTTCAAATTTCCTGAAATCTACATATTATCTTCAAATTTAGCGAAATTTGCCTGATCGTGCGAAAAAATGTCACAAAAATTTTACATTTCCACTTAGTTTTGCGAAAAACTGCTATTTTTTGGGAAGAGACGGTTGTCAACTGAGACTCCAAATGGTACGAGGAATGAAAATGAACCAAAGCGATCTTGCAACGAGGGTAGCCAGAAAGCCGATTCGAACTGGAAGGTGTACCAAACGCGGTCAAGAAAGAAGAATGGAAGTGAAGCAAGTTGAAGATGTATTGAAATGTAGATGCTTTTATTAAAAGACATGTATGCACCATAAGGTGTAAAATGTCTATAATAAAAAAAAAATTAACCCTGTTTTTAGGAATTTTTGATGAAAATTTAGTGTGTATTTTTCGGCAAACATAAGTTTACGGCTGGTATAAAGTATGCCTGGCATAAAAGTATTGATATTTTGTGTTTTAACCAACGAACTTTTGTACCACACTAGGCTCGAACTTTTGCCTTACCGGTGGGGCAAAAGTTCGATTAAGACACTCAATTTTGAAACTTTTATAACTAAAAATGGGTAAATATTTTGACACAAATTTGTTCAACAAAATTATAGCCAATATATTGAAGGTTCGCTGTATGGTATTTGTTTTGTTTCATCTGCTATTATTTTCCTGGAAACTTTGATTATACCACTAAGGTCGAACTTTTGCCCCACCTTACTATACTGTGTCAATTTAAAATATAAAATCTTGCGACCGTCACGAAATTATGTTAGGATTTGAACGCTAATAACTCAACCATTTATCGAAATGTTTAATACTTTCCCACCAATCGGTCGGAAATTTATACAACATTTTACTTGAATAGAGAGAAAATAACTGATTATCGAAAATAAACTATTGAACATTGGGAAAATGTCGACCCCTTTCTTACGCAATACGGTAGGGTGAGTCATTCTCGTTTTGCGTTTGAACACCACGCGTCTCAGTTTTCTTTGGGACCAAAGTAATTTAATACACAGGTACTGAATTCCCGAGAATTGGCTCACCAACACATCCGAGTTAGTAATGAAATACAGTATGGCCCATAAAAAAAATGCGAAAAACGTCATATCATGTTTTATGGTAATTTTTACATAGAAAATGTGAATGAAACATAAATATTATTCATTACTTCTATTGTTTAATCTATTTAGACTCAGTTTTTCGCTTTGGACATGATTTTTATCTGTTAATTTCACCTTGCCAGAGAGGAATTGGAAGCATACCATCAGATTTTATCATGCGGACGTCGAGTTCAATATCTGTGTGATGAATGCTTCTAAAACATCAACGATGGTGTGAGATTCTTCACAGGCCTCGTCTCCAGCATACGCCCACATCAAATGATAGAATCGGTTTATACCTGGGTAATTGGAGACTTAAACATATTTTCGAAAAAACGGCTCATTTTGGAGAGCTTTGATTGAACCTTCATATTAGTGTGATAAGCGGCTCCGTTTTGCTCAAAACCTCTGAGCTAGTATTGATATAAGTTGTCTCTAATCGAAGAAACAAATTTTATCCTCAAAAATCTGTTATAGGCCTCCGTATTTATTTTTTATTCAACTTTAACAAAGAATAAAGGCAAATCAAACCTATAAGACGCAAATGCCCTCAAAACTATGTCCCTGGCAAAATATTTTATTGTAATCATGAAGAACACGTTCTCTAAGAACTCCTCCATCCTCTGATACCAAACAAACTAAAATTTTCAACAATAAAGTGTGATTTTTGAAGGTGGAAAGTTTATCACCAGAGTATACGACAATCAGACGCTGTTTCTAGCTTTGGGCGGAAAAACCCTTTGAACTTATTTGCTTTATTACATTATTTAGAACAGTAAGAAAAATATGATAAAAATTGTCCTGGACAGCGAAGTTGTGTCAGAATATACTATAATAATCAAAAATTTCATTCACTATCAAAAACAATGAAAATAACGCCTGTGGATGCTATAGTCACGTTCAAATAATTTTCGCATTTTTTTATGGGCCATACTGTAGTTTAATTTTTCTTCTATAGTCCGATATTTCAGAAAAATTTGCTCAGTTCAACTGTTCTTTACATGTAAAAATTCAAAATCTTGCATTTGGAACTGGTTTGAAGCAAAAACTACCTCACGTGAAATTAATTCACACTTATTTTTAACGAGTTTTATGTTGCAGATAACGAAGAGAATAATGTAATTATACTATAACTATGGTAAACCATAAATTGACGCTTATATTAAATTGTTCGGTAATCCAATCCGCATGGTTATTAAGTTATTGAACTCATAACGCGTGGTAAAAATGGATAAATTATTGCTGAACTTATGAACAAAATCCACGTGCTCGGCTGGGATTGGAATCCAGGACTCTTGTATGTTAGACGAGCGTTTTACCAACTAAGCTATCGAAAGGGATCTGCGTGATCTGTGGGGATTTGAATTCGAAACTTGTGACCTCCTAAGTTATTGGGTCAGCAAGTGGCTCGGTAGCTTGATTGCTAAGGCACTCGTCTAGCATACAAGAGTCCTGGGTTCGAACCCCAGCCGAGCATGTGAATTTTCTTCATAATTTCACCCATAATTTATCCATCATTTAACGTCAAGCAGTCTTGTCTTGTACACTACCTCCTCCGTTTTTTTAAGTGCAATACTCAATGGTTTTTGTTTACAATATACAATATGAAAATTTTGAGGATTCAGATGAGACAAAAATCATCTAGTACCCTAATCGCAATGTAAAGAATACCATGCTGTATTAATTTTATTAGTATTTGGTTTTCTGGGATCAGGAGAGACGATAAATATGCATTTTTAATGCAACCCCTTATGTGGGGTAGCATGCAACACACGGTGCTACCTGAAGCATACTATTAAAAACTTAACCTATGTCGAGTTATTATGATCATTTAATGATTTTCTACAGTGAAAGCATGACAATATTCAGAAACAGGCTACTCTACTCTCAGAACATTAATTATAATTTATTGAATTATAAGTATTCAACCAATTCGATTAAAAACTCCATTGGCATTGCATAGGGTGTCCAGACGAGGTAAATCTAGCATATAACAAGCCTTGACAGTTATTGGAAAACCATGTAGACGTTTTAATGCAACTTTTCTACAAATACAATAGTGTTTTAGTTTATACTTCAGATAACTTATTTTTTATACATATTTAAACCAAAGCGACGTATCACATGTATGTCTCAAAATGGTCCCTGTTAGTATTTTGACATAAAAGTCATCGTATTTCACTCAGAAAGTTCCCAAAGGCCGATCTGTAAGGTAATTTTTATACAGATTTTCAGATATCATAAATTTCCAGAAAAAAATCTAATGATAATGCGATTCATGTAAATTTTCTTATATATTCAATTGAATTGAATGAGGTACAAAATATTTGATGTTACTGAACAACTATATGCCCATTTTTGACTTTTCATGTGTTTTCTTATAGTGCTTAAGCATCAAATTATTAAAACTTTGATTTTGACAATTTGTACACTACTAAGTACTGTAACTGATAGCAAATCCCTCGAATGACATAATTCTACCGTTTATGTGGTACGAGGAATGCTTTTCAACATTAATTTCATACAATCCAACGTGTAACAACGTGATCTCCAGAAAACCAACCAAAAAAAGAAACAATACCAAAACCCTCGCCGAAATCTTCTGTTGTATACCTAAGGTTAATAAATGGCGAAATAAATTATAATAACTCAACTCAATGCTGAACGAAACGATAATTCGGTTACATGTCACACAGTGTTACACAAATGATGCATTTAAAAAGGGCTTCCCTTACGCTGCCTAATGAATAAATAAACAAACAAATGTTGCAAGTTTCACCCCTGTTGCAAGTTACCCCGTTTGACGGTACATAGAAGTCGTCCAAGACAACCAAAGGTCGCATGAAAGTTCACGTAATAACTCATTTATTCATTCAAATTACATTTACCCGCAAAAAAAAAACGGTGTATCAAATCGTCAGATTGATGATATTCCTCGCATAAAATGCTTTTTTTCTGAGTTCATTTGTACATTTCGTTTCGTCCCGTACACTCGTACAAAATAAGTCGAATCAATCCGTAACAAATAACATTTGTAACACCCGTAACAAATCATCATTTGTTATCATAAGTTAAGTCGCATAAGATCACAGGTTAGCTCGGTAGAAAATTTATACACTCGCATTGTATTCGATGTATTGTTAATGCACGTATATCGCCTCCACTTTTGTACGTAGAAGGCCTTTTCGCGACATCTTATAAGTGAAATTTTGCACATTCAAAGCCTCCAGGTGATTTCGTTATGCAGCCATTCCATGAAAAATTTGGATATGGCGCTCCTGAAGCTCGAGCTGCTTAACCGAAAGCGGCAGGCTCGTGTGTGGTGCAGAGCGCCACATCCAAGAAACGGTGAAGCATGGAGGAAGAAATGTGATGGTCTGGGGGTGTTTTTCATGGGGTGGAGTAGGAAGCCTCGTGAAAATAGACAGACTAATGACGGCAGATTTCTACATCAACATCTTGCGGGAAAATCTGGAGGTTTCGCTGATCCAGACGGGACTTGAAGAGAAATTCATATTTCAGCAGAACAACGACCCGAAGCATACTGCCAAGAAGACCAAGTCTTTCTTCCGATCTTGTAGGATTAAACCGCTGGAATGGCCTCCACGAAGCCTAGACCTCAACCCCATCGAGAATTTGTGGGCGATTCTCGATGCCAAGGTTGACAAAACTGGTGTTACCAACAAAAATAAAAATTTGGAGGCCTTGGAGCGCGCCTGACAAGAACTAGATCCACAACACCTACAAAACCTGGTGAAAATCATGCCGAAGCGCCTCCAGCAAGTTCTTTAGGCCAAAGGAGGTCACATTAACTATCAAATTGCTTTTTATTTTTCTTAAATCATCTTTTCTGGGGCCAAGAAGGAAGTGGGCACTTTTTTGTCACTATTTTTTTTTCAATACAAATTGATTTTATTTTTCTTTGAGTAAAACTCTTTTTTATCAAAATTTCGTAAGTGAAACTTTAAAAGAATATCAAAAATAAAATATCAAAAAAAATTAAGTGTGTTAACTTTAATTTGAACCAAATCAATGAGAGAAATTCGAAAACTGGTAAGGTGGGCACTTTATTTTGCCTATCAGTGTACTTTTCTGTGCCCTGAATCATACAAGAACCCAATCTGTGTAATCTTGCTAAAGATCCTGTAACATTCTTGCCCAAGACTTTGTGAATATCATATTCCTTAAGGAATTCTTCGGATTATGTGAAAACTTTTGATTTTATAACAACTCCATTTACTGTAAGATTCTTGCCCTTAGTTCAGTTTGAATTGCTTACAAGATTGGAAAAGGAGATTAAATGATTTTTTTGTGATTTTGTTGGATCCTGTCTGGGTTTCACTAATTTTGTATTTCACAAATATGGCTTTTATGCAGCAACTTTTGTTCAATTTTAATATAATCGAAGTTTTGCCTGCCAAAATGATAAAATCCGAAGATGAGAATACGATTCTTGTAATTGTCAATGTAAATAAAACAAATAATAAAATACTCATGATTTTTCTGGCCAATAAGATCCACTAGAAAGGAATGAACCGATCGAGAATTCAACCCAGACACCTTCGGCTGAAATGTGCTTTGTAACCGCGTAACCTAGACTAAGGAAACTAAGTATAGAAAACTAAGAGAAACTTAAAAGTAGATGAAGTACCGTGTACCTTTTAATTCCGCTCCTAAATGCTTATCTTTGACTGATACGCGTATCATTAGCTTTGAATTTAAAATGTCGAAATTGAGCGAAAAATAAAAAAAAGGAATAGTGAAAATACAATAGAGGTCTTCCTTAGCCGAGTGGTTAGAGTCCGCGGCTACAAATCAAAACCATGCTGAAGGTGTCTGGGTTCGATTCCCGGTCGGTCCAGGATATTTTCGTAATGACCTGGGCATAGAGTATCATCGTACCTGCCACACGATATTCGAATGCGAAAATGGCAATTTTGGCAAAAAAAAGCTCTCAGTTAATAACTGTGGAAGTGCTCTTAGAACATTAAGCTGAGTAGCCGGCTCTGTCCCAGTGGGGGCGTTAATGCCAAGAAGAAAGAGGAGAAGAAGAAGAAGTGAAAATACATCATCTACATACGTAAAAAATACATTATGTTCTCGGTGCTATTAATTAATTGAAACTTTCTTTGACTTCAAACGGAATTTATAATAATATTTTCCTTGAGAGGACTGAAAGCTGAAATGACGGCATGAGATCAAATTAACCTACCGGCAAGTATAATGCTGTATCGGATCGTACGTTCAACTCTCCTTTCAAAACCACGGGGAAGCATGATGACGTAGCATAATGTTTCCTGTAAGATTCTCAACTGCCTTCACGGCTCGAGCCAATCCAGCTAAAACAAGCCTACAGGTCAAAATATCAGTTCCCAGTCACAAATAGGTACCGTAATCCGGGGTATCATTGATTAGCGGGGTAACATTGATCGGAATCACTCATCTCGTAAAAAGTTGGTATCATCATTTATTGATGAAACATTTCCAAAGCATGAATGTTGCTTCTCTTTCTTATATTAATGAGCTATTAAAAATTGAGATTTTTGCAAAAATTGTGTTAACTTTATGCGTAAATTTGTCAAGTTTGCGAAACAATGATTTAAATGGTTAAGGATGACACTACCGAAGATTCATGTCTCACATAGGTTCTGCAAGCGATATGAGCAAGGAAAATGCGGTTCTCACTAAAAATGGCATCGCCCAAAACGATTCCGCTGTCAAAACTTTTATAAGTATGTTCAATTAGGCAACATTAACGAATTACTGTTAAGAATGTAAAATTCCCTTAGGAAATTGCCTACCTTTAGGCGTATTTCGAAGTTTGAGGTGTTTTTAATTTTAAATTAACTCAGAAAGTAAATGAGATGTAAGCGTTTGGACATCATATTCGGCTTCAGGGGCCATGATTTTAGTAATTAATGACATTTTCAATATTACCGAACGTTGTTTACATGGATGATCAATGTTACCCCATATCAGCTAAATGAAAAAATCACATAAAACATATTTGTATACATGCTTAAATCTTTCAAAAAACAAAATACAGTATGTAGTCACGAGCTATGGGTGGCAGTACTTGTTTTAAAAATATAAAACTCAGAACATTTGCATTTTTGAATTAAATATTTAAGAAATATCCTAAAAACTGATCAATGTTACCCCGGATTACGGTACATGTGTATGCAGACATGCGAAAGACAGGTTTTCGCTAATGGAACCTCGGACACATTCTTGAACGTTGTGATATCAACAATTTCGAAATGTAGAACGAACATAATAATATCCAGAACGCACGTTCGGACTAGAGATGTTCAGGTTCAACTACTATCGTTATATAAGGCAAGAATTAGGGAAAACTACAGAACATGTTTATATCAAAAGCAATGTCAGTATTTAAGTGTAATCTTAATCGCTTGGATATTACATTCATGAAGCGCACTAGCACACATTCTAGCTGGATCGGCATCGAATTCATAAGCATCCCTTCCAGTTCCAGTTTTTCAAGCTAACCCGAACAGATCCTCGGAAGGCGTTGGGCAAATTTTCAGCCTTGCTTTATGTCTCTCTAATTATATGGTTGGGCTCTGTGATTCTCAAATAACGACCGTTTGATTGCAGTATGTAGTCACGAGCTATGGGTGGCAGTACTTGTTTTAAAAATATAAAACTCAGAACATTTGCATTTTTGAATTAAATATTTAAGAAATATCCTAAAAACTGATCAATGTTACCCCGGATTACGGTACATGTGTATGCAGACATGCGAAAGACAGGTTTTCGCTAATGGAACCTCGGACACATTCTTGAACGTTGTGATATCAACAATTTCGAAATGTAGAACGAACATAATAATATCCAGAACGCACGTTCGGACTAGAGATGTTCAGGTTCAACTACTATCGTTATATAAGGCAAGAATTAGGGAAAACTACAGAACATGTTTATATCAAAAGCAATGTCAGTATTTAAGTGTAATCTTAATCGCTTGGATATTACATTCATGAAGCGCACTAGCACACATTCTAGCTGGATCGGCATCGAATTCATAAGCATCCCTTCCAGTTCCAGTTTTTCAAGCTAACCCGAACAGATCCTCGGAAGGCGTTGGGCAAATTTTCAGCCTTGCTTTATGTCTCTCTAATTATATGGTTGGGCTCTGTGATTCTCAAATAACGACCGTTTGATTGCAGTAAATTTCACATTAAAGGATAACAATCGAGTAATTTGACTTGCTTTTTGACGAGCAGTGTTTCTCAATCAAATAACTACTTAGTTAAAATATCGCAGATTTTTTAAACGCCGTGGGTCACTAGTTTTAGCATTTTATGTTTTCATATGTTCAATACTTCTTCTTCTACTTCTCCTTGGCATAAATGTCCTCACTGGGACTGAGCCTGCATCTCAGCTTAGTGTACTTATGAGCACTTCCACAGTTATTAACTGAGAGCTTTCTTTGCCATAGTTGTCATTTTCGCATTCGTATATCGTGTGGCAGGTACGATGATACTATATGCCCAGGGAAGTCAAGGAAATTTCCATAACGAAAAGATCCTAGACCAACCGGGAATCGAACCATGACAACTTCAGCATGGCTTTGCTTTATAGCCGCGGACTCTAACCACTCGGCTAAGGAAGGTGTTCAATATAGTTACCTCAACATTGGTTTGAATTGAACAACTTTCATCTATTGAATAAAGTTACCTTAAAATTCGTGAAATTGATCTATTTATGATACGATGGAAGAGAATGATATTACAATGATATAACCGACTGACCTTTTTCATTCTCAAGCCTGAGGCATAATAGGGTGATGTGTTAGTATCCATCGTATTAAGCATTGATCAGTGAGAACTGCAATTTTACCAGTATTGCAGTGAATGATGCTGATACAAACCGATGTCAAACAATTCTTTCTCAAAACGGCTTTAGCATTGTACAATAACATTTTGATAAATCTTGATCTCTTTATGGAAATAATGCAAAGAAAATGCATCTTACCGTATTCTCAGTCCGTCGTATCGTTTTCAACTCCGTCGCAATCAGTTTCCAGATTCGTCTCACAACTTACGGCTCACTGTGTGTATTGAATGGTTAAAACACAACATATCAATGCTATAATAAAATATTTTACTAGAATATATAGATCTACGGGCATCTCCCTCCATTCCTTCAGTATGATAGAATATACTTATTTCCTTTAAAATTAATTGTTCGTCATCAAAATTCAGTCCAAACATATGAACACAATTCCTTTTGACCGTACAATTATGGCATTTGCTCACAGTACAGCGAAAACAACACAATCAAAGGAATCGTATTTTTACGTCGAGCGTCGCGAACACATTGATGAGCACAAGCTTTTTTTTCTCAGTACGACGGATTGAACTTTGTTTACATTCTCAATTATTCGCGGCGGTTGAGGAAATTTCGTAAAATTTGGTGATTTATTGAAGTTTTACGGCGTGTGATTGGAATGAAATCCTTCAGTGAAGAAGTACAAAGGTTTTCCATAGTGATAATAAGTGCCCGGCGAAGTAAGTCACCCACGGGGGCGGGAAGAAACTTGTGTTGGAAAGTGATGTGTGGCTCAGTCGATCGCTAAGCATTTCTCTCAAATCGTATTCGTCCATGCGATTTCGGTGAAAAAGTGCAAAGTGGATAATTGAACTGAAGTTATTTACCGAAATACAGTAGTTTTATTGCATTTTTGGTGTACAAGTGTACAAACCATAACAGCTTTCACAAAATTACACTAGGATAATGAATCTATGTTGCAGGTAAGTTTGAATATCCGCCGTAGTGGAACATTTAAAGTTTGATACGACGAATAGTAACGCTTACGACGAAGTAGAACAAAACCCTATGGGTGGGATTATAAATATGTTGTTATAAACTTTAATTTTCAGTTGTATGGCCTTACATTATGCGTCTCACATAGTTTATTCCATTTTTTTTTTTAGTGTAGTGTTCTTCAATAGATAACGATCTGGTTTTACGTAATGTGTTGTTTCGTGTTGTGATTGCAATACATTTAATTCTACCTAGTTGAGTACTGTATGTTTGGCGATTTCTTACGCGTAATACGTTTCATTTTTCGTTTGAATACGAAAGATACCAAAAAAATATGTTATTTAATTAATGGACAGCTCCTTATATCGGCCAAGACAGTCGGGAGCAGTGCAGAGACTCCCTTAACCAAAGGCCTTAGAGTCGCCACGATCACCTCACGTAAACATGGGCAGAGAATTCTCGTACTCAAATAGGGTGAACCACAGCACTACGAATAGCATTCCTTATTTCTTGGATCTCCTGACACCCCCACACTTTCTTAGTCTAGTCTAACCTCTTTCTTGGGGCCCCTTGTTTTCTTTTTTACACTACCACTTCGGTGAACGATGAACACCTGAATGGCGCAGAGAACACAGGCACAAAATGTCAGGACAGCGAAGGCGATGACTACGTCAGCACAGCAGACAGTGGAAACCAACCAGTTCCCACGATGAGGGAAATTAAGGATGCCATTCAACAGCTCAAGAACAACAAGGCCACTGACAAGGATGGTATCGGAGCCGAACTCATCAAGGTGGGCCCGAACAGGTTGGCCGCTTGTCTGCATCGGCTGATAGTCAGAATATGGGAAACGGAACAGCTACCGGAGGAGTGGAAGCAAGTCGTTATATTCCATATCTACAAAATGGGCGACAAACTGGAGTGTGAAAATTATCGTGCAATCACCATCCTAACGGCCGCCTACAAAGTGCTATCCCAGATTCTTTTCCGTCGTCTATCACCTATAGCAAACGAGTTCGTGGGAAGTTATCAAGCCGTGAGTACCAGGTCCCTACGCACTATTTGTTCATCGATTTCAAGGCGGCATACGACAGTATTGACCTATAGAGCTATGGAAGATCGTGGACCAGAACAGCTTTTCCGGGAAGCTCACAAGATTGATTAGTGCAACGTTGCACGGTGTGCAAAACTGCGTGAAGATCTCAGGCGAACACTCCAGTTCGTTCGAGTCTCGGCGGTGACTACAACTGCTTGGCAGATTTGTTCACCCGCCTCCCGCCTGAAATGTGAAGCAACAAGAGCCCGGCTAATTGTAAATGCGTCGAAAACAAAGTACATGCTGGTTGGCGGAACTGAGCGCGGCAGGGCCCGCCTAGGAAGTAGTGTTAAGATAGACGGGGATACCTTCGAGGTGGTGGACGAGTTCGTCTTGGATCATGGGCTCCAGAAGAAACTGCGGTCAAGAAAGATTCACCCCTCACCAAATGCACGATGTACAAAATTCTCATAAGACCGGTAGTCCTCTACGGGCATGAGACGTGGACTATGCTCGAGGAGGACTTGCAAGCTCTTGAGGTTTTCGAACGCCGAGTACTAAGGACAATCTTCGGCGGCGTACAGGAGAACGGCGTGTGGTGGCGAAGGATGAACCACGAGCTCGCTCAACTCTACGGTACTGAATGTAGCTAAAGCTCGAAGGATACACTGGGCAGGGCATGTTGCAAGAATGCCAAACAACAGCCCTGTAAAGATGGTGTTCGCTACGAAGCCTGGCGGAACAAGAAGGCGTGAGGCTCGGCGAGCTAGGTAGATTGATCAGGTGCACCAGGACCTGGAGAACGTGGGTCCCAATCGAGGATGGAGAGAAGCGGCCATGAACCGAGTGAATTAGCCAAATATTGCTGGCGAGGTTTTATCAAGCTAATTGATGTAAAACCAAATAAATAAATAATGTTCACAGCTTAAACGTGATTGGAGACGACCAATAGAGACACATTGTGGTTACACAAATGATGCATTTAAAAAGGGCTTCCCTTACGCTGCCTAATGAATAAATAAACAAACAAATGTTGCAAGTTTCACCCCTGTTGCAAGTTACCCCGTTTGACGGTACATAGAAGTCGTCCAAGACAACCAAAGGTCGCATGAAAGTTCACGTAATAACTCATTTATTCATTCAAATTACATTTACCCGCAAAAAAAAAACGGTGTATCAAATCGTCAGATTGATGATATTCCTCGCATAAAATGCTTTTTTTCTGAGTTCATTTGTACATTTCGTTTCGTCCCGTACACTCGTACAAAATAAGTCGAATCAATCCGTAACAAATAACATTTGTAACACCCGTAACAAATCATCATTTGTTATCATAAGTTAAGTCGCATAAGATCACAGGTTAGCTCGGTAGAAAATTTATACACTCGCATTGTATTCGATGTATTGTTAATGCACGTATATCGCCTCCACTTTTGTACGTAGAAGGCCTTTTCGCGACATCTTATAAGTGAAATTTTGCACATTCAAAGCCTCCAGGTGATTTCGTTATGCAGCCATTCCATGAAAAATTTGGATATGGCGCTCCTGAAGCTCGAGCTGCTTAACCGAAAGCGGCAGGCTCGTGTGTGGTGCAGAGCGCCACATCCAAGAAACGGTGAAGCATGGAGGAAGAAATGTGATGGTCTGGGGGTGTTTTTCATGGGGTGGAGTAGGAAGCCTCGTGAAAATAGACAGACTAATGACGGCAGATTTCTACATCAACATCTTGCGGGAAAATCTGGAGGTTTCGCTGATCCAGACGGGACTTGAAGAGAAATTCATATTTCAGCAGAACAACGACCCGAAGCATACTGCCAAGAAGACCAAGTCTTTCTTCCGATCTTGTAGGATTAAACCGCTGGAATGGCCTCCACGAAGCCTAGACCTCAACCCCATCGAGAATTTGTGGGCGATTCTCGATGCCAAGGTTGACAAAACTGGTGTTACCAACAAAAATAAAAATTTGGAGGCCTTGGAGCGCGCCTGACAAGAACTAGATCCACAACACCTACAAAACCTGGTGAAAATCATGCCGAAGCGCCTCCAGCAAGTTCTTTAGGCCAAAGGAGGTCACATTAACTATCAAATTGCTTTTTATTTTTCTTAAATCATCTTTTCTGGGGCCAAGAAGGAAGTGGGCACTTTTTTGTCACTATTTTTTTTTCAATACAAATTGATTTTATTTTTCTTTGAGTAAAACTCTTTTTTATCAAAATTTCGTAAGTGAAACTTTAAAAGAATATCAAAAATAAAATATCAAAAAAAATTAAGTGTGTTAACTTTAATTTGAACCAAATCAATGAGAGAAATTCGAAAACTGGTAAGGTGGGCACTTTATTTTGCCTATCAGTGTACTTTTCTGTGCCCTGAATCATACAAGAACCCAATCTGTGTAATCTTGCTAAAGATCCTGTAACATTCTTGCCCAAGACTTTGTGAATATCATATTCCTTAAGGAATTCTTCGGATTATGTGAAAACTTTTGATTTTATAACAACTCCATTTACTGTAAGATTCTTGCCCTTAGTTCAGTTTGAATTGCTTACAAGATTGGAAAAGGAGATTAAATGATTTTTTTGTGATTTTGTTGGATCCTGTCTGGGTTTCACTAATTTTGTATTTCACAAATATGGCTTTTATGCAGCAACTTTTGTTCAATTTTAATATAATCGAAGTTTTGCCTGCCAAAATGATAAAATCCGAAGATGAGAATACGATTCTTGTAATTGTCAATGTAAATAAAACAAATAATAAAATACTCATGATTTTTCTGGCCAATAAGATCCACTAGAAAGGAATGAACCGATCGAGAATTCAACCCAGACACCTTCGGCTGAAATGTGCTTTGTAACCGCGTAACCTAGACTAAGGAAACTAAGTATAGAAAACTAAGAGAAACTTAAAAGTAGATGAAGTACCGTGTACCTTTTAATTCCGCTCCTAAATGCTTATCTTTGACTGATACGCGTATCATTAGCTTTGAATTTAAAATGTCGAAATTGAGCGAAAAATAAAAAAAAGGAATAGTGAAAATACAATAGAGGTCTTCCTTAGCCGAGTGGTTAGAGTCCGCGGCTACAAATCAAAACCATGCTGAAGGTGTCTGGGTTCGATTCCCGGTCGGTCCAGGATATTTTCGTAATGACCTGGGCATAGAGTATCATCGTACCTGCCACACGATATTCGAATGCGAAAATGGCAATTTTGGCAAAAAAAAGCTCTCAGTTAATAACTGTGGAAGTGCTCTTAGAACATTAAGCTGAGTAGCCGGCTCTGTCCCAGTGGGGGCGTTAATGCCAAGAAGAAAGAGGAGAAGAAGAAGAAGTGAAAATACATCATCTACATACGTAAAAAATACATTATGTTCTCGGTGCTATTAATTAATTGAAACTTTCTTTGACTTCAAACGGAATTTATAATAATATTTTCCTTGAGAGGACTGAAAGCTGAAATGACGGCATGAGATCAAATTAACCTACCGGCAAGTATAATGCTGTATCGGATCGTACGTTCAACTCTCCTTTCAAAACCACGGGGAAGCATGATGACGTAGCATAATGTTTCCTGTAAGATTCTCAACTGCCTTCACGGCTCGAGCCAATCCAGCTAAAACAAGCCTACAGGTCAAAATATCAGTTCCCAGTCACAAATAGGTACCGTAATCCGGGGTATCATTGATTAGCGGGGTAACATTGATCGGAATCACTCATCTCGTAAAAAGTTGGTATCATCATTTATTGATGAAACATTTCCAAAGCATGAATGTTGCTTCTCTTTCTTATATTAATGAGCTATTAAAAATTGAGATTTTTGCAAAAATTGTGTTAACTTTATGCGTAAATTTGTCAAGTTTGCGAAACAATGATTTAAATGGTTAAGGATGACACTACCGAAGATTCATGTCTCACATAGGTTCTGCAAGCGATATGAGCAAGGAAAATGCGGTTCTCACTAAAAATGGCATCGCCCAAAACGATTCCGCTGTCAAAACTTTTATAAGTATGTTCAATTAGGCAACATTAACGAATTACTGTTAAGAATGTAAAATTCCCTTAGGAAATTGCCTACCTTTAGGCGTATTTCGAAGTTTGAGGTGTTTTTAATTTTAAATTAACTCAGAAAGTAAATGAGATGTAAGCGTTTGGACATCATATTCGGCTTCAGACGCCATGATTTTAGTAATTAATGACATTTTCAATATTACCGAACGTTGTTTACATGGATGATCAATGTTACCCCATATCAGCTAAATGAAAAAATCACATAAAACATATTTGTATACATGCTTAAATCTTTCAAAAAACAAAATACAGTATGTAGTCACGAGCTATGGGTGGCAGTACTTGTTTTAAAAATATAAAACTCAGAACATTTGCATTTTTGAATTAAATATTTAAGAAATATCCTAAAAACTGATCAATGTTACCCCGGATTACGGTACATGTGTATGCAGACATGCGAAAGACAGGTTTTCGCTAATGGAACCTCGGACACATTCTTGAACGTTGTGATATCAACAATTTCGAAATGTAGAACGAACATAATAATATCCAGAACGCACGTTCGGACTAGAGATGTTCAGGTTCAACTACTATCGTTATATAAGGCAAGAATTAGGGAAAACTACAGAACATGTTTATATCAAAAGCAATGTCAGTATTTAAGTGTAATCTTAATCGCTTGGATATTACATTCATGAAGCGCACTAGCACACATTCTAGCTGGATCGGCATCGAATTCATAAGCATCCCTTCCAGTTCCAGTTTTTCAAGCTAACCCGAACAGATCCTCGGAAGGCGTTGGGCAAATTTTCAGCCTTGCTTTATGTCTCTCTAATTATATGGTTGGGCTCTGTGATTCTCAAATAACGACCGTTTGATTGCAGTAAATTTCACATTAAAGGATAACAATCGAGTAATTTGACTTGCTTTTTGACGAGCAGTGTTTCTCAATCAAATAACTACTTAGTTAAAATATCGCAGATTTTTTAAACGCCGTGGGTCACTAGTTTTAGCATTTTATGTTTTCATATGTTCAATACTTCTTCTTCTACTTCTCCTTGGCATAAATGTCCTCACTGGGACTGAGCCTGCATCTCAGCTTAGTGTACTTATGAGCACTTCCACAGTTATTAACTGAGAGCTTTCTTTGCCATAGTTGTCATTTTCGCATTCGTATATCGTGTGGCAGGTACGATGATACTATATGCCCAGGGAAGTCAAGGAAATTTCCATAACGAAAAGATCCTAGACCAACCGGGAATCGAACCATGACAACTTCAGCATGGCTTTGCTTTATAGCCGCGGACTCTAACCACTCGGCTAAGGAAGGTGTTCAATATAGTTACCTCAACATTGGTTTGAATTGAACAACTTTCATCTATTGAATAAAGTTACCTTAAAATTCGTGAAATTGATCTATTTATGATACGATGGAAGAGAATGATATTACAATGATATAACCGACTGACCTTTTTCATTCTCAAGCCTGAGGCATAATAGGGTGATGTGTTAGTATCCATCGTATTAAGCATTGATCAGTGAGAACTGCAATTTTACCAGTATTGCAGTGAATGATGCTGATACAAACCGATGTCAAACAATTCTTTCTCAAAACGGCTTTAGCATTGTACAATAACATTTTGATAAATCTTGATCTCTTTATGGAAATAATGCAAAGAAAATGCATCTTACCGTATTCTCAGTCCGTCGTATCGTTTTCAACTCCGTCGCAATCAGTTTCCAGATTCGTCTCACAACTTACGGCTCACTGTGTGTATTGAATGGTTAAAACACAACATATCAATGCTATAATAAAATATTTTACTAGAATATATAGATCTACGGGCATCTCCCTCCATTCCTTCAGTATGATAGAATATACTTATTTCCTTTAAAATTAATTGTTCGTCATCAAAATTCAGTCCAAACATATGAACACAATTCCTTTTGACCGTACAATTATGGCATTTGCTCACAGTACAGCGAAAACAACACAATCAAAGGAATCGTATTTTTACGTCGAGCGTCGCGAACACATTGATGAGCACAAGCTTTTTTTTCTCAGTACGACGGATTGAACTTTGTTTACATTCTCAATTATTCGCGGCGGTTGAGGAAATTTCGTAAAATTTGGTGATTTATTGAAGTTTTACGGCGTGTGATTGGAATGAAATCCTTCAGTGAAGAAGTACAAAGGTTTTCCATAGTGATAATAAGTGCCCGGCGAAGTAAGTCACCCACGGGGGCGGGAAGAAACTTGTGTTGGAAAGTGATGTGTGGCTCAGTCGATCGCTAAGCATTTCTCTCAAATCGTATTCGTCCATGCGATTTCGGTGAAAAAGTGCAAAGTGGATAATTGAACTGAAGTTATTTACCGAAATACAGTAGTTTTATTGCATTTTTGGTGTACAAGTGTACAAACCATAACAGCTTTCACAAAATTACACTAGGATAATGAATCTATGTTGCAGGTAAGTTTGAATATCCGCCGTAGTGGAACATTTAAAGTTTGATACGACGAATAGTAACGCTTACGACGAAGTAGAACAAAACCCTATGGGTGGGATTATAAATATGTTGTTATAAACTTTAATTTTCAGTTGTATGGCCTTACATTATGCGTCTCACATAGTTTATTCCATTTTTTTTTAGTGTAGTGTTCTTCAATAGATAACGATCTGGTTTTACGTAATGTGTTGTTTCGTGTTGTGATTGCAATACATTTAATTCTACCTAGTTGAGTACTGTATGTTTGGCGATTTCTTACGCGTAATACGTTTCATTTTTCGTTTGAATACGAAAGATACCAAAAAAATATGTTATTTAATTAATGGACAGCTCCTTATATCGGCCAAGACAGTCGGGAGCAGTGCAGAGACTCCCTTAACCAAAGGCCTTAGAGTCGCCACGATCACCTCACGTAAACATGGGCAGAGAATTCTCGTACTCAAATAGGGTGAACCACAGCACTACGAATAGCATTCCTTATTTCTTGGATCTCCTGACACCCCCACACTTTCTTAGTCTAGTCTAACCTCTTTCTTGGGGCCCCTTGTTTTCTTTTTTACACTACCACTTCGGTGAACGATGAACACCTGAATGGCGCAGAGAACACAGGCACAAAATGTCAGGACAGCGAAGGCGATGGCTACGTCAGCACAGCAGACAGTGGAAACCAACCAGTTCCCACGATGAGGGAAATTAAGGATGCCATTCAACAGCTCAAGAACAACAAGGCCACTGACAAGGATGGTATCGGAGCCGAACTCATCAAGGTGGGCCCGAACAGGTTGGCCGCTTGTCTGCATCGGCTGATAGTCAGAATATGGGAAACGGAACAGCTACCGGAGGAGTGGAAGCAAGTCGTTATATTCCATATCTACAAAATGGGCGACAAACTGGAGTGTGAAAATTATCGTGCAATCACCATCCTAACGGCCGCCTACAAAGTGCTATCCCAGATTCTTTTCCGTCGTCTATCACCTATAGCAAACGAGTTCGTGGGAAGTTATCAAGCCGTGAGTACCAGGTCCCTACGCACTATTTGTTCATCGATTTCAAGGCGGCATACGACAGTATTGACCTATAGAGCTATGGAAGATCGTGGACCAGAACAGCTTTTCCGGGAAGCTCACAAGATTGATTAGTGCAACGTTGCACGGTGTGCAAAACTGCGTGAAGATCTCAGGCGAACACTCCAGTTCGTTCGAGTCTCGGCGGTGACTACAACTGCTTGGCAGATTTGTTCACCCGCCTCCCGCCTGAAATGTGAAGCAACAAGAGCCCGGCTAATTGTAAATGCGTCGAAAACAAAGTACATGCTGGTTGGCGGAACTGAGCGCGGCAGGGCCCGCCTAGGAAGTAGTGTTAAGATAGACGGGGATACCTTCGAGGTGGTGGACGAGTTCGTCTTGGATCATGGGCTCCAGAAGAAACTGCGGTCAAGAAAGATTCACCCCTCACCAAATGCACGATGTACAAAATTCTCATAAGACCGGTAGTCCTCTACGGGCATGAGACGTGGACTATGCTCGAGGAGGACTTGCAAGCTCTTGAGGTTTTCGAACGCCGAGTACTAAGGACAATCTTCGGCGGCGTACAGGAGAACGGCGTGTGGTGGCGAAGGATGAACCACGAGCTCGCTCAACTCTACGGTACTGAATGTAGCTAAAGCTCGAAGGATACACTGGGCAGGGCATGTTGCAAGAATGCCAAACAACAGCCCTGTAAAGATGGTGTTCGCTACGAAGCCTGGCGGAACAAGAAGGCGTGAGGCTCGGCGAGCTAGGTAGATTGATCAGGTGCACCAGGACCTGGAGAACGTGGGTCCCAATCGAGGATGGAGAGAAGCGGCCATGAACCGAGTGAATTAGCCAAATATTGCTGGCGAGGTTTTATCAAGCTAATTGATGTAAAACCAAATAAATAAATAATGTTCACAGCTTAAACGTGATTGGAGACGACCAATAGAGACACATTGTGGTAAAACATCATTATCATGCATTTAAAAACGAATTTTGAAGGAAAAATAATATTTAAAAGTGTTTTGCTGGAATACTTATAAAAACCATTGAACATTGAACAATAGCCACAGTTGAAGAAATATTTTTAGAAAGAAAATCTATAGAATGCTAGTTTTCGTTTTTGAAAAGGAAATAAATATATTTTGATCAATATTATTCGAATTATGTAGTTTAACTCACCACCTATTTTTATATATTTATATTTTTATAACCTGAATAAAGGGCTTAAACTATTTTTAAATGCAATAAAATTACTTAGGATATGGCTTTCAATAATTATAGCATTTATTCATGTATTTGTGTTAATGAACTGATTGCTAAAAAATGATATTTTATTCAAGTTTTACGGTACTTCTGTTCAGATAGTCTGCTATCATAACACTTCTTCTTCTTCTTCTTGGCATTACGTCCTCACTGGGACATAGCCTGCTTCTCAGCTTCGTGTTCTTATGAGCATTTCCACAGTTATTAACTGAGAGCTTTCCTTACCGAAGTTGCCATTTTCGCATTCGTATATCGTGTAGCAAATACGATGATATTCTATGCCCAGGAAAGTCAAGGAAATTTCCATAACGAAAAGATCCTGGACCGACCGGAATAGAACCCAGAAACCTTCGCCATGCTTTGCTTTGTAGTCGCGGACTTTCCCAACTCGGCTAAGGAAGGCCCCTATCATAGCACAATTCAAGGTCAGGTTAGTTATCGCATGTCGATTTAAAATTGGGGAAATTTAATTTATTACCACTGAACCTTGTATGAGTATCTACCTGACAACTTTTCAATTGCTAAAAATTAATTAACTGATTAATTAGCTTACAATGCAGCATTATAAGACTTAATTGGTTTTAAGCAAGCTGATTGTGCAACTTTTCCTCGGAGGTTGTTTCCCCGAGTGCCATTTTTACGAATAGCCCTTTTCCCAGGATGCATAATTTCCCCTAGAAACAGTTCAAAAAGTGCAACAGTAATCTTCAGCGACAGCGTGATGAACTAGATAGAACGATAATCAATCAAAAGAAGGAAATATTTGGTTGTTCTCTAATAAATTCCGAGGACGGTGCGACTTGGAAGAACCGAATAAAAAGGGATCCAGAAAAAAGGAATAAGATTAAGAAGGCTAAAATCACAGGTCAGTTTAGCGAAAAATTGAAACGACAAAATTAGTGAACGACTATTACGAGTATATTGGGGATTTCTCATATTCACAAAAGCTAACAGTAACGTATTTCGACTTATTTCATTTATTGAATCACATGTCGTTTATACTTTTAGTTTCAAAATTAATATCCATGTTTCTTGTATCCGTGCTCATGACCGTGACCCTGTAAAGAACAATTTCGTAAAATTAAACATTTCACACCGATTGACATTAGCTTACATGTCCACTAGAACCATGGCCGCCAGATCCAAAGCCCTGTTTGCCACCGCCATGACCACCTCCGAATCCAGATTGACCGTGCGATCCCTGTCCTCCGAAACCACCTCCCTGGCCAAATCCTTGCTGTCCATG
Source organism: Aedes aegypti (assembly GCF_002204515.2). Lineage (NCBI taxonomy): Eukaryota > Metazoa > Arthropoda > Insecta > Diptera > Culicidae > Aedes > Aedes aegypti. The sequence continues at coordinate 205,873,994 of NC_035108.1, forward strand.
GCCCCCTTGTCCAAATCCACCTCCATGACCACTGCTTCCGCCGCCAAATCCTTGCTGTCCATGACCTCCTCCTACACCAAATCCTTGTTGGCCGTGGCCTCCCTGTCCAAAGCCACCTCCCTGGCTGCCTCCATGACCACCTCCGAAGCCACTTCCCTGGCCACCTCCATGGCCACCTCCCTGGCCACCTCCGAATCCACCTCCATGACCGCCTCCTTGACTAAACCCTTGCTGACCATGACCTCCACCTAAAACGTCAAAATTAAAATATGCTTTATTTTTGCGTTGGATCAATACTATGCACCCAATGTTACAGTGTTAAACAAATCCAATAGAGTGAAAGTTATTGGTTAATGATGCTATCAAATATTTACTGGCACGTCGAATTGTAAACTGTTGTATAACTAACATTGGTAATAATCTAATTTTTGTATGAGTCCTTCAAAAATTTTGTGAGGCTTGTCACGCTTGCCTTGCCCCCCCCCCCCCTTGGAGCGTGACGTAATTTGTGCATGACCTCACATAAATAATTAAAACTCAATTTGGTGAAGGATTTTTGGTATCGGATGAATCTACCAGGATGTAATTTGTTTTGGTAATACGAACGAAACATTTGTAAAGAGAAACTTAATCTACCAACCTTCACCATCATGTTTTGAGAAACTATTTTTACCAACGCTACCTTGACCTCCTGAGCCGTATCCCGATGCGTGCGTTAAGGAAACTGCCAGAACGGCGAAAACCGCGAGAGCCTGCAAAATAATAAAAATATATGTATTTGACAAATATTAATTGTTTCAAACATAAGGGTAGCATATCTTTCTCGCGATCTTTGGATGGAAATTTTTGTTTCAAATTTTCTGAATTAAAGGTGATCATGTCATGTCATCATACTTTGCATATTAGTTGCGAATTGACAAGAAAAAGTATATTCTGATGGCTGTAGGATTTCTCCAGTACACCTCAATCTACAAATTTTGCATTTTCATTAAGGTACCGTGGGGTAAGTGGATACAGAAAAATCAAAAGGCAACTTCATTATTATGTACAGCTTAAGTGAATAATCAGTGATGGTGTTGCGACTGGGAGGATAATTGTAATTTTATGGCTTTCTCAGTCTAATAAATTAAAACGGCTTGTTTGGCTAAGCCCGACGTTTCGGTCCCGTGTGTTGGACCTTTTTCAAGGGATAACTAAAATTGAATACATAGCTATTAGAAACATGAACATGAATAATGTAATTCAAACTTTTTTCTGTGGATAACAAATGAGGGACTAATATACTTCAAATCGTAATTTATTTAGATTTTTCTGATTTTTATGTATTGAGTATGAGGGACTTGAAAATTTTCGCCAAATGATCCACTTGCCCCACCATGGTGGGGTAAGTGGATCACCACTAAAAAAATCTATTCTCACAACATATATGGTGCAATTATGTATACTAAAAATGATATTGCTCTCGTTCTTGTTATTAGTGCTAGTTATGTTATGTTTTGATACTTAAAAACTTAAAAAGTGTCTCAATTTTTATTAAAATATTATTAAAAAGATTTATACATTAGTTCACACTAATTCGAACAAAAAAATCATTGTAGCTACAATTATTTAAAGAAAATTCTTCTATATAATCACATAAGTTATACTGAAGTATTGTAGGATTATTCCTAACGATGTTTTCGAAAAACACTCGTAGTTTAAAAATATTAGTTACAATTATTTTTGTTTAACGAACTGAAATCTTCTTATCCTATTTATGCATGTATTTGTATCATCTGTCTAGAACAAGTTATATGGTCAAATAAGGTACGATAATATGTTTTCAATTGGAAAGTTTGTATATTTTGCTCTTTTGCAACTCAGCTTTAAGAAACCACGAAAAATTTTGTTTGAATTTTGTAATATTCATTCTCTTATATTCTATTATACCAGAAAGGTTAAAATAAACTTTAGGTGGATTAATTCAAATTTTATATATACAATTAGACAAATGTAAGTTAATAATAAGAAAAAGTAAATAGAAAACAATATTTGCGAGTATTCAAATATATTCCAATTATCGTAAGCAGTCTGCCAATAAATGATAATAATACTTGATCCACTTACCCCACCCCATTAAAAAGTGGGGGTAAGTGTACCATGTGCAATATATCTGTGTTTATTTGTAAAAATCACATATTTTTCATTGTGATTCATTCAATTAGAACTCCATGCGTTGAAAAAACTAGTAGAATTTGGTTTAAGACAGATATACAATGGATTTTTGATTGACGGAAAACAATTTTGAAATTAATTGATTTTTGCAGCCAACAAGTTTACTTGTGTTAGTGTACGTGTAGTACCAGTTTTGCATTAGTATCAGTGTGGACGTAAGAACATAACCTAAACCGAAGCAATGGTGCGAAAACATTCAACATATTAAAGTATTTATGCTCAATATCGACAAATGATCCACTTACCCCACTGATACACTTCCCCCACTGTACCTTATAAAAGTAGCTTACTAATACTTCTAAAACGTAAGCATGTCATACTGATGATAGCTACTAGCCTTGCGAAGCAGACGAAATAATAGACAGTTCTAGTATTATCTTGATTTCAAAAAAAAAATGATTTTCAAAATCGTTGTATATGTACCAATTATGGCAATAGTGTTACTCGCCATAAAACTCCACCAATTATGAACACAACACTTTCCAAAAATGATGTGTTAAATTAATAATAAGTCAATTTATCGCAATGCGATGATGGGAGCAAATAAATTTTCTAAAGGGAGTCGAAATGTTGTGAAAATTCAAAATATGATACAAAACAGCATTAATAAGCACATAAGGTTCGTGATTGTGGGGAAAAAGAGCGAAAATTAAAAAAATCGAGTATCGCTGAAATTACTCTCTTTTCCATGAATTTTGCAGCTGCCGCATGTGGACGTGTTCAAAAGTATGATTGAAGAATCCTAATAATTGAGCCCTAAACTTGAAGATAACGTCTTACCGACAGAGCAAAATTCCATTTATAAGAATGTCATCACAACTCCGTGAGGTCTGTTTTGTTTGGGCGAGTCACTCCAGAGTTCTTTTAAAGTGTGAGTAAAGGTGAGCATAGCAACAAGAGAAAAAAAGTACCAGATAAAATCCTCACATTTTCTCGCACTCTCTCTCGAATCGTTTAAGGATATGTGTTGAGAATTTTGGGTTCAATGTTTACTCCTGAAAATCATTACATTCTTGCATCGCATAGGAGTTTCTGTCAATTCGGTGAATAGTCTCGTCATGGAAGACACCCGTAAAACAGCTTTACTTCTTTTATTTTACTGGACAAAAAAAAAGTAATCTAAATTTCGGCGCGTTGTCCTTTATCTGTTAAGAATGAGACGTGCGTGAACCAATATTTCGAAAAGTTCGTTTTTCGGAAAGAACTGCACTAATCAAGACCTAATTATCATCAGAGACGAATAATTTTAACATTCCTATGATATTAGCCATTACATGCTAGTGAATCAGTAATATCAATTATTTTGTGTTCCTACTATTGCCATAATTGGTACTATAGCGATAATTGGAACTTCTATCCTAGCATATTAGATGGATTTATTTTTTCGATTATTCTATTTTTCTTGATTTCATAAATTATTTGAAATTCCTTATTTCAAGTTTGGAAACAAAAACTTGAATACTATTGGATTCAAAGCGCACTCCTTCATAGTTTGGATAAGTAAAAGAACTTTCAACACATAAATCTAGCTGGTGATAATAGATTTTAGGTTTGCAATGAGAATTTCGTTTGCTGATTCGATTCAGTTCATTAGGATTACAAGAAGAGTTCTCTTTCATAATTTTCAAGACTTTTTTTAGACAGATTGGCGTTGCTATGTTGTTGTTCAGGAAGTGGCCTAAAGGGGGCCTAACAAATCCTTGTTATACAGAAGTAATGTCAGCCGCAGTAATCAAGATTCTTACAAATTTCGTAGTTTGCATAGATTGTACTGATGTTATTTGTTTGTGATTTTGTCTCATATCGCTGCACATCAATTATATTTGTAAATTTCAACTTCAACTACGAACTATTGAGACAGAAAATACTAATGCTTTGCGTAATCCAGTGAAAAAATCTTTAAGAATTTTTACAAAGAACTCACGAGGAATATCCATCGTGATTCTTCCACGAACTTTTCTCCTGGAATTCCCGCGGAAAAATATGCCCGGGATTAGTAGTTCTTATTCAACAGATTTTTCATTAAGTTTCTTTAGCTCTCTGATTTTTTGAAGAAACTCAAATCGCTGTGAAAAAACTCTTGAAGAATAGGTTCCTAAAGCCCTGTCCCAATTTTAGCACCAAACGCTTATGTTTAGGCCAAAAACACATGTTTACTCCATTTTTTAAAGCTTTTTGATGGTTTCCAGCCAAAAAAGCATTTTTTCTGATTTTTGAGATTTTGTCACACCCTTTGCTTTAAACCCAAATTTTGGGTGTATTTTTTTCTCCGTGTCCCTTCCGAAATGTCAGATAGTTTGACGTTAACGTCAAACATGATTAAATACACTCAAATAAAGATTTAAAAAAAAAAAAAAAAGTCAAACATGATCAAAAGTGTCAAGGTTCAAATTTGGACCCATTTTTTAAACTAAAGTTTAATTATGGCATAACCGTTCTTTGAGCGGGAAAATTGGTGGTTGCAAGAACACGCTCTGTCGTGTTATTTAATAAAAACAAGTTTTTATCAAAAATTTTAAGACCCTATTCGTTGAAGATATAAGACAAAAGGTCGAATACGCGTTTTTTTCGATTAAGCTACATTCGACCGAATGCGCAATAGGACGAATGGACAAATTTTTACTGTTCCTAGTTTTTGTTAATTACGTCAAAGTGTTAATTATTTTTGTGCTTCGTGAAGCCCAAGCAGGACAGTTCGGTTTTGCGTCGTCCGATAGATTTAGCTCACAGTTTCGCGCATGTTTTCGTCGCCGGAGATTTTTTTTCCTGTTTTGGAGCGTCTTGCTGGGTAATGCTTCGTGATGCCCAAGCAGGACAGTTTTTACATTCAGAAATGGAATAGTGAAAAGTAGTTTGTTCCAGTATGATACTTTTTCTTTTGTGAGCCTTCCGAATCGTTTTTGTCCGCGTCGTGGAACTTCTGATCGTTTCTTGAACGGAAAATGTTATTTTCGGAGTTTGATAATTATGTTCAGATTGCGCATTCTGTCCGGGCGAGTGTTACGCAACTAACAATCGGTTGTGGATGCTTTTTAACCGTTCGATGACCCTGGAGGGATCGATTCTGCTTTTCGTATAATTTTGAGCAGAAAAACCGACTGTGTTATCCTAGGGTGTTTAGTTCGAACGCGCTTCCTTTCGTTTTTGAATTATCTAAAAATACAGTACCACCCAGTACAGTTTTTCAATGGGCACAGTTCAGTTTTTCAATAGGCGTGATTTTTTTTTTTTTTTTTTACGTGTATCGTTATTTTATACAATCCGATGACCCTGGAGGGATCGGTTTTGCTTTTTACTGGTTATTGAGCAAAAATATTACTGCACAATCGACAAGCATTTCGCGAAATACTATTTATACTATAAATAAGCTATTGTTTTCTCTTTTGATTGCCGGCATTCAAAAGATTAATTTGAAAACGCTTAAACAACAAATATTTATGGTCTATCCTTAGCTTTCCAGGCGAATCCTGACAATATACCTTCCCCAACCTCCAACTCCGTAGCACTTATGAGGGTGTCGCTGAGTCGGTGGCCTCTCATTAAGTAAGTGCTACATCAACATTTCCTTCCCCTATCCCAAGTTACGGTAAAGATGGGCGTGGCCGGGAATAGCGATATTCATGCTTTTAGTATTCTTGTTTATGATTTGAACAAGGTATACTCCCCTGCCTTGTTCTTGAAAGTAGTCAGGATGAGATTATTAAAAAGAAACATGAATGTTGCTAGTATCCAATCTACGAAGTATACCGTAACTACGCTAACGCTAACGCTAACGCTAACGCTAACGCTAAAATTTTAAGACCCTATTCGTCAGAGAACGCCTTAAAATGTTTAAGATTTTCCCAGGAAGGTCCTATACGTACTTATTACACATAAATTCCAATTGTTAGTTCAAAATATCATACATCGTGAATTTTCTGGAATTACTGAAGATTTCATCAACAAATAGCACAAGAAATTATAGGACTAATACTTTTTCAGCAATGTCAGAACAAAACGACTGATTTTCGTCACTTAGAAATCGTGAGATGAACTACCAACAATCATCAATAATGCTAACAGATTTCAATGAGGATCTGGAACAACACAGACACACGCAGTTTTTTTTCAGCTCTTCCGGATGCCTTGGTTTGACATTTGTCTATAAATAACCATCCTCTATGTAGTATAATAATTTGATTTCTATAAGTTTCCTATAAGCTTCGGTGATCATGGTGGTCTATACTGTCCATAAAAGCATAACTGTGGATTTTTGAACCAACACCTTTTTTCGTCGCAGCATACATGTTTTAAATTACACTTTAGTATGCATATAAAAATTAACACACTTTGTTTGAAAATATTGTGCACCAAAATATGAAGTTGGTGCAGTTCCATATTAAAAAAATAAAGGCATAACAGTCTCTATATGAACTTCCAACCCTGATAGTAACTGCAAAACTTAATTTGTGTTTACGTTTCTATTTTTTGCTGATCAATAGAAGCAAAATGAGTAATCTGTGCGGATGTGTGAAATGAATATGACATGTGCAAATGTACCAGAAAATTATGAACGCGCTTTTTTCTTAAAGCATACTTTTTCCTTATGCCTTTATGGGCAGTATAGACATGAACAAATCATATTATACGTCAAGTTCAATAAATATTATTTTGAACGTGTTTGAAAAAAAAAAACGCACAGTAGTCAATATGATCATTTTTATGATCAATTTTCGGATCTTCAGAGAAAGTTGTAGTGGTCATAATTTTCATGAATTGACCATTTTTATGGAAATTGCGGATTTTTCAGTGAACCAAGTTATTGACCATTGCAGCCAAGTGATGCCCACATTTTGAAACTATTTATTCAATAACCGGCACCTTTCTGATAATATTTGGGTCACTTCTAAAAACCAACGCGGAGAGCTTCAAAGGAATGGCACCAACGCTCAAAACTGGTACAACTATTTCCCTTCAATGAAAGCTAAAACAATCGGTTGGAGAATTGCTAGGAACGAGCGTTTTGAAAATTGTAAGTTCATCCTGACATTTTATGGGTTAAAATATATTCACAGTTTCGGCTTATAATCCGTAAAAATCTATAATTCATCTAATAACTCCACTGTACGGCATGCCATGATATTTAGATCACTATTTTCAGACCATAAAAGTCTTGAACAATTTTGATAAAAACATTATCCTCAAAATACTATATGGATGCATTGAAATATTGAAATCAGTCTAGTATCAGGTTCAATCACACACCTGTGTGGCAAGTCTTCAGAACACCATCAATAAATCCTAAGCACCTACACCTCCAACGCAGACTCTACAACGTAGTTGGAAACATCATCTTCAAAAAAGTTCAAAGGGACGGTTGACAAATTCAACCCAAAAACGAAGTGAAATTACCCCACTGCACAACAGCTCTACAGACTTTTCGGTTCACCATTCAGAAGCTTTTATGGTCTTCTACAAATTTCCAAAAAAATATTCTTAGGATACTTTATTAAAACGTTTGAATGATTTTGGCCAATTATCAGATCCATTAACTCCATTGTGTTATTGAATTTCGACTAGTTCTGACAACCATAAACGTCTGCTTGTCGACTTCGCCGAAAGCATACTTTTCAACGTACATCGTTGAAAAGTTCACACAATTTTTTTATAATCAAAATCAATCACTCTACCATACTTCAAAATTCGAGATTATTCGCTCCACCATCCGAAGGTACTGTGCCGGAAACATTCTCAAAAAATCATAGAAACATCTAAATATTATTGCAAAAAATTAAGTCATTTTTCTGAGGTGATTTGGTATGGTGATTTTCTATGATGATCTCAAGCGCCATCTAGGTTTTTCTTAAGCACGACATCCTCAAAATGCTTCACAGAAACATTTATTCAATTATGGTCATTATCAAATCAAATTACTCCACTGTGAGGCACAATGTCAAAGGTATTAAACAATACTCAATACTACAATACTAAATATACATTTTTTCCAAAACCTGAAAGCAACATTACCGATTTTGTCAATAAAAATAAAAAATGATTTTGTGTAACGCGACACCATTTAAAGATAAACGTAATGCGCCGCTCATCAAATGAATTAAATGAGATTCAGCAATTATTCTATATTTCCTTCTAGTTTGAAGTCACACTGTGGTTTTCCAACAATACATAGATGGATTGCCTAGAACAAACTCAGATTATAAAAATTATAACGGAGCAGATGTAGGCGATTATAGAGTGATGTTTGAAAAAGTGCATTTTCGCAATGGTGCCGTTACGAAACGTAATTGCTTTTGTACCGTCGATGGGGGTGACAATGGGTCTAGGGGGTGAGATTGGGTCAAAACGGAAAAATATGTTTTGTGAAATATTTCAGCTAATAACGCTGATATTACTAAAATTAATAATTCATATGTTAGGGAACATATTATTACACATAATTCATAACAATATACATTTTTGGAAATAGTAGTTTTTGTGTACTACATCAATAAACTTGTATGTTGAAACTAGATAAAATTTACAACATTAAATTTCTCCTGTACAAAATATAACGCATGTACTCTTGCCTCTATCGTTGTATTAGTAGAATGTAGAAAGTCTTTTCATTACACATCACAGGTATTTTCCGGAATCTGTTTGATTTTCCCACAAAAAAATCATTTTTTTCGGTACGATGTCCAAAACATTGGAAATGGGGGTGAGATTGGGTCAAGCAAGAACGATAGTAAATGAAATTCCAAGTCCACTTTTTTGACATTTTACGGTGCCGGGTGTTCTCTTTTTTCATTCATATGTGTTTATTCTTTCTAAATACAGCATCTCTGAAACATCAAACAAGTCTACTTGAGTATTCCGTGCATTGAATAACAATACAACGTATTTTGACAACTTCTCAAACCAGCAACTGTGTTTCGTGCGCAGCATCATCGTAAATTTTTATCAAAAGGGTTTATTTTTCTTAAATTGATTATTTATCAGTGTTTTCATATTATAGAAATATCTCACGGAAGTACAAATGAGTTTGATCGCTAAAATACTGGGATTATGACGTCAACTTCGGCCTGAAATTTATTGATCGTGGAATGTCGCACCGAAATTTAACTATTTGCGAAGGTTTAAAATAATCACTGTTTCAGTACACCTTTGGGGAAACTGAATGGGCTTTATAGCAATGGGGATGAGACTTTGAAGACAATTTGAGGGAAAAACCAAGAAAATTTATGTAAACTTGACGAAAAATGTTGGTTTTCACATATTTTTTCTCATAGCTCTTCAATTTTCAGTATAATCTTTCTTTTAAGTGGGTTTATCATACTTGTGAAACATCTTAGATATCTTTTTGTCTTGTTTGCATCGTTTTTTGGCAAGATTTTCCAGCTGTGAATGGTTTTGAAATCATATTCTCAAAAACAAGTTATTTCAATTACAGTGACCCAATGTCACCCCCTCTATGGGGTGAGATAGGGTCATTTTTCATTCACTTATGGTGCCGCTGTGAATAAATATTTGTCTTTAATTTTTTGAACAGTTGTTAATGTACCATCAAAGTACGTACACACACAATTTGAAGTTTATTGGAGATAAATTGCGATAGTTATTCAAAAAATAAATCGCACATATCCCTTTTTGACCCATTGTCACCCCCAACGACGGTACACCATATATACAATGTGAAGTTTCGAAATTAATCTCACAACATCAAGTACATTTAATATGCAAAATATAACACCTGTTTAATCGCCTGATCACTAGGCATATTTCCGAGAAAATTTGATTTTCATAAAAAATCAATATGACTGTCTATGTCTATGTGGAAACTAGTTTTGATGGGTTATATTGACCAACGCGATTGTTAGTTCTGCAAAAGAAGGTTTCTGCTCAGTCCCAATATTTTTAGACACAATATGGAATGCAAGATTTCGTTTGACGTACTCGTAGTACATATAACGCTTTTCTTTTCATTTTTTAGAAATATTATCTCTTGGGCTGGCCAAAACCAATGCGTCTACCCTACACAGTTTTTCAAAAATAATAAATAAATCACGAGCTCGGTTTGCGTTATCCAAAAGCGTAGAGTTAAAATACTGTTGTCCGTGCTCTTGGTGCACACGTTTAAGAATTTTTCAACTTTATATGTTTTGTGGATCACACAAATCATAACACTGGAAATGTGAGTCTTTAAATAAATTTATTAACGATCACAATAAATTAAACATCTAACGGATGGGATTGGATACCAGGTTGTCGGCGTGAGAGGTACATATTAGACAGTTTCACAAAAAACAAAATGTCTGGGATTCAACCAGTCACCCCCTAGTCCTAGTTGCAATACTTAAACAAATTACCAGTCAAATTTTCATCCAATTTGGAGAAGATTAGGAGGTGCCTCAAGTCGAATTTGTGTTTTTTGGCTATTTTTTACATTCAAAAATTCTAACGAGAAATTGGAAAAACGAAAATCAAAATAAATACCACTAGTTGAACGTATTATTAGTACTTTACAACTTCTGAGAACACTGTATGCCGATTAGAGATGGTTTTGACCTCATAAAATTGATTTCTGTTCATTAAAGTACCTGTAAAACATACATTTCTCTACAGTTTTTGTTCTACAAGATTCTTAACCTCATGCCTAATCATAAAAGTTCAACCGTAGTATCATTCCTTTGTTATTTCCGAACATTATTGTAGTACATCATTTTTGTATCCGAATTACAGATAAATTGTAAAAATTCGTCGGAAATACGACATTCCTTATTCCCCTGCATTTAGAGCTGCTGCCAAATGGTGCAATTGCTGACATGTTACAAAAATGAACATAGTAGCTTTGCTTTTTCAATGATGGATGATGATTGAAGAAAACAGCTATCAAATGTCATCAACGCAGTCGTGTTTCAAACAACATTCGCATTTGATGCCAAGCTTTTACATATGTGATATAGCCCCGAGGTTAAGCTTCTCGACTACTAATCTTGAGGATCAGAGTTTGATTACGGGAGTTCATTTAGAGTGTTGTTTTTTGCCATGGACCAAATGACCTGAGGCCAATAAATTTCATCACGATTCATTGTTCAAAAGTGCATCTTGTGTCTGAGTCTTAATCACAAAAATCTCCCACTTCTAAGTGAATGAAGAGAAAGTAGTGATTTGCGCCTTTAGTCCTTTTTCTATGCTGCATATAATAAACATTGGTTTCACTCTTTTTTCTTTTCAAGAGACTTTGCCCTGACGGGGCATTCGTCTATGTAAAAATAATTGGTTTCACTCGAAAAAAAGAATCATAATTGAACTCCGATCCTCAAGATCGGTAGTCGAGAAGCTTAACCTCGGGGCTATATCACATATGTAATTGCTTGGCATCAAATGCGAATGTTGTTTGAAACACGACTGCGTTGATGACATTTGATAGCTGTTTTCTTCAATCATCATCCATCATTGAAAAAGCAAAGCTACTATGTTCAATTTTGTAGCATGTCAACAATTGCGCCATTTGGCAGCAGCTCTAAATGCAGGGGAATGAGGAATGTCGTATTTCCGACGATTTTTTACAATTTATCTGTAATTTGGATACAAAAATGATGTACTACAATAATGTTCAGAAATAACAAAGGAATGATACTACGGTTGAACTTTTATGATTAGGCATGAGGTTAAGAATCTTGTAGAACAAAAACTGTAGAGAAATGTAGGTTTTACAGGTACTTTAATGAACAGAAATAAATTTTATGAGGTCAAAACCATCTCTAATCGGCATACAGTGTTCTCAGAAGTTGTAAAGTACTAATAATACGTTCAACTAGTGGTATTTATTTTAAATTTTCGTTTTTCCAATTTCTCGTTAGAATTTTTGAATGTAAAAAATAGCCAAAAAACACAAATTCGACTTGAGGCACCTCCTAATCTTCTCCAAATTGGATGAAAATTTGACTGGTAATTTGTTTTAGTATTGCAACTAGGACTAGGGGGTGACTGGTTGAATCCCAGAAATTTTGATTTTTGTGAAACTGTCTAGTACATATGTGTACTAATTACAAATTAGGTCTGTCTCTAAATAGTCATTTTGATATAGTTCTGTACAGTGGCTGATAAAGATCACACTCGTGATAAGGTTACGTTAATGGAATGTATCCCTTACAAGAGAATTACATCTGGCTTGGACTCCTGTTTTTTGAAGAATCTAGCACTTTTCCTGTACGAAGCGTTCAATACCGTGTGTCTTCTTCTTCGTTTTATTCCAGGTATCACATTCCATCAGTGGTAAAAGCTGCATCTGAGCTTAGTATTTCAGAGCGCTTTCACAATTGTTAACTGAGAAATTTTAATTCATTAAGAGCCAATCTACAGCGTGTTCAGCCAAATACTGGAATGTGTATCAGAAACAGACTCCGAGGCACTCGCAGTTGGAATATTTAGGGCTATCCAGGGTTTTTAGGGCTATTTAGGGTTTCTTAACTGTTTCTGTATCTAAGTTAAAAATTTAACTAGAATTCACAATTTTCCGTGACCTGGAACTATTTTAAACCACATTTGAAATTAGTATGGAAATCGGTTTTGAATCACCCCTTGGCAAGTTTTACTTCGGGATGAACTGTCATTATGTAAATGGAATTGTCATTGAGTCGATGGATTGAAATCTTTTTTAATCATTTATGATGTAAACATTAAGATATTGAAGTGCAATAAAATCGTGTTATATTAAGAAAAATGTGCACTATCGACCAAGCTACAAAAAACTGTAAATTTTTCTTCACTAAACAACCCAATACGCTCTTCTAATAAATTATGCGATGGACAAAAGATTTGATACGAAAAGATCCTTGACCGGACCTAGAACTTTATCAGAGGATTCCATAAAAAATGCAAACACTAAATGGAGTACCATTTTACGAAGATATCAGAAAAAAATATTCCCAACCATTAGTTTCTGAAAATAAAATGTTCATCTGCGCGAAACAAATAACTCAATCACTACATTTTCTCCGCAAACAAAATCACATAGATCAAAATTTTTCATTTGACTGACACGTGCGTCATAATCGTTCGAAGTTATTATTTTCGTTGCACAGAACTATAAACTAAATGCCTATCGACTGAGATTCTATCGAAAATCTCAGAGAAGACTTCAACATTTCACTCAAGTATCAAACTGACATATCACATATCCACAGCAAAGCCAACAGAGTTATTCAGAGGTTTTGCTTATCCAACTTCTATCCGTACCAGAAACTTATTCATAGTGTTGCAGGTTGTTGATCCTTAGTTCTTGACTCGAGAAACTTCTTTCTTCACTAGCTAGCTTTAAACGGACGAGGTTTGATGTTCTATCACTACCTAGGGCGGGTTCCACTCTTGCACTGAACTGATTGCCATGGTTCGATAATCGCTTTTATAGGGAACTGCAATCCTGTTTATTTTGTTTTGATCATGCAGGGCAAATCAAATTCTGACCGGGAACTTCCTTCACCAACACATTGGCGCGTTTGCTTCGTAGTTTCGTAGATCCCGTTGCCGGATCCATTGAAGATGAAACGAAGAACACACGGCGGTTGGGATTACAAGGCAAAAAAAAATGATACTCGCGTTTAATTATGTACACGTAATCGCGCTGCATCCAGGGCATAAGAAGATTCTACTAAGAAAAGATCTCAATGTATCGTCTCGTATTTCGTCATCTTTATTTGTGCCTTTGTAACTAACTTGTTTGGTTGAAAATACAATGTGATTCTTTTCGCGTGAAGATCACCTGTGGAGTTCATTTGCCGAAGAACCTGATTTTGGAATAGGAGTATGACTGTTCCACTGAGCGATACTTATCTAGAGTTTAATTTGAATGGCGTGAATGATGAGAGCGACAACTCAGAATTTAATCGGGGTTTCAATGATATCTTCATTATATCAATTCTTGCGTAAAAGGCAAAAGACTGACTGTGACAACCATGTTCAAATAATAATATGATTATTTGCACCGCTTGATGCTGGCAACAAAAACCACACGATCAACCGGATATGCCCATCTTTGAGGAGATCGTAAAATATGATGTCGCAGGGCCATTATTTGATCCCAAGAACGAATTACAGTCAACTCTCCATAACTCGATATTGAAAGGACCATCGAGTTAGTTAGGTATCGAGTTGCAGAACACAGAATTAGTGCAACTACGATCCAAGAGAGTTAGTCATGGAAACCAAAATTTACTATGGTTCTTTAATTTGTTATCGAGGTACGGAATATCGAATTAGGGAGAGTTGAAACATGAAACGCGTTAAGAACTAATTGTTGGCACCAGCTTGACTTTGAATTGTAGGCGATTTAAGGCTGAATCATATAAAGCTATAAAGTTTACTTCAGAATAGCCGTTCTATTTTAGATTTCTTCTGATTTATAATTTTAGAATGTTGTTCTAAATGTTTAAGGAAGGATAAATAGACAATTTTCTATTTTATTGTGTTCATTCACGGATTACTCCTTTGTTTTACAGTATTTAGATATACACTCCAGGGCAAAAGTTTGAGTTCACCCCCTCAAAAACATACAAAAGTATTCTGTCCATTAGGACGATTCAAATTTTTAAAAATGTTTGAAAATATAAGTAGAAACTTATTATCCCATATTGCAAACTCATTCTTCAAGCCTTAATGAAGCATATTGCTGAAGGAAAAACACCTTTTTGAGCTAATTTTGAACATGTTTGCAAGGCTATAATCCCATATTAAGCCAAACAATAGCAAACAAACTCATGAATATCTCTTCTGCTGTACGTCGGATTGAATTTCTCTCTTCAGCAAATGTCTTTATTATGGTTTGAAGAATGAGTTTTTACTATGGGATAATAAAGTTGTACTTACATTACAGTACTAGCGTGTTTGAAACATATCTCAAAGTTTCTTCATAGTAATTTCCATATAAACCTACATTGTCTTTGGGCCACCTTTAAATCACCACCTAGAAGCTGAAAATTTCACAGAACACTATTTTTATGGTAAGGATGGTAAGAAGTATTGTAACAGATGGTTCCAAATTTGGGCTTGTGACTCCATCACAAGAGATGATTTTGTTCACCTGAATGCGGCCCTGTATATTATGCTCACGGGAAAGGGCTCATCTCTCACTCTCCCATCTCCAATACTCCACTGCACTGTGACGTCACGCATCAATTTTGACAGGTACTGGTCCTGTTGTTTACAGTTTGGACTTAGTACTTTTTTCGAATCTTTCTTAATTTCGTGAAAGTTTGCTCCGATGAGAGGTCAAATCCACTGCAGATACCCACGGATCGTATTATTCTATCTTCCTACCGTGGAAAATCGTCACCATCAGCATGCTGGTGATAGAAATGCGAAGATGAAAAAATGATGGAAAAAACGACTAAGTCCGAAACGTAAACAACAGGACCAGCAGTTGTCAAATAAGTGAGGTTAGGCCCGTCATATGCAACGCTATATATCTCCCTGCGATATCACACACTCTCACAAAGTTTCTTTCTCACAAAGTTTCTTTCTCGCCTCGAGAGATTTGTTCACAGCGGTTTGAACATCGGCGTGCACTCAGTCCCGAGTTCCTTAGCACTATCCATAGGCAAGGCAAGGAGTGGCGTAACTCATAAGGCACGAATATGAAAAATATCCGACAAACTCGGGTTTGTTCGGATTCTTATGAAAAAGAAGAAACGGTAAATGCTCGGCCGTTCCGAACACGCTAGAGTGCAGCAAGTGCGCGACGTGTTAAAAGCTTAACGTTTGCAAAAGTGCGATAGTGAACATATAGTGATTTTTTTAACATCTCTGTCTTGTAGTTTTTATAAGGTCTAGTGTCCAAAAGAAATCAAAAATCACAATTAGTACTGTTAATAGTGGTTAAGAAAATATGTAAAAGTGGTTAGTAATGTTAAATGTGAATACTTCATGCAAAATATCTAAAATCTGTTGTCTGCTTAAAACTAGGGTAGTGTGACACATAATCGCCTATTCTAAAAGTATTACTATCAATGTTCGATACGATCGCAGAGAAAAAGGTAAATTATCCATGCACAATTTCTTAAAATCTATAAAAACTATTGTATATTAGTTATTTACTTGCTAAATTACGGTTTTTCATGGGAGTTCATATATATCACGTGGCAATATTCTAATATGGTGTGTAGGTCCATACCAGGGCATTTTTCTTTTGTATTTTGGACAAGCCATTGTCTGCGCCGCCATCTCGCTTGGACAAAGGACGGAACAAGACAATACTGAACAAAAGGATCGAGCTTGAAGAGCGGGCAAACCAAAACCCCGCTAGAAAGGCGCCATTTGGGATCTTCCGATTGCCGGAATTGTTCAACGGTTCTAAACCATATCCAGCCAATACTCATCCTGAAGCCAAGATCTAGCAGTTTTCCGACTATACTGCGCACGATCAGTGGCTGATGTTTCACCACCAACACCGGAGGGCAATATTCGCCGATGTTACCCAAGCTGTTCAGCTAGGCACCCAATACAGCAACCCATTGTCTGGGTATGCAAAGAAAGAACACGCAACAATACCAAGCCAAACCTAGACCTAACCGCAAGTAGCAAATGTGACGTTACAATAACTTTCGATTTTTGTAAAATTAGCTTAATATAATTCTGTGCATGTGAATTCGATCGTCTAAGTCATTTCAGTGTGTTTAAAGTCTCACTATTGTTCTATTCTTCTCTCTGTTCCATTCCGGGTCCACAAAGGGATCTTCATGCCTCTTTCCCTCCTTGTTCTGATTGGAATGTTATTTGTGGTGTGGCCTTTGAGCTTGCATACAATCGTAAGTAGTTGTTAGTGAGTTTACCCAACCCTAGTTACGTTAGTGGATGTGTTCTTAGTTTCAGTTCCCGTTGGAGATGGATTCTTCGAGTGAAGTTTGAGTGAGTGTGTACCGATTCCCCTTCTTCCGACTCTGTAGATAACCTTCAACTGATCATAGCCGAGGGGGTTATAGCATATGGAAGATTGGATCTTCGATTTTTTTAAAAATTTGAATCGCCCTACTGTCCATATCTCTGTGATTACGCGTTCAATTTAAACTCTCTAAGCCGCATTCGAAAGGCAAAGAGTTATTCTTACTTCGTATGTACTTTTCCGAAAATATTTTTTGAATTTTTTATACTAAATTTTGGCTTAAAGTTGTGACATTTTACAAAAAAAACACGCTAAAAAAACATAATTAATTTCCTCAGCATTGTATCGACCAAAATTTTAAAACAAGGTATCATTAGAATCGTAATCTTATATTCTTTAAAGAGTAATCACGATTTTTTTTGCGGAAAAATCTGAAAACTATTTAAAATCAATGAAACCCTCATTCAAGTCATCGTGCGATAGTTTGGATTCATCCCTCAGTATGATGCAAATCGTGCAAAAGTTTGGGTTCACCTGAGCCACATGCAAATCATTTTTGTCAATATCTCTACCCTTTTTCAACCGTTTTTAATAATTCATAGCCTTTTCAAACGCAAGTAATGGCGCGTACATGATTGGTTTGAGATTTCACAGTTTTTTTCGTGTTTTAAGTAAGTTTTTTGCACGATACACCATACTGAGAGGTGAACCCAAACTTTTGCACGATGACTTTAATGACTGTTTCATTGATTTTGTATAGTTTTCAGATTGTTACGCAAAACAATCGTGAGTGCCTTTCAAAGAATATGAGATTACGATTCTAATGACACCTTGTTTTAAAATTTTGGTCGATCCAATACTGAGGAAATTAACTATGTTTTTCAGTATGTTTTTTGAAAAATGTCACAACTTTAAGTAAAAATTTAGTATACAAAATTCAAAAAATGTTTTTGGAAAAATACATACGAAGTAAGAATAACTCTGTGCTTTTCAAATGCGGCTTAGATAGTTTCAATTGGACGTGTAATCCCAGAGTTATGGACTGAACACTTATGTATGTTTTTTTGGGGGGTGAACTTAATCTTTTGCACGGGAGTGTAGTAGTCTGAGACTATGATTTATGACGCCATGAGATTCCTGAATTCTGCTGCCTATTTGCCTTTACAATGCTCTGGACAGCAAGTTAATTTGCTCCAAACTGACTTGCGAAAATTAACTCGCAATAAGTCAAAAGTTTTTGTCATTTGTGGCTTTAATGCCAAACATCGGTCATGGAATAATTCTCAAAGTAATTCCAACGGCAGATTTTGTTTATTTGATGTTTTTCCTCTTCTAGAAATCCTTCTACGATTGATTTGGTCTTAACCGACTGTAGTCATCTTTGTAGCCAACTGATTACTCATGCTGATTTTGATTCTGATCATGTCCCTGTTACATTTCAAATATCCCAAGAAGTGATTCTCAATCCTATCAGCTCCACTTTCAATTATTTACGAGCCGACTGGAATATATATGAAACGTATGTTGACTCTAATCTTGATGTTAACATTTCTATAGAAACTAAACTTGATATTGACAATGCTCTTGAAACTTTAACAAGTTCCATTCTAAAATGTGAAGTAAAATTTGAATCCGTGATTATGGACGATGATCTTAAACTCTTGATCCGTCTTAAAAACGTGAGGAGAAGTCAATTTCAACGCACTCGCGATCCTATATTATAATTATATGGCAGGATTTGCAGAAATAAATCAAGAAACGTTTTACACAATTAAGAAAACAAAATGAAAATAAAATTTCTTAATTGGACCCTGGCTCTAAGCCCTTTTGGAAATTATCTAAAATCCTGAAAAAACCTCAGAAGCCAATACCGGCATTGACAGAGGAAAACAACTTATTACTAACTAATTTCGAAAAAGCTCAAGAACTTGCTATGCAGTTTGACAGCGCGCACAATTTTAATTTAGGATTTACTAGTCCAATTGAAAATCAAGTTACTCAGGAGTTCGAAAATATTCTCAATCAAGAGAACGTTTTCGAAAATGCCTGTGAGACTGATTTGGAAGAAGTGAGAACTATTATTAAAAAAAATCAAAAATATGAAAACTCCTGGCGATGATGGAATTTTCTACATCCACATCAAGAAACTTCCAGAAAGTAGCTTATCATTTTTAGTTGATATATTTAACAAATGTTTTCAATTATCATATTTTCCTGACAAATGGAAAAATGCTAAGGTTGTTCCAATTTTAAAACCAGGCAAAAACCCTGCAGAAGCTTCTAGCTATCGAATCAGTTTGCTTTCCTCCATCAGTAAACTTTTTGAAAAGGTTATTTTGAACAGAATGGTGGCCCACATAAACGAAAGTTCAATTTTTGCCAATGAACAGTTCGGATTCCGCCATGGACATTCGACCACTCATCAACTTTTACGTGTAACAAATTTGATCCGTTCCAACAAATCTGAAGGCTATTCTACTGGTCTTGCTCTTCTAGACATAGAAAAAGCATTCGACAGTGTTTGGCATGAAGATTTGATCGTAAAATTAAAAAACTTTAATTTTCCAACATAAATTGTTAGAATAATTTAAAGTTATCTGTCAAATCGTACACTTCAGGTTAATTATCAGAACTCCAGATCTGAAAGACTTCCTGTAAGAGCTGGCGTTCCCCAAGGCAGCATTTTGGGACCAATATTATACAATATTTTCACATCTGACTTACCTGAGTTACCTCAGGGATGTCAAAAATCCTTGTTTGCAGTTGACACAGGCCTCTCCACCAAAGGACGAAGCCTGCGTGTCATCTGTAATCGATTGCAAAAAAAGTTTAGATATTTTTTCTTCATACTTGCAAAAAAGGAAGATTTCTCCTAATGTTTCCAAAACTCAACTTATAATATTCCCACATAAACCAAAAGCTCTTTATTTGAAACCTTCAAGTAGACATGTTGTCACGATGAGAGGAGTTCCAATAAATTGGTCAGATGAAGTTAAGTATCTTGAGCTCATGCTAGATAAGAATTTTACTTTCAAAAATCACATTGAGGGCATTCAAGCCAAATGTAACAAATATGTAAAATGTCTCTATCCCCTTATTAATAGAAAATCAAAACTTTGTCTTGAGAACAAGCTTTTGATATTCAAACAAATTTTCAGGCCAGCCATGTTGTATGCTGTACCAATATGGGCTAGTTATTGTAATACCAGAAAGAAAGCTCTACAGAGAATTCAAAATAAAATTTTGAAAATGATTCTGAAGCTTCCTCTCTGGTAAAGTACCAATGAATTACATAGAATATCCAATTTTGAAACATTGGAACAAATGTCAAATGAAATAATAAATAATTTCAGGCAAAAATCGTTACAATCTTCTATTGCCACGATTAATGCGTTATATGTTTTGGTTAAGTTAGGTTAAGTATATTCGAAGCATTTTTTTCTCTTCTAAGCAGGTGAAATCAACTCACCTGTAAAAAATCTGAAATGAATGTAATGTTTGGAATGATACTAATAAAGAAATTAAAAAAATCTAGTTGGTTAATGCTTAACGGCATACATGTGTAACCCATACAGAGGGGTATGATGCACCTTAACCATGATTGTTTTTACCAGATTCTGCATAATTAAATTGGTAAAGTCTTCAGATAACTTATATGATTGAAACTTATTTTAGAATGGATCGTTCTGCACGACCAATGGAGGAGAATGACCTAAGTTAACTTTTATGCTAAAAAATGTGTTTTAATAAGACTCTTTGTTAACGTATTATAAACCTTAATTCCAATAACCATGAAAAATATTCAAATTTGAAAGAACAGCCTGTAGTCAAAACAAGGAAAAATCTCTTATAAAAATTTAAGCAAGTGTTATGCAAATAATTGTTATGTCAGTTTGACAACAAAGAACAGCAGATGATTATCAAAATATAAGCTGTATTATTACCAATAATAAAGAAACCAGTACAAATCGAAAGATCTCTCGTCAACTTAGAGTCTTGACGCAAGCTCACAATTTCGCCTTGAATGAACGGATCCTTTTTTTTTTTTTATCTTGGAGCACTTATAGAGCGACAAACATGACGTTTCGCCACATCATAAAGACCAACAAATTAATTAGCTGATCAGTTGTTGGGACACACTTATGAATCCTATACATCAACGGAAAAAAAATGATTATTATTTTTTCCTGATTCGGCCAAACGACCCGTTCGGTCAAATGGCATTCGACAAAACGGCATTCGGTCAAAAGGCCGGACTCCGTCAAAAACTAGCCAACCGAGTCCCAGATATACAATTTTTGGCCTCTACTTGAAGTAGCTATACTTCTTCAAATAGAAATTTGGGGCAAAAAAACTGGTGAATCCGGGATGATTTCTTGACCCTCCCCTTTTTCTGGGGACAGATGTAGGTGTGGCATAAGACATAATTTCAAATGACCTTGATTTTATGAATATGACAACAAAAAAGATCATAGTTTTCTAGACGAAAATCATTCTGAACTAGTAATACTTTACCTATGCTGACATATTTAGGCCGTCTAGAGGCCTCAGACTAGCTTCTGGAAGTTCTGGAAACATTGCAAAGTATGAACGATTCTCCTATAGCCGTACAAGTCTGTTATGTGACACATATATATCTTCTTGATTTTCAAGCTGATTTAAAATTGATCAAACATAATTTCATATTGATTCTAACCGTCCAGAGGACACGCGATCGATTCAAGATACCCAGGAATCCCTGGTAGAGGGAAGCGGCATCTCCAGAAAAGTGGCCACATTTAGAATAGTTCTGAAATTTTCCTTGGGACTCACCAAACTTCATGGTTTTGCAAAACAAGTTCAATAGAAGACAAAGTTTGATGCAAAATCATGAGTTGCCCCCCCTACCAAAGTTCCTTCCAGTTGTGACCCCTCTGGACGGTTAGAACCAATTTAAAATTATGTTAGACGAAATTGAAATCAGCCAGAAAAAAAATATATGTGCTTTTGAAAATGAATCGTTCATCCCTTACAAAGTTTCCAAGACTTCCAGAAACTGTTCTGGGGCCTCTGGACAGCCTAAATATTTCTTTTTTTTTTTTGAAAGCATAAGTAAAGTATTACTAGTTCATAATGATTTGCCTCCGGAAAACTGTGATCTTTTGTTGTTGTCATGTTCATATAATCAAGGTTAGTTGAAATTAACGATCAACGCTCCGTCATCGTAATCATTGCCATCATCAAAACTTCAAAAGCAGTTTTTCTGTTCAAAGCTGAAAATTATTCGATGAAAATGTGTTCACTGTGCTTCGGTTGTAGAACAGAATGCAGTGAACACATTTTCCTGTGAAATCTCTTGATTCTGAACGACGGATCCTGCCCCCTTAAACTTAACTTACATCTGCACTCAGATATAGCTGGCGGATCAAGGAACCATTCCCGTTATACCAAAAACGTACACCAATCATTTGAAATATTAAAATATTCGCATTATTTGCTTTACTAATAGAACCTATCTATTTGATGATGCATCTGTATCAAAATAGCACCGAAAAAATCAGAATTAATGGTGTCCTTCACATATCTTAGGAACGCTAAAATATCATCTAGTCCGGTTTATCTATCAGAATTGTTTGATACCGTCAGACGGGACTTCTTTTTACATGATTTAAACATTTTTAAACTTTGAGGATTTGTAACTCTAAGAATAATGGATGATTTTTTATAAGTTTTGCATACATCTAAATTGTATATGTACGTAACCAATAGGAAAAATATGAGGCAAATACATCAAGAAATTTTAAAAAATCACTGAACAGTGAAATAATGTTTACTTCAAGACAAAAAGGGACCACTTTGGACACTTTAAAAAGTAATATAATGTGATGATAAAATATTTTTTTTTTTTTCATAAATTATAAAATGATAAATAAAACACTAAATGAACATTGACACTTCACTTCACTTTTGCAAAAGAAAAATTAAAATACTAAAAAGCACTAGTAATGCGAGCAAATACTTTCAAACTCTAATATGTTAAATTAATTAACTCATTACGCGTGGTAAAGATGGACAAATTATGGGTGAAATTATGAAAAAAATCCACGTGCTCGGCTGGGATTTGAACCCAGGACTCTTGTATGCTAGACGAGCGCTTTACCAACTAAGCTACCGAGCCACTTGGTGACCCAATAACTGAGTTGGTTACAAGTTTAGAATTCAAATCCCTACAGACCACGCGGACCCCTTTCATAACCAATATCCATCCATCTCATGTTCCTACACACGCGGAGCGAGCGAGTGCGATTTGTTTAGTGTTGAAACTGTTTGCCTATCGTACCTACATCGCTTCCACAACAACTGTATTGTGGAAGAGTAAAGATGTGGGAAGGCTATCAACGTGTCGTTCTCACTCAAGTGACGACATGACTACTACAGAGAGGCAGTACACTCTAATATAAACTGACACTTATATTGAGCTATTCGGTAATCCAATCCGCATGGTTATTAAATTAATTAACTCATTACGCGTGGTAAAGATGGACAAATTATGGGTGAAATTATGAAAAAAATTCCACGTGCTCGGCTGGGATTTGAACCCAGGACTCTTGTATGCTAGACGAGCGCTTTACCAACTAAGCTACCGAGCCACTTGGTGACCCAATAACTGAGTTGGTTACAAGTTTAGAATTCAAATCCCTACAGACCACGCGGACCCCTTTCATAACCAATATCCATCCATCTCATGTTCCTACACACGCGGAGCGAGCGAGTGCGATTTGTTTAGTGTTGAAACTGTTTGCCTATCGTACCTACATCGCTTCCACAACAACTGTATTGTGGAAGAGTAAAGATGTGGGAAGGCTATCAACGTGTCGTTCTCACTCAAGTGACGACATGACTACTACAGAGAGGCAGTACACTCTAATATAAACTGACACTTATATTGAGCTATTCGGTAATCCAATCCGCATGGTTATTAAATTAATTAACTCATTACGCGTGGTAAAGATGGACAAATTATGGGTGAAATTATGAAAAAAATCCACGTGCTCGGCTGGGATTTGAACCCAGGACTCTTGTATGCTAGACGAGCGCTTTACCAACTAAGCTACCGAGCCACTTGGTGACCCAATAACTGAGTTGGTTACAAGTTTAGAATTCAAATCCCTACAGACCACGCGGACCCCTTTCATAACCAATATCCATCCATCTCATGTTCCTACACCCATAATTTGTCCATCTTTACCACGCGTAATGAGTTAATTAATTTAATAACCATGCGGATTGGATTACCGAATAGCTCAATATAAGTGTCAGTTTATATTAGAGTGTACTGCCTCTCTGTAGTAGTCATGTCGTCACTTGAGTGAGAACGACACGTTGATAGCCTTCCCACATCTTTACTCTTCCACAATACAGTTGTTGTGGAAGCGATGTAGGTACGATAGGCAAACAGTTTCAACACTAAACAAATCGCACTCGCTCGCTCCGCGTGTGTAGGAACATGAGATGGATGGATATTGGTTATGAAAGGGGTCCGCGTGGTCTGTAGGGATTTGAATTCTAAACTTGTAACCAACTCAGTTATTGGGTCACCAAGTGGCTCGGTAGCTTAGTTGGTAAAGCGCTCGTCTAGCATACAAGAGTCCTGGGTTCAAATCCCAGCCGAGCACGTGGATTTTTTTTCATAATTTCACCCATAATTTGTCCATCTTTACCACGCGTAATGAGTTAATTAATTTAATAACCATGCGGATTGGATTACCGAATAGCTCAATATAAGTGTCAGTTTATATTAGAGTGTACTGCCTCTCTGTAGTAGTCATGTCGTCACTTGAGTGAGAACGACACGTTGATAGCCTTCCCACATCTTTACTCTTCCACAATACAGTTGTTGTGGAAGCGATGTAGGTACGATAGGCAAACAGTTTCAACACTAAACAAATCGCACTCGCTCGCTCCGCGTGTGTAGGAACATGAGATGGATGGATATTGGTTATGAAAGGGGTCCGCGTGGTCTGTAGGGATTTGAATTCTAAACTTGTAACCAACTCAGTTATTGGGTCACCAAGTGGCTCGGTAGCTTAGTTGGTAAAGCGCTCGTCTAGCATACAAGAGTCCTGGGTTCAAATCCCAGCCGAGCACGTGGATTTTTTTCATAATTTCACCCATAATTTGTCCATCTTTACCACGCGTAATGAGTTAATTAATTTAATAACCATGCGGATTGGATTACCGAATAGCTCAATATAAGTGTCAGTTTATATTAGAGTGTACTGCCTCTCTGTAGTAGTCATGTCGTCACTTGAGTGAGAACGACACGTTGATAGCCTTCCCACATCTTTACTCTTCCACAATACAGTTGTTGTGGAAGCGATGTAGGTACGATAGGCAAACAGTTTCAACACTAAACAAATCGCACTCGCTCGCTCCGCGTGTGTAGGAACATGAGATGGATGGATATTGGTTATGAAAGGGGTCCGCGTGGTCTGTAGGGATTTGAATTCTAAACTTGTAACCAACTCAGTTATTGGGTCACCAAGTGGCTCGGTAGCTTAGTTGGTAAAGCGCTCGTCTAGCATACAAGAGTCCTGGGTTCAAATCCCAGCCGAGCACGTGGATTTTTTTCATAATTTCACCCATAATTTGTCCATCTTTACCACGCGTAATGAGTTAATTAATTTAATAACCATGCGGATTGGATTACCGAATAGCTCAATATAAGTGTCAGTTTATATTAGAGTGTACTGCCTCTCTGTAGTAGTCATGTCGTCACTTGAGTGAGAACGACACGTTGATAGCCTTCCCACATCTTTACTCTTCCACAATACAGTTGTTGTGGAAGCGATGTAGGTACGATAGGCAAACAGTTTCAACACTAAACAAATCGCACTCGCTCGCTCCGCGTGTGTAGGAACATGAGATGGATGGATATTGGTTATGAAAGGGGTCCGCGTGGTCTGTAGGGATTTGAATTCTAAACTTGTAACCAACTCAGTTATTGGGTCACCAAGTGGCTCGGTAGCTTAGTTGGTAAAGCGCTCGTCTAGCATACAAGAGTCCTGGGTTCAAATCCCAGCCGAGCACGTGGATTTTTTTCATAATTTCACCCATAATTTGTCCATCTTTACCACGCGTAATGAGTTAATTAATTTAATAACCATGCGGATTGGATTACCGAATAGCTCAATATAAGTGTCAGTTTCTAATATGTTGCTTATCTTGACAGATAGGCCTATTTTGTCTGCGACTTACAGACTTCTTCAGGGTCGAGTGCTAGACTTGAAGGCGACATCGCATGAATCTATTATTTATACTAGGAAAATGTATAGGTATGTTAGAACTAGATTCTGCCTGTAATCGTAATAAGCAAGTTGGTGAATTCAGCAAAATTTTAGAAAATGATCATATCAACAACTTTACCAAACAAACTTTTTCTCGGTTTTGCTTTTAAGCATAATAAGCCGAGATAATCAACTATTTTTAATAAAAAAATCGTTTTTTGTTCTTAAGTCTTCTATTTTTTAGTTCATTTGGCCTACTATGTTCTACAAAACTGTACTTTTCTACAACTTTGCTGAACATACCATAGTTTTCTTCTTAAAATTTACTATTTTGTATGCCTCGTATCTGAGTAAAATTTGAAGAAGATGATATTTTTCTATCTCGCTTAAAATCGATTTTACTTATATAGGGTGTTCCAGAAATTATGTGCACGACTTTACTATACTACCATTTCGAGACTAGTGCAGATAAAAATTTGATTTGCACACATTTTATTCTCGCACTTATTAAGAGCAGAATTTGAATTTGATTTGAGTGATTTTTTCGCTACCTGTTTGTATATGGTGTAACATTACTGGAAGCTACTCTTATCAGTTTTGCACAAATCGTATTATATCTAAGCAACTTTGTTCTACACAATTTGTGCTGGCCATAAAGATATGATAAATGATTTGACTATCACTTATTTTATTGGAAATTAAAGTTAAGTATATGAAATTTGAATAGAAACTTAAATCTCGCTTTCAGCTGTGGTCGATTTTCGAAAGGGTCAAAACAAAGTCCTTGTATAACCGTTAAAAGTCTAAAATTGTTGTTGCCTATCCCAAAGTATAGATATTTGACGTAAGTAAATATGAGATGAATTATTTTTATTTATATTGAAAATACCTGAAAAGCTATGATTTTGTGAATTTATCTTATGTGGAAAAAAATAGCGAATTTTAGAATTTTATGATTTTGTCAAATGTTTTCGAGCAAAGCCGAATGAAACTTTGAACAAAAAATTCTTGTGGGACATCTTGGATACAATGTACTTGAACTCACCACATCGAAGGATTTTGATAAAAACATTTATTATAAGTTAAGTTCCTACAAAACACAAAAGTAGGGTATGTGCTGGCTAGATAAGAATTGGTTTTCTAATATTAAAAATTTCAATGTAAAGCAGCATATAAAATACCCCAAGGAAAAATACAAAATTATAAGAATATTTATTTGTTTGGAAAAATATTGTGATATTCGTTATCAAAGTCGGGACACCTTCTAGACTATATGAGATAAATCCAGGTCCATAGAAAATTCATGCACCCATCATAGGCAACTTGATGCGATTCACGTTTTTCGAACTGCTGTACTGGGAAGAGCCACATAAGTTTTGTCGATATTCAAGCCTACTACTGTTACCATTCCCAGCACTGCACTTAACGCTCAACGCTAAATCATCGTCATCATGAAAACTTCAAAAGCAGTTTTTCTGTTCAAAACTGAAAATTATTCGACGAAAATGTGTTCACCATGTTGTGGTACACTGAGGCAAAAAACTTAATAGTTTCTTAAGGAATAATTATGATTTGGCGCCACAACGATTATTGTTGAAATTTATTGGTTTTACTTATGATTTTGGTGAAGAATTTCAGTAATGAATTTCATAAGTCATTCAATGAAATTCGATAATGTTGTTCGCCTTTTATTTCAGGCGTGCACAAAAATTGACATGTTTTGATAACATGTGAAAAAGCATCGGATTTACTTGTAGCCAACATCGAAAGCGGAGTAGTTCTTCTAGCGATTGCTATGATAATTATTTCAAGTCATTGTTGTTAAAGAATTCAAAGCTCTCACTTATGAACCTTATGATCCCATTTTCGAAATGTTTAAGCGTGCAATGAAACCATAATTTGGCTGGTACATAAGTCTTGATTTATGGTAAACCTAAGTATTTTTGCCTCAGTGTAGGAGAACTGAATACAGTGAACACTTTTTCCTGTAAATTTTCTTGACTTTGAACGAAAAAACTGCTTTTGAAAATTCCGAAATCGATGACGGATCCTGCCCCCTTAAGGCTCAAGAATACATCATTCAATCGTCAGCAATCATAGAAAACTAAAAATCAATTTGTAAAATATGATGGTTATTTTCCTTTTAAGGCTAAGTAGCCCGTCATTCGTTTTGGCAACAATGATGCCTTTTCAGCTTGCCTTTCAAAGTGATATAACTAAGTCTTGATAGTTTATATCGACTTGAAAAAGTATCACTGCACGCGCTAACATGAATAAAGTATTCTGATACTTTTTTTTCATCATCAAACACCAAAAGCAGTGTTCTATTCAAAACAAAAAAATATTGGATAAAAATGTGTTCACTTTGTTACACATTTTCCTGCAGATTTTCAGGATTTTAAACGGCAGGTTAGCACAAAAATAGTGCTATTAAAATTCACTATTATTTCAGCGGGAAGAAGTAAACAATTCTAGGGAGACTTACGGCTTTGGCACCATTCGACTATTATCGGCAACCAAATTTCAAACGCCTAATACACAGTATTTATCTATCAAAACACACCAATGAAAATATTCAGATGATTCTTTACTCTGTCCGCTTCCCGCTGACGAGATTTGCGAGATGGAACAAACAATTTTGCCAGAGATGTCATCAATTCAAATGAACACGCCTCAAAATGCGACAGATTTGGAGCTGCCGAACAGATTCGCCTGCAGCGCTTATGGGAAAGTTGCCGAAGAGATTGAGGCTGCCGACAATAGTCACACTGACAAGAGATGTTCGCAGCGTTGTAAAAACGTTTCCAGAAAAATTTTAACAAGTCTGTCGGTGTGAATCGATAGAGGATTGAGCAACGCATGAATGTAAACACACAAACACGTTATTTGGCTGCTGATGTCCGAGAAAATTACAAAAGAAGCGCGACATCGGCTTAGACTGCCGAGAATACGTAAGTTCCCCTATCTAATCGAATTTTTCTCAAACAATTTTAACTTGTTGCTAGTTAGCACAACAATTCGAGTTTCAATAACAATGACTATGACTATGATTTTAGTGCTGGTTTCTCCGAGTTCATTCCATTATATAATCAAAGCCACTATTTTTGCGCCGTAATGGAAATTCTAAAGTTTGATTTGCCACTTTATATATTGATGTGTATCTGTGCGATACACGATGTATGTGATGGAATCATCTACAGACCGTATCGTGGATTTCTTCGGCATTGACCGGGTGAATTAAGTTTCGGGGATTCCTTTCTTCCCATGCCCTTCCTGTGCTCAAAATATTCGAGCTTCGTCATGGGAAGGGGAGAGTGGTTTAAAGCTGATCGGTGAAATATATGTTTCATTAGGTGAATTGAATCTGGTTTTCGGAAATACACTTATAGATAATATTATTACGTTAATTTAGAAGTCGATGAGGCTGATGTATGCCAATTTGCCAATGCTTCATTTACTCTCAAATATATTCAAAAAAAGCTTAATTTATAGAAATTTGATAAAGTTTTTTTACTGAACAATATTTCAACAATGGAATAACATTAACCTCAACAAGAAGCTTGAACGAAATAAGCAACAGCTTTCAAAAATCTTAATCAGAAATTGATTAATAATATTAATAGGAATTGTGAAACACCAACGGTGATAATATTTTTCTGACAACTAATAAGATTAATCTCGGACCACCATCCCCTAAATACGTTGCTTGTTTCTGGTTTTTGGTGGGTAAGCGATCGCTACAATATCAAAGAAAGCAAAAACATAGGCAGTTCAGTTTGGACGTTCCTTCATTCTACTTGTTTATTGTATAAAATAAATTCGAATAGCTTGGTCTACAGTCATTACCTGAGCAGGTGAAATAAGCTTAGTAATTGTAAATGTTGTTATGAATAGTCAAAAGTTATTTTGACTGGATAGTTAAAAGAATTAAAAGATATGGAAATGCTATTTAAAATATGCTCTTTGAATGAATGATTTTAAATATGCTCTTTGAATTTGTTGTATGAGGATTACATGGACATATGAGAGCACGTGTACTTATTATAATCTGTTTTTCTAAACATGATACAGTATAACAAATTGCCTTATCATGCAATGAAAAAAAAAA
This sequence comes from Aedes aegypti, assembly GCF_002204515.2. Classification (NCBI taxonomy): domain Eukaryota; kingdom Metazoa; phylum Arthropoda; class Insecta; order Diptera; family Culicidae; genus Aedes; species Aedes aegypti. The sequence continues at coordinate 205,904,436 of NC_035108.1, forward strand.
TTCTGCCAAGGTTGATAACAAAATTGTAGCAAAGATTAATATTGACGAACCAAGTCGTGTCACCACGAAGGATTGACGAAACCACTGATAACTCTTCATGACGTCCGTGCAGTTTGTATCTTTACTGTATACCAGACCGGTAGAACTGTGGATGGATACGATTCGCAATGTTCCGGTTTTTCGGTTACGCTTTGATACGATCTCGCTCTGGATCGCAATTCTTGTTTACGCTTCGCACTTGACCGGTCAAATTCTACTCATAAGGTGCCTAAAAGTGAAGTAAGAAAAAAAAGCCACAAACATTTCCGCCCAATTGTAAAATTTAACGTAAACCCATAAACAGGTTTACGAATTGTGTCATTCGAGTAGTTAGCTCAGCGTCCATTTGTCTATCATTTGGCGTGCTGATAACTTGTCTGGGTCAAGGAAGCTACACAAGCGATTTGAGGAATTGCAAGAACTAACGACTCAACTGATTGTGTAATCAGAGTGGCGATTCGAGCTCCACTAACCCATAGCAAGATGAGCAATTTCTAGTTCTTGAAGAACAACAAGATTAAATTCCTACTAAAAATAAAATGGAACAGATGTTGCGGATTCCTCACTATTGTAATATGCTCACGAAGATTAAGTTTTCTAAAGTAATGCAAAACAAGATGAGTCACCACAAGCACACAAGCAATAGAGTCCTGTTGATTTTGAATACGGTTGTCCAACAAATGTCAAATTTAATGTTTGTAAAGCTATTTATCAGCAAGCTGTTTTTTTAATTGATCTTTTTTTCATTCAGTTTAGTTCAAGCTTGTCATAAAAGTTCGACATAACGATAACGAGCTAATACTGTACTTTTATGCGCACATTGGAGCCAAATACATTTAAAACTTTTTGTTATAACAATTTGAGTTTTACTTCTTACTTGATTTGTGGGAATCCGTAAAACTCACGGTTTTGTGAAGGTGGATGATAACATATCACGAGGCGATACAATAATAAGAGCTTCTCAATCAGCCGTGCGGTGTTGCTCCTGGTCGAACAAAGAGTGGACTAGCCAAGTTGTAACGATACAAAAGAACGGGTTTCTAGGACACATGAGGTAAAGTAAAATCAACAGTGCGCCGAACATGGCAAACAGAATGGACCACGCTATGTCTGAATCAGGTTATTATGAAAATTGAATGTACATCGGATGTCTTCTCGTCATAGTTCTTCTTCTTCTTCTTTCTGGCGTTACGTCCCAGCTGGGACAAAGCCTGCTTCTCAGATTAGTGTTCTTATGAGCACTTCCACAGTGATTAACTGAGAGCTTTCTTTGCCGATTGACCATTTGTGCATGTGTATATCGTGTGGCAGGTACGAAGATACTCTATGCTCTGGGAATCGAGAAAATTTCCTTTATGAAAAGATCCTCGACCAGCGGGATTCGAACCCACGACCCTCAGCATGGTCATGCTGAATAGCTGCGCGTTTACCACTACGGCTATCTCGTCATAGTATTTGGTCTATATTTTCATTATCAGAAGGTTTGAAAATATTCTATCGGTGGAAGTTTGATTTTGATCACATTTAAGCTATTTTTCATACTAATATCTATGAAAATCTCGTTTTGCGACTCAAATCTGCCCATACAAAATGTATGGAAAAAATTTCACCGATAGAATATTTTAAAACTTTCCGATTATGGAAATATGGACCGAATACTGATGTCTAACGAGAAAAAAAATCCGATGTATATTCGATTTTTATAATCTGCTGGTTCAGATGTGCTTGTGGACATACTAACGGGGAGCCTACCTACGAAACACGAAACAAAGCGTTGATGCTTGGACGGACCTAAAATCAATGAAGGATCAAAAATATATCTCCAGGTTAAGAACTGGTCATACGAAAGTTTCCACAACCTAGAAGGGGCACCTTTCTACCGGGTCTGCGAGGTCTGCAGCACAAATAATTCAGCTAAGAATGTCAGAATGTTAGTCTGTACTTTTCCAGCACTTCGGGTTTTTTTTTGTTCTGAGTTTTAGTCAATGTGTGGTAGCCCCCGAGCAAAGTCTGATAACTGAATGATATGAAAATGATAACAACTTTCATTATCGTTGTTATCATTTTGATATTACACTACCCACCATAAGTATGGAATCGCATCACCTAGTATTGCAACACCCCAGTTGAATATTGCAGCACCCCGAAAAGTTTAGCATCACCTGAAAGTTATAATATTAATGATGCAGTACCTCGGAATCCTGACTTCCTGCAAAGTTGTGATCGTCAGCAAAGTTTCTCAGCAGCCTTATGGCGTTCATTAGGTGAAGTTTTGAATGCACAATTTTGCCATTTTTGCGTGGCGCTAGTGTGCATTTAATATGGCTAAATTCCAGTAGATTGTAGCTCCTGATCCTGACCACCTAGAAAGTTCATGTCTTCGACAAAGTTGTTCAGAAGCTTGAAGGCAGTTTGAGGCAGAACTATTTGGTTGGCTATTTTGCCGTTACGTGGCGTTTGTGTGCATGTAATTTGGTCATATTCCAGTAGCTTCTAGCTCATGATCTTGACTACCTAGAAAGTTTGAGTCAGATTTGTTTAGTTAGCAATTTTGCCGCTACGTGGTGCTAGTGTGCATGTTATTTGCGCGCAACAAATTATGCGATAAAAACTACCATATTGGGAGGTTAGCTTAAGTGCTCGCACCGGCTATTTTCAACAGATTACAAATGCGCTTGATTCTACCATGTCTGTAGTCGAAATCTGATTGATGGAAATGATTTCTGTCAAATGTACCAGTGATGTGGTTCTTGGCATTGCATCCTCACTGGGACAGAATCTACTTATAAGCTTGCAGTTATTAAATGAGAGCTTTCTTTGCCAAAGTTGCCATTTTTGCTTATGTATATCGAGTGGCAGGAACGATGATACTCTATGCCCAGGGAAGTCAAGGAAATATCAATTACGAAAAGATCCTAGACCGACCGGGAATTGAACCCAGATACCTACAGCATGGCTTTGCTTTCTAGCCGTGGACTCTAACCACTCGGCTTGACCAGAAGCTAACAAGATAAAAACGGGACAAATAAATAACAAAAACGGAACAGTTTGAAAGCCAAGAAATTTCCGAAATTAGTCACGAAAATCAAGAATAGGGCACGTAATAGGGCGAAACTGGTAGATTTGTGTAGAAATTGCCGCCATTTTTTAGTTGTTTCGCAATTGCTGCGTTAAATTTGTAGCTTCAGATCAAAACTTAAGAATACTTCTTTGAGCTTCATTTCCTATATTATATAGTTATTTAAGTTTTGAATTATTTTTATCAAACAACATAATATGAAGTTCCTGTTTAAAGGTGACTTTGGATAATGCGTAATTTGCATATAAAGTGTACATGTTTATTCAAATTATGGTCGAAACAAAAGAATTGCAAAATTTTAGATTCCGCATGTTAGCCGATCGCGAAATTACCCTCAACAGATTTTCAAATTTTCTTCTATGATTGTCCTAATATTGGGGCCTTCCTTAGCCCAGTGGTTAGAGTCCACAGCTACAAAGCATGCCATGCTGAAGGTGTCTGGATTCGATTCCCGGTTGGTCCAGGATTGATTATTTCTGTATTTGTATTTTTGTATTTATTATGTACGTTGAAAATAGATATTTTTATTATTATTGTGTTATGCAAAATAACATTGATAGGGCTTAAGAGGAAAATAACCATCATTGTTTTACATATTTTCAAAACCAGTTTTTTTTTGCTCAAAATTGAAGCAATTTTCAAGACAATCTATCACTGTATTGTACTTGCTATTAGTAATGCAAAGAAAGATTTTCACACGGATTTCTTTAAATTTGAACGAAGAAACTGGTTTTTGATATTTGATGATTACTGATGATTGAATGATGGATTTTTGAACCTTAAATTGTAAAAATTGGTTGCGAATTGATGAAACAATTAAAATGGAAAAATATTAAGGTTATGACACACACAGTTTATCGGAGGTGTATGTTTATTATTTGTTTATTTGGTCTACATCTTCAGTTAAAACTGTACAGACTGATACTTATAAATAATCACGTAACAAAAATGAACTTGAATTTAAACATAGAAACACTTATTTCGATGATCATACAAAGCTTTAAGCAACCAAGCAGACACAACAAAAAAAAACATTTTCAGCGTGAGTGTACTATAGCATACATAAAAATATCATCGTGGAGCCAAACACAAACATGAGAAAAATCAAAAACACCATTCAAAATTAAATACATATACAAAAATCAACACTCGAAGTTTATCTATCTGGCTTCCATGTTTTCCTGGGTCGTTCGAAAAATTCACGGAACATTATTCCACTAGGCCAAATGTGCGGTTGCAATGCAGTTTCTTTGTATCTTACATCTAACAAGACTTTGAACGATGCGTAATCGACAATGCTGTTCGATGTCCGTTTCGGTCCTAGTTTACGAACTCCGATTAAACCAGTTGCATCCACTTCCAGCGACTGAGAAACTAAGTCGGCTATTTCGTTCTCAGTCACTTGCTCATCAATATTCGTTAAGAATAAGGAGAAAGTTCCACCACGATAGCAAGTAGATGTTCGCGACGAATGCGCTTGTGATGTCTTCGCAGATGTATCACTGATGTTATTTCTGGAACCAGCATGTAGTTGTAGAGATCGGTTTGGAGTAGAATGGATCGGTGGTAACTCATTCGTGCCTTCTTTCGAAGTGTCCACATGAGAGTCTTACGAAATCATTTTCATCACGTTGGCGATTTTGGTTGAAATGTCGGTTAATTCGGCAGTAACACATCGCAGTGCATGATCGGTCGTTTCACTTTGGCTGCATTTTACTTCGCGTTGACTATCGTGGAAGTCGAAAAGGCAATCATCGCATAGCCAAACAATATTTTTGCTCAGGCAACAAACACTTGCCTCTGAAAGGCCAACACATGAAGCGTGGAACGTTCCATAGCACTTTCCTTCACACACCACAAATAAATCGGTTTTGCCTTCCACTATCCAGCTTTTTAAAACCTCTAATGGCTGCCGAATGCAGGCTCGCTTTCTGGTAGGGATCGAGCGATTTGACGTTTGGCTTGGGTCATTTCTATTGAATGAACCCAAGCCAAACGTCATATCGTTTGATCCCTACCAGAAAGCGAGGCTCTTTGCGGTAGCCATTAACGCTCGTAAAAAGCTGGATAAGCGAACATTTTTTACAAGCCATGTCGATTAATGAGTGTGTAGAATTGGCTATAAACAATGGCGTACACTAATGCGGATGGCAGTTCAGGTTTGTTTTTCGTGAAATCCCAGTAGCACTGAAGTCACATGCAAATTTAATCAATTGGAATTGCATCTACACTGGAGTTGTAGCAAATGTAACATAGGACAACTAATTTAAACAGTGAGTTCACGGCACAGAGCAACGATTAACAACGAACTGCACAGTACACGTCAGCACAACCGTTCGACGACGAAGCGTGACGAATGTTGTCAATCTATGTTGACAATCTACTGACAAAAAATGGGTAAATCATGAAACTTTTATTTTTTTTTTTTTGGAACCGTGCTACTTTTGGTCACATTTTCTCAAAATTACGGGACAAATTAGGCATTTTCAATTAAACGACGGGACAGCCCGTCATGGTTGTGCAAACGGTACTGTCCCGTTAAATACGGGACGTATGGGGTCAGCCTAGCTAAGGGAGGCCCCTAGTGTGGTTGGATGTACTATAAACATAGTAATTTGTTCTGAAATTTCATGGAAGTTTTAAGAATGGGCGTAATCAGCTAAAATAGTAATTTTTACCACAGATTTTTTTTCCCGTTTAGCCATATTCCATACTTGTGCTCATGATCCCGACCTAGAAAATTGTTCAAAAACAATTTGAGGAAGCACTGTTTGGTATTTGGCAATTCTGATATTATATTTTAAAAACAAACAAATACATCATTTCATATTTTATTGTATTATATTCCACCATGTTTCGATTTTTTTCCTAAGTGTACACAATTGTAGAAACAAAGCTTCTTCTAAACATTCGTGGTTCAAAAATATGTTTATTCGGATATTTTGTTATTTCTCTCGAAATGATATTTTACAACACCCTGTAATGTGGGGCAAAATTACTAACTAAACAGTGCTGTCTCAAATTGCTTTCAAGGTTTCATACAACTTTGCTGCAGACATGAGCTTACTTGGTGGCCAGGATTATATGCTGGAGCTTTCTAGAACATTACATGCACACTAGCACCACGTAGCGGCAAACTAAACAGGGCTGCCTGAAATTGCTCTCAAGCTTCTGAACAACCTTGCTGAAGGCACGTTGTTGGGCTCATGAGGTATGATACACAAATTATGTCACGCTAAATTTCAACTCTTTTGAAAACCTTCCCTCTCTCCTAAGTCACGTTTTTTTTTGTATGAGACCTCCTAGAATCATGAAAGGTTTCTCACGCTTGACTTTACCTCCCTCTCCCCTTGGAGCGTGACGTTATTTGTGCATTACTCCTGAGCTAGAACTTGCTATAATATGACCAAATTACATTACGAAAGCCATTCGACCGAACGCCATTTAGCCGAACGGGTCATTTGGCGGAATGCCGTTTGGTTCGTATAAAAAAAAATCAAATTGCAAATAGCTGTTCTTTCAAGAGAAGCCGTAGATCGTTTTTGTTACTGTCAAAAGCTGACTTCAAACACAATGCGGAAACCTCTGCTGGCAGCTATTACCGCTATCAGAAAAGTGATTAATTGCTTACAATTAGGATGTCTTTCAGCACTACAGTGGGGACTCGCATGGTTGGAACACGACTGCCTTCCATCTAGCGAATCCGATCCGTTAGTTGGGACAACTGACAGCTGGTGAAAATGCTCCACACTAACGCATCTGGAGAGGAAATCGTCACGAAACGCACATATACATACATTTGTTCTATATATGGAGACTGCAATGCGACGGTACTCAGACGGCAAAGTCAGTTTGACATTTTCTGTTGACATTTGAGTGCTTTTTAGTTGGAATATTTTCCAACCAGCGAACATTCAACCATCGAGTCATTCCATGTAGCGGACCCCCAACGAGCGAATCCTCACTGTAACTGTTTCTTAAACTAACACTTAGAAGCTAACTGTTTGTATATCAATGATAATTTTTTCTTCTTTCATAATAAGCTGAATGAGTTCTTTGGAATTTAGCTTGGAAATTCATTACAAATGCATGCTAACTGTATTTCACAATTGATTTTCAATTTCCGCCAAACGGTATTCGGCCAAATGATCCGGAACCGGCATCGTAGCGACAACATTGCTAACTAAACAAAGCTACCTCAAATTGTTTTCCAGCTTCTTAACAACTTTGCTTAAGACATGAACTTTCTAGGCACCAGTATTCGCCACGATTTTAATTTCGATTCCTGAATTCGCCACTTACGTTGATTTCTTATGGAGGGTGGCGAATCAGGAACAGGTGACGAAAAATATCATGATCATGAGCTAGAACTTGCTGTAATATGACCAATGACCAATACTTACGTGGGTTCGAATCCCACCGGTCGAGGATCTTTTCGGGTTGGAAATTTTCTCGACTTTCCAGGGCATAGAGTATCTTCGTACCTGCCACACGATATACACATGCAAAAATGGTCATTGGCATAGTAAGCTCTCAGTGAATAACTGTGGAAGTGCTCATAAGAGCACTAAGCTGAGAAGCAGGCTCTGTCCCAGTGGGGACGTAACGCCAGAAAGAAGAAGAAGACCAATACTTACGGGATAATAGAATATGACAACACTTGTCTATATCTACCTAGGTTCCGAACTCTAGGGAAAATAAGTGTGAGCGAAAAAAGATTTTCACGTGGGGAAGCGAAAAAGCATTCTCCTTACGTGCGAAAATCGTAGATTTCGCATCGTGGATACGAAAATTCAGAACCTTGATATCTACTGTATTCCATTTATCAAGACATGTCGACGAGCAATTGTAAAAAAATCATTAAATGGACTTGTAAGTCATAAATATCGCTTCCCGGTCAACCAGAATTTTAATATCTTTATTAACTAGTTATCAAGGCTAGTTCATCCCGTTTTTTTTTCTTTTGGAGCTAATGCCCTATGAGTTAATGCCTCTCTAAACCAACAATATTTCTCAAAATTATTTGCTGCAGGATTATAGAATTTAAAACCTATTGTGCACTTATTAAACGAACTAGAATCAATTACCTCTCTAATATGGATATAACTACTCACTTGTTCGGATCAATTAACAAAGACAAATACCTCTTCGCTCGATGAACATCGTTCAAATACGAATAGTTGTACCTATGACAGTGAAAAAAATCATACACCCATCACACTGAATCACACACAGTGACACTGGATTTCAAAAACAAAACCACTAAACCAAAAACCGCTTCCAAGAACCGCACAGTTCAAGTGCCAACATAATATTTGCGCGCCGAATCGTTCAACGAGCTTGGACAAACAAGTCAGCTTAGGGTGATGCGGGGCGATCTTCAGGTGCCAAAGGCTATCGGAAAACCGTTGGGTTTATTTGTAAACAAGATCGAAGTCACACTGGGAAGTACCGATCAGTTTTTAGTTAATCGGTGACGCGCAAGCTAGGTGAGCACTTCGCGAAGCAACATAGTCAAAACAACTGTTTAGGGGCTTCATGGCACAGACAATTGGACGAGAAATTCGAGTGATTTATATTTAAAAAGCCCCATTAGAATTTTAAAGACGGCTACTCGATAACGCTTTCACTGGGCTTGCACGACCTTCTGGAATCGTAGGACAAAATTTAATCTTAAGGACAATTTAATCTTAAGGACAAGATTTAATCTTAAGGACAATATGGGGCAAACTTCGACTTTACCGGAATATTTAACATTCCCTTGTAAAGAAATGAATACCGCACAGTGGAGCTTTGATCTTTTGGGTATAATTTTGCTGACGCAACTTGCGTTGACATGTTTATCCATTTTCAGTTATGGGAGGGAGGCACCGATACAACACACAAAATATGAAACCAACCTCAAGTTTTTTTTTTTAATTCCTTCATTAGTAGGTATCATTCCAAACATTGATTTCATTTCTCATATCCAGTTGTTCTGTGTTAGAAACCACGAACATCCTAATTTGGTAAAACTAAATTAAGCTTTTATTAACTTATTGTTAACAATATATTAGGTATATTTAATTTACAGGTGAGTTCATTTCACCTGCGTATAAGAGAAAAAGTAACGCTTTCAATTCGCTCAACCCTACTTAACATACATAGCAGCTACTGGTGCAGAGCTAGTTGGGCATTTTCATGATTCACTTTGGCATGAGGGGTTTTTCTCGGCCGAATTGTATGAAACTTTGCGATAAGAAGTATTTCAGTACGATAAATCTCTTCTTCTTGGCATTAACGTCCTCACTGGGACAGAGCATGCTTCACAGCTCATTGTTCTTATGAGCACTTCCACAGTTATTAAGTGAGAGGTTTCTTTGCCATTTGCAATCGTAGCGGGATTTGGGGCAAGTGTGCCACCTTAAGCAAATTGTTCTCTAACTTTGTCTAAAGCTAAAAAACCCGCCAATTCAGCCTCACGATGTTAGTTTCACATCTTTTCATAAGCACTGTGCCATTTAAAGAGAAAATAATTTCAAAAAGTATTAGTTTTGGAGCTCCTCAAATATCATCCAAAATACCCTGATTTTCAACACTATGGGGCAAGTGTGCCACCCTTATGGGGCAAGACGGCCATCGAATGAACATTCATGTAATTCTACTTGTAATGAAATTTTCATTATTTCCTGTTAATATTGCTAACAAAGCAGAGCCTAATTGACAATTTTAAAAATATTTTTGGGTTTACCGTCATGAGGGAATGCTTTATAACAAGGTTCATCATGTGCGGAACTCTCTACTAGTCAATTCGGATAACTAAAATCGTTATTTTTGTCTCCATTCAATGCGACTTTCATTATGGAGGATCTGTATAATATTACACTAGATCAGCACTAAATAAAGGTAAAACATTGATGAAAATAAGTAAAATAGTTCTTAAAACGCCTAAAACCATGTTATTATTGAATATTTAGGGAAAAAATCATTGTGGGAGCAAAAATGTTCGCTAATCCTCTTCTACACTTCAAAAACCACTACTGGTGCCTCATTTTGGTTCATTATCGTGATTTTGTTGATGATGTTTACATTTTTATGAATTTCACCCCAACCATTTTTGTTTACTAAATAGGTGGCACACTTGCCCCAAAAAGTATAGATTTCAACCAAAATGGATTTTGTATGTAAAACTAAATATTTTTTCGTTCAAATGCCACAATTACTTACACATTTGTATAGCTTCACAATGTACAGTACGTTTGAAAAATTCGTTATTAATTTACCTCTCACCATGCTATTTAGAAACAACGAAATCTTATAAAAAATCACTGAAATTTTATGATTTTCACAAAAGTCGATGTAAATACGTGAAAAATAGAGCAGTTTGCGTCATATTTTGACCATTGTATTATGGACTATAAGGGAACACATTGTTAAGCTCAAATAAAAAACATAGTTTGTAGTTTTTACAAAGGGGTGGCACAATTGCCCCTATGGCACACTTGCCCCAAATTCCGCTATATCGTGTGACAGGTACTATGATACTATATGCCCAGTGAAGTCAAAGAAATTTCCATAACAAAAAAATCCTGAATCGACCGGGAATCGAACCCAGACACCTTCAGCATGGCTTTGCTTTGTAGCCGCGGACTCTAACCACTCTACTAAGGAAGGCCCCAATTTTTCGACATCTCCGTTGCAAAAATATCGTGGTTTAAAAAGCGTCAACATTCTGGAAACAATGTTGCTTTAAATGTTTCAGCATAAAGCAGCATATTTACTGCATTATGATTTCCCATGTTTTTGGAGGCTGTTCTGCTCGAGATGTCCGATGATGATGATTTCCCTTAGAAGAATCAAGTATAGAAATTCGTTCATTAACTACAACTTGTATAATGTCCGAAAAAACTAATTGAAAAAAATAGGTTAAATGACTAAATTTCATAGGACATTTTTTAGCAATTTGTAAGACAATAGAAAGCACGAATTTTTGGTAGAAAATAATACATTTTTTCAAAAATATTCAACCTGGCTAAGCTTTCTTCAAATGGATGGCAGAAATTTAACGCAGTGTGAAAAAGTCCAACAAAATCGACCCAGATTTTTATTGCAGGAATGAGTTCTTATATAAATTTTGCCTCGATCTTTCAAAGCAATTTCCCATGTATAATTTTCTGAAGCTCTAAACTACATTTTTCAAAAATAAAAACCTATTATGTTTGGAATTCTTAATAAATTCTTCGGAAATTCGAAGAATTATTTTACTAGTTTCCGATAGATTTGAAACAATTTTTTTGAAACCACCCTCCGATATTCCTTGATGAGTTTTAGTATAATCAAATTTTTCAAGGAAAATCGAGGAGTGGCTCAAAATCTTTTAGTTTAAATCTTTTAGAAATTATACATGTAATATTGTAGAATTTGTTCATATTTTCAAAGTGAATTCCTTCTACAGGACAACCTTCACTTTTGTGCTTACTTTTTATCCCCGATTTGATTCCGGAATATATTCCCGGACCCTTTTAAAGAAATACTCAGCCTTTCAATAGTTGATAGTTTTTCCTCGTTAGTTTGATTATTATTATTATCTTTATTAACGAGATTGACAGCCCGAGGCTGACTCATCTCGGATACTGGGATTGAATTCTTGTGCGATTCCAGGGTGAAATCCTCAGAGGCTTTCTTGCAAAATTCTAGGAATCCAGAAGTCAAGGAAGAAAGTCTGCTAGATTTCAATGATAATTTCTAAAGAACATACTGATGGAGCATCTTGAGATATTTGTTTTTTATTCATTAGATAAAGTTTAATTATCTTGTAATTCATATCTAGAGAAAATAATATAAATCATCACTTCTCTTTCGCTGTCCATCTGTTATTTTTCCCTGGTTCAACATTTTGTTGTTTCTCCTAACTTAGCATGACGCTTTCTGGGGGAACTTCGCACATTTTTTTTTTCATACTCCAAAAAGCAACAACAGGAACAAAAGAAAATATGTTAATTGTCGGAGTTTAAAAAATATATATAATTCTTATGCGTACGGCTGCTAATTTCTGAAATGCATCAGAAATTCCTCAACAAATTTTAAATGTAATGCAAAAATTTCCTCCAAGATTTAAATTCAGTAAAATATTACGCTACGAATTAAGCCCTAAGACATTTTTGGCAATCTTCTCAAAAAATAACGCCAATGTTTCACGTTTATCTTCTACAGTTTTATCGCAATAATAAAAAAATACTCCCTCTAATAATGTTTATTTGGGATTTCTGCAAGTAAGGAAAAAATCAGATTCTACGCCAATATGTTCGCCAGAGTATCATAGAACTGGGGGTTCATGAAAAACATTAACTAAGATGTTAAAAGCAAATATCTTTAGTAAAAAATCCATCCCTTTCAACGCTAATTATTGTTCATCAGGAAATAATAGCAAAATCCGGTAATTAATCTGTAGAAAAATTTCGTTAAAAATACCCAAAAGAATCGCTAGTGCTGTTTGAAGAAATTAAAATCTCTGGAAAATACTTGGATTAACCTCTGGTGAATTCGGAAGAATACTAGGATGGCATTCTAGAAGCAACGATATTATAATTCTCTGACGATATCCTTGAATAAATAGGTATTCCGCAATAAACTTTATATGAATTTTTGAATATCTAAGGTAGGGGATCGTCCATAAATGACATAACATTTTAGGGGAAGGGCAGTCTACGAAACATATATTAGGTATAGGAAAATGGGCTACGATGAAGCAGGAGGTTTCAAAAATTAACCAAAAATGCTACATCATTTATGAACACTGCCTAGGCATTTTTCAAGGAATTTTAAAGTATTATTTTCGATAGAGTTTTGAAGGATTGAGAGGAGAAACATCAAATTGATTTTTAGAGAATTTTCGTGAAGAATTATCTGTGATAAAATGTAAATGGATCTGTGAAGGACTTCTCAGAAAAATCGCTCAAAATATTTTCCCAATTGAATCCTGTTTATTTGCTTATGAAAATATTGTGAAATATTAGGTGGAATCCTTAGAGTAAAACCTGGAAGAGTCATTGATATTTTTAACAGTAAATCTTGGATAATTTTTGCTGCGACTTTTTCAAGCAATTCTAGAAGAATTTCCGAAAGGTTTTCTGAAAGATTTGTTGAATTATGCTGAATTGCTGAAGAGAAACTTAAAAAAACACACCGACACGTTAATGCTTCCAGTGGGCATTTGCCCTTTGATGGAAGAATTACATATACAACGGACTAGCATGCAACGGCCAATGGCACAGTCGGAAAAGTTTTCCGATCTGAAGCGGAAATCGAACGCACACTCCTCAGCACGATGCGGCTAAATGCCTGATGACACTAACCGCACGGCAACGAAGCCCACAACTCTAGGAATAACCTCAAAGGCAAAGTTTGAAAAACTATTGGTGATTCTTACGTGGTGATGGTGGTCACTCCCAGTAGCGTAGGTAGGGGGGTGCGGGCAACACCGGGCCCCGAGCTCCTAAGGGCCCCTGGGTCGCGTTGCAAATTTCTCATAGCATTAAAAGCTATCTAGTAAAAGCTCAACATAGCTTGTAGTAAACTGACAATTTGTAAGATCTAAAAATAAAAATGAGCATGGCGCGTTTCTGCTGAGTTTAAGGTTTATACTTTTCTTAAGATTTCTGCGTTTGAGATATTTTCAAAATAAACGAATTATTGTGATTCTGCGTATCTGCTATGAGTTATACTTAATGAGTGGGACATTTCGCATAAGGACGTTTCGATGAGAATCATTTGCTTTCTTTAAAATGCTACATGTTCTTGTATGAAACTGCTTTATGCCAAACGTCCTTATGCGAAATGGATCATCCCCTTGATACCAATGTTCCTTTCTAGCACTTCTCTTGATAGAAGATTTTAGGAAGTATTTTGATGAATTCTCGGCTTGTTCCATTGAACAATCCCCCAGTGATTTTTCCATGAAATTTCTAGTAAATCATCATTTCTTCAGGTATTTTAATCATCCAAGAATTACTACAACGTACATCCGAATTTGTCTGCGGGTGACCTTCAATAACTTCGAACTGGAAATTTCGCATGGTACTCTATATGACATTAAACGATGAGTTTCATCAACAATTTGTGATTGAAAATATCCGCTAAAAATTACGTTAAAAATTACAAAACCATTTCTAAGAATTCGTTTTGAGATTTTTTACACGAAATAGTACTGAAAATTGTATTGGATTTCTTTTAGAATCAGCAATAGCAACAAATCTAGGGAACTTCTTTCAGCGCTGCCACGTAGAAAATTTACAAAATAATCTGAGCAATGCCATCAGGTTTTTTTTCTAGTAATTTCTTAAGCACTTGCTTCGAGTGAAAAACTTTTCCAATATGGCTATAATTTATCTGACGATTTTATATGGACATTTCTTCAATTCATTAGGGGTTTTGCATGCAATTGCCATGGAGATTTTCACCAGGATTGTTTTTCAATAACTTCTCATGAACTCTTACAGGAATCATTGAATAGTTGTTAAGAATTCTTTTGAAGCTTTTAGTAGTTATTTAGCAAGGCGTATCTAAGATTTTTCAAACAATCTAAGGAATTTCGATAAAGTTTTAGAAAAAGGTAATTCAAATCATAATTTTATGTTATTTTCTGATTTTTTTAAATCCTTTAATAATTTGAACAAAAACTTGACCAAACATCAATTGTTCAATCAAGAATTTCATCTTGATTGCCTCCTGGAATTACTTCCAAAACCAAAACGAAATATTTGCCCAGTGATTTGCACAAAATTTACTACTTTATTTTAGGAATTCCAGCGATTTCACCAGGTATGTTCCAGGAGTGTTCCAGGAGTTCCAAGAGTTCAACTATGCATTGCTGTAAGAATACCTCTTCAAATTTATCCAGGTAGTCTTCTGCAAGGCTTACTAAAGAAAATTATCCTTTAAAACATTATTTTATTACAATTAGGCTGATACAAATATTAATTTTCTTTTATGTCATCCCCCCCCTTCAAAAATCGGAAAATTTTGAAGGGGAGAAAAAAAAGATTCATTATTTTTTTGACATTAGTTAGATTTTTTAAATATTTAGAGTAAAAACCAGGTAAAATAATGATCCAGATGACGTTAGGAAAATGTTCAACACCTATCATTAAATATAAAAATTCGACTTTTTTTTTCATTTTTATTTTTTTGTTCCTTATTTATTTTTAATCCCCCCCCCCCCCCTCGTACCTTCAGGTATCAGAAGGCCGGCTCCAAAGGCACGTTCCCCACCAGTTGGGAGATTTGTGCCATCGCCATATGTGAGCCTATTTCATCATCTACCCGATGGGAGAGGAAAGGGAAGGGAAAGATGGGAGGAAATAGGAGTGGGGTCCCTTGAAGAGGGAAGATCGCATAAGCGAAATGAGAGCATGTAGCTCCATACCACAATGGGTTCGAACAGCGCCCTAAAAAGGGCACTGCAAAACGCATGAGCGTAAAGAGAGCCTATAGCTCATTACCACAGCGGGTTAAGAATAACAGGATGTCCTGAAGATTCAGGCTTCTGTATTCAGTTTCACTTAATAAGTGTTTACCAAGTAATTGGAATCGCATTTGCGCAAAAACTGGACAGTTACATATCAGGTGATACGAAGTTCCATAATCGGAGTCACAACTATCACACACAAATGAGTCAGCACGCTGAATATTTGCCATGTGATAGTTGAGTCGGCAGTGGCCTGTCAACGCTCTGACCAAGAGACTGCAATTCTGCTTTGACAGATTTGTTAAATACTTCGCCACCTTTGGAGATGGCTCAGTAATATACAATTTTGTTTGACGACACGACTCCAAACTATTCCAATATTGCTTGTGCTGAGTTGCCGCCCAAGAGTTTATCTGAAGCTTCACCCAGCACTTCGAAATTGGAATAGCCGGCTCAGGGCCAATGAAGTCATGCGATGCTCCATCGCGAGCTAGCTCATCAGCCAATTCATTTCCAGCGATGGAAGAATGGCCAGGTACCCATACAAGGTTTACAGAGTTGACTGAATTCAGTTCCTCAATTTGAGTTCGACATGCGATAACAAGCTTCGACCTTGAGTTGGCCGAAGCGAGAGCTTTTATAGCAGCCTGACTATCTGAACAGAAGTATATGACTTTACCCATTACGCGCTGTTGAAGTGCTGATTGCACTCCACACATAAGAGCAAATATTTCCGCCTGAAAAACGGTGCAGTTTCTCCCAAGTGAGTAAAACTGATTCAGCCTTAGCTCACGAGAATATACTCCTGCACCAGCTCTACCTTCAAGAAGGGAGCCATCAGTGTAACATACTATATTGTTTGATATACTTCTTTCCAAATAGCCAGACGTCCACTCTTCCCGTGAAGGGAATTGTGTGGTAAATGTCCTGTAAGGAAAGTGACAAGCAATTGTGAGATCACTTGGAGCAAGGACAATTTTGTCCCAATTCACCAAAAGTGGAAACAACGAAGTGTGTGTAGATCTACGATTCACTGGATTTTTCTCCAGTAGATCCAGTACCCATAAACGGTAAGAGCAAGAAAGTGCTTCTTGTTTAAGATATATGTGTAGTGGCGCAACGTCGAAAAGGGCCTCGAGCGCTGCCGTGGGAGTTGTAGAGAACGCACCAGACATCGCCATCAAGCACATCCTTTGGAGATGGCCCAATTTTGATTGGATTGTTCTCACTTCGCCCTTTTGCCACCACACAAGACATCCATATGCCAATATTGGTCGAACAACTGTTGTGTAAATCCATTTGATATATTTGGGTTTGAGGCCCCAAGTTTTACCAAAGGTTCGCCTGCATTGACCGAAGGCCATACAAGCTTTTTTGACTCTGAAATCAATGTGAGGTGTCCATGAAAGTTTGGAATCTAGAATGACTCCGACATACTTTACTTGATCAGTCACATTAATCTCAGTGCCAAAAAGACGTAAAGGTCGAATTCCATCGCGGTTTCGTCTTTCCGAAAAAAGAACAATAGATGTTTTATTCGGGTTAACCGAAAGGCCATATTGGCGACACCAACTCTCGACTACCTGAAGAGCACTTTGCATCAGGTCGAATAGGGTGCTTATGCACATACCAACTATCAGAGCTAGATAGTCGTCGGCAAATCCATAAGTTGGAAAACCGCAATTATTGAGTTGCCTCAATAGCGTATCTGCTACGAGATTCCACAAAAGTGGTGACAAGACTCCCCCTTGGGGGCATCCGCAAACACTCAATTTTCGAATCGCTGCTTGACGCAATGTCGAGAAGAGATGTCGGTTTTTGAGCATTTCATGAATCCAATTGGTAATCATTGTAGGTAGCCCATGGTTTCGTGCGGCTTCCAATATGGCATCGAAAGACACGTTATCAAAGGCACCCTCAATATCCAAGAAAACACCCAAGCACGATTGCTTCTGAGCGAATGCTTTCTCGATATCGTATACAACTTTGTGTAAAAGAGTCACAGTGGACTTTCCAGATTGGTAAGCATGTTGATTCACATGAAGAGGCATGTTTGCCAAATAAACATCACGGATGTGATGATCGATAATGCGTTCCAGACATTTCAGAAGAAAAGAGGTCAGACTGATTGGTCTAAAACTCTTCGCTTCCTCATACGACGCACGTCCTCCTTTTGGGATAAACTTTACAGTAATATCACGCCAGGATTTGGGAATGTACCCGGTAGCAAAACTGCTTACAAGTAGCTTTTTCAAAACATGTTTGATAGACTCAAATCCCTTTTGGAGCAGAACAGGATAAATCCCATCCGCTCCTGGAGATTTGAAAGGAGCAAAACTGTTAAGTGCCCATTGAATCGATTCAGTAGTTACGATACTGCGAGCCGAGGCCAGAGACTCGTAACTACATGAAAAGACATTTGGTTCATCCGTAGATGCTATGTCCACACATCCGGGGAAGTGTGTATTGAATAAACATTCTAAAACTTCTTCATCGGAAGAAGTAAAGTCACCATTAGGTAAGCGAATTTCGTTCACTTGGAAATCCTTAGATTTTGCAAGAATTTTGTTCAACCGACTGACTTCACTCAAACTGGAAACATTTGTACAAAGGTTTTTCCAGCCGGATCGTTCAGCAGAACGAAGAGCCTTCTTGTAAGCCTTGCGAGCTGACTTGAACGACTCTGATCCAGCTGAACGGTGTCTGTTCCAACTCCTTCTACATTGTTTCCTGAGTCTAGTCAGATCGGAATTCCACCATGGGGTCCCTCTTGTAGTCTTTACAGACCGCAGAGGACATGCTTCTTCAAAAGCTTCCATAATGTAGGATGTTGTAGTATCAACGGCATCATCCAGATCACTTGGATTTTCAATGGACGGAGAATATCCATGAAATTTGGTCGCAACCAATTCAATGTAGAGTTCCCAGTTTGTTGACCGGGGATTCCTAAAACGCAAAGTCTGCGCAGTTACATTTGAATGTTCAAAGAAGATGTAGCGATGATCAGATAATGATTCCTCATCGGATACATGCCAATTCGTCAACTCGTGACTGATTCTATTCGAGCAGAGCGTTATGTCTAACACTTCTTCTCTATTAGAAACCATGAAGGTTGGGCGATTGCCTATGTTAAGTAATCCAAGGTCTGTACTACTTAAGTATTCCATCAGACTGGAGCCTCTCAAATTGATATCTGAGCTGCCCCAGATGATGTGATGAGCATTGGCATCACTGCCCACAATCAGCGGAAGGCCTTTTGTTACGCAGTGTACGACAACTCGTTTGAAGTCATCCGTTGGGGATGGTTCATCATGTGGTAAATATACCGAACAATAGACGTATTTCCTGTTGAGGTCACCAACAGAAACATCGATTGTGACAGCACATACATCTCTGGTAGTTAACTCAGAAATGAGTGTAGCAACGATTGCTTTATTAACGAGCACGCATGCGCGGGGCATGGAGCGCGAGTTTGCCATTTCAAGCTTGCTAAAAGTAGCAAAAACTGGGTCCACAAGGTTACCTAGATAGAAGTTCCCTCTACGAAAGTAGGGTTCTTGAACTAGCGCCACTTGGGCTGCACCATTTTGCATGAGTCTGCAAAGATTGATCGTTGCTGTTCTTTTATGCTGAAGATTGATCTGAGCTAACCTAACCGTAGCCACTACCCAAACTAGGCAGGATTAAGCTTTTTGCAATCTCAGCACGAAAAAGACCAGCAACGAAAAAACCAGATCGGTATCTATTTAAAGTCGCCAAAGGCGAAAGAGCACAGAATACACTGTGTAAAACGCATAATGCGAATCCATATAGGTGATAATTTAAATTAAATGTCAACATATTCATAATCCCACCCTTATTAAGCCTCAAGATAGAGACTGAAGAAGGGCAGCCGATTATCTCGGAGAAACACAAGGTCACCTGCACCATTGCTCCGGGTAGCACAGGAAGGACTCAATACTGTGGAGGGCGCCCTGGTACCCCACAGGCTCCGTTTGCGGTTAGGTTTTATTTAGACCCCCCTAACCATTCATTCTTAGGCACGGTACGCATCACACCATAAATTAGGGGTCACCTGTGAGGTGGACTTTTACCACCGGAACAGGCAATCCGTAGTGTTAATTCTTAGCCAGTTGAAACAACCGCTACCGACACTACACGGCTATCTAGGCTGCTCGGGAAAAGGAGGTTAATATTGATGATTAACTCCTGACGTGCCCAAGCAGCCGTGAATTATGCTGAATTGCTGAAGAGAAACTTAAAAAAACACACCGACACGTTAATGCTTCCAGTGGGCATTTGCCCTTTGATGGAAGAATTACATATACAACGGACTAGCATGCAACGGCCAATGGCACAGTCGGAAAAGTTTTCCGATCTGAAGCGGAAATCGAACGCACACTCCTCAGCACGATGCGGCTAAATGCCTGATGACACTAACCGCACGGCAACGAAGCCCACAACTCTAGGAATAACCTCAAAGGCAAAGTTTGAAAAACTATTGGTGATTCTTACGTGGTGATGGTGGTCACTCCCAGTAGCGTAGGTAGGGGGGTGCGGGCAACACCGGGCCCCGAGCTCCTAAGGGCCCCTGGGTCGCGTTGCAAATTTCTCATAGCATTAAAAGCTATCTAGTAAAAGCTCAACATAGCTTGTAGTAAACTGACAATTTGTAAGATCTAAAAATAAAAATGAGCATGGCGCGTTTCTGCTGAGTTTAAGGTTTATACTTTTCTTAAGATTTCTGCGTTTGAGATATTTTCAAAATAAACGAATTATTGTGATTCTGCGTATCTGCTATGAGTTATACTTAATGAGTGGGACATTTCGCATAAGGACGTTTCGATGAGAATCATTTGCTTTCTTTAAAATGCTACATGTTCTTGTATGAAACTGCTTTATGCCAAACGTCCTTATGCGAAATGGATCATCCCCTTGATACCAATGTTCCTTTCTAGCACTTCTCTTGATAGAAGATTTTAGGAAGTATTTTGATGAATTCTCGGCTTGTTCCATTGAACAATCCCCCAGTGATTTTTCCATGAAATTTCTAGTAAATCATCATTTCTTCAGGTATTTTAATCATCCAAGAATTACTACAACGTACATCCGAATTTGTCTGCGGGTGACCTTCAATAACTTCGAACTGGAAATTTCGCATGGTACTCTATATGACATTAAACGATGAGTTTCATCAACAATTTGTGATTGAAAATATCCGCTAAAAATTACGTTAAAAATTACAAAACCATTTCTAAGAATTCGTTTTGAGATTTTTTACACGAAATAGTACTGAAAATTGTATTGGATTTCTTTTAGAATCAGCAATAGCAACAAATCTAGGGAACTTCTTTCAGCGCTGCCACGTAGAAAATTTACAAAATAATCTGAGCAATGCCATCAGGTTTTTTTTCTAGTAATTTCTTAAGCACTTGCTTCGAGTGAAAAACTTTTCCAATATGGCTATAATTTATCTGACGATTTTATATGGACATTTCTTCAATTCATTAGGGGTTTTGCATGCAATTGCCATGGAGATTTTCACCAGGATTGTTTTTCAATAACTTCTCATGAACTCTTACAGGAATCATTGAATAGTTGTTAAGAATTCTTTTGAAGCTTTTAGTAGTTATTTAGCAAGGCGTATCTAAGATTTTTCAAACAATCTAAGGAATTTCGATAAAGTTTTAGAAAAAGGTAATTCAAATCATAATTTTATGTTATTTTCTGATTTTTTTAAATCCTTTAATAATTTGAACAAAAACTTGACCAAACATCAATTGTTCAATCAAGAATTTCATCTTGATTGCCTCCTGGAATTACTTCCAAAACCAAAACGAAATATTTGCCCAGTGATTTGCACAAAATTTACTACTTTATTTTAGGAATTCCAGCGATTTCACCAGGTATGTTCCAGGAGTGTTCCAGGAGTTCCAAGAGTTCAACTATGCATTGCTGTAAGAATACCTCTTCAAATTTATCCAGGTAGTCTTCTGCAAGGCTTACTAAAGAAAATTATCCTTTAAAACATTATTTTATTACAATTAGGCTGATACAAATATTAATTTTCTTTTATGTCATCCCCCCCCTTCAAAAATCGGAAAATTTTGAAGGGGAGAAAAAAAAGATTCATTATTTTTTTGACATTAGTTAGATTTTTTAAATATTTAGAGTAAAAACCAGGTAAAATAATGATCCAGATGACGTTAGGAAAATGTTCAACACCTATCATTAAATATAAAAATTCGACTTTTTTTTTTCATTTTTATTTTTTTGTTCCTTATTTATTTTTAATCCCCCCCCCCCCCTCGTACCTTCCAAGTGGTCTCGGACATAAAAGATAATTAATATTTGTATCAGCCTTAGATTAGGAAATTTTCGTCAAAATGCTGAGCGTTATCGAAAATTTTTTGAAGGTAGATGAGAGTTTTCTATTTTGAGGCACCCCGCACTGGAGGCCCGGTCACACCTAGAATTCATTGTAGTATTTCTTGGAGAAATGCTTAGTAATTTACTAATGATATTTTAAACTAACAATTAGAATTTATATGTAGTGGATCAAAGAACTTCAGGTAACATCTGTTGAATAATAGCTACTATTCCGGGGCATTACTTTCTGTAGAAATTCCAAGTGGAACGCAGTAAAAAACTGGCAAAGGATTTTTGAAAAAGTACGAAAATAATTCTTGAAGAAATCCTTGTTAGAATTATCAGATAAATCTCTTAAAAGCACATGGTTGAATACCTGAAAAGAATCACAAGGGATGTTCCACGTGAATTCTTTGGAAGAATTCTTTAAGGAGTTTTTTATAGGATCAGACAAAGAATTAATATTTTCTGTGGTGAAAATTGAAATTCACAAACGTTACTGATGTGCAGCAATATGAGACAAAATTACAAACATATAAAAATCAATACAAACCAATGCAACCAACGAAATTTGTAAAAAAAGCCTAGCTATGCCAATGCTGCGGGGCATGGAAAATAAGTAGTCCTTATCAAGTAATATATTACAGATATTTTAGATTGAAGAAAAAATGATAGCTTTGAAAATTTAATAGTTTGAAACAAGATTTTTAAAATATAGTATATGTAATTTATACAAAATTTTGGACAAATCAAGCTAACGTCTAATTGTCTTTAGTCCCAGCATAGACATAGATAACGACGGAACCACACGAGTCACCTCATCCGGTGGTAGAGTCGATGGCATACAGCACATCCCAAGCAGCGAAAAAGATCGACAAAGACATTGATTGGGCAACGGTGATTTTTTTTTCGGCGTGGTTAGTGTGGAATTGCTTATTTATTTAGATGTTCTTATTCGCTTCTGCACACAGGCTGAATCGGTCCGGGGATCATTAGTGAAATGGAATCCGATAGGATGGTCAAAAGCAAGGAAAGAAAAGAAAAACAACGTTCAAGAGGCCGGTATAAAAGCTGGAAGTCAA
Source organism: Aedes aegypti (assembly GCF_002204515.2). NCBI lineage: Eukaryota > Metazoa > Arthropoda > Insecta > Diptera > Culicidae > Aedes > Aedes aegypti. The sequence goes on from NC_035108.1 coordinate 205,927,450, forward strand.
CATAACAGCAGCATCAGTACGCATCCTAATTTCGTAATAAATTAGTAGAGAGGTTTTTTTATTTCAAGTTCAGCAAACAGGAAAGACATTTTCTTACGAACAACATGGCCAAGTTTATGATGGTAAGTTTCGAACCGTGAGGTGTGCAGAAATGGCAGAAAGTGACAAAAACATTTAACGATTATGAGTGCTGAAAGTGTCTTATCCAAATGTGTAGGAAGTGCTCTGAAGTGATCGTCATGCAGCAATGTGCTGTGACATGTTTGTAACTAGGGATAACGTTTACCTTACCTTGATTAAGCGAATAGATTGCTCCTATTGGAAAAAGTTATAAGCTATCAGAACAGGACGTCAATTTTTTGACGATAGTGTCCAGATTCAACAGATATTTGCGACTAATAGAAATCCTCTATTATTGAATAAATATTTGCTTATCAGTCCAACGATAGTAAAATATTACACGACGTGGATTACAACCTTTACCAAAGCCAAATAAGATTTCATAATGATATGCCAAGAGTGAATTAATCTTTGTTATCTTCAGATAATTTATATTCAAGTCCTTCATTATTAGTTATCCAAGCTGTGTTCATCTACAAAAGCACTAAGCAATGGCGTCGAATTGTTTATCCGATAGATCCATCACTCCTATTTTTTCTTTTTTGAGGAATCTATACAATAGGGTCCTGAAATGTTGAATGAAATCTTAGTTTTATTTGATAACATGAAAGAGCATGTTACTGCAACTACTTTAGCAATTTGTCCCGCTCAAATAACGGTTATATCATATTTAAACTTTAATTTAAAAAATTGTAAATGTACCTTGACTCTTCTGATCATGTTTGACGTTCGCTTAGTCAACAAAAACACAACAGGGATTCTAGTTTTAACACTGGGGTTGTTCCTATCTGACATTTCGGAAGGGACAGCAAAATACACCCAACATTTGAGTTTAAGCCAAGGGGTGTGACAAAATCTAAAAAAAATGTTTTGTGAACTTAAACAAACGGAAAACATTTAAAAGTTGAGTAAACATGTGTTTTTGATTTAAACTTAAGCGTTTGGTACTAAAATTCGGACAGGGCTTTTGGACCCTATTGAATTAATATCCACTTATCCTTCCAGCTCCTCGCCCTGCTGGTTGCCATTGTGGCTATGGTTAGTGCCCAGCACGGACATGGACACGGAAATGGTGGCTTCGGACACGGTAGTGGTGGCTTCGGACACGGTCAAGTCGGCGGCCATGGAGGACACGGCGCTCATGGTGGACATGCTGGAGTCGGACCCGGATTCGGTGCTCACGGAGCGCAAGCTTATGGAGGAGGTAATACTGATTGAACAACTCTCGGGAAGAGAAAAAAAAACTAATAATTCTCACTCATAATGAATATAGGTCACGGACGCCAAGGATTTGGTGGTCAAGGACACGGCTTCGGTCACGGTCAGGGACACGGCCATGGTCACGGACGTGGACACTACTAAGAATCTGTGATGTAGATACATTAGAATTAAGATAGATTTAATAAATGTGATTGAAATACCAAAGCAGTTCTTCAAGATTTAAGATGTAGTGTCATATATTTTTTTTTTCACCAATTACCTACCTGAATATCTAGACGAATACAATGTAACCTCACGCCAGAACTGGACGTATTACAAATCTCTATCTCAATCGGTTTACAGCGATACTTCCTCAGTTGTCCCGTACATATGGGATTTCCAGGTTATCATCCACTGCATACAGTCACGCCTCATATCCGTAGAGAGCAATCCAAAGAAGCAGCGTCTGATACAACACTAATTTCATTTCATTTGCAACCTGTGGGACCTATGATGCCCCAGGTGTTCTAAGGGAACCGAGTGCTACAAGAACCTCAATCACATACCCATCAAGCACTACCTCAGCGCCAATTCTACGGGGTCTGCCTCTTGTTCTGCCACCCACCATGTACTTTGTTTTGATTGAGTTGATTGTCAAGCGAGGATATCTCGCTATTTTCCTTCGCTGTTCTGCGAGCGAATTTTGTAAAGACAATAAAGTCGAGGACCTTATACAAACGTGTAACAATAGTTCTGTTCGTTCTTCTTGGCCTTATATTCTCAGAGTCAGCACCTCAGCTTATTGTTCTAAGAGCGCTTCCACGGTTATCAACTGAGAGCTTACTTTGTCCAAGATGCCATTTTCGCATTAGTATCGGAGGCACGATGATACTCTATACCCAGGGAAGCCAGTTCATTACGAAAAATTCCTGGACCAATCAGCATGGCTCTGTTTGTTAACTACAGACTTTACCACTAAGCTAAGAGAGGCCCCGGTATACCAAACCTTGTAATCACAGCGATGCAGTATTCAAAAGTAAATTCGGAATTGCATCTCCTTGCTTCAATCCATCTTTCGTTATACCATGTGCATCAGCATTACAATTCGTATGATGAGTTACATATTTTGAGTAGCTCGTTAAACAATGAGCATTTTCAAAGCTTTAAAAGCGTTTCATAAACTACATTGATGAGATATTATAATTGAAAACGCTGTAGGACCACCCAATGTCAGGAAAAGAGCTCTAAATCCGTCAATTTAACAGCTACAGAAAAACTAGTTTTGTCAAAGTTACTAGAAATTGAATCGTCTACAACTTTGCTGAAGCATGTAGACTATAATTTCTACTAATAAGAAAGTTAGTTATACCCTGTGAGGGAGGCACAACCATCACACACGAAATATGAAATATTTCAAGATAAATCCATCTTATCAACGACAATCAAGGCAGACTTGATGAAAATCACTAGTTTTCGTTTGTTGTGTACCTTCGATCTTTCTGGGCAAACATGAAAAAGGGCCATAGTTTTGTACGTATTCAAAAATGTAAAAACATGCATAATTCAATACTTTGCATTTAATCAGAATGAAAGATATTATCATAAATTTACTTTTGAATTAATTCTCATTCGATTTTTGTCATCTTTGATGAAATGCAAAAATATGTTTTCATCAGTTACGCGCTATTATCATGTTTGTCCATCATTTAAGATCCCGGCTCTCAGTGAAATTTCGTGGCAGCCGAGATTTTGCGGCTCACGTTGACGTACATACATTTTGTATCGGTTTCTCCCTCACAAGTTATACCATTCCTATGAAAATGTGAACCCTCCAATTTTCAATAACACACAAAATGGCCTAACTAATACACATAACTTAGTCAAAGACCTTTTTCATCTAATATTTTATTCTAAATGTATCTTTTCGCGTTACGAACGAAACCTGTAAAATTATAGCGAATTGAATGTAAGAAAAGGACTCCATCATATGATAGATAATTATGAGCGTAAAATTACATTGCTGCTAGTTTGAAAATGAGCTATAATTAGCTACCAAACAAGAATATACTAGAAAAGTTCTAAACGGGATTTGAAATCGCGACCTCAAGAGCGATAGCTACACGCCCAAGCTCTCTCGGCTATTTCACAAAAGTTGAACAAATTCTGCGTATCACCGAATCGCTTCGACGGTTGGCGGTTTCATCGAGAAGTGATTGAAAGAGCAGTCAACAATGCGGAGCGTTCTCTCGGTCACGTGATTGTTGAGCGTGACTGGCAGTAGCGTAGCTAGGGTGTGCAGTAGGAGCGGTCCGCACCAGGCCCCGAGTTCATGGAGGCCCCCAAATGGTGAATAGAATTTCATTTAATATTATAAATTAGATTTCTAGAAAACTAACACGTTAACAAGTAGATAAAAATTCAGTTTGAAGGTGTCCTTTATCGGCAATGTGTAGGGGCCCCATGATCAATGGTGTGATTAGAATAAGGTACACCGGGGCAAGTTAAATCGGTTTAATTAAATAATTCCAAAGATCATTGTTGCCGAAGGATAGGGCGACTGGTCGGGGGGCTGAACTTCTTTGAGCAAATCAAACAGACTCAGCAAATTGGTGGATAAGCTAAAGCTAAAATTAAAGTTTTATTATTTCAATGTCTTCATGACTCATATACCTCTCATTACAATTTTTCAGTGCAACCACTATCTGTGCCCTATCTTCCACTCAGAAAACATTAACTGGCATCGGCTTTGTCGGATCTTCTTGTTACTGTGGTAAATTGAAGCACTAGATTAATAAATTAACTCACAAATTCCAACTGTTACTTTCTGCTTTTATATAAACGATTAAATCTAAATTTACTTATTGCTGTGAAGCGCTGTGACAGCTTTAGAAAATTCTTACTACTTTTGTCTTCCTCCTGACAATTTCTACACTGAATTAATTTTGAACTCTGATCCCACTTAACCGTTTCTCTCAATAATAAAGAATGCATTTAGTTGCAAAACACTATCGCAACAATCATGTTGTTGCAACTTTTTCAGCTCAATTTTTTTAGTTCAAATAACGACTATAACATATTTAAACTTAAATTTAAAAAATGGTTCCAAATATGAATCTTGACAAATTTTATCATGTTTGACGTTCACTTTGTCGACAAAAATTCCACAGGGATTGTAATTTCAACACTGGGGCTATTCCTATCTGACATTTCGGAAGGGACACGGAAAACAAACTATACCGTCGTTGGGGGTGAGAATGGGTCAATAAAGGATATTTACGATTTGTTTATTGAATAACTTTCGCAATTTAGCTCCAATAAACTTCAAATCTGGGGTGTATGTACTTTGATGGTAGTTTAGCAACTGTCCAAAAAATTATAGAAAAATATGTATTCACTGCGGAGCTATAAGTGAATGAAAAATGACCCAATCTCACCCCATAAAGGAGGTGACATTGGATCACTGTAATTGAAATAACTTATTTTTGAGAATATGATTGCAAAACCATTCACAGCTGAAAAATATTGATGAAATACGATGCAAAAAAGACGATAAGACATCTAAGATGTTTCACAAGTATGATAAACCCACTTTAAAGAACGAGTATAGAAAAAAATTAAAGAACTATGAGAAAAAATATGTAAACTTAGCATTAATCGTCAAGTTTACACAAATTTTCTAGTTTTTACCCTTAAATTGTCTTCAAAGTCTCATATCCATTGCCATAAAGCCTATTCAGTTTCCTCAAAGGTTTACAGAAACAGTGATTATTTTAAGTAGTTCGCAAGTAGTTAAATTTCGGTGCGACATTCAACTATCAATACATTTTAGGCAGATGTTGATGTCATATTCACGGTATTTCAGCGATGCAACTCATTTGTACTAACGTGAGTTGTTTCTATAATATGAAAACACTTATTTATTAAATTAAAAAAAAAAACAATCCATTTGATAAAAAACTGTTGCTGGTTTGAAAAGTTGTCAAAATGCATAGCATTGTTATTCAATGCTGTATTTAGAAAGAATAAACACATATTAATGAAGAAAGAGTACACATGACACCGTAAAACGACAAAAAGTAGACTTGTGATTTCATTCACCATCGTTCTTCCTTGACCCAATCTCACCCCCATTTTTAATGTTTTAGACACCGTACCGAAAAAAAAAAAAATTTTTTGTTGAAAAATCAAATAGATTCCAGAAAATACGTGTGAAGTGTATTGAAAAGACTTTAAACCTTCTACTAATATAACAAAAAAGAATGAAGTACATGAGTTATACTTTGCACAGGAGAAATTTATTGTTGTAAATTTTGTCTAGTTTCAACATACAAGTTTGCTGATATATTAAACAAAAACTACTATTTCTTAAAATGTATATTGTGATTAATTATGTATAATAATATGTTCCCTAACATATGGATTGTAAATTTTAGTAATATCAGCGTTATTAGCTGAAATATTACATAAATCATATTTTTTCCGTTTTGACCCAATCTCACCCCCCAGACCCATTGTCACCCCCACCGACGGTACCCAAAATTTTGAGTTTAAACCAAGAGGTGCAACAAAATCTCAAAAACCGTAAAAAACAAAAATAATTAAAAAATTGAGTAAACATGTGTTTCTGGCCTAAACTTAAGCGTTTTGTACTGAAATTCGGACAGGGCTTTAGGACCCTATTATAATAGACCATTTCCGTCATACCTAACACCCCTGTTTTGTATTTTTCCTCGAAAGATAATAATTTTACGCTAACATTTTTGTTGGTATTTTTTCTTTTTATGTATTGTTGAATTTTTGATGAATTTTCAAATATTGGCAATTTCACCACTTTTGGAGACATGCGGAACAAAAATAGTAACCCTAAGCGTGGTGAATATATTTTTCACCACTCCAGGAGAATGTCAAAAACCTCAAAAACTGATAACCCTATGCTCAGCTGTTATTTACGTTTTGAAACGTCAAAAATGCGAAATGAAATTTCGGATCATAACAAACGGTTTTGGTGGTTTCGTTGGGGCAACTTCTTCTCATCCCAGCCATCGGGATGTGGTTCTTCAAACATAGCACCTCGGAAGGTAAGTAGATCCCAGTCCACGAATCTATGGCCCCGATTTTAGGGTCACAAGTGTATATTTGCTAGCTCTTTATGCTTGAAAAGTCATGCATTATGTGTGGACAGTTATGACGTGTAGTGCTCTTTATTCACAGGGAATCGTCACCGATATCAGTCTTCTGAAGATTACTGCTTCCGCTTCGTCACACTTTGATTAAACGCTAGACGAAAATCTCCTCGATCAAGGAAATGAAATGTCCCAGGAGATCAACAACGCGCTGAACATCGCCATGTAAATGGACTGGTCTACGTTAGTCTTCGGCGAGGATGTCGCGTTCCGCTGTTCGATGGAACTGTAGCAACAGTAGACGAACAAAGCGTTTCAGCACACCGCTGTATGAGCATGGCATTATTGGGTTTGTGACCAGGCAACACCGGAGTGTTTTCCACAACTAAGATGCAATTTCTCGGCGTACGATCAGATTACACGCCCAAGTTGAAAGTGGTGAAGCCACTAGGACCGAACAGATCCAACGGACTCCTGCTAGCGGTCATAAAGGAGAAGGATGCTTTCATCGTTTTCAAACTGGAAACACTTTATCAAGCGCCTGAGATGTCGCTTGAATGCCTACTTCGAAAACCAAGATGTTCTGGTAATTGGCAACTCAAGGGGTGTGAATCGTAGATACATGTACTAGAGGATGTGGTCCATATGGCGAAAAAAACAGTGTTCGAATCGTTCTACATTCCGCAGAAGTTCTGATGCCTGGCCGGGATCGAAAAGCTGATCGATTATCGAGAAGGAATTTGATGACGATTACATTTTGTCTTTCAGTTTTATTCGCGTAAGCTTTACCCCTGAATCAGTTTGGAGAACGTCACAATAACTAGGGTTGGTGCACCAATAGCCAATCAGCTAAAAACAAATACAATCCAATCTTTATGAGTCGATATTGACCAATGAGAATATATACTATATATTCTCATTGGATATTGACTCATGGAAATACAGTTAAACCTCCATGAGTCGATGTTCCATTACTCGATATCGACTCATGGAACCATATTAAAAATCAAATTTCATGGTTACTACGATGGTCCCCTCAAACGGCTTTCCATAGCATTGCTGTTCCATGACTCGATATTTCCATGAGTCGATGGTCTCTTCGATATCGACTCATGGAGGGTTGACTGTATCGAGTTATAGAGTAGGGGCACAGGTGTATAGTTGGGAGGGAGGCACAGATACTTTACACTCGAAATATGAAACAACGTTTTTTCAAGCTGCAAGACAACTGCAGATCAATTACACGCTTTTATCATGTTTTTTCATTGTTTAAGATCCTGGATCACAGTGACACTTCGTGACAGCAAAATCTCGGCTCACTTTGACGTACAGAAATTTTGTATCGGTTTCTCCCTCCCAGGAACAGACATTATTTTGAAAGATGTTTCAGGGGACGATCATAGTATTATGTTTTTATTTTTATGTATGGTTCCAGGAGTCGATTCCAGGAGGAACATCGACTCATGAAGGTTTGACAATATTTGTACAAAAACAAAAAATAAAACCAGTGTTATTTAGCAGATTCGCAAACAATAGATCTAATATAGATATTTTTTACATTTTCTCATCGCTTTTTTTTTTCAGAACGCCAATATGTAATGAAAAGGCCTACATCCCTACATATCTAGTGTCATAAGAGTCGTTGCGCAACGTTTTCCCATAATGCAACTCTTTTAGGTTGTGTAAAGAATCAATAATTTTTCTAGCATTGTGAAATAATGATGAATGCTTTTTGATATGATTTCTGATAGCCTCAATTGGTCTTTTACGAAATTGTAAGAAATGTTGCACGCACTTCGTTACAGAAATCGATTTTTACAGCAATCGTCGTAAATATCCAAATCGGCATGCCTCATTGGATAAGGGCTTGTTCACAAATTTTATACTGCTGAAGGGGGTGGGTGGGTGTTCTGCTGGTGTTACTGCTCATACAAAATTTGTAGAATATTCATACAAAAAGCGTTACGAGGGGGTGGGTGGGTGTCAAAAATAGCCATTTTCAGCGTTATGAAATATGTGAATGAACCCTAAATGTACGACTGGTGCTGTAAAAATCATAATTCTGCAACTTGTTGCGTGAACTAATACTATTTTTAATTTTCGTTACTATAGCACCATTACAATTCCCATAACTGCATATTTGTTACATTCGACAGTTTTGACGATTTCGAGTTAATACCGTGGAACATCATCAAACCACCAGCACTTTCTGATTACCAAATAAAATATGTGAGATTGTTCTAGAAAGTTCGGAAAAAATACCAAATTGTTTTGTCACATTGCTTAATATAACCGCATTACAGTCACATTGAGATTATATATAGGCCTCGTAATGTTGTGGCAAAGAAATTTCTATCAGAATTATTTTCTGACTATTCACCCAATATGTGAGATGGTAAGATTTCAGCTTCATATAATCATTGTTGAATCCTCGGTACATTTTTGAAATTTTGGGGCCTTCCCATACTGACGAAAAATTCACACTTGGTACTCCATTTACTCAATGCCTACTTTTGTCGAATGTTACAAATATTCAGTTATGGGCAGTACAGCTTCTCAATGCAGGCAAATCTGTGCAAAGCAAAATTATATATTACAAAGCTTTTATATTTGTATTATTAATAATAGTTCAAAAGCTTTCGATTGATTGAATTTTATTCGAAATTGATTATTACAATCAGTTTTGGACAAAATATAGATGTAAGTCAATGGTACCTAACTAGCTTAGCTCACGTTAAAAATATTTTACTAAGGTTTACAGCAAAACGGATTCGGTCGTTAATGCGACTATAGGGGATTGTCTAGTAAGTGTTCATCAACCCTAGCGGAAATCTTTTTCCTGCCTCCTGAAAATGTATAGTAAGATGGAGTAAAGTGAGCAAGTGGTGAAAAAAAGTGAAGAAAGTTACAATTCCTCGCATTTTGTAATTGCTTGCTTTTGTTTTCATGCGTAAAAAGAGGTAAAATTTTAGGAAAACTACGTTTAACTAGGACTAGTTTTGATTTTAGACAAATTTGATATTCCACAAACTTTTCATAAATTAAATTTTGAAACGAATGATGCTAAGGAAATTTCTTGCAAGAAATGCTCAAGAAAAGCATTTTTCTTTGATCGCAGTACGCAGTTGGAAAGAAATGCCAATTCAAATGAAGCTCACTGTAGAAAATTTCTTGGCCATTTCTGTCGCAGAAATTTTTACCTTTCTTGAGCGAAACAGCATACCTAGCTTTAAAATTGGTTGGAAAATAACAAAGTTATGACGACTTCACTGAAGGTCGTATTTTAAAACTTCAAAATTCACCTTCAAGTCGCTTGCACCACCTCTAAATCTTAATATTTTTGGCTCAAAATTTGCAATCAATCTATTTTATTGCATCAATTTTATTGCAAATCCAGGAACAAGGTACTCCAGTAGTTCTTTCAAACATTTCTCGAGTAACTTCTCAAGTAAAGTCTCCATTTCATTCCATTCCAATCTCAATTCAATGTTTCAAATTAAAAAAAAATACTCCAGCAATTATTACAGTAATTCCTCTGATATTCTCTAATTTGCTCATTATTTTTTTTAAATAATTATCTTAACAATTTATCTAGAAAATCCAAGATTCCTCAAGGGTCTTCTCAGATGAAACTTTTTGATGAACTGTATGCGCGGATCTCTGAAACGCTAACTTTTGATACAGTCTAGAAAGTTTCATTGGATGAATTGCTAAGATAATTAATGAATTGAATTGAATACCTAGATAAAATCCTGCAGGATCTTCTGGAAGCATTCCTTGCAAAATATGTCCGTGAAGAAACTTGTGTAGAAATTTTAGGAATGGGTAATTAATGTAGTATTTGCAAGTGTAAAACCTTAAATGAAGTTTTAGGTACTCTCTGGGGAGGAAACTGCACTAGTTTCACAATTCGTGGATCAAATGTTGGTCAAATTTATTGAGAAATTCTTAAAAGAGTTTTTATTAGATTTCCAGTAATAACCTCTGGAAGAGTTTTGGTGCCATTCCTAAGATGAGCCGAAAGAATTCAAGTGAAAATGACTGGAGAAATAATTGAGAAAGCGGCACAAAACTTTTGATTAAACCCTTCGGTATAATTATGGAGGAACTCCTGTGAGATCTTTAAAAGATCTACTAGAGCAACAAGATCTGTATCTGAAAAAAAAAAAACAATGGAGGTAACAGCATTTCAGAATTTGTTCAAAGGAATCTCTGTGAAAATGTTTGGGTTGATATTCCGAATCATAAATCACGACAAGATAATGAGAAAATAGTAACTTTAGAGACCATTTTGGTAAAAAAAGAACACTTTAGTGCCCTTCCATTAAAAATAGAGACCAGCATTAGCATAGAGACCGCTGAAAAGAAACCTGCTACCAGCCCTATAAATTGGAAAACATAGGAGCCAATTTTTTTTTTCTCGAAAATAGTCTATTTCAGGTAAAGCATTTTGTGTTCGGAAAAAGAAGGCTATCATTGCGCCTTTATGGGAAACATACAGCTGGCCACTACCGCTAACGTCTCAGCAGCGTTTGCTTTCGTTGTGACTTCTGCATCTTCTGGATCTTTTCTACTTCGAACAGAACCGATGCTAAGGAAATCATCCGTCTCCGAAATGCATCGAAATCAAAAATCGAGCAAATTATACGATGCTCAGCTGCAGATGAGCTTGTTCGTGGTTTTCGTGCTGGCCACGGAGAAGTTTATGACTGTATCGGTTACGTTATACACCATCTCCGGTAACATCGCGGTAAGAGACGATTGTCTGGAGTCTCGTCCGATAAACCAGCCTTGATTTTAATGTCAGGATGCCGAAACTATCGCCGTTGTAGCACAATTTTAGTAGATAGCAGTTGTGGCTCTGGTGATGATTGTGCAGGTGCCACTAGCGGTGTACTTATTTCCGGGGCAGCCACAATTGAGTTGAGGCTCTTCATTCTGCAGAAAATCGTCGAACTGCAAACGCACAAAAAAGCACCAATTTATTTCAACGTGTAATCTTTTGGATATACGCACTGACTGTCATATAAAAAACATCCCTACTTTGTAAACGATCGATCATGTTTTTCAACGGGTCAAGTGACGGAAATTACTCTCTTCACAATGCAATTCTTACCGTTTCTGTTTAAGCTTCGGCGTGTCTTCCTTGCTGTTGCGATCAATATTCCATTCTGCTATCCTTAACAGTAGATTTGTCGTCTTAAATAGGACTTGTAATCCACTTTTTTCAGCAACACGACCACGGGATCGGAATCCACTCACCGACTACGTTTGTGGTCCTCCTTGTTTTATTTGAGAATTTTCTACGGTCGAGAGTTTTTTACAGCGAACTTTATACGACACGAAATACTAATACCGACACAATCTTTTCTTCAGTTCCGGTAACAGGACGGAGCCGGAAGAGCTGGAACCTTGACGGCCAGAATCAAGACGACGGAGGATGTTTTTGATATGAATGAATTATATGAAAACAAAAACAAAAAAATCTGTCATAGTTGACAGTCAGCTGGCCAGCTGATCAAAAATTCACCACAAACGTGTTGAAAAATTATGGGGGAAAAGAGGGTCAAGAGGGACATCAGCATGAAATATTTTTTTGGAGAATGAGGGGTAAAACGGCGTGCCGCCAGTTTTTCATTGTTTTTCAATAGTTAGAGGCTTCAAAACATATGGGTCCCTTAGGAAAGTTTGTTCAGTAAATAGAAAGAAACCATATGGACCAATAATTTTTTTTTCACGGAAATGGTCTATTGAAATAATAAACCAGTTACCATCTTCGGGACATGGTTTGTACTTATTCAGGGCTGATAGCAGAGGCTTAGTCTCTATTTTAATGCAAGTCTCTATTTTTAACGGAAGGTCTTAAAAGTCTTTTTGAATCAAAATGGTCTCTAAAGTCACGTTTTTCTTTATTCTACTTGAAGTGAATCCTGCTCCAAGAGGTCCCAGGGAGACCTTCAGAGACTATTTTACAAGATCTTCAGGAATTTATTTTCAGATTCCTGAAGGAAAAACTTCAGGAATTCGTCTAATGATTGCGACGAAGATCTCTTCAGGTTTACTTCTGGGATCTCGTTCAGAAATGTCTATATTGATTCCACCACCAGGTTTTTTCAAAAAATCTCCAGCGTTGTTTCAAGGGATGGTTAGAGGATATTTTTCGAAATTTGCTCCAGGAAATCCTTGAGTAGTTCAAAGTTTTCCTTGACTATTTTGATTTCCCCAGTTGTAACTTAAGTAGATCTCCAAAATTTCCTACAGGAGTTCTTTTGAGAAAAAAAAAATCATTCTGCAGTTCTTGAAGAAATTCATTTTTACAGTAGGATCTAAGAGAATTTCTATACCTACCAGTTTCTCTAGTTATCCTTTCAGGAGTTTTATTTGGATTCCCTTAAGATTTCATTCACATTTATCCTCTTTCAGGAATTCCTCTTTAAATTTGATTTATTTGATTTCTATAATTGATGATATGAAGCTGGGATTTTTCATGAAGTTCCTTCAGAAATTTCTATAAAGCTTCCTCTAACATGTCATGCGAAATTACTCCAGCAGTTCTTTCAAACAATTTCTCGTGTACTTTTTCGAGTAAAGTCTTCATGGTTTCTTTAAAAGCTCATCTGAGGTTCTACATCAGCAATTTATCTTCGAAATCCTGCAAGACTTCCTCAAGAGCCCTGGAGTACGTTCAGAGAACTTTGTGGGAGTTCATCAAGGGTTACTCTCGACTACAGACATGGTAAAATCAAGCAAATTTGTAATCTGCTGAAAATTGCCGGTGCGAGCGCTTAAGTTAACCCCCTTAAATGGTAGTTTTTACAGCACATTTTTTTTTGCGTGTACTTTAGGATTTATTTTAAAATATCTCCTGAATTTTTGAAAAAATTCACAGATGATTCCTGAAAAAATCCTTGATCTTTATCTAGAGATATTTATGGGAAAGTGATTGGGAAAATTCTTCCATGACATCTTTGGGGAAGTTCTCTAAGAACTTCTAGAATAATTCCTGAAGTAATCTTAGGAACAGTCTCTGTAGTAATTCCTATAAGAATTCTCTGAATGAAATCTGAACGATAACTTTGAATGAAGTTTAAGAAAACCCACGGAGAAAATACTTGTTGAAGTCTTGAAGACGCTGTTAACAGGACTTTGGTAGAAATTTAAAAAAACGGTGGTATATCATTGAGTACAATCTTGAGTAGGGTCGGTGTTCCCTTAGTGGACAGTCCCCTATAGTTCCCTATAAGCCACTAGTTTTTACGGCCGTTTTGCTATAAATCTTTACAAAATATGTTTTGACATAAAGATCATGAGCTATTTATCTTACAAGGGAAGGTCACGATGGTGTTACACGGGGTTTTCAACCGGACTATTTTTGTTAGATTCTACATGTCAAAATATGAAAAACCCCAAAACCTTTCGGGTGATGGACCAGTGGTGTAGCCAGGAGGGGCTCTGAAAGGGGCAATTTTGTACGTATATTATATTATTAAGCTACTTGGCAATTTAACAAAAATATTTTTTAGTATCTATTGTGATGGCAGAGAACAGAATTGACATTAATGTATGTTTAAAATGTATTTTCCATGCCATTGGCGTAACTAACATGGACTATGGACACCAAAACAAATTTGGTTTTATTAGAATAGTATACAAATACTAAACCCATCCCGATTGCGCCTATGGCATGGAAAATACATTTCAAACATACATTAATGTCAATTCTGTTCTCTGCCATCACAATAGATACTAAAAAAATATGTTTGTCAAATTTCCAATTAGCTTAATAATATAATATACGTACAAAATTGCCCCTTTCAGAGCCCCTCCTGGCTACACCACTGCTCCATCACCCGAAAGGCTTTGGGGTTTTTCTTATTTCGGCATGTAGAATCTAACAAAAATGGTCCGGTTGAAAACCCCGTGTAACACCATCGTGACCTTCCCTTGTTAGTACCTTTGAAACACAGTGTGATTTTATTAAAAAAAAATGATCGAAATAATTAGTTTTGCTTAACATTTGAGCTCCCTTGCACCTATAGTAAACCTATTGTTTCTAAAGTAGCACTATTGAGAGAAACTATTTTTTATTATACAAAATAATTGATGAATTAAGAACTTTTTTTACATCACACAAAAGCTCTTGATCCACACTTTGTAGGAAAATTATAAAACTTTTGTAAAAATACGGTTTGGATTAGTATTTTGCCAACGCCGTGATGCTAGTGCTACTATAGGAATAGAAATTAAAAATAGTGCTACTAAAGGCACATGTATTCCTATAGTAGCACAAGCGATAATAACTACAAACACATTCGTTTTCGTAGTTTTCATATTTTTCTTACAAAACCAAGATAAAAAGCTTTCAGATGATGTAAAAATGATGACGCTAGCGTTATTTTTCAATTTTATACGAATATTTGTTCTTAGCTGTGCGGCTATTGGTACATCGACCCTACTTATAATTTTCTTTAAATAAAAAATGCGAAAGAATCTTTGAAAGAATTCATGTGGTAACTTCGATGGTTATTCTTAGAAAAATTCAGCGTTGATTTTTTAACAGAATTCTTAGGAATGAAAATTTAGGAAATGTCAAAATTTTCCTAGGATACGCTGTATGCGAATCATATATTTCCAGAACTCCTTCGCCAGTGTATATATCTACTTCTATGGTAATTCACTGGAAGCCCTTTCGATAAATTTCAGTAAATTAATGTATTTCTGAACAAGAATGTAGAAAAGAAAAACTGTAGGCTAATTATTTGACATTTATGCCATTAAACTACTTACACAACATGTCAACGTAAGTTCCATCACTTCAGTAATTCTACAAAAGTTATTTGTTCATCGTTCATTTCAACAGTCGATTTCACATTAGCGCCTTACATTTAAACGGCGTTCACCTTAATTTTGGGGGCTCCTAAGTCGATCTCTGCACCGGGCCCCAAAGACCCTAGCTATGCCACTGGTGACAGGGTTTGTTTTTGTGACAGATTCATGTAAATTTCAGTGCGCATCGTACCTTCGTGCTGTGCGTACACGAATTCTCTCTGCTCTTGGAAGTTTTCTTAAAAACTACCTAAAGCAATAAAACAGTACTTTTCAGTGCTACAAAAACAGTACCCAAGTAACCACGAAGCTATATATGAATACTTTATGTTTGCTCTATAGTATGCTATCAGGTTTTGTTTTAATGTGACATAACCTTTAAGAGCTTTATAAAGCATAATTAAAGTGGGAAAGGGCCCCACAACAACCAAATTAATGCAATACTTGGTAAAGCAGTTTTAATGCACAAGCCCTACTAAAGCATTTATGTTTGTATATTTAGGGTTCATGATGTATATTAGCTTAAAATAATGTATGTTTAGAGCTTGCGTTAAAAATAAACAAAACAATGAATCCATTGACTACCTTTCAATGGTTTTCTTTACCAGCTTAATGATTTTTTTGTTGGAATCAGGATTCGAACCCACAACTAGGATGATGGTGTGCTGGATGCCTGGCGCGTTGGTGTCCTGTGCTAAAGCTGCTGATGTAATAAGGTAGGATAGAAGTTCCTTATAAACGAAGCCACTGTGTGTGTTAACATTACTTATCGCCCAGTTATTACGAATAGAAAGAATTCTCTTCGGCGATTGATTTTCTTTTCTCACCAAATGAAACATCAACATAAATAATTTGATCATCATTCTTTCTCGTAGAGGAAATAACAGAACTTAACCCACAAAACAAAGCCCTAGCGCATTAAACATATTTCAGAGGAAAGAAATTGATCGACATTTTCTCTCGCTTCTTATGAATAAAAGAGTCTCATAGATAAAATACAACAATTTTGAATGAATACATATATCCTTAGATCATGAAATGGGGGTTCGAGATGAAAGAAAGTCATTTCATTATTCTTCCATATCCCACAAAACGTAATGAGCGAGTGTGAACGTGCTCGATCGTCTTACTTATTTATTACAGATTCGAGTGCGTTTAATGAGGTTATGTAATCTTGTATGACAGCATAACTGTATATTCACTCTAAACGCTTAGCATAATGCTATATTAAAATAATGCTACAAAGCATTTACAATGTTGAATCAAATGCATCATTGCTTGACAGTTATTGAATAAATGCATGATAACATTATTAATGCAAAAAATGTTGACTTTCGACCAAATTAATGCAATGGTATAATGCTTGTGGTTACTTGGGTACTTTTCAGTGCTAAAATTAAAAACGGTACTTTTCAGTGCTACTAAAACAGTACTTTTCAGTACTATTTTTTCTACTATTGATCCCTTTACGATCCTTGTTTGGACCCGTGCCTTCGATTTTTCGTTGGACCCGTTGGCGAAAGCTAGCGGTGGTAATCCTTCTTGGACACCGTCTTGGGAAAAAACCTTTCGAAGGTCACGTCTTCTTTCGTTTATTAATTAAACATGGTATCAACAACAAACAAAAGGAAGGGTGAATCTCTGAATTCACTACTTCCTTCCAAAAAAGTGGGTTTTAAAACTGTCACTACACGTGGCAAGAATGGAAGAAAGGACGCTTCCCCGGAATGCGAACTTTCTTCCAAGGGTGAAATGAATAATTGTATCGAAATGAGCAATCAGTTCGATGCTCTAGACAAATTTTCCGAACACCAAATCGAAGCAGCCTCTAGCCCAGGCTCTTTGATTCAAGTGAGGAAGCAAAGAGTGCCGCCTATCGTGGTCAGTTGTTCCGAATTTGGGGGATTTAGGCAGGAGATCTTGAACTCCATTAGGGGAATCAAGGTTTCCTTCCAAATTGCAAAGAAAGGAGACTGTCGCGTTTTGCCGGAAATTCTTAAAGATCGTGAGCTTCTTCTCAAACATCTTGAAGAGAAGAAGCACAAATTTTTTACTTATGACGACAAAACTGAACGATTGTTCAAAGTTGTCTTGAAAGGTCTCTCAAGTGACTATAAATCACCTGAAGAGATCAAAAATGGAATAAATGATTTACTTGGATTTTCCCCAGTCCAAGTAATCATTATGAAAAAGAGAACCCAATCTGGCATTGTTCGGAAAGGGCTTTCTCAAGAATTTTATTTAGTTCACTTTAACAAAAAAGAACTAAATAATATTAAAGCTTTAGAAAAAGCAAAACTTTTGTTTGATGTCCGTGTGACATGGGAACATTTCCAGAAACCTGGAGGAAATTACCAGAACCCCACTCAGTGCCGTCGGTGCCAAAAGTGGGGTCATGGTACAAAAAATTGTCGCATGGATGCTAAATGCATGATTTGCGGAGGTTCTTCTCACGCCAAAGACGTCTGTCCAGTGAAGGAAGATACCACCAAATTCATATGTTGTAATTGCGGGGCTAACCATAAGTCCAATTTTTGGAATTGTCCTTCACGCAAAAAGGTCATTGAGGCTCGTGCCAGGCAGATGAAAGATAATATCCGTTACGATAACGGTCGTTTCCGGAATTTGCCTGGTAGAGTATCGAACAATGCTCATTTTTCAGTTAACGATCGCTTGATCATGAATCATACCCATCAGGAAGATCATAATCATGCTCATTCACAAACTAATTTTAATCCGTCGGGTAGCCGTTCGAATCTTTCTATTTCGAATGTATCTACCCACGGTAAATCCTTTGCCGATATCGTAGCAGGAAATTCGAACTCCTCCCCTGTTCGATCCATGGGTACCCATTCTACTTGTTTCAAATCAAATGGAAAAAACCCTACCGCCACAGGTAACTCCGCTTCTTCGTCTACCGAAAATTCCAATGGGAAATCACATGACATGTCTGCCTCTGATTTTAATTTTCTAACTGAACAATTGAATCTAATGATTGATGCAATGTTCAAAGCCACCACTATGACTGAAGCAGTCCAAGTAGGTGTAAAATTTACAAATCAAATTGTTATTGGATTACGTTTTTCTAATGTCTAATGTTTAATATTTTAAATTGGAATGCTCGTTCTTTGAATGGTAAAGAGGACGAGCTGTTTAATTTTCTTACGGTTAATAACGTGCATATAGCAGTTATTACCGAAACGTATTTAAAACCTGGATCTAAACTCAAAAGAGATCCTAACTTTTTTGTTTATCGTAATGATCGACTTGATGGGGCATGTGGGGGAGTTGCAATCATCATTCATAGGCGTATAAAACATCAACTGTTTTCATCATTTCAAACTAAAGTTTTTGAAACTTTAGGTGTTTCTGTTGAAACACAGTTTGGTAAATATACTTTCATAGCTGCCTATTTGCCTTTTCAATGCTCTGGGCAGCAAGTTAATTTGCTCCAAACTGACTTGCGTAAATTGACTCGCAATAAGTCAAAATTTTTTGTCATTGGTGACTTTAATGCCAAACATCGGTCATGGAATAATTCTCAAAGTAATTCCAACGGCAGAATTTTATTTGATGAGTGCGCTTCAGGATATTTCTCAATTCAATACCCTGATAGCCCCACATGTTTTTCCTCTTCTAGAAATCCATCTACGATTGATTTGGTCTTAACCGACTCTAGTCATCTTTGTAGCCAACTGATTACTCATGCTGATTTTGATTCTGATCATGTCCCTGTTACATTTCAAATATCCCAAGAAGCGATTCTCAATCCTATCAGCTCCACTTTCAATTATTTACGAGCCGACTGGAATATATATAAAACGTATGTTGACTCCAATCTTGATGTTAACATTTCTTTAGAAACTAAACTTGATATTGACAATGCTCTTGAAACTTTAACAAATTCCATTGTTGAAGCCCGGAGCATTGCAATTCCAAAATGTGAAGTAAAATTTGAATCCGTGATTATAGACGATGATCTTAAACTCTTGATCCGTCTTAAAAACGTGAGGAGAAGGCAATTTCAACGCACTCGCGATCCTGCTATGAAAATTATATGGCAGGATTTGCAGAAAGAAATCAAGAAACGTTTTGCTCAATTAAGAAACAAAAATTTTGAAAATAAATTTTCTCAATTGGACCCTGGCTCTAAGCCCTTTTGGAAATTATCGAAAATCTTGAAAAAACCTCAGAAGCCAATACCGGCATTGAAAGAGGAAAACAAATTATTACTAACTAATTGCGAAAAAGCTCAAAAACTTGCTATGCAGTTTGAAAATGCGCACAATTTTAATTTAGGACTTACTAGTCCAATTGAAAATGAAGTTACTCAGGAGTTCGAAAATATTCTCAATCAAGAGAACGTTTTCGAAAATGCCTGGGAGACTGATTTGGAAGAAGTGAGAACTATTATTAAAAAATTCAAAAACATGAAAGCTCCTGGCGATAATGGAATTTTCTACATCCTCATCAAGAAACTTCCAGAAAGTAGCTTATCATTTTTAGTTGATATATTTAACAAATGTTTTCAATTAGCATATTTTCCTGACAAATGGAAAAATGCTAAGGTTGTTCCAATTTTAAAACCAGACAAAAATCCTGCAGAAGCTTCTAGCTATCGTCCAATCAGTTTGCTTTCCTCCATCAGTAAACTTTTTGAAAAGGTTATTTTGAACAGAATGATGGCCCACATCAACGAAAATTCAATTTTTGCCAATGAACAGTTCGGATTCCGCCATGGACATTCGACCACTCATCAACTTTTACGTGTAACAAATTTGATCCGTTCCAACAAATCTGAAGGCTATTCTACTGGTCTTGCTCTTCTAGACATAGAAAAAGCATTCGACAGTGTTTGGCATGAAGGTTTGATTGTGAAATTAAAAAACTTTAATTTTCCAACATACATTGTTAGAATAATTCAAAGTTATCTGTCAAATCGTACACTTCAGGTTAATTATCAGAACTCCAGATCTGAAAGACTTCCTGTAAGAGCTGGTGTTCCTCAAGGCAGCATTTTGGGACCAATATTATACAATATTTTCACATCTGACTTACCTGAGCTACCTCAGGGATGTCAAAAATCTTTGTTTGCGGATGACACAGGCCTCACCGCCAAAGGACGAAGCCTGCGTGTCATCTGTAGTCGATTGCAAAAAAGTTTGGATATTTTTTCTTCATACTTGCAAAAATGGAAGATTTCTCCTAATGCTTCCAAAACTCAACTAATAATATTCCCACATAAACCAAAAGCTCTTTATTTGAAACCTTCAAGTAGACATGTTGTCACGATGAGAGGGGTTCCAATAAATTGGTCAGATGAAGTTAAGTATCTAGGGCTCATGCTAGATAAGAATTTAACTTTCAAAAATCACATTGAGGGCATTCAAGCCAAATGTAATAAATATGTAAAATGTCTCTATCCCCTTATTAATCGAAAATCAAAACTTTGTCTTAAGAACAAACTTTTGATATTCAAACAAATTTCCAGGCCAGCCATGTTGTATGCTGTACCAATATGGACTAGCTGTTGTAATACCAGGAAGAAAGCTCTGCAAGAGAATTCAAAATAAAATTTTGAAAATGATTCTGAGGCTTCCTCCCTGGTATAGTACCAATGAGTTACATAGAATATCCAATGTTGAAACATTGGAACAAATGTCAAATACAATCATTAATAATTTCAGGCAAAAATCGTTACAATCTTCTATTGCCACGATTAATGCGTTATATGTTTAGGTTAAGTTAGGTTAAGTATATTAAAAACGTTTTTTTTTCTCTTATAAGCAGGTGAAATCAACTCACCTGTAAAAAAACTGAACTGCTCCGGCAAATGAAATGTAATATGTTGTTAACAAAATGTTAATTAAATCTTAAATTTGTTTTACCAAATTAGGATGATAGTGTTGTCAAATAACACAGAACACCTAGATATAAGAAATGAATGTAATGTTTGGAATGATACTAATAAAGAAATTAAAAAAAAAAATCATGTAAATTTCTAGCGGACTTAACTGAAATATAGTTGGAAGGGCCCTGATTGGTTGACTGATGGTCATATTTGCTTCAGCTGTTGGCTAACGCTTGTAATTTTCATATGCCTGCCACAATTTTCCGTCGATGTCCAAATTGCGTGCTGCTTAATATTTGCAAATTTTTGCTGTGTACTTTCTAGATTACCGTGTATTGCACGTATCAGTCGAATTAGCTTCGCCGGAAAACCATGCTCAGACATTATATCTGTCACATCCCATTTTTATTTGCTGAATCGTGTCTGCCTTTTGTATGACCCCAAAGACGTAATAGTATTTCGAAGGCTTCCTTAGCCGAGCGGTTAGAGCCCGCGGCCACAAAGCAAAGCCATGCTGAAGGTATCTGGGTTCGTTTCCCGGTCGGTCCAGGATCTAATGGAAATTTCCTTGCATTCCCTGGGCATAGAGTATCATCGTACTTATACGAATGACTGTGGAAGTGCGTATTGAACACTAAGCTGAGAAGCAGGCTCTGTCCCAGTGAGGACGTAATGCCAAGAAGAAAAAGATTTCGAAGGCCTTTTGTGTTTGGACGTAAGGCTGATGCAAATATACAACTGACTTTTTGTTTAAGTTGAAAAATACGTATATAGGTCTAGTTTTAACACTTTCCTTTAACGACTATTGCTGTACCGAAAAATATTGAAACGATTTTATGGCGCTTGTATCACATGGCAGAATACTTACAAAATTAGTTGGAAAATGTTATTAATGATTAAAAGTTTTATCCTCTCATAAAGGGATTGTTCATAAAGGCTGATATGAATCTGGATGCAAATGTTTTCAGCAAAGCTTACCAGAATTATTATTATCAGTAAGAACACATTCGAAGAGAAAATGTGATTAAATTCTTTCGGTGGGTTGGTTTCACATGAATTGATTTGCCCTCTCTGTAGCCCTGTCTGTGTAGAGCGAACAGATGAGCATATTTCGTTGCTTATTTTTTGATGGAGATAGCCAGCTGTAAACAAATCATTATCAGCGCCATACCGCAATGGCACACGGCAATCAAATCTTCCGTATTCGCCAATCAAACTTTTGCGCTGGAAGAATACAAATGAGCTTCAGGTTTGTTTATTCTAACAACGACTAATTGTCGCGTTCCGAATCATACGGGCATAAGTACAAGCATAGATTTGCCTATTTCATTTTATAATTGAGAGAGACTGTCCTAATAAAAATCGCAATAACTTGTTTATGTCAATACGACTAAGTAAACCATAATTACCATTGACTTTGTTATTTATGGTGGTAAAGTAACAAAAGAAATTATGATCTTCCACCACAGATAAAATAAAGTCCTTATGTAATTTTACAATGTGAAAAGCAATTTTTTTTCTCAAATAAATTGAGACTAACTACTAGTAGGGGGCCCAAAATTGTGATCAAAAGTTTTCAAACCACTAGAAACTGGACATATAAACCTAAACCATATAGGCAAAACCCGATACAAAAGAGGACTTAATCAACTAGTATATGTGATATGAGTCTGTATGTATCAAAGTCGATTCAAATTTTACCAAACAGTGTTTTGGATCACCTTGCCACGAAAACTCACTTTTTGGGAAGCTGATGGCTCCATCTTTAAGAAAGTTGTTGAGATCTACAGTAGTAGTAGGCAGTGATTTCTTCCGACTTTAGTGAGCACTTCCGTACT
Source organism: Aedes aegypti (assembly GCF_002204515.2). Taxonomy (NCBI): domain Eukaryota; kingdom Metazoa; phylum Arthropoda; class Insecta; order Diptera; family Culicidae; genus Aedes; species Aedes aegypti. The sequence continues at coordinate 205,950,408 of NC_035108.1, forward strand.
ATTCATCGCTATTCTTATATACGTTCGAATGCTCTTTTGATCGAAAACCGTTTTGCACTCAGGCAAATGGACTATCGATAAACATAGGAACCCCTTATGAAAATTCGCCACAAGGAATCGGGTTGAAATTCATAAATTTGCGTGTACCCCGCGCCTATCGACGCCTTGGTGTGCGGTGATGCTAAAACGATACATAAAGCGTTTGTATTGCGATAATCGTTCCATCTTTCATAAGGCAAAATGTATGAATTTCGATAGTCCAGTTCGCTGCGTGTGCATTCTCGTTTACGTCAGCAAAATCGAAACGGCCATGGATTCGATCGAAAGTTGCATCCACCGCACGCTATGTCTGAACCAGACGATTATAAAAATAGAATGTACAACGGATTTATTCTCGCTAGAGATCAGTATTTGGTCTATATTTTCATAATCAGAAAGCTTTAAAATATTCTGTCGGTTAATTTTTTTCAAACATTTAGTATGACATGCGCCGAAAAGCGTGTTTTCATGGGTTTTAGTATGAAAAATTGCAAAAAATATTTTAAAATTCTCCGATTATGAAACTATAACCCAAAAACTCTAGCGAGAAAAAATCCGATGTACATTCGATTTTTATAATTTTCTAGTTCATAGCAAGCACCGTGAACAAAAATGAGAGTGAATAACTGAGAGCTTTCCATACCAATGCTCAGTTTGGTCTTACTGAATAGTTGCGCGTTTACCGCTACGCAAATATAAATTAATTGGTCAAAAAGCTCTCAGTTAACTTCCATAAGTCCCTAACAAAGAGTTACGAATTGTGAATTTGGGTTGTTTTCGACCTGAAAATTCAAACACCTCGCAAAAATCAGTGTGTTGACCGAATATAGAGATTCTCAAATCACTTAGTTATTCTTCTTACTACTCTTTGACTCTTTAAGCACTCTGGCTCATTGTGAGCACCGAAATAACCCAGTAATGACCACTAGATACCCGTATTGTGGGATATTTATTTTATTGTACCAAAACTAGACATGTGACGGCACAGAGTGCCTTGAAAGAGCCCGAGCCAACGAGTCGGTTTAGTGTTTCGTTTTTTTCCCTCGATTTGCGCGCGATTTGCCGGGCAGTTTCTCCCAAGGGCCTGACCAATGCAGTCGGTTTGGCGTTTTTCCATCATTTTGCGCGAGATTTTCCAAGTGTGCGGTACGAAGGCCTAAGCGCTCGAATTTGCTTTCGAACGTCCGGTGTGATTTTTCTATTTTTCTTTTCTTGGTTTGCGCTTTGTTCGTTCCCGAGCGGAGTCTGTATGCTGTAAGTGTAGCTGAATGTGGATTGTGGCTGCTCGGTCAAGGATGAAGGATTAATTGGTGAGCTCGTTTCATGCTTTTGTTTCGAATCTGTGAAATATGTATTACTGCACATTTAATCCTTTCAACAAACACTGTGAGTTTCGATATAAACTTTTATTCATAAATTATTATTATTATTATGTTTTACTTTTTTTTTCAAAACACCTTTTTCCATTTATTTTTGTACTAGTGGTCCCGGCAAACTTCGTCTTGCCATCAAGTAGGCTGTTGAAAACCGCTACAAATCGTCCCATACAAAATGACAGTTCCGTTCACTCTCGTTTTTCGACTTTCCTGGTGAATATCCTGGAACTTTTATACACGCAAACACGTCAGAACCCTTGACGAATAAAATGGAGAAGAAATCATCCAAATCCGCTGACCCGTTCGTAAGCCATTTCGTGACATACAAACACCATTCCATTTTTATTTATATAGATAGATTAAAAAAATTTTTTGAATGCTTCGTCACTATAAGTGTAGACTTGCTAAAGGTTCATTTTACACAACAAACTTTGAACGTTTCGCTTGTGTAAGTATCGGCATAAGAGTGTTCTGTGTTGGTCTAGCCAATCGAGGTTTTTTCTTTAAATATGAATAATATATACTAGCACATGCTTCCGTCCTGACAACTGTAGGAATGTTGCGTTTAGCTATTTGTTCAACAAAGTTTGAATTGTTCGTCACTTTAAGTGTCGACATTTTTTTCTTTGACTAGGAATTTTTCATATCAGTTGAAAACAGTGTATATACAAGCATGTGTATTAGTGTAGGACAAAATTTAGATTCTAGCTCCAGTCCACTTTTTGGATTGTATTTAGGTCCCATAACTTCTTCTTTTCTGGCGTTACGTCCCCACTGGGACAGAGCCTGCTTCTCAGCTTAGTGTTCTTATGAGCACTTCCACAGTTATTCACTGAGAGCTTACTATGCCAATGACCATTTTTGCATGCGTATATCGTGTGGCAGGTACGAAGATACTCTATGCCCTGGGAAGTCGAGAAAATTTCCAACCCGAAAAGATCCTCGACCGGTGGGATTCGAACCCACGACCCTCAGCTTGGTCTTGCTGAATAGCTGCGCGTTTACCGCTACGGCTATTTGGGCCCCAAACAACTGTGCAAAATTTCAGCTCGATCGGAGAAACTATATTTTAACGCCAGCCGTTCAAAGTTTGTATGGGATTCACTATGGGAAAACATACTTTAACAAAGAAAATTCGCCAGAGGTCGCACATTGTCCTCTATAAAAATTCTGAACATAGATCTCGATAGGTATTTTTACGATGAAGAATATTGCCGAAGACCGCGAACCAATCCGACACTTGTGAAAAAAGTTATTCAACGAAAACCTATTGGCAAGGCGACGTTGATTAACACGTAAAGGAATAACAATAATAACAAAATCTGGCAAAATTTCCGAATCGTCTATGCTTAATAACTTTTTTCACAAGCATCGGATTGCTTTGCAGTCTTCGGCAATGTTGTTCATCGTAAAAATACCTATCGAGATCTGAGTTCAGAAATTTTATAGGGGACAATGGGCGATCTCTAGCGATTTTTCTTTGTAAAAGTAAGTTTTCCCATAGTAAATCCCATACAAACTTTGAACGGCTGGCGCTAAAATATAGTTTCTCCGATCAAGCTGAAATTTTGCGCAGTTGTTATGGGACTTAAATGCAATCCAAAAAGTGGACTGGAGCGAGAATCTAAATTTTTCATATAACCGTGTCCTAGGCTAATGTGTATATCTCACAAATAATTGTTTATCATGGTCTAATCACTTATCAAAGTGAATCCTGTGACCCAACGATCCTCCCCGTCAACAATCATCCCTCCCGGTAACCTTTGTGGAGATGCAAAGGCAAACACGGTCTTCAAATAGCAATGGTTACACACTAACATCCCTTCCCCAATCCCACCTGACTGGAAGGACGTGGTCGACGTCGTTATTTACCCTGAATAAATAGAGCCACTGAATTATGCACACTGAAGAAGATTATGGCCAATCCCAGCCAAACTTCTAGTTGATTCTTTATGCATCTTCACTGACTTCGGTCAATCACGGAATAGCAACCATTGTAGTGTCTAAAATTAATTACACTTTTATGTTTTGTTAAAATAAAACAGTATTTATTTTCACAACCATTCATTCGCCAAAACTTAATCTTCGTAAACATTCCATGAACACAAATCAATCATATCCATGTGTATTCTTCCCAAATTTATAATCTTAGCATGGGACATTTGAAATTTTCACATATACTTAGTGGATATTTGGCCTCTCTTCAATAATTTACGTAATATGTGTATAATCCTTTAGAGGAAGGGGTCACAAAAGTCGAAAGTCATGTTCTTTTAAATATGCCATGTGATGGTGATGTTCACAACGTATGAATTCTATTAAAAGTGCATGTGTCGGTTTTACCCCAACAGGGTGTCGATCTTACCCGCACTCTCAATTGTCTCACCTAAAAATGATGAAATATCAATTTGATTTAAATCACTATAGAACCTTAATATATCATCCAGCGGTTGCAAGGATTGATAGATTTATAACCTATATGTGATTCTACAACAATTTTAGGTTTGTTTACCCAGCGAAAGTACACAAATTTTATCCATAAGCTTAGGGTGTCGGTTTTACCCCGATATATATTTGAAAATATATGTTCACAGTCCACGTGGATACCTATTCAACAATATAAGGACGGTTCTGATTACTTGTTTTGCTACGAAACTACAAGTTGTCAAAGTAAGGGTCTCTAAAGGGACTTTTTTTCAGATGTTGCAGGTTCTCGATGGCCACAGTGACCAAATCCGGATCTCCGGAATGTTTTCTGGAACAAGACATGTGTGCCTTACATTTAAGCCCAACAGAACTAAACTCGATCAACACATGATTTTTTGCGAGCTGTTTGAATTTTCACACAATTTGTAACTTTTTTTTGGAAGCCCCCCTAGGGGTTTTTAAAGATTTCAGGTGAAGCATTTCCTACACAAAGTTGAAGTCTGTAATATGAAATTCTCCAGAACTTGAATCAGAATAGCATCGAAAACCAGGGGAACGATTGTACCCACTATCCTCTATCCACGCGTTCAACACAAACTATGAATGAGGGTCGCTCACCTTATAGTCATCTCCGTTACGATTTTAAAATCCATATGCAGTAAGTCTTCGTTTTTATCTATGAATCAAGGGAAATGTACCACATTTCTGCACACCGCATGCAAGCACACCTGCCAAAAACGTGTTTATTTCATAACGAACCGTTCTCTTCCAAGTACAAGTGCAAGCAAACGAATTCAAACGCGTGGCATCTCAGTCCGATGGGAACCATTTCTGGGATAGTTTGTCAGTCAGAGAGTGCAATTCAAAGAAAAAAAATGATTGTTCGATTAATTTTTGTGACCGCGATTTTGGGTACGGTTTTTGTTCCCAACCCATCCGAAGGTTCTGTTATTAGTTTATTCATAGACGCTCAAAAGCACATTATCACACGTGAGGAAGCAATGCTGAAGCAAGCGCAAGAAGCGGTTAAAGATCGAATCGACCAAGCATTCGACAAGGCACATGAAGCACTGATGAGTGTGGCCGAACAGGTTCATTACTACGCGACATATCCGTTCCGTGCTGGCAACGAAATGATACAGAATTCGATGAGTATGATTGGGAATGCCACATCGTCACTGGCTGGATATTTGCCATCATTTGGAGGTCAAACCACCGAACCTGCCACTCTGGAAGCAATCGACGAAGCATCTTTTGTCCAGAGAGTTCAGCGGATGAGGGAACAAATATCTCGATTGTCTGGGCTGCGCGTTGTGGTGCACACTGTATCAGAGGATACATCAAATGGACCATTGTTGGAGTAAGATTTCAAAACAGTATTTACAGTGATTTATGCTATATCAAATTGTAAAAGAGCAATTTTACAGGATAGGTTTCGGTAACACAGAGAGAACTATAAATATCACTGGGAACGGTAACGGTACATCGGATGGAACTTCAGCAAAACCATTTCCAGAGTAAGGCATTACATTAGAATTTTGATTCTAAAGTCATCATCGAGAAAGATATAGTGAAATTGCAATTTTCTAGGATTGCAATACCTAGAATGGTGGTTCGGGAGACATTCCTATGTTCTTCGTGGGACCGTTTCATAGCTATGAACCACGGAAATACATTTCGTCATAGTTCCTGCCTACTTGACGTTGTATGGCACAAACAAAATGTCGGCCCAATGTGAGAATATCGGAATATCTCCTGAACTATGCAGCTAATAATAAAAATCAGAGTAGTATTGTAGAAGTTGATCGAAAAGTACATAAATACTAAAAACAAATTATTACAATTAAAACTACTTTTAATGTGCCAAAATTGTTATCATGCTCATGTCTTTTGATTAAGTGGAAGTAAAACAACAATTCTTATTTCAGGATCAAATTCGATGACAACGAGACAAGCGGTAATCAGAGTCGAATCGATAACGGAACATTGGAGTCAACCTCATATGGGCCTTTAAATAAGTAAAGCTTTCATGCTGATTGTTTATTCGAATAACAAGTCTAATTGATTTTGTTTGCAGGATCAAATTTGACGACAAAGAAGATACTGGAATATTAGAAGGAAGGAGCAATGAAATATAATAAAATATATTTACGGCTATTTTTGTTTTATTTTTGTTTTCTTCTGCATTTTATCAAAGAATAAATGAATACTGAATCATTACGACCATATGCACCGTATTTAACCTTTACGTTACCGGCCTCCGACAAGGCATTTTCAAACAGCTGCCATTTCGTCAATTGTTATTCGATTTTTTTTTAAACTACCCTCAGTTTACTTTAAAAAGGTTTCAGTTATTGGTCATAAATGGACAATTCTGTATTCGGAACCATGCCGGAGATATTCCGGGTTGTACTGGGGTCCCGATGGTGCCAAATTCGGGAAATGTGAATATTTGTTTTATTTATTTCAGCCACAACACTAAAGTTTTTATGTAAAACGTGAGATAATGATCGATTGACATCACTCCAGATCTTTGGGCACAGGTTCCACGAGGGCTTCTTGGGATACATTTCCATTTTATGTCCAAAAACATACCGTGCGAAATCTCAATTTTAAAGAATTTTAAATAACTTGTCGATAAGTGAAAAATAACACGATAATAAAAGATTTGGCCACTCCAGAGCTTCTGGCACAGGTTCCATAAGGGCTTCTATTGGGATATTTCTGCTTTTGTCTCAATCTTTGTGAATTGTAAAAATCATGTCAATAAAAGAAGAATCAACTTATAAACATGTGATGTGGCCACTCCATAACTCCAAGCACAGGTTCTACTAGGGCCTACTTGGAGATATTTCCTTTTTTTATCCATAACAAACCGTATGACGTGTCAATCTTCGTGAATTCGAAAGAACATGTCAATCAATGAAGTATGAACTAGGTATCAACAAATTAGGTCACTCATAAGCACCTGGTACTGGTTCCGCCAAGGCCTCTTAGGGGACATTTCAGTTTCATGTCCAAAACCTATTGTGCAACGTTTCAATCTTCATGAACTCGACAGAACATGTCAATTAATGAGGAATAGACCCTGTGTTTCCACTCCAGTGCATCACGTACAGGTTCCCCTATTTTATGGCATTACCGTTATTTGAAGGAAAACAATATGTCAATAAATGAAGAATGTCCTCGCTACCAACAGATCTGGCTACTCCAGAGCATAAGGAATAGGTTTCGACGAAAACCTTTTTTGAAAATTCTCCGTTATTTGAACAAAACATGATGTGCACATGTGAATGTGGGTAAAGCATAATGAAAATTTTGAAAAGTATTCAAACACATCTAGGATAAAATACATACAAACTAATGTGGCTTCTCTTCACTGATGCAGTCTTAGGCAGGATCTTTCTGAACAGATGTTTTCCACGATTTTAGGAAAATTTGCTATGCAGATCTTCATGAATACACCAGGGATGCACTGTGCAACTAGTTAAAACTCAGCAGAAAGCTGAGAAGAAAACTAACAAGGAATCCACTAGAACTTTGTTTCGAACATAATCAGAAATCCAACAAGAATCCTAGAAAGGTTTTGGCTAGAATGTTTCCAAGAATCTATTGTAAACTTCGAAGAAAATTTTCTATTAATTACTCAGGCTTGTCAATAAATTTGTTGATAAAAACTTAAAAGGAATTCGCTTTGGAACTCCTCATGACTTCTTCTTCTTGGCAATAACGTCCCCACTGGAACAGAGCCTGCTTCTCAGCTTAGTGTTCTTATGAGCACTTCCACAGTTATTAGCTGAGAGCTTAATTGTCAAAGTTGCCATTTTTGCATTCGTATATCGTGTGGCAGGTACGATGATACTCTATGACCAGGGAAGTCAAGGAAATTTTCATTACGAAGAGATCCTGGACCGACCGGGATTCGAACCCAGACACCTTCAGCATGGCTTTGCTTTGTAGCCGCGGACTCTAACCACTCGGCTAAGGAAGGCCCCAACTCCTCATGAATATACCATATAAACAGTCTTATGATTTATGAAATCCCTTTGGCTTACTGACTTTTGGCAAATTTACTGCCAATAATTGTTTTAACAGTATAAAAAAGAACAACCTATTGTCCGTTTAAAGAAGAGTAAATTCGACCAAACGTCGGTTCAGTCAATCGTACCGCTTATTCATGAATGGAGGAATTCCACGTGCAACAGAATAAAAATTTTGCTTAGAATATGTTAGGGATTTCATCAGAAATTAAACAATAATCTAGTCAGCAATTATCTAATTTGGAACCCTTTCGAGATTTCATCTATTACCCGCAAAGGGTTTTTTCACAGATTAGTGTTCGATCCATCGATTGTGTTACTTGCCCCTACGGGGGAGAGCAATGCAATAGAAATCAGACGTGTCCGGTTCGTGCAGTGCGAAGAAAAAGTGGTGTAATCCAGTCATAAATGTTCGATCCATCGATTGTATTGCTTGCTCCAGCTGGAGCGAGCGTTGGGACCGGAAACACCCACCTACTAAGTACATTTCCAAGACAATTGTGGAGATGCAGAGGTATATTCAGTCTTTGAGCCCTTGATTCGTGCTCTTTGAGCATGGTTCGCTAATCCCAAGCCCCATTCATTAAATCTCTGTGCATCTTCGACTGTTCCGGTCAATCACGGAGTGCAACTACGAAACGGTCATCTATGCTTAAGCTGATGCTCATTATCAGCAAAGGTTTTACTTACAAATCCTTCACGTATTTTTTTTTATTTTTGAAGCTTGAAATTTAATAAGCCAGTTAATTCTTCCCAATTCAAACTGCATTGCTCTGGAGTGGCCAAATCTTTGTTTATTGACAAGTTCCCTCGAATTCAAGAAAATTGAGACGTCGCACGGTATGTTTCCGGCACGAAACGGAAATGTCCTCAAAGAAGCCTTGGCGCAACCTGTGTCAGACGCTCTGGAGTGGCCAATTCTATAAATATTTAGATTATTCTTCCTTTATCGACATGTTCTTTTGAATTCAAGAAGATTAAGACGTCACACGGTATGTTTGGACATAAAACGGAAACGTCCCCAAACTGACCCTGGCGGAACCGGCTACGATGTTCCGGAACGGTTCTCTTATTCAAATTATGATCAAATGATGACAATCGACCATTGTCTCACGTTTTACATAAAAACTTTAGTGTTGTAGCTGAAATAAATAAAAAAATAATCACATTTCCCGAATTTGGCACTCTCGTGACCCCAGTACAACCCGGAATAACTCTGGCATGGTTCCGAATACAGAATTGTCCATTTATGACAAATAACAGAAACCTTTTTAAAGTAAACTCAGGGTAGTTTCACAAAAATCAAATGGAAATTGACGAAATGGAAGCTGTTTGAAAATGCCTTGTCGGAGGCCGGTAACGTAAAGGTTAAAGACAGTGTTTAAGAATAATAATGTATGACACATAAAAATGCGAAAATGGTACATACTTAAAATTATGACACAAAAGCGTAATTTTTTGTTTATTTATTTATTTTATATTTTTTTGTTAGTTGATGCAATTTTAATTGAGATTTCTTATCTTAGTTTACATTGGTAAGTTGGAAAATATGAAAAAAAATCATATATCAAAACATAATAATTTTCAAATTTTGCTTAAAACACCTTGGATTTCAGATATCGGGTATAAAAATAATACATTTATTTTCCGTTTCTCCAATATGAAATTACCGGAAAATATTGTTTTGGGCGTGATATAAACCGAAACACCACTGTATTCATCTTGTCATCTTTTTCCACTTCTCAGCTGCTGAATTTGATTGCATTGGATTTCGATTACTGACGTATACGTCACACGCAAACGAATTTTATTGTATAATCTACCGAATCTATGTTAGAATCAAGAACTGCACCAACAATTTTGAACCGACTCCAAAAACTTTAAAAAAGTTTACTATAATCTGGTAAAATCACTGAGCAGTGCAGTAAATGTCACTATGTCCATAGTACCTTCCACTGCAAAGCTTTGTATTTCAATCCATGACACCCACCGTACAACACAGTGTACACACTTAATTTATTTCGCCGAGGCCGGCGAAAATAATTGCCGAGAACACAACAGCTGAGATTTCGTTAAAAATCTCGGTAAAAGTTCAAAGTGCCGATCGAACTGCAAAATTTATAAATCAACCCAACTGTCAAACTTTGACGAAGAGATCGGTAATCCATTGCCGGAAATCTCGGTATACCTTTACCGAAATTCGGCGAAGCAATATTACTTTTCACTGGATGAATAGAATAATAAAAACAATGAATAATAAATAAAATTTTGATTGGAAAACAAATTTATTATTCACATTTAAGGCCTGCACTACAAATGCATTAAATACCGCCACTCTGATAATCTCACTTTACCCTCAATATGAGATATATTATCCTTTTCCATGTAAGTTGGATTTTGCATTCTTTCTTTGCCATTTTCATCGTGCTTCATTAGTAACGAATTTCCTGAAAATGTAATTAAGCTAGCAATAGATGAATGCTGACTACACTGAACAGATGATCTGCACAATTGTACGTAATAATCACAATATCCAGTGAATTACCGTAATATGGGGTGAAGTTGATCACTTTTGAGCGATTCTGTTCTAATAGGATGCATGTATGTATTATCCACATATTTTTAAAACCTGTACTGGTGTGATGTTCATCGAATTATACAAACGAATTTTGTACGAAATTTTATCATAATAATAAAAATAAATTTTAGAAATCAAAAAGTGGAATTTTTGATTCCGGGGTGAAGTTGATCAACCACTGGGATAGGTTTCCTAAAATAAAGAGATATGCTAATTAATAAATTTGGGGTCACTGATTCTGAATCAATTTCCAAAAATCTTACAACTTGTTGATAAATCGGTCAACTCTAGAATTGAATTTTATAAATTACAGAATACACCACATTAAACGCCTAAAAAATTGCAATTTTCATTGAAAATAGCAAGCCGCTCACAAAAAGAACATTTGTTTCTCTGAAAATTAATTTTTATCCTCAATGCAAATTCAAAACTGGGTTCACAGAATATATCTGTAATGTATGAAACAGTGCATTTAAATGATTTCTTTTTAAAGCCTTGGCAATAGTCGAATGTTTGGAGTAGAACGCTTCAACAGTTAATCAAACATTTTCTTAAAATCTGTTTTTCCATTGTATACTTATCTTGAATGGCAAACCGAATTTAGGAACATCAAAAGCAGCTATCAGGTAATGCGGTGTCATATTAATTGTGATAATTGAAAACGGAGCATAGCTCCCTTGGCAGTTTATACATGTGGGTACGGGTATGATCAACTTCTCCCCACTGATCAACTACACCCCGAATTACGGTATATGAATACTTACATGTTTATGTCCCCTGGAATGCTCCTTTCCACGTTTTAAACATTTCAAGCATATTTTGGGTTACGCAGCTTTGAGTTTTAGATTTTGACAAATGCGCTTTGCCGAAATTCAGTGAAAGTTGTGGTTTGCCGATTGATGTCGCAAAATACATTACCGAATCTCAGAAATTCATCCAAATTACCGATATTCGTCAATTTGCATCTGTCAATATTGTTCATCTGTCAAAATTAAACGAGATTTCAGTAAAAATATGTTTTACGGACTGAAATCGTCATTCAGTTCTACCGAGATTAAATTCTACGATTAAGTGTGTTGGTGCAGTTCTTAATTTTACCATGGATTCCGTAGTTTTAACAATAAAATTAATTTCAGTGCAGGACTATCATTCTAGTCAAAAAGCAGCAATTAAGGGTACAAGATTCGTCATTGATTTTAGTATTTTCAAATGCAGTTTTTTCGCTCAAAATAAAGGAACTTTACACAAAAATGTACCTACTGTATTCTATTCTCCATCCGAAATCCAATGGACACATTATCATCGAATAAATTTCTGCTTTTTAAGTTTTAAGTTTAACGATAATTCCAAATTTATGTGTTTGAATAGTAAACCAGTTTTTTTACAAAGGTCAACTTGTAATTATGTACCCACGAAACCGTGCTACTTCTCCTATACATACACTGTTAAAATAATGAATATTACACTCACGTCAACTTAATTTAGACGATGTAAACAAGAAGTCATGTAAATTTAAGTCTAAAATCATGTAAAAAAGTGTTATATGTTACGAAATTCCACAGGATCCTGCTGGATTACATAAGATATAATTGAAGTTTACATGACATAACATGTAAATGTCCATGACATACCTCCCTTCAATTATGTGCATTATAGGTTCGTCACAGAGGTTCACACGTTTCGTTCGAACCGTGTATCTATACTATGTGCTTTTTTCGTAACAAGACATAGTTTTAACATAGGTATTTGAACATCTTGGGGTTGGGGACCTTCCTCAGACTAGTAGCAACGTCCGTTACTGCAAAGCAACGTCATGTTAAAAGTGTTTGTGTTCGATTTCCGGTCGGTCCAGGTATTATCGTAATGTAAACTTTCTTGACTTTCCTAGACATATAGTATCATCGTACCTGCCACACGTTATACGAATGCAAAAATGACAACTTTGACATAGAAAACTCTCTGCTTAACATGGTAAATTCTCATAAAACATAAAGCTGAGAAACAGGCTTCAAATCCTATGGAGAGGTTGTTTTTTTGTTTATGTAGGCCTCAAAATCGGGGACATATTCACAAATTCTATTCTATCCTATTCTAAGCGCTTGCACAGCCAATATTGAAAAGCATCCTGGACAAAATCGGGGACATATTCACAAATGGAAGAAAACAGAAAATGTTGAAAACAATAGAACGACTAACAAAATAATTGTGATGAAATAAATCAGTGCAACGCATAAAGTCTTAAGAGCCTGTTCGCGAGAACCGCAACCCTCTTTCCAAGGAAAGTTGTATTGGTGTTTTACGATCAGGCTGAAATTTTCAGGGATTGTTCTTCTGTATAAAAGAAGCAAAATTTTTGCTTTTTATATTAGGAGGAAGAGGGACAAAAAGACTCCTAAATGATTTCATGTCACAAAGCATGCAAAATCAGTAAAAACACGGATTAGGTTGAAATTTGGCATGATTACTCTACGTTATGTAAACTTTAAGATAAGCATGGTATATCGGTTTTGATCGTGGCTCAAATCGAAAAAAAAAACAAGTTTTTCATTAAATTTTAGTGATTTTCCGATCGACTTTTTTCTTGCCAACCGAACTACGTCTACAAAACTAACAATGACGTTTGTAGGGCAACTTTGGTCTGGATTTTTTATTTTCACCATGGTGCATGCACTTCAAACGAAGGCCATTGAGTTGCCCTACAAAACTTCATGTTTATTTTTTCGACCTAGTTCGGTTGGCAAGAAAAAAGTCGATTTGAAAATCACTAAAAATTTTATGGAAAACTTGTTTTTCTCGATTTGAAGCACTTTTAAAATAAAAATATATAGCATATATGCTTATCTTAAAGTTTATATAACGTAGAGTATTCATGCCAAATTTCAACCTAATCCGTGCATTTTTATTATAGTCTTTGGGATTTTGCATGTTTTATGATATGATATCATTTGGAGGCATTTTGTCCCACTTCCCCTAATATGAAAATGAAAAAAAAAAAAGGCAAAACATCTTCTTTTACATGAGAAAACAAACCTTGAAAAATTCAGCCCGATCGAAGAACATCGATATAAGATGGGGCTGCGGCTTTAGCGAACTGGCTCTTAATATTATGCGTTTACAATCCAATGTTTTGTAACTGCACATTTTGGTCAAATGTGTGAAAATGTGGAAATAAAATATTAATAATGCGAAGATCCACAAGCGTTTTTCAAAATCGTAGCCGTAGCGCTACGAACTACACTCCTACAGTTATACCAAATTCGAATCGAACCCCTTGGGAAAATATTTTGCTCACAGCGAATATGCCATCGCCTGCCAATAGGCAACCAACTATTGCATCACAGTACATAAATGTACTCGCGTAAACTGTGGCTCTCTGTGAGAAACTGTGGTGTGCTGACGAACTTATTGGTTAGGGTCCCTTAGGGAAAATGCACCATTAGTAGAGTACCTAAGGAAAAACAGCTATGCTGATAATATCTACCTTAAAATGTGTGATTATTACATATCAGTCGATAGATTTCGATTCTTTTTTTCATATTATAGAAGGAGATCCCCCCGTACCGGACACCTAAGCCGATGAATTTGTATGTCAAATATCATTGTTTTATGCGATCTTGTTACCGATTTATGATAATTATAGGGTGTCCCAGATCCCAGACAGTATGAGCACGACTACCATTCGAAAATTAATGCAGATAAAAATCCTATTTTCTCACATTTCATTCTTGCACTTATCAAGAGCAGATTGTAAATTTTGGGATTTTTTTTCGCTACCTAGGGTGCCGGTACCAATGGTTGTAATGTACCAGTAGATTGGACTATGGAATAAAACGTACATTTTTCGATAAAAACGACATGTGCTATTTTTGGTGGATAGATCGCCTCTAGTTTAGTCGATTTGTAAAATTTCAGCTTTTTATCTTATCAAGAAGTCATATAAATAATTAAGTTTACGTAAAAAATTGGCTCCCTTGCACCAACAGTAGCCGTCGTGTTCCAGTAGTGGATCAACGGTTGGAAGCAGTTTTCAAAATGGATGTATAAAAATGAAGAAAAGCCCTAGAGATGATCTTTATGCTTCATTCGAAAGATATTAATTGCTGTTCCGAGGGAAAAATGTTAAACCTATGGTAAAATTTACCATTTTGTTTAAAATTCCTTGTATCATTCCCGAACGTCTACTACTGGAGCACTAGCGCAACTACTGGAACACGTGTACCAATAGTGGCTCAAGCGATTTTATGTTAAAAAAAACTAGTTTTATCACTCTTTTTATATTTTTCCCATATAGTAGAGGTTGAAATCTTTCTGTTGACACCAAAAGATCTCTGTTAGGGCTTTTCGTTATTTTGTTATGATTTTTTATAGCTTAGGTAGTCCACTAATGGCACCGGCACTCTATTTGTTGATGGTGTTATATTTCAGGAAGCTCCTCTTATTGGTTTTGCACAAATCGCGTTATGTTTGAGCGACTTTGTTGTACGGAATTTGTGCTAGGTCATAAAGTACGTACAATAAAAATCTGAAAAAATATATTTATCATTTTCGATACGATAAATTATCAGACGATCGCTTATTTTATTGGAAATTATGAAATTAAGTTTTTAAAATTTGAAGAGAAACTAAAAATCCGGTTTCAGCTGTGGTCGACCTTCAAAAGGGTCAAAACCAAGTCCTTGTATATCCGTTGAAACATGTAAAAATCTAAAATTTTTTTGCCTAACCAAAAGTATAGATATTTGACATGTAATTGAATTAATATTTTTATTTATCTTGAAAATACCTGAAAACCTATTATTCCGTGAAGTTATCTTATGTGGAGAGAAAAACTAGCGATTTTCTAGAATTCTACCATTTTGGCAAATGTTTCCTATTTAAGCCAAATAAAATTTTAAACAAAACTTCTAGTGGAATATCTTAGATATAATGTACTAGAACTCATCACATCGAAAGATATTGATAAAAACATGTATTACTAGTTAGGTTCCAACACCACACAAAAGTAGGGTCTGTGCTGGCTAGATAAGAATTGATTTTCTAACATCAATAATTTCAGTGTAAGAGGTTATTTTATCAAACAAACATTTTACAGGCAGCATTTAAAATGCCCCAAGAAAAAATACAAAAATATAAAAACATTTACCGTAAAATGGGGTGAAGTTGATCATTTTCAAGCGATTCTGCTCTATAGTTCCTAGTAGGATATATTTTCATCCAAATATTTTTAAAACCTGTGCTGGTTGAATGTTTATCGAATTATACAAACGAAATTTTGACAAAATGTTACAATAATAATAAAAAAAAATTTTAGAAATCAAAAAGTGGAGTTGTTGATTCCGGAGTGAAGTTCAATTATGTAGATGTAAAGGAAATCAACAAACATGAAATCCTTAATGAAAATTATGTAGATGAATTGAAATCAACAAACATGAAATCCTTCTGATAATCAATAGAAATATTGTTTATTGATCCCAACAAATGTATCACTCCATAATTATCATTTTATTTCATCTTCCGACTTCCTAGTAGAGGTAGAAGAAAAATGTGGCAAACCCTAAAAGAGTTGATGAAAATTCAAACGAGATTTTATTGGCATAAATATTATTCAGTGAATAATATTCACCTAACTTAGTTGGGATTGATGATTTTAATTTTAATTGGGAATTTCCCCCCCGGTTAGTTTTTCACTAATAAATCCAAATGTGTGGAGTTCCGTCAAGTGTGTGTTTGACGAAAAATCGATCACAGAGCTCTAAAATGATATCTCACGATTCGATCTAATGATGGGATAAAATGTAATGCCTGTTTGAAACACTTACAAACAATCTGTTTTACGGTCCCTATTTGGCTATCCTTGATAATAAAACTAAAATTCAGTATTAAATGTCTTAGTGGAAAGCATTTTTCTACAAATTGGGGCCGATTCAAGTCAGAAATTTCCATATAACAACGTTAAACAACTAAAGGTATGCAGTTGCCTATACACTTTAAATAATTAATTCAACATTCTTCGAGACATACCGTAAAACGGATAACTTCGATAGTTTTTTGGAAGAAAATCTTAATATTTCTGCATTCTGTTTTAAAGATTTTATATTTTTAAAACAGGCACCTCAATTATCGATTGCAGTCGAAAGATTGCTCAACGATTCACTTTGATTAGACTAATAATTTCCATATAATCGAAAATTTATTCTCGGTTTTGGGGTAATGGTTTATATGCACCCATGAAAATCGAAAACCAACCTACTGTTTGGCATTATTGCAGTCAAAACCTGATTGGAGAATGTTGATATATAACATGAATAAGATTTTGTTCATATAATAACAAAATTTATAGAAAAATTACAAACAACAGCGTTTTTGGTTCAAACATGCAAAAGACATCCGTCTGTATGAATTGGTATAAATAATATTTGTTAAAATATATCGATTTATATTCACATTTAGACAATGAATTCAACATAAATCAAACGTTTTAAGCATATAAAAAAGTATATTTCGAACCAAACCAAATGAGTTACCGTAAATTTGGGTAAAATTGATCAGTAGGGTGAAATTGATCACCGTATCACAAGATTTTATTTGTTCCCAATGGAGCACTAATATCAGCGACTCTGACCACTATCTGGTGGTGGTTAAACTGCGCCCAAAACACTCCGTCGTTAACAGCGTACGGTACCGACGGACGCCCCGGTACGACCTTGAGCGACTTAAACGATCGGATGGCACAACTGCATATGTTGGCGCGGTTACACAACTGGTAACCCTATCGCATGACAAAGCCAAACCAACTTTAAAGGAGAGATAAATAGAACAGTAGTTTAGAGTGATACATTGCACCAGAAGTGTTATAGTTTGAAAGCTAATATTTATTGCGGAAAGAAATCTGTAAATTGTGCGTAAATATGCTATAATCTGTAGATATTATTCTCATGAAATACATTGAATTTCAGTTTAAGCTGATCGACCAAAAACGGATTTGTATCTGCTGGAAAATTAGTTCCGTGATTGAATCACCGCAAAAAAAATTAAAATTTACATATTAGCTGCCGCCGATTGGATCTGTAAGATGACTATACTGCCTACAAACGCATGTCAGTCCCATGTTTGCTGGATTCCCTATGTACATGAGACATGCGTTTATGGGCAGTATACATCATCCCAAAGCATCGATTTTTGACAATCGTGGAAAGAGTGATTCGCTCGGAAGAAGTATTACTTATTGAGATCACGATTAGTTGGGAACGAAGCAAATGCTGATGAAATCAATTTCGATGGTGATACTGTCGATGACGATACGTTTGGTGACCTGGACCAGGACTCTGTATCTCCACCGGTTGCTTTTGTCTACGCTTCGTCAAACAATAGTTCGTCTCCGTCTAGCACGGCATCGAGACTGACACCAACAGCATAAAAAGTGTGCGCTCGTCCAGTTATGCCTGCAGATTTGCCATTATTTGATGGTAATCCTGAAGATTGGCCTGTATTCTATAGTCAATATAAGAATACTACGGTGGCTTGCGGTTACAGCAATTCTGAGAATATGATAAGATTACAAAGGTGTTTGAAAATACAAGCACTAGAATTTGTTCGCAGTCGCTTGCTGTTACCGAACCTAGTCCCAAAGGTGAGAGAAACGCTTAAAACGTTATACGGACGACCAACTCATCATCAATTCATTGATCAACAAGGTACGCACTACACTCAGAAATGAAAAAAAAATCAGAAAAATCTTTCATTCTGCTGTGAGTTTTCACACTAACTGTCATTTCGACTGGGTTGAAGCTTAGCGATGCTTAAACTCATGTGAATTGACAAATAGGAATAAAATTCCTGGCAGGATAAAAGAGAGGCAGATAGAAAATAGTCATAAATTACTAAAATTTAGTCATTTTGTGACCTCCCGTGTTTCTGAGTGTATACAGCCGCCCGAAATTAATCGGCTTGACACAATCATTAATTACGGAATGGCGATCCGAAATTTAGTTGATCACTTGATAGCAATGGAACAAACAGCGCACCTTCAAAATCCCACATTACTACAAGAACTAGTAACAAAGTTGCTTGGTGAAATGAAGCTGCAGTGGGCACAATACAATAGACAACACGAATCATCTTCTCTCAAGGCTTTACGTGATTTCATGAATGAATTAGTTCAAGATACATACATGCGAGGAAGCCCGACGGATGGATGATGATTCTGGCTCTGAATCGTTAGACAACAAACATTCTGTGCCATACGACACTGTTTCGTTTGCAGAAACCATCATCGTGGTCAAGATTGTGATGAATTTAAATCAATGGAAGTCAGTCGGCGTTCAAGATTGGTTGGAGAGCTGATGTTGTCTCAACCGCCACCATGCTGCTGGAGTCTGCCAAAATGCTTATGAGTGCGGAATATAACGGTGTCAATTGCTGCATCATCCACTTTTGCATCAAAGCAGAGTTCGATAGGTTTACCATTGAGCTTTACGCCTTTTAGTATCTAGTTAAACTTCATAAAATATGTAGTTTTACGAGGGGTGGGAATGTTGGCGCGGTTGCACAACTGGTAACCCTATCGCATGATAAAGTCAAACCAACTTCAAAGGAGAGATAAATAGAACAGTAGTTTAGAGCGATACATTGCATTAGAAGTGTTATTTTTTATATCCTGTAAATAAAGAATAAAATAATATGTTAATCAGTCTACAGTCCGAGCAGTCTCTCTTCTGCACCTACAGCAGCTAGTATTTATAGCTCAGAAATCCCGTAGGTACGAACAAGAAAAGGTACCAGTGTTATAAGGTAAAATAATGAATATCACTCGAGATAGGTAGACATAACAGTGTTATAGTTTGAAAGCTAATATTTATTGCGGGAAAAAAAATGTAAATTGTGCGTAAATTTGCTATATTTATATTATTCTCATAAAACAAATTGAATTTCAGTTTAAGCTGATCGACCGAAAACGGATTTGTATCTGCTGGAAAATTAGTTCCGTGATTGAATCACCGCAACAGCATATGCGCAGCACCTCGAAGCTGTATGAAGCCCCTCTTGAGGACTGCTGGAGAACAGTGAAAGCAGCCACCAACGATGCAGCCGAGAGCAACGTCAGGTACGTGGGACGAAGTCGACGGAACGTTAGGTTTGACGAGGAATGTAGAAGATGAATGCAGCGCGCGCGGAGATGGAACAGCTGTACCGGTCTCAAGAAACACATAATTTCTACCAGAAGCTCAACGCATCCCGCAACGGCATCATGAGGCGAGCCGAGATGTGCAGGGATATGGATGGGAGAATCTTTACGGACGAGCGACTAGTGATCGAAAGATGGAAGCAGCAGTGCAAATGGTTCTGAGAGCACAAGCTATGAAGGTCGAAACAACGAAGGAAATGCTTTCGTCAGTACTCAGACGATGGAAGCCAACAGCTCCCACTTTGAAAAACGTTAACGATGCCATTCACCGGCTCGAGAACAATAAAACTGCTGGTAAGCATGGTATCGGAGCTGAACTCATAAAAACGGGCCCTGAGATGCTGACCATTTGTCTGCACCGGACGATAGGCACAATCTGCGAAGCAAAACAGCTATCGGAGCAGTGGAAGAAAGGGGTAATATGCGCCATCTACAAGTAAGGCGACAAGCTATATTGTGAGAACTTTCGAGCGATCACCATTCTAAACGCGGCCTACATTATTATTATCCCAGATCATCTTCCGTCGTCTGTCACCTGTAATAAAATAAACGAGTTCATGGGAAGTTACCAAGCCGGCTTCGCTGACGGCCGATCGACAACGAACCAGATCTTTACTGCGCGGCAAATACTCCAAAAATGTCGTAAATACCAGGTCCCAACGTATCACCTCTTCATCGATTTCAAGGCGGCATATGATAGTACCGATCGCGTAGAGCTATGGAAAATCATGGACGAGAACAACTTTATCGGAGAGCTCACGCGACTGATAAGAGCAAAGATTGTGCAAGGTTCCAGGCGAACATTCTAGTTCGTTTGAATCCCGCCGAGGACTAAGACATAGTGATGGACTTTTGTGCCTGTTGTTCAAAATTTCGAGGTGAAGGTGTTATGCGGAAAGCCGGGGTACGATTTCTACGTTTTTTTTTTTGTTTGCTTCGCGGATGATATAGATATTGTCGGTCAAACATTTTAAAAAGTAACAGACCCGCCTGAAACGCGAGGCAGCAAAAGTTGGACTGGTGGTGAATGAGTCCAGAACAAAGCACATGCTAGTAGGTGGAGCTGAGCGTGATAGGGCCCGCCTAGGTAGCAGTGTTACGAAAGACAGGGATACGTTCGAGGTGGTAGACGATTTCGTCTACCTTGGATCCTTGCTGACTGTTGATAGTAAAGTGAGCCGTGAAATGAGGAGGCGCATTATCAGTGGATGTTAGGCCTAGTATGGCCTCCACACAATGCTAAGGTCAAAAAGCATTCCGGGATCGCTATTCCACTACGGGCATGAAACGTGGAACCACGAGCTCGCCCAACTCTACGGCGAACCCAGTATCCAGAAGGTGGTCAAAGCTGGAAGGATACGATGAGCAGGGCATGTTGCAAGAATGCCGGACAACAACTCTGCAAATATTGTGTTCGATTCGGAACGGTTGGTACAAGAAGGCTCTAGTTTCAGGAATTCTTCAAAGTTCGATGTATATATTAATATGGATCCAGACATGGATGAAATTGACCACTTCTCCCAGGGCTTTTCGAACCTACTATAGAGTGGCCATAGCAGCCTATGGTTCTGAAAATGTATCCGAAAGCCTCAGCTTTAAAAATCTTGAAGTTTGTTGCCCACATTGACATGGTTCTGAGCATGTTTTGAATTCAACGGATTTGAATGATTCTTTCTTCATTTTGTTCGTCAAGGGTTCCGACGTGTTTGTATGTATAAAAATCCCAGGATAGTCACCGAGAAAGTTGAAAATACGAGCGTGCACGGGACTGTCATTTTTTATGGGACGATCAGAAGCATTTTTCAGTAGCCTACTTGATGGCAAGACGAAGTTTGCCGGGACCACTAGTTTTATATGAAAATTATCCTTTGTGAACTTTTTCTTGCCAGTACTGTAAATCCTTTTTTTTACCAGATACAAACTGGAAACTTGTAGTAAGTAGAACCAAAAGGAGTTTGGAGAAAAACGGCTTTAAACATTTTCAACAATTTTTCGCTCCATACAAATTATATGATAGATATTCAGACAGACAGGACTAGACGATATTTTGGCGTTCTAAATATACATTGAGGACAACATCAATTCTGATTTTTCCAATGCTATTATTATCCAGATTTGTCATCAAATAGATAAGTTGAATTATCATAGCAAATAATGCAAATATTTTGAATTCCGAATGGCCGAGGTACGTTTTCTTGAAGTCATTAAAAACAAAACACTTAGTCCTACCCGTCTGAACACCGACCATATGGAAGCCAATTGTTATATATTCCCCATTCCCATTGGACGGAAAAATCACATAAAAATACTATTGGAAAGTTTGAAAACAGTTAAATTTTTAAATGTATATAGTTCACAATCGTAAAATGTCATTTACACCACTATGCATTTGGGCCCCTCATATCTTTAAACAGACCATCTTGTTCAAAACTCAAATCCAACACGTTGGTTTGTGGAATCCCAAAATGTGCTGAATTTTGTACAAAAGGGCCCCCTTTATGAGATCTGACCCGGGCCCCCGAAGCCCAAATCCGGCACTGTCTGATAACGAAAAACGGGGTATCTTTGATAGTGCGCGTAACTTTGATAGTGCGTTACCCATTACATGTTAAACGAAATATCATAATTTCTGTTAATCGGTTATGCAAAACGAATGCAAAACTAAAGAATATTATTATGACACTTCATGCGCTGTTTTCATTTGAATCGAGAAGATTTGGGGCATTTTAAACGAACATTAAAAATTGACACGATTTTAGCATTTTCGAAACGCTTACAAACAATTTGTTATACGATCACTATTTGATGTAGTTTCGAATAGTTCGTCACTTATCTTTGACAGCCTAGTTATCATAGAACTTGAATATGGTCTCAAATCTCTAAGCGAAAAGCATTTTCACAAACTGGGACCATTTTTGTAATCAAAGTCAGAAATTTCCATATAACGTTAAACGCCTAGAGTTATGCAATGCCCTATAAATGTTACGTAGTTCATTCAATTTTGTTCGATTTATACTCCATTATCAAAGTTACCCCGAAAAAGAAAACCGACTTTCGACTATATGAAACATTATATATTAATTCAAAATAAATCTTTTGGCAATCCATCAACTGCATTCGATAGCTGAGATGCCAGTACTTGTTTTAAAATTATAAATTGTAATTCTTTGAAACAGTTTGCATAAATATTCATTTTTTCTTCAAAAAACTATCAAAGTTACCAAATTTTCCATCGAATGCATCCAATTTCATCCATGTTTCAAAACTTATAAGCATTTCAATTTAGGCAAAATTTAGCCTATCTCAATCATTTTGCCTATACCCTGTATGATCGTTAAAGTAATCTGTTGAGAAATCTTTGCTAGATAGAACAACTCATCCTTCTTCGAAAAAACTCTGGTAAAGCTCTTGGATCAATATCTGAACCCACTACCAAAAAGCTATGTTAAACTTCCACTCGGCTGGTTAGCCGAAAACCACGATTCATAATTAAAAAACAAGTATTTTTCGAGCAACGGACTCATGTTCCTTAACCGGTCGTTTGAGAACGTCGCGACCCATTGGAAGCCTACACGATAGAAATCTTAGCCACCACGTCGGTGGAGAGTGATGTGTGGCATTTCACTACCTAAAAAATAATGCGCTCTCGGGCTAGGCATTAGATATACACTAAAGTCCTTTTTACACGTTTTTTTTTTTTTTTGCACGTTTTATTTTTACACTGCTTTTTTTACACGCCTTTCGGAATTTACACTGTCCTTTTTTTGCACGGGATTCGGATTTAACACGGTTTTTTCCTTATTTACACGGATTGCGGAATTAACACGGCTTTTTTCTTATTTACACGGATTTCAGAATTAACACGGTTTATTTTTACACAGATTCCGGAATTAGCACGTTTTTTTGCGTGGAATTTTTTTGTACGGCACGGAGGACCGTGTAAAAAAAGACCTTAGTATATATAGAAAGCGTTGTGTTTGGATGGGCATCTAATTCTTCCGAAAGAGGTGCACTTTGATTATTGATAAGGACCACGTGATTATTGAGCTGAAATCGAATTCAGGTTAACTTCTGCGTCCATGAGTCCTCTCATGGCGTAGGGGTAACGCGCCCTAACTAGAGATCAGGGAGTCGTGAATTCGATTCTCACTGAGAAGACGTGTAACTTTTTCGCAAAACTTCACATCAATTTTTCCATTTAATCCAATTGCAAAGTATATGTAATGTTTAGCTTTTCGGTAGTTGTTAAACTTCCACTCGGCTGGTTAGCCGTAAACCACGATTCATAATTAAAAACAATGTTAAAAGTTGTCGTTTATGTATGCCACACAGACGATATTCGCTGGCTGGTGCAAAACATGAATTTACATGAAGCATGTTTAGAATTAGATAAACATAAAACATAGAACATGACATTTTATTGTCCATAAAATGGAGATAAAATGTACATCAAATCGAGGGTCCACTAAATCGAGTTATACCATTTGGTGTACGGTCGAAACTGTATTTTCTCACGATGATGGCGCATATGATTCTTTTTGCCATGTATCAAATGACTTTGAATAACAGTTTCCACTGGAACTAAAATTACTTAGTTCAACAGTAGTTGGAGAAGAATAGCTCATTTGATCTCCCACATCCTCCCTAGAACACTATACGAATTCGAACTACAGTGTCAAATAAGAATCCACATCAGTAAACTCCACCTTTATCAGCAGCGCATAAACGAGTTATTGGAATTCACGATTCTTTTCGCATAAATTTCTAGAAGCCACACACACCCGACCTATACGTTTTGGTACTAATCGATATGTCGAGTGTGAAAAAATCCGGCTCGGTTCCTTTCGCTGAAGATGTGCTTAAAATTTATCGCCAGTTCTTGGCTAATGTTCAGTCTGCTTTCAATCGTCGCACCGGAGTGATCTTTCCAAAAAGTAGTGTTGTTGTATTATAGAGCAAATGTGCTAAAAAGATTCATTATTTGCACAGAGTGGCTGTTGGACGAAGTTGTTACGCATCATTGTGTCAAGTCGTCACCAGGATGGATTCATGTGTGAAAGTTAGTACCTGACGATAGGTCTCATGAAACATATGTAAATTGCGCAAATAATCGTAACTAGGTGTCAATCAAACTCTGACACCGTTTGTCGAACTTTGGATTTGGTTGAAATGCCATTGAAAGTGAATTTTATGAAGGACGCACGTGATCAATGTGCACTGTTTCAGTGATTAGAACGCTTACATTGACAGTCATAAATTCCGGAGGAGATTTTTAAAGTGTGAACTGTGCAGGGGCTAATGTATAAATATGCTTCTATAAGGATTTTCGACAATTATGTGTTGTATTATGAGATGTTTTAGACTATTTGACACATGTAACATCCAAATAATGCATCAAATCTATACTTTTTCTCGTCCATTCTGCTTCGTCATCCAAAACACCTTATAGAGTGCATTCAAAAATTAACGACCATGTTTCCATGGATTTGTTTTTTTAAAGTAAAGGGGACGCATTCTGATTTAAACATTCATCATTTTGTTCATTTTACTTGTATCGACCTTCAACGATGTTACAGAAATATCGTCGTTGGGTGATGGCAATGAATCAAACCATAATAAATCTAAAATATCTAAGTAAATGCCGTAATTTCGGGTGCAATTGATTTTCCGCGGTTTTTCATGTCTGTTTTTTAGAATGTTGACAATGCCAAACAACTGAATGCATGAAAACAAGTAGGGTAGAAGCACCGGTTTTGGCCATACGCCAGTCGTAGCCATAGTGAATAGCCAAATCCTAATTTGGCCATTCTCTTAAGAAATCAATGTGATTGGCCAACCAAAGCTAAATCTCTGTCCAAAACTGGTTCTGGTCGCATATATTGATCGACAAGATTTTCAAAGCGAAAAAAAGGATATAGCTTAGTTTCAATATTTTTCATGCATAATATGGGCATTCCGGATAAATTTTTAAGATATTTTCTCTTAGGCTACCAAAACAAATGTGATTTTATTGCTAAAAATCATTCACAGAATAAAAAAAATCAAGGGATTCCATTTCGAAATTGATCACTTGTCAACGTTAGTATTGTAAGTATTTAAAACATTTTCACATACTTGATTTCTTCTTCTTCTTTCTGGCGTTATGTCCCCACTGGGACAGAACCTGCTTCTCAGCTTAGTGTTCTACTGAACACTTCCACAGTTATTAACTGAGAGCTTACTATGCCAATGACCATTTTTGCATGTGTATATCGTGTGGCAGGTACGATGATACTCTATGCCCTGGGAAGTCGAGAAAATTTCCAACCCGAAAAGATCCTCGACCAGTGGGATTTGAACAAACGACCCTCAGCTTGGTCTTGCTGAATAGCTGCGCGTTTACCGCTACGGCTATCTGGGCCCCAATACATACTTGATTTGGGTTCCCTGAATTCTAGTATACTTACTACATTCTTAACAATACAATTTTGATGGAAATAAGGCTCATTTCAATATTAATTTTCTTTTATTTTATTTTATTTATTTGACGTCAAGCATTTGTAGACAATTCTAGATTACATTGTGTTCTTAATATCTATGTTGATTTTTGTTCAGTATATTCGATTCATAATACATTCCTTAGTTACTATTGTTTTGTATATCAAAAAAGTATTTTTTCAGTTTTGTTCGAGACATGCTGATTAAATATAGTCATCATCTGATTCAACGGACTAAATTTAGCGTAGTTTGTGCGATGATGACCTACTGTGAACAAGTAACGATTGCGTAAGTGACGAGTTCGAGTATAAAAATTCAGTTTTGGAAGTATATCAGCAGAATCAATGCGATGTAAAACAATATCGTTAAAAAAAACAATAGCACGGTGCCCCGACAGACCGTTATTATGTAAAAAAATTGTCCATCAAATCTGAGTACAGCGCTCGATTCCTGAGGTCATTATGCATCTCTGGGCCAATTTTTAAAAAAATCCCTAGGAGAAATCTCGAGAAATCTGGATTTGAAGTTTTTGACTAAAAATGTCGATATAAACCATATTGAAATTACGCAATAGCACTGAAAAAACCTACAAAAAAGTTCAAAAAAGTTGGCCAAACTGTTCGCATCTAGTATATAATTATTGCCGTTGTTAAAATTATAAATATTTACAACTGACTTAACTTACCAAAATGGCTTAAGTATGTTTTTTTTATAGTTTAATGGTTTAAGTTTAATTGATTGTTTTATTTCTACGTTAAACCGATTGAAATAATACAAAATAATAAATTTACAATTACTAATGTTGTGATTTCAATAAAACAGGGATCTTAGAATAAATGTGACATAATAATAGTCAGAAGATAAGCCATGTGATTACTGTTATAGTCGATTAGAGAAAGTATCAAACGTTGGTTCAAAACCTGGAATGATTTGGTTGCTCTGGTACGCTCACGTCAATATCAGAATGAACTTAAGCTGATGTCTTTTACGGAGCCGCTGACCCCCACCTGAATGATGTAACTTTTTATTCCGGCATTCGCACTTAATGACCATCTCATTGAAGTTTGCCTATTTTATTCGCTTAATAGTATTCGCTCCTGTTCTTAAATAAATATGGTTAGCGAGACAATAATCAGCATTTTATACAGGGCAAATTGACAATGATGTTTCATTTGGGCATGCTTGCATCACAGATAACAGATGTATATGCTAGAACAAAATTCTTCTGAAAACCTTTGTAAATATTCAAATTGAAACTCCTTACAATCACTAGCGCCGCCATACAGCGAATTGCGTCAATATGTGGTGAATATCAATATCTTGAAATATTTCATATTCACCACTGACATCGTCATGAAAACTTAGCGATGACAACGCCACCACGATGTTGCTACTTGTGTTGCCATTCAAAATGACCATTAATTGTATTACACAGTTTTACAATCGGACTTCAACGCCTGTTATCTGTGCTTGCATTCATCGTTGCTCTCTTTGCATTAATATTGAAAACTGATTAACTTTTCGAAAATCCGTTTAGTGTTGTACGATAATGGATCGCAACTCAGACAACCAAAATGTACGTATAACGAAATCACCTGGAGGCTTTGCATGTGCAAATTTTCACTTATAAGATGTCGCGAAGAGGCCTTCTACGTACAAAAGTGGAGGCAATATACGTGCATATATTATGTGATGAATAATAGCATACAATGCGAGTGTATAAATGTTCAACCGAACTAACCTGTGATCTTATGCGACTCAACTTATGATAACAAATGTTAATTTGACAGCTGCTATGGATTGATTCAACTTACTTCGTACGAGTGTAAGGAACGAAACAAAATGTACAATAGAACATAGAAAAAAAGCGTTTTATGCGAGGAAATTCAACAACAACACGGGAAATATCAATATCACACGTCACAAGCGTTCTATGGCTCTTCAAAAACTTCAACTACATCCCTATCATGCACTGCCTCTGCCCCGACACAACTGAACCTGCCTATTTCTCTACATGCAACCATATACGTTTGGGTAGAATACTACAAGCTTATCCTAGTTGTCCCTCTTAAAATAGTGAAACCCTGCTCTACTGCCTTGCGATCGATTCCAGTGAAGTCATCAAGAAGTATATGCGATGCAATTTCACAAAAAAAGGCAGGCATCTCGTCTACAATTCTTACACTT
Organism: Aedes aegypti; assembly: GCF_002204515.2. Taxonomy (NCBI): domain Eukaryota; kingdom Metazoa; phylum Arthropoda; class Insecta; order Diptera; family Culicidae; genus Aedes; species Aedes aegypti. The sequence continues at coordinate 205,978,716 of NC_035108.1, forward strand.
AATTGTATTTATCAGCTTAATCAGCTTTCTCTGTTCATATTAAGATATAACCATCTTTTTTAAGTCTATGCCATAGCTGCCACAGCTAGATTTTCGCTACTGAGTCGAACGTGTCCTATAAATCAGTAAACAGATTGACAATGAATTCTATTAAAACGAAGTAAATGGTTGCAGGTATATATAATGGAAGTCCTAGTGATGTTGATAGTTAAGTAACATTTATTCGGGATTTGTGTGATGTTGTTAAGGACTTCGAACATTTGTGACATATAATAATCATGTTTTCCGTGTAGTAAAAATCATGTTGTGGCTGAGAATGTAGAACAGGTAGGTAAAATTCTGATGGCAATACTCGGTGGAAAACTAGACGTAAACATCAAGAGTAGTACCAGATGTACAAAGAAGCAAATTTGATTAGGCAAAATAAATACGGCAGACTTAAGTGGGCTGGTCACTTAGTGTGAAAGTCGAAAAATAAGTTGTAAATAAATAATATTCAGTATTGAGTGATTCACGTTTATCGAACAAAACATCAATATCATATTGAAATTTATTTCTTAGATTTAGGCTAGTCAACTAAGCTGACTGGTTTGAGCCATGTAAAAACATACTTAAGCCACTCTGGTAAGTTAAGTCAGTTGTAAATATTTCTAGTTTTAACAACGGCAACAATTTTATACTAGATGCGAACAGTTTGGCCAACTTTTTTGAACGATTTTGTAGGTTTTTTCAGTGCTGTTACGTGATTTCAATATGGTTAATATCGACATTTTTAGTCAAAACTTCAAATCAAGATTTCTCGAGATTCCTCCTAGGGATTTTTTTTAAAATTGGCCAAGAGATGCATAATGACCTCAGAAATCGAGCCCTGTACTCAGATTTGATGGACAATTTTTTTACATAATAACGGTCTGTCGGGGCACCGTGAATAGCATAATCACGACGCACTTACAGTGAGTTCATTAATGATAAGCATGCATCGTGATTCATATGATGGTAGAGGAAGTACTGACCAGCCTAAATCACGTAGTGCGTATAATAAAAACTGCTTTTGTATCGTATAGAAGTTCTTCATTTTTTTGTGTAAGGTGACCAAACAATACTAGAATATTCTAATATTGATCTAACATATGCAAAATAAAGTATTTTTAATGTGTAAGGATCACAAAAGTTTTGCCCAAATCGTTTTATGATCTACAAATGATAGTTTTGAGTCTAAAATAACTAAGTCTAAGTCTCTTATTTTATTACATTTTTTTACATGTTCGTTTCCTAAAGCAATAGAAATATTTGGCGTGGTTCGTTTTCTACTATAACTCATGAGGTTACATTTTTTTATATTCAATTCCAATAAACTTTTGCAGAACCACGGGTAGAAAATTTGTATCTCATTCTTAAAAGCATTATGAAAGTCATCATTCTTTATTTCTAAAAATAGCTTCATGTCATCGGCACATATAAGGACCCTCAGTTTGTTTAGAATATAAGAAACGTCATTAACATATAAAATAAAAATAAGAGGGCCTAAGTGTGAGCCTTGAGGTACTCCAGATGTAACATGTATTGGATTTGATCTTTTTCCGTTGAATTTTACAATTTGCTGACGGTCATTTAAATAGGACTTGATCCACTTAAGGAGATTAAGTTCGATTCCCATTTTCAAGCTTGAAAGTCAACATTGGAATGTAAAGTTTATCAAATGCTTTACTAAAGTCAGTGTAAAGAGCTTCTACGAAGTAACCTTTATCCATTGCACTCAGTGAGTAACTTACAAATTCCAGAAGGTTCGTAGAGGTCGAACGACCTTTGAAAAATTCGTGTTGAGCGTTTGTTCTACGATTTTTTATTTGGGCAAACATATTTTTGTTTACAATTGATTCGAAAAGTTTTGGAATACATGACATAATAGCAATACTGCGATAATTTCGAATGTCCGATTTCTTACCTGATTTATATATAGGTATGAGGAATGTTTTTTTCCATACCTTTGGAAATTGGCCAGTTTGAAAAGACATATTGAATAACCAAAATAATGGAGTTGTGAGTTCAGTTGCTAAGTTTTTTTATGAATCCGGGTGGAATTTCATCTGGCCCTGATCCTTTAATGGCATCCAAATCATTGAGACCAAGCAAAATGTCATGAACATTTATAGAATTAACTCGGCCAACATCACTCGGAAAGTCAGCAAAATATGAAAAATAAGAATAATCCCGATCGTTTTCCGAAAATGTTGAATAATTTTCTTGAAAATATTTAGTGAAAAGATTGCAAATATCTTCAGAATTATTTCCTACTTGTCTATTCAAAGTCATTGTTGATGGAAAATTGCACGATTTGAGTTTAGTTTTAACGTAATTAAAAAAAAAACTTTAGACATGACTATTTCGTTTTCGGTTTTTATGTTGTACTCGGTAAGTGCTTTAGAAATGGATAAATTGAGTTGGTCGCAAACAAGCAAATATCTTTCTAAATCGTCTGGGTTTTTATTTTTTCTGTAAACTTTATGAGCTATTTGTTTTCCATTTTTCAAATTTATAATTTGCTTGTTGAACCAAATTGGATTTTTTGAGTTGTGATTCTTTCGTCTCTTCTTAACAGGTACTTCCTCCCTAACGATTTCCCACAATAAATTATAAAAGATTTCTACTGCACATTGAATATTATCTTGATTTTTCAAAACAGATTGCCAATTTGCTTTTTCTAATTTTAGTCTAATATTAGTATAATTGGCTCTGCTATAATCGAAAATATTCTCATATACAAAATCGTAAGGAGTATGATAAATATGCATGAACATTAGGGCGATTCAAATTTTAAAAATGTTTGAAAATCAATTCTTCCATATGTTCCTTACTCTCCTTACCATAAAAATAGTGTTCTGTGAAATTTTCAGCTTTCTAGGTGGTCATTTAAAGGTGGCCCAAAGACAAAGTAGGTTTATATGGAAATTACTCTGGAGAAATTTTGAGAAATGTTCCAAACACGCTAGTACTGGAATGTAAGTAGAAACTTATCATCCTATATTGAAAACTCTTAATAAAGGATGTTGCTGAAGAAACAAATCCCTTTTGAACTAATTTTGTTTGGGATTTTTATACATGTTTGCAGGGCTTTAATTCCATATTAAGCTAAATAATAGCAAACAAACTCATGAATATCTCTTCTGCTATCCGTCGGATTGAATTTCTCTTTTCAGCAAATCTCTTTATTATGGTTTGAAGAAAGAGTTTTTACTATGGGATAATAAGTTTGTATCTATATTACAGTAGTAGCGTGTTTGGAACATTTCTCAAAATTTCTCCATAGGCCACCTTTAAATCACCACCTAGAAAACTGAAAATTTCACAGAACGCTATTTTTATGGTAAGGATGGTAAGGAACATATGGGAGATTGGATTCTCAAACATTTTGAAATTTTGAACCGCCCTTATGAACATAGAATACTCTATTGCCTTGTGAAATGCTTCATTTTTCCATAATGGTGAAATTGACTCACTTACACAGAAATCTTCATGCATATTTGTCAATAAAAAATCTAGGTAACAGTTTTGTTTATTTTTCACGTGATTTATTGGATTAAAGCCTAAACAAAGACAAATTAAAGACCTCCATGTCCCTTGCAGTTGCCCAAAATTTTATGGCTCATAAGGTAATCTAGAATGCCGTGAAAAGTGTACTGCGATCTGTCAAACTTGGGTACCTTTTACACTACCGAGGGACCAAATGCAGTACTAGAAGTGGTACCCAATCTGAGCCCGAGTGGGACGGACCTGGCCTAAAGCTAGGTATGCTGTTCGTCTCAAGAAAAGTATACATTTCGGCCTAAGAAATGGTCAAGAAATTTCCTACAGCGAGTTCCATTTGAATTGACATTTCTTTTCAACTGCGTACTGCGATCAAAGAAAAATGCTTTTCTTGAGCATTTCTTGCAAGAAATTTCCCACGCATCTAGATAGGCGATTACTTTTCTGTTGAAGTGCATACTTCGCTTAAGGATGCAGTTTTGTCAAAAATAACCTGCAAAGTTTCATTATCGCCAACAACAGGGAGTAGAATATTCTCGTTTTCAAAATCAGGAATAAAATCTGCATTACGTTGATTGAAATCGCCATAAATATTACGGTTCTTTTGAAAATTTTCCGTTCTGCGGTAGCCGCCAAATTCTACCGCAGCTGTCAAAGTTCTACCGCAGCCTTGAGAATCATTGTATCATTGAACGCAACCATCTAATCAAAATATGCTAGTAGAGTCCAAAGCTTTGAAAAACAGCCGAAATCAGCAATCATCAGTCTGGTTTCCAAGGTATCATCGCAGAAGATCGATGATGCTTTGTGAAAATCAGTAATGTGACTGCTGCGGTAGCTTTCTGTTCAACCGTAGAACGGAAAGTTATCTCTAAAACTGCAATATGTACCTTGTTTTCGGGAGGAAGTTGAGTTATGGTTGTAAGGAAGTAATGAAGAGTATTCATGTTATCTATTCAAGCAACTATGCATTCTAAGCAGGCGTAGAAAAATACGAGATGGAAACCAAGTAACAAACATACTGTCAGTTATTGGATTAATCTTGGCTTGAAAAGACGCTTATAATTTACTACAATGATTTCTTCTGCTATCAGGAAAAATCTCTCAGATGTTGACTCACAAGCCTGATCTGGGAGAAAGTAAACTGATGCAAAAATATTAGTTTCATTACCGATTTTTGCTTTAAGGCCGCACGGGACGTCATCATAATCACCCTATCCATTTCAAGAAGCAAATTCCAAGAACCACTCCATATATCGATGCAAAAATGTATCACTATGATTCTATATATGTAGTGCACAACCCGATAAATTTTCAGCTTCATCGGTTCACTAAAACTCGAGATTTGCTTCCACAAAGTTTTGATGATTATTGTTAGAGTGAGACCCTTAACCCACACATGATTAAATTCTTTAAATTTTGGTGAAGCAATGATTTCAGAACTGAAATTTGATGATATTGCAACGACGACTCCTCCGCCCGATCTTCTTTGTGTCAAAACTAAGTCATGATCATTGCGTCATATGTCACCCCCTTCTTCAAAAAGTCAAAATTTATTAAGGGTAGAAAAAAAATCCAATATTTTCTTGACCCTCACAGTATTTAAACTTTTTAAAGAATTAAAAAAGGTAATATGACGATCCAAACGACGATTTGAAAATGTGCAAAAATTAACGTTAAAAATGAAAACAATTTTTAATTTTTTTTTTCCTTATTTATTTTTGTCTCCTTTCGCACCTTCCAAGTGTTCTCGGACACGAAATAAAATAAACATTTGTATCTGCCTAATGTATTATTAAATTTAAGGCGTGTTGAGGAAAATGCGTAAATGTAGGTAATTTTTAAATAAATCTCCTTATAAACACTTAAACGATTTCGCCAAGAACCCAACAGCTGATATCTCGGTAATAATTTGACGATTCTCGGTAAAACTTTTACCGAGATCTCGGTAAACGTTTACCGAATCTCGGTAACGTTCGCCGAGATCTCGGCAAAAAAATCGGATTGCCGAAATCTCGGTAAAATAAGTACCGAGATTCGGCATTAAAAATTACCGAATTCTCAGCTGTTGGGTTCTCGGCGAAAAATTTTACTGAGGTCGGTGAAATAATTTAAGTGTGTATAACAGAAATTCAATTATTTCAACAAAATGAACAAATTAGTGTGAATTTGATGATAAAATTTGTTTTAAGGATATATTTTATGCATCCTTGCAACAAACTTTCAAGCTGATAGCATGTCAAAATCCTTGTTTCGAGCTAGAAGTTTTAGAATGTCTGTCAATACCACACCGAACACGATTCTGAAATTTTACATTAAGGGTATTCACTTAACAGCGTAAACTGCTGCGTAAGTCATGCTTAATTTGATTATGGACCAATGCATGAGTTCACGAATTTGACGTTTGAGCGGTGCCAAATTCACTAGTTGCCATGGTCACATAAATAACACGGCACCGCTCAAACGTCAAATAATGAACTCGTGCATTGGACCATTCAAAATGTTTCAAGATATGGAGTAAATAATTAATGAAATATTTCAGAATGTTGAAAATCAATCTAAGAATGCTTTGGTGTATTCAATATGACAGTCATGGTGTCACTATTTATTAAAATTCAACGCAAACAATCTTTATTTTTGATGACCAATTATGATTTAATATGAGCTGTAATCCGTAGGAGCTTCAGAGACGGAATCATGTTCGAAAACCACGCATACTTTCCTGAGTACATCAGAACAGTGACGACGGGGATGGCAGTGTTCATTTGATTTTGGTTCGGTCATTTTCGATTTCAAATGTTGTGTTCCGAAAAACGCTGCGGAAGTATGCCAATCGTCAAAGAATCAACTGCAGAAAGTTGTGATGAATAAAGATTGAAATACTTGATGCTGGACAAATTATAGCGTACAGTTGAGCATGAGCATGAGCATGATTGACCGCCCGCAGTTGCTACTCCGTTATTGCAAGAACAGCTGTACTTACACAGGGAACCAACAGACACTATCTTCGGAGGCAGTATGCGTGATTGCCGGAATGGCCCCTATCGAAAGAAAAGAAGAAGGATAAGGAGTGCTACGAAGCTAGTAGTACTAGAGGAGCCCGGAAGATTGCCCGAGCCGATACGATGGCGAAATGGCAACGCGAGTGGGATACCACTAAGAAGGGAAGGTGGACTTATCGCCTTATTCCAAATCTGGCGAAATGGGTGAGCAGATCCCATGGGGAAGTCAACTTCCACTTGACGCAGTTCTTGTCAGGTCACGGCTGCTTCAAGAAATATCTGCACAGGTTCGGCCACGCAGAGTCGCCGCTCTGCGCTGAGTGCCCAGTCGTAGAGGAGTCGCCGGAACACATCATTTTCGAGTGTCCACGTTTTGCTGCGGAACGTAGCGAAATGACAGCAGTCCGTGGTGCTGACGTAACCGTAGACAACGTAGTGGATAGAATGTGTAGCGATGAGGTGATGTGGAACGCGGTGAACATGGCGGTGACGAAAATAATGTCATTGCTTCAGCGGAAGTGGAGGGAGGAACAAGCAAGTGCGCGCGGCGACAACTTGGGTCGGGTTTCGCCGTCGGGGACCATTCGAGTAGAGCGCGAGATGATGGAGCGCTAAATGGCGCACTCGGCGCGACCTGAGTAGGCTAGATCCAATGAGCTACAGTACAGGTGAAGAAGACCATGATTTGCATATGTATTGGTAACCAAAAATGTGGTGACGTCACTATTTGGTTGCAAGCACGAGTAGATATGGGATATTTGAAACAAATTGAATGTAACATAAAAAATTGTGGTGCATACCATGAAATTTAATTCGAACTAGATGTATTTTGATTATTGTATTTATCGTTGAACTATTTCAACACAATAGACATAAAAATATTCAAAATAATCATATATTTAATTGAGGTTTGCCTAGCACGAAATAGGGTATTCCATCTGTACACGGGAAAAAATTCTGTGGTAAAAATAACTTTTTTAGCTGACTACGCCCATTCTTAAAACTACCATGGAAATTCAGACCAATTTACTATGTTTACGGTACACCCCACCGCATTACTGGTACATTTGACAGAAATAATTTACAACAATCTGATTCCAACTACAAACATGGTAAAATCAAGCGGATTTCTGGTCTGCTGAAAATTGCCGGTGCGAGCGCTTAAGTTAACCCCCTAAAATGGTAGTTTTTACCGCACATTTTTTTTGCGTGTATAAATAACTAATGTATACTTTTTGATGACGCCATAAAAACTATTAGTAACCAAGTGTGTAGCTTGTTGTTTCTGAGCAGATGAATAGATTAACACGTTATTAAACAACACTGTGGTGAAACAATGCTCAGAAACAATAAGCTACATACTCGGTTGTCATTGGCTGGATTATATATCTTGCTTACGTTTAATCAGCGTTCGTAGTGTTTTCAACATTACCAATCTTACCGCTTCCTCTAACATGACATGAGTAGAATTGAGCCCATCATGACTGACGAACTCTGACCAACCGGAATCGTTCAGGCTATCAACATCTGAACTTCGTAGCGGTAGAGGGATTGTCCAGCTCAATCGCCTCTAACAAAACATCCATGTTTGAGTCGGAATCACGTATGTTCTGTTCCTTTTGGAACGGTGAAACATCGCAAGAAGATCCATTTTCAACTATTAACGTTTTTCGATTTCTCCGCCTCCAGTGAACAGTGATTTTGCAAAAGGTTAGCCACAAGTTCCTTCCGCTCGTTCCGTTGATAACGTTGGGAACGACCTCTACTCTCAACGTATGACGATTTCGGAGTACGAATGGTGGGAAAAGCTGTAATTGGCATTACGTTTCTTGGTACTGGACAAAGAAATCTTACCGTCTCGGACCAGACTACACCCGATTCTGTTTTTGCACGGGGGATGCGTACTAGACTGGCCCTTAAAGAAAAAAGTTGTAAAACTCAACGGGGCACCCCCTCAGTGTTGTGAAAAACTCAATTTCTCACAACTCACGCTTGATATTTTTCATGCGTGAGTTGTCAATCATGCAACTCAGTTGTCAAAAAATCATGGATGAGTTGGCTCACTTTTTTGACTCATTCTCTCGTATTTCCACAGTTTACTCACACACGACAATCATTTCTTGTTAGTCTGGTAAAATTATAGTAATCCTTTCTAGCGTAAACAACAACATTCTGATTTCACGAGTTTTTGCCGGGTTTTGCGACTGAATCATTTTTTACGGTTTGAGTTGATTGAGTTGATTTTGCATCAAAATCTCAAGCGTGAGATTTGCGAAGCGGATCTCTAATGAGTTTGCTCTCACGGGAGAGCGTATTGATTGAGATTTTGAGTGTGAGTCTATCAACACTGCACCCCCTAGGTATATGCCTCAGGGTAAGAAAAAAGCTCTCTCAAAATTTCAACTCATTTGGTTGCTCCCCCAGCTGACGCAATCAATTCGAAGGTGGAATGGAATATTCGTTTCAAATATATAGAAAATTGTCCCTATGTCACTGTTTCGTTCCGTTTACTTATTAATCGCGTTCAAATGAGCTCAGAATGAAACATTCACTAGTTGATACTCTAATGTACATAGTTGCAGAAGGTTGTATATGGATTTAAGCTCATTTTCATTAACCTTCCAGTTCTTCAAAGTTAGGCTTAGATCAGCACTCCCGTACAATCACATATATGCATGCGACTTGAGCCGCAGCTCGCCTAGCGTCATAGGTGGCTATGATGCGCTTTGTGGCCACCACCCAACTATGTAGAAGAAATAATAAGCAGTATTGCAATTCTACTTCAGATAGTAAAACACCAACTTTCTCAATTTTAATCATGATACAACCTTCTACAATATTGTTCACTATGGTATCAAGTAGTGTTTTTGACATTCTGGGTTCAATTGAATGCGATCAACAATTTTCCTGACCCAAAAACGAGATGATGTGCTGTTTCCCATATGTTTGAGCTGAAAATCCCATATTAACTTCAATTCAATTGCGCCAGCTAATGGAACGCCCAAACGAGCTAAAATTTTCAGGATATCTTCCTCTAACCCTAAGGAATAATCCTGGGGGTGCCCCGTGGAATTATACAACATTGTTTTTCGCCCATACTAAGTTGGGCCAGTCTAATGCGTACCGTGCAAAAAAAGTTTTCAGTTCCAAATTTCAAAAACCGTGCAAAAAAAGTAACACCATTTCTCGACGTTTCATGCAAAAATAAGGTTTTGGCGGAAAAAAATGTATGGAAACTTTTTTTTGCACGGCCGTGTAAAAAAATCCGTGCAAAAACAGAATCGGGTGTATTTCGATCTGCACCTGTCAACGATTTTCGGATCGTAGCATTGAACACTAAATCGTCAGATGTAAAAAGCTGGGAGCATACATAAAGTGATGTACCCGGATCTTTGATGAGCCCACAAAATTTCACCCATTTCGATCGCTTGCTAGGTTCTTTGGGGAAAGTGTGAAAACTTATGCAAATATCACTGTTTTTCGCTTCCTGTGTCGTTATCTTGCACACATTGACTGCACACTGCGGCATTCTATCAAAATTTACCAGAAATTGTTAAAACTGTACGAAATAAAGTGGGAAAACTTCTGAACTCGCGCACTTTTTGCTTTCGCGTCAAGGGATTTCAAATTGTAAACACAAATAGTGACGTAGGCAAGATCAGCGATGTATTGGTGTTAGGTGTCATTTTCAACTTTATACAGTTGTAACACACACTATTATACGGAACTGCGCCACCTGTTCTGTAACTCATTGGGCTAGATCCACCGCCGGGGACTAGACCGAGTAGAACGCGACGTAGTACTGGTTCTGGGTCGTTGAGGCGCGGGGAACCGGAAGTCAGTCTCCAACCGGAATCGCTGAACCGACCTCGGCACCCAACCGGTAGGTTGGCTTGATCCACCGTCGGGGACAAGACCGAGTAGATCGTGGAAAAGCACCGGAAATTGGTCGTCAGGGCACCTGTGAACCGGAAGTCATCCGCCAAACGGAATCGCATGACCGACCTCAGCACCTATCCGGGTAGTATCGGTACCGGAAGAACTTCCACCTCCGGGGAACTCTTCGTCGGGGTAGGGTAAGTTCACCGCCGGGGACTATCCGAGTAGAGCGCGAGAACCTGGAGTGCTAAATGGCACGCGTCCAGTACCGAGAGAACTTCCTTCGTCAGGGAGTTTCTGGCACCCATGGTATCGTGAGCCAAATGGCTGAATATGGCATGTTTAGACAACAAACTTGGAACACCAACAAATTATTAATGGGAGCTGAAGAGCTCAGCATGGCATGGCATTCGCTGATAGCGAAAATTTAGGAACTAACAAATTAATGATGGAGCCGAAGGGCTTAATCTAAGGATTGTAGAATAACAAATTGAAGGGTGCGCTTATCACGTGTCGCCTCTTCTTCGAAGTAATACCGCAAGGTGGTGCCGGAAAAGGATTTTTTACGGTGACGGTGTACCTAGGAGACTGTTTTTTAGTACACAGTTCGAACAAAACGTGTAAATTTCTGAGACATATAATGCACATAATTGGAGCGTGGTATACCATGGATATTTACATGACATGTCATGTAAACTTAAATTATATGTCATGTAATCCAGCAGGATCCTATGTGATTACGTGATATATAACACATATTTACATGATTTCACACTTAAATATACATGACTTCATGTTTACATCGCACAAATGAAGTTTACATGACGTGTAATCTTCATTATTTTTAACTGTGTAGGTAGGCGCCCCATTGCGAATCCCACACAGTGCCAAACCATACCCAGTTAACACAAACTCGTATACGATAGCGCATAAGAGTACAACTGTGGAGGCGATATACGTACATGCGCCATAAGGCTGCATGCAAAATGTACGTATATCGCCTCCACATTTGTACTCTTATATCCCATCATATACGATGGTGTGTTTACTGGGACACACTGTGGCATGAGCATGAACAAATACAGGCCAGTCTTAAGAAGATTTTTTAACTCCTAGAGATGCATGAAAAAAAAACAGACACTACTCGGGATCAGTAGCATCCTCAATGTGTAAGTACTAGTGCTCTCATTATTATAATAAACAATACCGGGGCCTTCCTTAGCCGAGTGGTTAGAGTCCGCGGCTACTAAGCAAAGCCATGCTGAAGGTGTCTGGGTTCGATTCCCGGTCTGTCCAGGATATTTTCGTAATGGAAATTTCCTTGACTTCCCTGGGCATAGAGTATCATCGTACCTGCCACACGATATACGCATGCGAAAAAGGCAACTTTGGCAAAGAAAGCTCTCAGTTAATAACTGTGGAAGTGCTCATTAGAACACTAAGCTGAGTAGCCGGCTCTGTCTCAGTGGGGACGTTAATGCCAAGAAGAAGAAGAATACCGACGCCGGCTGCGTCCGAATTCAGGTCAATTTGGGAATGGGAGGGAAATGTTGACGTGTTACTTGCTTTACACTTCCACAAGAAAACACTGGGAGTTTGGATATGGGAAAGGATTCGTTTTGGTAAACGATAAATATATAATTCGAAATGAATACGTGAGCATATACACGAATGACCGACACTGATAGTGCGGTTACTACGCAAACCGGACACGATACTGATTTCGTTGCTCGCTCAACAGTAGCATACAACAGGTTCAACGTATCAAACTCTACTAACGCGTTTTTTTGTTTTTCACCGGCACACTTCGTTTTTTCTTCCGCGCAGCGCAAACTGGATACAATGGATCCGGATTCCGTCGCTCGCCCACATGGAGCATGCAACAGATTCAACGGATCCAACACTACTGACGCGTTTGTTTATTTTACCAGCACACTTCGTTTTTTCTTCCGCGAAATGCAAACCGGACACAATGGATCCAGATTCCGTAGCTCGCCCATAAGGAGCATGCAACAGATTCAACGGATCCAACACTACTCGCTGGACATATTATAGCGTACAGTTGCAACAAAAACTCTAAATGTGTATTCATCTATATTTGGTTTCCGTTTACGTTAGCCTCGAGCTCAGCCAACGTAGTTTTAGTGAGAGCCTTGTAGCATGTGAGATAAAAAATTATTTAGTTTTTCCGTGTATCTTCCATTATTGAACCCTATTGAATATAATCCCAAAACGCCAAAGCGAACCTGCACATAATAGAGCTGATATCAGGCAGATTTTGTGCAGAATTCCATCAACGCGATTATAACATACACGCGCAAAAATATCCTGAGTGACGACTAACACTGGTTTATTTGAACAAAGTTGATGCATGCTTAACATCAGCTTTGAAGGATTGTCCTCCTTTGGTAATTTGGAAAAGATTTGCCGTGGAACAAAATGATCAAATTGTTACTAAATTTAAAACAAGAGAATAAACAACTCTCAATTCGGACAACAAAATTTTGGTGACCCTGGGTGACCTGCTATGATTTGCTATGGAACACTAGATTAAGGCTGTGAACCGTTTCACCGATTCGTTTAACTTTTAGTTAAAATTTGACAGCTCGATAGTTTTTTCCCCTCCGGTTCAAAATAACCCTGCTCTGGAGCATGGTTAAACTTGACATTTCGAAAGTTATTTTCTGCTCCCGTGAATTTGAGAATAACTAACCATCTGTCAACTTTGTTCTGAAATAACTACTCGACTGTCAAAGCTCAAATGGGTCGACCGCTAAGTTCAATTTAACCATTTGAGGGGAAAATAACTATCGAAATGTCAAATTTTAACTAATAGTTAAACGAATTGGTGAAACGGTTCACAGCCTAAAATGCTCAGATTTGACATCGCCTAGAATCAGAAGTAGAATATTTAATTTGAAATGTTTCATCGCTGAAGTTACGCAGAATTTCATTTAACGCAACTATAAGTGAATACCCCTAATATATTTTCTTTCATAGGTATTCCTTCTTGCTGCTTTACTGGGGCATCCACTATCTGCATATGCTCAAAATGTGGCATTTCGGAAACCCCTCCCGGACGGTATATTCAGCGATCCAAACCCGGGGACCGATCCCAAAAAGAACGTACAATATGGCGAATATGTCAAGCAACTGACAAGATTTGATGACTGGGTAACGGGACAAAGACACGTTCGCCAACCCCAGGAGATCCTTCCCGATGACGAGTTCAATGATCCCAACCCCCATACTGATCCGAATAACCCTGCATTCAAAGATTATGTAGGTGTACTGACCAGGTTCGATTCATGGGTGACCGGAAAGGTTGTACCCATACCAGCTGACCCAACAACAGATGTTCTGCACCAAGATGTGGGCCCGGACGGTGCTGAAGTTCTTCAAGCACCCAACATAACGCCTACACAGGACACACCCGTTAACCAGCTATCGAACGATGTTGGATTCCCTGATTATGCACCACCCGGTCCGGTTAGTCAAGCATTCAAAGACTACGCCAAAGTACTGACGAGATTCGACCCATGGGTTACCGGTCAGAAAGTACCAATTCCGACGGATCCTACAACGGACGCATTACATCAGAAATTCCGTCGTTCAGTGATAAGCTTCGAACAGAACTTTGCCGACAAGTTTGAGGATCATACACCCGCCAATCCAGCCGGGAGTTCATCGTACAACGATTTCGTTAAGAAATTGAAACGCTTCGATCCTTCAATTACCGGCTATAGGGTACCTATTCCTAGAGACCCTATTACTGATACCTTACATCAAATCGGACAACGATCGGCACAGAACGGTAATTGCATTCAAACACTCAAATTTCAATAGTTAGTATTCATCTTATAATTAATCCATCTATGATCACAGGCTACAGGAACTACTGATCACATATATCTCGATCAATCTGAAGGCGATAATCGATATGGCATTGGAAACCGGATAGTGAGGAAATATTGTAGCCAGCTGAGTGATGACTAGTCTCGCGTGTTAAGTGTTGGCAAATGTTTGCCGTTGGTGAAGTGTGAATCAATGTTTCACAATTGTTATATGTTGCAATTACAAATAACACAACAATAAATGATACCTCGTTGTAAGTGGCTCAAACTGATTTTATTGGCAGATATTTTCTGTTCAAGTTGTGATATGCCCGGCCTCCCTCGAAAGTGCCTTATTTTTTTTTTTGCAATGATTTTATCAATCTAATCTAATTTATTTTTTTACGTGAAACATAATAGAAAAGCTTTCGAATGACGTATTCAGAATTGAGAAACAAACATCCGTTATTTTTCGGCAATGTTTTATTCCTCAACCCGTTACTACTGCCTCTATATGGTACTTTAGTGTGGGACAAAATTTTGATTCTCGCTCAAGTCCACTTTTTGATTGCATTTGGGTCCCATAACAACTATGCAAAATCAGTCGAGGCATACAGTATCTTCGTACCTGCCACACGATTTACACATGCAAAAAATATTATTGGCATTGTAAGCTCTCAGTTAATAACTGCGGAAGTGCTCATAAGAACACTAGGTTGAGAAAGCAGGCTCTGTCTCAGTGAAAACTGTGGTGAAGTATACATGTATATCTATAATGTTAATTGTTTTAGAATATTACATCTACATAGAAGTCATGATTATTAAGAAAACAGCACTGAGGAATATTACGACGCAATAAACATTAAAGATTGACATGTATACTTCACCACAGGGACGTAACGCCAGAGAGAAGAAGAAGAAGGTATTTTTACAATAAAAAAAACATTGCCGAAGACCACGAAACAAACCGACACTTGTGAAAAAAAAATTAAAACCGATTCGCAAGGTGCCGTTGATTAACATGCAAAGGAATAACAATTATAACATAATAGGGTCCTAAAGCCCTGTCCCAATTTTAGTGCCAAACGCTTAAGTTTAGACCAAAAACACATGTTTACTCAATTTTCTAATGTTTTCCGTTGGTTTAAGCCCAAAAAACATTTTTTTACATTTTGTCATATCCTTTGGCTTAAACTCAAATTTTGGGTGTATTTTGTTTTCCGTGTCCCTTACGAAATGTCAGATAGGAACAACCCCTGTGGTCGAACTAAAACCCATGTGGTGTTTTTGTCGACTAAGCGAACGTCAAACATGATCAAAAGTGTCAAGGTTCATTTATGAACCAAATTTTTAAATTAAAGTTTAAACATGATATAGCCATTATTTGAGCGGGAAAAATTGCTAAAGTAGTTAGAGTAACATGCTCTTTCGTGTTATTAAATAAAAACAAGATTTCATTAAAAATTTTAGGACCCAATTGGGCAAAGTTTCCGAATGGTCAATGGATAATAACTTTTTTCTCAAGCATCGGATTGCTTTGCGATCTTCGACAATTTTGTTCATTGTAAAAATACCCATCGAGCTCTGCGTACAGAATTCTTATACAAGTTAATGGGCGACCTTTGGCAATTTTTCTTTGCAAAAGTAGGTTTTCTCATAATAAATCTCATACAAATTTTGAACGGCTGGCGCAAAATTAATTTACGCGCGCAGTCTAGCGTATTGGGAGTCGTGGGATCGAAGCCCACCAGAACGATTTCATAATAGACCATTTCCGTGAAAAAATTTTATTTGCTTATATGCTTTCTGTCAATTTACTGAACAAACTTTCCTAAGGAACCGATATGTTTTGGAGCCTTTAACTGTAAGAAAACAATGAAAAACTTGCGGCACGTTAGTGCACCCCTCGGTCCCCTACAATTTGTTTCACCTCGAAAAAATGCAGACCCCTTTTTCCCCTATGGTTTTGCCACAACGTTGTGGTGAATTTACGATCAGCTGGCATGACCAAATGATTTTTGTTTATGTTTTCATTCATCATAATGCAATGTGATGGATTTTACTAAGGTGGCGCAGATGATTGATGCGTGCCACTAGTCCTCTCTTTTACTCTCCCGCTGTTCTTATGCAGCGCAAATAGTGACGTCACTATTTGCGCTGCATAAGAACAGCGGGAGAATGAAAGAGAGAACTAGTGGCACGCAACAATCATCTGCGCCACCTTAGTAAAATCCATCACATTGATCATAATGGGCTCCGTTGCGGTTTCGCTCCCTCTTTCCTTCACGGCTCCCGAAGTCTCCGTAATCACCGCGGAAACCACATTCGCCACTTCGGCCGATTATGACCGCACCCGGCGAACACTACACGGTTCTGTAACGCAAGGATTGTAGTCGACAGATGTCTGATCTCTTCTCTTTTGTGCCGACGAGGATTGAAGGGATTGAATATGCCGAAAGATTCCCGCCTAGAGGCAGCAACAGCCGCTCAAAATTTCCTTGCGCGGCTGTTGCTGCCTCAAGGCGGAAATCTTCCGGATCAACAGCCAACAGATAGATTAAGGGATTTGTCGGCATGAATAGTAAAAATAGCCTCTAATAGAACTAGCGGTACCGTAACTGCTGGGTGGATGAGAGATTTGTTGTTAGGGAGTGGTTTTGAATTTTGAATCTGTGGAGAAAAATATATTTTCCTAAAGGAAGACTTGAATCGGGTTGGAGTTGGAGCTGTGATTCAGAACGGGTTGCGCCAGTTCCAACCTGGTTTAAAATCGTTTGTTTGAGTAGTTTCGGTGGCGCTCCTGTTTGGGGCGCCCTGACCGGGATCACGGTCAGTTTGAGCGTGCACCTGATTTGACGTTTACAAATGTAAACAAGCATCCCAATGCAGGGGTGGAATCGAAAAACTATTGCGAAATCACCACGCTGATACCCATAGGGTTGAACAAACTGTGCCGCATCTCGAATTATTTTTCAAAATGTGGTGAATATCCATGTTTTCAAAAATTTGTAAGAAAATCAGGAGTGCATATGCACAAAATCTGAAAGCGTTAATATTCATTAAAAATGATTTTCTTTCGAAGAAAAACATAAAAACTGGGGGTTAGATCTGACGGAAATGGTCTATTGCTCACAATTTCACATCTAAATTTGTTCAAATTGACTTTTGTGTCTACGAGCTTTAGGTTTTTTTCAAAACACCGTCGGCTGGTTTAAACCGTAATATACATGAAAACCCTAGTTGTTCTAAATTATAGTTTCAGCGATCGAGCTGAAATTTGCAGAGATATCGCACAAAAAGTGGATTGAGACGAGAATTTATTATTTTGTTATAACCGTATCCCAGGCTACTGCACAGTGGTCCAGAAAGCAGTTTTACGCGGAAAATGCATTTTTAGCTTTAGAATAAAACATTAGACGAAAATGGTCTTATTATCATATAAATGGTACTAACTTTCTTATTTGTAGGAATTATAGTATAGATGCTTCAGCAAAGTTGTAGAACATTCCATTTCAAGCAATTTTGTCAACATAGTTATTTAAGCAACAAGTTGCAAAATAATGATTTTTTCAGCACGAGTCGACGAGGCTTGCCGAGTTGGATAAATACGACGAATGTAGGCCGTTATGTTGTCCATTCTCCTAATAAAAAGTAGGCTTATTTGCACGGAATTGCAAAAAAAGGTTTTTCAGCTCTTAAATTGAGCGATTTAGAACTGTTCTTATATGGTAACATAGTGGTCTAACTGGTTTTCTGACTCCAGTGTTTTCAATTCGTATATCTCATTAAGGCGAAGTAGGGTAAAATCACCGGTTTTGGTCACCCTAAGAAGAAATGTCTTTAAAAATTATATGGGAGCCCTATTTATACTACAAATATGTCAAATACAAGCTTTCAATCCATATTACGTATTACTAACATCAGAACTGAGCTTAAACCACATTTTCGCATTGGAAATCTCGTTGGTCAATATAGGCCCCTATAATCAGTTTCGGCCACATATTTAACCTTCCGTCAGTCGCTCAAAAAAAAGTTACACCAGCGGTCGCATCGTGTACTGAGTACACGCGGAGCAATTTTGATTGTAAATTCAAAGCTAGGCAAGATAGAATATTGATGTCTTCGGCAAATTTCTTCAGTCCAGTCTTCTAAGAGCATCCTTCTACTCCAAGATTCAAACAAGCATGCTTTGAATTCATCTCAATGAGTGGGATCATTTTGAATCCTGATTTTTCGAATCTCAGCATGCGTGATTTGTGCACGGATCCAATCCCAGGATTGAATCCCTGTCATTGAGCTCATGGGCAATCAATCAAATGATTATAAAATCCTCTCCGTCTATCAAACGGGAGGCGGTGTAGTAAGGAATGCAATGAAATTATATCGGTCAGTAGAAACATTAAAATAGCATCATATCTAAAAATTGGCCCTACTGGCGGTCATCACCAAAATCGGTAAACATTGTTAAACTTGTCCAGGATTTGTCCGTTACATCTATATCTTTACTCCTGCTTGACATACTTCAGCACTCTAACCGTCTAATAAAATCTTATTTATACTCTCTGTTCAGAAGCAAGGAGTTCCGTCTACATGAGAGTTGCGTTGCAATCGTGCAGATCAGGAAGCAAACAGATATTGAAGGTAGTCTGCAGGTCATATTCCAGATATAGTTCACAAGAATCAACTGTTCATGTTAACATCTTTCACATTCCAAGTGTTTTGTCAGGCCGAAATTTCCAATTAAAACTGACGGAAATATCAATGCCGACTAGATATTTTTGCCAGCAAAAAATTTATCAAGGATTGAATCCAGGGATTCAATCCTCGCATACACGTGGCATGATTCATTGCATGCCTGGATTTGAACAAAAAATGCGCGCGGAATAAATCCTGCTCTGATGATTTTGAATCTCAGCAGCTCTTAGAGTGAGATTTTTTGAAGACTGCTTCAGTCCAACGGTACCAATTGGTTAGTGGACAAATAAAATATTGGAACCATCCTCACCTTTTTGTGGCCATCGGATTGTGCCCCGGGGGAACCGATATAGTGGACATTTCGCAATGCAACATCTCGAACGCAGATATCTCAGGATCTATATATTTTAGCAAGATGGTGTCTTCGACAAAGTCGTTCAGTAGATCAAGGACTAACACGTAATAGGCCGCTTGTTTCAAAATTCTGCCACCAGTTGGCGCTAGTGAGCATGTAATTTTTCAAACACAGATATCTCAGGATCCTGATTACCTAGAAAGATGCGGTCTTCGACAAAGTTGTTTAGTAGGTCATGGACTAACATATTATATGCCATCTAACTTGAAATTCTACAACCAGATGGCGCTAGTGAGTATACAATATTTCAATCATGAATATCTCAGGATCCCGATTTTTTAGAAAGATGGTGTTTTCGGCAAAGTTGTTCAGTAGTTCATGGACTAATATGTATTGATTACAGGTTAAGGCTTAGCGTGTGATCGGGCACTTAACTAGAAATTCTACCACCTAGGCGCTAGTGAGCATGCTGTATGTTGATCGCGGCTATCTTAGGATAGCGATATTATAGCAAGATGGTGTCTTCGGCAAAGTTGTTTAGTAGATCAAGGACTAAACATAAGATGTGCCGTTTGATTAGCAAGCCCCGTTGTAAATGAAGCCTAACCTTTACTATTTTACGTATTATAAAAACTTTTACCGGAAGACGACTGCCAATGAACCATTTTAAGCTTAGCAAGTGGTGGAATTCTCCTTGGAGGCATTTCAACAATGCTGCAGAACTTTTTCTATGGGAGGGGCATATTGCCCGGTTTGTTTTGAAACGTCAATATTTGGACTGTTTACAGAACACGTCTTGTACTTGTTTGAGAAGATAGGGAGGAGGATCCTATTCTTGGCATTTTTTATTCACTTCGGCAGTGGTTTTTTTTTTAAGCTTAAGAGCTCATATTTGGCCACAATATGTGTCGTATTGAAATGTATCTTATTGCAAAGTTTCAGTTTCAGTTGAATCATGGAAGTGCCAAAGCTACTCTGCACCCTACCAGACAAGAAAAAGTTGTATGCAGAGCATGACCAACTAAGTAAATAACACTTTGACACCAACAACTATAGAAGTAATACATTTGCTACTACGATAGTGCAGTTTTTCCTAAAGGCCCAAACGCAATGAAAGCGGAACGGCAAAGGAAAGCGGAACCGGTCCATCAGGATGAACTATAACATGCTAGTCGACTCAGTGTTGGTTCACTTTCATTCGTTGACAGCTCAGTCGAGATGGTGTGATTCATGCTGACGAACCGGTTCCGCATTCTGTTGCCGTTCCGCTATCATTGCGTTTGGGCCCATAGGGTGGGGGGTGTATTATACCTGTTTACCCTAATGGGCGTCAAAAAGCTGTTACACAAAAACGAAGTTGGGTGTGTTAGTGTGAAGCGATATGAAAGTGACGTCACCGGTTAGCTCGGTCTATTATGGCAACTCACGGGATGACACACACACTACAATATTGTTTGAATCGCCTCGAATTTGTTAAAAGAGTGCATTAGGCTTAATTAACTGTCCTGCTTTTTGACATTCACTGCTGGAATTGTTTCGATTTTTTTATATGTAGATGACATCCACTGCTGGAATAGGGCACTTGCAGCCTTTGTTTAGTGTGCCCAACGGACCCCTTTGATTTTGCTGGGAAACGTTTCGTAACGTGTTTTCCGTTTCAAACCGTTACCCAGCAAAATCAAAGGGGGCCGTTGGGCACACTTTTGTTTGCTGCAAGCGCCCTATAGTTGACTTTTTTATATGGAGTTTCGAGGTTGTTCCGTCCCAACGTCACAAGAAGCAATTTGAGAGCGGTGGCAGCAGGCAACAGCGGAATATTCCATCGTCACCCTTGCATTTCGCTACCCGGTTTGCGGCATCAGGATAGGGAGCGGAAAATACCCCACTGTTGCCATATTGTCGCATCCCCTTTGAGCTTATTCGTTTCACCCTCCATCCAGCCTGCTATGTACAGCGAACGCACCACCACAACCGTCCCCATCGTTGAGCGCACCCCATTGCAGCATCGTTCAGCAATACATAAGAGAGTGGAAGTTTCCATCGCAACCCACCGCTGCGCATCCAATGTTTTGCATCTACCTGTAACATATATAAGTGGCTTGCATGCGCAAGCAATTCATTCAGTTTGTTTTCAACTTTTGTGCGATAAGTATCAAGTAAGAATACAGTACAGTTAAAGTTCCAAACCGCCTTTCTCTCCTCCGGAAGCCAAAACAGTCTTTTTCAAGACTTGAGTTGTTAAGAGTCCATTCCTGTGGAGCCATCGGTCCTTAACCAAGCAAATCTAGTTGCAAGCCGCAACATATGGTCCAATCGAACCGGATAAGGAGATTCATCGTATGTGTCGCCATCGTCGCTTCTGGAGAGGATAACAAGGATGTCGCCGAGAAAAACCCCGATCAAGACTCCGGCTGAAAAGCAGTCAACCGAGAACAACGACGAAGATGACATCAGTGCCCTGATCCATTCTCGTGGTCAGGTGGAAGCGAAAGTTACCAGGCTGAAGTCAACGTTGGTACAAGCCGAGTTAGATGAGACTGAGTTAACACCCCCACAAGTGAGACTGTTCATGAAGAAGTTGGAGTCAGCAAACGCGGAATTTTCATCCATCCACCAGCGGATAATGGAGAAGGTTCCTGCCACCATCAGGGAGGAACAAGACGAATGCTATCTTCACTTCGACAACCTTCACGATGAGGTAGCAATGTTTCTCGAAACTAGGCTCGAGAGATTTTCATCATCCCCAGGTGCTGTGCCAACAGGACAGCACACCGCCAGTCAGCCAATGATTGTGCAACAGCCGCTTCCACGTGCCATACCTACGTTCGATGGAAGGTATGAGCATTGGGAGAAATTCAAGATGATGTTCCGGGATGTGGTGGACAAGACCAACGAGTCCGACCGCATGAAGCTGTATCATCTGGAGAAGTCGCTAGTAGGAGATGCAGCCGGCCTGATAGACGCAAAAACTATCAGCGACGGCAATTATCAACGAGCATGGCAATTTCTGGAGGAACGTTTCGAGGACAAGAGACGTATCATTCATCTGCACATCAAAGAAATCTTCAACACGCAGAAACTGACCAGTACCAGCTACGACGAGTTGCGCAAACTCGTCGAATCATTTTCCAACCACGTGGAAAATCTGAAGTTCCTAGGACAGCAGTTCAACGATGCTTCTGAGCAATTCCTGGTGTACATCCTATCGGAGGCATTAGACGATGCCACCAAGATGCACTGGGAGTCAACGGTGCAGCGTGGAGTATTACCAGCATACGATGACATGATCAAGTTCCTGAAAGATCGTGTTTCCGTTTTGGAAAGGTGCCAGCATCAAGGACACGATCCAAATCCGAAACAACGAAACAAGCCATCATCATCCATCGGCAAGATGCCGGTGCAGAAAAGCAACGCAGTTACCACCAGTTCCAGTTCATCCAAAGGTCCATGCCACATTTGTGGCAACGGTCATTTCAGTTATCATTGCCCGATGTTTAAGCAGCTATCAGCATCCCAGATGAGCGACAAGGTGCGATCCGCAGGATTGTGCTACAATTGCCTCCGCAAGGGACATCAAGTCAGAGAGTGCACATCGAGCAAGACGTGTCGCAAGTGCAACAAGCGGCACAACACTCTTCTCCACGAAGACAGCAATCGGAACAACGACCAAGAAGTGAAGCCAGCCTTGTCTGGTATTAAGCATCCTGATCAATCACAACCACCAGCTGATGTTCATCCGTCCACTTCGGTGGTGGACCGTCCCGTGTCCACTACATGCGCCAGCAAACATGTCCAAGCAGCAAAGACAGTCTTGTTGCTTACTGCCGTCGTCCGTGTTATCGATCGAAACAATCGATCTCATCAGTGCCGTGTTTTGCTCGACAGTGGGTCACAAGTCAACTTCGTTACTGAGGAAATGGCCAATCACCTCGGTATGCCGAAGACATCAGCTAACGTTTCAATCACCGGAATCAACGCCCTGCGAAGCCTTGCCAGAGACAAAGTATTAATCAAGATGCAATCATCCGACGGACATTACCACGCCAACATCGAGTGCCTGGGCAAGGCATCCAACTCGCCGATCCAGAATTCTTCAAACCTGGAAAAATCGACATGCTGATCGGAGGAGAACACTTCTTCGACATCCTCAAGCCCGCTCACATCTACATGAGTGACAACGAACCGCAACTTCGAGACACGCATCTAGGATGGGTGGTGGCAGGAGTAATCAACGAGCCACACATGTTAAGCGCTACCATTCAACACACGAACCTCGCATCGCTCGATTCCATCGAAGAGTTGATACATCAATTTTGGAAGGTGGAGGAAGTACCAAACGCTTCTCCACTATCATCCGAGCAACAAGCATGTGAGGCGCACTTTCAATCAACGTATCAGCGTGATTCAACGGGTAGGTTTATTGTGAATCTGCCATTCAAGGACAACATGGACCAGCTGGACAACTGTCGGTCACTGGCTCTCAAACGATTCTTCATGTTGGAGAAACGGTTTGAACGCAATCCCGTGCTCAAACAGCAATATGTCGATTTCATCAAGGAGTACGAGGATCTCGGCCACTGCCGGGAAATCAAGGAAGCTGATGACCCTCCAAATCACAGCTCCTACTATTTATGGGGCCCAGATAGCCGTAGCGGTAAACGCGCAGCTATTCAGCAAGACCAAGCTGAGGGTCGTGGGTTCGAATCCCACCGGTCGAGGATCTTTTCGGGTTGGAAATTTTCTCGACTTCCCAGGGCATAGAGTATCATCGTACCTGCCACACGATATTACGCATGCAAAAATGGTCATTGGCATGGTAAGCTCTCAGTTAATAACTGTGGAAGTGCTCATAAGAACACTAAGCTGAGAAGCAGGCTCTGTCCCAGTAGGGACGTAACGCCAGAAAGAAGAAGAACTATTTGCCACATCATGCGGTTCTTCGTCCATCGAGTTCAACAACTAAATGCCGAGTTGTCTTCGACGCCAGTGCCAAATCGGAGCCATCAAAAATGTCACTCAACGATGTCCTACAAGTCGGTCCAGTGGTGCAAAACGGAATTTTCCAAATAACCCTACGATTCAGAAAGCATGCCTACGCTTTCTCAGCAGACATCTCGAAGATGTATCGCCAGGTTCTCGTGGCTCAACCAGGCAGACGATTCCTGCGCATCTTCTGGCGATCAGACCGATCGCATCCAATGAAGGTACTCGAGCTGAACACCGTAACATATGGCACAGCATGTGCACCATACCAAGCAACAAGGTGTTTGGTTCAGCTTGCCAAGGACGACGGACCAGAGTTTCCCATCGGCGCCCAGATTCTCACAGACGACTTCTACGTTGACGATACTTTATCTGGTGCCAACACAATCGAGCAAGCCATCGAGTGCCAGTGTCAGTTGAAAGCCTTGCTGGCCAAAGGAGGTTTTCACATCCACAAATGGTGCTCCAATTCCGAGGAATTCTGTTGCAGTTTCCCGACCCGGTAGAGCAAAACTACCATAAGCGAAAAGAGAGTCAGACCACAAACACTGAGGGCTAGTGCACCACGAAAATCATAAATCAGCAAAATTCATTTTAAATGCGTATATTCAACATTTTGCCTGTCCTGGCCTCCTATTCTCGGTCCTGAGACCTCCTACGCTATCCTGCACTAGGATTCTTAAAAGCTAATATGCATTGCTCTTAAACTCTAGGACTCACTGATTCTGCATGCTCTCACGCCACCGGATAGTCTTCCAGGGAAGCCTTGCACCGGTCCTGTTGATGCTGCACAGCTGCCACCTTCCTAGCCAACATATCCACCACCTTTCGATAGGCACACCCCCGATCAAAACTCCTCCGGTACAGCAAACCTCCGTATTACGCGTCTCGCCTGAATGTCGTGGCAACTCAGCTACGGAAATCCTCTTTGCTGCGCGCCTTGCTTGGCGCGACTGCTCTTCGTGTGTGGGGTGGGTGATATTGCGAACGGAATGTTCGATTTACGACGCCGCGACCCTGCGACCTGTCTCGTCCTCTAGGCACGTTGAGTGCGCAAAACTGCAAGAAAGAAAAGAGCCCTGCAGGCGACGAAACGTCAGCAAAATTCTCTGCAGATCAGCTAGCGCGAATCTTACCCTTCTAGAGGGGCTCTCTGCTCTGCGACGTGATCCGGTCTAAGTCGCTTCTGTCGGGATGGTTCTGGCGATCGAGTTGGCTTTCGGCTTGGCCGGTGATGATTCTCGACTTTCTCCTGCTCTTCACACGATTGTCTCCACCTAGCGTGTTTAATCCAGAGTCCGTGCGTGGACAGTCATCTATTTCCAATCGGGAATGATTTTCGGCAATGGCGGCCGACAATCCAGACGGTCTGGTTTTTCGACGAATCCCTCCTTCTTGGAAAGCACACGCGGATTTAGCTTCTTTTGGCCTGTTGTTCTTCCCTCTGGCCAATCGATTTCTTGCGCTGGTTTCCGGGTGTTACACCTGCTCACCGGTCGAGAATAAGATCAGCTAATCCAGTGGGCCGTCTTCGAGGGGTTTTCTAACGAACGCACTTTGTTCAATTCCGAAATGGAAATTCTCACCGCCGACTGAACGGCACACGCGGTTTGGCTTACAGATGGAAGACAATTAAACTCCACTCCTTTGCGATCGTTCACTTGTTCTGCCGGCGAGCTTTAATGGTGTGCGTGCCGTGTTGAACTTAACTTCTCCAGCATGATGATGCCGACGGATCTTTCGCTCCATTCTTTCTCTCGTGCTCTCATGTGGTGGTGGCGACGCTTCTCACTTGTCCACGGTATGATCTCCTAGTGTGGTAGCTGCCTCTGGTTGGGATGATGGCTGTTCGAGTATGTGTACTGATACCGATTATCTCCCCAGTTTCTCCCAGCGTGATCGTGTTCACTGACTCTGCTGGCCGGTTGATGATCGTCATTGAATGATTGCAATGTACGTCGGCTGAATGTGGTGGCATAGCAAGGCTTTGCGGGGTTTCTCGAACCGAGTTTGACGGAGCAATGCAATTTAAATGTTGTGTTTTTCATCGTTTGCTTAACAACTAATTAGGCTTTCAAAGCATACTATCTAAGCAAAACAAATTAAACGTAACATAACTCTACCGTAGCGGAAGAATTTTTCATAAATCGTTGATCAAGCGATTTATGAAAAATTCCAAAAACTTCACTCATCCTTCAGGATGATGGTCAGAGACAAGTTGGTCAACTAAGCTCTTGAGCAGACCTCAAGCTATATCGTGTGCCTAAACTCTACTAAACTTCATCATACGCAAGCCTCGGCTGCTTGCCAAATCAGATCTCCACTATCGCCTTAATTATGTAATCTTAATCTATACCAAACTTTACACCAGCTGCGCCTGGCAGATTCTTCGACCTCTCAAATCGTCTCTGACCAAAGTCCTTGTCCAGCTTCATCAAATCCTACGGCAAATCTTCATTCATGTTGGATTCTAGCCTACTGTGTTGACTAAAATAGGCTTAATTTCGCACTAAACATTAAGAAGCTATATTTACAGACTAAGGAAAAATGGTTTTGTTTTGGTTTGTGCGGATATACTGAGGAAAGAAGCATTTCCGCGACTAAATCATCATGGGCCCGAGAAATAGGGTTTTACCGCGCCCCTGGTCGCGTTACCTTTGGGATGAAGATTCCATGACGACCCCCAGATCTTTAACCCTTGGCCACGCATTCGAATTGACTGGAAACACTTGAGGGTTCGTGTGCACCGCTCCAGTCGTGGATTGGTTGGATCGCCGAGATCGTATTTCGTTTCTTCGTAGTGGTGCCACTCATAGCTCTATGTAGTGATGGTGGTCGTATTGTTGATGTGCTCGATTTGTCACGATCGGCTAACGGCATGACCACTAGGTGTGTTTTGTTGTGAGCGTTTCTCTTCCTGGTTGGCAGCATGCTGCCGACATAGCTTGATGATGGTGCTTCTCGGGATGTCGCTGCGCTTGATTCATTGTCCTGTTTTCGGTATCTAGAGCCTCCCTACTCACGACGGTTTTCAGGGTCCCAGTCTCCCTTGCCCGCTGTAGGCTGTCGATTTGCTAGGTGCTTGTAATGGTATTTGGAGCCTCCCTACTCACGATGGCTTTCAGGGTCCCAATCTCCCTCGCCTGCTGTAGGCTGATGTCTTGCTGCGTTATTCTTGTTGGTATTTGGAGCCTCCTTACTCACGATGGTTTTCAGGGTCCCAATCTCCCTCGCCCGCTGTAGGCCTCGCCTCGACTCCTCCTCTCTCAGTGATACCAGATGCGATTTCGCTGCGCCTGATAGTGGCCGTAAGCTTTGAGCCGCGTCGAACCGATGGTTGGTCGTCGATCTCCGACTCTCCACTCCTCCTATCCGAAAGCCAGCTGGTGCACTGCCGAGATCCCTGCTCCCGTTTCCAAAGACACAGGGTGCGATTTCTCCCGCTTCGCGAACGGCGCGCGGTACGCTTCCTGGCGCGATGGAAGTGTTTCGGTACCGCTCGTTGTTTCTCCTGCCTGCTACTGTACCTGTCCTGATTTCTGAAGGATGGGATCGCAAATCGTGTACTGTCTCTTGCGATGATCGTGATCTACAACAAAGCTGACGAAACGTCGAGGTGGAGAGGTAGTCGTATCGAAGTTATTGCTCATCACACCTGACTTCCTGTCATTTTCCCGCTTGGTACGTGTTTTGGAGCGTGGTACTCATGGTTAACCGGTACTGCCTGCGGACATAGCTTTAACGTTTCGGAACCTCGCTCGGATGAACGGAAATCCTTGCTATCGGCTCACCATCGGTGTCGCTGAGGTGAGTGTTTATTGCAGCGGTTCGTCTCACTCAGTCTTCGTGGTTGATGCTCCCAAAATGGTGTTTTTTGATCGCTACTGTTGTTGGTCTACAAGCACCGCCTGTGTACATAGTTCGTCCGGTCCGGAATCTCGCTTCTAGGAACGTAGATCCCCGTGGATGATGTCTTCAAATCGATGTAACGGAAGTGCAGAATCAGATCGATTCTCTATGCCCTCCTGGTCGCTGTAATTGTGCCCAATCATGGTGTTTTTTCAGCGTTCTGCTTCGTCGTTGACAGGCACCGCCTGTTTGCATAGCTTGAACACGTTCGCTTAGTCCGCCTTGATGTCCTTCGCGTGGAATCTTCCCTTTTTGCCGCTCAGAACATCTTCCAACACGTAGAGGTTCGTCCCGAGGATTTCCTTCACGATCGCCGGAACAAATTTCGGCTCTAGTTTGCTGTTGATCTGATCCGCCTTTGACGAGAGAACGAATGATCGTCGCCAAACCAAATCTCCTACTTTGAACGCTACTGATCTTGTGCGAAGATTGTATCGCTGCTTCGCACGCTGGTGGCTGTTCTTGATCCGCTCGATGATCAGCTTCTGGATTCGATGAATTGCTGAGAGTCTCAGGTCCTGCGCTACCTTCGGATCTTCTGGCGTGTTGAGCTCCTGCTGTGTGTAGAGGTCTGTGTGCAACAACAGGTTTCGCCCAAAGTTGGCTTCGTGCGGACTCACACCCGTTGCCTCGTGCCGAGCTGCGTTTATCGCCGCCGTGATTGCCGGTAGCTTTTCGTCCCACTCTCGATGATCGCCGTCCAGCAACGCCCGAATACAGGTTACTACGACGCGGTTGACGCGTTCGGCGTTGTTGACCTGTGGACAGTAGAAAGCTGTCTTCATGTGTTCAATCTTGTGCTTCGCCAACCAAGATTTGAAGACCATCGACTCGAATTGCTTCCCGTTGTCGGACAGTATCAGCCGTGGACGAGAAAACTTCAGACAAACTTCTTCTTCTAGGAACTCCACCATCTTCTGCGAATCCGCTGTTCGCATCGGCTTGACGACCACGTACTTGCTGACCCAGTCTACTACTACCAACAGCACCGTGTTGCCTCGTTTGGAACGTGTGAGCGGACCGACAAAGTCCACTGATATCATCTCCCATGGTGTTTTCGCCGGCTTCGGGTTTCCCATCTGTGGCATCATTCTGCTCCCCGGTGCTTTGCACGCTTTGCAGGTCGCACAGTTCCTGACATAATCACTAATCTCCTGCTGCATCTGCGGCCAGTAATAGTGGGCTTGTATCTTGTGCCAAGTTTTGTAGAAGCCTAGATGCGCCGCTGCTGGTTCGTCGTGAAATCTTCGGATCAGCTGGAATCTTTCTTCTTTCGGGATGACTTGCTTCCACTTGTGGTAGACTGCACCGACTCCGTCCTTACAGCGGCAGTTCTTGAACAGCGTGTCGTTTGCTATGCGAAAGTCCGGGAACTGGTCTCCTTCGCTTTTCACCTTCTCCACCAGCTTTCTGTACCACGGATCATGCACCTGATCTACGGTGAACACCGCTTCTGCTACCGTTCTCGAAAGAGCATCTGGAACAACGTTGATGGATCCCTTCCTGTACCGGATCTCGAAGTCGAACGCATTAAGACGCAACAGCCAACGGCTCATCAGCGCTGTCGGGTTTTTCATGGACTTCAAGTAGCTGAGCGCCGCATGATCGCAGTACACAATGAACCGGATTCCTTCCACGTATCCTCTAAACTGCTCGATCGCTCTGATCACCGCGAGACATTCCCGCTCTGTCACCGAATACCTCCTTTCCGACGACGAAAGCTTCTGCGAGAAGTAACTTATTGGGTGCTCCTCACCGCTGACCTCCTGTGTTAGCACCGCTCCTATTGCAGTGTCGCTGGCGTCGCACGCTATGGCGAATGGCTTGCTGTAGTCCGGCATTGCTAGCACTGGTGCCGAAACCAGGGCTGCTTTCAGTTTTAGGAACGCTTCTTCGGCGACCGGGCTCCATCGGAACTTCGTTTTGCCTGACGTCAGGTTCGTAAGTGGTGCCGCCAGTTGTGAGAATCCGGCGATGAAGCGTCGGTACCAATTACAGACACCGAGAAAACGCTGCACTTCTTTTCTTGTCGTTGGAGTTGGAAACTGCACGATCGCTTGGATCTTTTCATCGTCTACACGCCAGCCTTGTTCGTCAATCACGTAGCCGAGGTACTTCATGCTCTTCCTGCAAAACTTCGATTTTTCCGCCGAAATCGTGAGATTTGCTTGGCGTAGCCGGCGGGCTACTTCTTCTAGAAGTGCTATGTGTTGCTCGAAGGTCTCGGAGCAGATGATGATGTCATCGAGGTAATGAAATACCAGTGGTTCTAAGTCGGCGAACAGGTGTGTCATAAGTCGCGCCAGAGCTTGGCTAGCTGTACATAGTCCGAATGGCACCACCTTGAACTGGAAGTGGCCTCTAGATGGGACGGTGAATGCTGTTAGCGGCCTCGAACTGCAATGGAGAGGTAACTGCCAGAAGGCATCCTTGAGATCGATGGACGAGATATACTTGCTGCTTCGGAGGTTGTTGGTGATCGCCGCGATCTGGGGAATCGGGTAGCCCTCGTTCACCATGATGGAGTTGAGGTGTCTAGCGTCCAAGCAGACGCGATACTGCCCAGTCTTCTTCTTGACGGCAACCAGCGGGTTGTTCCATGGCGAGAACTGCGCCTCCTCGATCACATCCAGCGCTATCATCCGGTCAATCTCCCTATTCACCTCCTGCAGAACATATGGCGACATGGGATAGTGCCGTTGCTTCCGTGGCGGTGCGTTTCCTACGTCTATTCGATGCTCGTACAGCCTGGTTCGTCCTAGCTTGCCTTCAACCGCTTTCGGGAACTTTTGGATCGCCTGCTCTAGACGTCTCTTCTGTTCGGGACTCAGCTGCTTCATCTCTTGTTCTTCGCTGCCTTCTTCCTCTTCCTGCTGGGATTCGACTATGCAACACACCGCTTTAACTCCAAACTTTTCCCAGAAGTTCATTCCGAGAATGATGCAGTCCGGAATGGAGGGCACCAGTAGCACCGGAAGAACCTCGTTGCGGTTGTTGTAGACGATTGGAAGATAAACGAAATTGGTTATTCTATGTTTTGTGCCGTCCGCCGTTTTTATTCCGCCACAGACGGTTCCTTTCTGCAAACCGCATTCTTCTGCTAGCGTGGCCCTTGCTCCTCCTAGCAGAGAACAGTTCGCTCCGCTGTCCAGCAAGGCTGTTAACTCCTTTCCGAGCACTGAGATAACGGCGTGCGGTCGATTGTCGCTTCCGGGGTTGATGATGATGGAGTTGATGTTGTCGAATTCGGGAATGCCGGAGGGGTCTCCGAAGTTGTGCGGAGAGCTGCTCCCCTCTACTGCTGGTTCTCCGCTGGATAGTTTACCGCGTCCGTGCGGCACGTGAAGCAACTGCGCAACGAGTAGCCTTTCCGTCCACACCGGTAGCAGAAAAGGATCGCTTGCGGTTTTGGGCAGTCCATGAACCTGTGGCCTTCCTCGTCGCAGTTCCAGCAAACCATCGCTAGCCGCTGGTTGTTCGGAGCTCCTTGCTGTTCTTCATGGTGACTTTCCGGTTGCCTGATCGGTTCTGGCTGTAGGCGGTAGCTCCGCCGGTCGCTCTCGTTCGGTTCTTGCACCGTGGTTGGAAACCACTGCTGCGCTTGCCAGCCCGCTCTGCTTCGAGCCTGTTCCGGCTGCTGTTGTGGTTGCCGTTGCTGATATGGCGCCGTTTGTGGCCGCTGCTGCTGTGCTTGCGCTTCCCTTATTTGCTGCCGCCCTGTTCTCAGAACGTCCGCCTCGGTACGGTTGTACCTGTCCGTCAGCCTTGACTGCCTTTCGTCGCGTGCGGCAAAGCTTGGCCTCGTAGTTCTCCGCTCTAGGTTAAGCTTCAACGTGTTGACTTGCTCCACCAGCTCGTCAATTGTGTGTTGCCAAGGGTCTTCACAATGCTCTTCACCTGGTTCCTGTTCGGAAATGCTTTCTTCCGCCTCCACCACATGGATTCTGCTGAAGCGCTGTGGCTGTTGCTGATGTTGAATCGGTGGCGGTCTGTTGGTCGATACTGGCGTAGCGAAGTTCGGTTCGAGTAGCGCACTATGCGGAATCGGAATTCTGCGTTGTCTGTTCAGGAGCATTCTCGTTTCGTCGTATCCGGTGCATACTTCCACCATTTCTTCCAATGAACGTGGTCTTGCTGCTGTGACGATCGCTGCGTAGTTTTCGTTCATATTCTTCTTCACCAGAAAGAACTTCTCGTCGTCCGGAATAGGTGGATCCACAAAGCGGAAAAGAGCCGATATATCACGATAGAATTTCGCGAAAGATTCCTCTTTTCCTTGGAATCTGAAGCTGGCCTCCAGGCGAAGAATTTGGGAGTAACCGCTGGGCAAAAACTCTCTGCGGATCTCTCGCTTGAACTGTTCCCAGGTTCGCAACAGGTTCTGCGACGTTGCTCGTGCATACCAGTCGATGGCGTCCTCTTGGAGAAGATGCTTGATGGAGCTCAAAAGTGTGGCATCGCTCATTCCTTCCGACCTCGCGAAGGTCTCTACGCGATCCAAGAATACGTTGAGTAACGTCGTGTCCTTTTCACCACGGAACTTAAACGGCCAGTTGTGCACCGCCTTTTGCATTCTCCTTTCGTCCACTCGCTCCGGCGCCGGTCGTTCTCGGCGAATCAATCGTTCCAGATCATCTCGCATACGGTAGTATTCTTCCCGCATCCGCTGTTCTCTCTCCTGCATCTCCGTTATCCTTGCTTGCAGTTCACGGGTTTCTAGCGACTGGTGTTCCCGTGTCGTGGAGTTCCATGGATTGCGATCCCGGGGATGGTAGGGAGGTGGTGGTGATGTGGCATGCTGTCTAAACTCTCTTTCACCAGTGTCTTCGTTGTCTCGTGCTCCTCCGACTGCTCCTTCGTTCTCGCCACCGCTTCGTCTCACTGCGCCGGTTGATGGCGCTTGACTCACAACACTCTCACTCCTTGGCACACCATTCACTACACTTGTCCCGTTGATTTTGTTCAACAGCACGTCGACATGCACGGTTAGCATGCCATGCGCTTCCCGCAAGTCACTCGGAGGGCGAATTAGCTTTAAACGGTCGCGATAGTGATGAAGACGTGTCCGGATTTGACTCAAAGCCGCATTATCAGCTGCCCGAATGGCTGCTTCGGTGCTAATATGTAGCTGATGAAACCTGCGACTGGCAGAGTTCTATATTTGATTGGGAACTCATAACATGTTCCGAACTAGTGGGCTTACTATCTCTGAGGTTCTCCTCTTGGATTAGAGCCTTGAGGCGGAGAACTTTCCCTCTGTGGGTGGTCGGACCTAGGTTGACTACGTGGCGTAAAGCCAACTCGTAGGTCACTTCTTCGTCAGTCAAATGTGTATAATCCATATCTTAATATCAAATATTATGCGTAAGGGTTAAAATATCCTTGATTATCAAGGCCGGATAATCAAATGCACAAAACCAAAAAGTTCATAAAACCAAAAATCGCTTACGGTAGCTAAATGTTGTGGATTTTACGTTGGGCGCCAGTGTTGCAGTTTCCCGACCCGGTAGAGCAAAAACTACCATAAGCGAAAAGAGAGTCAGACCACAAACACTGAGGGCTAGTGCACCACGAAAATCATAAATCAGCAAAATTCATTTTAAATGCGTATATTCAACATTTTGCCTGTCCTGGCCTCCTATTCTCGGTCCTGAGATCTCCTACGCTATCCTGCACTAGGATTCTTAAAAGCTAATATGCATTGCTCTTAAACTCTAGGACTCACTGATTCTGCATGCTCTCACGCCACCGGATAGTCTTCCAGGGAAGCCTTGCACCGGTCCTGTTGATGCTGCACAGCTGCCACCTTCCTAGCCAACATATCCACCACCTTTCGATAGGCACACCCCCGATCAAAACTCCTCCGGTACAGCAAACCTCCGTATTACGCGTCTCGCCTGAATGTCGTGGCAACTCAGCTACGGAAATCCTCTTTGCTGCGCGCCTTGCTTGGCGCGACTGCTCTTCGTGTGTGGGGTGGGTGATATTGCGAACGGAATGTTCGATTTACGACGCCGCGACCCTGCGACCTGTCTCGTCCTCTAGGCACGTTGAGTGCGCAAAACTGCAAGAAAGAAAAGAGCCCTGCAGGCGACGAAACGTCAGCAAAATTCTCTGCAGATCAGCTAGCGCGAATCTTACCCTTCTAGAGGGGCTCTCTGCTCTGCGACGTGATCCGGTCTAAGTCGCTTTCTGTCGGGATGGTTCTGGCGATCGAGTTGGCTTTCGGCTTGGCCGGTGATGATTCTCGACTTTCTCCTGCTCTTCACACGATTGTCTCCACCTAGCGTGTTTAATCCAGAGTCCGTGCGTGGACAGTCATTTATTTCCAATCGGGAATGATTTTCGGCAATGGCGGCCGACAATCCAGACGGTCTGGTTTTTCGACGAATCCCTCCTTCTTGGAAAGCCACACGCGGATTTAGCTTCTTTTGGCCTGTTGTTCTTCCCTCTGGCCAATCGATTTCTTGCGCTGGTTTCCGGGTGTTACACCTGCTCACCGGTCGAGAATAAGATCAGCTAATCCAGTGGGCCGTCTTCGAGGGGTTTTCTAACGAACGCACTTTGTTCAATTCCGAAATGGAAATTCTCACCGCCGACTGAACGGCACACGCGGTTTGGCTTACAGATGGAAGACAATTAAACTCCACTCCTTTGCGATCGTTCACTTGTTCTGCCGGCGAGCTTTAATGGTGTGCGTGCCGTGTTGAACTTAACTTCTCCAGCATGATGATGCCGACGGATCTTTCGCTCCATTCTTTCTCTCGTGCTCTCATGTGGGTGGTGGCGACGCTTCTCACTTGTCCACGGTATGATCTCCTAGTGTGGTAGCTGCCTCTGGTTGGGATGATGGCTGTTCGAGTATGTGTACTGATACCGATTATCTCCCCAGTTTCTCCCAGCGTGATCGTGTTCACTGACTCTGCTGGCCGGTTGATGATCGTCATTGAATGATTGCAATGTACGTCGGCTGAATGTGGTGGCATAGCAAGGCTTTGCGGGGTTTCTCGAACCGAGTTTGACGGAGCAATGCAATTTAAATGTTGTGTTTTTCATCGTTTGCTTAACAACTAATTAGGCTTTCAAAGCATACTATCTAAGCAAAACAAAATTAAACGTAACAATTCATCCAACGCATACCAATCGAAGATCGTGAGCAGCAAGTACACTCAACGAGTACGGTCCGAACAAAGTCATCAAGGTACTCGGAATTTTGTGGGACCCAAACATCGACACCTTTATGATCGCTAATCCACCAAGCATTCCGCCATCATCGAGTCAACCAACTACAAAGCGAATCATCTATTCCGAGGTGGCAAAACTATTCGACCCTCTCGGATTGTTCGCTCCTGTTATTGTCATCGCTAAACTACTGGTACAACAGCTGTGGCGCACGTCTGCCGGTTGGGACGATCCCATTGATGATGAAATCCAGGACAGATGGTCAAACGCTGCAGTCAACATTACCCGAGCTAGGTCGTATTCACGTTCCAAGATGTGTCACGTTTCCTGATACGATCGCACCATGAAGTACATGGATTCGCCGATGCATCGAACGTTGCGTATGGTGCATGCATTTATCTGAGGAGTATTTTCACTGACGGATCAGCATGCCTTCGCCTCCTGTGCAGCAAGTCAAAGGTTGCTCCCTTACACGAACTGTCCATCCCACGAAAGGAACTTTGTGCAGCGCTCCTTCTGGTAAATTTGGTCGTCCAAGTCATCAAAACGCTTCAGATGCCTTTTCGTGAAGTTGTGCTTTGGTCGGATAGCACTATAGTTCTGGCATGGCTGAAAAAACCTTTGGATCCAACTACAAACGTTCGTGAGAAATCGTGTGGCCACGATACAGTCAGCATCCAGTGAGTATCAGTGGAGATACATCCGTTCAGCTGACAATCCTGCCGATATCGTTTCCCGTGGACAAACTACCGGAGGATTTAAAAAAAAACAGCCTCTGGTGGAACGGCCCAAGGTTCTTGACATCAGCCGATTACAACATCGAAGTCACCGGAGAAATTCCTGAATTTGAACTTCCGGAGTTGAAATCCAATATAGCAGCACCAGCCGTCAGATGCGAACCATTCCAGTTCTTCGCCGGCTTCAGTTCGTTCCACAAAATTCAACGCATTATGGGCTACGTTTTGCGTTTCATCAGCAGATGTTGCAAATCACGGTCAACCGATCTTGGTCAGGGAACCAATCTCTCCGTCCAAGAGCTACGTCGATCAACCGAAGCAGTCATCAAGGTAATACAACAGAAACACTTTGGTGAAGAAATTCAACGTGTGATCTCCAATCAACCATGCAAGCGACTGGGTAACCTGAATCCAGTATACGAAGACGGGCTGTTACGAGTGGGGTGGACGATTGGATCACTCAAAATTGCCGTACGCAGCAAAACACCAGATTATTCTACCCGACAAGGACCCGCTCACCAGAAAGCTGATCATTACTCTGCATGAAGAACATCTACACATTGGACAAGCTGGTTTAATCAGTGCCATTCGTCAGAGGTACTGGTTGCTCAACGCAAGGTCAACGGTGCGCCAAGTTACACGAGCATGCGTGAAATGCTTCCGTGTAAGGCCTGGAGAAACATCGCAACTAATGGGGAACCTTCCATCATCACGTGTTGTTCCATCGCCCCCGTTTGCTGTAACTGGCGTGGACTATGCCGGTCCATTCCTTGTTAAGCAAGGCACACATCGTCCAAAGATCGTGAAAGCATATGTTGCAGTTTTCGTTTGCATGGCAACCAAGGCTGTGCATCTGGAAGTCGTGTCCGATTTGTCAACAGATGCTTTTTTTGGCGTCTTTGAAGAGGTTCATCAGTCGAAGAGGAATGGTCCAAGAAATCCATTCGGACAACGCCACGAATTTCCACGGAGCCAACAACGAACTTCACGAGTTGTATCGTCAATTCCAAGATCAACGCACTGTCGATGAAATACAACATTTCTGCCAAGTTCGCGAGATACAGTGGCACTTCAATCCCACCAGATGCACCGGAGTTTGGTGGTCTTTGGGAAGCAACAGTCAAGTCAACTAAAACACACCTCAAGCGAGTTCGTTGGCAACGTAAAATTAACCTTCGAGGAATTGGCAACCGTTATGGCCGAGATTGGAAGCAAATCCTGAATTCTCGCCCATTGTTCAGCATTTCCAAACTATCCATCAGACCCACAGGTCATCACTCCAGCACATTATCTGATAGGTCGCCCACTGACTGCTCCAGCAGAGCCGTCCTTGGAAGATATCAACGTACATCGCCTAAAACCGTTGGCCAACACCTGCAATTGATGCGAGGAGCCACTGTTTGGCGAGCATGGACGAAGGATTACCTCAATTCTCATCAACCTCGAAGAAAAATCTACGGAAAACAACAAACCTTCGCCCTGGTTTAGTTGTTTTACTCCTGACAAGACGCAACCACCGCTGAACTGGAAGCTAGGACGCATCACTGCTGTGTACCAGGAGACGACGGTTTAGGTCGAGCCGTCGATGTTTTTGCCAGCAATACGACCTTCCCGGCGTTCACATCAACAAGGTTTCCATCCTTCCCATCGAGGACAACCTCACCCTTCGCTGGAAGAAAATGTTGATACGAGTTCTCAACCGGGGGAGAATGTCCGTCCCACGTCACAAGAAGCAATTTGAGAGCGGTGGCAGCAGGCACAGCGGAATATTCCATCGTCACCCTTGCATTCGCTACCCGGTTTGCGGCATCAGGATAGGGAGCGGAAATACCCCACTGTTGCCATATTGTCGCATCCCCTTTGAGCTTATTCGTTTCACCCTCCATCCAGCCTGCTATGTACAGCGAACGCACCACCACAACCGTCCCCATCGTTGAGCGCACCCATTGCAGCATCGTTCAGCAATACATAAGAGAGTGGAAGTTTCCATCGCAAACCCACCGCTGCGCATCCAATGTTTGCATCTACCTGTAACATATATAAGTGGCTTGCATGCGCAAGCAATTCATTCAGTTTGTTTTCAACTTTTGTGCGATAAGTATCAAGTAAGAATACAGTACAGTTAAGTTCCAACCGCCTTTCTCTCCGCCGGAAGCCAAACAGTCTTTTCAAGACTTGAGTTGTTAAGAGTCCATTCCTGTGAGCCATCGGTCCTTAACCAAGCAAATCTAGTTGCAAGCCGCAACAGAGGTTATGGGGGTCTAATTTGTAAATCGAGCAGATTCTTGTGACTTGTCTTTAGCCACTGTCGATCAAAGTAAGCATGCATATTTTAGATGTCATCCGTCGACTCCCATAGTATCCAGTCACATAGAGTGACAACTGTCGAAAAATCGAGTGACAGAGCCGTGTCGAGCAAATATTTTGGTCGACAGTGACTCCAGTCGAGTCACTTTGATCGACTCGACTTATAAAATAAGGCCCTATGTCAGGAGTGCAACGATCTATAGTCATTGCCAGTGTTGTTTGTAAATAAAATTCAAAATGCGCTCAGTGCTTCTCTTAGTATATCATAAAGTCAACGATCCATGATTACTCTGTAATTGAAGGGATCAAGGTTCCGAGTTCTCACTCACTCTCACGATAATGGATTTATCCCTCACAGAATTTTCAGCGATATGCTGGTTTACGATTTTATCCGTCAGCAAAACAAAGGCGGAAAATAGATAATTGAATATTTCCACAGCTGTGAGAATTTTGTTTTTCTCTCTCCTATCCATGGAGAACTTTTCCTGTACCCATCACCACAAAGCAGCAGTTGCCTTTAATGTACCATCACTTTCATTAAGTATATATGGTATTATGGACGCATGCACGCATCGCGGTTGTTTTTAGCAATGTTCTAGGTTCGAATCCCGTCGCCGGCACAGTTTTCGTTTTATCCATATAGTGATAATTCTCGGGAGCAGTGGGTGAGCGAAAATATGATGGAGTGATAAAGAAATTATCCCCAGAGTGGAATGATTTTTGGTTATCCTCCATCGTAACTCTAGGGAAAAAGTGTGAGCGAAAAAAGTGCTCACGTGAGGAGCGGAAAAAGCATTCTTATAACGATGCGAAAAATTAAAGATTTCACATCATGGATACAAAAATTCAGAACCCTGGAAGGACCTTCGACTCATGGTAATATCGGATTATGTACAGTAATACCTACAGTACAACGGGGTCCTCTTCTGTAGCTGCTATGCGCTCCGAGTTGGTCGACCGAGCGGTTCGCGCAGATGCTGAGACTGTAATGACGACCCGCGCTGACAGGGCGAAGGCCAGTTGTAATAGCGGGTGACTTCAATGCCTGGGCCGTGGAATGGGGAAGCCGTAACACGGAACAGCGAGGTCAAATCCTGCTAGAGGCACTGGCCGGTGCTAGATGTCGATCTGGCTAATGTTGGTGCCAAAAGTACCTTCAGCCGTAACGGAGCGGGAGTCGATTATCGACGTTACTTTTTGTAGTCCTGGCCTAACGAGTAGTTCGAACTGGAGGTAGACGATGGCTTACACTCACAGCGAGCACATGGCGGTTCCGCTAGCAGTATCGACTAACAACAACCAGCAGGCAGCGGGGTTAGGAAGCGGCTAGGTCAAGGCCGAAGGCCCTCGTAGATGGAAGACATCGCCTACTCCAATGATGAAGTACTTAGGGAGGGCGCTCCGCCGTGGAGCGGGAACCCTACTCGGCCCTAAGCGGGGACGAACTGGTAGCCGGTGCTTACGCGTGCATGCGATGCGACCATGCCTAGAAAAGTCCACCCTAGGAATGGGGAGACCACCGACATACTGTGGACTCAAGCTATTGCGAACCTGCGCCGTGCCTGCCTACGGGGGCCAGGAGACGGATGCAGCGAGCACGTACGAGCAGGAGCGTGAAGAACGACGGGGCGGTGTTCACCGCTGCCAAAGTCGCGCTGAAGTCTGAGATAAGGGCAAGCAAAAAGCCTGCTTCGAGGGACTCTGTCAGAGTGCCAACGCGAAACCCGTGGGGTGATGCCTACAGGATCGTAATGGCGAAGACAAGAGGTGCAATTGCTCCTACGGAGCAGTCTCCACAGATGCTGGAGGGGATCATCGAGGGGCTCTTCCCGCGCCACAACCCTAGCCATGGCCTCCTTTTGTAGGACAGCCGGGATTGGGGCTGGTGATGAGGATAGAGTAACTGATGAGGAACTTGTAGGAGATTGCAAAATCCCTAAGCTATGGGGAAGGCACCAGGTCCGGACGGAGTTCCAAACCTGGCCCTCAAAGTCGCAATCTTGGAGGCTCCCGGTATGTTCAGATCTGCTATGCAGATATGCCTGACGAGGAGTATTTCCAGATGCGTGGAAGAGGCAGAGTCTGGTACTATTGCCAAAGGCGGGGAAACCACCCGTGACCCGTCGGCGGTATAGACCAATTTGCTTTGATTGACACGGTGGGAAAGTGCTCGAGAAGATCATCCTCAACAGACTGTCGAGGTACACCGAGGGTGTAAATGGGTCTCTCAGGCAACCAGTTTCGGCTTCCGGAAAGGGAGGTCACTGTAGACGCTATTCTGGCGGTTAAGAAAAACCGCTGAGATAGCACTCCAGCGTAAGAGGAGGTATTCGCTACTGCGCAGTAGTGACTCTGGATGTAAGGAATGCATTTAATAGTGCCAGTTGGGCGGCTATTGCTGATGCGCTCCTGCGTCTGGGGATACCCGAGTACCTGTACAAGATTCTCGGAAGTTACTTCCAGAATCGGGTATTAAGTCTATGACACAGAGGTGGGTCGGAAGTGCTTTCACATAACCTCAGGAGTCCCGCAAGGTTCCATCCTGGGTCCGGTGTTATGGAATGTCATGTACGACGAGGTGTTGAGATTAAAATTCCCGGCGGTGTGGTCATCGTTGGCTTTGCCGACGATATTACGCTGGAGGTCTACGGTGAATCGATCGAAGAAGTGGAATTGACTGCAGCCCCACTCGATCGCCAATTGTGGAGGAGTGGATGAGCTCCAGGAAACTGGAATTGGCTCACCACAAAACGGAGGCTGTTGTTGTCAACAACCGAAAGTCGGCGCAAGCAAGCGGTGATCCAGTGTAGGCGACTGCACAATCACTTCGAAGCGCTCCGTCAAACACTTGGGGGTGATGATCGACGACAAGCTTACCTTCGGTAAGCCATGTCGATTATGCCTGCAAGAGAGCCTCCACAGCTATTGTGGCACTGTCCCGGATGATGTCCAATAGCTCTGCGGTGTACGCCAGCAAGCGTAAGCTTCTGGCCAGTGTCGCCTCGTCCATACTGAGGTATGGTGGGCCCGGCTTGGGGCACGGCTTTGAGTACCGATAGCTACCGTAGCAAGCTAGAGAGTACTTATAGGCTAATGTGCCTGAGGGTTGCGAGCGCGTACCGTACCGTGTCACACGATGCACTCTGTGTCATCACCGGTATGATGCCTATTGGTATCCTTATCATGGAAGACATAGAGTGCTTCGAAATGCGCGGGCACAAGAGGCATACGCAGGACTGCCAGACTGGCCCTCCATGGTCAAATGGCAGCGTGCGTGGGCCAGTTCCACCAAGGGAGTGTGGACTCACAGGTTGATTCCGAGGTTAGATATCTGGGTCAATAGGCGCCATGGGGAACTAACATTCCACCTAACACAGGTCCTTTCGGGGTCATGGATGCTTTAGACAATATCTACACCGTTTCGGTCATGCGGGTTCTCCCGAATGTCCAGTTTGTGCAGGTTTAGAGGAAACGGCGGAACACGTTTTGTTCGTGTGCCCCGCGTTTCCGCACAATGCGTGACCGCATGTTTGCCACATGCGGTCGGGACACGACTCCGGACAATTTGGTCCAGAGGATGTGTGCAGACGAGTTTGGCTGGAATGCCGTTTCATCGCTATCACCCACATCGTCTCGGAACTCCAAAGGAGGTGGCGTGTGGACTCGAGGAGTGACTAGTGCAGACGCTAATCAACAGGTGGGTCCAAGGGTTCGCAGTCGGCTACGTAGGTCATACCGGTGCCCTACGGTCGAAATCGACCCTTACAGCGATTAAGTGGCCGCGGGGAGAACATCCTGGTAGCGCTGCTGTCGTGGCGCCCGGCCTACTGGGTGGGTACGAGCCTCTGGTTGTTCGGGGCAGGTGGGAGGCCCCTTCGTCAGCAATCCCAGCTCGTGCTAGCTGATAGGGCCTGAGCCTTCAGTAGGTCAAATTGCGAAGCCCCGCAGTATCAGTTCTTGATACCTGCGGTGCAGCTGGGCGCGGGCTTAGTGGTCGACCCTGCCCGCCTTCAGCGGACAACGGGAGGGGAGGACCACCCGGGAAGCTGGCAATGCGCCAGCATGCTACCTTGGTGGACCCCCATAAGCGTGTCATCGATGTTCGTTGCTGCATGGCTACGCAGCTAAACCTGGAGGATGCGATGTGCAGTAGCCCCTCTCCGAAGCAATGCCTTCTTTGGTGGTCCCGGAGAGACGAAGGGTTTTGGCGGCAATGGAAATGGTTTAGTGGGTCGGGGGTGTAGTCCTGTTTACTGCTTGTACGTAGTAAATGGTCCCCAACCCCACACTCCCGGACCTCGGTCCGGAGTCTGTTGAGCAGATTATCCCCCATTGCTTAGAAGGAAAAAAAAAAAAAAAACAGTAATACCTTGGAAAGCTGTTGTTGGGGATAATTACAGTAAACATGAAATTTGAATTTTAGTATGGTTTCCATAAGTCGATATCGAGTAGCGAAAAATTGACTCATGGAGGTTTCACAATATGGGGCCCAGATAGCCGTAGCGGTAAACGCGCAGCTATTCAGCAAGACCAAGCTGAGGGTCGTGGGTTCGAATCCCACCGGTCGAGGATCTTTTCGGGTTGGAAATTTTCTCGACTTCCCAGGGCATAGAGTATCTTCGTACCTGCCACACGATATACACATGCAAAAATGGTCATTGGCATAGTAAGCTCTCAGTTAATAACTGTGGAAATGCTCATAAGAACACTAAGCTGAGAAGCAGGCTCTGTCCCAGTGGGGACGTAACGCCAGAAAGAAGAAGAAGAAGGTTTCACAATATACCAGTGCAGCGAAAATACAATATTTTTTGTGTTGCTATAAATAAAGTATGTCAAAATTAAACGATCTTTTAATGACTCAGTTTTGTAGTCAAATTATTTAGATATTGAAATATAAAATCATCCTACAACATTGATTTTGTTATATACATTGTTCATTATTAATGCTAGATCATAACATATTTAGGAAACCCTTTGCATTGGGGTCGAAAACGAATGTTACTTAAATCAAACAGTACTTATGTTGTGATAAATTAGGTTTACCGATATCTCGGTAAGAATATGTTCCGAGATTCAATTTTGAAAATTACCGAATCCTCAGCTATTGGGTTCTTGGCGAAATGTTTCGCTGAGGTCGGAGACATTGTGTAGGTGTGTACGGATCTTCATTTACCCGGTTCACCGTATCATGAGAATTTCCGATATCATTCACCTGTATAACCGCGTAGTTATAGTGTGTCTTATGTGAGGAGAACTTCTGTGCGCTTTACGAAGTCTTTTCAGGCAAACATAATCAATGTATTCATCAGAAGTTCGTTTAATAGGCTAGCATGAGCATGAGCATGATTGACCGCCCGCAGTTGCTACTCCATTATTGCAAGAACAGCTGTACTTACACAGAGAACCAACAGACACTACTCGGGATCAGTAGCATCCTCAATGTGTAAGTACTGTGCTCTCATTACTATAATAAACAATACCGGCGCCGGCTGCGTCCGAATGCAGGTCAATTTGGGAATGGGAGGGAAAATGTTGACCGTGTTACTTGCCTTTACAGAAGCCGAGGAGTCCTCTGCACTCCACAAGAAAACACTGGGAGTTTGGATATGGGAAAGGATTCGTTTTGGTAAATGATAAATATATTATTCCGAAACGAAATACGAGAGGCATATACACGGATGACCGACACTGATAGTGCGTTACTACGCAAACCGGAAACGGATACTGATTTCGTTGCTCGCTAGAGAGGGCTTACAACAGGTTTAACGTATCAAACACTATTGACCGGTTTTTTTTTTTTCGTTTTTCACCGGCGCATTTAGTTTTTTTCTTCCGCGTAACGCGAACCGGACACAATTGATCCGGATTCCGTCGCTCGCCCACAAGGAGCATGCAACAGATTCAACGGATCCAACACTACTGACCGTATTTCATCAGAAGTTCGTTTAATAGGCTAGATATAAAAATAAGATTGGTCCAATTTGAATCTAGTTCAAATTCTAGAATGAACCTTAGGCAGCATCCACAAATTACGTATCGCTCTAGAAGGAGGGAGAGTAGGCTCAGGCGTTACGGCTCTTACAAAAATTTGAAATTTTTCATACAAAAAGCGTTAAGCAGGGGGGAGGGGGTCAAAAATTTCTAATTTTGGCATTACGTAATTAATGGATGCTGCCTTATATCTCTAATGTTATGGTGTGCTTGCCTATGCATTCACAGC
Source organism: Aedes aegypti (assembly GCF_002204515.2). Taxonomy (NCBI): domain Eukaryota; kingdom Metazoa; phylum Arthropoda; class Insecta; order Diptera; family Culicidae; genus Aedes; species Aedes aegypti. The sequence continues at coordinate 206,023,343 of NC_035108.1, forward strand.
GAAATATTTTAACATTTGACAAAACGTGCTTTGATGTCCCAAATGATCAAAGGATGTTTCAGAAAATAAAAATTCTCACTGGCGCCGAGTTACATAATCCAAATATAATTGCCAATAACATGTCAGCACTTTGCTTACTAAATAACTTTGACGAAGTCGTCAAGTTTTGAAATAATCTGGAACTCGAGATTCTTTATTAGAAAAATTTGAATCTGGACCTTTAGCGTAGCCTGATGGAAGTATTTGAAATCTAGCAACCCACAGCATTTTTAATTGAATGTTGAAGAATTTTGAGTACTTTACCCCTCACACGTTGGCCCATGATATACAGAACTACTGCATCCAAGACACCATATTTTTAATCTAATTTTATTTTCCCAATCAGGATCCTGAAGAACCTGCTTTCGAAAAAAAAAAATGCATAGTCACTAGCACCGTGCTGTGGAAGAATTCCGAATCAAACGGCACATCACATGTTTAGTCCTTGATCTACCAAACTGCTTTTCTGAAGACACCATCTTGCTAAAATATCGCTATCCTGAGATCGCCGCGATCAAAATACAGCATGCTCATTAGCGCCATCTGGAAATAGAATTTCAGGTTAGGGTGGCCTATCACATGATCTATCACCGACTCAATACTTTTGTTGAAGACGTCAAACTTTCTAGGTAATCGGGATCCTGAGATATCCGTGTTCAAATAATTTCAAGCTCACAAGTGCCATCTGGTGTAAGAATTCCAAATTAAATAGTTCATCACATATTAGTCCATTGAACTACTGAACAACTTTGCCGAAAACACCATCTTTCTAACAAAATCAGGAACCTGAGATACTCGTGATTGAAATATTGTATACTCACTAGTGCCATCTAGTTGCAGAATTTCAAGTTAGATGGCATATAATATGTTAGTCATGACCTACCAAACAACTTTGTCGAAGACCGCATCTTTCTAGGTAATCAGGATCCTGAGATATCTGTGTTTGAAAAATTACCATGCTCACTAGCGCCAACTGGTGGCAGAATTTTTGAAACAAGCGGCCTATTACATGTTAGTCCTTGACCTACTAAACAACTTTGCTGAAGACACCATCTTGCTAAAATATATAGATCCTGAGATATTTGTGTTCGAGATTTTGCATGGCGAAATGTCTACTTCATCGGTTCCCCCGGAGCACAATCCGATGGCCCCTGGAAGGTGAGGATATTTTCAAAGTTTTATTTGTCCACTGACCAATTGGTACCGTTGGACTGAAGAAATTTACCGAAGACATCAAATATTCTATCTTGCCTAGTTTTAGATTTATAATCAAAAATGCTCCGCGTGTACTCAGTACACGATGCGACCGCTCGTGTGACGGGCCCGGTGAAAAAAAGTTACACGAGCGGTCGCACTGGTGTACTGAGTACACGCGTAAAAACTTACTTAAAAACACGATGTTTTCGAATACATTTTGTTGATTTTTTTCGGAAAATTTCTTCTCTACAAGCAAGAAGAAAAGTTAATCTTGGAATAGGACCAACACCCGGATCAAATTTGAAGGGATTTTGAACATGTTTTTCGACTTTCCGCAAAGTGCGTGTACTCAGTACACTAGGGCGACCGGACGTGGGTTAACTTCGGTTCCTAAATTGGCCAATCACATAAGCACCCAAGGAACAATTGGTAGCTTTAAGATACTTACGTGTTTAATACAAAGCTGCATAGCAGCAACCATTGCTGACAAATTTTAGTTGAATCATTAATTGAATAATATTAATTTCCGCTTATTAAAAAGCTTATTCCACTTGCAGTTTGTGTTTTGAATAAGAGATGAATAAACCTCCGAAAAGTGAAATATAGTAGCTTTTATTCTACAACACATAAGAAAGTTTAAGCATTGACTGATTAAAAGCTTCTATAGGTTGTAGCTATCATTTTAGTAGCATATGAACATTTGATTAACAACATCGTACAAAAGTTTCAGGTGTCTAATACTTAAAATGTTGACCAGCATGATTAGTAAAACTTATAAACAATGTGAATAACAGTATTGAGTATGCTCTTATTCAAGCAAAACATATTATGTCTTTTTATGTTATTTTCAAATGTTACAAATGTTTTTCAAAATCAAATCCAAGACGTGTATGCGATAGATGGATTAAACGTAATGGACGTAATAGGCGACATAATGGATCAACGAGGGTAAAGTTCGAATCACATTGGATTAAAAATATCAAAATTTTAAATTTTCCAAATGTAGTGATCATCACCTGCGACGTTATTGATATCGGAAAAGTTACTAATCATAACATTTTTAATGATAATCGAAGTATAAATACTAATTTAACAATAGTTACATGAAAGTGGTTACCCAACTTACAGTCACAAATAAACATACATAGTTAATTATTGTTGAATAATGGTGACAGCTGAAAAAATGCCCTACACAGAGCTGATTTAGATGGTTTTAAAATCCAAATTTAAGTCAATGTTCAACATTTTTCATTGGAATGAATAATAGTAGAATCAACACTTATTAAACTTCTCCAAAGAATCTCTGCCGACTTGTCAAGATTGTATTACTAATGAGTTGAACAAGTCATTTTTCCTTCTATTAAAGAGCCAATATTCCACCAAACAAATATAATTGTGTAAGCAGATGTACAGGAGACGAACTAACGTTTGGTTGCTTCGCACTTCAGCTGTTTCCATGTTTAACATGAACATGATTTAAAGCTGAATAGGTATTTTATAAAATCCTTAATACAACATAGATATATCATCCGAGCAGGTCATCCAAAGAAGGTCCAAAATAACAGATTACTAAAACACATTGTTCAGCAACAAAGAAGGCCTTACAAAATAGGTCACACCATTAGCCAAAATATAACGAAAAGTTGACAAAATAATCTAAAAATTGCGTTGTATTCCTAATGTATTGCAATGTTCAACTTACTAATATTATTATTATTTATCTTCATTTGAATGGCTTTTCGCCCTTGGCGAATTCGCCACTAAACTTACTAATATATAAAAACATGTTGGATACAATAATAACTGATGCTTTCTCAATACAATATTTAAAATGTTTAGAATGTTGCTGTTAGAAAATATTTTGAATCAGTCTTCTGACATAGGATTATTGATTGAAATTCGAAGGGTTTAAAAAGCGGAACCTTTCCAATTAGAATCCTTTCCTGTGATCAAGTTAGGAATGACAACTGTAAAAAAACGAATACTTTATCACTTCTTCGATAGTGACAAAGTAACACGACATGCACTATACAAAGGACACGGGATATACTACAATAGATCAAATATTGGTCGCAGTGGTATATGTTCCGAACAGAAAAAAAAAATTGATTGAAATATATTTTATATTTGTAGAAATGTTTAGTAGATGGAAAAAAGTACGACAAATAATTAAAATATTAACACTAGTAGAAATATTATACATTTAATAAATGAATTTTAGTATAGTTAGATGAACAATTCAATTAAAAGTTTTAACAAGTTAAAACTTATTATGAAATTCGATTAATCATTTCAGACTGTTTTTACTTTGTGAATAAACTTTATTTTTGACCAGCATTGAATAAATTTCTCACTGTGCGCTATAAATAGCCGACTGAGTTCAGCTCGCATCAGTACTGAACAGCAGAGTCTATATACACAGAGTTGCGCGAAGAGACTTCTTGAATGCTTGTTCTTCTCCGTCTTCGAAAACAGCCCCTATCTGTTTTGCTGGCTGCTCGATGGTAGACGCGGTTGACAGTTCGATAGGTAGATTTGGTTTCACTCTTCGCGCAACTCTTCATTCATAGACTCTGCTGAACAGCAGCAGAAGTAATGCGTTTATTCAGTTGTTGATCAGCATAGCACGTGTTGATTAGTTATTGTTGAATAGAAGCTCAAGCATGATCAATAATCAGCTACAAGAGGTTTATATTGAGCACTGGAAGGCTGATATATGAATTCAAGGATGGCGCAGATGGCAAGAATTACCGCTGACGATGGGAAGGTCTCGAGTTTGAATCCAGTATCCCAGGTAATTATTAAACGTGGTTATTAATTCATGGTAAAAGCACAGACAAACAGACGTAACACTGACGAAATTTCCATCGACCACTCATTTACCGATGATTTCAAATTCGCTATGTTACAAATCTCACAACCAGAGGCGCGCGCATCGTTTTTTCTTCGCGTTTGACGTTCCACACTACCGCCATCTGCCGTCTGTTGCACGAAACCACTGTTTCGTGCAACATGCTCACCAGATGATGCGGGTGTAAACTGGGCGATGGATTTTGAGGAAATTGTTCTAGTTTACGTCTGTTTGTCTGTGGTAAAAGTATTACACTGCATTTGAAGTACAGTGTTAAGCGATTTTAGTCATTTATTGTTTTTTAGTTAATTTTGTGGCAGTGAAATAAAAGCTGAGATAAATGCTTATGAGCGATTTTTGAAGTTGTAGAATAAAGTCAATATACAACGACACGCTTTATAACTTTCCAAATTTGTGTGAACAACGCCTGAACAAAGGCTTCACTTGGAATAATTAAAATGTTGTTCATCATATGCTGAATATACAGCAATAATGGTAGTTTGTTAAAACTAGCGTTGTTAAATCATCAATCCTTATTAAGCTTAGTGAAACCTGAATAAAACATCATTACAATATATGATTACAGTCACTACATGATAAGAAGCTTAATAATTTCGCCAGATTTGCTTGAACAATGTGTGCGTAGCAGCTGCAAAGTAATATAATAAAGCAACTATTCAGTATTGTAGCTGTGAAAATTGCTTAATAAATGATTATAAAATTAGGCAAATGTTTCTTGGGCATCTTTCTAAATGGACAGGTCATCACAATTCCAGGAAAGTCCCTTAGTAAAAACTCATTCTTCAAACCGTAGTAAAGAAATTTGCTGAAGAGAGAAAATTAATCCGACGGATAGCAGAAGAGATATTCATGAGTTTGTTGCTATTATTTAACTTAATATTGGATTATAGCCCTGCAAACATGTACAAAAATCCCTAGCATAATTAGCTCGAAAGGGATTTGTTTCTTCAAGCAACATCCTTCATTAGGGTTTGAAGAATGGGTTTTCAATATAGGATGATAAGTTCTACTTACATTACAGTACTAGCGTGTTTGGAACATTTTCTTGAAATTTCTTTCATAGTAATTTCCATATAAACCTACCATTGTCCTTTGGGTCACCTTTAAATCACCATTTAGAAAGCTGAAAATGTCACCGAACACTATTTTGATGGTAAGCATGGTAAGGGACATATGGGAAGAATGGATTTTCAAAACATTTCTAAAATTTGAATCGCCCTAAAAATACGCGTATGTCAAAGGATACAAACTCTAGTGGAATAAAATGGTTCAATTCGGTTTTTTGTTTATTTAATATGGAAATATTAATTTTCCCATACCAGTGGCGACTCGTACCTCACTTTCTACCTGTTCTACGACTCTAAAAATGACTATTTCGACAAATTAGATTATAAATCAAAAAGTTTATGATCAAAATCGTTATTTCTAAACAAATCACTACCCATTAGATGCAAATTTGTTGCTGGAGTTCAAGAATTTCTAATCGTGGAACAGGTAGATTTGAGGTTAGGGAATCGCCACTGCCCAATACCTTTTTACCAGCCTCATTTTGACCCAATTTTTTGACATTTGACATGATTTTTATCACCACTAAAATTAGCTGGAAGTAACTTAAAAGAAATGTAATTGTATTGACGTTTACAATAAGCATTCGTCTAATGTGTTCTCGGTGCCCACAATCTACCTACAATACAATCCTTTAATACTTAAAATATTTCACAGGGATTTTCCCTTTTGCAAAATATTGATCAAAATAAACAAATAGGAAAAAAAACATAATGAATCCTCGAGCTGTTCAGTGAAACCGAAGTTAGTAAAAACTTTAAATGGTTTGACACGATAAGTGTCGACTTAGATACTAAAGGTTCATTTTATTTATGAGAAATCGATAGATGATTTTTTGAATTGAGATTGCATGAGCCGTACCACTAGTAAGTGATGAATCCTAATCATGTACCGTGCTGCATCCAATACCCGGACACTTAAGCAGGGATCAATGTCCAAATTCTGTTTAAAAAGGATTTTCTCTACATTTGATAATTTGGTGTGATGCAACATATAGATTCATATCCTATCTAAGTAATGGTAACGAGTTTTTAACTAAAAATGAGTTTTTTTATCATTTAAAAAGACATATTAATAATCCTTGTCTTGTCTTTAAATCCAGACACTTAGAACTAGCTTGACCTAAAATCCGGATACTAGTGAATCAAAATCCGGACAGCTGAATAACTACATAAAATATAAATGTAAAATAAGTAAGAGCGTATCGCAGACTGTTTAAACTCGACATTGATAAGATTTTGATGCACTCATATTCTCTACGTTGCTCCAAAATATATAAAATGTAAGTCGAATAGTATTTTCATTACCTCAATTGAATCCAAAGATATCCGGTTGGACGCTCGTGTCTCTAACTGCAGAAATACATGAATAACACATTTTTTCAACGAAAAGCGGCAGTGAGTGATTACATAACGCTTTTACTGGGTTGCTTCAAGTTTTCTCTGTTGTAACATTCAAAATTTTCGTTCAAATATATCAAATTCAGAATATTTTATAACGTCCGGATTCCGAGCCACTCGTCTTTAATCCCGGACAGTCTCTTGCAACACATTTTAACACTCTTGCAAATAAACATTTTAACCATATTTCACAGTTTTCATAACACTGTTTTGTCAATTGATAGTCCCCGTTCACATTTGTGTTGAAAATATTTACCATCGAAACAATTGCATTTGATCACAATATTATTAATTCAAAACTACCCTGCCCCTTAGGTGATGGGATTGACGGTGATTTATCAAGTGATTGCATATTTTTGATATTGTGAAATATACTAATACTAATATATTGATCGCGAAAATAATCGTAATTATAACTTATAAAATGTAAACTAGTCTAATAGTTTTAAATTAAATAATGACATGTGTTTCAATGCTTAAATATATTTTACACTTGATTTATCACACCTTCAGCATGAGTTTAGTTACTGTCGCATGATCTAACACCAGATAACTACGCGTAATGCTGGAGGGACCGGCAGGCTCACTACCAGTCTCTACTAACACTCAAATCACTAACAAGACTGGGAAACCAACGATCACCTTCATCAGTAGCACTATTTCTAATAGTAGTATTAGTTCAATATACATAAATCTTTTTCAGTAGACCACGAGGCGCAAGAGTGGGTGCGGTGGTCTCTGCGTCTCACAGGTCATTGAAAATAGACATTTATGTTAGGTTTACTAACAATGTAGTAATTATTACCTTAGTAATACCGTAAGGTGCCGTAATTCAGCGCATCGCCTAAATCCGCATATTTGGTCCAAAAATTATTCGAAATTTAGAAAAATTTTGAAATGTGTCCATACCGCTATTTGTATATGCTGGTAATGCATAATAATTCCAATTAAAATTGTCATTAACAATAATTTACGATTTTTGAGAAATATTCCAAAATGTTCTGAATTACGGCATGTTACGGTATTGCGTTATTTAGTAAGGTAGGTTGTAGCGGTGTTAGAGATAGTTTAGTAATGTTAATGATATATGTATAATAATTAGAAAACTGATGGCACTGCTGTTACTGAAATGTTTCATTTTGAAATATCTTTCATAATATAATATAATATTGTTGAACAAAATGCTGTAATTAATAACTTATTTAATCCTCTACGCATTTTTGCACTACTTCGCATTTATCACACCAACACTGGCGACAATAGCGTTCTTTGGGTAGTATTTCTGTTATGTAGTAGTAACCTCTATCGTTTTTATTCTAACGATCATAACATAATTAGTAGTGGAAATAACATAGAAGTAGCTTTTGTATTTGTAATTAAGGTATCATGGTATTAGTTCCCTGTCCTTTGGTTCAGAAAGGGGTATGGGCGCGTTCTGCCAACTCGGTCGAGGCAGATTTCTTGTGTGAACAAGTTACAACATGGACGTTCTAAAATTCCAGAATGAAGTGTTGTGCATTTGAAGATGGAATGGATTCGCGTTCGTGCTTTACTGCTGCTTATCTATAAAGTTATATGCAATAACCGACCCTTAGCTTAACTATTTAAATTAACAGTTGCAAATATAATAATCGTTTTGAGTTTACTAACATGTCGTCGCGTTAATTTTATCATAATGATCTTTTATCTACATCCGTCGAACCATTCTGAATGGCCGTTGTGAGAATATCACCAAGAACTTCTCACATGCAATAAAGCTGGATTGTCATACATTGAAACATCAAGGTTCTCGCTCTTTTGGATTCATTTTTTGTTGTTTATCATTAGTTTCAGGGATTGTTATCGTGGGAATCCAAAGAGCGAATTTTGTATGACTTCAATGTACGCCAATACTGCCATAAAGCATGTAATAATCACTAACATTCCTTCTCTATCCTTGTTTTCATATCTAACCCGCTTCGAGGAATAATTCATCGAAGAGGAAAGGCATCTTTTATCATGGCAGCGTAATGGCCGAGAAAACGTCGGTTTGCGGTCGCATCTCTTCATCCTCGGTTCTGCCCCACGCTCGCCAAATCGATACGCACTTGATCCGCCCACCTAGCTTGCTGCACTCCACGCCTTTGTTAAGTATAAAGTTTCTGTAATCATTGAATACTAATTGAAAGGTAAATCAATTCAGTTTGTTTTCATCTGCTGTCGCGAACGGGTGCAGCAGAACGTGTCTCTTGGTTACTGTTGAAAATCCATAAGCGTTCTTGAAGATGGTTGAAATTAAGAACACGGTGAGGTTTGCTTTTCCTCCGGAATCTGCACGGCCCTCTTATGAAGAAATCGCCAAATTTGTCAAAGCATTGGATATCAGTACCATCGAAATGGATACGCTGTACAGACGAGCGGAAACCCACAGTGTTTACTTGAAATTCAAGACCCAAAAGCGTTCAAGCAAGCAATGGAGAACAATGCACATCCACTTCGTTTGAATATGCGAATGGGACGACTGTGGTGGTGCAAGCATCAGATGCGGAAGGCAATTTTCAATACGTGCGAGTGTGTGAACTACCACCGGAGCTGCCCGATAAAGAAATATCGTTGGTCCTAGGCAAGTACGGAGAAGTTAAACGAGTAATACGGGAAAAGTTTCCTGCTGGTCTTGGATTGGACATATACAACGGCGTTCGTGGGGTGTATATGCACGTCAAATCAGATATTCCGCCAGTGCTTTATTTCCTTAACTGGAGAGGTAACATTTTTTACTTCGGAAACAAGGAAAAGTGTTTTATTTGTGCTGAAAAGGGACACCAGATGAGCGCCTGTCCAAGAAAAAGGTTCAACGTCCAAATGCTGACAAGGAAATGGGAGAACCATGCACCTATGCTGGTGTAGTGAAGGAAAATACATCAATGGAAATTGAAAAAGTAACGGAATTGGAGATAGAGATTCTAGAGGAGGAAAACATTGCGTCGGAAGAAATATGCGAGGAAACTCAGGAAAAAGTGGATATACCGAAATCCAAGGCCAAACCAGTGCCAATAAGATTTTGGAGGGCCAACGGAAAGACATATACGCAGTATGCAGGGGTTGAACAGATTAGTGTGGAAGACGAAACGGAGCCGCAGAAGAAACGTGACTTGGAGGCCAAGGCGTCTAGGAGTATTTTGCCACCTAAGGAGAAAAAGCAGCGAAGCTCATCCCGACTGTCGTCTATCGGTTCGAAGTCCGATATATCGGATTAGTCCGCATGTTAGTTTTTATTATAGTTTGAATGAAATTGTACAACAACAATACAATTTAAATGACCATTGGCTCCGTAAAGTGTTAAACACGTTTGAGCCCAATAAATAAACAATTAGAAAAAAAAAGAAAGGTAAATCAAATGAACTTATTATTTAACTAATAACAAATTTGTTCCACAGAGCGATTACAAAACACCACACAAAATCCCTCCTTTCACATATCCTTAGGCAAAACACTTCACTACCGTTATATGTATGACTGATTCATGTTCTTTCGACCTGGCATCATTCATACGTGTAGGGGAAGTCTAGAGTAAAAGCAAAACTTAAAGAACCTTCTGGTCAAAGATGTTGCGTTGCCTACTTCCCAAACTCCAAAACCCTCGGTGTATTATGGAAGGTGTGAGTTTTTAAACTTATGCTGGAGACTTGGCCCCTGACCCCCTTGTACATCAATAAAATAAAATAAAAATATTATTAATTCAAAACTTGGACGTGCCTCCGTCGATGCTCAACTGAGAAGAACTTGCACTGTGTAGAAATGATGTCTGTCTCGAACAATTCTTTTGTTTTTATTTTTATCAATTATTTAGCGATCTAGATCACAAATTTCAGTAAAATGATAAGTAATGTTGAAGGTAAACGTTATGCATAATATGATACATATTAACATATTATTTTGGTGAAAGTCTCTATAATAAAGTAATAAAAAAACCTTATTTTACCGTTATTCAATCAATATTATCAGAGTGTCCGGATATTGGTACCATCCGGATTTTGATTCATCACGGTAGCTTTTGAACCCTACCACCCTACCCACTAACAAAAACTTCTTCCTGTGACAACTGTCCTCGACACTCGCGGAAATGGACTGTAACGAACAAGTTTCGGTTTTTCGGAGGAACGATTCTCGAACGCGTCTGTTTAGTACAACAGTCAATTTCACTCTGAACAAATGTTTGAAGAATACATGTGTGTTTGTGTGATGGGTGTTTGACAAAGTATGTAATGTTTTTCTGTTTATTTCTAGTCGTGTTCATGATGATGGCGTGTTGTCCGTGTTGCCAGACCAACATCTTCCCGGGCATTGAAATTGGAAATTTCAAGATTCCAACTACTTATTCTGATCATCTTTCTCGTCGTCTAGAGGTAGCAAGCAGATCTTCTTCACGGCGCGCTTAGTTGTGCCGTTCTCAGTCCGCAAGCTTACTACACGTGTGTTCCCGTCCTTGCCTGGATGCAGTTCAATTATGCGGGCAAGAGCCCACTTCAGCGGCGGTGCGTTCTCGTCGATGATGACTACCATGGCTCCAACCTTGAATTCGGTAACCTTGAGATCTCGCTGGCGTTTCTGGAGTTCGTGCAGATAATCATTCATCCACCTTCTCCAGAACTTCTGCTTCATGTCTTGGATGAATTGCAAACGTGACAATCTACCTTGTGGAATACTGGCATACGAGGGTTCCGGTATGGCTTGGAATTCCCTCCCGATAATGAAATGTGCCGGAGTAATGGCGTTCAAATCATTGGGGTCGTCGGAAGCAGGTGTGAGAGGACGGGAGTTCAAAATTGCTTCAATCTGTGCAAGGACAGTTGACAGTGCTTCAAACGTCAGACGATTTTCGGCAAGGATTAACTTCAGATGCGATTTTACCGATTTAACTCCCGCCTCCCAGATTCCACCGAAATGCGGGCTTCGTGGAGGAATGAATGACCATTCAATTCCCCTTGGTGCGCAGTATTCATTCACAGCACGAATGTGCTGCTCGTCGTGGAATAGCTCAGCTAAGCGACACATTTGATTGTTGGCTCCTTCAAAATTGGTTGCGTTGTCGGAATATAGCTTCTGCACAAGCCCTCGCCGACTAACAAATCGCTGGAGTGCGGCTAAGAAGGAGTCTGAGCTCAGATCCGAAACAGCTTCGAGGTGTATTGCACGAGTGGCCATGCACACGAATACACAAACATATCCCTTGGTGGTTGTTGGGTGTCTGGAAATTGCACTCGATCGAAGATTGAACGGTCCTGCGAAGTCTAGACCGGTATGCGAGAACACCGGCGATGGTTTGACGCGATAATCTGGAAGATCACCCATTAGCTGCGTGGATTTCTTGGGCCTCATGCGAAAACACGGAATGCAGTGGTGCAATATCTTTCTAATGACGTTCCTTGCCTTGAGCGGCCAATACTGCTGCCGGACGACTCCAAGTAGACTTCGTTGGCCAAGATGTAAATTGGTGTGGTGCAAGTAACGTATCAGATTGATCGTGAGTGGATGTTTCTCTGGAAGGAATGCTTGATGACGATGTTGATAGGGTATATCTGCATTCCTCAAGCGTCCGCCGACGCGTAGTACTCCGTCATCCGCATCAATGAACGGATTCATATTCTGGAACGGTAGCTTGATTTGCTTTCCGTCCTTCATCGCCTGTATCTCTTTGTGGAACACTTCGGCCTGCACCAAGCGCGTAATCAAGGTGGATGCTCGCTGCATTTCGGACACCGTGGGTAATCCTTTGGTCAATTGGCTTCGACTGCTTCTGATGTAATCACAAAACCGAATCACATATGCCATTGCTCGCTGTATAATCATATACCGACTGATTCGATCGAATATCGGTAATCTCGATTGTTCGGGTGCAGAAACAAGTGCTGTCCTTCTGAGCTCTGGCAGTTGATCTTCCGAAAGTGCTGGTGGTTGATCATAGAATGGCTGTGAGCTGGCTAATCTAGGAGGCCCGTGCCACCAAAGCTTCTGGTTTCCCAGTTTCGAGGGTGCTATGCCACGGGAAATCAAATCCGCGGGATTTTCATTCGAGGCAACATATTGCCAAGTGTAACCGACAGTCAATTGTTGGATCTGTTTGACTCGGTTTCCCACAAACACAGTCAGTGAATCTGGAGATTTTTGCAGCCAACAAAGAACTATCTGTGAATCCGACCACAGTCTAACAGAATTGAAATTAGTGTCGATAGCTTCCAACACCTTTGCAGTGAGTTGCGAAAGCAATAACGCTGCTAACAGTTCGGCCTTCGGTGTTGTGATCTCTTTCTGTTTGTTCTTCTTTCGTGGAAGAATCCTTGATTTGCTGCATACAAGAATCATGTTTGCTGTTCCATCGGTACGTAATGTGCGAGCATACAGACAGGCGCCATATGCCATGTCTGACGCATCAGCAAAGCCGCAAAGTTCGTACGCATGTACTCCGTCACTATAGAGCCATCGGTCAATCTTCACGTTGTTCAAGCTGTGTAGTTGGTCACGATAATCTGTCCACAACTTCGCCAATTCATGCGGAACCGGCTGGTCCCAATCCAAATTCATACTCCAGAGTTCCCGCAAAATGAGCTTCGCAGCGGTGATTGCGGGTCCTACGAATCCTAACGGATCGAAAATTCTTGCAATTTGGCTGAGAATCGATCGTTTGGTCAGTTGCACGGCTTGGTTCGTGTTATCTGGCACGACGAACGTGAAACTGTCTTCTTTGGGACTCCACGAGACGCCCAATGTTTTCATTATCGCGTTTACAGAGGGATCTGTTATGTCTACACAGCTCTCCCGTTGATCTTCAGCAACTGTAGCCAACAATGCTTCGGAATTCGTACAGAATTTGTGCGCCTCGAAACCACCTCGCTTTAGCAGTCCAATGATTTGATCCTTTAGTTCAATCGCCTCTTCCAAAGAGCTTGCTCCAGTAAGTACGTCGTCGATGTAGAAGGATTTTATAACCGCCTCGGCAGCAAGCGGGTATTTGTCCTTCTCGTCCTCTGCAAGTTGCCGGAGTGCCATCGTTGCCAGAAATGGGGAAGATGCGAGTCCGTATGTTACGGTTCGCAGATCATAAATGCGGATCGGTTGATCCTGCCTTTCACGCCAGAGTATCCTTTGGTAACGGACATCGTCTTCATGTACCTCCACATGCCGATACATTTTTGGAATGTCGGCAGAGAAAGCGAACTTGAATGACCGAAAGTTTAGCAATATCGATATCAGATCGTTCTGCACCGACGGGCCGACCAATTGGGTTTCGTTGATACTAATACCAGTGTCACTCGGAGCCGAACCATCGAACACAACACGAAGTCGAGTAGTTGTGCTGCTTGGTTTCAGGACATAATGATGCGGCAGATAATACGCTGGTTGGAAATCATCGCCTTCCTCCTCATCGATCTGTGTCATATGTCCAAGCGCTTCATATTCCCTCAGGAAATTAACGTATTGCGTTTTTACTTCTGGAGCCTTATCAAGCCGCCTTTCCAGGCCGAAGAACCGCTTCTCCGCCATAGTCTTCGAATCGCCGAGCTGATCCTTCGCATCGTTAAAAGGAAGGCGGACGACGTATCTTCCTTCGGCGGAACGTTGGTGTGTTTCACGGAAATGGTCGATGCAAATCTCGTCATCAGATCCAGTTTTCACCTCGGATTCGCAACAGGATTCAATTTGCCAGAAATTTCGCACGATTTCGTTGAGGTTCTCCTCAGCGGTGATGAAGAATGATTGTTGTTGCTCCAAAGCCTTACTTGGAATAGGACCGCTCAACACCCATCCAAACTGGGTGTCCTGTAGAACCGCAGAAGTGTTTGGAATTCGCATACGGCCTGATTTCAACATCTCGAAAAATACCTCAGCACCGAGGAGCATGTCTACACGATCGGGAATGCTGAAGTTCGGATCTGCGAGCTGAATATCGTTCGGAATCGTAATGTTGGAACAGTTCACTCTCGACAAAGGTAAATGTCCTGATATTCGGGGTACGACAAAGAAGTCGAGGCACGCCGTGAAATCGCTGATACGAGATTTGATCTTCGTATGAATCTTCAATCGAACTGTTGTGTTGATGTCGTTCAGGCCACAGATTGATACGTTGGCCGATTCCTTTTTCACAGACAGCAAAGTTGCGAAATGTTCCGAAACGAAATTCGAATGGGAACCCGAATCCAAAAGGACTCTGCATGGGTAAACATCAGCCTTTCCGTAAACAAGAACTACTGCTGTCGAAAGCAGAACTTGTTTCCCTTTTCCTTTCGAATGAGTACAAAGGGCAGTTTGCACCTCGGTATCGTTGGTTTCTGCTGTTTGCTGTGTCGATGGTGCCGGTGTTGGCTTCTTCTCAGGCTTCGGTTGCGGAGTTTCAGGCGTAGAATCCTCCGCCTTCCGTGAGCTCGTTTGCTGTTGGTCTGCTGGATGCAACGTTGTATGGTGACGCTTGTTGCATTTTTTGCACGAATTCTTCGATGAACAGTCAGTCGTGCGATGCCCCTTTTGCAAGCAATTGAAGCAGGCGCCGACCCGTCGGAGTGTATCATACCGGTCAGCGATGCTTGCTTTCTTGAAGACATCACATTTCCAAAGCTCGTGACTCCCGGAACATTGTGGACAAATCTCCGTTGTAGTGACTAAGGAGCTGGCACGGACCTGCGATCCTACGGCACTTCGAAGTGGGGGTTTCGATGGAGCTTTCACCGGTGGCCTGGAGAGGGGACGGATCTTTTCAAGCACGCGACATCTCTCGCGCAAGAAATCCAATGTTGATTCGTAGGTGGGCAAAGTCGTCGAAACTTGCTCCAATTCCCAAGCCTTACGAGTCTCATGGTCGAGTTTCAAAGCGATGCGGTTCACCAACATTGTTTCCCCAAGACCTGAAACTGGTAGACCTAGGTTTTTCAAGGCGTCGACTTGCCCACTAAGGAATTACGGAGGTGATAGAGTTTTATTGCTGGTGACTCAGAGCTGTAGCGGGCCATGATGGTCTCAAACATCGACTTGAATGCGTACCAGTTCTCGTACGATCCATCGAACGTAGGCAACGGTACTTTTAACGGTGGCAGCTGGGACATGTTCGCAGTGGGTGAAGCGGGTAGCTGAACCGAAAGCACGTCCTTTTTCGAGGACGTATCCAACAATTTATTAAGGACAATATACAACTCACCATAAAGCTCCTCGAAATCGATGCAAAGCGTCTCTAGCTCGTCACGGTCATCATCACTGATGTCAAGACCGTGAGCTCGTTGTTGATGGGTGTTGTAATCGTCGTTCACGCTTTCCACAACCTTTAGCTGGAGCTGCAAGAACTGTTTGCAATCCAGGCTCTGGTTGGGATCGTCGGTGTCAGCTTCCATCGCCGCTTTCACACGCACTAATTTTCTTTTTAAAGCACTCATCTGATTTTTCAACACTTTGTATTCAGCAGCCATCTTTTTCATCGCTTCTTTATTCTTTTTGTTTTTCTTTTGTTCACTAATCGACACTTGATCACTGTTCTGGTTGCTCCCTTTCACGGGCGTAGCATTTCCATTGACGGAATCTTCACCGCCAGTGGTTTTATCTTCGCAGACGGTGTCTTCAAGGGCACTGTTCTTCTTTTTTCCACTTCGCGTCACGATCGGTGTACGTGTCATGCTCATCTTGCTCATTCATATTCGCACCACATATGCGGTTCAATTCCACGACAAGCGGCCATTTTGTTTTCACTCAATTCTCAGCACATGAGCATGCGCGTACACGTTGTGATCGTATCACTAGGCGAATCAAATCAATTCGAAAAAGCACTTAATCCGTGGGAATTCGCTTATTCCCAAAAGCACTTTTCTTCAAAAACGCAGCTAGCATCGACGCCAGCACGTCCAAAAACTGCAAACACTTAATCCGAGGGCAGCCGTTTTGCCACGGTAATGGCGTCCCTGATCGGCAAGCTGCTGCGAGCGTTCACTGCGCGACGGATACGTGTTTCGAACCACTTTTTCGCGAATTCAACTGCAATCGAAGCAATTGATCTAAAACCGAAACAATCCGGATCGATCGGACCACAAAATGTCCTCGACACTCGCGGAAATGGACTGTAACGAACAAGTTTCGGTTTTTCGGAGGAACGATTCTCGAACGCGTCTGTTTAGTACAACAGTCAATTTTACTCTGAACAAATGTTTGAAGAATACATGTGTGTTTGTGTGATGGGTGTTTGACAAAGTATGTAATGTTTTTCTGTTTATTTCTAGTCGTGTTCATGATGATGGCGTGTTGTCCGTGTTGCCAGACCAACAACAACCATGAAGGTGATTTTCGTCTCTAGTAACAAGTGAAGGAATTGTGAGTTATCATTTACGTAGATAAAGGAAGCTTTCATAATAATTTTTGCAACGGTTTCATTTATTTTGATGAATGGTAAAGAAGTTACCTATTTGATAAGCTTTTACTGAATTCTCAATATTAAATATCAGAAGAAATACTTTTCAATCGTTAAATAACCCTATTTACCTAAAATACATTTATGCTACATATTTTCTATCCTGGCAAATGAGATAACTACATTCGCAGCTATCTTGGAATCACATCTCATTGGTAAAGAGAGCCGCATACACACACATGCCCTACTAATTCAATGATGAGTCATCTCAATCGGTAACAACTAACAGATCTTCCTGAAGCGTTGATTGCTCTATGCAGTAGCTTAAACCTAGTATCACAAAAACTCGCAAGTGATTCTTCTCGCGAAGGAAACTCGCGTCAAGTTCCAATCACCGATATTGCAAAACGTATCGCTTTGTCACCTCCGGGGTGTGTATCGAAGCCACGGACAACAGTAGGGGCATATCGGGGGCAGTGATGTCCAGTGCCTTTGTTATCGATTCGATGGAACAAAAGTCAGTGGTTAGCAAAAAGCTGGCGATGGACTCCGATTGCAGATACATTTCACGTAATTTGGATTCTATAAAAGCCATACACTGGAAAGATGACAATCCGGAACTCCACATGGCGTGTACCGTTTCCAACATTGATGACACGATTCGCGACATGTATACCAATTCCCCGTTGGGATTGCTTGGAGCCAACGATGATTGGTTAGATGTTACTAACCTTACATCGTGGGTCTCAAGGTTGGCGACAATAGCGAGGTTTTCTGTAGGATATTGTTCCATGAGGGCAAATCGGGAGGCGAGACTCAGGTCCTTCTTGAGAGCCCGTTCCCATTTGGTAGGAGGAGCGGTGGTACCTTGAAGAACCATATCCGGGATATAGTGGTCCGCAACTCGAGAGAACAATGATGGTATAAAACCGGCTTTATTGGGCAATTTTCTTAATTTATCAGTCTTGTCGTTATTGTTCTCATCGTTCGCGTTACTCATTGGCTTGGATAGTGGAATATCCACTAATTTCAATATGCTGTCCGGGTGTTTGGCTTTGATTTCGACATGTTCTTGAACAGTTGCTAAGGTGAAAGGGTTAGAGGCGTTATCATGACTAGATGGATCGTTTCCTGAGCTGAAAAGACTCCCTTCATTTAGATCACTGGAGAATTCAAATTCTGACGCATTCGTCGGGGTTTGCAGGGAGGTATTGCGGCAAATATCGCATTCTTCTTCTTCAGTTGGATCCGTTGATGAGAAAAACTCAATTTCCGGCTGAAATTTGAGGGACAATTTCAAGCCTTTTTCGAAAAAGTCGTGCTCGCTAAGTTCAAGATTTTGACTTTTCAAATATTTTTCAAATACTTTGGGGTATTGGTCGAAATTGAAAATGACGGAATGTTTTCGAAGTCTGCTGTGAGAGCAAGGTTTCTTCCCACCAACCGCTCCTAGCTCACTTGTTTTGTCGGATGCGGTCGAAGGTTGCATATGTTTGATATTCACGAGCTGTTCATCCTCTCCTAGTACAAATACAACTTCGTCCTTTGGACGGCTTTGCTTCAAAGTATCATAGTTACCACGCAGAACATCAATATATTTCAACTGTTCCAATGAAATACCATCCTTTATTCGTTCCAATCCCCAAAGTAATCGTTGACCATTCGCAGTATCGCCGATATTGTTCTCTGTGATCAATTTAGACAATCGTATCGAATCTGTATCTCCAGTATCGCTTACATCTAATTCTATTGCCTCTTGGCCGGTCTCGTCTGGTTGGGTCAAAGTCATTCTTATGGGAGGCCTATTTTGTTCTTTCTTGATATGGTAGATCATTTCTAAAAATTGCTTATCTCTGGCGTTCATCAAAAGTTCAGTGTCCATACTTTTGTTGCCAATCCTAAGTTCCTGTTGTACAAATCTAGAATCGCGATAAACCAATACATTCGGGATATCGTTCATTACTGTCTTCTTGAGTAAATCGGATAGTTCTCCATCTGCGCCATCGCTCGTATCCTTTCCCATGGCGGTCAAGTCTTTCATACGTGTCGATGATCGAACCATTCCGGATGCGGTTCTTGTCATCTTTGGTGATCTGCAATCACCCAATTGTCCCGCGCCACTTTGGAAACTCTGATTGCTGCTAACATTATTGATAACCCGCTGTGCGGCGAAAGCTTCTTTGATTTTTCCCTCCTCAAAAACTTCAGCATGAGCCGTCCTTCGGATCTCACTGCATCGTACAAAGTATGACAGAACGTTCAAAATTTTTCCTATGGTGTTGCTCAGCTGTGGACTTCCACAAATGATGGTTTTAGTTAGCTTCACCGGATACCCAACCGCGCCGTACAGGTCACCCAATTGTGCCCACAGTACATTGTACGGGTGGTTGGCCGTTATTTTCGACAGCTTATCCTTTTCGTCTGCTGGTCCACTGTGTGACTCAGATGAGCCGCTACTTATGGGGGCAATTGTGCTCACCCAGCCTAGGTGATGCGTCAGAACAGCCGTCAGAAGGGTACTGATGAATCTGGAAAGGAAATTTGAATAACTTTTTTAGTCATTTGAAATCATTATGTAAAATGATAAATAGTTTTGTTTATCGAGTATCCCAGTGTTATAAAACATCTAATGTTTTTCGATAGATGATCATGGGCGTAGCCAGGGTATACATCAGAGAGAACAAGTAACCTCAAAAGTTTTTTTTTTCTTTATTAGTATCATTTCAAACATTACATTCATTTCTTATATCTAGGTGTTCTGTGTTATTAGACAACACTATCATCCTAATTTGGCAAAACAAATTTAAGATTTTATTAACATTTTGTTAACAACATATTACATTTTATTTGTCGTAGCAGTTCAGATTTTTTACAGGTGAGTTGATTTGAGTTGAGAGAAGAAAAACCTCAAAAGTTTATTCACTAAAGTACATACAGTTCCCAAGATAGATTCCACTCACACTTTTTACATGAATTCTATAGTTTTTTTTCCAGACATCCCCCAAACAGTTGTTAAAAATCCCCCAGGGATTAGCATCGGAATTCCCGTAAACATTTCTCTAGGTTTTGTTTTTAGTTTTTCCTCAAGATCTTCATCTTCTTCTTGGCATTACGTCCTCACTGGATCCACATACATGAGGTGCAAATAAAATTGAATGCATTACACAAATATGTTGTTTCTGACAAACGTCAAGTTTAGCTTTGCATGATTTGTAAATGAGCATGCTTAGAAGAAGAGCACAAAGAGAGATGGGAATTTAATGTCCAAATGCATAAGAATATAATCTTAACCTTCCATTCGTCGCGCGGTTTGGAATCGTCAGAACCACCACGCTGCTGTTGTGCACGAATAGCGAGGATTTTTCAGCAGTGTTGTAAAAAATACAACAGCGCGACGACTGGAGTGTTAAAATAAGTACCTTCTAGACTTTTTCACTTTTTGAGGAACGCAGCAGGCTTTGCTGCGAACGATTGTGTTTTATTTTACTCCATGTGCTTTTTTTTCGTACCCCTGTTTTTCGCGTATCTGCTGATATTGGCTGGCGCTACGACATCCGGATTTTAGCTTGCGAGTGAATCACTGGAGGCCCCCGGAGTTTAACGTTATAATTTGTGCCATTTGCAACTGGCTAGTGGATTTATTCCTGCAAAAATTTGCCTATGATGTTTTAATTTGGGTTTTAGCGTTAGTATTTCGCCACCCAGAGTGCTGATTCGTGTTAAAAAAAGGCATAATAAATTGCAAAGACTTCTGGCAAGATGAACGCTTTAGAAGCAAGAGATACCGCGTTCTGTTGTTCGGTTTGTTGGAGAAAAGTGCGTAAATGTGCATCAAAATAGAAACGCCGTGCAATACAAGACATTGGAAAATGTTTTTATTTTGTATGGAACGTTTGCGCGGCAAAGGCGAAAGGTTCCCCTCGATCCCAAAGCTGGTTGAGACGAAGGGTTCCATGGTAACGGCGATGCCGCCTTAGATGGTATTTGGTGAGATTGTTCTGATTATGATTCTTACTAAATAAACTAAATACGTGCCAGTTTTAAAGAAACCATCATTAAAACTGGAAGTGTGTTTGTATTACCAATATCCATTTGATGACGGTAATGCATGCATGCGGTACTTATTGTTAGTGAAACTGACTTCTGAACTGTCTGTCCAGCAATTTTGAAATGGGTCAATGGATCCGCAATAGAGGATGCATTGATCCATTAAAGGATTGCAGAAATATTTTTCCATAATATCACTGCCGGACAGTGGGTGTTAGTTGGATCACACAATCTTAAAATAAGTACCTTTTACAAATGATATGGTTCGTTGGTTACAATTTTTCTCATACTAGCACTATCGCCCCTCTCTGGCTTTATAGTCCCCAAATTCGGTTTTACAAATTGTCGCCCCCTAGATTTGAAAATCGCCTCCAGGGGGCGAGTTCACCCATTTTGTGAATCACTGATTTAAAGCATGCCTCCACAATGTCATCCAGAGATTTCCACATAGTTTTTTCCAAGAATATCTGGAAAATACACCCACGAAGTTTGTTAAAGATTTTCTCAGTCATGAAAAAACTTTTAAATAATTTCTTGGAATTTCTTGGAGGATCTCATGTAAGTCTTCCCGAAAATGTCCGAAATCTGTTGTAGTGAGTCGATGCCGGTTCCTTTGCGTATTATATACCCCCTACAGAAAAACATAAAATTAACACTCAAAGCAACCTTTAGTCCTATAAAAAACTACCGGGAGAACTTCGATTGCATTGTTAGGTAGCAGTTTCAGGTAAAATATATGGTCTGAAGTACATAAATACAGATATGTGAACGGTTTTGTAAATGAAACCACATAAGAGGGTCCATAATAGGCACGCAGGCAGCGCGTCGGATAACATGGGAATCAAATGGAGATTCCATAATAGGAAACGTCATATATGCCAACATGCCTATTATGAACAGACTGGCTGCACAAAACGTTCATCCATCCAAGATATCATAACAGATCAGCGTCGAGAATGAATCTCGGCTACTAAGGGGTCCATTACTAGTACTGAAATGTTTTAGAAACTAAGAAGTTCTTAAAAAAAACTTCAGGGAAAACACGTTGATGGAACGCACTGCTTGCCAGGTATTACCAGGATAAATTCCTAAATGTACAGGAATCGACTGTGATGGAGGTTATGTTTTTGGGTTTTCGGCTTTCAGTCTCTAGAGATCATAAACGGATTTCCGTTCTACACCTGACGTTTCGGTCACATTTATTGTGCCTTTTTCGAAGGATCTACAAATGAACAATTAGTACGAAGCATAAAACATTAACATAAACACAATCTTACAGACAACGATCACTCCGTTCACTCGTTTCGTGTATGTCTTACACATAATTGTACGTCGGACCATAACTATAACGAAACACATGATCATAGGGTATCAGTTTGCGAAGGAGGTGTTAAGAAACTCACGTGTTTCGAGTTCCCTTCTTCTACGCTCGTTTTAAATCTACCGGTTGAATTTTGGTGTACCTCCTACGATAATTCACTACCGTCAAGTGGCGCGAAAGTGTATGCCAAAGGCAAAAGGCATGATGCTAAATGGTATTATACCAAACGGGATAGACCCCGTCAAAGTGATATGAAAGCATTCAGTTTAATGTAAATTGTGAATGAATTCATCAAGAATTTCCAGAAAAAAAATCTAGCATACCTTGCTTGTAGGAATTTATGGAGTTATTTATGACAGAATCCCAAGCGAGATGCAAATGCTGATGTAATTCCTAATCGGTTTGCATCAAGAAATTTCTTAAAACATTTCAGCTGAATATCCGAAGTACTGTCTTAACAAATACTTGTTGGAATCCCTATACACCAAATCCTTGGTAACGCTCACCCAATACCCCTGCCCCCTTGGCTACGCCCATGTAGATGCTTTTTATACTCATTCTCTTCTCAAACGGATTAACAATAACACTTACAATTTGGTATCCTTGGTGTCCGCCAGGGACAACAGCGATGATAGATCATTCATGAAGTTGTTGGCTATACTGAGGGCCGCCTGGTTGAGTTGCGAACTGCTGTTGGAATTTCCCGTAGTCGCACTGCTGCTCAAAGTTATCCAAACTGGATTCACCAGGCGTGGCGCCGTAAAGAAGTCTACCAACCATTGCTGCGTTGAGTGCCATGCTGTCAGCATTATCTGCAAAAGAAAATTCTTGTTTAGACGAATCGTACATTTCTTATCCAGTAGATACCAACCTGAAGAAGTAGCGGCCATCGGTAGCACGCATTTTCCGCCGCCACTCTTAGTCGACACAACATCGATTCGAATATGCTCATATGCTCCGAGCAGTACGCTTCCATCTCGTGCAGCAAACCGTCATCCAACTGAATGTACAATGCAAGCCCCAGGCGTGCCTTTTTGCTTGGAGGTTTACCGTGGTAGTTGGTCGCAGTTGATAACACTTCACCGCTGAATGCTTTCCGCCTGTTCAGTTCTATGGTTTCGCTGTTTCTGCGATTTCGCCCTCCCACACAACCGTCACTCGCCGTCACCTGGCTACTGGTGCAAGTTGATCCTGTTTGACTAAGATCATCCACATGCCCGATGTGATCAGCCAATGATAGCCGGTTTTCGAATGACGTGGACAAATTCTTCGTCACTCGTCGATTAAAGCTTCCGTATTGACTACAATCACTAACACTCATTGGCTGCGGGAGCTCAGCACTGATATCGGTACTGAGTCTTCGAAAACAGTCGAAATCGCTGCTGATCGATGCCAAACTGCTGCGGTGCGAGGACAACGGATGCCGCGAGCTACTTACCGAGGTAGCCCAAGGATCTGTACCACCATAGCCGGAATCCATCCCGCTGTTGGTAGATAACCGAGGATCAGTTAGCCGCTCCAACTGACCAAACTCTGGAGGGATTGGTAATCTATGACGATGGTTGTATGACACATCATGCTGCGTCGAGGTAGAAGAAGTAACCGTAAAAGACCGAAGTGACGTCGTATCGATCGAACTGAGATCACTTCCGGACGGATATCGGTCGTGATTGAATCCGTTGTTACTTCCCACAACGAGATCCGATCCCAAATAGGATGACACAGAGATCTTCTTACTGCTTGTTCCGCTGACATTTTTCGGCGCCGGTGCCGGAAACACATGGGAGCACATCATGGCGGCGGCGGGAGTTTTCAACCAGTGAACCTTCAAACTGCTCCCTTGAAAGGCGATCGGCGCCGAACCGAATATCATCTCCGCCAGTGCTTTGATGTCATTCTTCGGATTGGAACTATGCTGTAACGAAAGATGAGAACCAGTCAGTTACTGTTTACCGAAGCTGAAACCCATTCCCATACAAACCTGATATAGAACTTTACAGTGATCGCATTTTTGGGTCTGCGGTAGTTTGTAGTTTGTTGAAGCCGATGTAGTGGCGGTTATGGTTGTCGATGGTGCTTCGGAAATTTTCTCCACTGCGCTGGAGTCAAACAGCAGTTTGCGTCCTCGGATATCGCATTCGCGAAAAAGAACCACTCGAACCTGATCGGCGGTGAACGGGAATTGTCTGCAAATGCGAAGAATCGTTATGAGTGACGGGTTGTGAGCTAGATGTATAAATATCGGGTCTGCACAAAGATCGTGTTATTATTATGAGCTTTTTCTCATTTGTTTTGGATGAACTACTATCATAAGCCTCATAATATCTGTCCCACCAAGCTTCATCAAGTCTAACAGATGTTCAGTAGAAAATGAGAATGATTTTAACCTTCGGGCTGTCGCGCTGTTGTACTTTGTACAACAGTTGTGATTTATATACTATGATTTTGTAACAAAGATATCTATCGACACCAAACCAAAATGTATTCCTCAAGAATCTTCTTAAGAACAATACTCAACAGTTTTTGTTTATAGTATGGCACTTTATAATGCGGTAAAATCAACAAATGTGTATATAAGTCGCGTAATAATGAATAGACCGATATTTTTAATCGGTAGGTATATCTCAAAATCTAGAAAATTTCGAAACACGGGGTCTTCAGTAAATTTGTTCTGGAGGTGGAGCGCTATCTAATGGTACCTCAATTACTTCGGAATTTGACTGCCAGGTGGCACTAGTGGATATGAAACTTTTACTTTTGTTCTGCAGATATTTCAGGATCCTGACCATTTAGAAGGATGGCATCTTCGGCAAAGTTGTTCAGTAAGTTAAGGACTATCATTGTTCGAGCTAGTTGATTCAAAATTTTGCCACCAGGCGGCGCTAGTGAGCATGAAACTTTTATTTAGCTGATACTTAAGGATCCTGACCTTTTAGAAATATGATATTGTAGACAAAGTATACAGTGCTAGAAAGCGTAATTGTCAAAATAAGGTGGCTCGCGATGTTTACACAGATGCTTGTAAAATGGAGAAAACACTTCCTTTCAAGCAAAACTTTTTCGCTAGTTTCAAGCCAATCAAACAACGTGAAAATATGACTGAGATCTATTGAGCTCAGAAGAATAGGGAGCCGGATTCTACTCTTGGCACTTTTGATTCACTTCGGCAGTGTTTTTTTACAGCTACATGGCTCATATTTGGCCACAGTATGCGTCGTACTAAAGCGCTTCTTATTGCAAGGTTTCCGACAATTCTGCTCAGGGAAACCACCATACCAAAGTGAATCATGGAAGTGCCCAAGTAGGGTAAATTATGTATTTTGGACAGGCTAAGGATATGTCTGAAAACGGCGATCGATTAACCGCCTTAGATACTATTATTTTATTATGTTATAATACTTGTATGCTTAATGCATTATTGTACTTTGAGTTTCTGGAGAGAAAAAGCTTACAAACTGTAGCATTAGCTGCCAAAATAGCGTTTTTAGCGGCCTGTCTGTTATACATTTCGGACATCAAATATACATTTTGGACACCCTCATGTGAATATAATTTGGACAGGCGTTATCTCAATATCTGTTCAATGGTTTCTTAAAAAGACGGTCATACCATAATATTCTAAGAGTTCACATGTGACTTATGCATTTTTTCACTAATTGGATGTGTATATTACTGATAATCAATAATTTCATTAAATGCAAGCAAATCTCATCAGATCCACGAAATACGCCTGCAAGTATGCATGCATGCGACATTCCAGTGCGTTTCATCAGATTGCCAAATTATATCAACTGAACAAAAACCGTAATCTATTTTGGACATCATTTGATTTATGCCTTTTATACTCATGTTAAGATTTTAGATGAACTTAGCTTCAATTTTGGACATATTTTATCATATTGCCGCCTTTAACTTATGAATGACAATTCTAAGCGCTATTATTGCGTTTAATGTATGTTCTTGAAATGTACATCCTCTTGCATTCGTAGGTTTCACAGATGTTCTGTTGATACAATTTACAATTTTGATATTTTTGAAGCCAATTTGTAATTGTTATGAAAATGGCAATCATTGATAAGTAGCATAGTGTATTATTAATGCAATACATGATTTTCCGTATATAAATTCCTCACCATCTCATTGTAAATGAGCATAGAACAACCAGCCTGTCCAAATTATATACGTTACCTTAGCTCTGCACCCCACTTTCTAAACTTTAGTGATTTGCGGAAAACAGGTTGAGCGTTGATTTACCGAAGATTCTCCCTCGGAAACAAGAGAACTTCATTTAACATTTAACATTTCATTTTTAAATCGCATATCAATATGGACCAATGCGAAAATATATTGCCATTATTCCAAATTTAAAAAACCTATTATTGACGTTGTTATCATAAAATTACGTATAGTTCTCCAATCTTTGATAGCGTATAGGGCTAAATAATCGCTTTTTTACTTTTCCATGAAATTGGTAAACGTCAAAATTCCATACAAAATCAAAACAGTACAGAACCCTATACTTGTAACTCAAAATTACATTGCCGCTCTACGCATCTTTGTTTTTTTGATCCATAAGATTTACATATAGAACATCCGCAAACAAGACTTAGAAGGGTAGTAGATTTGGAATCCATTCTTGCTCTACAAACCCTAGATATTGAAGTCGAATTAGCTTTTATTGCTAACATAGTTTCCCAAACTGTGGGTCACGACCGCTCATGGGATTGTGAGAAAGGGGAGTCACGAGAAAAATTCCAATTGTACACATATTTTTTAATGCTATTTCAGATTATTAATGTGGAAAATCGTTAAGAGTAATTTATGTTTCAGTTAAGAAAGCAGGCCATTAAGGATTTTTGTCATACTTTATTTTCCATCATTCAATAATCAGCAAAAACCAAATATTAAATAACAGTTTTTTTTTTAATTCATAGAATACCTCACGAAAATTTATCATCGCATGACAGATTGCAAGTACAATGCAATGATAGATTTTTGTTTCTGTTTTTAGCATGAAAACTGGTTTTGAAAATGTATAAAACTAAGATGGTTGGTTTTCTCTTAAATGACTCTTACTCTACTATTATATTACTACTTGCAATTGTTAATGAAGTGTTTGAAATGAAACAAGCGTAAATCTTTGTGAACTTATGAGTTAATTAACTGTGATCCCTGATTATATGATACTTACAGCTCTTCGGAAATATGATCCATTACTTCAGGATTTTTTTTTTTGCAACATGTAAACTTCTTTTTTCTCTTCGCTCTTTATGCTGCATTGATTTTCAACGAACGGATGATAAGCAGATTTAGATGAATATTGACCAAAATAGAATACTGTTATGAGGTTGATCTTTTTACTAATATGATTGTTTCTATTCTTGAACTATTGGTTCACTATTTATTCTGATATCTTTATCCACTCTGTCTTATAAAATTTTGAAAATTCGCTTTTTCAATAGCTTCTTTGATATGTCAAAAATTAGATTAATTTGAGGACGATCAAACTGATTTTTCTGGATTAGGAGCACGTTTTTGTAATGTTTGCTTTATTTTGGGAGGTGAAAAAACTTTTGTCAAATATTGAAAAGCATTGGATAAACTAGAAACTTTAATCATGCCTATGAACGAATAATTTTTGACAATTTTTCAAGGGTGGGCGCCAAAAATAGGCTGGATGGCTATGTGGATCACAGATCCAAATAGTTTGGGAACCTATGGTCTAGAACCTTTCATTGTAGTTTCAAGTGTTCGCTACACATGAAGCTGGTATGTGGAATTACAGGAAATGGGAATGCTGTTTTCAATACGAATCAATCTAAAGGTTCGAAGCAATAAACGCTTAACAAACCCAAAACCTAATGATTGGTCTTAATAAAAGGTGTCTCAGTGCGTACACTAGACTGATTCCTCCGCATTCTAGCAGTACCTTTTAAAAAGAATGGAATAATTCCAAACTTTATTTTCAGGATTCTACCCCATTACCCCGAATCCCATTATCCCGAATGCCATTAATTCTAACGCCATTATCCCAAATTCCAAAACCCCGAACGACCCATCACCCCGAATGCCAATATGATGCGGAAATGTCATCAATACCATCATGTTAAAATAAGTGTAAATTCGGGGAAATAGCATTCGGGGTGATGGAATTCGGGGAAATGATACATTTGGGATAATGGAATTCGGGATGATGGCATTCGGGGAAATGGCATTCGGGGTAATGTGGTAGAATCTTCCATGAAACCTATGTAAAGTGCTTTTTGTGCGAGGAGCAAAAGGGAAATTCACAAGAGTTCTAATAAAGAGATGCTACTGCTTCTTGGCATTACGTCCCGCTTTTTAGCTCAGTGTTCTTATTTTCACTTCCACAATTATTGACTGAGAGCTATCTTGCCATTATCGCATTCGTATATCGTGTAGTAGAAATGGTGATACTCTATGCCAAGGAAAGTCAAGGAAATTTACATTACAAAAATCCTGAATCGACCGGAAATCGAACTCAAACACCTTCGAGATGGCTTCACTTTGTAACCGTTACCACTAGACTAAGGAAGGCTCCCAAGAAATCGATGCACCTGACAAAAGAAGATTATATCCCTCGAAATTAAATCACAGTTACTTTTTATTGTTCACCGAACCCAACCACAATTCCAAATCATGCAATGGATTATCACCCCCGCTAAATGATTTTATTTTCGTTTAAATCTCGGTATAAACACAAAATTACACCCGATAAATCAATTAGCACGAGTTACGTAGACAAAGTCGCGTGAGCCCAAATTCTAAAATCGTTCTCTCGCATCGATCGCGAGCGAGTAGAAATGGTGATACTCTATGCCAAGGAAAGTCAAGGAAATTTACATTACAAAAATCCTGAATCGACCGGAAATCGAACTCAAACACCTTCGAGATGGCTTCACTTTGTAACCGTTACCACTAGACTAAGGAAGGCTCCCAAGAAATCGATGCACCTGACAAAAGAAGATCATATCCCTCGAAATTAAATCACAGTTACTTTTTATTGTTCACCGAACCCAACCACAATTCCAAATCATGCAATGGATTATCACCCCCGCTAAATGATTTTATTTTCGTTTAAATCTCGGTATAAACACAAAATTACACCCGATAAATCAATTAGCACGAGTTACGTAGACAAAGTCGCGTGAGCCCAAATTCTAAAATCGTTCTCTCGCATCGATCGCGAGTGTGAGCTGATAACAGGGACAAGGAAATGTGTGGTTCAATAATCCCTGCCTTGCAACTTATCGGAGGTGTGAAATCCCAGCGAAAAAACTCGCAGAAAGAAACTGATTTCCATTGTTCGCCCCACCGTCTGACGTTGGCATATCTGATGGCTGCAAGGAGAAAAATGCG
The DNA here is from genome assembly GCF_002204515.2 of Aedes aegypti. NCBI lineage: Eukaryota > Metazoa > Arthropoda > Insecta > Diptera > Culicidae > Aedes > Aedes aegypti. The sequence goes on from NC_035108.1 coordinate 206,053,024, forward strand.
CCTAATGCCAATGTGTAATGTGGCTACGTACAACTCCATTCATTTATCTTATCGGAAAGTGACGTCCACTTTTGAGCACCTTTTCAAAAAATAATCCTACCCGAACAATTCATCAGCTTTCATCGGGTAAAATGAGGCTCCGTGTATCAGCTCAATCACCATTTGCGATAAAGTCCCATCCTCCGCATGGTATTTGACCGCGCAGTTCATAATAAGGTTTTTTTTCTGCGCGCAGAACCTGACCTCACGTAGGCCTGTTTTTAGCTCACACGCGCATAAAACGTCTGCGGTGATCGCGGTGATGATGACAAATGGCGCGCGACGTATCAGCCAGTCACATGCTTTCTGTTCCGCGTCGTCGTCGTCGTCGCACTAAGGGGCATTTGAACAATCCGGCTGGCCAAAAGTATTTCGAGACATTTTTCTCGTTCATCTCACAGTTTTCTCTCAGAATTCTGTAATAATTATGTTTTTTTTTTTTGCGTTAGTGCTTTGCGAAGACTAAAGCCTTATTCTTTTTCTTCTTGGCATTACGTCTTCACTATGACAGAGCCTGCTTCTCAGCTTAGTGTTCAATGAGGACTTCCACAGTTATTAACTGACAGCTTTCTTTGCCAAACTTTCCATTTTCGCATTCGTATATCGTGTGGCAGGTACGATGATACTTTATGGAAATTTCCATTGCGAAAAGATCCTGGACCGACCGGGAATCGAACCCAGACACCTCCAGCATGGCTTTGCTTTGTAGCCGCGGACTCTAACCACACGGCTATGGAAGACTAAAGCCTAATAGTTCGTTTCGGCTCGCCATCGGTGTGATTCTATATCCAAGCTTTGCGTATTGATACCGAGATTGCGACTTCAGTCAAGGATGGATTATCAATTGGTGAGCTCGTTTCATGCTTGTGGTAACACAAATTTGTATCGTGACAATTGTTGTGACTGGTGGTTCTCCAAGTGATAAGTCTTATCTTCATTTTGCGTTATTACTGCTTGACTTTCGTTGAAAGACTGAATTTTTCATGAAACATATCTTTACTTGACATCAATGTATAAATCAAAGCCTTCTATGTTTATGAACTCTATTTTTCAACGGATCATCTTGTTCTATGGACCTATGCACGCGTTCACTGTTTGACGTTTGAGCGGTGCCGTGTTATTTATGTGACCATGGAAACTAGTAAATTCGTCACCGCTCAAACGGCAAATTAGTGAACTCGTGCATCGGTCCATACTTCTCAACAACAATGTTATGTTTATTTGATCGTTGAACAAACTATGGATGGTTCGCCACTATGAGTATCGGCATGAGCCCTTATTTCTGTTTTTTAGGACTTTGAGTTAATCTTACATATTCTTTCATTTATTTTTCGCAATCACCAAAAATAAAATTTCGACTTAAAAACTGTCGACGCATTGAGGCTCATGAATCGCATCACTTACCAAGGTGAATCCTGATCATGTAGCTTTTGAACCCTACTCCTAACAAAACTCCTTGCTGTGCGAACCATGGAGATACAGAGGTGATATATGTCTCTTGTAGCAATGAATGTCAAACTAACTTTCCTTCCTTTGTCCGATCCTTCCGAGACGTGGCCCCATTTTTGACATTGAAGATTATCTGTATCTGACACTGATTCAATTTGTATGGAACACAAATTTTTTATCAACAATTTTCGTTTGAACACAGATATTTTTTTGTATGAGACGCATATTTTATGAACAGGTGGATACAGATTTTCTATCTGGCAGCTGCTCCCTAGCTACTTATGTTGGTTCACTGAAATTTGAAAGTAATTACGAATTTTAAAATAATTAAAATTCAAATTTTAGCCCAGTTTTGAATATCGTTTGCTTCTTACAACCTATTCAAAATTCAATGCCAAACATTTTTTTTTGTGTCGAAATGTTAAAGTGCTAGTGATTCGATCAAAAAGTTGTTAGCTACGGAAATCAAATTTGAGTTGCCCAGGTTTGCAATTTTTTTTATCGAAATGTGAAGTTTTGTCCCGTTTTGGATCAATAAACAGGGTGGCCACCAAATTTCGATTTTGAAATTTCCGCTTTTTTCCCGGTATATTTTACATAATTTTCCAGGTTTTTAATCCATTCTTTCTAACGACTTTAACTGACTTTTTCTATATCCAAAATCGTTTCTATGGAAAGCACTGCAACATTTTTATTTTCAAATCGGTTTAAATTTTTTAGTTGTTTTTTCCATAACAATTTGATATTTTATCAATAGTTTCACTATTGCAACAATAAGTTGACTATAAGATTGTTCTAATCTATATAGAATCTTATTCTGAAAACTATGGCATAGTATAGTATTTATCTGAATCCATTTATCTCGCTTTCGTCGAAAATCAAGGGAGCTCTGGAGCTATATATCAATGGTTAATTGTACTAATAAAACATATCCTACTTGACACTAAAGGAGTTTAATTTTAATCCCATTTGAACCATATTTACCAATAATATGCTTTTTAAACCAAAATTTGAATTTTCAAGTTCAAGTTTTAAGATCTAGAGAACCTGACAACCGTTCGCGTTAAAAAGTTGATAGATTGATTGCATTCTGGTGATGATAAAACGATCAAAATTTCAGCGCAGAGCTCTGTTTGGTTTTCTAGGCTCGTGATATTCAAATTACGAGGTTTGGTTTTGGTTTATGATCATCTTAAGCGCATCTTAATGCTGAATTTCAGTTGATTTGGCCGACAAAAGCCACAGGTTCCTAAGTAAATCATCAAGATGCCCAAGTAGTTTTTAACCGTAATTGAAATTATGTCAGTTCTTAATCCTTTGAATTTTCTTCATAAAAATAAACAGTTCTCTAAAGCAAATAAGTTCAAGGTATGGATGGCAACAAGGCAACACATGTATAAGCACTTACTAAGGGCTCACTCACAATTTTAATAACACCGAAAATTATGATGTTTGACATCCACCCACCCTCTCGTAACGCTTTTTGTATGGATATTCTACACATTTTATATGAGCTGTAATAGCTTGATCGTTATTAAAATCGTAAATGAGCCCTTATTCAAAACTTTGCCGATTAGATTACTAGTGACATACTTTAAGCGTTTATAAATAAAGGCTTGTTTTCAAGATTAGTTGTTGTATTCAGCAACTACAGAAGAGTGCTAAACCAATCTGCAATAAGTAATTAAACTTTGCTTCAAAACGTCAAGTAAAAAAAGTTAGAGAAAAGTCAAAAAAAAATATTAGCCCTGACAGTGCGAGAACAAGAATTTAAAAAAATATTTCGGAACATTGCTAAGGAAAGAGTGAAACATTTTTAAGAAATATGGTGTGGCATAGTGGAAATTAAATCATTAATGTTTGAAAGATAATTGTTCAGAACTGCGGATGCCTAATGGCAATATCATTGAACATAACTACTATATATAACTTATTTTAGAGGTTGGTTTGTAGATTACAGCTTGAAGATGTATGTTCAAAACGATTTTCCCGGTGATCTTTTCAAATTTCCGGTTTTTCCCGTCTTTTCCCGGTGGATTCAAATTCCCGTCTTTTTCCCGCTTTTCCCGTTTATCCCGTTGCGGTGGACACCCTGTTTACTCTAGCGATTCGGCTTATAAATATCTTGTAATGATAATCAACTAATTGAAGATAAACAAATTATTATGCAAAGGATTTATTTCATCCACATGAGTTCAATGACGGTAACTCAAACTTTTAATAAAAACTTTAAGAAACTTTTAGTATCACCATAACGATTTAAAATAGTAGAAAATAATAAAATATAAAATAAAGTTTAATTTACATCTAATCAAGTGTCTGTTGATATTTTAACAAGTTCCATTCACAATTCAATGTTTTCAACATTTTCGAAAGGACCCTAGTAGCTGAGATTCATTTTCGACGTTTTTATGCAATGGTACGTTCAGACTAGAGCTGATATTATGTAATATGGGCTATCTTGATATCAAACGCCATACTTTTTACTTCCAGTGAAAATTAAATTATGTGCTTCAAGTTGATTTTGGGTTGCTGAATCGGAAGCCTTTCTCATAAATGTTCATGCAGGTCACAATTTTTAGCTACATGTCGTCAAAGTTGTATAAAACACTGTTCTCATTGATATTTACATGAAATTTAAACTATGATTTTTCAAAATTTTATGTGATCTATTCCACCAAGCATGCAATATATGACCTTAACATTCATTTCAGATATACTTGGTTGAAATTGCACGATTAAATTTAGATTAAATCAATATTTTCAACATGCTTGCAGTCTCCATACAAAATTATTGGTTTCTCTTATATGGCATAATACAATACTTTTCGAAACCATCAATAACTTTTGAGCATCGAAACTTTTATGAGTTTTGTTGATAATAATTGTTATACACACGAAGTTTGAATTCTGTGGCAAATTAAGCGAATAAATTGCTATACACGCTGGCAAAGTTGCATGCAAGTTGGCTGAAATAGTCAAATGTTGCATTCTTAACAGTCAATATATCCAAAACTAGACGTGCTATGATATTTTTTAAAACGGCAAAGGATTCAGCAACCCTTAATTTAGTAAATAGCGTAATTTTGGTGCTTGAGATAAAAACGTGTTCGTTGATCAACGAAAAATGTTGGTTCCCAAAAAGGAAAAATAAACGGGGATAATCGCACTCTTAAAAATAATGAGATTTACAGATGACGTAAAACTTATTACAATTAATTATCACGTGACTTAAACATAAAAATAACTAAATTTTACGTTTTAAGTGAAGTATTAGACAATTTAAGTGTCTTATAATCTAGTTTTACATTATCATAAAAAATAAAAGTCAGGGTACTAAATTCAAATATTCAAAGCCATGAAAGTGTGTCGTAACACTTAAATTTTAGTATATCAAAACGTGAATTTACATGATTATCAACTTTGTTGATAGCGTCATATGAACCGTCAAGTTTGTTTTCGAACATGGCTGCGGTCTTCTTCCAAAGAAAAATTTTTAGCCCTGCGTAGCCGAACCAAAAGGAGATTTGAGACTCGTGATTGCAAGTTGCTATTGTATATTCAATCAATTGACGTTTATTTTTATTTATTTTACTGAGGACCTACCGCAAGCGTCACGCCACTGACAGAAAAAGCTTAAACATCAGGCTCAGTATTGACAATAAGCGTTGGGCTAATTTAACCAGAATATCGATGTTACTGAATCGATTCAAATTCGATATATCGAATTGGTTCACCGATTTAATCGAATCATTTTAATCGATGTTTTTGAATTGATTCGATTATTAAGCTCATATGAAAATTTACAAAAAAAACTCAAAATAGGACCAAATGCTATTGTATTTGGTTATTTAATTCCTTGAATCAAGTAACGTTTGAAATTAAAGATTATACATTCAATGCTTCAAAACTAGGTTTAAGATTCATCAACTCATTGAAAAAATTCTAATCAATATCATACTTTTGAATTGAAACATAAAAAAATCGAAACGAAAAATGCTCGGAACATTGATTCAAAATCGCCCATCGCTATTGACAATTTTATCACCAGCAACTTTAACACAGAGAATCAATTAGAATGATCAGCACTCCACAATTTTTTCATATACATGAATAAGGGAAACTGAATATAAGGATTTATTATTAAACTGTTGATGTTGATATGCAGAATTGTTCAAAATCTGAACAAATAAAAAACAACTTTTGGCCAGTTAGATTTACCAAATACCCCTTAGTGCGTCGTCGTCTTCGTCGCCGCCGTAGCCACTGATGCTGTTGTTTTTTGTTACTAGCGGGTGATATGAATGGGACCACGGTTTTTTTTTCTTTTGAGCGGGAGGTAAGGCCAGTTTGAGGTATTTATGTTTACATTTTGTATTTATCACGCGGCAAAGCTGTATATAAAACAGAACAGCGCCGAAATTTTCCAATATCAACTCAAGCTGTTATCGTGCGATGCTTTGACATCATGCTCGCACTGTGTTGTGTGAAGACAGTCAGACGACAGTCACCTGGAGGAGTGTTATACAACCCGATGGAATGGGGCTGGTCGTATGATAGAGGCGTGTATTTTCATACCTATATATTTCATCAGATTTCAGTCGATGATTTGATTTCTGTAATATATATAATGAAAGCAATCTACTTGTTTTTCAGTTTTTTTTATATATTTGTGTTATTAGGGCTCAAGAATTCATCATTCAATCATCAGCCATTATTAAAAAGTAACAACCTGTTCTTCTTCTTTCTGGCGTTACGTCCCCACTGGGACATAGCCTGCTTCTCAGCTTAGTGTTCTTATGAGCATTTCCACAGTTATTAACTGAGAGCTTACTATGCCAATGACCATTTTTGCATGTGTATATCGTGTGGCAGGTACGAAGATACTCTATGCCCTGGGAAGTCGAGAAAATTTCCAACCCGAAAAGATCCTCGACCGGTGGGATTCGAACCCACGACCCTCAGCTTGGTCTTGCTGAACAGCTGCGCGTTTACCGCTACGGCTATCTGGGCCCTGGTAACAACCTGTTCTTTCGTCCAAATTAAGGTGAAACAATTTGGAATCAACTTCTAAGATTGCACTAAAACTTCAAAAGCACAAATCTCGCGAATAAAGCTTTCCACAACACTGCACTTTTTATTTTGGCTTAGTGCACTAGCGGAAAGCTTAAAACAAGAAGTTCAGGATCGTTTGCTAACTATTTCTCCAGTTTTGTGCCTTTGAAAACGTGAGTAGGGGGAGAAGTCGGCCATTGTGCCGACCATCTTTGGATTCCGAGATGTTTCACCTTAAAAGAATTCTTTATTAAAAATCATTTCATCGCATTCCAGATAGCAACTACTAGATTTTCATGAACATTGCTTTGATTTGGAGCGGAAAACTGGTTAAATAAAATTGTAAAATGATTTTTTCTATTTGTAAGAGTAGGCAAGGATTAATGAAATAGGCAAGGATTAATGAAAAATATGATTCCTCTTGGTGCGTGCTCAGTGATTACAATACAAGTGATACTTAATAAAACACTATTGTTTGGAGCACAATTACTTTTCCCAGTTATTTTAGCATCTCATTTTTTTGCAAAGTTGTTAGGCACATTCTAAATTATACTTTAGGGAGATTCATATTGTGGTTCAAATTAAATAGCAAAAGTACAAACAATCTGGTAAATCAAACAAATCGCAATTTGAGTCAGTTGTTCAGAGGGTGTCTGGCCATTTGGCCGAATGCCATTTAGCCGAACGCCATTTGGCCGAATTCCATCTGGCCGAATGCCGTTTAACCGAATTAAGAACGAAAAAAATATTTAAATTTATACAACGCTGATGTTATATGTGGTCTAATAACTGATTAGCTAATTAAGGGATGGTACACAAATTATGTCACGCTAAATTTCAACTTTTTTGACCCCCTCCCCCCCTTTGTCTTGTGTTTTGTATGAGTCCTCTTAATTTTTGTAAGGCTTGTCACGCTTGGCTCCCCCCCTCCTTGGAGCGTGACGTAATTTGTGCATGACCCCTAATTTGTTGATTTCTTATTTTGTGGCGGGACGTAATGTTTGTCTCTATAAAAGTTTTTCCAAGAGAATGATTTAATCGATCAGTTAATAAACGACGAAGTTGTGAACTCCACCCATCGCGTCAATACTCTAACTAAGCTGATGGTGGGATCGTCTCTGAGTTACCGTAATCCGGGGTAACATTGATCATTTTTTTTTAGTTTTTCTTAAATTTTTCATTTCACAATACAAATGTTACAAGTTTCATATTTTTAAAACAAGTACTGACACCCACCGCTCCTAGCTATGTACTTTATTTAGTTTTTCGAAAGATTTAAACATGTTTAAATAAATGTTTTAAGTGATTTTTTGATTCAGCTGATATGGGGTAACATTGATCACCCAAGTAAACAACGTTCGCTATTATTAGAAATGTCGTTACTTACTAAAATCAGGGCCCCTGAAGCCGAATATGAAGACCAAACTCTTACAAGTCATTTACTTTTTGAGTTATTTCAAAATTAAAAACACCTTGAACCGCGTAATACGCCTAAAAGAAGGCAATTTCCTCAGGAAATTCTACATTAGTAATAGTATTTAGTTAATGTTGCCTAAATGAATAAACTTATGAAAGATTTGACAACGGAATCGTTTTCGGCGATGCCATTTTTAGTTACACCCGCATTTTCCTTGATCACATCGTCTGCAGAACTAATGTGAGACATGAATTTTCGTCAGTGCAAATGATAGAAATCATTGTTTCAAAAAGTTGACTAATTTGCGCATGAACTAAACGCAATTTTGGCAATAACCTTAATTATCATTAGCTTATGAATATACGAAAGAGAGGCACCATTCATGGTTCGAAAATGCTTCATCAATAAATCTTTATTTGAACGTTTAACAAAATGAGTCATCCCGATCAATGTTACCCCGCTGATCAATGTTACCCCGGATTACGGTACCAATGATGTGCTAGGGTTCAAAATGTTTCTTAATGATTTAATCAGAACATTCTCCTTCTTTTAAATATAGGTTATTCTTTCGAGTTGTTTTGTTACTAGTGGCAATAATTTAGATTATATTTTAATTGGGAATTTTTCAGGAGAACGAAGTGTGGCGCCAAAGCATGAACCACGAGCTCGCCCAACTCGACGGCAAACCCAGTATTTAGAAGGTGGCGACAGCTGGAAGGATACGATGGACAGGACATGTTGCAAGAATGCCGGACTGCAACTCTGCAAAGAATACCGGTTCAGATCGGGTTGGTACAAGAAGGCGTGGAGCTAGGTGGGCAAACTAACTAAGTGCTCATTCAAATGACATTCTAACGTTCTCCTGATATTCTTTACTCTTGTCATAATAGAAAAACAACGAAAATTTTGCATGAAAGTTTGAGAGTCTAAGTGAGAAAGAAAGCCGGGATATATACGTAAATATTATTTCACTTCTTCTTGTCCATGAAAAAAATCATTATTATTCCCTATTTGTAGTATAGCATGTGCCCAACCATTATTCACTTTTCTGTATATTAACCAGACAAAATATTATTATTCTTACCACCATTGCAGTTTTCCAACCACCCATAAGAACTCCCACGATGTGTTTACGTGAACTCACAACTCATCTCGCAAATTTCATTCATTAGTTCCGTTCATTGCTCAGCAGTTTCATTGCATGCACTATTTGGGCAGTAGGTAAAATTAGAATGACACAAATCTCCTGAATGAACCGGTACGTAAGTGTCCCATTGTGAGGTTGGCCAACTTCAATCTACGTCACTTTCGTCTATCTACGTTGTGACGACGTGTAATGTTTTCACGAGGGAAAATAGAGCTGCCCGTGGGTATAATTAACCCAATATACGTATCACCGTATCGGATCTGATTCGATTCATGAAAACATTGTTTCAATGGATCTTCATATTCTGCCGGTTGATGCAGCTCAATCCCATGATGCTAATCATAGTCACATTCAGTTAAGTCAGATCCGTACACGTACGGGAAAGCATGTGATTTTCTGTTGATCGCATTTGTGGGTTAAACCACAATATCTTTTCCAAATAAACAATCCTGAAGCGTGCTCAATAGTGTGACAAACTGTCACGAATTCGGACTACGTACGTATTTCGAGGGAACTCACACCGGGTCGAGGACGAGTACTTTCGGGGGCTGCTCTCGTTTCCTACATCTTAACACGACGTCCGGCACACGGCATTACGCAAACCTCTCGCGCACCGAAGACGACGAGAAAAGTCTTGTGACTTGCTCGCTGACGAACGAAGCGATCCACAGCCCAGAAGCAGAATCCGAGAACGAACGCACAGTGGCACATAGCCGGACAAAACCTCAAAAATTGAAGTTCTTAAAACAGCCATAAAATTTAGATGCCCGAGCAAAAACAAATCTAGCAAATGATGCTATTAAAATTAAATACCTGCATATTATAGTTTTTTAGTACTGAATGCATAAACTGTTCTTAAGAGCTCAATAAGTTATTGAGTATATATTGAATAACAACATTATTGCCATGGTCTTCAAAATCAAACCAAGTTAAGTAAATTTTCATAAAATCTTAGATCTAAACAATATTTTATCATGAAAAATCAAATGCATCTATAGATAATTCAATTACAGTCAACTCTCCCTAACTCGATATTCAAGGGACCATCAAGCTAGGGAGGTATCGAGTTATAGAACACAAAATCAGTGCAAATGCGATCCAAAGGACCATCGAGGTAGCCATGAAATCTAACATTTTCTATGGTTCTCTAACTCGCTATCGAGATATGGAATATCGAATAAGGAAGAGTTAATTGTATAATGGATAAATATGGTATTCATGCTGATTCAAGGAATAGCAAATCAAAAATATGTCGAGATATCAGGTATTGCAGAATTCGTTCTCTTTCGATTTTGAAGCATGATCAAAGCAAGCGAAGAAAAACATCCCAACTGCAGCGGGCCATGATTGGCAATGTACACACTCAATCACGATTTGCTTGTTCGGTATTTTTTATACTGGGTACGAATTGTAAATCATAAAAAATACCGAACTTTCAGCTTTTTGACTGAAAACTTCTGATGTTCAGTAATAATTTTTACTTTTTACTGAACTACGGTAGCTGTTAGACCCAATTTTGCAACATTACCGAACAGGCCGAAAAGTCAGTAAAAACAATTACCGACTATTCAGTAGTTGATGTTTTTTTACTGACTTGTCGTCAAAATCAAATCAAAACAAACTAATGCGCATGCGGGAAATGAGAATCTCCTGCTGTAGAATCGACCGGCGCCGGAAGACACGACTATTGCAACCAAACTTTTCCTGCACCTATTTTGCGCTTTCTCGTGGTAAATAGTCGAAATTTAGTGAGAAAATCAACCATTTTTAGCAGCCAAAAGGCTTAGCACGATTTTAACTGCTTACGTTGGAAAATTCGGTTGGTTTCCATACAGGAGGTAAATTTATCTGCATCATTGAGTTTGCCTCTTGTATGCAAACCAAATAATGATTTTGTCACACATTTTTCGATTACTTCCACTGAGATATATGCATACCGTAGATGTTTATTCGTACGAAAAATGCATGTCGATGTTCATGTTCATGTCGATTAGGTTTTAATTTGTATTGATTTCTGAAAAAACAGTATCCGGAGAAGCAAAGCATGAAGCATGGGAAACTGGAAAGCCAGTAAAAACGCTCAATAATTTTACTGACTAAGTCAGTTATTTGAGGGGCCCAAATAGCCGTAGCGGTAAACGCGCAGCTATTCAGCAAGACCAAGCTGAGGGTCGTGGGTTCAAATCCCACCGGTCGAGGATCTTTTCGGGTTGGAAATTTTCTCGACTTCCCAGGGCATAGAGTATCTTCGTACCTGCCACACGATATACGCATGCAAAAATGGTCATTGGCATAGTAAGCTCTCAGTTAATAACTGTGGAAGTGCTTATAAGAACACTAAGCTGAGAAGCAGGCTCTGTCCCAGTGGGGACGTAACGCCAGAAAAGAAGAAGAAGAAGAAGTCAGTTATTTCCATCAATCAAAACATAATTTGGATTACTGGGTTTTTTCGGTAATCGTAAAAATTACCGAAAAAACCGTAGTTCCAAAACCCAGTTAAATTTTACTGGGGTCGGTAACTGGGTACTGAGTTGGCTGTGTATCGCAAGTTGTAACAAGTTTGATAAATAAGAATAGCGAACTAGAGTCCCAAAGAGAGAGCGATGAAAAAATCTCGCTTGTTTACTATGTGTTATTGGATTCCGTTGAAATTTTCAGGAAAAAAAACACAAACGAGTTATACTATTGATTCATGCAAAAATTTTGAATTATGGTTCCGGACTTAGATCCAAATTTATTGGGGTAGCTAAGATTATTAATAATGGAATTTATGGGAAAAATGCAAGAAAATTGCCTAACACTTAAAAATAGTATGTAACAGAATGTATTCAATTATGAGACTATTGTGGCCATTCCGTGAACAGGGTGTAAAGAACTATTTTGTACAATTCTGTTTTATTTGTTTTATTTATTTTAATGAGTGTCCAAATCAGAAAAGATAGATAATATATGACGATTGTTTCAAATAGTTTCCAAATGCCATGACTATTAGTATTTGAGGAAAACAAACCTTACTTTATCATCAGTAAACTTTTTGAGAAGGTTATTTTGAATAGAATGATGGTCCACATCAACGAAAATTCATTTTTTGCCGATGAAAAGTTCGGATTCCGACATTGACATTCGACTCTCACCAACTTTTACGTGTAACAAATTTGATTCGTTCCAATAAATCTGAAGGCTGTTCTACTGGTTTTGCTCTTCTAGACATGAAAAAAGCATTCGACAGTGTTTGGCATGAAGGCTTGATTGTAAAATTAAAAAACTTTAATTTTCCAGCATACATTGTGAGAATAATTCAAAGTTATCTGTCAAATCGTATACTTCATGTTAATTATCAGAACTCCAAGTCTGAGCTGGTGTTCCTCAAGGCAGCATTTTGGGACCAATATTATACAATATTTTCAGTTACCTCAGGAATGTCAAAAATCTTTGTTTGCGGATGACCCATGCCTTTCTGCCAAAGGTCGAAGCCTGCGTGTCATCTGTAGTAGATTGCAAAAAAGTTTGGATATTTTTTCTTCATACTTCAAATGGAACATTTCTCCTAATGCTTCCAAAACTCAACTAATAATATTCCCACAAAAATCAAAAGTTCATCCAATAAAGTTAAGAATCTAGGAGTCATATTATCATTGACAGAAAATCAAAACTATGTCTTAAGAACAAGCTTTTGATCTTCAAACAAATTTTCAGACCGGTCATTCCGTATGCTGTATCAATATGGACTAGCTGTTGTATAACCAGGAAGAAAGCACTGCAGATGATTCAAAATAAAATTTTGAAAATGATTCTGAAGCTCCCTCCTTGGTATGTAGTGAGTTACATAGAATATCCAATGTTGAAACATTGGAACAAATGTCGAATAAAATTATTAACTGTTATCACCGACCTTTGCATCAAGTCGCGCCACTGTGGAACGGCGGAAAATCTTACAACATTTTCACCGAGCCATGCTAAATGTTTATTTGTTCGCATTCGCAGTGCAATCAACTCCGGCGGAAAACAGCAGCGCGTGGTCATGTGAGATGAAAATTTATATCCCTGCTTTCTGGCAATCGGGGCATTTCTTGTCGGCTTTAATTGCTAAAAATTGACCGAGGCGTTTGTTGTGACGGCTGGCCAGTTCGTAGATAATGGACATTCGGATGACATTCTTGCGTTGTGCGTCAATGTGGTTTGGGTTGATGTAAATATGGGGTCGTTGAATTCGAGCATGATTTGCTAATTTGACTCCTGCACGCATATAGGTCAGATAAAATTTCATGTTGGTAATTTATGTCAATTAAAATAATAGACGTGTCCTTTTCAAGTAAGCTTGAAATATTCTTCTACTTCTTCTTCTCGGCACTACATCCTCACTTGGACAGAGCCTGCTTCTCAACTTGGTGTTCTTACGAGCACTTCCACAGTTATTGATTGAGAGCTTCCTTTGCCAAAGTTGCCATTTTCACATTCGTATATCGTGTGGCAGGTACGATGATACTCTATGCCCAGGGAACTCAAGGGAATTTCCATTACGAAAAGATCCTGGACCCACCGGGAATTGAACCCAGACACCTTCAGCATGACTTTGATTTGTAGCCGCTCTAACCACTCGGCCTAAGGAAGGCTTGAAATCACATATTCAAAAAAAAATGTAAAAGTAGCCTTTAAAGCCAATTTTTAATGTACCCCAAGCAGCACAGTTTGTTTCAACTCGAGAATGAAATTATCTCTTGAAACTAATCAGAGTTGTCAATTATTGAAAATATGACTTACAATTGCACTGAATAGCAACGCATAAAGCGCAAGAGGCGGAGTCTGTTTGCAACATATTCAAGTTGTAGCGAAATTGCTTATTTGTTGCAAAATACTTAAAAAAAATGAAAACATGAACTTGTTGCAAAATACTTTAAAAAAATGAAAACAAAAACATGAAATATGAACGAGAATTGAACTTCCGACCTCAAGATCACCAATCTTCACCTCTACTCACTACTCCACTAGCTCTTCGAACAATTGCTTCGCCAATGCACTATAAAAGCAACCATATGGCCCATTAATCAAAGCCTGTTGCTTATAACTTAACTGCACCCTTCGGAATATAAGTTCATTTCTGGGCACGAAATAAGGCCACGCTTGAAATAATCAAACGCTTCGCAAAAACTTCCGCGCAACACTTGAGATACACCTTTCTAACAAACAAACTGTTGCTAGACCATGTTTTCGTTGTTAGATGATACGTAAGGTGCAACTCAACCATATTGCAACTGGATTGAATCAAACAAACTTTTAGCTGTCATACAAGTAGTTTCTCGCAACTGAGATGAATTTTCTTGAGTTGTGAGTATGGGAACGAACATAGAATGCAAGTTGCGGATGCTTTAAATGAAAGTAATTTGAAACATAACATTAAAACCGGCATTTTGGGAGAAGTTTCAAGATTTGTTTGATAAGTTGCTGAAAACATCTTGATAAATTTGACTTCATTGCTATTTGCAAGGGACATTTGCAGCAAATCTTGTCGTTTCAAAAATTGTGAACGTCAAACAAGGAGTGAAATGCATGTTCATTGGAACAGCAATATTGATATGCAACCGAACTAGAACCAGGAAAGTTAAAGATGCTTTTATTGATACGCCATTGACACTATTTTTTAAAAACGATTTGCATGGGGCTCAGGTGATCCCAAACTTTTGCACGATACATACATTATACTAAAAGATGATCCCAACCTTTTGCACGATGACTTGAGTGGCTGTTTTATTAATTTTGCTGCGAAAAATTGCTGAAAAAACTTCAAAGTCGATTTTCTTAAAACTAGGTTTTTGTCACTTACACCCCTTTGCTTCTAACCCTCTCAGTTCTAATGCCGCACAGTTTGAAAACTTTGGTCGATCCAATTCTGAGAAAGTCAGCCTTTTTTTAGCAGTGTCAATTATGAAAAACTTCCCGACTTTAAGTAAAAATTAAAAAAAAATAATACGTACGGAGTACTATCAACGATAGATAAATCATTGACTTGACACCTCCCCCGGAATATCACATCGCGTCATGTGCAAAAAAACGCAAATCACCTCAGAATTGTAACGTGATAAGCTCCACGCACAAGGCTCAAATTCATCGAATTAGCACACAACTGCACACATTTTCCATCATCTGTCAACAGTGGACGACCTCTGCCTATCATGTTTACGAATGCCATATGAAAATCACCGAGAGCGAAAACCGCGGTTCCGCTTTCAGAAATCTCGCCGATGACGATTATTCGTGTCACGAGCTTTGGGTTTCTTTCTCCTCTCGATGATGTTTTGTTGGCTTCCGACTGGGTGACTTATGGACTCAGTTGTGGTGCATGCTTAATGTTGATGATGAAACTTCTTTCTTTCTGCGTAAAAAGAACTTCTCGAGCGCCTTAATGTTTGTAAATCAGCGTGGGGGATTTTTCTCGGTCAAATAGTCTGAAACTCTGAAGAAACGTGCTTTTACTTATATACTAAGCATGTTGTTGCAAAATATTTGTTTAGTGACTATAAAACAACATAGCCAAAGAGAATCCATTGTGTCGGGAATAGGATACATCACTCTATGTACCGGCTGGTTTTTCGTGGTACAAATTGGAATTGTTATAAAGAGCTGCGTTATAAATAGTATGACGAGTTATAGCAAAAAAATAACGTCAATGGCGTCATTGGTATTATACAACAGTACATAATATTACAATTTATTTAAACACCGTGATTTGACAAAAATTGGCTCAGAAGAAACTGTAAAAGTGCTTTAAGGGGGCATAATCCATAATAATTTCATAATTTCCAAAAACAGGTTTTTGTGATCAAAATTATAGAAGTTTACATGAAAATTTGTTCACTGTTTTCTATTCGCCAATTGATAGTGGACAAATTTTCATCGCATAAGTTTCGGTTATGAATTGAAAAACTACTTTTAAAGTTTCAATTATTACGATTATTACAATGATGGATTCTTGAACAATAGGAACACTAACCTAGCATGCAGGGTTTGTTTCAGTGAGGATGTAATTCCATGAAGAATAACAATATATCGCAATTCGCAGTTTGCCAAATGTTCTATAAATACGATTAATACAAGTACTGCTCTGAAAATTGAACTTTGAATAGTTATCATGGAAATGTAAGCCCCACCACTGCCGTCTCACGCCATTATTGGCACTATTGGCAGTGCAGCGCCATTTAGTCTACCACGGCACATTGAGAAACAATTACCATCGATGCATGAAATTAAAAAGAAACGTTTGTGACTGCGTTTTCGTTGGCGAAAAAAAAAAATGAAAATTGAATGCCATGCTTAGCACATGGCGGATAATATCCCTCGATTGACGTAGGACGTGGACGACTAAAGTCACGGGTTAGCTTTACGATACTTCACAAACTGTGGTTTTATCTGCTTTCATCCGGATCGACTTATGAAGTGTGATATTATTGGATTTGACGATGTACCGCATCTTGAACACGCTTCAATCTTCGGATTATCTATTTAAATAATCAGCTATCAAGCAAGAGCATGCTTGGAAATATTGGAGCTATCAAATATTAAGAGAAAGGCACAAAGTTGTTGCCATATTATTTATTTTAGCATAACGTTACAGGGGCCTTCCTTAGCCGAGTGGTTAGAGTCCGCGGCTAGTAAGTAAAGCCATGCTGAAGGTGTCTGGATTCGATTCCCGGGCGGTTCAGGATCTTTTCGTAATGGAAATTTCCTTGACTTCCCTGGGCATAGAATATCATCGTACCTGCCACACGATATGACGAATGCGAAAATGGCAACTCTTGCTAAGAAAACTTTCAGATAATAACTGTGAAAATGCTCATAAAACACTAAGTTGAGAAGCAGGCGCTGTCCCAGTGAGGACCTAATACCAAGAAGAAGAAGAAAAAGAATGATAGAGCAATAAAAAAAATCAAGGATCGAAATCACTCGAATTTGATATCCTCAATATTATCTAGCCTCTTCCATCAAGAGCATTGATATATCAAAACAAATCGTTGAGTTGACTGAGTGGAACTCAACCCCTGCAATATTGAACGCACTGAATAAATATCTTGTTTTGTTATAATAACGTTAATATTTGCCTAAATGAGCATATTATATTCTATTGTGGAAATAAAGCTCCAATTAAAAAAAAACGGTTGATTCTTTGTCTTGTCAACAAAAAAAAATGTTTTCCAAGTCAATATAGCATTGATTTTACCTTAACTTACCTTTTTTCGTTCATAAATAAAATAGTTTGGATACTAATACAATAGAATATTCGCCTAACAATTTAAAGCTTGAAGAAATCTGTTTAATTGTCAGGAAAATTAATAATTTCTTAGGAAATGTTTAATCTTGACATATTAATGTATTGAAGCAGAATAATTATTTCATAACTTAAGTTTAATAATTCAGAAAAAGAAGTTTGATACAAGGCAGATCGAAGTGTGCGGTGACAGAAAACGGAAGCAAAAAGTTTCTGCTCCGTCAGTTTTATGAATATTTGAAGTTTTATTTTCTTTTCTAAAGTTTGTGTACGTATTCGAAAATCCTCCAACCAGTTCGTGATTATTCAAGTTCGTTTGTTCCGAGATGTGATGTATCAGCCATTCTAATATGCAGCCCATCACTAAGAACTACCGCTACACGGATTGTCAGCGCGCTCGTCATTCCCTTTGAACGGTTCCGAGACGAGGCAAAGCTTCAGTTGAGAAGAGTTGGATCCGGTGAGTTCGTTTCAATTGGGTCTCACATGATTCGTGAGTGCTCGAGGACTATTGATGATCGTTGTTTGTTTGTTCTGATGAACTCAGAAGCAGCAAGCTGCACAATCAGTTGTCCATTGCTTCTGAGGGTTTTTACGATTGCTGCAAAACGGGGGAGCCAGGTAGTTAGTTTTCTTTTCATTTCAGAGAGCGAGTGATGGCGCTATAGCCTAGGCTCTAGAGCCAGGACATACGGGGAAAATACCTATGTCTCATCCCAGGAAAAGGATTGGAAACAACAACGGAGTGCGCAATAACTTTCTTAGCAACGCCACTTCCAACGATTTTGCCTATCTCTCATTATGGAACGGTTGGTACGGTTGTCCCCGTTTCTTCTTCGCAACAATTCAAAAAATTTCGTCTATCATGTTATTCATTCGTGAATAATCTGATCGCCGTAATTTTTCGAATTTTCTTAAAACCACAAGTCTGCACAGTGGGCCTGGCCGTTTTAGTATTTGTATCAAATCACTGATATGCTGCAAATATTAATGCTGACAAGAAAATACTGGAAGCAATTTCAGTATTTCCAGGATGCTTTTCAATATTGGCTGTGCCAAGCACTTAGATTAGATTAGATTAGATTAGAAAAAGAAGTTTGATACAAAACTGTTTGTAATTTTTTTCAGCGCTACTCTTTTTGCCTAAATTATTCAAAATGCTACGTCCACAAGTTGGGACCCCTCCCTCCCCCTCGTCACACATCGTCACAAATTCGTGAATCCCCCCCCCCCCCCCCTAAAATGCTACGTTATTTATGGACGACCCCTAAGTAAATATCGGTACGTATGTTGGTGCTTGAGACAATAACGTGTTCCGCAGTGTGATATTCAAATCGCTATATTTTTTTGTTTTTTTTTTCGATATGTTTGCACAATTTTTTACAAGTTCTCACAAACTCTTCAACTTTTAGAATCTGTGTATAATTTGACTATTGGCCATATTAATCCGGAGATATTCCGAAATCCTTGGAGGACTGACGCCCAGCCACAACACACGTAAATATCTCAGCCTCCTAAGTTTTCCTCATGTTCGGTTATTCGATTTTCCAAATACTTTGATGAGAGTCTATTGAGCAAAATTAAACTAATTGGTGCTACCGTTTTCAAGCAATGAGCATTTATATTTTAGGTACCACTTCGTCCAAATAAGATCTTGACAACCTAAAAAAACATCATATGTATTGAAATTTTCAGATTTCTTCGAGGCAACTTAACCGATTTGTATGATTTTTTCAGGTAAGCTCTATATTACCTGACATTGTATATTATTATTATTTTTCGATAAATTGGCTACAAAAATGGCGGCCAGAGAAATTTTATATGGAAAGTATCGGCCCTTCAAGGAATATCGGAATATTTTTGAAACCAGATGACTGATTAGCAATATCGATAAAAGTTTTCAAAAGTGTTGTTTGAAAACTTGTGAAAATGATACAAAAATGTTGAGAAACAAAAAAGTCATCACGATTTGAATATAAAAAAAAATGCTGGTAGAGGCGTTAATAGCCTAACAAAAATGTGTAATCAAACAACTCATTATCAAATTTTGCCTTCAAATTTATTATGAATAAGCCATTACCCGAATAGAGAAGAACTGCAACTTGGGAAAGCCGGTGTGATCGGTCCAGGATCTTTTCGTAATGGTCAATAGAAAGTTCCTTAGCTTCGCTGAGTTTTTTTTTCCGATTGCACAGTTTTTTGAAATCTTTCAACAAACTGAACTGTTTCAACAAACAAATCTGATAGATTCAGATACAAATTCTTTAAATTTTGAATTATTCGATGACGGTACTC
Organism: Aedes aegypti; assembly: GCF_002204515.2. Classification (NCBI taxonomy): domain Eukaryota; kingdom Metazoa; phylum Arthropoda; class Insecta; order Diptera; family Culicidae; genus Aedes; species Aedes aegypti. The sequence goes on from NC_035108.1 coordinate 206,072,686, forward strand.
ATAAACAAAAAATGAGATAACAATAATCAGGAAAATGTCGTTTGTACTAAAAATAATGATTACGTTGATTTCTTATGGAAGGTGGCGAATCATGGCGAATCAAGGTGCAAGAGAGCTAAAACGTTAAGGAAAATGGTGTTTTCTATTACATATTTTCTTTGCAAAGTTTGAGATTACCCAAAAATGTTGCCATATCATATCGATGTATGCCTATTTGTGATGAAAAGCGATGGCGAATACCGGTACACCTAGGGTAAAAGCACCGGTATTAGCCAGCCTATGAGAAAATGACAATAAAAATTATATGGGAGGCCCTATTTATACTACAAATACAGTCGAAGCTCGTTATAACGACAACTTTTATAACGACAAAAGCTCTCTATAGCGACATTTTTCGGTCCCATGAAAAACATTCCGATGTCATAACTATTCTCTATAACGACTTTTTTTTATTGCGACGGTTCCTTGCGATGTCGTTATAACGCGCTTCGACTGTATGTCAAATGCAAGCTTTCAATCCATATTATGTATGTACAATATCGGGGCTCAGATAGCCGTAGCGGTAAACGCGCAGCTATTCAGCAAGACCAAGCTGAGGGTCGTGGGTTCGAATCCCACCGGTCGAGGATCTTTTCGGGTTGGAAATTTTCTCGACTTCCTAGGGCATAGAGTATCTTCGTACCTGCCACACGATATACGCATGCAAAAATGGTCATTGGCATAGTAAGCTCTCAGTTAATAACTGTGGAAGCTGAGAAGCAGGCTCTGTCCCAGTGGGGACGTAACGCCAGAAAAGAAGTACAATATCGAAACTAAGCTGAAACCACTTTTTCGTTTCAAAAATTTCGTTGGTCAACCAGAACCGGCTTCGGCCAGAGATTTAGTTTCGGTTCCTTAATTGGCCAATCACATTGATTTCTTATGAGAAGGGCCAAAATAGGAGTACCCTGGCCAAATTAGGTGTATGAGAGTTAGAATTATATGGAAAACTATTTGTTTTTCTTATGAATGAATCTCTTCGTGTGAACATGATCTACTGAGCACAAAAGGTTTCATGCTGATTGGCTATGTAAAACGGTGTGTAATCCACTATGGCTACAATTGGCGTATGGCCAAAACGGGTGCTTCTACCCTACCTATTATCTGAGGAAGATACATTTGGTATTTGAATTGTCTAAGAAACATCATGATTTATATAGAGAGGGAAGAATTTAGAGGAAAATTCCCAATAAAATTAGTAAAAAAAAAATTAAAATTCAATGTCAGAGTTTTGAAAAGTAATGAGATTCACGCTACAGTAGCCAAGCAAAGCCAATCACAGTCATCGAAGCCAGTGAAATTCACGCCTACTGCTGCTGTAGGGCCTTGAATGCCTTGAAAGTAGCAAAACACCCAACGCGAATTTTAAGCCTACTACTATTACCATTCCTAGAACTGGTCAGAGTTCATTTTAAGGATGCAAAATGTTTCGTTTGTATCACAGATATTCAATATTTTCTAGATCCTATTATTGGCACTTTTGATTCATTTCGGCACTGAGTTTTTTTTTTCGAAAGCTATTAAACTCATATTTGGCCACAATTTGTGTTGTACTGAAGCGTTTCGCGTCGAGAAAAATCCCCCATGCCAAAGTGAATCACGGAAGTGCCCAAGTGGTTCAGCACCCTATATCTAAAGATGATTTTTAATTATTCTATTTATAAAAAAAATAGTTTCTGTAATCAATACTGTGATTCCATATAAACTTAGACATGTTGAGTATGAAAACTAAGAAAAATGTGTTAAGGTGAAGATGAATCGAAGCCAAACTTCAAATTTTCAAGAGCACATATCTGGAGAACCGTACACCCGTTTGAGTTGAAAACTTAATTGATTGGTCACCACCAGCTAGTGACCAATCGATTAAGTTTTCAGCTTGAACGGATGTTTGGTTCTCCAGATTTGTACTCTCTAAAATTTGAGATTTGGCTTCGATTCATCTTCACCTTAAGAATCGCAAAAAAAAGAGTTGCTCGCCGAAAATTGCATAGCGCAGCATGGGATGCATGCACTTTATTCACTTTTATACTTGCATAAGTGTTCTTTAGAGAAACAAAATACCCATAATCTGAAAGAGACAAGCAGCTCTAATAATTTTTGGAATTAAATTGAGTTGCTCTTGCAGAACGGGAATCTTCCGGATTTTTCGTTAGTTGTTTAATTTGGTATAAGTCGGAAGAAGGATAGAATGATAATTTTAGAAACTATTAGCTATGGAAAATAGTGAGTAGCAATATGAAAATGTGTTAATTTATTTGTGTGTATTTAAAGAAATGAAGGACCTTTGGACAGAATGTTTACGCGTAGATTTTGGACCTATACGGCAAAATCAAATGAAAATTACAAAACTATATAACCGTAACAGTCAGTCTAAAATTACTTTCAATACCCTAATGAAATATCACTTGTTTTTTTTTTACGTTCGGAGGCACGATCGAAAATCGAAGCGAATTCCCGTTTACGCCAGAAAAATCAAATAGGCTATGAATAAGATTCGATCGAAAGATGGATACGCCGTAAACAAGATGCTTCGGCAGTGAGGTTTTTTGAAAGCTACAGAGCTCATATTTGGCCAAGATATGCGACGTACTGAAGCGCTTCATATTGGAGGGGAAACCCCCTCAATACCAAAGTGAATTACGGAAGTGCCCTATATGAGTTGAAAAAGTCATATTCCCATTTGTTTTTATTTGGGGTCACAATTTTAGTGAATAACTTAAGGAAATGTTATATGCCTAAATATGTTTTGTTATATAGTGATCAATTTCGCCCTAGAGTGTCATTTTCAAATTTTAAACAAATTTCATTAAATTTTGAAGTTGTTTCATGAAAAAAAAACACAATTACGAAAATTAGTTAAAATAGTGATCAATTTCCCCGGGGTTAATGGCATTGTACATTTCAAAACTGTTGATATTTTTGGATTTTCGATGATTATAACGAAAGCTTGAACATTTGGGTCCAATATATTTTCCTGCCAGTCTGACATTCATTTTGAAGATTTTATGGAGAGGCTGATCCCTAGTTTACTCTCCCCTTATTTACGCCAATGCAATGATGCTACAGTTGCTTAGTTGTAAAACATGTAATGAAATCATAATCAGACTATTCAAGTTAACTATAAAACAATTATTTAACCCAGTCGATAGTTATCATCGTTAGCCTTCCTGATAAATACACATTATCAGAGTATCGTCACCAATAAACACAAAAATCCACCCTCACCGAAAGCTGATGAAACTCGTACATCTAACCACAAGCACGATACTTGCGCCGCTCACAGCATCAAACGCGCTCTCTGTTTTCGTTTTTAATCCTCTCGTTTAAGCAACGGGCCGAGCTAAAAATAATAGCAAAGTGAAAAAAACGCCACAACAGCAACATCACCGTCGGGGCAGAAGCAAAGTGTAATCAAATGGTGGGGAGAATTGGGGATCCACACGACAGCAAGTGACTGACTGGTGGTGGGGAACTCGAGAGGCCAATGCCGGCGGGAAGGACGAAGAAAACAAGCACGTGATTTTTGCGCGCTCTACGAAGAAAACAGTCACCGCAAGCTTGGATATACCTTTGTGTATAATCCCACGATTCGCACATTTCACGAGCTAGGGTTACCAGGGTATGTTGACGGTGGGGTCGGAGTGCGCACAATCATTTTCTTAAGTTATAGAGGCATGCATACTCGAGCAGGAAAGAATATCACGTACCCATCTCTGCATATCATATTTTGGTATTATACCTTTTTACCTCGTCTATAGACCCTTTTGACCATTGCTTCCATTATTTAGCAATATTGTGGTATGACCCATGTTTCATCTGGTACTCGTCAAATATCCTCTCTCAATTGAGAAGTGATAGACATTGGTTTCGTTTTATAAAGTCTATTGCTTTATTGAGACTACTTTGCCAAATTTCCAAGAGCTCTAATAACCTTTTTCCCAATGTTGACATTCTTTGATTAAGAAATTTCCAACTTTTTAGTCTCATCCTACGAATACACTCAGGAACACCAGAGGGGTTCAGAGCCGACAAAACTCGAGGCTGCCCCTGTCTTACCAAACTGTCATCGATTTCATTCACCTCAATACCGCAATTGCTGGCACTCAATACAATGTAACTTTGTTCCTACTGACCAATTGATTCAGAGGAAGAATGCATTTCCACACTAGCTTAAATCGGCATGCAAATTCCTTTGAAGCTTGCAAAGCTGATTGATTGTCCGAGAAAGTACAGATCTTTGCAAACCTGTAATTTCGTTTGATGCAAACATTTATACAATTTATGATGGCTTCACTCTTAACCTTCGGGCTGTCGCGCTGTTGTACTTTGTACAACAGTAATGATTTATATGCTATCATTTTGCAACAAAGATATCTATTGACACCAAACCAAAATGTATTCCTCAAGAATCTTGTTAAGAACAATACTCGACAGTTTTTATTTACAGTATGGCCCTTTATAATACGGTAAAATCAACAAATGTACATGGAAGTCACATAATAATGAACGCACTATATACGGTTCAAGGAAACCACAGTTTCAAATCGTAATATCTCAAAATGCAGATAATATGGAAACTTGGAGTCTTTAGTAAAGTTGTTCTGAAGTTGAAGCGCTATCTGGTGGTACCTCATTTAATTCGGAATTTGACCGCTAGGTGGCACCAGTTGGCATGGAAGTTTCACTTTTGTTTTGCAGATATCTTAGGAGCCTGTCCATTTAGAAAGATGGTGTCTTCGGCAAAGTTGTTTATTAAGTTAAGGACTATCATTGTTCAAGCTAGTTAATTCAAAATTTTTCCACTGGGCGGCGCTAGTGAGCATGAAACTTTTGTTTGCAGATATCTCAGGAGTCTGACCACTTAGAAAGATAGAATCTTCGGCAAAGTAGTTCAGTCGCTCAAGGGCATCATTATTTGGACCAAAAAATAGGATATTTTGCCACCAGGCGGCGCTAGTGAGCATGAAATTTTTGTTTTGCGGATACTGCAGGATCTTGACTTTTTAGAGAGGCACCTTCGGCAAAGTTGTTCAGAAGCTCAGGGACTATCATTATTTTACAAAATCTCGAACTTTAAGGATTAAACAAAGAAAGAATTTGAGCTACTGAACAACTCTGCCGAAGAGGCCATCTTTCTAAGTGATCAGGCTCCTGAGATATTTGCGAAACAAATATTTTATGCTCACTAGCGCTGCCTGGTGGCAAAATTTTGAATCAATTAGCTCAAACAATGATAGTCCTTGAGTTACCGAACAACTTTGCCGAAAACGCCATCTTTCTAAGTGGTCAGGATCCTGAGATCTGCGAAACAAAAGTTTTATGCTCACTAGCGCCGCCTAGAGGCAAAACGGGAATTTCTTGGCCTAAATAATGATAGTCCTTGAGTAACTGAACAATTTTGCCAAAGACGTCATTTTTCTAAGTGTTCATACTCCTGGGATTTTCGCAAAACCAAGGGTGTTGTACAAAGTACAACGCGCGACTACTCGCGTTACAAAAATTCGCGCGACGACCGAAAGGTTAAGAATAATGAAAATTACTGTGGACGTAATTCTGGTTATGACTGAATCACACAGTAAGTGATGGAACGATACAAAAACGTGTCCTTGTAATGTAATTTTACATGTTGATGGGCACGAAAATTATGGAACTGTGATCGTTATTACTCGAATCTGACATTAAAGTAGTTAAAATTCAACATAAATTTATGTGATTTGCATCCCAAAAGACGTAAATCGCGTGATTATTTGGGAGTGTGTTATTTTTCAGTGGAACTGCGCCCCAAAGCGATAACAGTGCCGAAAACTTCAGCTCCGGTATTGCCGTCCATCTTTAACCCGATGGTATAAATCACAACACAAGGTAGGCGGCCTGGTTTAACGTTCAACGCTCCGTCATCGTAATCATCATCATCATCAAAACTTCGAAAGCAGTTTTTCTGTTCAAAACTGAAAATTATTCGATAAAAATGGGTTCACTGTGTTTCGGTTGGAGAATAATTTACAGTGAACACATTTTCCTGCGAATTTTCACGATTTTGAACGAAAAAACTGCCTTTGAAAACTCCGAAATCAATGGCGGATCCTGCTCCTTTAACCACTTTGAAGGCAACTTTATAGTTGGTCTTCGTTGTCATCTAATCGTCTATTGTTATTATATCTGAATTCAGATCATATTCCATGATGATCTTCATGTGCCCCGTTAGATCACCATCTATTATTTTATTGTAACGAATAAACTGCAAGGCACTTTTTGCAGCCTGCAGTTTAATAAATTGATGTAAAGGCAGTATACTGCCCATAACTGCATATTTGTAACATTCGAGAAAAGTAGGTATTGAGTAAATGGGATACCAAGTTTGCATTTTATTGCAGTATGGGAGGGAGCTGATATTTCAAAAAATCACTAATAATTCAAAAGTGCTTATTTGAGGCTGAAATTTTGTACAACTCATATTGCTTATTGGGTGAATAGACAGAAAAAAAATCTGATAGAAATTTCGTTGCCACTGCATTATGAGGCTCATGTATAATCTCAATGTGACAAAACAACTTGGTATTTTTTTCGAATTTTCTAGAACAATCTCCAAAATTTTAGTAAGTGGATCGAAAGTATTTGTTATTTAATGACTCTCCCCGGTATTAACTCGAAATTGTCAAAAATGTCAAATGTGACTGTTATGCAGTTATGGGCAGCATAATAAGAAGAGCATCTAAAGCAACTGATGGTGTACTTTTCATTGTCCCTGTCATTGATATACAAGAAAGTTTTTGTAACTTAGCCAGCTTTTTTTGAGCGGTTACCTCATTTGGGCCACCATATCAATGAAGCTTAAGTAATTTGCTAGTCGGAATATTTCTGAATACATCCAGTGTAACATATTAGGTCACAGTCCACAGGTTTTCCCTAGGGCTTTATTGCAGACCCACAGGAAATTTATACCTTTAGTTATAACATTATTTAGAGGTGAATTACAACCCCAGTTTCTTTTCCAACGTCACTACAAGCTATCTTATCTGTTTCGAGAACTGAGTTGAGTCCAGATTTTTAAATAATCTAGCCCTGAATTCTCGTGATGGAATGGAGTTTATGATTTTAGAACAAACCTACTCAGCAACTTGGTCAAAAAATGCTGTCAGAATCGCACTCTTCCATGCACAGAATCGAGTTTGGTGAGAAATCTGTCAAAATTTTACCCTTGATTTATAATGGTATCCTGTGCCGGAATCTGTAAAATGTTATCCAATATGTTATATAAATCTTGCTCACAATCCTACCTAGGATTATGGGAATGCATTGCCATTTTTTTGCCCAAAATTCTATGTACATTCTTTCGAGCATGCTGCTAAAGATTTTGTGGGAAACCTGCGAAATTCTCGTGAATATCCTGCCTAAGAATTCCATTCATTTCAATAATTCCTAAGAATATCATTCTCAAGATTTTGTCATGTTTTTATAATAATGCCCAGGTTTTTGCTTAAATCCATTTTTGAACTCTATAAAGTCAGAATAAGTATTGAATAAGGAAGACTCGACTGTGTTTTCTTCTGCTTTGAGTGAGGAATTTTTTTACTATTTTTTTAACCCTTTTTTCCCATGGTAGCTCCAGGGCTCCATTGATTTCCAACGAATTTGAAACAAACCGAATCAGATGAATACTGTGTTGTTAGAATCTGATTATTTACTCATCAGACTAATCCAGTCGTCAACTAACTGTTACAAAAGTATAACTATTAATACACAATTAATTTACTAAAACAACTAAAAAATTTAAAACTGATGACGTAAAATTTAGTCCGTTTGCAACATTGTTCAAACACTTTTTATAAATTCCTTTCTTCTTAAAAATAGTTGTTTAAATTCGTGGGCAAATAAAAGCTAACTATTTTCAAGTTCTCATTGAAGAAATTTCCATTATCATCTTGAAGATGATACAACCTTTTCCAAAGATGGCCACCCTATTCTCGAACACACCCACGAAGCGGATATTTAATACATCTGTGAGAAACGCATGTATTTTCCGGCATTTAAAATTAATTATGGGTTCTTCTAAGGGTAAGCTTTTTGCTGAACATTCAGCCAATTTGTATGATAAGTGATCCACAAAATTGTTAAGCATTTATGCTCATTCAGTAATACTTAGATCTTCGTTGGATAGTCACGACCATTTACAGACTTAAAATTCATCTTAGCAAAGGTGTTCATTCAACCGATTTGATTCTACTTACCCCGAGCTAGATTTTTGTGATGATTGACTGGTGCTGCGCTTCTTGTTGGTCGAAAACAGCTTATTAAATAATGCCATTATATTTATAGTCGATCGTGATTCGTTTCACTGCACCGTTTCCGCTCCGCACTGTCGTAGTTTGCTCCTGCTCACACTCTAGTCATACTGCTGAATGATGTCTCCGCACCCAAAGCTGTGTAGGTGTGTATCTTCAGTTTATCTTCACGATTAACAACTAATAAAAACTCACTAATTGCTTATTGTAACTTCACGTTATTTCATATTAGCATGATGTGGCCGTACAATCACCTTTTTATTGCTTCACACATTGTTTCTGATATGGATATATCTGCATTCTGAATAGCTTTGAATCACTTAAAATATTTCTTCTCTCATTTGATATTCCTTCTAAGTTTAAACTAAGAAAAACACTTCTTTGGATAATCTTTGGTTATTTCCTGTCACCTACAGCACCGACAAACGTTCTAAGAAATTTTCTTTTGGAATCGACGACCGCACACTTTCCGCAAGAAAAAATACGTCTTCCCACCAGGATAAGTAGGTACAAACAACCTTGCGCGCGTTCGAAGTATTTCGACCAACGCTTCTTCTATCCCGAATACGAATGACCGGGGGATTGCTCGTCCGTTCTAGTGCTACTGTTGCTACCGTTTATTGCGATTACTCTTTCACAACTGTAGTAGATTGCACGCCAGCGAATTTAAGTCACTTATGCGCGAAGCGAGGACGCTAGCGTACCCAGGTCGGTCACCATGGGTTTTGGTATAGATAACAAAGAAAGTGAACAGCAAGTCAAAGATAACAAATCATTTTTTAAATTTCTCAATGCTTCACAATACGTATTTTTTAAGATTGCATTAGACTCAATTTACTTAAAATTAGATTTATAAATAAGTTTAAAAACTGTTCAATTACCATATTAACCATTTGTTTTCAATTAAATAATTTGATTTATTAAAATAAATGTGCGTTTTATATTTACACTACACGCCTAAAATAATGCAACAGCAACTTATGGGCTTCGATAACTTTAACCTTTTAGGGGCTCACGCAGAAGAATTTCTTTATATTGAGATTACTATCCTGTTAATTACTTTAACTTACGCACAAATAGTTGTATCGAAGTAAAATTAACTTACTCCAACACTAAATTAACGTCAAATCAAATAGACACACTTCATTGATTCTGCTATCCACTTGTACTTATATCAATTATAATTTCGATAATTACCACTATCCGAAAACATTCATATCTGCTCAGAAATCTACTTACTTTTAACTTGCAAGGAATAGTGTAGGTGCTTAGATGATCACCTCTTACACAGAAGATCACGTTTCAAGTTTGCCGACGGGCACTTTGTTTTGATTTTTGCAATATTTTTTTAGATCGATAGAGCAGCAGCGAATCTTTTCAGAAATGTTGATAAAGCAGAACAAAATGCTGAGTAAACATTGCAAAACATTGTAAACTCAATTAAACTTACTTTGAGTCAACTAAATTATAGTTGAATTTTGACGTTTGACGTATGTAAATTCAATGAAAAATATAGTAGTATATAGTTATTTTTAACAATATACTGCCAAATCAACTGTATTTATAGTTATCTCCAAATTAACCTTAAAATATAGATAACTTGACCGGAAAAAAATAATAAAAAAATAAATAAAAAAATAAATAAATAAATAAATAAATAAAAATGATTACGGACACTATATTATGTTCTCCGTGCAGTGATCTATTTTGAGATCAGATGCCTCGAACGTCCAGTGATCTATTTTGAGATCAGTTACATTTTTGAATAGGGTAATTTGCCCATTATTGCTGTATTCCCTATTATTGCAGTATAAGATTTAAACCCTCATTATTAATCCAAAACCCTTTTATCAATGGATGTTTTTTTAAATGTTAGTTTCTTTATTAGTATCATTCCAAACATTACATTCATTTCTTATATCTAGGTGTTTTGTGTTATTAGACAACACTATCATCCTAATTTGGTAAAACAAATTAAGGATTTTAATAACATTTTGTCAACAACACATTACATTTCAATTGCCGTAGCAGTTCAGATTTTTTACAGGTGAGTTGATTTTACCTGCCTATAAGAGAAAAAAAATGCGTTTTCAATTAGCTTAAGCCATCTAACTTAACCTAAATATATAACGCATTAATCGTGGCAATAGAAGTTTGCAACGATTTTTGTCTAAAATTATTATTGATTTTATTTGACATTTGTTCCAATGTTTCAACATTGGATATTCTATGTAAATCATTGGTATTATACCAGGAAGAAACCTTCAGAATCATTTCTGAATTCAGAATTTATTTTGAATTCTATGCAGAGCTTTCTTCCTGGTATTACAACAGCTATAGTCCATATTTGTACAGCATACAACATGGCTGGCCTGAAAATTGGTTTGCATATCAAAAGCTAATTCTTAAGACAAACTTTTGATTTTCTATTAATAAGGGGATAGAGACATTTTACATATTTGTTACATTTGGCTTGAATGTCTTCAATGTAATTTTTGAAAGTTAAATTTTCATCTAGCATTAGGACTATAAGGAGAAACCTTTCATTTTTGCAAGTATGAAGAAAAAATATCCAAACTCTTGTACAATCTACTATATAGATGACACGCAGGCTTCGTTCTTCGGCGGTGAGGCAAGCAAAAATTGTTGACATCCCTGAGGTAACTCAGATAAGTCAGATGTATTGTATAATATTGGTCCCAAAATGCTGCCTAGCGGAACACCAGCTCTTACAGGAAGTCTTTCAGGCTTGGAGTTCTAACTTTATTTTAACAATGTATGTTGGAAAATTAATGTATTTTCAAATTTTATAATCAAGCCTTCATGGCAAACACTGTAAAATGCTTGTTTATGTCTAGAAGAGCAAGACTAGTAACCTTCAGATTTGTTGAAACGAATCAAATATGTTACACGTAAAAGTTGATGACAAATTTGACAAATTACACGGAATACGAACTGTTCATTGGCAAAAAATGAATTTTCATTACCTTTTCAAACAATTTACTAAAGGTATTGGTTTTATAATTTATACAATCTTAGCCTTTTTCCATTTGTCAGGAAAATATGCCTACTGAAAACATTTGTTAAATATATCAACTAACAAGGGAATATGACATCTAACATTCGAAATATGAAAAAAAAACCCAAAGCTTTTCGGGTGATGGACCAGTGGTGTAGGGGGAAATTTTGTGCATATATACTATCATTAAGATAATTGGAAATTTGACAAACATATTTTTTTAGTATTTATTGTGATAGTAGAGAACAGGATTGACATTAATGTATGTTTAAAATGTATTTTTTTTCCATGCCATAGGCCGTAACAAACGCGCATGGTGTGACATTATCTTTCTTAGCTGCGTCACTCCCAACGATGCTAGAAACATTACATTCACACTTACACCCAATTACAAAATAATATACTAAGCTACACATGTACCAAATTTTCTATCCGGTCGCATCACCCGCCTATAGTGAATCCTAGACCATTACCCTCCCTATCATCCAACTCCTTGGAGATGAGATGAGTCGCTGCTCTCTCTTCAAGTATGTAGATGACATATCATCATTATCCTTCTCTTTCCTGGGCGTGTCCGACAATGGAAATTATCATGACTTTTGATCTCTGACTTCCGACTGAATAGCTATTTCATCCAAAATAGTTCATCATTAGCAATTGGAAAAAAGTGGCAAAGTAACTAACATGACAGTTTTCAGTATGCAATCTACGAAACAATCCGCTACCACGCGACGCAACGTATTTTTAAAAGATTTCTTCAGTGTGATCATCTTGTTTCTTAGTTTTTTTACGCATTGTTGGTATGTGTACTGATCTTCACTCAGTTTTCATGATTTGTCGTTAAAACATTTTTTTAACAATATATTCGCAAATAAAAGAAAACACAGGGTAAAGATTGTCTTAATAATATTTAAAATGTTTCTAACAATTACCGCGATACTGCGATAATAGGTAAAGAGCTTATTTTCATCATCTTATTATTGAAGTATATGCTTTTCCTCAAATGTGTAATTTTCTTAAAAATTCTATGATATAACTACATCTATCATGAACTGATATGCCTACAGCATTAATTGTTTTGATTCATCATTATAGATAATATTCGTAGAATATCGATTAATTATGAGGGATGATGTTTTTTTAAGTTTTCAAGATTCTAATACAGAACCTAATTACCCGGCTCTTGTAAATAAAGTAGCTGAATAAACAAATTGGTTTAGTTTTAATTTTGTCATCCCTCATGGAATGAAAAAAAAACACACAATTGTATAGGTAACACTTTTCCTATCTATCGGATTGTTTTACACCTTTTCCCAACTTTCTTTTCTTTGAATTGGAGAAGTATAAATGTAGGAATTATAAGATCGTACTAATATAAACATACTACCGTGCTTAAGACTTTTTTTTTTTCAATATTTCTCCATAGTTATTTCCATGTATTACATAGTCTTTTGGGTCGCATTGAAATCAAACCAAAATGACTGAAAATTTGACAGAATCCTATTTTCATCATAACGATTATAAAAAAAGATATGGGAGATTGGATTGTTAAACTTTATCTGAAATTTGAACTGTCTTAATTTCACATCACATTCAAGATTAGTTGATTGAAATTTCAAATTTTGACGGTATCTTATCATAAATTAAAAGCATTAAGAGGAGTAAGATCAGATCAAAATCTATAAAAATGGAATGGTGTTTGTATGTCACGAAATGACTTGAGAACGGGCTATCAGATTTTGAAAATTCTTCCATACTTATGTTCCCAGAGTGTTCCGACGTGTTTGTGTATATGAAAAGTACAGGATAATGCACGGGAATGACGGAGGTGAACGGAAGTGTCATTTTGTACGGGACGCTTCATGGCGTTTTTCAACTGCCTACTTGATGGTAAGACAAAATTTTCCGGGACCACTAGTTTAAAACATATAAGTTTTTAATAGGAGACGGTACACACATTATGTCACGCTAAATTGGGACTTTTTCGAACCCTCCCTTGCTTTTCAAGCTTACATCGATATCCCCCTCCCCCTTGTAGCGTGACATATCACTTAAAATACTTGCAATAACTGCCGAAATTATAAATTTTCCCTTTTGTTTTCTGTTTGACAAAAAACCGCTAATTGGGTAGAACCACTTATTTCCAAGTAATATTTTTCTATAGTGTTCAAAACAGCCCAATTAACCCGCCCCATCAAATATGTATCATAATCTAAAAAGCAGATTCTCCCATAGTGAGAATCTAATGCCAAGTAGAAGAATGAGAAAATTGAATCTTCAAAGTTTATTTAGAAAATATTAGAAAAGAAATAATTTTCCTTAGAATGTCATCACCTTTTTCTTTTTGGCATTCACTGGGACAGAGCCTGCTTCTCAGCTTAATGTTCGACGAGCACTTCCATAACTTTCAGATTTATTTATTTGTTTATTTATTTATTTATTTCGTCAAGCACAGGTAGACTACATCAAATAACTACAATACAACTTTCTTTGTCAGAGTTGCCATTTTCGCATTCGTATATCTTGTGGCAGGTACGATGATACTTTATGGCTAGGGAAATCAAAGAAATTTCTATTACGAAAATATCCAGGACCGATCGGGAATCAAGCCCAGAAACCTTCAACATGACTTTGCTTTTAAGCCGTCGACTCTAACCACTCGGCTAAGGCCCTTAAAATATATTATTCAAAATAAATATAAAATTCCAGCATTCTATGTTCCTTCTACGTTATTGTGACATGTTCGTCTTTTAACCCCCCTTTCAACATCCCATATGAACATGCCGGTGTGTGCAAATACAAACACGATAATATTCGGGTTCACGATTCACTACCGAACCCGGGATTCGAAGCAAGGGGGAGAGCATTCAAAGCTTTTAAAGAAACATACCGATAGCCTATGTGAGTGAGTAACGCAAGCGCGCCCGTGACAGTTCCACCTACAACCTATGATGCCTGGTAAATTACGATGTCGCCTCGCGCTTCTCATAGTAGAAAAAAAACTCGAAAGCATTTTGTGATTGGCAAATAGGCGATGATTACACATGATGGGAAAACAATATCGCGCCGACCAACCAAACATCAGTATTATCAGCTCAGATTCTTAGATCACGTGCTAAACGGACAAAGGTAGGTTTAAGTACCAACATATAGCTACGGCGATATTGGAACAAACAAGCAGCAATTACGAACAACTTATTTCCACCTTTGAGTAGGTACCGATGTTTGGACGAGGGAACACGGAAATTTCATTCGTAAATTAAGTGGCACTTGGTTATATCATCGTTATCGTTATTATCAACCATGAAACCGGGAGGCCAATCGAAAAAATCGAAGGTCAATCAAACTGCCATATTATCGATAGGATTATATGGTTTTTTAAACTATTTTTGAGAATTGTTGCTCATTCACAAAAATGTAAGATAGAAAGAGGTGCTTCATATTGCAAAACAAATGCATGCATGCATACAAATAATTTAATAAGGTACCGTAAAACTGGTTATCATTGATAATGTAGCTAGCTTTGATTGCGCGGGACCCACAACATACTAAACAAAACAACATAATTTTTGTTAATCAGTAAACGAATGCATTATGCCGCTTCATTTCTAAAGTGTTTACGTCAGAATTAAGAACTTTTTAGGATTTGTTCAAATATTAGAAATTTAATATTCACAAACAATCTGTTATACAACCATTATTTAATGAAGTTTTAACGAGTTTGTCACTTACACAGCGCAACAAAAATTACATTTTTGCGTGTCTCAAAAATCAAATTATGTGTCTCTAGTAGGTTTGGGGTAACTGAATCTAATGCCGTTTTCAGAAATGTTCCAGCACGTCAGGATTTTTAGCTACAGATCGCCAAAGTTGTTTAAAACACCGGTTTAATTTATGTTTACAAGAAATTTAAAGAATGATTTAACAAAAATTTTCGTGATCTGATCCATCAAGCATGCAAAATAAGCCTTTAACTTCCATTTCAGATACAATTTGGTTGAAATCGCATGATTGAATTTCGATTTAATCGAGTTTTCCAACATACCAACAGTCTCCATTTAAAACTCTTCGTTTCTCTTACATGGCAATATGCAATACTTTTCTAAACCATCAAAAACTAACTTTTGGGCATCAAAAATATTATGAACTTAGTTGATAAGTATTGTTATACACATGAAGTATGAGTTCTGAGGCAAATTACGCAATTAAATTACCATACAAGCTGGCAAACTTGCATGCAAGTTGACTGAAATAGTCAAATTTAGCATTTTCAACAGCCAATATCTCAAAAACTAGACGTGCTATGATATTTCTGTAAATGGCAATGGACTCAGCAACCCTTAAATAAATAAATAGCGGTATTTTGGTGCTTGAGACAAAACCGTGTTCCGCAGTGTTATCCTTCACAACCCAGTTAAAGTACACCTGCTTTTCGGTCTTAAATCTTTTACGACAAGCATTTCTACAAATTGGGGCTATTTTTGTAATCAAAATCACTAATTTCAAAATGACGTTGAATGTCTAGAGTAGTGTTTCCCAAACTTTTTTGACTTTCGCCTCCTTGAGATCATTATTTTTTGGAATCGCCTCCCTGATATGAAATTTAAACATTTGTATTAAGCGAAAAACTTACGTTGAAGTATAGAACAATATCTCATTAAAAATATATCGAAAATTGATTAAATTTAAAGGATGTGCTAGTCAATCATAATACTTCAATTAAAATACTTCAAACAGAATGTCTTTCTTGTATATATATATAAAAAAGTCATGCAATATCTACCATATACATCAATTGTTTTTGTATTAACAAATCTATTATTCTGGTTACTGGGCGTTCAACGAAAAAAATTGGATCACTCTGCTTTTCTGTCTTCTTTTTAATGTTTCTCAAATTGTTGAAATATTGCTGTTTGCGTTTGACGTGCAAATCCAGTCTAACTGAGCTTTAAATGCGGTAACACAAAGTAACCAAAGGATACTTAGCAACCATGATGCATATCACCGCCAACCTAGCAAAGAAAATCAAATTTGACTTCGCCTTCCTTGTTGAAAATCTTACCGCATTTACGAAATTTGGGTAATTCATTTTCGGTTGCTCTGGAAACAGTCCAATCTACACTTAGTACTTTTTTTCTTTCTTTATTAACGAGATTTTTAGCCCTGGGCTAGTTCATCTCGGGACCATCGGCTTTACTTCCCTTCCGAAGGAAGTCGTCACTGAAATGTTTAGTGACTATCTCGGGGATGGGATTCGATCCCAGGTCATCGGCGTGAGAGGCGAGTGTTATAATCACTACACCAGGTCCGTCCCCTCACTTAGTATTGGACCAATTATTTTTAAATACTTTGCCGGCTCTAATTCTCATATCGAGAAACTTATCGCAGCCTTTTGGTCCGGAAGAATTGTTTTTTTTATGATTTGAAATTCATAAATTTCATAAAGATTAATAAATATTTGCAAAAATATTGCAAACACAAAATATAAGTAAACCCAGACTACTCTCTTTCACCGAAATATAACGTTGAGTACCGTAATCCGGAGGCAATTCGATCAGGTCGGTACCGAAAAACAGTTCCTCCCAAAGATGCTCAAGGTTTCGTTGGCACTACAGACATGCCATGTTTTCTAGTTTATAGATATCTAATAATAATTTTGATCTATTTTATTTTTATTAGGGTCAGTTTTGCATAGAAATATTCACATTTTTTGAAGGTGTAAGCAATACAGTTGGAAATGCTGGTGCAAAACAATCCACTTGTGCTATGCTTACATTTTAACTTTAAGTGTTTAAAATGTTGTGTAAGCTTAGGTATGAACTACTGAACTCATTTTTGATATCATACAGCTTAGCAAGTATAGCAAGCAAGTATAGTTTGTCAGCATTCCAAAGTGCTCTGTAATGACATTTCACCGCTCGAAACGACCATTTTTGTACGACTATATGATGAATGGATCCAGATTTCGTAGGGTTGATGAAGTGATAGATTTAGGAGTGACGTTGGACTCGAAATTGACCTTCAACAATCACTATGCGTCAATAATAGCCAAGGCAAATCGACAGCTGGGCTTCATATCGAAAATAGCTAAAGATTTCACAGACCCGTACTGTCTGAAATCACAATATTGCGCGCTGGTACGGCCAATTCTCGAAACTGCTTCCATTGTTTGGACGCCAAATGACATTGAGGATCGAACGTGTCCAACGAAGGTTCATTTGAATGGTCCTGCGTCATCTACCCTGGCGTGATCCACTGAATCTTCCTGCATATCCTGCTCGGTGCAAGCTACTCAACATGGACACCCTTGAGAAAAGGCGTAAAATTCAACAGGCGATATTTGTAGCTAAACTTCTGAACAATGAAATTGATTGTCCACTTAAATTGACTGCTTTCCAAGCTAGATATTCGGGCTGCTCAACGACCAAGATTACTCGCTCGTCCATTTTGTAATTTCTTTGTTATTAGTTCATTCATTAAGACTTTGAAGTCAGATGAATAAATAAATAAATGAATAAATGAATAAATAAATAAATACATAAATAAATAAATAAGTGAATAAATAAATAAATAAATATATAAATAAATAAATTAATAAATAAATAAATAAATAAATAAATAAATAAATAAATAAATAAACAAATAAATAAATAAATAAATAAATAAATAAATAAATAAATAAATAAATAAATAAATAAATAAATAAATATGTTGATTAATTTCGCCCCAGTGAATCATTTTAATTTTCCAATATCAATTTTTTTTATAATGTGTTAAATAATATTTCATGAAAATTCGATTATATAAACTGATAACGATCAATGAAGCACTGATTTTTTCGATTATTTATAAAATCCTGCCCAATGTTATATCATTCTTTCAGAATGATGGCCAGGATTTCGAAAGAAATCTGCTAATAATTATTGTATAAATTCGCATAAGATTCTGAAAAAAACTTACTAATGTTATATTATAGCTTAGCTCAGGATTCTAAAACAATACGTATTGAATCCCATGATTCTTTGAGAATCCTGACAATGTTATTAGTTGAAGCCTTGTCCAGAATTCTTAGAGAATCCTACCCAAAATTCTGTTCAAAGCTTGCTTTTTTTAAATACCGGGAGTTGGTGAAACTCGTTTTCATGATTCTGTAAAACTATTTCCTAATGATTCAGTGGAATTATAATGTCATTATATGTTTGATAAATTTAAATTTCAAAATATGTGCAGAACCACGCCACTTATATTCCAAAAACGATTGATTTATGCTGAATTCAATATCGAAACATGAAAATCAATCGCTATCTGTTTAGAAATATAATTTTATACTAATACATATAACCTTTTAATGATAGTTGTCATGTTTGTTTCAACCTGAAACACTTTCGTAGACGATTTATTATATTATTTATACTTTCATCAACAAGGTCTAATCCACGTTCTCTATAATCATTCTCAAATCCAGTTCCAACTACAATGATTTCAAACAAGAGTTTATGTGTAGCTTCATGTGTTTACATACCCATTATCGAAGCCGAAAATTTAATTTCTATTAGGTTTTTTAAAAATTATAGGCGCATTTAAAATGAATCGATATGATATCTCGCAATCACAATGGATAACTAAGATACCAGCATCATCAGTGCACCAGATTCCGCTCATTCAAAGGAAGTTATGTGTTGTTCAAATGTTCATTATAAAATAACTATTATGTCGATCAATACTATTTTTATGTCACAATGTAGCTCTAAGTATAAGTAATCAGCGGTGAAATAAAAAGAATTTGAAATACTTTCATAAAACATTATTTAATATTATTTTTGCTGCATCTAAGTTTTCCTATTTCCGCTCACCTGGCATAAATGTCGTGACGAACTTAAACAATAACCGCTCATGAGGCCTTGTGTTTTCAATATAAAGAATTATTTTATCAAAAGAAAATAATGTCAGACGACTTCATTTGAAAGTTATTAATATTGCTTGAATATATCCGTTCGAAAAAAAAAATGGTTTTTGACCCGAACAATCAATTTTTACAATAGTGAGCGGAAATTGGGACATGAGCGAATACTGGTATACTGATGATACTTGTTTTAAAAATATAAAATAAAAATCTTTAGAACAGAATGCAGAAATACCTAATCAGATTTTCATCCTAAAAACTTCAAAGTTCCCCCGTTTTACGATACCTAGGAAAACACAGAATTCACTTAAGTCAAGTTGAAACACTTTCTTGAGGGAATTACAAAACTAATGTTCCAACTATAGAAGAACCTTTATAAGATTTGTTGTAGAGTGACATGGCAAAACTATGTAGGGTTTTTACTACGAATGATTTTGAGAAATTAGCTGTACTTTGACGAGGCATTTATCTGAGAATACTTTTGAGAGTTATATGTGTTATATGTTTTATATGTTTTTTTTTTAAGGAATTAACTGTTACCAAAAGCTTTCATCTTACTTCAAATAATTCTTCCGGAATTCATCCAGTGCAACTTTCTCGAATATTCCGAATATTTCTTCGAAGATTGTTGTTCAGGACAACTTTAAGAAAAGAGTGGGACGTTTCGCATAATTGAATGGGTGGACGTTTTTGCATAATGAGAGTTACATGTTTTCCTTAGCCGAGTGATTAGAGTCCGCGGCTACAAAGCAATGCCGTGTTGAAGGTGTCTGGGTTCGAATCACGGTCGGTCCAGGATCTTTTCGCCATGGAAATTTCCTTGACTTCCCTGAGCAAGAGTATCATCGTACTTGCCACACGATATACAAATGCGAAAATGACATGTTTGGCAAAGAAAGCGCTCAGTTAATAACTGTGGAAGTGCTCATAAGAACACTAAGCTGAGAAGCAGGAACTGTCCCAGTGTGGACGTTAATTCCAAGAGGAAGATATGATTCGGTTTGTCTCAAGTTCGTCAAAAATCTAGCTCTACCATGGGAAAGCGAGGTTTAAATATTGCTACACAACCAACAGTGCAGAATCACCGGTAAGCGTAAAATGCTGTTGCAATATTCAAACCAAGAGTTACAATAATCGGTGGAGCAATTCCAAACTCTTGGCGGGTAATGTATCTGGAATAATTATAACATAAAACGCCAAACGAAACACTTTCTCCTCAGGCGGAATCGCAGATAATCTTCGAAAGGAATTTTCGAGGGGAAAATTGCGGAAGAACGAATTGCTGGAAAACTGCTGTACCATTTTCTGGTGGAAACCCTAATCGAGCTTTGGAAGAACCTGTGCAAAATTTACATGAGAAATTACTCGAGAAAACTTTGGAAGACACTGAAAGAGTTTTCCCTGTATGAAATGCTGGAAGATTCCATAGAGAAATCTTTGAACGAGATTCCTGAGGAACCTTCGTAAAAATCCCTGGATTTTTTAAATGATGGAGATTTTGTCTGTAGGAATCCCCGGAAACTGTAGTGGAATATTTTTTCAAGTCATCGGTGGCAAAACTCCTGAAAGAGTTGAAAGTTTATTGGTTTATGAAGCAATATTATTGAATAATCTGTGTGGAAATAGCTGTGTTTCCCGAAAGAAAAAAAAAACGAAAGGAAGTCCAAACCAAGATTCAGGTATTTTTATATGTATTTGTACTGGATTTCCACCAAAAATTTCCTCTAGGTTTATATCTAGGGACTTTTCCTAATGAATTATCTTCAAGAATATCCCGATTTGTTTGTTTTTTACTCCTCTGGTGATTTCTTCATGCGTTGTTTCAAAGATATTTTTGCTCCAAAGATATGTTACAGAAATCCTCAGTACGAACAAGAACTTCTTAAGGAATTTCGCTCTCTTGAGGACTTGAAAATCCTTCTAGAATTCATCCTGACATTGCTTCAGAAATCTCTCCAAGAGATAACTTGAGGAATTTATGGACAAGGAAATCCTCCAGAGAATGCCCTAGGAAGCAAGAAAATTCTCAATGAATTCGTCAAGCTACTTGTCCAAGCACTCGTCCAGAAATTCGGTCCAGTATTCAATTAATTTATCTTGCAAGATCTTCCAAGGATTGTTCTAGAATTACTTTTTAATTACTCAAGAGTTTCTTTCTGAAATTACTTTCAAGAAATTTATGTTAAAGTAAATGTTTCAGAGAATTCCTAGCAAGCTAGGAAATCACCAGAGGATTCAATCAGGATTTTTTCTAAAAATGCTTATAAGTATTTCTTCAGGAATTCCTCTAAGAAATTGTTCAAGTATTCGTCCTGAAGTTCCGTCACGATATATGAAAATAAAAAGACGATTCTAGGTCATTTAAAGTAAAATTTAATGATCATATGAAGCAAAAATCGATTTATCCTACTGAAGTTGGAACAGAGATCGAAGCTAATTTTATTGTGAAAAACGATTTTAACGCTGGTATTTAAAGGGTGCTTTTGGCGGGCGGCATCCAAAATTTTCTGAAAGGCGCTTTTATTGTACATACCGGATATGATTGCGGTAATTCCGTAATAATTATCACAAATAAACTTCCAAATTTTTAAACTTTTCCCGATTATCGGTGCAGCGTAGCTGACAGGATTGTTGAGTGATTCTTCTACCTACTCTATTAAATCCCCAACCACTTTTCGTCCACAACAATTCACTGCCTTACAACTCACTTGAACCGTATTTCTTCAAACTATTCGCACAATTTACCGCCTAATAATGAACATATAAATTATAAAAGCCATCCACTACGCAAAACACTGTATTATTCAAAAAATTTTGTATTTTTACCGAAACAAAACAACGCACCCGCGACGAAACGAAAGCAAAAAACAAAACACAAGGTGACGTTTCAGCACACGCTAACTTTGAAGTACCCATTAAATGGGTTTCTTGTACCCATTTTTATTGTTGGTACTGAAATGTCAGAAAACTCGCGTAACAATTCAAAAGGGCCAATCCTCAGATCATTGACTCTGAGAAAATTCGATTTGAATATTATTCACCACATTTTCAATTCCTATTTTTCAGTATTCAATTCAATCAATGTGATTTCTTGCTAGTTGAGTGACGATTTACTATTACTACATGCTAATAATTGATTTTATTCTGAAAACTGACAAAAATGTGGAAAAAAATGATAAATTTAAATGCTTGGCCCATTTTCGATTTTCATCAAGGCATGGGCCTTTTTTATTGGCCAAAATAGAATTTTATTAGCGTGCTTGGCCCAAGGCTAGGCCTTTTCGGTTTTCAATGAATGAGCAAGAGAGAGTCATTGGCCTCTCACCATGCAAAGGCCAATGACAGTTTGCGAAATTTTCCGATTGTAGGCCCTCTTGATGGAGCGAGAACCAATCATTGGCCTTTTCGAGTGGGGGCCAATGAATGATTTGGAAAAAAGCGGTTATTGGCCGTTTTGAAAACCGAGTTTATAACGGTAAGTTTTATGATTATGTTGACAATGTTTGCATAGTTTGTGGGTGTTGGGAGATGTTATCGAATGGTATCAAAACCCGATTTGTTTACAATTTAATCATTGGCCCTTTAGAACTGTTACGCGAGAAAAAAAGTATTATTTTCTGACATAAATAAGGGTACATTTTACTCTTCTTGAGGAATCACTATCGTTAAAAAAATGGGTAAAAAAGCCACTTGTTGTTATTGGAAGCAATAAGTTTGATATTATATTTGATGGAATTATATATTACAATTTGATTTTGAGAATCATGGTAAGTTGTAATTCTTTGCACATAATATGTACACCAAAGATCAAATTGGCTTTTCATTACAGCAGAGTCCTGAAAAAACACGCATAGAAGCGAATCAAGATTTACCCATTTTTGTAAAAACGATGAGGGGTACATTATACCCATTTTCTGAAGTTCGTGCCAAATACTTTTTAATGAGTAAATGGGCAACATCCATTGAATGAGTTAAACCACTTCTCTTTAAAATGGGTATGAAAGTACCCATTAATGGGTACTTCAGAGTTAGCGTACAGGCAAAACACAGATGTTTCTGAAGGGACATTTTCGTCGTCCGCCACCCTGCGCATTTCAGCATCAATTAAGGTAAAGGAGGTATAGACTTTAGCTTAAGGCTAAGTAGCCCGTCATTCGTTTTGGCAACAATGATGACTTTTCAGCTTGCATTTCAAAGTGATAAAACTCAGTCTTGATAGTTAATATTAACTTGAAAAAGTATCACTGTACTCGCTAACATGCATAAAGTATGCTGATACTTTTTCAGCTGTATCAGTGCGAAACCATCTGATTTTCTTTAATTCGAAATCGTGAGATGAATTAGCAACAATCATCAACGACGCGTACAAATGTCAATGACGGCCTACTTCGCCTTAAAGCAGACAATAGACATGCCTTATATCAACTGCAGCGATTTGCAGTAGACAGGATGTCCCGGGCCCGATCTATCTGACAAGCCAATCGAGCCCTCTGTCACCATAGAAGATGGTGTCTCCATCATGTCAATAGCCTGGCTTAAAGTGAAACATCTCGAAATCCAAAGAAGGCCGCCACAATGGCCGACTTGTGACCCTACTCAAGTTTTCAGAGGCACAAAACTGCATAATTATTAGTCAGAAAAGGATTTGCGATCGCAAGTTTAGCGGATGATCTTTTTCATTATAATGTAACATTTCTAGAAAATAAAATTTTAGATCAAGGTCAACTTTGAAACCTTCCAAAAGACATGAATTTGAATAACAAATCCATACAAGTTCATTTATGTATTGAAAACTAAAAAAGGCTTCAGTATATCCAGAAAGCCTCTGTAGATACCCAATATACCTGCTGCTCAGAAGTTTCGACCATTTCTTGTGTACGCCCTTCAAGCTCTCAAAATTAGTAGTAGCTCTACAGGGCCAACAAGTTCAATTTTTACAGGGAGTTGAGTTATTGTCTAAAAAATACTTTAGAAAACACGTTGATTTTCTAATGATTGGATTGGCCTGCAAGCCTAATTTTTAGGGACAATGGAAATTCACGGCAAAATTTTGGAAATTTCGCGTGTGACCAAAGCGATCAATTCAAAATTTCGCGGTTTTGTCGCGGTCCCACATTTTTGGCCGTATTTAATCCAAAATCACAAATTTTTGAAAAAATAGCCTTCATTGTTGAGTATTTTGTAGAATTTCCTTGAATATAGTTTTTGTTTAACAAATTAAAATGACAATTTCAATATAAGAGTGATAATGCAAAATTTGAAACGAAAGTAGCCAACCAGAAAGGCGTCCAAGTTAGAACTGAAAATTTGATGGATCTTGGATTTCAAGATTAATAAACCATTTTCATTAGCAAAAACCGGGATTCCCAGTGATTTTCATGAAAAAATCCTCAAATTTGACTAATTTCGCGGCATTTCGCGAGATTTCTCAAATTTCGCGAAGGAGGCTAAATTTCGCGGAATTCGCGGCTTCCGCGAAATCACGAATTTCCATTGTCCCTACTAATTTTATATTTTTTCAATGCAGTAGCACAGACAAACAGACGTCACACTCATCATTGTCCATCGACCACCTTTTTAACGGTCGATTCAAAAATATGGTAGGTGGCCGATCTGCCACCCGCAGCGTTCGCATCGTTTTTGTTCGTGTTTGACGTTTACACACTACCGCCATCTGTTGGCCCATCGGCCAAATACACATATTTTAGCATAGGGCTTACATGTCATCGTGATTATGATTTTGATTTGTTCTAAGTGTTACGTCTGTTTGTCTTTGGCAGTAGGTAGCGCATCATTTGGCCTTTTTGGCAGCCATACTGGCTTTGCAGCTTGCATTTTTAAAGTAGGGAAGAAGCACTGGTTTTGGCCATATCGTCAATTGTAGCCATCGTTGATTTAACATAGTCTCGCGAACGTTAACCCCCAAGAATAGAGGTAATAAACTACACGGAGACGGAATTCAACTCAATTTTGGGTTGTTTAAACGCAATTCCGTAGTTGAGCCCAATAACTCAATTTTGGCTAAATTTCCAAGGTCCCCACTAGGTACACTGAAATGAATGTTATAGTAGAAACTACTGAATCCATGGTAAAATTAAGAACTGCACCAACGATTTTCAACCGACTACATTAATCTGTTAACTCTACCAGAACATAGTCAACATCACCACACAAGAAAATATTTGCGGTTTATTTAACCACAGTTGCAGTATTCATGACTAAAAACATTCTTGATTTGACAAGTTTGGCATTGTACTTTTGACCACACTGTGTTGTAAGGTGAGTGTCACGGATCGAAATACAATGCTATGTAGTCGAGACTACTATGGACATGGTCACTTCTACTGCACTGCTCAGTGATTTTTACCAGATTATAGTAAACTTAACAGATTTTTGTAGTCGGTTGAAAATCGTTGGTGCAATTCTTAATTCTACCATGGATTCAGTAGATTATACTACAAAATTTGTTTGCGTGTAGTTTGGCTTTGATTCCATTAGAAAAATATACTCAATTTTGGGTTGATTTAACGCAAAATTGAGTTCTTTCGACCCAAACATGAGAAAAGTTGCATTTACCCAAATTTGGCTTATTGGGCCAAAGTACCCCCCCCCCCCCATTGCACAATGGTCGGGCTCCATATAAAGGGGCGGCCAAAAATACCAAAAACTTTTTTGAGATTTTCATGATTTTTTTAATTTTAAAATATACCTCATGTATTATATTATTATGATCCTTAACTGAAATTGAACTAAAATTTAAATTTAATGACTTTTATGACGGCGAACCGGCTGAAGTCAAAAAATTGAAAAATATAACTATGAAATAAAGCCCAAAATTTATAATTTAGGAATGCAATATTTCCCCAAAATTACCCACTATCTGAAAGCTTATGGTTCAACACTTCTATCGAGCAAGAGGATGGAAAAAATATTTGGTTGAAGTTTTAATACTATTCAATATTACACTTTAGTAATTTTAATGATTTTGAATATGAAAAACAACTCTTGTCGCGTCATGTCGCCGCCATTTCGAATATTGCACATCAAAAAGCATCTTTAGATCTCACAAAAATCCTTCAAATTTTTTGCAGAAATTCGCTGATTTGCAAGTTTGAGCTATTTGAATAATTCAATATTTTACATATATTTTGACAATATTTTTCATACAAAGTTTATTTAAAATATATACAACCACTATTCATACACATTTTGATCAAAATCGATCAAATATAAACAGAATTTGTGCTTTCACTTCAGTTTGATAACAATTTTAATTTAAAAAAAAAATCTTTTTTTCGAAGTTACGTAATTTGTGAATAACCCCTTCAGAAACAACAAAAACGCCAAAGAACATATTCAGATTACATATTTCATCGATTAAGGCGATAAAAATAGTTTTGGCCAAACTTCACTTTTTTCCGACCATTGTGCATTGGGTAGATGCAGCTCTCTCTATTTTTGACAACATTCGTGTGGGAGAAAGAGAAAACCGAGAGATTTTGGGTTGAAACTATAATCAATATACTTAATTTTGGGTAAAGTAAACTCAAAAATTAAGTAAAAATATGTCTCCGTGTATAGAGGAAGAATGTCGCTGGCGTCGCTGTCGGAACATCTCTTGCTGGCGGAGATTCGCGACTACGAAGCTGCTGATGTTTTCATCGGTTTTCTGTGAGAAAAACAAGGAGAGATATTTTTTGCTTTTTTTTTCACGCACACGATGACAGTTCCTTACGAGGTTTTCCGTTGGTGCGAGTGCTTTGTGGAATCTTTTTTTGTTTCGTTGTCGCGAATAGGGTTGTCGCAAAATCTCAATTAATCGATTAGTTGGTAATCGATTACACTGCGGAACACGTTTTTGTCTCTGTAGGGAATAGTTATAAGTGGGTAAATTATTGTTCATTTGGGTAATTATTCTGAAGAAGTAAAGTTGAAGTTCAATTTCAATAAAGATGATTATATATCGTCGAGAGTGTAGAAAAGCTCAGCATGAAGTAGTTCGCGGGAAAAATGAAAGCTTTCTTTGAATCAGTTTTGAAACGGATTTGCGTGAGAACGGACGTGTGTTTTACTGTTCCGTATTTATTGTGGGAGAGTATGATTTACCGCACAGGGGAATCTGCGTATGTTTCGGATTACCGGAAAAAGGAACGACCACGAGTTTTAGGAAAACTGAATAAAGGAAACTTTTACTCTACGTGTTTCTCGTCGAATGTACAAAGTTGAACTGAACACTGTCTCTTTCTCTACACACTGCTCTGCCGTCGCCGTTGGGGTGCGGCAGTCGCCCCAGTGGAAAAGTAATGCACAGGATGTGGTTGACGAGGGGCAAGACACTGCTTATTCTCTTCACTCCTCCTCAATGTTTGACGCTCGGCACACCGCCAACCAATCCAAGCTCGCTCGCGAAGTGATGATGCTTGACTCTTCCCAACGGTTTCGTTAGAACGTCCGCCTTCATGTCCTCCGTCGGGCAATACTCCAACGCAACCTCGCCTCGTTCACATAGGTTCTTCACGAAGTGGCGCTTTGTTTCTATGTGCTTTGACCGCTTGCTAGAACGCTCGGACTGAGCAAAGCTGAGGCATCCCTGATTGTCCTCGTGAACAATCGTCGCTGTAGTTTGCTCCTCTCCAAGATCACGAAGCAGTCGTCGCATCCAGACCACCTCTTGGCACGTCTCCGTTAGGGCAACGTACTCTGCTTCTAAAGTCGACAGCGTGACACAGTCTTGCCGGCGACTTGCCCACGAAACGGCTCCTCCTGAATAAAATAGCACGAAGCCGGTAGTAGACTTCCGTGTCCCGGTATCTCCTGCCCAATCACTGTCCGAAAATGCCACAAGATCTTCGTTATCACCGCCGAGAATCAGCCTCCAATCGCGTGTTCCTTTGAGGTAACGGATTACGCGTTTGGCTGCCGTCCAGTCACTCTCCGAAGGTGCACTGAACTTCCGGCCAAGTATTGCAGCACTGTTCATGATGTCGGGGCGAGCGCACACGGCAATATACATAAGTGCACCCACCGCGCTTCTGTATTTCGTAACGTCTTCTAACGGTTTATCGTTCACTTCATCACCAAGTAAACCCTTGTCCATCGGCGTTTTCGAAAACCTTTGCTTCACTGAGTCCCACTCTCGCTACCAACTGGTCTATATAGTTTGTCAGACTCACACTATACACATTGTCTTTCTTCTGTACTTCGAGACCCAGGAAACATTTCACATCGCCGAGGCATTGAATGTCAAAACTCTTCTTCAATTGTTCGAAAACACTGGTGATCACTTGTTCGCTCTCGCATGCCACGAGAAAATCGTCTACATAAACAATCAAGTACACTTTCTTCCCGTTCACAATGCCCACGAACAAACACGCATCAGCATCGCTTGCCTCGAACCCCATCTTCTTCAGCACTTCCGTCAGCCTCTCGTTCCAGCAGCGGGCCGATTGTCGCAGTCCGTATATGCTCCTACGCAGCCGGCATACAAGCTCCTCCTTGCCTTGAGCGACATATCCCGGGGGCTGCTTCATGTAGATTTCCTCGCTTATGTTGCCGTACAGATAAGCGGTTCGGACGTCTAGGTGCTTCACTACGAGATTCTTCTTTCCAGCCAATGCCAAAAGAGTTCGCAGAGTGGCATGGCGAGTCACCGGAGCAAAAACGTCGCCAAAGTCCACACCAGGAGTCTGGGTAAACCCCTGCGCCACAATCCGTGCCTTATAGCGCACGATCTCGTTGCATTCATTCCGCTTGAGTTTGAATACCCATCGGCTTCCAACTAGTTTCTTGCCTTTCGGGAGAGGAACTAGCTCCCACGTACCATTCTTTTTGTGGGACGCCATCTCACTGTCCATAGCCGATTTCCAAGCATCTCGTTCCGGGAAAGACATCGCCTCCTCGAAACTTACCGGTTCCAACTCCGAATGTGCTGCTACACCAACAACGTAATCTGATAGGTGGTTGGGTAGCACACCACGCGTCCGGCGGCCTGATTGCCGAACGCCTGCTCCTTGATTCGATCGCGCTGCTTCTTCACGGTCTTCTTCCTCCGAGTCCTCCTCCTCCTGCTTCACAGCCAGGGGGTCAGCTTCGGCATCCTGATCTTCCAGGTCGAAAAACATACTATCCTCGTCTTGATCTTCAGGCAGTTCCGCAGGAACATCCTCTTCTTCAGCTTGCTGGTCCGAGTTTTCCTTGAGCGGCCATACCACTTCAGTGTTCACGGGCTCCTGACTCGGATCCTTCGCCAGGCTGTGAGAAGATCCATCATCCAACTCCAGGAATCGCGCATCCCGGCTTATGGTGATCTTGTCGGTAGAAGTGTCGACAAACCTGTACCCCTTATGTTCTTCGGAATATCCAATGAAGCGAAGTTTTCGCGCTTTCCCGTCAAACTTACCGCGTTTAACATCTGGGACGTGTACGAACGCATGGCACCCATAGACGCGGAGGTATCCTAACTCTGGTTTGCGTCCGTGCCATTTTTCGAAGGGAGTAGTATCCACAGCACGCGAGGGAAGCCTGTTCTGCAAGAACGCCGCTGCCACCACTGCCTCTCCCCAATAACGCGTGGGAAGACTAGCATCCAGTAACATGGTTCGAGCCATCTCCTGAAGCGACCTATTTTTTCTCTCCGCAACGCCATTTTGTTGCGGAGTATACGCCGTAGAATATTGGGCCTTGATTCCCTCTTCCGCAAAGAATGTGCGCAATTCCTGGTTACAGTATTCGCCGCCGCCATCAGATCGGATGATCTTGGGTTTGCGGCCGAACAAATTTTGGACAAAACGAACATATTCTTTGATCTTACCTGGTGCTTCCGATTTCTTGGCGAGTAGATAGACCACGGTATAACGACTAAAGTCGTCAATCATCGTCATGATGAATCTCTTACCACCGGGGGTTGTCGTTTTCATTGGCCCACAGAGATCTGTGTGGACCAAATCCAACGGCAGCGTTGATTTGCGTTCCGCCACTTTCGGGATCGGATTCCGAGCCAGTTTGCCCTCGATGCACGGCTCGCAGGTAAGCCGAATGCCGCAGTCTACGACCTTCATCCCGTTACCTAGCTTCTCATCACTAATCCTGTTTATCACTCCCGGATGCCTGTGGCCAAAACGTCGGTGCCACTGGTGCTGGCACAGCGGATTATGCACCTTTTCTTCCACCTTCCTCGACACTTCACCAAGCTTCAACCGATACAAGCCACCATATCGGTCACCGACAACAACGACCTCACCAGTTTTGTCACGAATTTCACAACCTTTGGCTTCAAACACAGCCGTGAACCCTTTGGAGGTTAGCTTATCAACGGATATCAAGCCGCTCGTTAGCGACGGCACAAGCAAAACGTCGGTTAACTTCACATCAATGACGTTACCACTTCCACTCACACCACGAAGTGTGCCATAACCACAACCCGCCGTTTTCACAACTTTTCCGTCTGCCAACACAACACTCGGGCCACTTTTCTTAACCAGCTTAGTGAAAAACTGTTCGTCATTTGTCATATGACAGCTGGCACCACTATCGACATACCATTCATTGTTTTTCGCACTGTTGGTAGCCGAAAAGCACACATAACTTTTGTCATCGTTGGCTTTCTTCGCACTCTGCTTAGCTTCGGGCTTCTTCTTTTCATCGTCACCCTGCTTCGCATTCTTCCATGCCCGACAATCACGCCGGAGATGACCGGGCTTCCCACAGTGGTAGCATGTTTTCACCGCACTACTCTTCTCTCGACTCTTCTTTGTCGCACTTTTCATGGCGGTGGCTTCACTGCTCGCCGATCCACTCACTCGCCCAGAACGCTCATTCCGGCGCTCAAATTCTTCAAGCACTTTCACTTTAACTGCCTCCATCGTCGTACCCGCATCCAGCTGGCTTTGCAGCAAAGTTGCCAGCCCCTGATACGATTCAGGCAAACTTCTGAACAACAACACAATCTTGAAGGACTCCGTAAGAACGTGCCCCGCGGCCGCAAGCCGGTCATACACTTCTTCTAACTCGCGAATGTGACACTCAACGTCACCACCTTCCGAAAGATTCATGCTCCACAATTTGTTCAGCAATGCCACTTGTGTCGTGATTGTCGATTTTTCATGGTACGCACATAACTTGTCCCAGTACCCTTTCGCCGAATCAACACTTTTCACTAGGCTATATTGGCTTTCTTCAATGCAAAGCCCAATAGTCGCCCTCGCCTTTTGATCAGCCTTTTTCCACCGGTCGTCCACTGGCTCTGGCTTCGGTTCGGCAATCACATGCCAAACCTCCTCACGGGTGAGCAACATTTCAATGCGGAATTTCCACGTGTTCCAATTTCGATTGTTCAACTTCTCGAAAGCGAGTCCCTTGAAATCCGCCATTTTGCAAATGCACTATTGCGGCGCTTATATTAAATCCACATCCAGCGGCGGCGGTAACGCGCAGAAGATATGCGCGCAATTCAAACGCAACGTCAAAATTCAAGTAGGCTTGGATTTTTTCGTGCTTCAAGGACACAAATGATTCAAATTTGCTAAATCTGTAACATTTATTGATATTCATTATCACTGCGACGGTATATCGACATTTTCAGATAATCGCATTACGTGGATTTATCTTGCAGAGCACAATACCACCGCCGATTAACCACTCGCGACGCCGCCAAACGAAACGAAAATTTCTCAAAAATTTCCTCCCGCACTTTCCGAAACGCAAACCGGGCTCATAACCTGTGGGAGAGTATGATTTACCGCACAGGGGAATCTGCGTATGTTTCGGATTACCGGAAAAAGGAACGACCACGAGTTTTAGGAAAACTGAATAAAGGAAACTTTTACTCTACGTGTTTCTCGTCGAATGTACAAAGTTGAACTGAACACTGTCTCTTTCTCTACACACTGCTCTGCCGTCGCCGTTGGGGTGCGGCAGTCGCCCCAGTGGAAAAGTAATGCACAGGATGTGGTTGACGAGGGGCAAGACACTGCTTATTCTCTTCATTTATAAGAGCGCAGTTTACGACAATGTCGCGGTCGGTAGGGACACAACGTTCCCTAGTTAAATGTGATCGTACAAAAGTGTTCATTTTTTTTTACTCGAGGAACTCGGCCACGAACAACTTGGTTTTACGATGACCATCGGTATTTTTTTTTCTCGACTTTTTCTGCGTGGAAACTAGTGGGTCAATGCCGCACTGCAGTTTACAGAGCTGTTTTGTTGCAATTGTCTACAGCGGTAATATGAAAGTTTTTTTTTTTTTACCTTGTGTTTGTTGATTACGGACCATCGGATAATGAAGCTTTCAATGAATTCGATCGCAATTCAAGCACTTGTAGAAGTTAGTCGCGTTTACAGTTAAATTGTTTTTTTAAGGGTTGGCTGTGTTTTTTTGAGTTTGTGCTGGATGAAAGTGTTTGTGGGACAAAGGGAAGAAAAAGTGAATGGCCGTCAGTAATAATGCTAAAATGAGAAAAGGATGATGAAAGGCATGAATAGTGATGTGATAGATTATGCTTTTGTGCGATAGAGAAGCAAAAAGTTTCGCAGCAAACAAAGAAGTGCATGATTAAACAATTTTGTTTATGTTTACTTTTTCACAGCAAACAAAATGCAATTTTGTCAGTTGTCACAACAAAAAATACCTCGTCAACATTGCACTACTTCGGAGGCAATAATTGGATTGGTCATTAAGATTGGCACCAAGGTAAGTGTAGATAGCAAAAAAAACGAAAATCGGTGAAGGATAAGTGATCTTTTGAAAATTCTTTAAATTGGAAATTCTCGGTGAAAAAACTACGGAAAATTAAATCAAAGCGCTAAAAACGAATCTTTCAACAGTACAAAAGTGCATAAAAGTGGAATAGTGGTCAAAAAAGTGGAAATTGCGCGGAAAGTTCGGTTTTTCTGAAGCGTTTTGGCGTGTTGTTAAGGCGTTGACGTGGTTGCCGTCGTGTTGACGTGGTTGCCGTCGTGTTTGTTTTTCGTAATTCGCCTAATGTCGGATCCCGGAGCGAATTAGTTAACTGTTAATGTCCTAACGGGGAAACGTCTCGTCGGTTGGGCAATCCCGGTCGCCGCGCAACGAAGAAATAAAAACACACCCGAAAAAGTGGCATTGTAGCGGACTCGAGTGTTTCTCAACAGTACCACAGGAAAATGCCACAAGCCAGCCAGCGGATGACAACGAGATCCCAAGACAAGGTAACGAGGCTTGGAGGAAGGAAAGGTGACGTGACCATCCCTGAAAAGTCGGCTAGGAAAACCGGAGGAGTGAAAAAGACAGCTGTAATCGAATGCGGAAATGCACAACCTAGCATGGAACCAACGAGGATAGTGTACTTGGAGCCGATTGATTACGAGTCCCCAATCCCAAACCACCCGCTGGATGTAGGAAAGCTGCTGTATGATGGAGGCTTCAGTAAATGCAAGGAAATCCAAAAAATTGGAAGGTTCCGGTACAAGCTGGAACTGGAAAGGGCTGAAGACTTCAACCAGCTGAGAGAAATTGACATCGCATCGAAGAACCTTAAGTTTTATGCTCCAAAGCTGCGTAACGAAACCTTGTTGTTCGTGCCAAATGTACCGTTGGAGTATACCGAGGAGGATCTTACGTTAGGCATCACGACTCACGTGCCGGTGAAAAAGGTTGAGCGGATCAAGAGGAAGAACCGAACCGGAGACTTGGTCAATTCAAGGAACGTGAAAGTGACGGTGGAAGGAACAGAGGTTCCGAGGTCAGTGAAAATCTTCACCGTCAACTTCAGGGCGGAGTTGTATGTATTTCCGGTGAAACAATGCTTATTGTGCTGGAGATTCGGACACACCAAGGTGAGTTGTACTGGGAAAGCAAAGTGTGTAAATTGTGGTCAACACCACGATGCACAAGAGGAATGCGAAGGGGCTACTCGCTGCATAAACTGTAACCAGAACCATCCGGCAAACAGTAGAGAATGTCCGGAACGAGAACGGAGGTCGAAGATTCTCAAGGTGATGCAGTGCAACCGGGTACCTTTTGCAGAGGCCGAAAAATCGTATCCAAAAACGCAGAACCGGTTCTCAGGACTTCTGGATGAATCGGAATTCCCAGATTTGACAGCGGTGGAAACTCCGACATCGCCGAGCAGAGGAGCAGTACCGAAGACGACAAGGCGAATCAAAACGGGACACCAGGTGAGACGACGCAGCAACGAAACTGGGAGAACAAGCCAAAGTAGCAGTAGGCAGCAGATCAACGAATATCCAGCAAACCGATCAAGACCAACGGAGTGTTCGATCGCTCAATGTGGAAATCCTCATAGGGCAACGGAATTTGAGAGGTTCATGGACCGATTGAGGGCGGACATAAGGCGATTCTGTAGCGGAAATGATTGGATGACCCCCATTGCCCAATTGCGAAACAAATTAGAAGCTAGACTTCAGCAAGATAGGACAGAGATCGAAACAGATCAGTTGTTAATTGAGATCAGCATAGAGTTAGGGAAAATCCTAGAAGGAGAAACAGCTTCCGAAATGGAACATCAGAATAACACACTGGACCACCACAATGGACCATAAAACGTTAAAAGTTATGCAGCATAACATACAAAGCGTAAGACAACCAGAAACACGGGAAGAACTCTATGCATATATGATCTCTAACAACATAAATATAGCATTACTGCAGGAAATTTGGCTCAAGGAGAATGAACCATTTTGTTTCAAAGGACACTATCTCGTCTCAAAAAGGCGTTCTGAAGGTTATGGGGGAGTGGGTATTTTGATTGCTGACTCCATAGCAGGACAGACGATCGAACTTCCGGAATTCGAAATCTTGGAGGTAGTAGGATTCCAAATAACCAGAGGTTTTGATCCAATCAACCTGTTCTCGGTTTACTTACCACCGATGAGGTCAACGAACAACGGAGTGCGGGAGGAGCTCATGAGGTTTTTCTCCCTGATAAACACCATGGAGGGGGAGATAATAGTAGGCGCTGATTTCAATGCGCATCACGTGTCATGGAGTCCGGAATTTCCGACATGCAGTCGCGGTAAGATGCTTAACGAAATGATCGAGGACTCGCAGCTAATAATGCTGAACGACGGCTCCAACACAATGGTTAATCCACCTGGTGGTAAGGGCTCGGCCATTGACCTCTCATTGGCAACTGCTGGACTGACTAGGAAAATCACTTGGACGGTACAGGAAGAAGAGTTTGGGAGCATCCATCTAACAATACTACTGGAAGTGAGTAGTACTATCCCGATTGTTGAACGAACGATTACAAGGGTCAACCAAAACACTTTGGTAAAGGAACTAAATGGTATCAGGCCTCAATACATTTACTCGCCCGAAGAAATGGTTGCTGTGTTCGACGAAGCGATAGAGAAGGCATCTTTCAGCTTCAAAAATAAAAAGGCTAACTATTTGAAAAGTTGGTGGACGGATGAGATCGCCAACCTATACGCAAGCAAAAGGGAAGCACTGAGGGGTTACAACCGAAACCAAACCGACATCAATTATGTACGGTTGAAGAAAGAACGAGCACGGTTTAAGAGAGAAGTCAGAAGGACCAAGCGGAAGTACGTAAGAGAAATGACCGAAAAAATCGACGAAGCGACCCCTGCCAGACAACTCTGGAATATTGTGAAGGGAATCGACACAGCCCTCGCAGGAAATCACAAGAAAGGAATCGAGCTTACTCATGAAGAGGGAAGAAAGTTCATGGACCACTATTTTGGGAACAAGTTCCAGGAAGTATCCTTCCCAAAAGCGTCCACAGAAGAGACGTTAGGAGCATATGAGATGGCAATTAGAGAACGCGAACTTCAGCCCGTACTGCAAACTAGAAAAAGTTATTCGGCGCCAGGACTCAATGGAATGTCGTATGCTGTGCTGAAGCAGTTGAATCCAGATATGCAAGGTAAGATCTTCGAAATGCTCAGTAAGGTTTTTGTGTCTGAGAAAATACCGGACCAGTGGAGGAAGACGGAAGTCAGACCGATTCCGAAAAAAGCATGGATCGCTGAACAACCAAATACAATGAGACCGATAGCTTTAATTAGCGTGGAAATTAAGCTGATAAATTCTGCAATCAAAAACAGATTGGTAGAAATAGCCACAATCAAGAATATGATTCCGGAGCTCTCCTTCGGATTCAAAAAACATGTCTCGGCATCGACTTGTGTGAACTATGTTGTAAACTCCGTGCACAAGGCTAAGGAGGATGGGAAAGAGGTTTTCGTGGTGTTTCTGGACGTCAGTATGGCATACGACTCGGTGAGTACCTCATCCTTGCTGAGGATCCTAGCTGACTTAGGAGTGCCGGAAAAAATTGTTTCCTGGCTATACGAGTACCTAAAGTATCGAAGAATGATCCTGAAAACGCAAAATGGAACGATAGAAGTCGAAGTCTCCGAAGGATTGCCCCAAGGTTGTCCTCTTTCTCCGGTCCTTTTCAACCTGTACACGGCAAACTTACATGAATTGTCTGAGGAAGGCTGTGAACTGGTGCAGTTTGCCGACGATTTTGCGGCTATCATCAAAGCAGATTCAGTGGAAGAAGCAGCCGAACTGTGTTCAAGATTCCTACCCAAATTGTTCGACAAGCTGGAGTGTCTGAACTTGAAAGTGAGCAGCCAAAAGTCAGCAATCATCCCCTTTACCAAGAAGAGACTAGAAGGTCTAAAAGTAAAGGTGCGTGGTGAGCAAATTGAGCTGGTTAATACACATGCGTATCTGGGCTATGTACTCGACAGAGGACTCACACACAGAAAGCACATCGAAGCGGTGAAGGAAAAAGCGGGCGCCAAGATGGGCCTACTGAAGATGTTGTCAAGGAAATCGAGTGGAGCAAACCCTGAAACACTGGTGAAAATAGGGAACGCTCTCATCCGTAGCAGAATGGAGTATGGCGCAACTGTATATGGAAATGCAGCGAAAACAAATTTAAACAAGCTTCAGGTGCTGCAGAATGCGTACATACGTAAAGCAATGCACTATCTAAGCAGCACGCCAATCCATGTTATGCTAGCCGAAGCAGGACAACTCCCGATGAAGCAGAGGATTGAAAATCTGACCAAGAGGGAGCTCATCAGAACAATATGGTATAGTGTAACAAAGTTACAAACTTTCCTTCCTAAAATTAAAAAAAAAAAAAACTAAAGGTATTCCTTATGCTGTAAAAAAAAAAATGTTTTCAATCCCTGCCTAAATTAAATTCAAACCTGAACAGCATACGAAATATGCCCTCGTCTAAATCCACAGCGAAAGCGTTCCCACTCTCTGATTCGTATCTAATGCAGACCAAAGACAGTTCAAGTCGGCGGTTTTCGATACCGAAAGTGAACGGATGTAAAACACGATCCCTAAAACAATAGCCTCGCGATACGATATAGGATGAAAGGTCCAGAAAACAAGATTAAAGGCTCTCTTAGTATTTGACCACCGAAGAGTAAGGTTGCCCTCTTGAGAAGTGCGAAGAAAGTTAAAAACGTGATAAAGCAATACGATTAGAAAATCTTGTTGATTTGCCAGTGATTAATAGACTGTAAACCCAAGTGAAATAAATCTAGTGAGCACGGAGTGATTTGTAAGTCCCGTAGAAATTATTACAAAGCTTATAAATCTAATCGAATGTCTTATTTAGGCTCAGTACGTCGAACGAGCACCGTGCACAAAGTTTAGTTAAATCACGTGGTGTGAATAACAGGTAACTCCTTAGTTAGTGCTCACTCTTCCAGTCCTAATTGTTTTGTAAACCCGTTTGAAGGCTTTCCTTCAAATGAAGGTCTAACCCCCAGGACCAGTCTAAGGCCGTAGTGTATCGCCACCCGTGACGCCCCGTGTGAAAATCGCCAGTAGTGACGTGATGCGATCGTCATTGCGTCATCAAGTTTTGTGAACGGTCCCTCGCCCGTGACAGTTAAACGGGATAGCCACTAGTCCGACTCCCAACGGCGAACGGAATCTCACAGCGATCGTACTGAGGTTACGACGGTTACGTTCGGCACTGAGAAGCACCTCTTGCCTACCATCAGGGGCAACCACGTGCCGCTGGAAGCACGGCTACTACGTGCCGCTGGCCTCGAGATTGCAGCGAATGGGCAGTAGCGTACGCAGGAGTAAAGAAAAAAGGGCAAGTAGCAAGAAAATGGAAAAATTGTAAAAACTAATTAACACTAGATATTAAGCACGAATCGATGGAATAAGGCGTGAGGCAGATTAGGCATTGCACAATAGTTGCACGAATAAAAAAAAGCTCGGGAAAATGTTACAGAACCGTTTCAGTGTTATTGAGCCAATTCCATGAACTAGTGGTCATACAAAGGGAAATTTTTAATCCAGTTTTACTCCGGGTTCGACGTAGGATAGGCTCTGGATTTGGAAAACCTTCAAAGGAAACCGGTCCACCCTGTATTTTTATAATCTTTTGGTTGTTGCAGTTAGCTCGTGCGTTCAGAAGTCTCGGTTTTGGATTGGAGGTCTAAGACAAGGACTCGCCCTGAGGTCTCAGTCGGGTACGGGATTTTGAGATAGACACGCTCCTTCGCGGTAAGTCTCTGCACTTGCCTGGCGCTTAAGCGAAGGCTGTTTCGCTCCTTCCTTTTTCCACCCTCCC
This sequence comes from Aedes aegypti, assembly GCF_002204515.2. Lineage (NCBI taxonomy): Eukaryota > Metazoa > Arthropoda > Insecta > Diptera > Culicidae > Aedes > Aedes aegypti. Next base: position 206,111,509 of record NC_035108.1, read on the forward strand.
AACTCCCGTTACATTTGGCGCCCAACTAACGGATTTGAGTAAAACGATATTAGATTATTTTTGGTTTTTGAACTATAAGCATATTTTATTGAACTCTTTTTCATTCATTTTTAGTTGTTAAGTTATTGAAATATTGAATTAGTTATTTGAGGTGAATTAGTTGAAATTTTACGTTTAAGTTGTATATATTTTTGATTTTCACAATATTATTAGAAGCATTAGTGTTATATTTGACTGAATTTCTTATTTTTCCTCTATTTTGGGTTGCTGAGTATACCTGAAAAGAAAAACAATATTGTAGATTAAAACATGGATTCCGAACGAATGGGACAGTTTGAATCGTTTATTAATCCCAATGATTTATTGGCTGATGAAGTTGAATTCGAATTAAAAATAAGGTGTTTACCCTTGGAGGGAACCCTACAAGATAGGCGAAATGCTTTAAGAAACGCTCAATTGGAAGAAGTTAGGAAACCGAGACAGTTGAGGGGAAAAAAATCAATCGTTGATGAATATGGCTTGGTGAAGGAGAAAGTTCTGGACATAAAGCATGTTCTAGAGTTATTCCCCGAGCCGAAACATATTTCACGTTTGAGACACTATAGATTGAGAATGATGAGGGCAAATACGGTTACAAGAGAACAACAAAGACTCCGAGATGGATTGATTGCGGATATTGAAGGTCTGATTGATAGGTACGGAAGTCCTGAAGATAGAAGAAGGAGTGCAATAGAAAATTTCACCAAAAAAATTGACGAAATTCAGTTTCAAGACGAAGAGGGTCTGTTAGACATAGCTGCAGGAAGTCGCGAAAATATTCGGGAAGAAAGTAATCAGGAACCCTTACTTCCAAGAAGAAGAGAAACGATAAATCAATCACACACAGGGTCTCAAGTTGAGCAATGGAAGGACGAAATAAACAAGTATATTCAAGATACTTTGTCCACCCAATTGGCATCAATGATGGATCAGCTGAAATCAGCAATGAATCAGCAATCATCATCGACCCCTGTTTGGTCAGAACAAGAAATATTGCCACCACCTCCGCCACTATCCCCGCTACCACCTATTCCAACACCACCAGCAGACCAATCAATTGCTCTATCTAACCCATTTTCTCAACCTCTAACTCTACAACAACCCTTGATACAACCTCTGTCACCAAATCCACCAGCTCCACATCCTGTGGCTCAACAACAACAATATCCACATCAGTTTGAACAGCAACATATACCAGGTTGGCCACAAGAGCCACAACTAAGAGCAGAACCTCAAAGAAACAGGGAGGGTCCACCTAATAATCGACCAGTTTACCCTAATTCAGTGGCATCTCATGTTTCATCACTGAGGAATATGCCACCGGTACAAGGGGTGCGTCTACAGTCAGATTGGCGAAACAAATGGCAGGTTCCAATTAGTAAATGGAGAATTAATTTCAGTGGAGATGCGAGAGGGCCTACTGTAACACAATTTGTCAATAGAGTGGAAATATTAGCTCAAAATAATAGGATTCCCGAACAAGAATTACTTAGCCAAGCCAACTTTCTTTTTAAAGAAGGCTCGGAAGCAGAAGAGTGGTATTACACATTTTGCCACAAATTTGTTAACTGGACAAGTTTCAAACACCAGCTTCGACTTCGCTTTGAACTCCCTAACAAAGACAAAGTAATTGAACGACAAATGTTAGACAGAAGGCAATTGCCTCAGGAAACATTTAATGCGTTCGTCGGAGCAATTGAGAAATTAGCTCAGCAGCTGACCAAGCCCATGACCGAAGCCAGAAAATTAGACATACTTTTGGAAAACATGAGAGATAGCTATAAGCCGTTCCTTACGATTTATAGGATAGACCGTATTGAAGATTTGATACTCATTTGTCATGGATTAGATAAGGCGATGTATCGTAACTATACAACTTATCCACGACACAAAACCCATCAAATTAACAACATAGAAGAGGTAGATTTGTTGGAAACTCAAGAAGAAGAGACTGAAGAGCTAAACGCAATCACTCAAGTAATCAACCGAAAGAAAAATGTCGAAAAGCCAAGGGCTATGACTCCGAATGCAACCAATGCAGGACCAAAACCGGAGGCAAATGCTCAGAATAACATTTTGTGCTGGAATTGCCGCCAGTTTGGTCACTTCTGGAGGGATTGTAACCGACCAAAGAAGATATTCTGCCATTTCTGTGGACAAATGAACTGTGTTACATCTAATTGCCCAAATGATCACCGTTTTCCTCCAACACAGCAGGAAAACGAGTACACGGAAAGATCGTAGGGAGGGATTTTTCTGTTTCGGATGAAAACACTCCCACAAGCTTTTCGAAATTTGCTCAATCTTTCAACATAAATATTAAACCACAAAAGTGTCCTCATATTCAAGTGAATATTTTGGGAACTACTGTAAATGCGCTACTAGATTCAGGAGCGAGTGCTAGTATAATAAATTCCAAGGAATTAATTGAAAAACATCAATTCCAAGTACAACCTATCAATCTTCAAATAAAGACAGCGGATGGGACTGTGTACGGCTGTGAAGGTGTAGTACAAATTCCATATACTTACAATGGACATACGAATGTGGTTCCAACGTTGTTAATACCGCAGTTGACGAAGCAACTGATCCTAGGTGTCGACTTCTGGAACACATTCCAAATCGTCCCTGCGATTTCCGAAAATGGAGCGATTCGAAGAATTGCCTCCGAAGGGACCGATGAGAGCGAGAGCCTCTACTTAGTAGAAGATCACTTCACGGATCAGGAGGCGATCATCTTGTTCATCGAACCAACAGCTTCAATCGTTGAACAAAAAAAAGATGATACGCCGGATGATAGCCTAGAGCTGCCATTTGCAGAAAATCCTAAAAAAGTAGAAAGAATTAGTACAGAACACGAATTGTCACCAAAAGATTGCAACGAGCTACAAGAAATAGTTGATATCTTCAAAAATATTAACGATGGAAAATTAGGTCGAACCAAGGTAATCTCGCACAAAATAGAACTGGTTCAAGGAGCAAAGCCGAAAAAGCCACCTCAATATCGATGCTCGCCACACATTCAAAAGGAAATAGATAAGGAGGTCCAAAGAATGCTGGAATTAGATATTATTGAAGAATCTACGTCTGAGTGGTGCAACCCTTTACTACCAGTAAAGAAGGCATCTGGTGAATGGAGATTATGCCTAGATTGCCGAAAAATTAACGAAATCACTAAGAGTGAAGCTTACCCATTCCCAGACATGTTGGGCATATTGGGCCGAATTGAAAAATCAAAGTATTTTTCAATAATAGACTTATCAAAGGCCTACTGGCAAATCCCCTTGGAAGAAGCCTGTAGGGATCTGACGTCATTCCGAGCGGGGCGACAACTTTTTAGATTTAAAGTTATGCCTTTTGGGCTCAAGGGTGCACCGACGACACAGACTAAGCTCATGAACATGGTTCTAGGATTTGACCTAGAACCAAATGTTTATGTATATTTGGATGATATTATTATTATCTCAAATTCCTTGTCCGAACATTTCCGTCTTCTAAGAGTTGTCGCGGAAAGGCTAAAAGAGCTAAATTAACAATTAGTGTAGACAAATCCAAGTTCTGTCAAAAAAAGATTTGTTACCTAGGGTACATTCTATCGGAACAAGGCCTAGCAATTGACAGTGAGAAAATTCGTCCAATACTAGACTTCCCAGCACCAAAGACACAGAAAGAAGTTAGAAGGTTCATTGGCATGGTATCCTTTTACAAAACAGTTCATTGACCGTTATAGCGATCTAACATCGCCAATAACTGACTTGCTTAAAAAGGGTAAGGGAAAAATTGACTGGACAAAGGAAGCTGAAGAAACCTTCTTGAAACTTAAATCTGTTCTAACGTCACCAAGCGTCTTGGCAAATCCTGATTTCAGAAAGCCATTTATAATAGAATCGGATGCGTCAGATGTTGCAGTTGGTGCAGTACTTGTCCAGATTCAGGACAATGTACGGAGGCCAATAGCGTTTTTCTCGAAGAAGCTGTCTGCGTCACAACGAAAATATGCATCTACGGAAAAAGAATGCTTAGGTGTTATCCTCGCAATCGAGAAATTCAAACACTATGTTGAGGGATCTAGGTTTACTGTTGTTACAGATGCCCAAAGCTTAATCTGGTTAAATAAAATCAGCGCGGAAAAAGGTTCTGCAAAATTGATTCGCTGGGCGTTAAAGTTACAGCAGTACGATTTTGAATTACAATACCGGAAAGGTTCACTTAATATCCCAGCAGATGCGTTATCAAGGGCAGTAAATAGCATTCAGATTCAAGACGCTGATTACGAAAACTTGAAAAAAAAAATTTTGAATAATCCCGATAACTATAAAGATTTTCGAGTAGTCAGGAATCGAATTTACAAACTCGTGCAATCAGGACTCTCTGACGCCAAGTTTCAATGGAAGTATATTCCACCGAAACAAGAGCGACTACAGATTTTACAAGATGCCCATGACAATTGTCACTTTGGTCGAAATAAGACTTACAAGAAGCTCTTAGAACGGTATTACTGGTCAGGGATGGAGAACGACGTCCGCCAGTATTGCAAGGGCTGCGATACTTGTAAGCAAACCAAATATCCCAATATCAACAGTAAACCAATGATGGGAAAACAAAAAATGGCTTCACTACCATGGCAAACTATTTCAGTAGACTATATTGGCCCTCTTCCCAGGTCACGGAAAGGTAACTCTGTCCTATTGGTTGTAACAGACCACTTTTCGAAGTTTGTGATAATTCAACCAATGCGGGAAGCCAAAACGGCTGCTTTGACAAAATTCCTCGAGGAAATGGTATTCCTATTATTCGGGGTCCCGGAAATCTTGATATCCGATAACGGGCCCCAATTCAAATCGAAAGAATTTGAAAGATTATTAAAAAAATATCACGTTACTCATTGGCGTAACGCCAATTACCACCCCTGTAACAACCCAACTGAGCGAGTCAATAGGGTGATTGCAGCAGTTATAAGAACATATATAAACGACGATCACTCCGACTGGGATCGAGACATCCAAAAAGTAGCGATGGCAATTAGAACAGCTGTGCATGAATCAACAGCGTTCACGCCATATTTTGTAAATTATGCACGTAACTACATCAGCTCAGGCGTTGAATACAGTCACTTGAGGGACACTAACCCTGACATGTCGGTTGAGCCAATGGAAATGAACGAAAATCTCAAAAAGATTCACGAAACAGTTAAAGAAAACCTGCGGAAAGCGTATAATAGATACTCCAAGCACTATAATCTCAGATCAAATCAAAACGCCCCAACCTATGAAATCGGCGAGACTGTCATGAAACGAAATTTCTTCCAATCGAGCAAATCAAAAAAATTCTCAGCCAAGTTAGCCAATCCTTTCTCTCCAGCGAAAATCATAGCGCTAATAGGTTCATCCTGATATGAGTTGGAGGACTTGCATGGCAACAAACTAGGAGTTTTTCCATGCAAGCGATTTACAAAAGAAGTAAACAACAGGGTTTCCAGCTATGTACGTTGCCTTTAGTGCACTAACTACGGATCTAATCCATAAAAACACAAACTTACGTTTGGCCCCCAGAGTGCAGCGGAAGGGATTGTCTCCAAAAACACATTCCATTCACTACGAGCAATTCTCCTTCCAGCTCCTCTTTCTGACCGCGAACAACCCCTGAAAAATAAACAAAAATAGAACAGTGAGAATGGTTAAAAATAGCTTTTCAAACTTCATTGTCCCAATCACAAAATAGTCGCGTTCACTAGAATAGGCCGAGTAGATTTCAGCTAATACAGCAACAAAACCCAAGTTCCATGTTTTAATTTTTATCTCTCTCACTAAATTACACTACTGCAAATCATTAATACCATATTTCATTAAAAAACTCACTTGTAGTAATCGTTGGCGTGCATTTATCAGCAATAGGTGATAAAATTCGTATCTCCATCAATACAGCAGCTTTCTCTGAATATTTTCTTCACCGGTTTATTTACATTCAAATTGTCAAAACTTATCGATTCACTCCGTTTCATTCCGACTGGTACAGTAGAGGCTCAATGTTGGGAACACCATCAGTAAGTTAAGTTGATGTTATTTTGAACATCGTCATTGAAATGAGATTGTTTTGAATGAAATGCAAAACGGTCGACTATAATAAGTTAAATTTTGGAATTTTCTGATCTGATTCGGAAGTAACAGTTAATATGCATCATTTAAACAATGATTGATTATATTCGAGAGGTTTCTCGAGTGAACCTAAAAAAGGTGTTATCGCGTTCATTTCGCTGAATTTCTCCAAAATGTTGGAGGTACCCAAAAGGTTTTTTTTTGGTAAAGTTAAAATTTAGTTCTAAGTTCAGTATTGTGAAATGGTGTTCCTCACAAATTCCCAAAGCAACAAAAATAAAATACCCATACAACCAATTCAATATTTCTTACCACATTAGGCAATAGTTTATTTGTTAGAGTAAAAAATTTGTTCATAGTAGAGTTCAATTAAATATGAGTAAAATTTTGATATAACTGGTTAATTTTTTAGAGAAAAAAAATAAATTCAGTTTCCTTCATTTATTTTTTTTTTACCGTTGGTAGGGGGTAATGTAACAAAGTTACAAACTTTCCTTCCTAAAATAAAAAAAAAAAAACTAAAGGTATTCCTTATGCTGTAAAAAAAAAAATGTTTTCAATCCCTGCCTAAATTAAATTCAAACCTGAACAGCATACGAAATATGCCCTCGTCTAAATCCACAGCGAAAGCGTTCCCACTCTCTGATTCGTATCTAATGCAGACCAAAGACAGTTCAAGTCGGCGGTTTTCGATACCGAAAGTGAACGGATGTAAAACACGATCCCTAAAACAATAGCCTCGCGATACGATATAGGATGAAAGGTCCAGAAAACAAGATTAAAGGCTCTCTTAGTATTTGACCACCGAAGAGTAAGGTTGCCCTCTTGAGAAGTGCGAAGAAAGTTAAAAACGTGATAAAGCAATACGATTAGAAAATCTTGTTGATTTGCCAGTGATTAATAGACTGTAAACCCAAGTGAAATAAATCTAGTGAGCACGGAGTGATTTGTAAGTCCCGTAGAAATTATTACAAAGCTTATAAATCTAATCGAATGTCTTATTTAGGCTCAGTACGTCGAACGAGCACCGTGCACAAAGTTTAGTTAAATCACGTGGTGTGAATAACAGGTAACTCCTTAGTTAGTGCTCACTCTTCCAGTCCTAATTGTTTTGTAAACCCGTTTGAAGGCTTTCCTTCAAATGAAGGTCTAACCCCCAGGACCAGTCTAAGGCCGTAGTGTATCGCCACCCGTGACGCCCCCGTGTGAAAATCGCCAGTAGTGACGTGATGCGATCGTCATTGCGTCATCAAGTTTTGTGAACGGTCCCTCGCCCGTGACAGTTAAACGGGATAGCCACTAGTCCCGACTCCCAACGGCGAACGGAATCTCACAGCGATCGTACTGAGGTTACGACGGTTACGTTCGGCACTGAGAAGCACCTCTTGCCTACCATCAGGGGCAACCACGTGCCGCTGGAAGCACGGCTACTACGTGCCGCTGGCCTCGAGATTGCAGCGAATGGGCAGTAGCGTACGCAGGAGTAAAGAAAAAAGGGCAAGTAGCAAGAAAATGGAAAAATTGTAAAAACTAATTAACACTAGATATTAAGCACGAATCGATGGAATAAGGCGTGAGGCAGATTAGGCATTGCACAATAGTTGCACGAATAAAAAAAAGCTCGGGAAAATGTTACAGAACCGTTTCAGTGTTATTGAGCCAATTCCATGAACTAGTGGTCATACAAAGGGAAATTTTTAATCCAGTTTTACTCCGGGTTCGACGTAGGATAGGCTCTGGATTTGGAAAACCTTCAAAGGAAACCGGTCCACCCTGTATTTTTATAATCTTTTGGTTGTTGCAGTTAGCTCGTGCGTTCAGAAGTCTCGGTTTTGGATTGGAGGTCTAAGACAAGGACTCGCCCTGAGGTCTCAGTCGGGTACGGGATTTTGAGATAGACACGCTCCTTCGCGGTAAGTCTCTGCACTTGCCTGGCGCTTAAGCGAAGGCTGTTTCGCTCCTTCCTTTTTCCACCCTCCCAACTCCCGTTACAATAGGACACCGTTAATGAAATTCGTGGGTGACACAATGGATAAAGCAATTGGCAACGAATCATTCCTCACTGAAGTAGCAGAAAAGCACCTAGATTTACTATTCCAAGTACACCCATCGGACAAGGAACTACCCATGCTGAGAAGGATGCGTCCCATAGATAGAGTGGAGATGGAGAGAATAGTAAAAACTACGTTGGTCGAAGAAAGACCAAAAAAAGAAAGGACAGCACCGAGCGTTTGGCAGGCACTGTTTAAGGAAGCGTCACAAACCGTGTATAAACACCACAACAAAATCTTCACCGATGCGTCAAAGACTGCTGCAGGAACGGCCGTCGCGGTTTTCGATGAAACAGACTCAACGACTATAGCGGAGAGCATCAACGAGAATTACTCAATCACGAACGCTGAGTTGCTTGCCATTCTAAGAGCAATTGAAACGACTAGGATGAAAGGATACAGGAGAGCAGTCATCTTTACGGATTCGAGAAGCGCGTGTGAAATGTTACTAAAACTACGAGAAATCGAGGATAACTTTTTGCTGGGAGAAATTTACAAAGAGCTTCTGGAAATATCAGGAGATGTGTGCAAGATCCAGTGGATACCAAGCCATGTGGGTATTCAGGGAAACGAGATTGCAGACCAACTGGCAGTGAACAAGTCGCGAGAGAGACAGTCTAACTGCCAGGGAATAACCGCAGGAGATGCGCTCATTCTCAGCAGCCACGAAACATGGGAAGATTGGAACCAAGCATATAAGCGGGTCTCGGATGAGAAAGGAACATGGCACTACCAACTGATGGAAAGGCCAGGTCGGAAAATTTGGAGCAAGGGACTCATCCTGAGTCCAGATGAAGTGAAAGTTCTGAACAGAATAAGAAGCGGGCACTGTTTAACCAAAGACAGGAAAGCAAAATGGGGCTGGGAAACCGACGAACTCTGTGAGTGGTGTGAAATTCCAGAAGATCTCAAGCACATACTATATGACTGCCCACGTTACAATCAGAGTCGAAGCAATTTTCCAGCACTGGAATACATGAAACCCCTGGAAATTATACTGCAGGAAGGCTGCGAGGAGGAAATGAAACAGATTGTAAAGTTCTTAAAGGCAAACGATATACACATCTAAAAAAGCAACATTATGTTGAGAACCTATGAAAAGCAAAGGCCTACTTCAGTGGCGAGATGGACCAAACCTGCTCTTAGCCTGTCTGAACGACAAATACAAAGAAAAAAAAAAAAAAAAAGATTGGCAGAAAGTGGTTTCATTTAACGAGAAAATGCGAAATGCGAGTTGATTCAATATAGGTTTTCGATGGTAAGTGTTTTCAATTTTGATTCGCCTATAAACGGCATCTGTGACCTTTGTATAATTGTTTAGTTAAACTCAGAGACGTTCACTAATTTGAACGCTGTTTCGGAAAAAGCTAAGGTGCAGCTAGGTGTATTTACCTAAATGGATACTATTTCTATATGCATTGTAATGATTCGTTTGTGATGTGCGTATAACAACTTTCACTAAGTTTCAATTATTCAATGATTAGTATTATTCTTCTATTAAATAATGTAATACAAGCACACATTTTATAGTAAATTGAGCAATGAAGTGATCTTGGGGATGTCTTTGATTGTTCATGTTTTGCAACTTGTCCTAAAAGACTTAATTGTTAATTTTCGGCAAACCAAAGACAATTTTTAAAATGAAGATATTCTGAAGTGTCACATTTCTTCGTTTTACGAAACGGTCACATTTTATTCCATTTGAGATAAATAATACTGTGAATAACATGAGAAACACAAAAGGAATTCGGACATGATTAATTTTACATTTCGAGATTAGTCCAAAAATTGATTTAGTTGTTAAATATGATATATATGCAAGATTTTTATTTGATTGTATAATCATTTTTAAAAAATGATTAAATTGGAATTGCGTTGGTTGATTGAAATATAACAGTTTTGCAAAAATCATTCGAATATAAGTTGGCTCATATTGATCTTAGATAAATGAGGCAACATCTATTACATTATTTGAAATGACCTAAAAGATGCGCGTTGAAAGATACATTTAAGTGAGGTGTTCCATAGAAGCACAGTTGGGCCCAGTCTAGCCTAACGGAAATTGAAATCCAACTCTGGAATGGGGTGGTGGATGATTTTAAACTACCAACGGACCTAAATCGGTCACACGAAATTTAAAATCCAACTTGGAAATGGGTTGCTAGATGATTTGAAACTCGATCGAAATTTAAAATCCAACTCGGGAGTGGATTGGTCGATGGATTTGAAATACCATCGGACCTAGTCGGGTCTAATGAAAATTGAAATCCAACTCTGGAGTGGGTTGGAAGATGATTTGAAACTTGATCGAAATTCGAAATCCAACTCGGGAGGGAGTTGGTCGATGGATTTGAAATACCATCGGACCTAGTTGGGTCTAATGAAAGTTGAAATCCAACTCTGGAGTGGGTTGGAAGATGATTTGAAACTTGATCGAAATTTGAAATCCAACTCGGGAGTGAGTTGGTCGATGGATTTGAAATACCATCGGACCTAGTCGGGTCTAATGAAAATTGAAATCCAACTCGGGAGTGGGTTGGTCGATGGATTTGATGTACCATCGGACCTAGTCGGGTCTAATGAAAATTGAAATCCAACTCTGGAGTGGGTTGGAAGATGATTTGAAACTTGATCGAAATTGAAATCCAACTCGGGAGTGAGTTGGTCGATGGAATTGAAGTACCATCGGACCTAGTCGGGTCTAATGAAAATTGAAATCCAACTCGGGAGTGGGTTGGAAGATGATTTGAAACTTGATCGAAATTGAAATCCAACTCGGGAGTGAGTTGGTCGATGGAATTGAAGTACCATCGGACCTAGTTGGGTCTAATGAAAATTGAAATCCAACTCTGGAGTGGGTTGGAAGATGATTTGAAACTTGATCGAAATAGAAATCCAACTCGGGAGTGAGTTGGTCGATGGATTTGATGTACCATCGGACCTAGTCGGGTCTAATGAAAATTGAAATCCAACTCTGGAGTGGGTTGGAAGATGATTTGAAACTTGATCGAAATTGAAATCCAACTCGGGAGTGGGTTGGTCGATGGATTTGAAATACCATCGGACCTAGTCGGGTCTAATGAAAATTGAAATCCAATTCTGGAGTGGGTTGGAAGATGATTTGAAACTTGATCGAAATTTGAAATCCAACTCGGGAGTGAGTTAGTCGATGGATTTGAAATACCATCGGACCTAGTCGGGTCTAATGAAAGTTGAAATCCAACTCGGTCGTGCGTTGATCGATGGATTTGATGTACCATCGGACCTAGTCGCGTCTACGCTGAAATGGATTCGGTAGATTATTTGTTTGTGTGTAATGAGAATTGAAATCCAACTCTGGAGTGGATTGGAAGATGATTTGAAACATGATCGAAATTTGTAATCCAACTCGGGTCTAAGCTCAATAAAAAAAATAGCATGACTAAGATCAGACAGAACTGTACGTGGTGTATTAGAAAATGTAATGTATGATGTGAGAAAAAGCTTGTGAAACTTTCTCTGACTTTGCTGCTAATGAGATGCTTCGAGCCTGGTAAGCTCAATCCAAAGTAGCATAACTAAGATCAGGCAGAACTGTACGCGGTGTATTAGAAAATATAAATTATGATATGAGAAAAATCTTGTGAAACTTTCTCAGACTTTGCTGCTAATGGGATGCTTCGAACCTGGAAGCTCAATCCAAAATAGCATGACTAAGATCAGACAGAACTGTACGTGGTGTATGAGAAAATGTAAACTATGATGTGATAAGAATCTTGTTAGAATTTTTCTCTGACCTTGCTGCTAATGGGATGCTTCGAGCCTGGTAAGCTCAATCCAAAATAGCATGACTAAGATCAGGCAGAACTGTACGTGGTGTATTAGAAAATGTAAAGTATGATGTGAGAAGAATTTTTCTCTGACTTTGCTGCTAATGGGATGCTTCGAGCCTGGTAAGCTCAATCCAAAATAGCATAACTAAGATCAGACAGAACTGTACGTGGTGTATTAGAAAATGTAAAGTATGATGTGAGAAGAATTTTTTTTCTGAATTTTCTGCTAATGGAATGATTTGAGCCTGGTAAGCTCAATCCAAAGTAGCATAACTAAGATCAGACAGAACTGTACGCGGTGTTTTAGAAAATGTAATGTATGATGTGAGAAAAATCTTGTGAAACTTTCTCTGACTTTGCTGCTAATGAGATGCTTCGAGCCTGGTAAGCTCAATCCAAAGTAGCATAACTAAGATCAGGCAGAACTGTACGCGGTGTATTAGAAAATGTAAACTATGATATGAGAAAAATCTTGTGAAACTTCCTCTGACTTTGCTGCTAATGGGATGCTTCGAGCCTGGAAGCTCAATCCAAAATAGCATGACTAAGATCAGGCAGAACTGTACGCGGTGTATTAGAAAATATAAACTATGATGTGGGAAGAATCTTGTTAGACTTTTTCTGACTTTGCTGCTAATGGGATGCTTCGAGCCTGGTAAGCTCAATCCAAAATAGCATGACTAAGATCAGACAGAACTGTACGTGGTGTATTAGAAAATGTAAAGTATGATGTGAGAAGAATTTTTCTCTGACTTTGCTGCTAATGGGATGCTTCGAGCCTGGTAAGCTCAATCCAAAATAGCATAACTAAGATCAGACAGAACTGTACGTGGTGTATTAGAAAATGTAAAGTATGATGTGAGAAGAATTTTTTTTCTGAATTTTCTGCTAATGGAATGATTTGAGCCTGGTAAGCTCAATCCAAAGTAGCATAACTAAGATCAGACAGAACTGTACGCGGTGTTTTAGAAAATGTAATGTATGATGTGAGAAAAATCTTGTGAAACTTTCTCTGACTTTGCTGCTAATGAGATGCTTCGAGCCTGGTAAGCTCAATCCAAAGTAGCATAACTAAGATCAGGCAGAACTGTACGCGGTGTATTAGAAAATGTAAACTATGATATGAGAAAAATCTTGTGAAACTTCCTCTGACTTTGCTGCTAATGGGATGCTTCGAGCCTGGAAGCTCAATCCAAAATAGCATGACTAAGATCAGGCAGAACTGTACGCGGTGTATTAGAAAATATAAACTATGATGTGGGAAGAATCTTGTTAGACTTTTTCTGACTTTGCTGCTAATGGGATGCTTCGAGCCTGGTAAGCTCAATCCAAAATAGCATGACTAAGATCAGACAGAACTGTACATGGTGTATGAGAAAATGTAAACTATGATGTGATAAGAATCTTGTTAGAATTTTTCTCTGACCTTGCTGCTAATGGGACGCTTCGAGCCTGGTAAGCTCAATCCAAAATAGCATGACTAAGATCAGGTAGAACTGTACGCGGTGTATTAGAAAATGTAAACTATGATATGAGAAAAATCTTGTGAAACTTTCTCTGACTTTGCTGCTAATGGGATGCTTCGAGCCTGGAAGCTCAATCCAAAATAGCATGACTAAGATCAGGCAGAACTGTACGTGGTGTATTAGAAAATGTAAACTATGATGTGAAAAGTATCTTGTGAAACTTTCTCTGACTTTGCTGCTAATGGGATGCTTCGAGCCTAGTAAGCTCAATCCAAAATAGCATGACTAAGATCAGACAGAACTGTACGTGGTGTATGAGAAAATGTAAACTATGATGTGATAAGAATCTTGTTAGAATTTTTCTCTGATCTTGCTGCTAATGGGATGCTTCGAGCCTGGTAAGCTCAATCCAAAATAGCATGACTAAGATCAGGTAGAACTGTACGTGGTGTATTAGAAAATGTAAACTATGATGTGAGAAGAATTTTTCTCTGACTTTGCTGCTAATGGGATGCTTCGAGCCTAGTAAGCTCAATCCAAAATAGCATGACTAAGATCAGACAGAACTGTACGTGGTGTATGAGAAAATGTAAACTATGATATGAGAAAAATCTTGTGAAACTTTCTCAGACTTTGCTGCTAATGGGATGCTTCGAGCCTGGTAAGCTCAATCCAAAATAGCATAACTAAGATCAGACAGAACTGTACGTGGTGTATTAGAAAATGTAAAGTATGATGTGAGAAGAATTTTTTTTCTGAATTTTCTGCTAATGGAATGATTTGAGCCTGGTAAGCTCAATCCAAAGTAGCATAACTAAGATCAGACAGAACTGTACGCGGTGTTTTAGAAAATGTAATGTATGATGTGAGAAAAATCTTGTGAAACTTTCTCTGACTTTGCTGCTAATGAGATGCTTCGAGCCTGGTAAGCTCAATCCAAAGTAGCATAACTAAGATCAGGCAGAACTGTACGCGGTGTATTAGAAAATGTAAACTATGATATGAGAAAAATCTTGTGAAACTTCCTCTGACTTTGCTGCTAATGGGATGCTTCGAGCCTGGAAGCTCAATCCAAAATAGCATGACTAAGATCAGGCAGAACTGTACGCGGTGTATTAGAAAATATAAACTATGATGTGGGAAGAATCTTGTTAGACTTTTTCTGACTTTGCTGCTAATGGGATGCTTCGAGCCTGGTAAGCTCAATCCAAAATAGCATGACTAAGATCAGACAGAACTGTACGTGGTGTATGAGAAAATGTAAACTATGATGTGATAAGAATCTTGTTAGAATTTTTCTCTGACCTTGCTGCTAATGGGACGCTTCGAGCCTGGTAAGCTCAATCCAAAATAGCATGACTAAGATCAGGTAGAACTGTACGCGGTGTATTAGAAAATGTAAACTATGATATGAGAAAAATCTTGTGAAACTTTCTCTGACTTTGCTGCTAATGGGATGCTTCGAGCCTGGAAGCTCAATCCAAAATAGCATGACTAAGATCAGGTAGAACTGTACGTGGTGTATTAGAAAATGTAAACTATGATGTGAGAAGAATTTTTCTCTGACTTTGCTGCTAATGGGATGCTTCGAGCCTGGTAAGCTCAATCCAAAATAGCATGACTAAGATCAGGTAGAACTGTACGTGGTGTATTAGAAAATGTAAACTATGATGTGAGAAGAATTTTTCTCTGACTTTGCTGCTAATGGAATGCTTCGAGCTTGGTAAGCTCAATCCAAAATAGCATGACTAAGATCAGGTAGAACTGTACGTGGTGTATTACAAAATGTAAACTATGATGTGAGAAGAATTTTTCTCTGACTTTGCTGCTAATGGGATGCTTCGAGCCTGGTAAGCTCAATCCAAAATAGCATGACTAAGATCAGGTAGAACTGTACGTGGTGTATTAGAAAATGTAAACTATGATGTGAGAAGAATTTTTCTCTGACCTTGCTGCTAATGGGATGCTTCGAGCCTGGTAAGCTCAATCCAAAATAGCATGACTAAGATCAGGTAGAACTGTACGTGGTGTATCAGAAAATGTAAACTATGATGTGAGAAGAATTTTTCTCTGACTTTGCTACTAATGGAATGCTTCGCGCCTGGTAAGCTCAATCCAAAATAGCATGACTAAGATCAGGTAGAACTGTACGTGGTGTATTAGAAAATGTAAACTATGATGTGAGAAGAATTTTTCTCTGACTTTGCTGCTAATGGAATGCTTCGAGCTTGGTAAGCTCAATCCAAAATAGCATGACTAAGATCAGGTAGAACTGTACGTGGTGTATTAGAAAATGTAAACTATGATGTGAGAAGAATTTTTCTCTGACTTTGCTGCTAATGGAATGCTTCGAGCTTGGTAAGCTCAATCCAAAATAGCATGACTAAGATCAGGTAGAACTGTACGTGGTGTATTAGAAAATGTAAACTATGATGTGAGAAGAATTTTTCTCTGACCTTGCTGCTAATGGGATGCTTCGAGCCTGGTAAGCTCAATCCAAAATAGCATGACTAAGATCAGGTAGAACTGTACGTGGTGTATCAGAAAATGTAAACTATGATGTGAGAAGAATTTTTCTCTGACTTTGCTGCTAATGGAATGCTTCGAGCTTGGTAAGCTCAATCCAAAATAGCATGACTAAGATCAGGTAGAACTGTACGTGGTGTATTAGAAAATGTAAACTATGATGTGAGAAGAATTTTTCTCTGACTTTGCTGCTAATGGGATGCTTCGAGCCTAGTAAGCTCAATCCAAAATAGCATGACTAAGATCAGACAGAACTGTACGTGGTGTATGAGAAAATGTAAACTATGATGTGATAAGAATCTTGTTAGAATTTTTCTCTGACCTTGCTGCTAATGGGATGCTTCGAGCCTGGTAAGCTCAATCCAAAATAGCATGACTAAGATCAGGTAGAACTGTACGTGGTGTATCAGAAAATGTAAACTATGATGTGAGAAGAATTTTTCTCTGACTTTGCTACTAATGGAATGCTTCGAGCCTGGTAAGCTCAATCCAAAATAGCATGACTAAGATCAGGTAGAACTGTACGTGGTGTATTAGAAAATGTAAACTATGATGTGAGAAGAATTTTTCTCTGACTTTGCTGCTAATGGAATGCTTCGAGCCTGGTAAGCTCAATCCAAAATAGCATGACTAAGATCAGGTAGAACTGTACGTGGTGTATTAGAAAATGTAAACTATGATGTGAAAAGAATCTTGTTAGATTTTTGGTCTGACTTTGCTGCTAATGGGATGCTTCGAGCCTGGTAAGCTCAATCCAAAATAGCATGACTAAGATCAGGTAGAACTGTACGTGGTGTATTAGAAAATGTAAACTATGATGTGAGAAGAATTTTTCTCTGACTTTGCTGCTAATGGGATGCTTCGAGCCTAGTAAGCTCAATCCAAAATAGCATGACTAAGATCAGACAGAACTGTACGTGGTGTATGAGAAAATGTAAACTATGATGTGATAAGAATCTTGTTAGAATTTTTCTCTGACCTTGCTGCTAATGGGATGCTTCGAGCCTGGTAAGCTCAATCCAAAATAGCATGACTAAGATCAGGTAGAACTGTACGTGGTGTATCAGAAAATGTAAAGTATGATGTGAGAAGAATTTTTCTCTGACTTTGCTACTAATGGAATGCTTCGAGCCTGGTAAGCTCAATCCAAAATAGCATGACTAAGATCAGGTAGAACTGTACGTGGTGTATTAGAAAATGTAAACTATGATGTGAGAAGAATTTTTCTCTGACTTTGCTGCTAATGGGATGCTTCGAGCCTAGTAAGCTCAATCCAAAATAGCATGACTAAGATCAGACAGAACTGTACGTGGTGTATGAGAAAATGTAAACTATGATGTGATAAGAATCTTGTTAGAATTTTTCTCTGACCTTGCTGCTAATGGGATGCTTCGAGCCTGGTAAGCTCAATCCAAAATAGCATGACTAAGATCAGGTAGAACTGTACGTGGTGTATCAGAAAATGTAAACTATGATGTGAGAAGAATTTTTCTCTGACTTTGCTACTAATGGAATGCTTCGAGCCTGGTAAGCTCAATCCAAAATAGCATGACTAAGATCAGGTAGAACTGTACGTGGTGTATTAGAAAATGTAAACTATGATGTGAGAAGAATTTTTCTCTGACTTTGCTGCTAATGGGATGCTTCGAGCCTAGTAAGCTCAATCCAAAATAGCATGACTAAGATCAGACAGAACTGTACGTGGTGTATGAGAAAATGTAAACTATGATGTGATAAGAATCTTGTTAGAATTTTTCTCTGACCTTGCTGCTAATGGGATGCTTCGAGCCTGGTAAGCTCAATCCAAAATAGCATGACTAAGATCAGGTAGAACTGTACGTGGTGTATCAGAAAATGTAAACTATGATGTGAGAAGAATTTTTCTCTGACTTTGCTACTAATGGAATGCTTCGAGCCTGGTAAGCTCAATCCAAAATAGCATGACTAAGATCAGGTAGAACTGTACGTGGTGTATCAGAAAATGTAAACTATGATGTGAGAAGAATTTTTCTCTGACTTTGCTGCTAATGGGATGCTTCGAGCCTAGTAAGCTCAATCCAAAATAGCATGACTAAGATCAGACAGAACTGTACGTGGTGTATGAGAAAATGTAAACTATGATGTGATAAGAATCTTGTTAGAATTTTTCTCTGACCTTGCTGCTAATGGAATGCTTCGAGCCTGGTAAGCTCAATCCAAAATAGCATGACTAAGGCCAGACAGAACTGTACGTGGTGTATTAGAAAATATAAACTATGATATGAAAAATCTTGTTTAATTTTCTATGACTTTGATTAGAATAAAAAAGTGCGAGATTTTCATTTTCATAGATTCTAAGTAAGAGTAGAGGAGAGGGTGAATGTAGGGAATAGTTATAAGTGGGTAAATTATTGTTCATTTGGGTAATTATTCTGAACAAGTAAAGTTGAAGTTCAATTTCAATAAAGATGATTATATATCGTCGAGAGTGTAGAAAAGCTCAGCATGAAGTAGTTCGCGGGAAAAATGAAAGCTTTCTTTGAATCAGTTTTGAAACGGATTTGCGTGAGAACGGACGTGTGTTTTACTGTTCCGTATTTATAAGAGCGCAGTTTACGACAATCTCCAGCACCAAAATACCGCTATTCACTTAATTAAGGGTTTCTGAATCCATTGCCGTTTTCAGAAATAGCATAGCACGTCTAGTTTTTGAGATATTGACTGTTGAAAATGCAAAAAATGACTATTTCAGCCAACTTGCATGCAAGTTTGCCAGCTTGTAAGGTAATATATTGGCTTAATTTGCCACAGAATTCAAACTTTATGTGTATAACAATACTTATCATCAAAGTTTGTATTACTTTCGTTACGGAAAAGTTATTTTTTGATGGTTTAGAGAATTGTTGTATTTTGCCATATAGAAGAAACGAAGAATTTTGTATGGAGACTGCAAGCATGTAGAAAAAATCGGTTTAATCGAAATTTAATCGCGCAATTTCAATCAAATTATGTCTGAAATGAAAGTTCTAGTTCTATTTTGTATGTTTGGTGGATTAGATTACAAAAAAGTATGATAAATTGTACTTTAAATTTCATGTAAACATTAATAAAACCTGTGTTTTATACAACTTTGGCGACCTGTAGCTAAAAATTGTGACGTGCTGGAACATTTCTGAGAATGGCACCAGATTCAGCAACCCCAAATTTACTAGAGACACATAATTTGATCCTTGAGACACGCAAAAATGTCATTTTTGTTACGCTGTGTTACAGTTCAAGAATATCGATTATTGATAACGATTAATCGACTAGTATTTTTCGATTAATCGAATTAACCGACATTTTTTCTGTAAATATGAGTTTTTACTGCTATAAGGTACACCGGAGTAGGCTAAAACGGGTGAGGCAAAATGAAATACTAAGCTTTAAACATGATGACAATAAGTGTTAGCAGGTTTTTCGTTCCTTAAAGTTGGTTTCATTTGTTAGCACAATGTTTCTGTAGTAAAATTTTAAATTATTACGAAATTTTACATTTCATGTAACCCTAGCCGTTTCAACTTGCCCGAAATTTAATTGAAAAACAGTTTTAAAAATAGTTCCTAATAGATAAATTCTTGTGAATTCGGATGGACATGCACGATAAAATTCTTTTAAAATTTAATAGAATTTATCCAATTTTCGAAGCATGAAGCTGAGGTTCATGGCTTAGTAAATTGTTTCTTCAAGATATATTTTTTAAAATCAAGATGAATTTAGGTATGTTATTAGTATACTATTTAGTATATTAGTATTTAGTTGAACCAATGGCCTACACTTATAATTCTGAAGCTTATCCTTTCCTTTCTCATTGTTCATGATTTCCATTATGGAAATGAAAAAAAAATAACATAGAACTGACCCATATATGCAGAACATACATGAACGAGCTTTGTGGAAAATTTCTGTTCCTGGAGAATAATTAGATCGTACTTCCATTGAAATTTGTGATATTTTTATTAATGGTAAATTGTAGGGAATAACATAAAGAATTTGTCAAACAATTCGTATTTATCAGAACCACTAAAAATGTTTACGGAATTGTTGAAAAATTCTAAGGATATTTTGAAATGAGTTTCTACACGATTTTCGAATGAACTTTGAATTCGTTTTTCAAGAAATTTTAATATCTAATATCTTAAGGACATATAGGAAGGAATTCCTGTCATGGCAGTGAAAATGGCTTCCTCTCATATACAAACACATTTCTGGAAGTCCACATTATTTCTCAAAATATTTCACTTACCTGCACTAAGTTCACTCACAAATTGCTAACGAGACATCAGAACACTATTACCTTACGATTTCCGTAATTTTAACACTAGTAGCTGGTGGAAATTTCATGAACCGTTCTAATTTCCAACACGGACGTTTAACTTTGCTACAATTGTTTACACTTATCCGCCTGCGAACGATGAACACTTTTCGCCTAATTTTAGCACTTTAACTAAACATAGAACCTCCTACACAGTTTACTTTCACTACTTGTTAATTAAAGAACAATTACTGGTGGATTTCTTATGAAAACAACTTAAAATTTCACCAAACCGTGCTAAAAACAATCACTTGATCATATCATTTCGCTTTTTTTATTTTTCTAATTTTACGCCGGCTGCTCGCTTGCAGGGCTGTCAGATACGTTGATGGTTACGTACGACATCAAGCAACCCAAGTAACCATGGAGCATTATATAATTGCATATATAATGCAGTTGCATTGCCGTAAGCCTACCATTAAAGTAGTTTAAAAGTGGAAAAGGGCCCTTTTACAGTTGCACTAATGCAAAAACGACGATAAAGCAATGAAGCAATTTATAAAGTAACATTAGTGCAGCAGTGCAATTTATAAAGTGATATTAGTGCATTGATACATTTGTAATGTAGAGTTAATGCTTTATTGCTTGACAACTCTTGAAAATTGTCGAATAAAAGCAATGTTACATCAATGTTGTTGATATGCAGTAGAATACGTGCAATGTTATAATGCTTGTGGTTACTTGGGAATCTTATTTAGTCGAAGGGGAAAAGACTCAAATTGAAGTAGCGATTACTGGCAACAACGTCTTATCAATTATAATTTTACTATTACCAACAAATAGGAGAATATTTTTTGTGTACCATTACTTTTATACAGTTATTAGTGGATTCAAAGGAGTTTCACCTTAATACCGATATTCAGTTTTCTCAGGTAAGCTCTGTTTAGGTTACTTCAGAGTTTTCTACCTTCTGAATATTTGTTTCACAATTCTGCAAGGAGGAGAACGGTAAAGATAAAAAGAATTTTTACTATTGATCTATGCGTTTGCTTTTTTACATTATAACCTAGCTATCCTGGCATACTGCACGTTCATGGGCGTTTATTCTACAAATTATAACACACAATTTCCTAACGTTATCTATAAAGTTTATGGAATTTCCCCTCCCATGCGTCTGAGTTCTGGACAAATACATCAGTGAAAAAAATTCAAATCCGTTGACCCGCTCTCATCTCAACTCTTGACTAGGACTGGTATACTGCCCAGAACTGCATATTTGTCACTTTCGACATTTTTGACAATTTCGAGTTAATACCGTGGAGAGTCATCAAACGATGAACACTTACGATCAACTTACTGAAATCTGTGAGATTGTTCTAGAAAATACGATCAAAAATACCAATTTGTTTGCCAGTTGTAATCGCATAACAGTCACATTGAGATTATACAGGAGCCTCGTAATGTTGTAGCAATGAAATTTCTATCAGAATTATTATCTGACTATTCTCCCAATATGCAATATTGTCTATACAAAATGTCAATCTCAAGTAAGCACTTTTGAGTTCACGGTAATTTAAAAAAAATTTACTTTCTTGCCATACTACCATAAAATCCACACTTGGTGTTCCATTTATTTAATGCCTACTTTTGTCGAATGTTACAAATATGCAGTTATGGACAGTTAGGACTGGAACTTTTAAGTTCTTTCCTGAAAACAGACACCAAACTGGAACCAGGAAAAAAAAACAATGAAAAACCAAACAAAAGTTAAGAAAACAAAGAGAAACTTAGCAGGAAATAGGGGATATAAGATCGATGTATAAGAAGAAGAAGAAAAAGAAGAAGAAGAATAAGAGATCGATTAGCCATAAATTCTGACCAGAAATTTCTATGAAGTTTTTATAGATTATTTTTTTATTATTTTCTCGCGACATTACCATAAGTGTTACTTTTCGTATTACTGTATGCATTATGTCATGATTTTCACTAGGAACTTCATCTGAATATAATTAAAATTTCCCAGTCTATTTTCTAAGTATGTCACCAGAGAAACGTCAAGGATGTTTTTCAGAAATTATTAGTGAAAAACTGAATTTAGAACTATACCATTTAATTCCACTAGCGTTTGTACCCTTTGACAGATACGCGTATTTCGTCCTTAACTGTAAGGCCGTCTTCAGTGTCATGTACTAGACTCGACTTGGAAATTGTTGGATTATTTTTCGAAATAAATCTGGGGGTAAATTCTAAAAAGAATTTTAATGACGAAAGCTAAACACACGGAAAATAGTCACATTGAATGGTACGAGGCGACTTTAACATGACATATAAAACACAGCTTTGAGATTTTTTCTGTTATGCATAACAAATTTTGTTTGTTTCCCTGTATGCGACGCTTCGTATTGGTATACTAGTTCGCTTTAAATTATTTGGAAAAATATACAATTTTTTGATGTGCAAATTTATTTTTGATTAACAGGAAATCGTAGCTAGACGGTAGTTTAAAATAAATTTTCTGATACTTTTGACTCGTGAAAATGTCCAGGCAAAACTGGTGGAGAAATCTTCAAGGAAAATTCCTGAGGAAATGTTGGATAAATATCTAGAATTTAATCCTTTAAGAATTCATTTAAAAATTTTAATAAAAAAGGCAGAATTCTTGGAGTAAGACCTGGATATTTCCCCTTTCTCATTTTCATTTCATGAGATTCCTCCAGCAAAACTACCAAGGAAACCACATGAAACCCCTCCAGAGATGCCTTCATGAATACTTCAAGAAATTTTGCTTCAGAAATTCTCAGTAGATTTTTTTCAGTTTTTTCCTTCGCGATTTTTTTTTTCAAAAAGTCTGCCAAAGATTCCCCTAGGCATTTTGTGTACGAGCAGCTTCAATATTTTGCCATGAAGAAATATTGAAATCGCTATAACTTTTTTGTTTCTCAATATATTTGCACCACCACAAGTTCTCAAAAATATCTTCTATTTTAATAATCTGTATTTGTTTTGATCATTGGTCATCTGTATCCGGTGATGTTCCAAAATTCTTTCGGGGACCGACGCGTAGGCAATGACCCACTAGGGCGATTCAAATTGTAAAAATGTTTGAAAATCCAATCTTCCATATGCTCCTTACCAACCTTACCATAAAAATAGTGTTCTGTGAAATTTTCAGCTTTCTAGGTGGTGATTTAAAGGTTGCCCAAAGACAATGTTGGTTTATATGGAAATTACTATGGAGAAATTTTGAGAAATGTTTCAAACACACTAGTACTGTAATGTAAGTAGAAACTCATCATCCCATATTGAAAACTCATTCTTCAAGCCTTATTGAAGGATGTTGCTGAAGAAACAAATCGCTTTTAACCTTCGGGCTGTCGCGTTGTTGTACTTTGTACAACAGTTGTAATTTATATGCTATCATTTTGCAACAAAGATGTCTATCGACACCAAACCAAAATGTATTCCTCAAAAATCTTCTTAAGAACAATACTCGACAGTTTTTATTTACAGTGTGGCCCTTTATAATACGGTAAAATCAACAAATGTACATGGAAGTCGCATATTAATGAACGCACTATGTACGGTTCGAGGAAACCACAGTTTGAAATCGTCATATCTTAAAATCCAGATAATATAGAAACTTGGGGTTTTCATAAAAGTCATTCTGGAGGTGAAGCGCTATCTGATGGTACCTCATTTAATTCGGAATTTGACCGCTAGGTGGCACTAGTGGGCATGGAAGTTTTACTTTTGTTTTGCAGATATTTCAGGATCCTGACTATTTAGATGGATGTCGTCTTCGGCAAAGTTGTTTGGTAAGTTAAGTACTATCATTTTTCGAGCTAGTTGATTCAAAATTTTGCCACTAGGCGGCGCTAGTGAGCATGAAACTTTTGTTTGCAGATATCTCAGGAGCCTGACCACTTAGAAAGATAGTGTCTTCGGCAAAGTAGTTCAGTAGCTCAAGGGCTATCATTATTTGAGCCAAGAAATAGGGTACTTTGCGGTGCTAGTGAGCATGAAATTTTGTTTTGCGGATACTGCAGGATCTCGACTTTTTAGGCAGGCGCCTTCGGCAAAGTTGTTCAGAAGCTCCGGGATTATCATTATTTTGCAAAATCTCGAACTTTAAGGATTAAACAAAGAAAGAATTTGAGCTACTGAACAACTCTGCCGAAGACACCATCTTTCTAAGTGATCAGGCTGCTGAGATATTTGCGAAACAAATGTTTTATGCTCACTAGCGCCGCCTAGTGGCACAATTTTGAATCAACTAGCTCATACAATGTTAGTCCTTGAGTTACCGAACAACTTTGCCGAAGACGTCATCTTTCTAAGTGGTCAGGATCATGAGATCTGAGAAACAAAAGTTTCATGCTCACTAGCGCCGCCTAGTGGCAAAATCCCGAATTTCTTGGCTATAATAAAAATAGCCCTTAAGCTACTGAACAATTTTGCCGAAGGCGTCATCTTTCTAAGTGGTCAGACTCCTGGGATATTCGCTAGACCAAGGGTGTTGTACAAAGTACAACGCGCGACTACTCGCGTTACAAAAATTCGCGCGACGACCGAAAGGTTAAGTTAATTTTGTTCGGGATTTTTTTACATGTTTTGCAGGGCTATAGTCTCATATAATGCTAAATGATTGCAAACAAACTCATGAATACCTCTTCTGCTATCCGTCGAATTGAATTTCTCTCTTCAGAAATTTTCTTTATTATGGTTTGAAGAATGAGTTTTCACTTTGGGATAATAAGTTTGTACTTACATTACAGTACTAGCGTGAGTGGAACATATCTCAAAATTTCTCCATAGTAATTTCCATATAAATAGACATCGTCGTTGGGCCACCTTTAAATCACCACCTAGAAAGCTGAAAATTTCACAGAACACTATTTTCATGGTAAGGATGGAAAGGAACATATGGGAGATTGGATTCCCAAACATTTTTAAATTTTGAACTGCCCTAATGATCCACGTTAATATCTCAAGTTTGACGAGAATCTGTTGTGAAACCGTTGCAACCGTTTTTTGAGTAATCAGCTTTTATGCTTTTGGTACAACTGCGGCCGTAACAAGATCTTGAAAACTTAAAAAACATCATATTGTAGTTTTGGACTTCTTGAAGGGAACTCAACCGATTTGAATGGTTTTTTCAGTGAAGCTCTTTATTACCTGACACTGTATAGCCCGCATTTTTAATAAATCGTTTAAAAAAAAAAATAGCGGCCTAAGAAATTTTATATGAGAAGTGTCGGTTCCGTAATGAATACCGGATTATATTCAAAACTAGACGACCAATGCTCAATACCGACACAAAATCCAAAAATAGAAAAGTTTGTTGAGAATATGTGAAAAAAGGTGCAAAAATATCGAGAACCAAAAAATTTATCGCAATTTGAATATTGTTTTTTTGGTGATGAGATGAAGCTGCCGGTAGAGAAATTAAGAATTATACTTGGAATTATACGAGTCGCTTCTGTTTTGCTGCTACAGTTTTTCTTCTTCGGGATTCCTTTAAAAATTCCTACAAGTATTTAGATAATTCATCCATGGATTCCTTTATAAATGGCTCTAGTACAACTTTCAGGGATTGCTTATGGGTCTCCTTCTGAAATATCTTGGCTGCAAGTATTTTGTTTGAAATTCCTCTAGGAATTCCTTCAAGAATTTTTTTAGAAATTAGTTTAAGGATTTCTCCAATCATTGCTTCAAAAACATCACTTGGCTCCTCCGAAACATTTTCCAGTGGTTCTATCAAGAGTTCCTCCAGGAATTTCTTCAGAGTTTCAAAAAAAAATCTCTTTGAGGTTCTTGAAGAATTCCTCCAAAAAAATCCTAGGATTTTACTTTATAAATTTATCCAGAGATTCCTCTACGACTTATTCTAGGAATTGTTCCAGATTTTTTTCAAGGGATTCTACCTGTTTTTTACAGTCATTTCTCCTAAAATCGGCCAAAATTTCCTCATGTTATGTATTTCAGTAATCCCTTATTTGTTCTTACATGATTTCCATGAAGTCTACCGATAATTTCTCAACAAATTCATCCTGAAATTCCTTCCAAGGTTTCTTTAGTAAAAACAACAAGTTTTATTCCTGAAATTCTATGAAGAATACCTGTAAAAACTCATCAATTAGGATGTATCAATGTACATCTGAAAACTCCTCCTGGAATTGACATTTTTCTTTCTTTCGGAATTTCTCCAGTTATTTCTCCTGGGTTTTCTTCAAAAATATCCTCCAGATTGTTTCCTGGAATTCTTTCAGGAAATACTCCAAGAATTTCTCCAAGAAATCCGAGGAAAAGTTTTTATTAAATGCCCTGGTTGAAATCGCTGAAGAAATCTCTTAGTAACGTCTGGAGGAATTTCTGAAGGAGTTCTCGCTGGAATCCTAATAATATTTTTTGGGGGAATCCCTTGAACAATTCCTAGAAAAATCAGGAGGAATCTGTGAACGACTCCTGGTGAAATTCTTGAATCATTTTCTGTAAGGATTCTTAGGGCAAATACTGCAGGTGCACAAAGAGGACGTTGTGTACGGTCTCATGAGGGTTTTCTTGTAGTGTCTTGCATAAGAATCCTAGATGGAAGTAATAGAGAAATATTTTGGAATGTTTTTGGGTAACGCTAGAGATTATTCCGACAGTTTTTTCTATTTATTTTTTTAAATGCCTGGAGGAATAGCCTTGAAAATAATGCCTGAAGGAGTCTTGAAATGAATTTCGAGACAATCTCTACCAACTTCCTGAATAAATTCCAAGAATCCTTTGAAGAAATGCCTGGACGAATCACGAAATAATTTGGGAAGGAATCCATAAAGGAATTTCTGAAGCAATTCCTGAAAAAATGAAGGAATTTCATATTTGAGCTTCATGTTGAATTCCTAGAGACATCTACATGGATTACACAGCTATAAATATTCCTAGAGATCTCTTTGGAAAAATCTTCGCAATGTGATTCCTGGAGCAATTTTTGGATAAATCTGTGGAAAAATCTGTACAAGTTTATTAATCTATGAATTCCTGGATAAATTATGGATTCCATGATTCTACCCAAGTAACCACGAAGCTATATATGAATACTTTATGTTTGCTCTATAGTATGCTATCAGGTTTTGTTTTAATGTGACATAACCTTTAAGAGCTTTATAAAGCATAATTAAAGTGGGAAAGGGCCCCACAACAACCAAATTAATGCAATACTTGGTAAAGCAGTTTTAATGCACAAGCCCTACTAAAGCATTTATGTTTGTATATTTAGGGTTCATGATGTATATTAGCTTAAAATAATGTATGTTTAGAGCTTGCGTTAAAAATAAACAAAACAATGAATCCATTGACTACCTTTCAATGGTTTTCTTTACCAGCTTAATGATTTTTTTGTTGGAATCAGGATTCGAACCCACAACTAGGATGATGGTGTGCTGGATGCCTGGCGCGTTGGTGTCCTGTGCTAAAGCTGCTGATGTAATAAGGTAGGATAGAAGTTCCTTATAAACGAAGCCACTGTGTGTGTTAACATTACTTATCGCCCAGTTATTACGAATAGAAAGAATTCTCTTCGGCGATTGATTTTCTTTTCTCACCAAATGAAACATCAACATAAATAATTTGATCATCATTCTTTCTCGTAGAGGAAATAACAGAACTTAACCCACAAAACAAAGCCCTAGCGCATTAAACATATTTCAGAGGAAAGAAATTGATCGACATTTTCTCTCGCTTCTTATGAATAAAAGAGTCTCATAGATAAAATACAACAATTTTGAATGAATACATATATCCTTAGATCATGAAATGGGGGTTCGAGATGAAAGAAAGTCATTTCATTATTCTTCCATATCCCACAAACGTAATGAGCGAGTGTGAACGTGCTCGATCGTCTTACTTATTTATTACATATTCGAGTGCGTTTAATGAGGTTATGTAATCTTGTATGACAGCATAACTGTATATTCACTCTAAACGCTTAGCATAATGCTATATTAAAATAATGCTACAAAGCATTTACAATGTTGAATCAAATGCATCATTGCTTGACAGTTATTGAATAAATGCATGATAACATTATTAATGCAAAAATGTTGACTTTCGACCAAATTAATGCAATGGTATAATGCTTGTGGTTACTTGGGTAGTTATTGATCACAGGATTTACGTTTTATTTTACTTTTGTATTGCTGTTTGCGTTTGACGTGCAAATTTTGCTCGAATGCGTTCCAAATGCGGTAACACAAACTAATCAAAGGACACTTAGCAACCATGATCCATATCACCGCCAACCTAGCAAAGAAAAACGATCTTTGACTTCGCCTTCCTTGTTGAAAATCTTACCGCATTTGGTGTTCCCGCATTTGTTATTTGCATTTCAAACGCACACAGCAATATAAAAATAATATACATTTCGTTCTATCTTCGTGTTTTGTAATAAAATGAAGAATTCAGATATAACCTATTTAATATTTGCTATGGTATGACGTCTTTCTGAGTGTGGATAAGAATAATAGATTTTGAGCTGACGAATGATGGTACAACATGATGTTCAGGAATTGTCCACCAGAACCGACCCAAGTAACCATGGAGCATTATATAATTGCATATATAATGCAGTTGCATTGCCGTAAGCCTACCATTAAAGTAGTTTAAAAGTGGAAAAGGGCCCTTTTACAGTTGCACTAATGCAAAAACGACGATAAAGCAATGAAGCAATTTATAAAGTAACATTAGTGCAGCAGTGCAATTTATAAAGTGATATTAGTGCATTGATACATTTGTAATGTAGAGTTAATGCTTTATTGCTTGACAACTCTTGAAAATTGTCGAATAAAAGCAATGTTACATCAATGTTGTTGATATGCAGTAGAATACGTGCAATGTTATAATGCTTGTGGTTACTTGGGGATATCACATGACCAAAATCAATCGTCCATGACTTGATGCTCTTGTGAATCAGAATAAAAAAGTGAGCCATACACGCTTATGAAATTCTGACCATAGGTGTATACCACTTCCTACCACTTACATGATCAAATTTACAAAAACTGTTCAGAACTCTATTCTAAGGTCTCATACCTTTTCATTAGAGTGTAAAAAAAAATAAATTAGGTTCAGAAGTTAATTATTGAGAGCGTTTAAAAGCATTGTAGCGCCGCTCACCGAGGTCACTGAAAGATTATTGCAGCATGGATATGATCTCTTTCCAAAGTTAGTTTTCTTAAGTAAGGAAATATCATACTATCTCTTTTTTAAGTGCCAATGTCTAAAAATCATCCCGATTTACAAAGAAAAAAAAAGAGATTTTTGATAAATTCATTGCAAACATTCGTTTAAAAATGTGGGAAAATCTCAAGAGATACTTTGGGAAGATCAAGAAAACGCTGAATGTGGAATCTTTCCAAAAGTGAATAAAGGAAATTGAGCAGAATATTTTTCTCTTCTCCCTGTAAAGTGTTAAACATGGAAACGGTAGTAAAAGTTTGTGGCGTATGCAATGACATAATGACCCATGGTCATTTAATTGATTGACAATATAATGCTGTCAATCGCAAGTGAGTCCCATTCAAACGAATACTAAAAAAGTTCAGGAGATTGACACATGTTTGGATATCAATGAAACTTTCACATTTTGCTTATCATTCTGATACCTTTTGAGAGAAATATTAGGATGATCAAAATACCGTTAATTTTTGTATAACACGTTACAAAACTATGCAGTGGGACTGTAATGAGGTCACATTTCATTATAGGACAATTCGACTTGATATTATTTTTTTTACAAATTTTACCGAACAAATTATGCAATCTCGTTAGTGTAGCTGAAAGGTCATATTTATGAATATATGTTCAAAACTTGTACAAACTAAAATTGGACAAAATAGCAGATGGGACTGCCTTGCGATTCACGGCAGTATAGGAATACAGGACTGTGTTTATCGAAAACAATTCTCGCACCGATGATCTTGGAAAACTGGTTTGCTGGTTTGCTACTGACAAGAAAAGGAATCGCCTATCTCGATGCGAGGAGAATTTCTTCCCAGAAATGACCAGGAAATTACATTTCTCTGATCACAGTACGCAGTTGAGAAGAAATGTCATATCAAATGGGACTCTCTGTAGGAATTTCTTGAGTGAAACAGCATACTTAGCTTTTCACAACACAGTGTTTTACAGGCATCGTAGTTTGAATAGGTCATTTTATTTTGGAAAAATCGTCAAATAATCGAAGTCAATTAATCGATTATCTCGATTATAGGCCTATTCACATGACGTTCCAAAACAGCTGATCAGGAAGGTCTTTGACAGTTCTTCTATGAAAATGACAGCCTCGTGTATGCACCGTTCTTCCACCGATGTAAACAAATGCATAGACGGACCTGTCACATGAAAAGGCCTATTAAGTGAGCCAGTTATCGATGAAAAATTAATCGATTAGTGAGTCGATTAATCGATTAATCGAAATAATCGATTAATTTGCGACAACCCTAGTCGCGAATAGGCGGGGCTATAAATGTCAACGCGGACATGTATGCAGTTTGACAGTTATGTACCCGACATATTTCTGAGCGAGAACAGAGGGAACACCAGCGACATTCGTCCTCTATACTTTTCTATCTCTATTCCCCCAAGGCTAAAAATACTGTACTGGGTCAACCGGGAACTAGGTGGCGGTAGTTGCCCAAACGTCAAACTCGAACAAAAGCGATAGGCCTATTGACTGTTTAACCAATGAGAATATATACCGAGGTGGGGAAGAAGACATTTAGTGTGCGTGACATCCGTGTACGGTGCAAAATGTTTCACAACTACAATCGAGCGAGCTCCCATAAGAAGCCGTGTAAATTAGTGACGTAGTTATTTTTGTTTACGTTTTTTCTTGTTACTAATACATAGCCGTTGCTTCTTCTTCCACACCTTAGTATATATTCTCATTGCCGTTTAACGATAAACTTGCGACGATCGACGCGCCACCATATTTCATATAACGGAGGCTATTAGAACTAACTTGGAGGTTATTTGGTAAGGGTTCTTTCAAATATTACGTAACGCAATAGGGGGACGGAGGGGGTCTTTCGTAGTGTTATGGTCCATACAAAAATTTTGAATTCTTCATACAAAAGCTGTTACGTGGGGGAGGGAGGGGATCTAAAATTGTCAAATTTTGCGTTACGTAATATTTGAATCATCCCTAAGTTGGAGGTTAAAATCACCTCCAAACACTAGTGATTTTGCGGTGGGATGTTGACGTTTGATCACGAATTCAGGTCCGTCTATGCAATTGTTTACATTGGTGGAGGACCGGTGCTAACAATATTGTGATGGATTTTACTAAGGTGACGCAGATGATTGGAGCGTGCCACTAGTTCTCTCTTTCATTCTCCCGCTGTTCTTATGCAGCGCAAATAGTGACGTCACTATTTGCGCTGCATAAGAACAGCGGGAGAACAAAAGAGAAAACTAGTGGCACGCATTAATCATCTGCGCCACCTTAGTAAAATCCATCACATTGCGGTGCTAGCACGGGACTGTCATCTCCATAGAAGAACTGTCAAAGAGCTTCCCGATCAGCTGATTTGCAACGTCTTGTGAATAGGGCTATACGAGCGCCACAAGTGGTGCGTCGATTACTAAACATTAGATTTGGGCGCTATTGGCGGGTGTCTGGAAGATGTTACAGCTCATATGAAATTTGAAAAATGTTTAAACAGCATTTGTTATAATGTCCTTTTGGCTTTATGAAATTTGTGAATTAAGGTGAAACAGTTTTGAATCAACTTTTAAGATTGTACTAAAACTTCAAAAACTTAAGGCACAAATCTTGCGAAAAAAGCATCCAACAAGAGTGAACTTTTTATGTTGGCTTTGTGCACTAGCAGAAAAAAAAAATAAGAAGATCAGGAACGTTTGCCTATTATTTACCCAAGGACAGTTGGGAATCCAATAAAACCTTTAACACATCCAAGTTTGTGTGCGTTGATCACGCTTGGAGGAAATTTCGGATCAAGTTTAGCTAAGAAAAATTTTACTTCAGAAATAATTTTTATTCACCCTGAATTTTCTAAATTGTTCCAAACGGTTCGAACATTCGCTGTTTTCCCAAGTAACCACAAGCATTATAACATTGCACGTATTCTACTGCATATCAACAACATTGATGTAACATTGCTTTTATTCGACAATTTTCAAGAGTTGTCAAGCAATAAAGCATTAACTCTACATTACAAATGTATCAATGCACTAATATCACTTTATAAATTGCACTGCTGCACTAATGTTACTTTATAAATTGCTTCATTGCTTTATCGTCGTTTTTGCATTAGTGCAACTGTAAAAGGGCCCTTTTCCACTTTTAAACTACTTTAATGGTAGGCTTACGGCAATGCAACTGCATTATATATGCAATTATATAATGCTCCATGGTTACTTGGGTTACTTTTACATACCTACCTATGATTCTTCAGAGACATCTCAGGAAAGGGGAAAAATAGTCTCTCCTAATGATGTCGCCAAACTTTATCGAATGTGCGTGAAAGGATCTGCATTTAAATTCGTACAAAATGGTACAAACAGTGTTTTCTTTGATCTTTTGGTTTTTATTTGGTTGGTAAGCTTGCAGGAAGAAGAGTACGTTTACTAGTTTCCATGAAAAACCTTACTACTTATTAGGAAGAATGTAAATCCTAGAACGACGGTAATGGTGCATACAGTCAGTTTAAATAGCTTTCTGGACTAGATAAACAATTTTCTCTATTGTAAAACAGTTCTGTTTTAATGTAGTTTCATATTCAACTGTTAATAGAAGTCGTTTAATGTGTTTCAACATTGTTATCAACGATTCAGCAGGATTTGAAAAAAGGAGTTAGTATTTTTGGCTTACGCTGCCCTAGTTTGTATAATCCTCCATTGCATTAAAATTATAATACTAGTGCCAAGTTTTCTGAGTCATACTGTTGTTCTTTCTAAAGTGTTAGGATGATGAGTGCCAAATGAAGGGATGGAATTAAATATGTATGAATGAATATCTGTTACTTGCGTTTAAGGAGCCATATTTAAATTCTATTTCATGAAAAAGTTCTGCAGAGATCATTCATTTTGATTTTGACAGCGAATATTGCTTGAGTTTGCTAACCAAATTTTTGTATTTCCTATTTCGTTCCAAATAATATCACATATTTGATCTAACTGAAATTATAATAAATAAGATGCTAACCCTCCTTAGATATTAAATAGTTTGAGTTTTGAAGATGTAGCAACAAATACATCTACGTTAACAAATAACTTATAACTTCTCATAGCTTATTCAACAGAAATATTCTCCAACATTGCATAAGAAAACTAGTAAGTTATGCCCCTTGAAACATTAGTATAGAATGGTATCGCTTCGCATTTACAATTCTTTTTTACTGAGGTCGTTGGCTTTCTCTTCTAACTCTGGAAATGTTTTCTCCACCGGAGAATTGCTAAACGATTTCCGCTTCATGCTGGCATTGGTATCCACGTTTATATTGTTACATTTGGCGGGCTTTCCATCAGCCGCGGTAGCTGTTGTTCCTCCTCCTCCACCTCCTGCTGTACCGAGGTTATTCGGGAATAGCAACTGAGTGTTAGCACTCAACAAATGCTTATGCTTTTCCCGTAGAGCTTCCATATTGCCATGGGCGATCCAGAATCGTCGTGCCGTCAGCATGCAAACATCCTTCATGTACAAGACACACTCGAACAACTTGTACAACACTCCGTTGACCGTGTCGTAGTCGTTGGGAATTATACCGTCGACCGAGCTTTCGAAATAGCTGAACATGGGGAACCAGATGCGCGTCCGGTTGGAATCGTGCGACATAAGTGCCTTAAAGAAGAGATAGTGTATGTCAAACATAGATATATAGGATAATTTAAACATTTAATAGATGAAACGATAGATATGGATTATGATTAAATCCGAGTTTTGATCGGTAGACGGCAATTGTTCGATACAACATACATCAGAATCTGTCGCTACATGGCGATGGCAAAACTATAGTGAAACTATGCCGTCATAAACGATTTACGGTACCGACGCCCGCCTCGGTATATACACGCAAAAAAATTGTGCGGTAAGAACTACTATTTTAGGGGGTTAACTTAAGCGCTCGCACCGGCAATTTTCAGCAGACCAGAAACGCGCTTGATTTTACCATGTTTGTAGTCGAAATCAGATTGTTGTAAATTATTTCTGTCGAATGTACCAGTTATATGGTGGGATGTACCGTAAACATAGTAAATTGGTCTAAAATTCCATGGTAGTTTCAAGAATGGGCGTAGTAATTATTACCACAGATTTTTTTCCCGTGTACAATACAAGAAGTACAGTGAGAGCTTCTATCAACGATGCATCTGAGCGGAACGTCGAGTGTGTGGGATGCCGCCTGGATGAAAATGAGTACAAGAGATCGAAAATCTGTGCATGTCCTAAAAACACAAAAGTTCCATTGGAAGCTCAGGCACCCACACAAGGTTTACAGAGTTGACCAAGGATGGAAATCTAGTGATCATCAGTGATGATAGACACTCACTCAAATCTCAATCAATACGCTCTCCCGTGAGAGCAAACTCATTAGAGATCTGCTTCGCAAATCTCACGCTTGATATTTTGATGCAAAATCACTGAATCAACTCAAACCGTGAAAAATGATTCAGTCGCAAAATCCGTCAAAAACTCGTGAAACACAAATGTTCTTGTTCACGTTAGAAAGGATTATTTTAATTTTATAAGACTAACAAGAAATTATTGCCATGTGTGAGTGAACTGTAGAAATACTAGACAATGAGTCAAAAAGGTGAGCTAACTCAACCATGATTTTTTGAAAACTGAGTTGCGTGATTGACGACTCACGCATAAAAAATCTCAAACATGAGTTATGAGAAATTGAGTTTTTCACAACACTGGTGATCATGACAAAATAAATGATGCATCGTGGTTGTTCTTTATCCTGCGGTAAAAGCAACAATGATTAACCAGTGTTTGGATTTTGATCCGAATAAGCCGATCGAACCATATTCGGAGAGTGTAACAATTCGCGAACCATAACAGTTCGTGTAGGGTTACCATCCGTCCTGATTTAGCAGGACATGTCCTGATTTTAAGATTCTTTTGAGGCGTCCTGATTTATTTTTCATATTTTAAGTTTTGTCCTGGTTTTTTCTGCTTGGCGTGGAACACCGAGGAATGTCATAGATATCTCGGATAATGGAAAGCTATCCTTTTGCCAAAAAATAGCAAAGAATGTTCAAATGGAATCATCCAAAATCGATGTTGCATTTTGTGGTTCAGAAATTGACTACTGCCACATAGAAAGATGCTTTTCATACTGTGTCACAACGCCTTCAAATTCAGTCGATGTTTGACGATATGTTATTATTAAAATTGTTTTAACTCGTTTTAAAACTGAAGCTATTATCTTTGAAGTATTTTCACAAAATTATATCGATATCTGAATGAAAGAGATCTCCGAAACTTAGATTATTCGTTTCATCACAGATGGTAGCAATCATGGGAACTTAAAACTGTTTCCTATCTCTGTGATAAATGTTGATGCACCGCAGCTTGTACGATTGCTGTCATTATTGAAGATGTTCTCAAAAAATACAATTTGTGATTAAAGTGTTTTTTCTTCTTGTGTTGAGCGTACTATCACTGCGACCAATTGATCTTTCAGCAAAGATAATATTTATAAACACCATGGCTGAAACTACAAAGTTAAAGTAGGTGAGCCCTCCGTGAGTTTCCGAAAAGATCATTAACGATTGACTCTTAGAATCGTGTTGAATAAACTTCCAGTAACTTTTATTATTTTTTATAGGGCTCTTCATGAATTTCTAGCGAGATCCTTAGCGAATTATCACGAGATCTCAATGAAAACTTAACGTAAGCTTTTTTATGAAAATTCTAAAAAGAGTCTTAGCACATTTCTTTTGAAACCATGTTTCAAAGAATCCATGCGAAATTTCCTCGATCTTTGATGAATCTCTGATAAAACTTTAAGCAGATTTCAAGTGTTTTTCTTAGATTCTATGAAATATACTTTTGAAATTCTTAGACTGTTTTTTTGCATCCTTAGGAATTTTGTTTTAGAATCTTGGTCAGAGAGATTGGCGAGATTGTTGCAGGATTTCCTGGACTTAATAGATGAATGGATGTTCAGAGATTTTTAAAGGATTACTGACGAGATCCTTGATGTAAATTTAGGCGACAGACTGACAAACATGATTTCTTCTTCTTGGCATTAACGTCCTCACTGGGACAGAGCCTGCTTCTCAGCTTAGTGTTCTTATGAGCACCTTCACAGTTATTAACATATTAACTTTCATTGCCAAAGTTGCCGTTTTTGCATTCGTATATCGTGGGGCAAGTACGATGATACACTATGCCCAGGGAGGTGAAAGAAATTTCCATTACGAAAAGATCCTGGACCGACCGGGATTCGAACCCAGACACCTTCAGCATGGCTTTGCTTTGTAGCCGCGGACTTCAACCACTCGGCTAAGGAAGGCCGATGATTTGTTGTTTTTGACAGACTTCAAATAATAAATTTGAGAAAATAAGTGTCAGTAAAAAAACAATATAAAAAAAACAACCATAACACACTAGAGTCTTGGTATAAACTCTTAAGGCCGGAACAAGTTTAAAATTTTACTTCTGTCTAACCCACCCCCCCCCCCCCCCCTCCCCCAAAATTTTCAAAAAAGTCAGAAGGGGAAAATAAATAAAATATCTTATTTTCAGTGTAGATTTTCATTATTCTTCGTGTTTTTGAGTTAGCTTTGTAATTCGTTTTGACTGTATTATATGAGATAACAGGTGTTATTGGATTACAAATCCTCAATCTGTCTGTTTTTTTACTGTAACAGTGTGGCCTATGAAAAAAGATTTTTTTATGATTTACATGAATTCTTCTTCTTCTTGGCATTATACGTCCCCACTGGGACAGAGGCTGCTTCTCAGCTTAGTGTCCTTATGAACACATTCACAGTTATTAACTGAGAGCTTTCTTTTCCAAAGTTGCCATTTCGCGTTCGTATATCATGTGGCAGGTACGATGACACTTAATGCCCAGGGAAGTCAAGGAAATTCCCATAAAGAAAAGATCCTGGACTAACCGGGAATGTTACATTAAGGCTGTTCAGAATTAAAAAAAGTTTGAAAATTAAATCTCCCATATCTTTCTTACAATCCTTACCATAAAAAAAGAATTCGGTGAAATTTTCAACTTTCTAGGTGGTGATTTGAAGGTGGCCCAAAGAAGATGTTGGTTTATATGGAAATAACTATGGAGAAATGTTGAAAAATGTTCTAAGCAAGTTAGTACTGGAATGTAAGTACAAATTTATCATCCCATAGTAAAAACTCATTCCTCAAACCATAATAAAGAAGTTTGTTGAAGAGAGCAATTCAATCCGACCGATAGGAGAAAAGATATTCATGAGTTTGTTAGCTATTATTTAGCTTCACAGCCCTAATTGCTCAAAACGCATTTGTTTCTTCAGCAACTTCCTTTATTAAAACTTGAAGAATAAGTTTTCCCTATTGGATGATATGTTTGTACTTACAGTACTAACGTAATTAAAACATTTTTCAGAATTTCTGAATATTAATTTTCATATAAACCTACATCGTCTTTGGGCTACCTTTAAACCACCACCTAGAAAGCTGAAAACTTCACAGAACACTATTTTTATGGTAAAGATTATACGGAAGATATGAGATATATATTGGATTTTCAAACATTTTTGAAATTTGAATCGCCCTAATGTTACATACATGTTGGACCAAATTGATACAATCTAAATATGTTTTCAAGTTGCATATAAGTGCAACATTTTAGCAGTCTTCTTGAAATTGTAAATAGCTAGAGTACAATTTGAAAGCCGTTTTATGAAAAATGTTATGCCATCGATGCTACGAACAATTGAAAAATGTCGTGTTTAATATTCAAACATTTTGATTTGACGGATATATGTGGCAAAACATAGTTTTGCACCATATGAGAATAAAAAATGATGAATTTCTCTGAATTTCCATTTTATTATTTTTTGTTTTGAGTTTTGACACTTTTGATGGAAGGTGACAAAAGAAGATTTTAAGATTTGTTCCGGCCTAATTATAGCTATATTTTAGTCTTGGAATAATACTAGTTATAATTAAGAATTTATACCTATACTCATACCCGCTAATTAGAAGTTTCTCAAGATCGTACGCTACAAATCCTCAACGTTTAAAATTTAAAAAAAAATCTTTTTAATCGCTACTGGTCGAAATATGAGCGATGTTTAGACACTTTTAAAATGGATTTTGTACAGGAAAATTGTGAAAATTACAAATTGTCCTGATTTTGAATCTCCAGGAAATAGTCACCCTAAGTTTGTGGCACATCGCATTCGGAGATCCTTACACTCAAAATAATCCACACGTCATTAGCACGTGGAAGCATACGTGATTTTTTTCCATCCCACTTTTCATGTAGCACTTAAGTGGATCATAGGCAACACATAATGAACGCATGAACACTTCAACATCGTCACTTCCTAGTTACTAGATGCTTCGTTGGGTAGTGGTGCTCTGTTCAGTAGATGTTAACGGGTATACAACATGGTACCCAGGTTGTCCGAAAATCCAGATTTACACAGCTTCTGCAGAATCACACAATGTCGGTACATTCGATAAAACAATGCAAAAAAAATAATACTAGTAGAATGAAAAAAATCAATCAGGTGCCGCAAAATTTGTTAGGGCCAAAAAGTTGATGCTGATTTGAATTGCAATTTAGCTTTTTCAAAAAAAGATTCACCTCCATACTTCAAATTAGAATTTTTTTTTTGAGAATAACTGACCCCATCTTCACCATCTCGAGCACAATAAGCGTAATATGAAATGTCAAACATCAAACCACAACACAGAATGAACTACCTATCGAAATGAATCTAACTGGGGTACGTGATTTTCACGTAGGAGTGATGATCATAAACAGTAAATAAAGTCTCATTTCATCCTTACCAACGGTTAGATGATTATTAACGTTGTCAGGTAAATTGGGGAAAAGTTCATTTTATAGGGATCTACGTGAAATTCCACGTAGTTGACATGTGGATTTTTTTAAGTGTATGAAAGTAAACATTAACTCTCTCGTTTGGTACGTGGCGTGGCACGAAAGCGTTCAAGAGCAGCAACTCTCACAGACTGCAACAGTATCGAGCCATTCGGGTGATTTATGTTTTGCATGTAATGGATCATTGAAGGTAGTTTTAGTCTGTGCTCACCGCATCAAAACAAAGGCGCCGCTGTATATGGGATTTAACATAGAAGAGTGCATGGTGACGTCACGAAAAATTCTCCTTTTCTGTCCCTCTTTCACCACGCTCAATTGACTGTCCTGCTCTTTGACACTCACTGCTTGAATTGTTTAGATTTTTTTTTATATGGTGTTGACATTCACTGCTAGAATTGTTGACATTTTTTTATATGGAGTTTCAAGGTTAGGTCAGGCGTGCAACGATCTATTGTGAGCATTGCTGTTCTGCCAAACACACAAGGCTACGGTGGCGCTATCTATGCTTTCCATAGCGGCCGTTTTGGTTATTTTAATGATCCATTGGTAATAACTTTCATATTTTCTAGTAATTCAGCCTTTAATAACTTAATTATAATCTATTGGATCATTTAACACTCCTTTGGTAGCAAACATAGCCCAGAAAATAAAAAAAAAATATTCGCCCCTGTTTATTGATCAGAATGAGAGTGGGTTAGCGAATGTTACAAGTGTTGACACACAGTGATCGGCGCCAAACAGTGGGTGGTGTGTGTCTGTCTTGTTTTAGTTCATGGCTCGTTATCTTCCACGAACGATAAATGCCGTGCGTGTTGTATGAATGCAGGCGGTTAAATGAGATGAAATTATGGCTCATGTGTCAATGATCGTTAAATTTTCCAAAGCCTGCGATTAACCTTTTGCCGTCAAGTGATCACAGCAAACTACGTTCCCCGAATAATGCATCGTATTGCATGTGTGCTAGCGATTAATTCTTCGCGAATCAAAGTCCTATTATTTTGAAGATTTTTCCACTTTTATTTATTGATTTAACTTCCGACATGCTTTTTATGATTTCGATCGTAGTAGGGTCGATGTACCAATAGCCGCATAGCTAAGAAAAAATATTCGTATAAAATCGAAAAATAATGCTAGCGTCATTATTTTTACATCATCTGAAAGCTTTTTATCTTGGTTTTGTGGGAAAAATATGAAAACTGCGAAAACTCATATGTTTGCATTTATTATCGCTTGTGCCACTATAGGAATACATGTGCCTATAGTAGCACTATTTCTAATTTCTGTTCCTATAGTAGCACTAGCATCACGGCGTTGGCAAAATACTAATCAAAACCGTATTTTTACAAAGCTTTTATATTTTTCCTTGAAAGTGTGGATCAAAAGCTTTCGTTTGAAGTAAAAAAGTACTTAATTCATTAATTATTTCATATAATAAAAAATAGTTTCTCTCAGTAGTGCTACTATAGGAACAATAGGTTTACTATAGGCGCAAGGAAGCTCAAATTTTAAGCAAAACTAATTATTTCGATCATTTTTTGAACAAAATCAAGCTGTGTATCAATGGTACTTAGATAAATAGCTCCTGACCGTCATGTCAAAAAATATGTTGTAAAGATTCATAGCAAAACGGCCGTAAAAAGCCACTAGTGCGACTATAGGGGACTGTCCACTAAGGGAACACTGACCCTAGTAGTTTTTTCGCGTAGTGAGCTGTTGAAATCATGCGGCTGCAAGAACGACGGCCCTCTTAGACCTTTCAAATACTGTGTTTTTTTATCGCTAGAGACGATTTTTTCCATCCTTGGAGTTGACTGAATTCAGTTCATAAATTTGAGTTCGACATGCGATAACAAGCATCGACCTTGAGTTGGCCGAAGCAAGCTTTTATAACACTGACTATCTGAACAGAGGTATATGACTTTGCCTATTACGTGCCGTTGTAATGCTTGTTGCACTCCGCACATAAGAGCAAATATTTCCGTCTAAAAAACGGTGCAGTGTCAGCCAAGTGAGTAAAACTGATTCAGCCTTAGCTAACGAGAATATACAAAAGCTCCAGCTCTACATTCAAGAATGGAGCCATGAGTGTAACATACTATATTGCTTGATTATTGATATTGGAATTAAAGCTTATGATACGTTCACAGTCTTATCAAAAATAAACCGAACGACTCGGCGAACACTTACGTTAAAAAAAACTCACTGCTTCTCTGTTGTGAAAAGAAGAAGCCAAACTTGTAATTGCTATGATTAAATTAATTTACCATGTACTATACTGCCCATAAAAGCATAACTGTCCCATATGGATTTTCGAACCAACACCTTTTTTCGTCGCAACATCCATATTTTAATATATACTTAATTATGCATATGAAAATTAACACACTTTGTTTGAAAATTTTGTGGAAAAATATGAAGTTGGTGCAGTCCCATATTGAAAAATAAATTCATAACAGTCTCCATATAAACTTTTGACTCAAATAGTAACTGGAAAACGTAAATTGTGTTCAAGTTTATATTTTTTGCTGATCAATATAAGCAAAATGAGTTATCTGTGCGATTGTGTTCAATGAATATTGCATGTAGAAATGCACTAGAAAATTATGAACATTTGTATGAAAAGAAAAAAACCCAAACTTTGAGCGCTATTTTCTAAATGCCTACTAATTCAATATGGGACAGTTATGCCTTTATGGGCAGTATAATAATGATTGAAGCAAAACGATGCTACAGAAAGTCGAATAAGTTGTGAACCGTTTTAGAAACTGTCTAAAGCTGACTACAAGCGCAATGAGAAAACATATGCTGGCATCTATTACCGCTAGCATGGAAGTGAATATTTTTTTACATTAAGGATGTTCTTCTTTCAGCATTGACTTTTCCTTGAACTAACACTAAAGAGCTGTAATATCAATGATCATTTATCCTTCGTTAAGAATAAATTGTTTTTGAAATTTAGCATTGAAGAAATTCATTACAAATGCATGCTAACTGAAAACAACAAACAATTCACTATTGTTTTCAATTTCGGGCAAACGGCATTCGGCTAAATGACTCTTTCGGCCAAATGACCCGGAACTGGGAGAGCAATGTAATATGTATGCCAACAGTGTATCAGAAGGCCGGCTCGTACAGAGCTTTATTTAAAGGAGTCACTGTGGACTTTCCAGATTGGTAAGCATGTTGGTCTAGTTTTCAGACCAACCA
Organism: Aedes aegypti; assembly: GCF_002204515.2. Classification (NCBI taxonomy): domain Eukaryota; kingdom Metazoa; phylum Arthropoda; class Insecta; order Diptera; family Culicidae; genus Aedes; species Aedes aegypti. The sequence goes on from NC_035108.1 coordinate 206,154,060, forward strand.
AATTTGGTTTTGATTATCTTGATAGTTACACCTAATAGTGTTCAGTAAAAGTAACTATCATGGACTGTATTATACATACATTTTACTTGTCAGCTTCTATGTTATAGACTTGCAACATAGAACCTTGGCACGTAGAACCGTTTGAAACAAGAAAATTAAATATAAGTAGAAGTTTAAGTGTTCATGAGGTTTCTAGAAAAATATTTTAACTATCATGCATTATCGTGTACGCAGAATGAGAACAAAAATGCGCAGGATAGAAACACGAACACCCTTGAGGAGATTTAATATTTGAACATTTATATACATTGATAATCATTACTTAGTTAAATTTCTCTATATACAGTCAAACCTCCATGAATCGATATCTGAAGGGACCATCGACTCATGGAAATATCGAGTAATGGAACAGGAAAGCTTCGGAAAGCTGATTGAGGGGACTATCATAGTAACCATGAAATTTCGTTTTTAGTATGATTCCATTAGTCGATGTATAGTCATGGAGCATCGACTCATGGAAAGTTCACTGTAAGTTAGATAAGTGTTTGCTCTCAAAATTATGTTGTGTTTCCAATCAATTACAGCTTTTTTTAAATAAATTTCACGATAATCAGAAAAGCTCAGGTTTGTCCTTGAAATACTGAACCCGCAAATATCTAATGTACATTATATACATACATACCTGATTATTAGCCAACGTGTGATAGTACAGGAATAATCTGGAAGTTATGTAGAACGCGACAAACACATCGATTGAGTAATGTTCGTGTGCGGCAAGTATGAAAAATATTCCGAACATGTTAAGAAGCCAGGTCAGCGTGTGCAGAAAGTACAAATTACGAGGGGTATCTACGATGAAAAAAAAAGATGTAAACGCATGGGTCGATTAAAATTCAAATCAGCACTCAGTCAGTGTCATTCAATTAAATCCGTCTAAAGTCGGCACATTCATGCCAAGGTGCTTGCACTTGCATTGTGCATATACTTACATTCTGTAATGAAAAAATTGAGCAATGTCAACGCCACCGTATGGCCGCTGAACATATAGTCGCCACAGGTCCTCACGCCCTGAATCGACATTCCCAGCCCGCTCCAGATGGTATAAGCCCGGCTGATGCGCAGGTAGATCATTTCCGTAATCCGAACACTGGAGCTATCGTCGAATTTGTGATCATGCGGGGTGCACTCCAGGTGTGTTCCCGGTACGCTCAATGATGTAATCAGCATCGTCACGCACCGCAGCAGGAACACGGTTCCGGCCAACGCGAAGAAGCGCCGTAATAATACCATCCTTAAAAAATAGCAAAACATTTAAGCCGTTTTAGTACACAGTGGTTGTGATAATAGATTTTGATGAACCTTTATTAATCAATGAATGGAGAAGAGATAATATACAGCATTGAAATACAATTGCAACTTTTTCGATTTCTTAAAATTAGTCAGATGGTCTTAGTTACGTATGGACCAGTTTGAATGAAATACTCACAGTTCTTCAGAAATAATTTGAATTTGAATGAGTCATTTTTATGAACACGAATTCAAAAGTAAAATCCGTTCGACTAAATCAGGGCTTGTAGCGACTGAGTGGATTGAAAATAGAAAGTTTAGCGCCCTCTTGTCTGAAAAAATTGACCGAAAAAGGACAAATCAGCACCTAGGAAACAAATAAAAAACTTAACAGGAACTAGGTGATAATACGTTTATTTCTCAGAGAATCTTTATAAGATATATTTTTTGGACTTCTTTGGACGAAAAGTATTAGGGGGAAAGTACTAATTTTCGACCAAGCACTAATTGGCACAGATTTCTTATAGGTCGAAAATAAGTGCTTTTCCTCTACTGCTAGTGTTTCTGTATGTTCTGTATTTCATCCAGGGATTCATTCAGCTGTTTACCCAAAAGTTTTCTTGACATATTACTCCAAAGATGCATTAGCTCATTCAGTGATTTTTAGGACCTCCTAAGGAATCTCTCTAATAGTTTCGTTTTAGAATTTTTCTAAGGATAACCACAGAAGTTACCTCAGACATTCCAACAAAAATCCCACCAAAGATTCCTTAGAATTATTGCTCAGAACTTAAGATTTTTTTCAGACATTTCTGTAATAATTACTTCAATGTTTCTTCTAAGATTACTTTAAAAATTCTTCCGAAGTTCTAAAGTAACCCGTGATTTACTCCCACGAGGTTCTCTGAAGAAAATCCTGGACTAAATCAAATCTCCAAGCAGAACATCCAACAGAAATTTCTTGAAAATTATCGTTCAAAAGTCCTGAAGAAATTTATGTAATGCTGATCGGGGGAATTACTGGAAAGATTACTGTAGTATTAGGTGGCATGAAGCCTTTAATAAACTTGTTAAGAATCCATGACGATGTCGAAAAGTATTTAATATATTTCCTCAAGCATTCTCTGGAGGGATTTTTGGGGCAATGGGATTATTGATCATTCAAAAATTACGTCTATCATTTGGGGGGGTGGGAAGTTTTATGAGAGTGTAGGGGAATGAAGTAGGGGATCTAGAAATGCCTGGAGGTAAATGTGCATGAATTCTTGTAGGAATTTATATGATATACCTGGAAAATAACTGGAAAATTTAGCGTACAAATTCCTGAAGATCTTTCAGGAAAAATCCCCACGAATTTCTTTGAAGAGTCTGAAATGAACCTTTGCGGGTTTTTTGCAAGAACTCCTATAGAAATCTTTGGGAAATCTACTATAATAACAACTGGAGAAACCGGTGGAAGAATTAGTTAAAAAATGTCTGGTAGAAATCCTGACATAGTCTTTGGGAAATTGTTGGATGTATAAACGTTGGCATGTTCGAGGAATTCCAGGCGCAAATTCCAAAGAAATTCTTCTAAGTACACTGGTCCCACAGTTATTAATCATTTAAGGCTCTAAATTTAAATTGAAGAATTATAGAGAGCAAAATAAACAATATTTTTTATGAAATCAATGCCGAATGGTAAAGTGAGGTATATACTTGTAGTTCATGCACAATGTTGTCATAAAAATTGTTGAAAACATTTGAAATTTTCACTTATTTGAACATTGTCTAAAACCACAATTTATGAATCGGCAAAAAAGTTGTCCACAAATATGAATCAATGTGAACACGATTTATGAATCAGTTGTTTACTTTCAACTATTTTGCAATCAAATGCTGTAAAGTTCATATGTTTATTAAAACACTGCCTCGGGCAACGTTAATTATATCCGGGGGTGAACCGGCACCATGTATTTCAAGAATCTGCATGACATTCCTTGATTTTTAATATTGCTACTGAGCGGGCCTAGTGAACATTGAATTTGTGGATTAATATGCTTCTGGAGCATGTTTATTTGGATGATGATGGCAAATAGTGTAATTAGACAATCATTAGATCTACATGGCAGAATTCTTGTCTCTTCGACTGCCTTTACTGCCCATAACTGCATAACAGTCACATTCGACATTTTTGACAATTTCGAGTTAACACCGGGGAGAGTCATCAAATGACTAATACTTTCGATCAACTTACTGAAATCTGTGAGATTGTTCTAGGAAATTCGAAAAAATACCAAGTTGTTTTGTCACATTGGCAATTGTAACCGCATAACAGTCACATTGAGATTATACATGAGCGTCATAATGCAGTAGCAACGAAATTTGTATCAGAATTTTTTTCTGACTATTCACTCAATATGCGATATGAGTTGTACAAAATTTCAGCCTCAAATAAGCACTTTTGAATTCTCAGTGATTTTTTGAAATTTTAGTTCCCTTCCATACTGCAATAAAATGCAAACTTGGTATCACATTTACTCAATGCCTACTTTTGTCGAATATTACAAATATGCAGTTATGGGCAGTTTACTGCACTGATAAAAATCCACACGATCGACCAGTGTGTTTAAAATCATGGATCGATTCATGAACGTCCATATCGATTTGCTGTGAATTTCTTGCAAATTTCGTGTGTGTTACACATTAAATTCCTTTGTTTTGCTTCATGGATTGATGCATCATCCAATAACAGGGATTCCATATTTTTTCCACAGAAGTTCCCGGAGATTTTCCTTCAGATTCGCATGCATCAACCTATGGACGCATAGATCATCACCCAACACGGATTCAGTATGGTTTGCTTTTGGTTAGCTTGTGTCATGATTATCATGTTCAAGTTGGTCAATTCATCGATTTGCGCAATTAGTTTGTGATGATTTCCATGTTCAAAACTTCTAAACTGTTTGTGATCAACCCATAGCGAACTAAATTACGGTTAGACCTTGTGTCGAACGACATTCATCATCATGCTTCCAAAGAGAAGAAGCAAATTTTGAAGCTGGAAGTGTTAGATGGAAATTTGTGACTTAGATTTTTCTTTTATTAGTAAAGTTGTCCGATATAAGAGGATTTTACATTTCTATAAAAACATGGAACATAATGTATGATTTAGAAAAAAAATCGGATTCCACTAACAGATTTTCAATTTCGAATCAAATGGAATATGCTAATCCCGGGCTTCCCAAATTGTGGATTTGCGGCACCCGCTTGTTGCTGGCTCACTCGTTTGAAAAAAAAATTCAAGTGAGCTTGCGACAAGCAGAGGAGCCTTGAATTCATATTTTGGGGAGCACGAGTTCTTCTACCAAATTTCTTCTGTCCTCATTACGCAAATTCATAAGTAAAACACACGACCTTGTCTTGTATTTTTTTTTCAGTGTGAGGAAACCAATATTATATGGTGATTTTATTGATCAAGTATTTTACTCAAAAATCTTATCCAAATCCGTATAAATACGCATTTATCTCGCATAGCTAAGTTTATTGAATCTGTAAATATTGTCTGTGGCTCAATCTCTCATAAAAAATCTTTGAAACAAACTTTAAAACGTCGTTTCTAGCTAGGCGTCAATAGGCACACGGCTTACAAAGTTGGCCAAAAATACAGCCCAAATAGCTACAAAAAGAATTTAGTAGTATTGTTGGTTCATACCACGATCAAGAGCTATCTTACTGAGATTAAAACTTTGGAATGGCTGAACACTATGTGTTGCTTGTCAGTAAAAATGATTCTGTGAAGTTTTGTTATAAGTTTGACAATAATTTTGTCTTTTGAATTCAGCTGATTCATAAATTGTGGGTGATTCAACTGCGTGAGGTGAATGCGTGGGGTATCTCATAAAACACCACCACATTAAACACATTAAAATAATCCTAATATTTTTTGTTTTGAATAATAAGAAAAAATCACCCAAACTTCCATTCCGAACCACTGTGCAATAGAACTTGAACCATACGCAAATATGATTGCACTTATGATGTGGTATCGTTCAGCGTCACTTACCTGTGCTTATGTACTACCAGCACGCAAACCCAGATGCAGAAAAGCAGTGTGCCCGTAACTTCGCACATGTGGAAAGCCCAGGGAATGTGCGGAACGTTGTCGAGGAAAATGTCTGGAAGAGGGGGGTATTTTTTCATGTCCGGTACTCGCTCGTGCACGACCACCATTACGAAGGCGGTTATCCAAGTGACCAGGAAAGCATAACCTGCAAAATTTATATGGAAAAAAATCGATATGAGTATATAGTAGTTCGCTGATAAAAAAATAAAATAAAATAATATAAGTTAGACGGAAGATTTAGAATCCGAGGCCAATCCAAGACCTATGGTCTATATATTCTGAATGTCAATAAAACTTATCGTTTGGTAAAAAAACTAATAAAGTCAACTTTCCTTCACTCGATATTCGGTATCGCGACCTTGAGTTAGAGAACCTGAGCATGAGCATGAGCATATATGACCGTACAATTCGTAGTTGCTACTCCGTGATTGACTAGCGCAATCGAAGTTGCACAGGGAATCAATGAATGGGGCTTGGGATTAGCTAACCATTCTTCAATGTGCACAAATCGAGAGCTCAAATTTTAAAAGTCAATAACGGCGCCGGCCACGTCCTTACGGTCATCGGGGAAGGGAAGGAATGTTAGCTAGACAACCGTTGTTACTAGAGACCGAAGAATCTTCTGCATCTCCACAGTTGTCATGGAAAGGATATTGGGTTAGTGGGATAAGGTAAAGATCTGGGAGTCACCAGCGATTGGTGATGCGATCCATGATACATTCACGCCTAACCCGTTTAACGCCACTATTTATTCATGCCGCGCGAGCGGACGCGCAACACGATTGATCCTGCTCACATCACCCGCCCCCGCAGGACCAAGCGACGCGAGCAAAGGATCAAACACTACTCCGCGACCTTGAGTTAGAGAACCTATGTAAAAAGTGGTTTTCATGGTGTCGCAACATTCCGTTGCTTCGCACCACATCCAAACAGCACAACAGTACGGACCTACGTTTTCTACCTTGTCCATATTGACAAGCCCCTACAGTATGCGCGCCGTTGCGTCAGAGAACTTCAGTGAGCGAGAGTTTGAGGAGAAACGTCAGGACTGTCAGACTGAAAAACATGCAAGTAACGAAAGGCGTGCAAAGTAGAGTCCGTTCATTTAAATTTTAATTAACTTAAAAAGTGTTACTGTTTCACTTAAAATTATTGTTGAATTTATAACTAGTTTAATCTACCTACGTTTAGTGAATTTAACTACCTAAGATAAAAAATGAATTAGAAAACAACACAGTTAGTACGGCACAAAAATCACAGGTTAGTTCATGCAATGATAAACTAGAGAATTTACTAAAATTAAGCCTTGATTACACAGTTTGCGTCCGTGAGCAGTCAGAACCCACTTGAATTAACGTGAGACAAGTAAAAGACACGTTAAAAAACAGGTAAAAATCAATATTGAAATGTTGTGAAACTAAACCTAACCTATAATCCGAACTTGTAGCAGTTCCCCGTCCGATCTTAGAGCTAAACACCAATTGAAATACGCTAAAGAGACACTAAACGTAAGTACTACCATTTGGACAACTAGAACTAAGAAAACACAAAAAATCAAAATTATTATGTACAACATTAAACACAAAAGAACATACAGCATTTCCCTATGGTCTGTTTATTCCATAGGAATTTTTTAACGTTGGCCTAAATATACTGCGTTCAGAAAATCGGACATCTGTCTCTTATTAGTTGCATTTGCAACATTTTTAAAAAATTCGTTTATTCGCGATCGGGTGGCGGAAATTATGTCGAAGAACCGTGGGAAAGTTGCGTTGCCGGGTGTGAGTTGCGTTGTGTGCAAAGATCCAGACGACAGTCGAATGGTGTGCTGTGACGATTGCGGAGGATGGTTTCACTTCATGTGCGTGGGCGTTGACGAAGGGATCGAAGAAGTAGATTGGAGTTGTACAGCGTGCGAAGCAAAGCGGGCAGCTCAGATTACACCGACCCAATTGACGGTTCCAGCACAAAACAGAGCGGCCAAGTCAACCCACAGCAACCAGGATCAGCAGAATAAGCAGCTAGAAAGGCAGTTCATGGAGTTCCAGAAGCAAATGGAAGATATGCAGCGGAAGTTTGAAGAGCAGCGACAGTCGTACGAGAGGATGCTCGAGGAGAAAGACCGTGAGATGACGAATGCAGTCAATGATTTGAAGCATCAGTTCCAGTGCCGTTTGGAGAAAAGGGAGCAACAAGTTCAAGATGAATTGATGATCCCACCTGCAGTGGCTTTACCTAGTGCAAATTCGACCACGCTAGGAGGGGGAAATCATGCCACGACCGATGTTTGCAACATGATCCAGCTGGTGCAAAAGCAGCTTGAAGAGATGGCGAAGAAACAAGATTTAGAGACGAAGCGTCTTGAAGGTCGATTAAGGGCGATGGAAATTGGAACCAACGATCCTGTAGGAAGGAGTAGAAGTGGTCTGAACGTTAATGCGGATCCATTTGACCCAGACCGTAGTTCTGGTCAATCTTCGGTAGCTATTTCTCACGAGCTCAGTAGAAGTCAACTAGCTGCGCGGCAAGCAGTGGCAAAGGAACTTCCCATCTTTGCCGGAAATCCTGAGGAGTGGCCACTATTCATCGCCACCTATGAAAGCACAACCAAAATGTGCGGTTTCAGTGACGAGGAGAACCTACTTCGGCTTCAGCGGAGTTTGAAGGGCAAAGCTCTCGAGGTGGTAAGGAGTCGGTTATTGTATCCAGCCGGGCTTGGAGGTGTAATCAGTACGTTACGAACGCTGTTCGGTCGGCCAGAAGTGATTGTGCACTCGCTGGTGTGCAAGATTCGGGAAATGCCAGCGCCGAAGACGGAGAAATTAGCAACTCTGATCGATTTCGGTGTAGCAGTCCAGAACATGTGCGCAACGATCGTGGCCTGTGGATTGAACGAGCATCTTTGCAATGTGGCACTTCTTCAAGAGCTAGTTGAAAGATTACCGCCTACTATCAAGCTTGACTGGGCGAGACATCGGCAAACGTTGCAAACAATCACACTATCGGACTTCAGTACCTGGTTGGGAACGCTTGTAGAAGCAGCATGTGTAGTCACTGTTCCATCTTCAATCAGTACATACACTGGAAAGCCAGAGAAGCGTGTTCGAAAGGAAGAAGTTCACGTCCACGTTGATACCAGTTCAAGTCAGAGCTTCAGCACATCGGCCACCCCCAAAGTTACGTCTAAACCAGTCAGCAAGCAGTGTGTCATTTGCCATGGAGGATGTAGCAGCGTAGGATCTTGTAAGAAGTTCCAGGATCTTGATATTGCGGCACGTTGGGAAGCGCTGAAGCAGAACAAGTTGTGCCGGAAGTGTCTTGCGAAGCATTTCGGGGCGTGTGTCGTGAAGCAACCTTGCGGAAGAAATGGCTGTTCATATATGCATCATGAGTTGTTGCATGATGATTCCAGGTACCAGCAAAGGGAGAAAACTCAAGCACCAACTTCACAAGCGCCGACGCAATCTCCTACTGAAACATGCAACACTCATGTAAGCAATGACAACAAAGTTCTGTTTCGTTACGTTCCAGTTCTCCTGCATGGCCGAGAAAAATCTGTTCGTACTTTCGCCTTTTTGGATGAAGGTTCATCTGCAACGTTGATGGAGCATGACCTACTGAAGGAATTGAACCTCGAAGGCAAACCGTATCCCTTGTGTTTAGGCTGGACAGCTGATCATCAGCGGCAGGAGACGAACTCTGTGATGCTTCCGTTGGAAATTTCTGGACTGAAAGATACAAGCAGTTACTGGATTCCGAAGGTGCATACTGTGAATAGTCTTGCTCTGCCTCAGCAAACTCTTTCTATGAAGGAATTGTCGCAACAATATCACTATCTGAATAGTTTACCAGTCAACTCTTATCGTAACGTACGACCGCGGATACTAATTGGTATGGACAACTGTCACTTGGGCCATGCGCTGGACAGCAGAGAAGGTAGCAACAACGAACCAATCGCTGCTAGAACACGTCTGGGATGGATAGTATTCGGACCTTGCTCTACCACATCCCAATCAGTGACACGATTCAGCGGACACCATAGTTTTCATTTGTGTCCATGCTGCGAGCGTAATGATGCAGAGCTGCACAGCACAGTAAAAGCGTACTTTTCGCTGGACAGTCTGGGAATTATGACCGCAGTCAAGCCTCTCCTGTCGAAGGATGACGAGCGTGCCGAGCAGTTACTGAAATCACTGACACATGTGAAAGACAAGCGATACGAAACAGGTTTGCTTTGGCGTTACGACGATGTCCGACTACCAGACAGCAAAGAAATGGCCATGCGGCGTCTAGTTTGTCTTGAGAAGCGAATGCAACGCGATCCAGAACTGACTGAAGTGCTAAATCAAAAGATTCGTGACTACGAACGTAGCGGTTATATTGAGAAGCTGACGGAACATCAACTGTCGGAAAAATTCGAGCGCGTTTGGTACCTATCTATTTTCCCCGTGGTGAACCCGAACAAACCAGCCAAACTTCGTATTGTATGGGATGCGGCTGCAAAGGTGGCTGGAACTTCACTGAACTCTTTTCTGCTCACCGGTCCAGATCAGCTCACTTCTCTTCCGTCCGTTCTCCGTCGTTTCCGTGAATTCCGCATAGCCATTACTGGCGATATCAGAGAGATGTTCCATCAAGTGACAGTGAACAAGAACTATCAACAATGTCAGAGGTTTCTGTGGCGGAATGGTGATCAAAAGCGAAGCCCAGATGTCTACGCCATGAAAGTTATGACGTTCGGGGCTACGTGCTCGCCAAGCTGTGCGCAGTATGTGAAGAACCACAATGCGCAGCGCTTCCAAGAGCAGTTTCCGAGGGCTACTGAAGCAATCATCGAAGAGCATTACGTTGATGACATGCTGACTAGTGAGGAAACGGAGGAAGATGCAACGCAGTTAGCAAAGGACGTCCGTTTTATTCATGCCGAAGCTGGTTTCGAAATACGCAATTGGTTGTCTAACTCCAAACAGGTACTGCGAGAGCTGGATGCGAAGCCTGGTGAGAAAAGTCTGAACCTGTCGAATGGAATGGGAACAGAAAAAGTCCTTGGCATGTGGTGGTGCACTGCTACCGATTCGTTTACATTCAAAGTTTCTCCTAGAATCAGCGCAGTATTACTGCAAGGCCGCATTATTCCGACGAAAAGACAGATTTTGAGCACGCTGATGATGATATATGACCCTCTTGGACTGTTGGCGAACTTCTTGATGTTTCTAAAAATCCTACTTCAGGAGATTTGGCGGAGTGGCGTAAGCTGGGACGATCAGATCAAGTGCGAGCAATTCGAAAAGTGGAAGACATGGTTACGAGTTCTTCCGCAGGTAGAGAATGTCCGCGTACCAAGATGTTACCGAATCAAGCCTAGTGTTGCAGAGCAGAATGTGATTCAACTGCATGTGTTCGTGGACGCGTCAGAAAACGGATTTGCTGCGGTTGCGTATCTCTGATTTCAAGAAAATGGTGAAGTGGAATGCGCGCTTATCGGGGCAAAAACACGGGTAGCTCCATTGCGATTCGTGTCGATCCCGAGGCTGGAACTTCAGGCAGCAGTAATCGGAGCCCGTTTAGCGAACGATATCATGGAAACACATAAGCTAAAACCTGCGCAAAGGTTCTTCTGGTCAGACTCACGCTACGTTCTTTGCTGGCTCAACTCGGATCATCGGAAATACAGTCAGTTTGTGGCGGTGCGAGTTAGTGAGCTACTGGAATTAACAGAGACTAATGAGTGGTACTGGATTCCGACAAAGCTAAACGTCGCCGATGAAGCCACGAAGTGGCAGAAGCTGCCAGATCTGTCTCCTGCGAGTCGTTGGTACAGTGGTCCAGAATTTCTGTTGAAGTCGATAGAGCAATGGCCTGTTACAAAATCGCAGTTCAGTCAAACTGAAGAGGAGAAGCGTCCGCACTTGCTTCATCATTACGTACAGTCGGCATTATTCTGCTGGGAAAATTTTTCAAATTGGAAAGTTCTTTTGCGTCGCACTGCCTTTGTGAGACGATTCCCCTCAAATATACGTAGACGTCTGGAGAAGAAAGCAATCGTTACTGGCCCGTTAACTCAAAAGGAACTTAAAGATGCCGAGCTATTCATAATAAAACAAGTACAGACTGCTGAGTTTGCTGTGGAGATCAACCTGCTGAAGAAACCTAACCCTGTACCATGGAAGAAGGTGTTACCGAAGGGGAGCTCGCTGTATAAGCTTAGTCCGTTTTTAGACGAAAAAGGACTGCTGCGAATGAAGGGTCGCATAGATGCCTGCGAAGTAGTAGACGAGAGCACAAAGCGACCAATTCTGCTGCCGAAGCATCATCCAGTGACAGACCTCATCATCGCCAGCATACATCAGCAATATTTCCACATGAATCACCAGACTGTACTCAACGAAATCCGGCGTAAATTCTATGTTCCTCAGATCCGCTCAACGTTTAATCGCGTACGAGGTCGTTGTCAGTACTGCAAGAATCGTCAGTCGATGCCAGATGCTCCAGAGATGTCTGATCTTCCAGCTACACGTCTGAAGGCCTTTTGTCGTCCATTCTCGTACATCGGCATTGACTACTTTGGACCCATGAACGTGGTTGTTGGACGAAGGACCGAGAAACGCTGGGGGGTGTTGATCACCTGCCTTACCGTAAGAGCGATACACATCGAGGTCGCCCACAGCCTTACAACCGACTCTTGCATCCTTGCTCTCAGAAACTTCGTCGCAAGGAGAGGTGCACCTCTGGAGATAATCAGTGATCGCGGTACAAACTTCGTTGGAGCCAGTAGAGAATTGAAGGAGGCGTTGCAAAACGTGAACCAGGAGAAGCTGATGGAACATTTCGTCACCACAGAAACCAAATGGTCGTTCAATCCACCAGCATCACCACACTTCGGAGGAGCTTGGGAACGACTTGTCCAATCCGTGAAGAAAGCCCTGAAGCGCACCCAACTCACACGCACACCCACCGACGAGCTGCTGAAGAACATGCTGACTGAAATTGAGATGATTGTCAACTCACGACCGCTGACAGAATTACCGTTGGATAGCGAGTCGGCCGAAGCACTCACTCCGAATCATTTTCTGCTCGGGTCGTCAAATGGTAATAAGCCCCCGATCGCGTTCGACGATAGCAGATACGCTCTAAAGCACACTTGGAAGATGTCGCAGATCTACGCCAATAGATTTTGGCGTCGGTGGATATCCGAATACCTGCCGACCCTGACCCGAAGGACGAAATGGTTTCACCAAGTCAAGCCCATTGCGGAAGGAGATGTAGTCGTTGTTGTCGACGAGACGATGCCGAGGAACTGCTGGCCGAAAGGTCGAGTGGTTCGTGCGATACGATCCCCTGATGGACAGGTTCGTCGTGCTCTAGTGCAAATGCCAACCGGAGTTCTAGAGAGACCAGTCGTGAAGCTTGCAGTGTTGGACGTAGGTGCTACTGTAAATACTTCGGTTCAGCGACCATGAAGCACTGGGGGGGAGTGTCGCAACATTCCGTTGCTTCGCACCACATCCAAACAGCACAACAGTACGGACCTACGTTTTCTACCTTGTCCATATTGACAAGCCCCTACAGTATGCGCGCCGTTGCGTCAGAGAACTTCAGTGAGCGAGAGTTTGAGGAGAAACGTCAGGACTGTCAGACTGAAAAACATGCAAGTAACGAAAGGCGTGCAAAGTAGAGTCCGTTCAGTTAAAATTTAATTAACTTAAAAAGTGTTACTGTTTCACTTAAAATTATTGTTGAATTAATAACTAGTTTAATCTACCTACGTTTAGTGAATTTAACTACCTAAGATAAAAAATGAATTAGAAAACAACACAGTTAGTACGGCACAAAAATCACAGGTTAGTTCATGCAATGATAAAACTAGAGAATTTACTAAAATTAAGCCTTGATTACACAGTTTGCGTCCGTGAGCAGTCAGAACCCACTTGAATTAACGTGAGACAAGTAAAAGACACGTTAAAAAACAGGTAAAAATCAATATTGAAATGTTGTGAAACTAAACCTAACCTATAATCCGAACTTGTAGCAGTTCCCCGTCCGATCTTAGAGCTAAACACCAATTGAAATACGCTAAAGAGACACTAAACGTAAGTACTACCATTTGGACAACTAGAACTAAGAAAACACAAAAAATCAAAATTATTATGTACAACATTAAACACAAAAGAACATACAGCATTTCCCTATGGTCTGTTTATTCCATAGGAATTTTTTAACGTTGGCCTAAATATACTGCGTTCAGAAAATCGGACATCTGTCTCTTATTAGTTGCATTTGCAACACATGGCTACCTCGATGATCCTTTGGATCGCATTTGCACTGATTTTGTGTTCTGTATCTCGATACCTCCCTAACTCGATGGTCCCTTCAATGTCGAGCTATGGAGAGTTGAGTGTAAGTAATTTTGTTTCTACCAACGCTGAGTAAAGTAACCGTTCAACTTCGTTCAAACGATGGTACCTTTGCCAATGTTGTTGCGGGTATTATTTATTTCACTTTCACCGTATTACCAACGCCTGCCGAGCAGTTGGTGAAGCATGCAAAATGCGTACCCAGTTTATGATTATGAATAGTAATTTATCCTGGCGTCCTATCAAAATGTGGTCTTCGGCAAAGTTGTAGCTGAAAGGATTTCACATGAGAAGAGTTGGTTCACTTTTCCATAGAATATTATGACGAACAGATAGAGGGCTGAACACAAAAGTTTGGCGTTTTCCATAGTAATCTCCATATAAACTTCAAAAGGCGTGTGCACAGTCAATTTTCTTCCGAATCATTTCAAACTTTGGGAGGATGATATTTACTATAATAAAAATCGTTTAAGGACAGGGGACCTAAAGCTTCAAATTTTGCATCACCCTAATACCCACTGGTGAGCTTGTTTCATGCTTATAACCCAATTTTATCGGGGCAACATTCATTTTAAGTAATTTTCAAACAAACTATGGATATATTCGTTCTTTCAAGTGTTGTCATAATCCCATATTCCTGTTTTAATAAATCGTACCTGCCACACCGATATACACATGCAAAAATGGTCATTGGCATAGTAAGCTCTCAGTTAATAACTGTGGAAGTGCTCATAAGAACAGGCTGAGAGCTGAGAAGCAGGCTCTGTCCCAGTGGGGACGTAACGCCAGAAAGAAGAAGAAGATCAAATGCAATCAATCAAAATGTTAATTATCTATCAAAAATTTGATATATATCAAAAAGTTCATATTTAAACAATACAAGATCAATTCGTTTGGCATTCATGCCTTTCAAACTGTCATGGGCAGAATGTCAACTGATTCTGCAATCTACTTGCGCATATAGTCGTCATCATAATCCATCCGGCGTTGTACAATCAGCCATCAGGCACAACGTGTGCGAAAATGATGTTGCGCCAACGAGGGTGATGACGATGATGCAACGTCTAATTACCGACCAAGGAGAAAGCTGACCGGTGTGATGTGATGTGGCGTGGTGTGGTGACCAACATATGGAATGGGTGCACTTTATATCAGAAGCCTTAGTGTACTATCTAGATTATGAATGACATACCACGTGGTCTTTTTTGCTCTTGAGATAATTGCTTTTGGCATTATGTTTCTATTAAATTTATCTAGAGAGATGGCGGACATAATTAGCACACGCAACGAGTAACACCTTGTCATTTTCCTAAGACTTTTTATATGGATTCCTAAAATAGTAAAAATGGCATTTCTAATAAGCGGTTTCTTCACCACCGCTTTGGCATACAGTTTAAATACATAAGTAAACGTGGTTTACGCCTCAAGCGAAGATGAAGAAATCGGCCCTATGAAAACACTAAGCTGAGAGACAGGCTCTAGTTAGGATGTAAGGCTAAAATATTTCAAAGAATGTCTTTTGCTTTATGATTAAATTCATGCCAAACATATTGTAGACGCTACTTACAGTACTGGACAGAATGAAGTACAAGCTTGGAGACTTGGATCTCGGCTTCTAATGCTCTGATTAACCTGAAATTTACACTGCAGCTTGAAAGTTATTGACTGGTGCGCTGGATATGATACTGGAAAAAAAACGCGCATTTGCCCAAAACTCGACGCGGCGAATCGTCTAGGAAAGGAACAACCGCGTTTGATGAAACACCGCAATGTTTTCTCCCATAAGAATGAAGTAAAAGGGAGAAAAACCGCGGTTGTTCCTTTCCTCTGGGGAACGCCGTGTGTCCTTTTGAGCAAATGCGCTAATACTTCAAATTCGCTAAGCTGGAAATTCAGAACCCTTTTAAACAAACTTTTGAGTTAACGCAATTCTCAAATATACAATTTAGAATTTATGATAATTCATAAACTTTTTTGGATTAAACCCTAATAAGGTATTGTCCGAAATAAATATTCGCCACATAGCCGTAGCAGTAAATGCGCAGCTAGTTAACAAGACCCAGTTGAGGGTCGTGGGTTCGAGTCCCATCGGTTGATGATCTTTTCGCATAGAAAATTTCCTTGATTTCCCAGAACATAAAATATCTTCGCACGTGCCACACGATATTTATATGCAAAATGGTCAATTAGCAAAGACAACTCTCAGTTATTAACTGCATTATGAGCACTTCTAATTGCTAAACTGATGAGCAGGTTCTGTCTCAATGAGGACGTAATTCCAAGAAGAAGAAGAAGAAATACTCTCCAACAGAATATCAGTAGATGCATTCGCTTAACAAGCCCATTATGCCCCGTTCCGCTTATGAATAATGTTTTTAACGCCCACTGAGGTAGACAACACATCGAAGGCCGGCCGGTATCAAGACACGTGTGCCGTTCTGGTGAAACGTGAGACCATTAGTCGATTCACGGAATGCAGACATTAGGTTCGTTAAGCTATAACATCACAATTCAACATAATCAGACACCGGTCTATTCTCGGAAGAAAGCAATTAAGGATGGCGAACAAAAAGCAACGAAACATATATTTGAAGTGGATGTCCAAAACAATGTGAGATACTTCTGAAACAATAAATTGCCATGTAGTAAGTAACATTTGGGATTTTATTTTATTACCGTACGGGTTTTTCATGAAACTTTTTCCACAGGCAGGGCTCATGGATACCGTTTTGATTCATATTACGGACAGCTTCAAATTCCGGACACTCTACTTTGTATGGGAAACATTTCACGCGAAATGTTTCAATTTTTGCTGTTCAAAAGTTCTCAATATCAAGGCCCGTTTTAGAAAACTTTTTCCATAAATATCTTTGACAATTTATAATGCCCAACTACCTTAGATGTCTCTTGGGTGGTTTGATGAAAAAGCCACACATTTTGATTTATTTAAAATTATTGAAGTTGCGGAAGCGTATTGTTCACCCACCGTTCGAAAGTAAAGGGCTTCCGACGCTCGATAGCGCTAAGGAATCATACAGAATGATTTATTTTGTATACTCTATGCTGGGTTATATTTCCCTGAGTCCTTAAGTGTCCGTAATATGAATCAAAACGGTATATGAATAAAAAATAATTGAGAAAAATTCAGGGTTTCCCGGAAAACTCAGGTGGAAATTTTTTGTTTTTGTTTTTTGTTTATTGTGTCATGACTCAAGACTCATCATGACTTGTCTAACCGGATTCAAATTATCTCAAAAATATGAAATTTTTGAAATGGAATCAGTTTCCCAGGACATTTTTCACTGTTTATGAAAACAAATAATGAAAACCCGATTAGCTATTCCAGCTTTCAAACAAAGTATATTTGAAAAGAGCGATCAACAAGATCCAATCCTACAATATTTTTCAATACGCTCATTTTTCGTTCCTAAAACATGATCAAATATTGCTAGGATGAGCTGTTTGAACCATATGTTTACAAATTTATAAGTTCATAAACAAAATTTCTTAGGAACGAAACTACATAGAAACAAAGTTTTCTTCAATCAGAATGTAGGCAATTTTTTCATGTTAGGTAACTACAAAATTGACAGTTAAATAAATGGGTAGAGAATATGACAAATAGGTGTTTACCAATTCAAGTTTAAAGCGTTGAAATGGCTTGAGAATCATAAGTTTACCAAAAACTAACAAAGAGCAGTGAGAAAGTGCAAGTGTTGTCTATCAGCTGTATATTCCTCGTTATTAATTTTTGGAAAGTGAAAAAAGTTTTCCCGAAGCTGTTGAAATGGACAAAGTTCAATATTACGAATACAATTCTTTATGCTGTAACCCCTTCGGACTGGACGGCCACAAATCAGTAAGGACAAATCTACGATCGATCAGCCAAGGCCTCATCAGTAAGCTTCATTCGAATGGAGTTCGGTGGATTACGGAAAAGATGAAAATTTGCGTGAAGTGCTCCATTACCGGTGACCAGAAGGCTCTCGTAACGGATCTTCCAGAAGCAATGGCGTTTGAGGAAGTTTCACCACTAGCTTCGTTGGCGTCGCCAAAGGAAACTCCTTCCTCGGGTGAGTCAGTTGGTTCTAGAAATAATGTACAAAAAATACAAGAGCTTGCTAAATTCTTTGAAATTTCTTTTCAAGTAAAATCTTTACGTTTGGATGCTTCTAGTAGTAACTATCGCAATGCTTCTATGGACGAAATGTTCAATCAAATTTTGAGCAAAATAAAGACTTGGTTTCCGCCTAATATTGTCGATGTTACAGAGGATTTTAATTCCGTTTTATTAAATTTGAACTCAGCTGTTACAAAAGCCGAACCTGACAAGCAAATTGAACTTCTAAAATTACTTCCTAGGAATTGGTCATATGCCAAAGTTAAAGCTCATTTTGACGTGTCTCAACACGTTATAACAGAATCAAAAAAATACAATTTAGGGATTCAACCACTTTCAAAAGTAGGACGACCCTCGCATGGATCAGATGTCCAAGACATAGTTTCAATTTTTTACCTAAGGGATGATATCAGTCGGCCATTTCCTGGCTTGAAAGATACCATATCTATTAAGTTACCCAATGGAGTGCGCCAAAATGTTCAAAAACGCTTTTTGCTTCACCCTTTGGATACTTTATATAAACAATATTTGGAAACCTGTAAGAGTGAACAGGAATCTGTCTCATTCACATCGTTCTGGAAACTTAAACCAAAACAATGTGTTTATACAAAGGATTCATCGGCCATGAATGTTTGTGTTTGCATGATACATGAGAATATGAAATTCATGGTTGATGCATTGAAAAAAACTAATTGCTTTGAAGTTCATAATACAGAAAAAAAACTTAACACCTTTTTGACTAGTCAAATGATATGTCCAGATAGTACAGATGATTGTTACTTGAGGTCCTGTGAGGATTGTAAATTAAAGAAATTAGATTTTGTTGCCAATCGCTTAGATGAAAACAACGTTGAAGAAGTTAAGTATTGTTTTTGGATTATTTCTCCTCGTTGTGAAATTATCAACAAAGATGAAAATGTAAATGATGTTGAAAACTGTTGAAAATGTAAATGATGTTGAAAACTTGAAAAATCTCACAGAGAAGTTTCTTGTGCATCAATTCAAAGTAGATAAACAAAATAAATTTATAAGAGCTAAAAAGGAATCACTAGTTGAAAACAAAGAAATAATGTGCCAGATGGATTTCGCGGAAAATTATTCGTGCGTGATACAAGATTCCATTCAAAGCCATTACTTTGTACGACCTCAAGTAACAATACATCCATTTGTAATTTATTACAAAGACAAATCTTCGATCAAAGTCTAAAATTTTGTTGTAATTGCTGACATAAAAAAGCATAACACGACATCAGTTTATGCTTTTCAAACAAAACTAATTTCAAGATTAAAAAATAAATTTCCTGAGCTTGAAAAAATCATTTATCTTTCTGATGGTTGCGGAGAGCAGTACAAAAATAAATCAAATTTCAAAAATGTATGCAATTAGATTGCAAATGATTTTAAAATTAGAGCAGAATGGCACTTTTTCCCAACCTCACATGGAAAAGGTCCATGTGATGGTATCGGTGGCAATATTAAGCGAATGGCTAGAGATGCTAGTATTAGAAAGTCAGCGGAAATTAATAACGCCCAACAATTTTTTGACTGGGCTGTGTCGCAAAAGGTGAAAGACCAATTTAAAAAAGATTGGGAATTCATCTATGCAACTGAAAATGACTATTCAGAGGCTGAAAAATGACTTCAGGAGAGATTTCCTAACCTTGTTCTAATTCCTGGAACAAAAAAATATCATTCATTTATTCCAAAAGACGAACGAAGCATTTTTGCGAGTGAATTCTCATATGCACATGAAAACCAAGAAAATACAGCATGCTGTGTTCTTAATACTACAAAGAAACGAAAATCTTCTGGTGGTAGCAACCAAAGGCAATCTTCCCGGTTGAAAAAATAGATAGTTTTAAGATAAAATGTAAGTTATGTACTGAAGAATTGAATAAATAAAATTAAAGAAAAATATAAAAAGAATTTTATTTGTTCCATAGAAAAGAAAGAATCCCTTGGAATGGAAAAGAAACAGTTTTTTCAGCTTTGCTTAACGGTGTAATGATTCATGAAAAATATAATCCAATCCGACTTATACTTCATTAAAACCAATCCCATATCGTTTCTTTCAGATCTTTTAGAAAATTTGCAATTGCTTTGATAAAAAAAACCTTGTTTTTCTGATGCTTCGATTGAAATATGGGATTTCAAAGAAAAGGCTAATATGGTCATTTTTCACAAAATTGACCATAACTCAGGAACAAAAAAAAAGTACATCCTAAAAGTTACTAGAATTGAAGTTTATAAAGTTTCTTTCTCAACAATATTTTAATAAAAAATTTCCGCGAGTTCGGGCATAGATTTTCCAGCTTTTCTTTATGAATTTCCCTAACGGTAGAAAATTTTGTGGAAAACTTTTTCCAGTTCATATTTTTTTGGGATTTCTGAGAAAATTTGCTTAAATTTTAATATAAAAACTTTGTTTCTACGATGCTTCGTTCTTGAGTTATGATTTTTCAAAGTAGTGTCAAGGGAAAACAAAAGTTTCCACCTGAGTTTTCCGGAAAAATAGGCGACCCTGATTTTTTCTCAATTTTTTTTTATTCATATATCCATGAGCCCTGCCTGTGGAAAAAGTTTTATGAAAATCTGAGACCCTTCGGCCCAATTTGTACGATAATAAAAAAAATCGCCATTGTCTGAAGAAAAAGTTTTAAATTCTATTTCGCAGAAAATATGCACGGATTGCATATAGAATTTTAAGGAACAGGATCGCCTTGTTTCTTCACCCGCAAGGCGACTGTCGAATAGAAATTTGATTTTTTGATAGACAAAATCTAACGAAAAACTGATGGATACTTTGGTACCAATCAATACACCGCCATCAACATGCACCACAGAATACGTTTGAACGTATGCAATTTACCAGAAACATTCTGCATTATTTGCAGTAACTCACTTACTTTTAACTTCATCTCACATATCTTTCTCGCTTCTTCTTCTTTCTGGCATTACGTCCCCACTGGGACAGAGCCTGCTTCTCAGCTTTGTGTTCTTATGAGCACTTAAATTTTAATATAAAAACTTTGTTTCTACGATGCTTCTTTCTTGAGTTATGATTTTTCAAAGTAAGTAGTGTCAAGGGAAAACAAAAGTTTCCACCTGAGTTTTCCGGAAAAATAGGCGACCCTGATTTTTTCTCAATTTTTTTTATTCATATATCCATGAGCCCTGCCTGTGGAAAAAGTTTTATGAAAATCTGAGAGCCTGCTTCTCAGCTTTGTGTTCTTATGAGCACTTTAACAGTTATTAACTGAGAGCTTACTGTACCAATGACGATTTTTGCATGCGTATATCGTGTGGCAGGTACGAAGATACTCTATGCCCTGGGAAGTCGAGAAAATTTCCAACCCGAAAAGATCCTCGACCGGTGGGATTCGAACCCAGGACCCTCAGCTTGGTCTTGCTGAATATCTGCGCGTTTACCGCTACGGCTATCTGAGTCCCTCAATCTTTCTTACTACTAATTGCTTATGCTAATGAAGAAAAAAGAGTCCTGTTAAATTTTTACCTATTTTGGTGAGGTCCAAAGACGTTAAAGGTTTATATGGAAACTCATATAAAAAAATAATGGTGCTTTTGACAACGGTTGAACTTGCTAAACTAACAAAGCTAGTTCGGTTTGAGGTTTTTGCAGAAGTTTACTGGACCTACCTGAAGCCAAATGATAGCATACAAATTCATAATAAGATTTTTCCCATGCATCGTACTGAATTGCTCTCTTCACCAACTACATTGATTATGGTTTGATCAAAGACGAAATAAAGACCTCCATGTCCCTTGAAGTTGCCCAAAATTTCATGGCACATTCAAAATCTAGAATGCCGTGAGAAGTGTACTGGCGATCTGTCAAACTAGGGTACCTTTAGCAGTACCAAGGAACCACATGCAGTACTACCCGAGAAGGATAAAAATAACTCACAATAACTTATGCATACCATATTTTGGTATCATACCATCATTAGGTATTGTTCAGTTGTCAATACCTCATTTTGGTATTATAATGGTATTGAAAAAAAAAATGTTTAAAACAATTAAAAATACTTCATTTTGGTATTCGATAGCTATTGAAGACTGCTGAAGGCATTGAACTACTATTGAAAAATTTCACTTTTATATACAAATCTATCATTTAGGTATTACAATACCTAATCTATTTATCAGCTTGGCGTTTGTAGAATATACAGAAGGTATTACAGTTGACTCTCCACATCTCGATGTTCTATATCTCGATATGTCGATGATTTGTTCGGTTCCTTCGTTCTGCATACATTTGCACTCTCCATCTCGATATCCTCCTCATCTCAATATCTCCCTATCTCAATGTGATTTTCGTTCCCGATTTTCTCTCCGTTTGTCGATATGGCCATTATCAAAGGTTACTAGACTAGATTTTAGGGATTCAAAACAATTTGCGACGAGAAAATGACGTCTGTTTGTTTTTTCCCTATCTCGATGGTCCCTTCGATATCGCGAGTCGACTGTATTTGAGGTAGTTTACCTCTTATGCAGGGCTCATTCATACCTCATTCAGGTTGTAAGTATTGGAAATTATTTGGCATGGAATACCTGCTTAATTAGGTATTCAGTAGTTTTTTTCTTCTGCTCAGTGGAAGTGGTACCCAATCTGAACCCAAGTGGGACGGATCTGGCTTGATGAATGACTTTCACTTATAGTTTTACTCCAAGTTTCAACTTACATTAAAGCACAAACGCTTTCAGAACTTTTATTTAATTTCTCCATAGTAATTTCCATATTAACCTACATCGTTTTTGAGCCATCTTTAAATCACCACTGGAAGCCTAATGACAATAGTCCATTTTACGAGACGTTTTTGAACAGCTGATCGCTTATTTTATGAATGAAATTTTGACAGTAGGCGGTGTCGTAACGTGTGAAAGTAATAGCAATATCATCAGTGTTGTCGTTTCGTAAAATGGACTATTTCACAAAACTCTATTTTTATTTAGATTGAAACAAAATTATGTGAAATTGGATTTTTATTTTTCTTATAATTTGAATCGACCTACTTTTACAGCTTACACACATGTCGGAATTGGACACCCCTAGATTTGTGGGCTAAAGTGAATTTATTATGTGATACAATGGTATAGCCGCGTTTCGATCACGTATCCCGAAATGATTGAATACGAAATGGTTTAGAGTTTTTGAGTCATATAATTTTTGAAACTCATGTGAGACATGACTGTGCTACTTTTTAAAGAATGACGTCATGCCGAACGTCAGTTCGCCCAATGATATCCTTTTCCCCGGAATGTCTCCAAAAAATGCAAGAATAGCCTTCAGTGACGATAAGCCGTCAATAACATTTCAAAAGGGCGTAATTGATTTTGTAAACATTACATTTCTTTAAAACTGTAAAGTATAAAAAGGTGCATGTTAAATGACCAGGTTGTTCACCACCTTATAATGTAGAATGTTAAGAAAATAATAAGTGTCAACAATTTTTCGGGAAACTTCAATCATAACACAGTGGAACAAATTTTGTCGCAAGCTACAAAATACCACTACTCACATTATTCAGGGTTGATGTATCCATTGCAATTTTCAAAAAATATCACAGCACGTCAAATATTTGAAATATAGACTGTTTAAAATGCAGAATTTGACGATTTCATTTGCTTAATTTACCACAGAATTCAAAACTGTATGTGTTAAACTATACTTATTTTGCCATATAAGAGATACAATGCATTTTGTATGGAAAATGCAAGCATGATGAAAAACTTGATCAAACCTAAATATAATCATACAGTTTGAAACGTCAAAATTCAACTATATTTTAGTTGACTCAAAGTAAATTTGATTGAGTTTACAATATTTTGCAATGTTTACTCAACATTTTGTTCTGCTTCATCCTCATATCTGAAAAGATTCTTTGCTGCTTTATCTATATAAGAAAAACCATTGCAAAAATCAAAGTGCGCGTCGGTAAACTTGATACGTGGTTTCCTGCGGGCAAGGTGGTCATCTTAGCACCTACACTATTCCTTGCAAGTTAAAAGTAAGTAGAGTTGTAAGCATGACTTAAAGGCTAGGGATGTAAGTGTTTCGGATAGTGGTAATTATCCAAACAATAATTGATTTAAGTGCAAGTGGATAGCTGAATCAATGAACTGTATGAATTTATTGCGAATCTTTACTTAAATCCGCAGACTGTCCAGCAAGTTGCTCGCCGGTGGCCCATGCGCCGAGTTGTGCGCCAGCCAAAAAGTAAATAAAGAAATGTCAAAATATCTCGCCGAGGAAGTGAATCACTTTTAGGGCTCGAGTCCTAAACTGGAGAGCGATCATAATTGTTTTATCGATACAAAACATATGGAATAAAATTGTTCGTACCTTCTTGTGTTCAAGTTGCAAGCGATTGAAATCGTTTTGACCGACCCACAACTTGGCGCATAATCGATCGGCGCGCAACCTTTTTGGTGGTCTGCGGTTTTGAGAAAAGATTCGCAAAGTGCCCAACTAGTACCAGACCATGGCGCGTAACATTCGAAGTAAAGAGGAAGTGATCGAAATGCTAAAAATTCTCGAGAAGCTCAATAATTTTATGATAATTGAGAGTTGGCGTAATGTAATTTTACTTCGAAAGAACTATTTGTACGTAAGTAAAAGTAATTAACAGTATAGGGGCGGTCCATTAATTACGTAAGACAATTTTTGTGGATTTCTCTACCCTCCCTCCCCCATGGTAAGATTTTTTGTATGAAAATTAAAAATAATTTGCATGGCGGGTAAGAAATCTCAAACCCCCCCTCCCCCCATAATCCCTTATGTAATTAATGGACGACCCCATAGTAATCTCAACATAAAGAAATTCTCCTGCATGTAGGCTCTTATGTTGATCATTTCCTTGATATAAAGTGGGGTTATATGCAACGTAATGGCAAAAATGTTATTTTTGCAATTCCGTTGCAAATCAATCAACTTTTCATTGAGAAGTTGATCATCATAACGGCTTACTTATCCTACCCAAATAAACAGTGCTGAAAAGTGTTACTTTTCAGCACTCTTTTCGGTGCTGAAAAGTAGCACTTTTCAGGTGGTAATTTAAGCAGAAAATCGAATTTAATTCAATTACTTACGATATTCAATATTTTTCATGAAATTTTCGTGGAGTAGACGAGGACATCCTGAAATTTGCGGGGTAGAAAATGATCAGCAGGAAACACATTCCAAGGCGCGCGATTTTTCAACACTATAGGGGAAAGTGGGGCAGTTTGGCCACCTTAACGAAAAGTCGATAAAAATGCTGAAAATATTATGAATCTTTCGAATGTTTGTATGATTTCCAACAATTTTTAGATGAATACACTAGATCCGCATGATTTCCTTTGTCTTATGAAGTTCACGGATGAATGATTGAAAACGGAGCAGTTTCTACCAAGTGAGTAAAACTGATTCAGCCTTAGCTCACGAGAATATACTCCTGCACCAGCTCTACCTTCAAGAAAGGAGCCATCAGTGTAACATACTATATTGTTTGATATACTTCTTTCCAAACAGTTAGACGTCCACTCTTCCCGTGAAGGGAATTGTGTGGTAAATGTCCTGTAAGGAAAGTGACAAGCAATTGTGAGTTCGGTTTTGCGTCTCCGAAGATTTTTTTTTTTTCTGTTTTGGAGCTTCTTGCTGGGTAGGTATTTGGGAAGGCACAAGCAAGACGGTTTGTTGTCGGGACGCCAAGAAGTTTTGCTGTTAGTGTCAGTTTTGTGTTCAGTCGAGGATGGATTACCAACTGGTGAGTTCGTTTCATGCTTGTGATAACACATATTTTCTTGAAAGCGTAACTTTTAGTAATATTAAAACAAACTTTGTATGGTTCGTGCTTTTTTCTTATACAATTTCAATATACATATATTTTTCTCTTTTTGACATGATTAAAAAATTATCTTTTGAATTGTTCGACATTGTGAATGTTGACGTATTTTTTAAAACTTCTACCATATCGAGACAAAATGCACAGTAATACTCATATGTAATTTTCAAACAAACTATGTATAGTTCATCACTACAAGTGTCGGCATTATTCCTGTTCCTATAATTTAAAATATATACATGTAATTTTCAGTTTTCGTCATTAATAAAAACATCTTTTGAATTGTTCGACATTATATATGTTGACGTATTTTTTGAAGCTTCTACCAAAAACTTCTCGAGACAAAAATACAAAACTAGCGTTAAATATAAGTCGTATATTACCCCCTTGTCCATGGATCGCATCATAGACCAGAGGTGACTCCCAGATCTTTTCCTCCCTCACTAATAAACACCCTTCTCGTGGTGATTGTGGAGATGCAGAGGTATTCTCGGTCTCTAGAAGCAACAATCATTACTCCCTAACATTCCTTCCCCATCCCAACTGACTGTAAGGACTTGGCCGGCGCCGTTATTGATCAATAATATTAGATCTGCTAAAATTGCACTTCGAGAGTAAGCGGAAACTCCCATCCCTTATTCATTTGGATCGTAGTGCAATTCTTACCAGTTCCGATCAATCACGGAGTAGCAACCATTGACATGTACAGTCAGTCTATGCTATGCTGTGCTATGCTATGCTATGAAGTTCACGGATGAATGATTGATTTTTCAAAATTTATCATTTTTCGAGTCAATTTTACTGATGGGGTGGTATGAGCACCCCATTTTTGATTGCAAAATAATCTCATATAATCTAAAAATTAAATTATGTTGTTACTACACTTGAAAGTTATTAGTATTTTGTTCCGTGCAAGAAGATAAAATCTTTTAAGAACATTCTAACAGTCAAACATCATCATTCTGAAATGATGAAATTTAAACGAGCCATTCGGGGCAAAATGGGCAGTTTTTTCGAACATCATTTATTTATTTTTTTTTTTGAGTTTTAAACACGGACTTATAACATGCCTATTGCTTCATTTCATCATCAGCTTTGGGGTTGCATGTTATTTCAGATGAAATTTCAAGAATTTATGCAGTTTTCAAGGGGTGCTCATTTCACCCCATTGTCCAAACCGCCCCGACTACCCCTACTGCTTTTCGGTAAGAGGTAGACCGGAAATTATTGCTCCAAATCGTCGATTACACCATCAATTTATTTATTCATTGCAGTGAACCACACGAGGAGGAATATGATCCGTAAAATTCCCGCAGACCAAGACGACAAGCGTCATTGCAAGGACAACGAGTTCGTTGAAGAGAGGTTTTCGCGTGCTGCAAAAACAAAGCTGGACCGTAGATTCGCAGGGAACGGAATTTACGTAAGAAACCCGTCGAAGCCGAACTTGGATCCGGGAGTTAGGATATGGTGGGAAATATTCTCACGCGGAGCGTTCATCGCCGCAATCAAGCAAAAAGCGTCCGGTATTCAGTCCGCAGTTTTCCTAACTGCACATTTTCGTTGAAATTTCAAATGAATGGCAAAAGTAAGCAGTTGGCAAGAAATTCAACCTTTTGTCAAATACAAATTTCTCTCACAATGTGAACGATAATTGTTTTTATTTTTTTACGAAAACTAAAATAATTAATAGTTTTAAGCGACTTATAAAATTAGCATTCATAATACATTGGATTACTATTAGCGAAATATGCATGCGCTACTATAAAAAACGTTTATACTAGCAAGGCATATTTCATGAAAATTCATTGAAAGGAGTGAATAGACCAAATATGATTTTAGTATGACTTTTACGCTATTTAGCATATAAGCTTGCTGATAGTGCGATACGATTGCTTGGCCGAGTATTATTCGTATATTAAAAAGTGTTTTAATCGCGTTTTGCTTTTTTTTTTTATTTTTTTTTTACGATCCAATGATCTAGAGGTATTGGTTCTGCTTTGTATTATCTCTGAGCAGAAAAAAACACCCGAATCATCATAACAAGTGCCTAATAATAAATCCAGTAAAAAAAAAGGTTCTCTTTTGATTGCCGGCATTCAAAAGAATAAATTTACAACACTTAACCACAAATGCCCTTTGTCTATCGCTAGCTTTTCAGGCGAATCCTGACGTCAAACCTTTCCCATTCTCCTCCTCCGTAGCACTTATGAGGGTGTCGCTGAGTCGGTGGCCTCTCATTAAGTAAGTGCTACATCAACATTTCCTTCCCCTATCCCAAGTTACGGTAAAGATGGGCGTGGCCGGGAATAGCAATATTCATGCTTTTGGTAATATTGTCCAAGATTGGGCCAAGGTTTACTCCCCAGCCTTGTTCATGAAAGCAGTCTGGGTAAAATTATCAAATTACACATGAATGTTGCTAGTATCCAATCTACGAAGTATACCGTAACTACGCTAACGCTAACTTTTACGCTATTTAGCATATACATTTTTAACCGTGGTGCTATCTTACCTGTTCTTTCCTTCAATAGAGAATATAGAACTGCATGATACCGATGGGAGCGAGAAAATTTGTGACATTCATGGGTACCACTGTATCACAGCCTACGTGATTTAAAAATACTGAATGCGTAGTTTCACGCATAGCTGTATGTCCATGTGGGTTCTCTTAAATGTTTGTTTGTGCTTTTAGAGTTCATCCAGCTGAAACGCCATTTTTAGAAATAACAAAAAATGTTGTTTGCAACTCGTTGCAAAACTCCATCTTTTCAGCACTCGTTGTACAGCTCGTGCTGAAAAAATCATCATTTTGCAACTTGTTGCATAAATAACTATTTTGTTACGCTGTGTAGTCATAATCAATGCTTTGAAAAGTTACCTCAACAAAATCAAATTGAGGGGCACAATTCATGACTTCAATATGCTTCAACAAAAAAATGTTACATTTAGGTATGGAAACATATCCGGGGCCAAATGCAAGAAAGAATTTTGCCAAAATCGTTATTATTGTTATTGCTTTACGTGTCAATCAACGTTAGCTTACTTATCGGTTTTTCTTGAACACATTTTTCAGATTGTTTGTAGTTTGTCATCAAAATTTCAGCCAATTCGGACTACAAGAAGCTGAGATACAGATTCCCAAACTTGTGCATTTTGTATGGAAAACCAGCACTTGGTTCCTAACTGTTGCAACTGACTGTCTGAAGACCTGCTTTGTGGGCTTCGTGGCCTTGTGGTTAGCGGCATCAGTCGGCTAGGCGTATTGTGCCACGGAGTGTGGGTTCGATTCCCGCTCCAGTCGGTGAAAACTTTTCGTCAAAACGAAAAATTCATCGCTGGGCTACTGGGTGTTTCGTGTTGTCCGTTGCCTAATGTTAGTGATCGTTCAGTCTGAGCAGCCAATGTGCTGAAGACGGTGTAAATTGTCTTTTGGCAGATGTCTAGCAAACTAAATGGGTAACAATGATTGGCACATCTGTGGTGAGACCTATGCCATAATGTATCTGAACAGCAAGACGGATTTGAAAAAAAAGTCCTTTGTGAAACCCAGTTGTTTCTTGAGGCTTTCTCTTATCTTATCGCATCAGTTGATTTCTCTGCGTGAAACAAGCAAGTCTCCATTCAATAAGGGACTGTCCATTAATTACGTAAGGGGTTATGGGGGGAGGGGGGGTTTGAGATTTCATACGCGCCATACAATTTATTTTGGATTTTCATACAAAAAATCTTATCATGGGGGGAGGGGGGTTGAAAAATCCCGAAAATTGTCTTACGTAATTAATGGACCGCCCCTGACGTGTGGGTAAAATCATCGGAATTATTCATTGTTTGAAACGTTCAGGCTCCGTTTGTTGCCTTGTTGTGTCTGCGCGCCACTTCGCATGCAGTTGACAAAGAGAAAATAATCGGACATTCCTCGAAGCGATGAACTTTGATATCGAATCAAATCGATTGGATCTGTTGTTGTTGCGAGAGCCATAACAATAGAATTATCAGCTTGGAAAATGTTTACTTATTTCGAAGAATATTTTATTAGTACTATCTTCGCATGTGGTCTACTCGAAGGTTAATTTGTTTTTCGGGATAACCTTTAATCGGAAGTACAGATCACATGATTGGTTCCCATATTCGATTCTAAGCACGTTGATAGCGCAACGTCTGTCAGATAATCTTCCTCGTGGAATTCCGAAATGATTGATCCGCTGACAGTTTGGCAAGAAAGGGGTTGGCATAATCAAACACGCAAATCAAACCTAATTATCAAAATACTAGCCACGTTCTATCGTGATCATTGACGGAAATCATTTATGTTGACAGAGTTGAGCACGTCGCAAGGTTTGCTAGCTTAAATGACCTTCGAGTGTTTACTCTCCTAACTAATTAACTTGCGTCAGATTGTTAGTTGTTATTGTTTTCGTTTTACTAATGGCATCGATTGATATGGCCGACCGTGACGTAAATACCTTTCCCTGAACAACAACAGCTAGAGAAATTGTAAAATATATGCTTCGCCTGGGTATTTAAGATAAGCAGTTTAGGAATGAATTGATATATATGGTATAGCATAATTTCGTACGAAATTTTCTGTCAAGTTTATCGTCTCCTGTTACGGCTCTATATCTCAGCTTTTCCTAATCCGCATAGGCTGAAATTTGGATGTCGAACTACAAATAACTTGAACTTTCGTCTGTAGTGAATCTAGACAAAAGTAAGTAACTGAGTGATTTTTCAATTTAGTTCAAAAACGGTACCTAACATTTTTTTTTCTAGATAATAATTGAACAAATCTCTTTCGAACATAATTCACGAATCTCTGATTTCCTTACAAATCTTGAAGTCAATCGCAGTATCCATCCAAATAAGCATGAATTTTCTGAACTATCTGACCAAGAAGCGATAGAGAAGTTTGGAGCAAAAACAAAACATTTTGTTTGGGTACAGATGAACCGAAGTCACACCACAACTTCTTAAGAGCTCAAATCTGGAAAACCAAATGTTTATTTACACTGAAAACCTGATCGATTAAATGTTTAGCGCAGGATTTATTTTGGTTTTCCATATATGCAATCTTGAAAATTTGAAGTTTGTCTTAAGGCGAAGTAGGCCGTCATTGAAATTTGTATGCGTCGTTGATGATTGTTGCTAATTCATCTCACGATTTCGAATCAAAGAAAATCAGTTGGTTTTACTCTGACACACCTGAAAAAGTATCAGCATACTTTATGCATGTTAGCGCGTACAGTGATACATTTTCAAGTCAATATAAACTATCAAGGCTGAGTATTATCACTTTGAAATGCAAGCTGAATAGTCATCATTGTTGTCAAAACGAATGACAGGCTACTTAGCCTTAAGGCGAAGTAGGCCGTCATTGAACTTTGTACGCGTCGTTGATGATTGTTGCTAATTCATCTCCACACGCAGCGAACTGGACTATCGAAATTCATACATTTTGCCTTATGAAAGATGGAACGATTATCGCAATACGAACGCTTTATGTATCGTTTTAGCATCACTCCACATCAAGGCGTCGATAGGCGCAGGGTGTACGCACGAGCCTATCGATCGCAAGGTCCTTGGTTCGATTCCAGGTTGCTGCGAAAACTATTTTTGTTTTCAAATTTCGGTTTCATAAGGCAAATTTATAAATTTTAACCCGATTCCTTGTGGCGAATTTTCATAAGGGGTTCCTATGTTTATCGATAGTCCATTTGCCTGAGTGCAGATTTTGAACCGAAGAAAATCAGTTGGTTTTGCACTGATACAGATGAAAAAGTATTAGCATACTTTATGCATGTTAGCGCTTGCAGTGATAGTTTTTCAAGTCAATATAAACTATCAAGACTGAGTTTTATCACTTTGAAATTGCAAGCTGTAAAGTCATCATTGCTGCCAAAACGAATGACGGGCTACTTAGCCTTAATGTTATCTTCACCTTAAGGTAACACGGGAGACCGTGTTATTTTACCTATCTTTTGTCTCACTCTAACAATTATCATCAAAACTTTGCAGAAGCAAATCACGAGTTTTAGTGAACCGATGAAGCTGAAAATTTAATGGGTTGTACCTACACTACATGTATAGAATAAAGTTTTCGCATCGATATATGGAGTAGCTCTTGAGATTTGCTTCTTCAAACGGATAGGGTGATTATAATGACGTCCCGTGCGGCCTTAACTGCCGTGAATCGTAAGTCAGCCCCAGCTGTAAAAAGTAGGCATTGAGAAAATGGACTGGAAAATTTACCTCGTTTTCCATACAAGTATTCAAAAAAATCCAGAATATCCAAATATGTTTGAATCTCAATAAAACTTTCACAATTTGCTTTTAACTTTGATATATTTACAAAAAATATAAAGATGATCAAAACATGGTTTATTTTTGAGTTGAACGGTGTGGAAATCTGTAGTGGGACTGATTTTCGAATAATTTGTATTATCGGACTTACTGTTTTTTTCCTAATTTGCCGTTTTCACAAAACGAATTTTGAAATATTTGACGAAACCCCGAATAAAGCTCTATTTAGATGCCTAATTGTCACAGTTTAAGCCTGAAATAAAAAACTTTCTGAATCAAATAAAACAAATATGTTTAGATTTGAATTGAAAATTAAAAAAAAAAAATATGAGAGATTGGTAAACATAAATCTTACTTCAGGATTTTCGTAGGAATCATAGAATCGATTTAAGCGTGTAAAAAGTTCATATTACAAAAGAAGTGTCAATGAAGAACAAGTGCTCCGCGCAACAATTATATTTCAAAAAGTGCCCCGCGAGCCAAAAAGTCTGAAAACCCCTGTATTAAACAATACTTATCGACAACGTTCATAATATTTTAGATGCTTAAAAATTATTTTTTGATGGTTCATAAAAATATTCAATTTTTTGATATAAAAGAAACTAAGAATATTGTACGGAGTAGCGATGGGCGATTTTGAATCGAAGTTCCGAAAATCGATTTTTTCGTTTCGATTAATCGATTTTTTGAATCGATTTTAGGAGCTCTCAAAATCGAGTGAATCGATTTTCTTCATTCGATTTTTTGTTTCGATTTAAAACAATGAAATTGATTAGAACTTTTTAGTGAGTTGATGAACTATAAACCTAATTATGAATTAAACTTGAAGTGTTTAATATATAATATTTAATCTCCAACGTAAATCAATTGAAGGAATTTAAAAACCATATAAAATTGCTTTTGGTATATTTTTGGGACCACGTTTTCGTAAGTTGTCATATCCGCTTGCAAATTGAATCGATTCGAAAACATCGATTCAAATGATTCGATTAAATCGGTGAATCGATTCGATATATTAAATTTGAATCGATTCAGTAACATCGATGTTCGGGTCAAATTTGCCCAACGCTAGTACGGAGACTGTAAATACGATGCAAAAATAGATTTGATCTAAACTTAATAGTGCAATTTAAACCAATTAATATTTTAACCCTTAAAATTCGAGACGATCCTTGAATTTTCGACTGGCTATAATTCGGAGACCAATAGATCAATTTATTTGAAATAAATTTCAAAGTCAATGCGGTAGTTGGTCTTACAATCCTTAGATGCGACATCCCCCTGACCCCTCCCTTTTCTAGATAATTTAAAAAGCGTGGACTCGAGGGGGGTCCAAATTTGGCCTCAAACGGATATCAGCTAGAAGGTTGGTGTCTTCGGCAAGGCTGTTCAGCAGATCCAGGGCTATCTGGCGGTAAAGAGTATGATTGGAAATGCATCCGCTAGGTAGCGCTAGTAAAAATAAATCTTAAATCGTGTGTATCTCAAAATCCTTATCAACTAGAAGATTGGTGTCTTGGGCAAAGATATTTAGTAGATTGAGGGCTATTTCAAGGTTGACAATTTCATTGACAATGTACCCGCTAGGTGGCACTAGTGACAAATTTTCTTCAATTGTCTGTTTCTCAAGATTCTTATCAGCTAGAAGGTTGGTGTCTTGGACAAAGCTGTTCGGCAGATCAAGGGGTAAAGAGTCTGATAAAAAATTTATCCGCTAGGTGGCTCTAGTAAAAATAAATTATCTTCAATCTTTACTACGTCAAGATATTTATCAGCTAGAAGGTGGGTGTCTTCGGCAAAGATAGTCAACAAATCGATGAGGAATTCATCGCTAGATGGCGCTTGTAATAAATTTCCTTCAGTTGTCTGTATCTTGAGATCCTTATCAGTTAGAAGGCTTCTGTCTTTGGCAAAGCTGTTCAACAGATTAGCAATCTGATTTGGATATGATTAGGTCTTCTGCAAAGACATTCAGCAGATTGAGGGCTATCTGGAGGTGAAAAATATTGGCGCTAATGTATGAAGAATTCAGAAAACAGAGATAATTAAAATTTTTGTTCAAACAGTTATGAAGTGTGCCATAGCCTAAAACTGACTGCCCAAAAACGCTAAGATTTTGAATGGCTGTTCAAAACCTGATCAGACATATCTTCTTCTTTTTTTTCTGTTCTGGCGTTACCTCCCCACTGGGACAGAGCCTGCTTCTCAGCTTAGTGTTCTTATGAGCACTTCCACAGTTATTAACTGAGAGCTTACTATGCCAATGACCATTTTTGCATGTGTATATCGTGTGGCAGGTACGAAGATACTCTATGCCCAGGGAAGTCGAGAAAATTTCCAACCCGAAGAGATCCTCGGTGGGATTCGTCCGGCTATCTAGCCATGAAAAGTCTGATTGAGAATTCATTTATTTTCATTTAGCAGCGTTTGGTGGGGCAATAAGAGCGCAAGTCAATCCAAAGTCGATGATAGGAGGGGTAATGGCTAAATAGTCTATGCTGATCACGTAAACGCCATGGAAGAGGAAAATAAGATTGGGTTGGGTGTTAGGTTAGTGGGATGGACTTGACACAATAATGCTAATAATGCTGCAAAATGTAATAAATTGGTAGGTCAAAAAATTTCATTCATTATTTTAGACCAACGTTATTGGATATTGAAATAATATTTTGAAAATATAAAAATAAATATTTAAGGGAAAACCAATATTTTTTAAGAAAATATATTTTGTAAAAACAACTTATCAAAACTAATAAATTAAAGAACAGCAACATGAAAGATGTTGAATGAAAAACATCTACTTATGTCGCTAAACTACTACTTGTATTTCGTAACTATTCATCTGCACTCCGTGTATTACAGCTCCAATACCTGTATAACTAATTCTGGATCCTGAAACATTTTTTTGAATGGTGCTCAGTTAGAGCTGCCTGACAGATTTACTTGTCAAGCTTGAACCCTCGGTCTGGCTTTTGCCAAATCTCCCCTCTGCCATGACCAATACTCAGACATTGTTAGTTATCTAAAATCGTTCTAAACACGTTTTGGGAAATGAATTATTTTTTATTCTCAAATCTATAATTTATGGTTTTTGAGTTATATAATTTTTATTTTTGAACATCCCTATCCCTTTCATATTTTTTTCAGTCGTCGCGCGATTTGCCACCTTCAGAACCACTGCGCTTCTGTTGTAAACGAAAAGCGAGGTTTTTCAGCAGTCAAAATACAACAGCGCGACGACTGAAGTGTTAAAGCCTCTTCTATTTACTTATTTTTTGGCAAATGAAAATTCAAATTTTTACGGTACTTTTCAAATTTATATTTTTTTCTGGATTTTTTTATTTTTCGTGTAATTAACGGAAAAAAAAAAACAGATTTGAAATTATTTTAATACCACGTCTTCTTCTTTGATAGGTTGATCGTAGAAAAATATAAAAGGTACGACTTTTTATATTCCACGTTAAATGAACTTCAGGCATTTGTAGGTTTTATAAGAATGCAATTTTCCATACAATTTTCAAAAATACAAAAAAGTTTCAAAAGTCATAAAAAACTTTTCTTATATGCATGTTATGAGTCAAAAATAAAATTATTTTGATTTTCGAGCCACGAAAAATTACAAAAAATTCCAAAGTGTACCCCGTTTAAAGGCGGGGTTGGGTATTAGAGGGTTTAACACAAATCCTAAAGCTACTTCTATGTAATTTCAACTACTACGCTCTCGATAATTATGTTATGATCGCTCGAATAAAAACGATAGAGGTTATTACTACATACCAGAAATACTACCCAAAGAACGCTAATGTCGCCAGTGTTGGTGTGGTAAATACAAGGTAGTGCAGAAATATTTAGAGAATTGCAAAAAGAAAGTGCAAAAGACGCAGAGACCTGCAATTTCTCATCGTAATAGGCTGTTTTTCATCACGCCAATCTGTCATGAAAATGCCTACTTTCCTACACTGTAGTATGTATGCAGTGCGGGAATAGTCATTACGCAACTGAAACCAACTGAAAATTGCTTTTGGTATATTTTTGGGACCACGTTTTCGTAAGTTGTCATATCCGCTTGCAAATTGAATCGATTCGAAAACATCGATTCAAATGATTCGATTAAATCGGTGAATCGATTCGATATATTAAATTTGAATCGATTCAGTAACATCGATGTTCGGGTCAAATTTGCCCAACGCTAGTACGGAGACTGTAAATACGATGCAAAAATAGATTTGATCTAAACTTAATAGTGCAATTTAAACCAACTAATATTTTAACCCTTAAAATTCGAGACGATCCTTGAATTTTCGACTGGCTATAATTCGGAGACCAATAGATCAATTTATTTGAAATAAATTTCAAAGTCAATGCGGTAGTTGGTCTTACAATCCTTAGATGCGACATCCCCCTGACCCCTCCCTTTTCTAGATAATTTAAAAAGCGTGGACTCGAGGGGGGTCCAAATTTGGCCTCAAACGGATATCAGCTAGAAGGTTGGTGTCTTCGGCAAGGCTGTTCAGCAGATCCAGGGCTATCTGGCGGTAAAGAGTATGATTGGAAATGCATCCGCTAGGTAGCGCTAGTAAAAATAAATCTTAAATCGTGTGTATCTCAAAATCCTTATCAACTAGAAGATTGGTGTCTTGGGCAAAGATATTTAGTAGATTGAGGGCTATTTCAAGGTTGACAATTTCATTGACAATGTACCCGCTAGGTGGCACTAGTGACAAATTTTCTTCAATTGTCTGTTTCTCAAGATTCTTATCAGCTAGAAGGTTGGTGTCTTGGACAAAGCTGTTCGGCAGATCAAGGGGTAAAGAGTCTGATAAAAAATTTATCCGCTAGGTGGCTCTAGTAAAAATAAATTATCTTCAATCTTTACTACGTCAAGATATTTATCAGCTAGAAGGTGGGTGTCTTCGGCAAAGATAGTCAACAAATCGATGAGGAATTCATCGCTAGATGGCGCTTGTAATAAATTTCCTTCAGTTGTCTGTATCTTGAGATCCTTATCAGTTAGAAGGCTTCTGTCTTTGGCAAAGCTGTTCAACAGATTAGCAATCTGATTTGGATATGATTAGGTCTTCTGCAAAGACATTCAGCAGATTGAGGGCTATCTGGAGGTGAAAAATATTGGCGCTAATATATGAAGAATTCAGAAAACAGAGATAATTAAAATTTTTGTTCAAACAGTTATGAAGTGTGCCATAGCCTAAAACTGACTGCCCAAAAACGCTAAGATTTTGAATGGCTGTTCAAAACCTGATCAGACATATCTTCTTCTTTTTTTTCTGTTCTGGCGTTACCTCCCCACTGGGACAGAGCCTGCTTCTCAGCTTAGTGTTCTTATGAGCACTTCCACAGTTATTAACTGAGAGCTTACTATGCCAATGACCATTTTTGCATGTGTATATCGTGTGGCAGGTACGAAGATACTCTATGCCCAGGGAAGTCGAGAAAATTTCCAACCCGAAGAGATCCTCGGTGGGATTCGTCCGGCTATCTAGCCATGAAAAGTCTGATTGAGAATTCATTTATTTTCATTTAGCAGCGTTTGGTGGGGCAATAAGAGCGCAAGTCAATCCAAAGTCGATGATAGGAGGGGTAATGGCTAAATAGTCTATGCTGATCACGTAAACGCCATGGAAGAGGAAAATAAGATTGGGTTGGGTGTTAGGTTAGTGGGATGGACTTGACACAATAATGCTAATAATGCTGCAAAATGTAATAAATTGGTAGGTCAAAAAATTTCATTCATTATTTTAGACCAAAGTTATTGGATATTGAAATAATATTTTGAAAATATAAAAATAAATATTTAAGGGAAAACCAATATTTTTTAAGAAAATATATTTTGTAAAAACAACTTATCAAAACTAATAAATTAAAGAACAGCAACATGAAAGATGTTGAATGAAAAACATCTACTTATGTCGCTAAACTACTACTTGTATTTCGTAACTATTCATCTGCACTCCGTGTATTACAATTTTGTTCAACGTTGTTGCAGTACTAAGATTTTGTTTTGCCATGTCATTAGTATAATATTTCCAATTTAAGTATTGTCTGCCGAATCGAATCTTCATTGTGATTTGTCGTCACAGGGACTCCCTGTCATCTTAATGCCTCAAACAAAGTCAAGTAAACTACCTGTATAACCGAGGAGATTTCGACTGATGTGGGAGATTTGGAGCTACTAGTTTCGGCGCTGCAGTCTTGGGTAATCAAAACGACTGTTTTAGATTTTTCCCGACGTTTCGACTCTAATCCGAGTCTTCTTCAGGGGGAGATCTAACGACTAAACAGAATTCTCCCCCTGAAGAAGACTCGGATTAGAGTCAAAACGTCGGGAAAAATCTAAAACAGTCGTTTTTTTACCCAAGACTGCAGCGCCGAAACTAGTAGCTCCAATACCTGTATAACTAATTCTGGATCCTGAAACATTTTTTTGAATGGTGCTCAGTTAGAGCTGCCTGACAGATTTACTTGTCAAGCTTGAACCCTCGGTCTGGCTTTTGCCAAATCTCCCCTCTGCCATGACCAATACTCAGACATTGTTAGTTATCTAAAATCGTTCTAAACACGTTTTGGGAAATGAATTATTTTTTATTCTCAAATCTATAATTTATGGTTTTTGAGTTATATAATTTTTATTTTTGAACATCCCTATCCCTTTCATATTTTTTTCAGTCGTCGCGCGATTTGCCACCTTCAAAACCACTGCGCTTCTGTTGTAAACGAAAAGCGAGGTTTTTCAGCAGTCAAAATACAACAGCGCGACGACTGAAGTGTTAAAGCCTCTTCTATTTACTTATTTTTTGGCAAATGAAAATTCAAATTTTTACGGTACTTTTCAAATTTATATTTTTTTCTGGATTTTTTTATTTTTCGTGTAATTAACGGAAAAAAAAACAGATTTGAAATTATTTTAATACCACGTCTTCTTCTTTGATAGGTTGATCGTAGAAAAATATAAAAGGTACGACTTTTTATATTCCACGTTAAATGAACTTCAGGCATTTGTAGGTTTTATAAGAATACAATTTTCCATACAATTTTCAAAAATACAAAAAAGTTTCAAAAGTCATAAAAAACTTTTCTTATATGCATGTTATGAGTCAAAAATAAAATTATTTTGATTTTCGAGCCACGAAAAATTACAAAAAATTCCAAAGTGTACCCCGTTTAAAGGCGGGGTTGGGTATTAGAGGGTTTAACACAAATCCTAAAGCTACTTCTATGTAATTTCAACTACTACGCTCTCGATAATTATGTTATGATCGCTCGAATAAAAACGATAGAGGTTATTACTACATACCAGAAATACTACCCAAAGAACGCTAATGTCGCCAGTGTTGGTGTGGTAAATACAAGGTAGTGCAGAAATATTTAGAGAATTGCAAAAAGAAAGTGCAAAAGACGCAGAGACCTGCAATTTCTCATCGTAATAGGCTGTTTTTCATCACGCCAATCTGTCATGAAAATGCCTACTTTCCTACACTGTAGTATGTATGCAGTGCGGGAATAGTCATTACGCAACTGAAACCAGTGCTGTCATGATTCATTACGCAACGCAGTCATAAATATTCTGAAAAAGTTATTATTTTGTTTTTATTGTACTTATGTAGCCCGGGGTTACGCGTCTCTGTGCATTCAGATCGACTTTTTTTAATCGTTTTTACACCTAGGATGACGAATTAATTTGTCCAGTTGATAATTTGATCCATTAGTGAAAATGAACATTAAGCAAGAATTAATACCTTCAATGCACATTGCTCCACGTTGAATCGTTGAAATTGGGCGCCAACTCCGCATGAGAACAGCACGCGTAAGCGGATAAGTGTCACCACGCTTCCGTTTTTAAAATGTGGGGTTCCCAGTGTCCATCACGCACACCGTTACCACCGCGACTTCCAAAACAAATCTTTTATTTCGTCACTGCAAGTGAAATTTTTCGACCACGCCACGTCGATTGCGCGCCACCTATATACCTAGTAGCGTAAAAGGCCAATGCCATTCGCATACCTTCACAAACCGGTTATTGAGCTCTTACTCTTTGCCGTTTGGCATTCGTGTGATTCATCTTTTTCCAATTTTTCGGCAATTTGCACCATTGATGCTGAGGTTTGTAATCTATGCCGAAACATCATGCAGGTGAATGGAGCGAATGAAGCAGATTGTTGTATTGTGACTCGGTTTGGATGGCCACAACGACGATTGCTTTCAATTGAACCAATCAAGAATAATTCAATTATCACAACGTCCCTTCTCAAAATACATGTGGTGTAGATCAGTTCGTTTGAATGAATTTATGAGATAGTCGAATATTACAGAAATATTGATTTGTCTTCATAATTCTTTCTTATCATTGCATTTTCTCATATACAGGTCTCATAGTGCGCGCTAAATCAGGCATTCGTTAAAATATAAAACTCTTCATGCCGTTAATCGTGCTGAAAAGATATGGCCAAAAAACTGTTACTAGGTCCGAATTGGACCATGTTCCCCTAACAGAATCCTAACTAGGTTTACCGTTAAATCCGATGAGAAATTGTCACAAATCCTAGAGTTTGTGGGATTCTATTGAAAATCTGGGTGGTTTTTCAAATTCTAAGCATGATTGTGACAAAAACCCTCCCATGATATACGAGATTGATATATGATATATGATCGATATATGTATTTTGGGTAGTCAACTAAAAATTAGGTAAAATGTTTTTTTTGCAGTGAGGGTTCACCGGGTAGATCTTTACCGCATAATTATGTTGACGTGAATAACATTTAAATGAACAAAAAATTAAGAGTTAAAAACAACATGCTAAAATCGCAAACTTCTTCTTCTTGGTATTAACGTCCCCACTGGGACAGAGCCGGCTTCTCAACTTAGTGTTCTTATGAGCACTTCCACAGTTATTAACTGAGAGCTTTCTTTGCGTAAGTTGCCATTTTTGCATTCGTATATCGTGTGGCAAGTACGATGATACCCTACGCCCAGGGAAGACTAGGAAATTTCCATTACGAAAAGAACCTGGACCGACCGGGAATCGAACCCAGACACCTTCAGAATGGCTTTGTTTTGTAGCCGTGGACTCTAACCAAGGAAGGCCCCTTCATCGCAAACTCTGTAATTTAAGAACAATTTGTTACATGTCTATCATTACTTTTGATCAAATCCTATCCCCGATAATGTGACAAATCAACCAATGTTAAAGTAAACAAAGCCGTCAACTAACTGGCCTCATCAGCGTCGGCCGGTGTCTATGGGCACAAATGAAAAGGGCTCAATAGCTTTTGATGAAATAAAAGCCTCATTTCCTTTAACTCGTTTTTAGTAGGGTTTTTTGGCAAAAAAATATAGTAATGAATACTCATTGTTCTAAATCAATTTGTGCAGCGATATTCTGAACGATAAAATAACATGCAATGCTTCAATTTATAATATAAATTTGATTGATTGATTTAATGTTTTATCAAACAAAACAAAATTGCGTTTTTCTCTTTGTTTACTTTTTGGAAATGAGGCCGCCTTTTTCATTGTTAGTTTTTGGAATGGCTTTTAGTATAGTAGGCATACCTACGAAGCTTGTCATTCAAAGCTTTCTTCTGCACGATTTTTTACTGGTGAGACGCGAAAACTATGCCTGATCGCTAGTTGAACGTGTTTTTCATAAAAGCTTGGGAACCTATGTACTAGAGCCTTTCATAATTCGACGCAAGGCCCACTGGCTACGCTCTCGATTACCTTCAAATCGTTGAGAATGCTGTCTACCTGGAGAACATTGTCCTTATAGATAATGTCACCTTCCATTTGTCTCAATCGGGTATCCAATGCCAAAGCAGACATAATTTCAATTTGCTAATATCGTTATTGAAAATTTGGTTGGAGGGTCTTTATAGGTAGGGTGATGTGCTAGTATCCATCGTATTAAGCATTGATCAGTGATGCCTGCAATTTTCCCAGTATTGCAGTGAATGATGCTGATACAAACCGATGCCAAACAATTCCTTTCTCAAACGGCTTTAGCATTGTACAACTAACATTTTGATAAATCTTGATCTGTTTTTGGAAATAATGCAAAGAAAATGCATCTTATCGTATTCTCAATCCGTCTTATCGTTTTCAACTCCGTCGCAATCAGTTTCCAGATTCGTCCACAAACTATGGCTCACTGTGTGTATTGAATGGTTAAAACACAATATATCAACACTAATAAAAAATGTTTTACTAGATATATAGATCTAACGGCATCTCCCTCCATCTCACTGCATGATGGAATAAACTAATTTCTTTAAAATTCATTGTTCGTCATCAAAATTCAGCCCAAATTCCTTTTTGACCGTATAATTATGGCATTTGCTCACAGTACAGCGAAAACAACACAATCAAAGGAATCGTATTTATACGTCGAGCGTCGCGCACACATTGATGCGACAAGCTTTTTTTTCTCAGTACGACGGATTGAACTTTGTTTACATTCTCATTATACGCGGCGGTTGAGGAAATTTCGTAAAGTTTGGTGATTAATTGAAGTTTTCACGGCGTGTGATTGGAATGAAATCCTTCAGTGAAGAAGTACGAAGGTTTTCCATATTGAAAATAAGTGCCCGGCGAAGTAAGTCACCCACGAGGGCGGGAAGACTTGTGGTTCGAAAGTGGTGTGACTGAATATCGATCGCTAAGTATTTCTCTAAAATCGTATTCGTCCATGCGATTTCGTGAAAAAGTGAAAAGTGGATAATTGACTGAAGTTATTTATCGAAATACAGTTAGTTTCATTGCATTTTTGGTGTACAGGTGGACGAATCATAAAAACTTTCACAAAATTACATTCGTAAAATGAATCTATGTTGCAGGTAAGTTGGAATAACCCGCCGTAGTGGAACATTTTAAGTTTGATACGACGAATAGTAGCTCGTACGACGAAAGTAGAACGAAACCCTAGCTATTTTTATGCGAGATGCTCAATCATTTGCGTTCAATTATTGCATGTTTTTGGAATTGAGCCAAGGTCATGGCGGTGACGTTCTATTTATATAGGGGAATGCTTATCAATGTGGACATTTATGACGCTCAGACAGCTGTTTACTGCTCTTATCGTTTCTAGTCAGGCAAAGAAATCGAAAGGAAAGGCAACATAATTGCGAAATGACTCACCTAAGCTTATCATTGTCTTGAAGAATTCCGGCTGTATACAAGTCGCTCTGCCGTCTATCGACATGGGTGGCGAAATCCGTTCAATTTCGCTAAAATTGATATCCGCCGAAGCATAGCTAGTTCCCAAACTGGACAGCAGGGAATGATGGTGCTGGTGGTGATGATGATGGTGTCCCAACCCTTCGCCACCGTTTGTGGGAAGCATCCCCAAATAGGCCAGCGTCGTTACATTCTGCTTTTGCACCAAACGCACCGAAAACCAAAACCGTTTCATATCACCCAAGGTAAGCCCATAGGAATACTTTTCCCGTAAGCTTTTTATATCATTTTCGCACAACGTCAGCAAACACTTTCCGTCGATGTCTTCCTTCACTATGCACTCGATAATCTTCCGGTTCAGGCATTCTTTCCGGGCCCATTCGGCCACATTCTCTCTCGTCCACTGTATCACACTTAGCTCGTTTGCCATTTTACCGCAAGCCCTTGCTCCGGAACTATCTCTCAGCAGGTTGTGCAAAGAATCACCAACACATTTTTGCGACATTGAAAAACTCTCAACTCTTTGCAATCAGCTGCGTTTCAATGA
Organism: Aedes aegypti; assembly: GCF_002204515.2. Classification (NCBI taxonomy): domain Eukaryota; kingdom Metazoa; phylum Arthropoda; class Insecta; order Diptera; family Culicidae; genus Aedes; species Aedes aegypti. The sequence continues at coordinate 206,197,805 of NC_035108.1, forward strand.
TGTAATGTCAGCACCATTATTCATTGATAAAAGAAAAACACTTCACCATTGCCCTCGTCTACGAATTGGACAATAATCTTTTGACGAGTCAGTGATTCCGAGAAAGAAACTAAAATCTGGGACAAGGGAACACTGAAAACCCGACGAACCGCACTGCAGAGCGACTGCAGCTTGAATGAAAAATTTTGACAGCAAGACAACACACCAGCTCGGCTCGCTTTCGCTCAAGGCGCGTTCAATTCTCTGGCTACAGAGTAAAGGGTTCGTTCAAATATTACGTAACGCATCAGGGGGAGGGAGGGGGTCTTACGTAGTGTTACGGTCCATACAAAAAATTAAAATTTTCCATACAAAAGTTGTAACGAGGGGGTGGGAGGGGGTCTGAAATCAACATTTTTTGCGTTACGTAATATTTGAATGAACCCAAAATGCACACACCTTGCTTTCGCTTCACTTCTCTTCTCCTTCGTTTCGCACTCGTGTTTTTGCGGTTTGTTTTGGTTGGGTTTCGCTTTGTGTTTTTGCTTCGCAAGTGGTTTGTCCTCAACGACTACCCACGCAAAATGCCTACCCTTTTGCTACCAACAGAATTACGGAGTTGACGCAATAGGGTAACCAATATATTTTGGACCTCTATATATTTTGGACCCCCTGGACCATTTTCCTGCAAATTTTCCAGTTTTAATCAAAAGACAACTAGATTCGCATGCCATTTGGAAAGATAGGACTATTCCGCACTTGCATAAACTGTTTGTACATATAAAATGTGTTTATTTTATCTGAAATTAATTTAATTGAATCAGTTCATCCATGCAACCGTTACAATACTTTACACACAGAAATTAAAGTCGTCAGAAATTTTTCAAATGTAAACAAAACTTTTTTTCAAATTCCTGAACTAAACGCGTAGAATTTCTTAGGTTTTCCATTGTCAATCGATTGATTAGACTATGGGCAGCAAGGTTGTATATATTATACAACCAGTGTCGTGGACTTAGTCGCCAAATGATAAAAATGCCGGGGGTCCAAAATATATAACTTGGAGGGTCCAAAATGTATTAGGTGTGTCCAAAATAAAGAAAAACAGTGCTTCGCAATTCAATTATTTTCGACGTTTTTGGATTCTACATGACCGTGAGGGCATTGTTATCTTGTTGAGGAAGTTTTTTCTCTACATTTTGGCATGTTCTTTGACTTGGTTACGCTGTGCAATTAATTAATTGGGACAAAAAAACTAAAATCAATTCCTTAGGGGGTCCAAAATACGACCGTTACCCTAGATGTAGGGGTCTATTTTGTAAATCGAGCGGTTTCATGTGACTCATCTGGAGTCACTGTCGATCAAAGTAAGCATGCATATTTCAGATGTCACCCGTCGACTCCATAGTAATCTAGTCACATAGAGTGACAACTGTCGATAAACTCGAAGTGACAGAGCCGAGTCGAGCGAAATTTTTGGTCGACAGTGACTCCAGTCGAGTCGTTTTTGATCGACTCGATTTATAAATAGGGCCCGTAATAAACTATATTATCACTGTAAACTCAACAGTACCCACAGAGAAACAGACGTAACACTTAGAACAAATTGCGATCAAAATCATAGTCGCGAAAACATGTACGCCCATGCTAAAAACACTGTAGTTGGCCGATGACCAACAGGTGACGGTTAGTGTGTAAACGTCAAACACGAAGAAAAACGACGCGAGCGCTGCGGGTGGTCGATTGATCACCTACCAGATATTCGAATCGATCGTTAAAAAGTTGGTCGATGGACATCGATGAGAGTGTGACGTCTGTTTGTCTGGTGAGTACCCACTTTTGCCTGATATATGGAGCCTGTCAAAATGACGGGTAATTTATAATTTTGAATAAAGGGTATTATTTGCCCATTTTCTAGTTCCGAGGGTATACTCTTTAATGGGTGAACATTTCTAGAAAATTCGCGAATCAAGCGAAACTGACAAAATTTACACAATTTAAGAAAATATAGCGTTGAAATTGTAGCTCGATTGTCTATTCACTGCACTTGAACTTTTCCCTCTATCGATAATTTAAACTATTCAAAAAAACACAATTTGTAGAAGAACGAAACTTCACCTCATATCAAACCACACACTTTATTGATTACGCCTGTGTTTTTGTTTATCCAAAGTGATGGGCGCATCTGAAATCGAAATCAAAAAACGGCGAGAGTAAACCGCGACACTGCAAACAAAAAATAAACAAGTTTATTTTTCGCTATGGCGGGCTTAATTGAAACCAGAATGTAAACACGGCGCAAAAGTAATAGGCGACACTGAAAATAATATCGATTACACACGCAAACAAATTTTGTTGTATAATCTACCGAATCCATGGTAGAATTAAGAACTGCACCAACGATTTTCAACCGACTACAAAAATCTGTTAAGTTCACTATAATCTGGTGAAAATCACTGAGCAGTGCAGTAAATTTGACTATGTCCATAGTAGCATCCACTACAAAGCATTGTATTTCAATCCGTGACACCACCGTACAACACAGTGTGGTCAAAAGTATGATGCTAAACTTCTCAAATCAAGAATGTTTCTAGTCAAAAATACTACAACTCTGGTTAAATCAACCGAAGAAATTTTCTTGTGTAGTGATGTTGACTATGTTTTGGTAGAGTTAACAGATTAATGTAGTCGGTTGAAAATCGTTGGTGCAGTTCTTAATTTTACCATGGATTCAGTAGTTTCTACAACAAAATTCATTTCAGTGCAGGCACATAACATTGGGCGATACTGGCATTCTTGAGCGCGTTTAAGGCGAAACCTTATAATATATTTTTAGTACGAAATAGCTAGGGAAATTGTAGGAGATGTGTGTGGTATTGATGATGATTTTAAAACTAGGTTTATAAAATGTGTATTAAAGTGAAAAGGTTAAAGTTTGAGTATATTTTCTCCAATTGGGATTAAAAATTGCACATGAGAATTTCATTGGTTATTTTCTCATTGTTATTGAATTGTCAGATAGGCCCTTATCGCGAATCCCTCTCGATTTAAAATTCAGCTTGTACATAAAGCCAATGCATCTCAACAGTTGGAGTAAAATTTATACACCGATGGATCAAAAAGTTTAAAATGTAAGTAAGAAATATAAAATTTGTTTGCTACCCTATAGATAGGCTAACAAAATATACATTATGTTTTAAATGCAGGGTATACACTAAAAGCTCCAATCGGAACTTGGAATGTTCCCCATCGGCGGCTCGAACAAATAAACAATAACAATAAGGGACCGTCCATAAATGACGTAGCATTTTTTGGCCAATTTTTGACACCCCCCTCCCCCATCGTAGCCTATTTTCCCATACCTAATACATGGTTCGTAGCAAAATCGTAGACTCCCCCCTCCCCCCTAAAATGCTACGTCATTTATGGACGGTCCCTAACAAATAAATTATAGCAGCTGCTTTGACTGGTTTGCTGGCGACGATTTTTTCAGGCTGTTCGAAAGTTGGCGGCGCGTTTTGTTGTGAATGAAACATATTGACAATTCGAGTGACAATTAGAAGTTCGGCAGTCAAAACTTCGGCGAAGTTCGGCGTCGGCATTAGTCGGCAAGCTGGAGTTATAGGCCTTTTCATGTGACAGATCCGATTATGCATTTGTTTACATCGGTGGAGGACCGGTGCAAACACGGGCCTGTCATTTTCATAGAAGAAATGTCAAAGTGCTTCCCGATCAGCTGATTTGAGACGTCATTTAAATAGGCCTATGCAGTTCAAACAAACGTTGTTCTATATTTCGTGTGTAGTATCTGTGCCTCCCTCCCAGCTGGTGACCTTTTATACTGTTTTGTTTTGATTTTGGGTTCCGTTCCACAGCGTTTCATTTCACTTCACTCCGTTCCATGAGCAAAATAAAGTTTGAACCATTTTTAATCTGAACGATGTGCAAATTAGCGGGGTACTGATTAAAAAGTGTTCAGATTAAAAGTTGTCAAACCAACGGGGTACCCGGTAGTGTACATCTATTTCCTCTTTCCCGCTGCGTCGCAACTCGATTCTCATTAGTTCGCATAATGCATACTACCATTATGCGAACTATTGAAAATCGAGTTGCGACACGGCGAAGTTGGTCAAAAATCAAACTTCGCACGTTGGTTAACCCACTATGTAATATAATATTAATATATGCAACGCGAGCATTCGATAGGCCAACTAACCAGGGGTGCTCTACCTACATCGTGCTAGACACGTAAACAAATTTTGTTGTATAATCTACCGAATCCATGGTAGAATTAAGAACTGCACCAACGATTTTCAACCGACTACAAAAATCTGTTAAGTTCACTATAATCTGGTGAAAATCACTGAGCAGTGCAGTAAATTTGACTATGTCCATAGTAGCATCCACTACAAAGCATTGTATTTCAATCCGTGACACCCACCGTACAACACAGTGTGGTCAAAAGTATGATGCTAAACTTCTCAAATCAAGAATGTTTCTAGTCAAAAATACTACAACTCTGGTTAAATCAACCGAAGAAATTTTCTTGTGTAGTGATGTTGACTACCCAAGTAACCACAAGCATTATACCATTGCATTAATTTGGTCGAAAGTCAACATTTTTTGCATTAATAATGTTATCATGCATTTATTCAATAACTGTCAAGCAATGATGCATTTGATTCAACATTGTAAATGCTTTGTAGCATTATTTTAATATAGCATTATGCTAAGCGTTTAGAGTGAATATACAGTTATGCTGTCATACAAGATTACATAACCTCATTAAACGCACTCGAATCTGTAATAAATAAGTAAGACGATCGAGCACGTTCACACTCGCTCATTACGTTTTGTGGGATATGGAAGAATAATGAAATGACTTTCTTTCATCTCGAACCCCCATTTCATGATCTAAGGATATATGTATTCATTCAAAATTGTTGTATTGTCGCGCGCCCACCAAATCGGAACGCGCGTGTGGGACACGCGACGTGTGACTCGCTCCCGACATAACTGTCATAATGACATGTATGGCGCTGCATTCTTACGATGTTTATGAACACAGTGCAGTATTCAAATATTAGTCGCGACGCTTGGAGATTGAGAAAAAATATATTTAAAAAAAATGTTTGTCCTTATTTCTGTCGGATCGATAATATTTTATCTATGAGACTCTTTTATTCATAAGAAGCGAGAGAAAATGTCGATCAATTTCTTTCCTCTGAAATATGTTTAATGCGCTAGGGCTTTGTTTTGTGGGTTAAGTTCTGTTATTTCCTCTACGAGAAAGAATGATGATCAAATTATTTATGTTGATGTTTCATTTGGTGAGAAAAGAAAATCAATCGCCGAAGAGAATTCTTTCTATTCGTAATAACTGGGCGATAAGTAATGTTAACACACACAGTGGCTTCGTTTATAAGGAACTTCTATCCTACCTTATTACATCAGCAGCTTTAGCACAGGACACCAACGCGCCAGGCATCCAGCACACCATCATCCTAGTTGTGGGTTCGAATCCTGATTCCAACAAAAAAATCATTAAGCTGGTAAAGAAAACCATTGAAAGGTAGTCAATGGATTCATTGTTTTGTTTATTTTTAACGCAAGCTCTAAACATACATTATTTTAAGCTAATATACATCATGAACCCTAAATATACAAACATAAATGCTTTAGTAGGGCTTGTGCATTAAAACTGCTTTACCAAGTATTGCATTAATTTGGTTGTTGTGGGGCCCTTTCCCACTTTAATTATGCTTTATAAAGCTCTTAAAGGTTATGTCACATTAAAACAAAACCTGATAGCATACTATAGAGCAAACATAAAGTATTCATATATAGCTTCGTGGTTACTTGGGTATGTTTTGGTAGAGTTAACAGATTAATGTAGTCGGTTGAAAATCGTTGGTGCAGTTCTTAATTTTACCATGGATTCAGTAGTTTCTACAACAAAATTCATTTCAGTGGAGGGACTGATGCTTTCTCGGTGCTAACACAATAAGCCATTTTATGAGACGTTTCGAATCATATGGTTTCCGTTTGTTTACCAGCTTTGAAAGTTTCTGGCGGGCCGATGTATTTACGTTTCTTCTAGCGTTACATTTGGAAGGAGCTTATTCAACAATGGCGCTGGTGGCACTGAAACAAAGTTTTTCAATTTTCGCATTTAAAATTGAAATCAGCAAGCAGGGAAGGTATTTTTCATTTACAGGTAACATAATACATGTAAGCCAGGTAGAAACATGCGCTGAAAGAGACGGGGACGTCATCGCCAACAAAAATGTGACCAGCGCCATTCAGATATCATGCTAGTTTTTTGAACAACAACAATGAGCGGCCCGCGGTTGGCTGCTTGCTTGCTTGGTTCGGGCGGATTGTTTTGTGAAAAAGGTTTGCAAAAATTATTATTTTAAACGTTTTGTTAACTTTAAAGTGCGTCGAAAACGTAGAACATTATCGCGAGTGTATTCTTGAGGCGGTAATACTCTGAACGGTGTTCTAGAGAAGTGAAAGAAGAACGTCTGGAAATTTCAGTCTAGTGCGTGGCTACAATCTTCTGTTATGGTGTTTCGTGTTGATTAAGTGCAAAGCTCTCGCCGTTTAAACAGTTGAGAAGAGTGGAAATTAGTGATATTTTAAAATTACGGTTTCTAAACGATCCATGAACAATTTGAGAACATGAAATTTTCAAGTTTTCTAATGAATATTCCTGTTTCGACTTGCTGGGCTTGAAACCAGAAATTTGAGAGGAGGGTGTTGATGTTTGACAGCGCATGGTTGCCATATCAAGACCAACAATTCAAAAGGCCTCAAGTCCAAAATGTAAACAAATCGGGTTTCGGCTGATTTAAGTGTATAAGAGCCTATTCTTACTGTATCATACAATAGTCATGCAAAAATATGCATGAAAGTTGAAAAAATATCATTTTTCTAAAAGGCCCCATCTCATTTCCCGATAATTAGGATATTAATCGCAAATGCGGCCTTTTCCCAAAAAGGCCCCATTTCTATATTTACTTGAAACCGAGTTGAGGCCTATTAAACAAACATCAAAATTGCAACTAAAATTACGAAAAAATGTTTCAAATTTACTAAGCAGATACAAGTTATACTTCAGCCGCTCCGCTCCATGTATTATTTTACACAGCGATAGTCTCAACTGCGAACATAATCAAATTTTTCGTCGGGTTCCTGTGGAGTGATGTATTTTGTATCATACTACCTAATGATACCTGTGTCAGCATGTCTGTACTTCACGACTTATTGATAACAACACGATTTCGTTACAATTACATGAAACATAACGTTCAATTGAAATATTACTTCAATTGAACAAATATTTCCATATAACTGCTCGACGACACTCTCGCTTAGCACATCCATTATGTTTATCGATGACGATGATTGAATAAATCACATACTTAACCGACCGCACGAATCTCCTCTTGCTGCGGAGATCCCATGTACCTGGATTTACCACGTAACACTCTTCTACACTTCAATTATCGTATTTTATCATGAATATTGAATGATTTTCAAAAGGCCACATCTGAAGATGATGAAAAAACAAGCCACAACTAGAAGGCCTCAACACATTTTAAAGTAAACAAAGGCGTCAACTCACAGGCCTCATCAGCGTCGGCCGGCGTCTATGGGCACAAATGAAAAGGGCTGCATAGCTTTTGGTGAAATAAAAGCCTCATTTCCTTTGACTCGTTTTTTTAGCAGGTTTTTTTGCTAAAATGATAGTAATGAATATTCATAGCTAAAAATCAGTTTATCCATCGACTTTCTGGACGATAAAATAATATAAAATGCTTAAATTCATAATTTAAATTTGATTTATTGTTTGACAAAACAAGATTGCATTTTTCTCATTGTTTACTTTTTGGAGATGAGGCCTTTTGAATTGTTAGTCTTGATATGTTTTGTTTCGTTCACTAGCGTACCATTTAAAAAAGACCTATTAGTCATAGAATTATTATATTTTATTAATATATTGAGGATTTTGCCTTTCAATAGACTTACACCTAAACAATTTTGTCACACCACAACATTCACCCACTATGTCTGCAATATATTGGGTGGCGTCGTAGTTAACAGAACCAACATGTCAAGCATTGAATGCAAGTTTTGTGCTTTTGCTGTACACTAAAGTCTTTTTTACACGGTTTTTTTTTGCACGCTTTATTTTTACACGGCTTTTTTTACACGCCTTTCGGAATTAACACGGAATTTATTTTGCACAAAATTCGGAAATAACACGGTTTTTTTACTTATTTACACGGATTTCGGAATTAACACGGCTCTTTTTTCCTATTCACACGGATTTCAGAATTAACACGGTACTTTTTCCACGGATTCTAGAATTACCACGGTTTATTTTAACACAAATTCCAGAATTAGCACGGTTTTTTTGCACGGAATGTTTTTGCACGGCACGGGGGACCGTGTAAAAAAAAAACCTTAGTGTACTGACATATAAACAGACGTGTGAATGTTTATTTTCCAAGTTGAAAATTTGCACGAAAATCTATTCATCAACAAAACGTACAATATGCCTTTTTTCTATCTGCCTCACTTACATTCTGCAGTGAATTTATATACTAATTGTCAATTTGCTTGGGTTGAAGCATCGCTAAGCTTTAACACAGTCGAAATGACAATTACTGTAAAAGTTCACAGCAGAATGAAAGAAAAGTAGATAGAAGATAGTCATTAATGCAAAAACTTGAGAAATTTGGTGACTATTATTATTGCTGAATGTACCATCACCTACCGGTAGCTACCATGCAGTGGAAAACTGCAATCATCTACCACACGCTCAAGTGTGCGAATCTGGCATTCAAGCGGGGAGAAGGGCGAGGATGAATCTGCGAGAGAGCTAATACAGCTTAACCAAAGACAAATTAACTTAACGTTTTATACTTGAGGCACAGACGGAGGGGAAATAGGCCAGGAGAAGTGGAAGAACTTGTCATTCATTTTTCTGTCAATTCTCATACAAAATCTACTTTTTCTCTGACATAAATTCACTCTGGGTGAGCCACTTCCCCTGGCCTATAAAGACACCGAGGCATTGAATGACAGCTGGTGTCTACAATTATCTCACTGCAACAAAATTTGCATTTCAACTACAAAATGCTAACGGTAGTTGATACATAATGCAATAAACAAGCTGTGCATAAATCAAAATGTCCGAGGTTACTATAACTGGAACAAAATTACCAAAGTGAATGCCAATGTAACAATTGTTGAATCATATGTACATATTTTTGGTCAAAAACGTCCTATCTGTTGTTTTATAGATTTCACTGTCCCAATTTCAGTACCAAACGCCTTAGGTTAGGGCAGAAACACATGTTTATTCAATTTTAAATGCTTTTCGTTGGTTTACGGCCATAAAAACATTTTATTCGGATTTTTGAGATTTTGTCACACTCGTTGCTTTAAACTCAAATTTTGGGTGTATTTTGTTTTCCGTGTCCATTTCGAAATGTCAGACAGGAACAATCCCAGTGTAAAAACTATAATCCCTGTGGCGTTTTTGTCGACTAAGTGAACGTCAAACATGATCAAAAGTGTCATGGTTCATATTTGGACTTATTTTTTTAAATTAAAGTTTCAATATGATGTAGCCTAGACTGATGCAAATTTTGAAGTTTTTGCTCCCCTATGCTTAAACGATGGTTATTATGGTGAAAATGATCCTCCCAAAATTTGAAGTGATTCGGAAGAAATTTGGTTGTGCACACGCTATTTGAAGTTTGTATGGAGAATACTATGGGAAAAACAAACCTTTTGTGTTCAGTCCTCTAACTGCTCGTCATAATTATCTATGGAAAAGTGAACACACTCATCTCATGTGAAAACTTCCCAGCTACAACTTTGCTGAAGACCACATTTTGATGGGACGTAAGGATAATTTGTTATTATTGATAACAAAGTCTAAATCATGCTGAGATGATCATTCAATTACATTCAGAGCAACACTGCTTTTTTGCTGTAGAACATAGTAGCCTGGATTACTTTGATCTATTCATCCCGCCAGGAGCACCACTGTTGCCTGCCGAACAGTTGGTGAAGCATGCTACATGCAAACCAACTTTATGATGATGAATAACAATTGATCCTGACGTCCAATCAAAAAGTGGTCTTCGGCCAAGGGGTGGATCACTTGCTCAATGTACATCAAATGCACATCGATTTGCATCAAATGCATTTTTTAGTCATCCACATCAACTTAGCTTTGTCCAGTTTTTTGAGCTATAGCAACGAGACATTGTTTGTTTTGAAAGATTTGAAACTGTTTATCTGGTGGTTTCACTCTTCCTAACAAAAATTAACTTTCTTAGATGTTCTACTACTAATCACAAACCTTATTCATTTTAGGTTATTCAGCTGAAGTTCTGAAAATGTATTAATTTCGTATTAGAAGCCTGACTGATGCAGCTCAGTGATCAGTAAACATAATGGGAAGAAGATGATGGCTTAACAAGCATATATTGTCGCACTTCCCCGTAGACGCAGTGCCATTTGGAATCAGGATTCATTGGAACCTCCTCCCCGAGAAATGCACAGCTTTACTAGTCTCATTACTGATGGCACTTGTAAATCTGCATCAAATTGAAATGAAATTTTTTTCACAAATTATTTGTCCAAATAAATTCTTTAATTCTATTCAGCTTCGGTTTGGGTTTGGAACAGGTTCTGAGAGGTAAACTCTTGAGGTTGATTAATCTATTAATTTCAGAGAACTCGTTTACAGTCATTCTTTGAAGTAGAAATACTTCATCTACGGGGTTGTAAATGGTGTACCCATGGCATAAGAGATTAGAACTAATAGGTAAGCCAGATTTCTAGCCGTTCAACCACAGACGAATTACCCTACCGGTACTCCATTGTACGCCGTATCAATTACTATGAGGGAAAATGGTCCCCAATTGTTGAAAGGACTACAAACGGGTCACATCGTTCCTAGAATCATTAGATTGGCGGGAAACAACGGTACTGGAGTAAAATAAGGGAGATGGAGTGTTCGTCTAGGACTCATTTATTTCATGAGATTGTAATCACACATTCATGATTCACAAGCTTGATAAAAAATCGCAATACAGGTTATTTCGAACTCCTTCCTTGCAGACTGCTCCTGCTGCCAATGAATCAACAGCTTCGACAAACAATTAAAGCTATTGTAGACAGGTTTGCACTATCGTTGAACATGCCAAAATGCCGTCTTTACGATGACTTACTAACTTTACTGTCCAGTGAGAGATTTGATGCTCTTTGGTATGAGCCAAGTGCCGATTCCAGAAACTTCATGAGTCCAGGGAAAGTTTCAGTCCCTCTTTGAATCTATTTTGTGAAACGAGTTTGACACTTCAAAACAGGCAACAGTTAAACTGTTTGAGCAAGCCATGAATTGAAATTTGTTGAGTGTGCATATAAATGCATTTCAATGTTTGAAATTATTTCAATGCATCAGGAGTGATCCACCCCTTGTCTTCGGCAAAGTTGTAGCTGGGAGGATTTCACATGAGAAGCATTTGTTCACTTTTCCATAAAATATTATGATGAAGAGATGGAGAGCTGAACACAAAAGATTGGCGTTTTCCATTGTAATCTCCATACAAACTTCAAATGGCGTGTGCACAGCCAAATTTCTTCCGAATCACCTCAAACTTTGGGAGGATGCTATTTACTATAATTAAAATCGTTTAAGCATAGGGGAGCAAACATTTCCAAATTTGCATCACTCTAATGTAGCCGTTATCTGAGCGGGAAAAATTGCTAAAGCAGTTGCAAGAACATGCTCTTTCGTGTTAATAAATAAAAACAAGATTTTATTAAACATTTAAGGATCCTATTGTCAAAATGTTCATCATTACGTTGAACTCTATTACTCTGCTTCCCTCTGAAGGCAACACAGCGCAGAAAAAAATATTTCAGTTTGATAAATTTAAAATATAGGATCACATCTACCTTCTAAGTTACGCGAGAGCATATTTTATTACAACAAATCGTAATTTGAATAATTTACTTACAGTTCGTTGTATTGTTTTGTATCATTGATATATTATAAAACGGCATTTTAAAGTCAATGCTGCTAGAAAAGAATCGCTCCAGAAATTTCTCGTTGATTTCATACAGAAATTTTCGTCAGCGTCTCCCTTTTAAACTGACATTTCTTTTAAATTTACGATCTTGAAAACCGTTTAAAATGCTTGTAGATCGTTGCAGTTAATTCAAAACGTTGTTGTGCATTCTATGCAATTATTCCTGATTGTGCAAGGAATTATTACGCATAAGATATCTAAACGATTTGTTGAAACTGACCTACAAGCGTTTTTAAGATCGTCGGCGCGAGAATTGTGATCTGAGAAAAGCGCTTGCTTGTATGTCGTTTGAAACGATGATATTTGCATAATCATATTGAGAAGTATGCACTTCAACAGAAAAGTAAACGCCTTTCTCGATGCGTGGGAAATTTTTACAAGAAATGCCCAAGAAAAGCATTTTATTGATCGCAGTACGCAGTTGAAAAGAAATGTCAATTCAAATGCAGCTCTCTGTAGAATATTTTTTGACCATTTCTTTTTTTTTTTTACTTATCTCGTTTATTTGGCAGGCTCAGGCGCCGTAGGGCATAACAGAGCCGAAATCTTTTCTTTTTTTTACATTATTTACATTTTGAAATTTGAACTTATTTTAAAAACTATGTTAGTTTGCGGAAGTTTTAAGGTTAGTGGATACATTTGAAACAGGGAAGGAAAGGATTTTTTGGAATTTCTTAAGCTACTTAGACTACTAAGCTGATGAAGCTTGAAGGGACAGGATGTCCAGATCTGTAATGAAACTAAACAGAAACGGTTTGTGGGAGACACGACGAGAAGAGGACAATTTGAATGGGAAAAAGAAAGACAGGGAACGAACACAATCAAACCCGGATATTGATACGCTTCAAAAACAGATGGATTAAATTCATATATTCTAAATCAAGGCCCGCCAACACTTCCCTGACAGGTTTCTGCTGTTTTCCTCGGATCCGGAGAGTTTCAGTCAGCTCAGATCTGACGCCACGATGCTCAACGCATCCCCACACAACATGTTCGATATCCTGGTAAGCCACGCCGCAAACACAGAGATTGCTTTCTGAGAGCCCAATACGGTGGGTATGCGCGCTTAACGAATAGTGATTGGACATAAGCCGACACATGACACGAATGAAATCACGGCTCATGCCCAACCCCTTAAACCATGGCTTTTTCGACACCTGTGGAAATATGGAATGCAGCCATCTACCCATTTCTCCGTCTCTCCATTTCTGTTGCCAGCTGATCAAGGTCTCCCGACGGGCCAATGCAAAAAATTCTTCGAAGGCGATTTGACGCTCGTAAACATCGCCTTCTTTAGCGCCTACCTTAGCCAGAGAGTCCGCTTTCTCATTGCCAGGAATGGAGCAATGCGAAGGGACCCAAGCTAGGGTAACAGTGTAAGAGCGAATTGACAAAGCACTCAATGCCTGGCGTATTCTATTCAGGAAGTACGCTGAGTGCTTCACCGGCTTCATTGACCGAATAGCCTCCAGAGAACTTAAACTGTCGGAAAAAATGAAGAAGTGCTCGGGTGGGAGAGAACTGATGTACTCTAAGGTGTAATGTATAGCTGCTAGTTCAGCAACATATACAGAACATGGTTTTTGAAGCATGAAGGAGGCGCATCCATTTTTGACCCATCAGTGAAGAACTGTCGGCTGAGCGACGCTCGTTTGTGTGACGTACGGTTGTGTTTCTTCCACGCTCCCAAGTCCAATCAAGTTTTTGATTAATTTCGGTCGAGTTCGGTCGTGAAAAGTGCGTGAATTGTGAAAGTGCGTGCGGAATTACCGAAATTAATTGCCGGGTGGTTCGGAATCGCGGATTTGAGCCGGAAAAAGTGAATGTGAAAGTCACCCATTGTTTGCGATTCCCGCAGTGAGTGAAAAAAGCAGGAGGGAAAAAGATTGCCGGGGAGTGTATCCGGGACGTGGCCGGGGCCACCCCGGACCTTGCCTTTCCTCGCCTGAGGGTGGGGAAGGCCAAAAGTGCCCCACGGGGCCAGTGAAGACGGCGGAAAAGTGAAAAAGAGTGAAAGAAAACTAAGGGCAGTGTATACCTACAAAAGTGCGGTTAGCGTGGGTACTCCGCAAGTGGGCCCACGAAGAAGAAAAATCTTCCGGACGATTCCGGAAGATTGTTTAGTGCTATGGAAAGGGGCCCAAGCCCACAAATTATTTACCCTTTGGAGAGATTAGTGTGCGGCCAGTGAAGAGGCCATCCTCGGGGCCCTGTAAAGTGACCCTACCCGGGAGCCTCAGCTCTCACCCTCCCCCCTCAAACACCAACCCACCACCCCTTCCACCCCCTCACCCCCTCACCATCCTTCAACCCCCACATTACATCCAGGTAAAATCGTTCTTTATTATTATTTACTCACCTATTACCATTTGAAACTAAATACGTGCCAGGGTCGAAAATTTAATTTTCGATTCGGGAAGTGTAAAAACATTTCATATATCCATTTGATATCTGGGTGTTTTTATGCGGGGCTTACTGTTAATGAAAATGACCTCAGAATGTGTGTGTATTTACTGCCATTCTTGAAATGGGTCGTTGGAATTTCAGTAGAGCTATCACCTTTCATCTCCCGGGCTAAAATTGTCTGCAGATATAAAGATATCGAAGGGTATCAAAAATACATGCATACAATTTTCTTCCATAAAAGCACTGCCGGTCAGTGGGAGGTGGATTGTATACACACACACACACACAACAATGAGCGGCCCGCCGGAAAACGTCAATCGAACGTCTCGTAAAATGGCTTATACAGTATTGTACCGTCGATGGGGGTGACAATGGGTCTGGGGGTGAGATTGGGTCAAAATGGAAAAATATGATTTATGAAATATTTCAGCTAATAACGCTGATATTACTAAAATTTATTATTCATATGTTAGGGAACATATTATTACATATAATTAATCACAATATACATTTTTAGAAATAGTAGTTTTTGTTTAATATATCAATAAACTTATATGTTGAAACTAGACAAAATTTACATAATTTAATTTATCCTCTGCAAAGTATAACGCATATACTTTAATCTCTATTGTTAAATTAGTAGAATGTTGAATGTCTTTTCAATACCCTGGGCAAAGGCACAACCTTGTGATCAGCTTGATTGCTGTCAGGTCTCGGGGCTTAAATGTATCTTTACTCTGAAGAGAAAGATGCACACTAGTGGTGCTAATGGTGATAATAATCAAAAGTGTTTTCTAATGAACACTATTGATTAACATCGCCGTGAACTGATACTTTACGTGGTCTATGATGAAGCGGCCCTTGTTTGTTTTTTCTATACGCATTTTATTTATACTTCCAGACACTCATCCGGAGCATTATTTTATTTGTTTTAATGTGCATCAAAACCTCCTAACATTGAAGAAATCGCGCTGAACAGGAACACGCATGGCCGTCCAAGGATACAGCAGAATCTAAATCCGTTTCTTATACCAATAATATCGCTATTTACTAATTACTAATTATAACACTCTCTTCTCGTCAGCTAGCGTCATGTCTCTATTTATAGGTACCCGTAACCGCAAATAGGAATAGTAACTCATGAGAAAAAACTAGGATATAAGTGAGTAGGAAATAATCACTAACACCCCCAACACTGAAAAGGTAAGCACATATACTATTCCATTAATTCCATTCTAAAATAAATCTGATTAAGGAGTGTTATCTTAGACGCGTACTCGGAAGTAGTTTTAGTGAAAACAGGTAGCCCAGTGTAAGTGATTAGTATAATCTGCGCTTGTGATTGCTGTGCGATGCGCTTCATTATTGCAGGACATTGTTCTCATTATTATTGCGGCCTTCAGCCCCTCGACGAGATCACTTTAAGAAGATATATGAATAATCTCGTTGCTGGTTTTGAAAATAGTGATAATGTAATAATATAGTGAGATGACGTTATTGTGTCGAATAAGTTTGTGTGGTTAATAGTAGTAAGCTACAAAGATGGTGATTATTCGAGTGATGATAGTTGGTGATATTATGAATATTAGTGATATAAGCAACAAAAACCTTACTTTTATTTTAATGAAGATAATGATATTGAGTGTTGATATGATTTATTTATTACAGTGATTATTTTGTAATGAGAAGTTTTATACTTTAAACCTGATAGAGCAGTAGTGTTGTGTTGCGGCTGGGTTATAGATGTGATGTTAATAACAAAATTGGTACAGATAATGGTGACGCTGTTAGTAGAAATTCAGTTGATAATAAAGATAGTGATATCAATACCAGTGAATAGTGCTATGAAGTAATCTAATAGTTATCAAGTGAAGTGATAGTGTGAAAAGAACGTTTTCCACCTTCTACCGTAATCTTCTGAGACAGATCGCAACAGTGTCTTCTTGGAAGCCATCTTTCCGTGCACGTCTGGTGAACTGCTTCAGAAGGATTACGTCCTCTTTTCTATCTAAAGTCTAGTTTAGAGCTTTGGACAGTATTCACTGTACGGCTAGCAACATACAAAAAAAAAAAAAAAAAAAAAAAAAGAATGTTGAATGTCTTTTCAATACACTGCACACGTATTTTCCGAAATCTATTTGATTTTTCCACAATAATTTTATTTTTTTTTTTCAGTACGGTGTCTAAAACATCAAAAATGGGGATGAGATTGGGTCAAGGAAGAACGATGGTGAATAGGCCAGGAGAAGTGGATGAATTTGTCATTCATTTTCCTGTAGAATTCCATACAAAATCTACTTTTTCTCTGCTATAAATTCACTTTAGGTGAACCACTTCCACTGGCCTACACTCTTAAAAATAATGAAAATTACTCTGGACGTAATTCTGGTTATGACTGAATGAAACATGATGTAAGTGATGGAACGACACGAAAACGTGTCCTTGAAGATGTATTGAACAAAAAATGTAATTTTACATGTAAAAGGACACGAAAACAATGGAACTGTGATCGACATTTCCCGAATCAGACACTAACGTATTTGAAATTCGACACAAATTTACGTCATTCGGATCGCTTCTTTTATGTGCATCTCAAAAGACGTAAATCACATTATTTTTTGGTACTGTGTATGAAATCACAAGTCTACTTTTTTGTCGTTCTACGGCCGTAGTCACCAAAGTGCGGCCCCCGGGCCGCACGTGAGGTCTATATCTCTTAAATCTGATAAGTTCCGCAAAGTTTTTCTTTGGGAACCTGTTCTATTGCCAAAGTTATCAAGAACATGAAACTAAACTGTTACGAAAACTATCCATTATCATGAATGAAAATGGTTAAAAAATCAGGCCTGAGGATCACTGTTCTACGGTGTCATTTGTATTCTTTCTTCATTAAGATGTTTTTTTTTTTTTTTTTTTAAATTTTTATTTGAGTGTATTTTAACGCACGAGGGCTAGTTCTACACTTTCATTAAGATGTGTTTATTCCCAAGTAACCACGAAGCTATATATGAATACTTTATGTTTGCTCTATAGTATGCTATCAGGTTTTGTTTTAATGTGACATAACCTTTAAGAGCTTTATAAAGCATAATTAAAGTGGGAAAGGGCCCCACAACAACCAAA
Source organism: Aedes aegypti (assembly GCF_002204515.2). Classification (NCBI taxonomy): domain Eukaryota; kingdom Metazoa; phylum Arthropoda; class Insecta; order Diptera; family Culicidae; genus Aedes; species Aedes aegypti. Next base: position 206,215,435 of record NC_035108.1, read on the forward strand.
TTAATGCAATACTTGGTAAAGCAGTTTTAATGCACAAGCCCTACTAAAGCATTTATGTTTGTATATTTAGGGTTCATGATGTATATTAGCTTAAAATAATGTATGTTTAGAGCTTGCGTTAAAAATAAACAAAACAATGAATCCATTGACTACCTTTCAATGGTTTTCTTTACCAGCTTAATGATTTTTTTGTTGGAATCAGGATTCGAACCCACAACTAGGATGATGGTGTGCTGGATGCCTGGCGCGTTGGTGTCCTGTGCTAAAGCTGCTGATGTAATAAGGTAGGATAGAAGTTCCTTATAAACGAAGCCACTGTGTGTGTTAACATTACTTATCGCCCAGTTATTACGAATAGAAAGAATTCTCTTCGGCGATTGATTTTCTTTTCTCACCAAATGAAACATCAACATAAATAATTTGATCATCATTCTTTCTCGTAGAGGAAATAACAGAACTTAACCCACAAAACAAAGCCCTAGCGCATTAAACATATTTCAGAGGAAAGAAATTGATCGACATTTTCTCTCGCTTCTTATGAATAAAAGAGTCTCATAGATAAAATACAACAATTTTGAATGAATACATATATCCTTAGATCATGAAATGGGGGTTCGAGATGAAAGAAAGTCATTTCATTATTCTTCCATATCCCACAAAACGTAATGAGCGAGTGTGAACGTGCTCGATCGTCTTACTTATTTATTACAGATTCGAGTGCGTTTAATGAGGTTATGTAATCTTGTATGACAGCATAACTGTATATTCACTCTAAACGCTTAGCATAATGCTATATTAAAATAATGCTACAAAGCATTTACAATGTTGAATCAAATGCATCATTGCTTGACAGTTATTGAATAAATGCATGATAACATTATTAATGCAAAAAATGTTGACTTTCGACCAAATTAATGCAATGGTATAATGCTTGTGGTTACTTGGGTTCTTTCTAAATACAGTCAACTTTCGTTCGTTGCACTAAACCTCTAGCTCACTTAGTGAAAGGTTTTCACTAAGGGTTCATTCAAATATTACGTAACGCAAAATTTGCTAATTTTAGACCCCCTCCCTCCCCCACGTAACAGCTTTTGTATGGACAATTTTAAATTTTTGTATGGACCGTAACACTATGCTAGACCCCCTCCCTCCCCCTGTTGCGTTACGTAATATTTGAACGATCCCTAATCGGGCTGAGTTTTGAGCTGTCAAATAACATAGAACAAAAGAATATCAGGGCTACCAACATTGATAAATTGCTTCTTATGTCAGGAAATGACGTTTGCCTTCGTTTTAGGTGGGCTATGGCCCAGGTAACGGGAGCCCAATTAAAACGAAGCCTATCTAAAGATAGTGCAATGAACGAAATTCGTACATCATCGCTGAAACATCAAACAAGTCTAGTTGAGGGTTTCGTTCATTGCATAACAATGCAACGAATTTGACTACTTCTCAAACCAGCAACTGTTATTCTATACTATTTTCTACAGTTGTTACAGTACCATCACAGTACATACACACCAAATTTGAAGTTTCTTCTTCTTTCTGGCGTTACGTCCCAACTGGGACAAAGCCTGCTTCTCAGATTAGTGTCTTATGAGCACTTCCACAGTTATTAACTGAGAGCTTTCTTTGCCGATTGACCATTTTTGCATGTGTATATCGTGTGGCAGGTACGAAGATACTCTATGCCCTGGGAATCGAGAAAATTTCCTTTACGAAAAGTTCCTCGACCAGCGGGATTCGAACCCACGACCCTCAGCATGGTCATGCTGAATAGCTGCGCGTTTACCGCTACGGCTATCAGGGCCCCAAAAAAATTTGAAGTTTATTGGAGTTTTCTTTGGTTAAATTGCGAAAGTTGTTCAAAAAATAAATCGTACATATCCTTTTTGACCCATTCTCACCCCCAACGACGGTACGTTTCTTCTTTACATCATGACCACGGTCATAGCCATCACAACCAAAGTTGTTATTAGTCGCCAGATTTTACAGACTATCAGCGACGGTGACGAATATCAAAAAATTGTCACTGCCTCAGCTCAGCACAATCAACTACAGTCGACTCTCCACATAAGGGTTTGTTCATATATTTCATAACGCTTAAATTGACCATTTTGGACACCCACCCACCCCCTCGTGACGCTTTTTGTATTGATACTCTACTGTTTTTGTATGAGCCGTAACAACGTTCGGACACCCACCCATCCCCTAAAGCGTTATGAAATTTGTGAATGAGCCCTAAACCAAGCTCCTCGTCGCGACGAAAATCTTTGTCGCTTCTCTCTACCTATGTTTTCGTTGAACACGTTCAACATGAATTCGTCATCAAACGTCAACATCCCACCGCAAAATCGCTAGTGTTTGGAGGAAATTTTAACCTCCAAATTGCCAAATAACCTCCAAATCATCACCTCCAAGTTAGTTCTAATTTCCTCCGTTATATGAAATATGGTGGCGCGTCGATCGTCGCAAGTTTATCGTTAAACAGTCAATTCGCTCCCAATACGACAATTCGTCCGGTGGGGTGTGCTGCTGTATTGGAAAATGGGAGTGAGCCAAAGAACGAACTACTTTGCTTGAAGGTTGAAACGAAAAAGAATGAGTTTATTCATGAGGCAGTAAAATTCAAAAAAGCATAGCCTACTATAATGGTTGATACAATTCAAATTGCGTTAGGGGATTGCTTGACATGTCGCACTCTAACACTCCTCCTCGACTTTGGTCGGCAATAACCCTAACTGTTCTGCTAACATTTTTATTCTACAATGTTGCAAGATATCTGCAAGCATTTCTCGCGGAACATTACTAAAGGACCTATGTACAAATGAGAGATTCTCTCCTCTCTCGTTCTCTTTCGATTATAACAGTGGAATACTAAAGATTTTGGGAAGTTTTTCACTATAGATCGAAAGTCAATTTCCTTGACTAGCGTTTCATACAAAAAACGCAACAGAAGAGGTTAATGTGACTCAGATATTAATGAAAGAGAAAGTAAACAAAGAGAGGCTCAATGTTAGATAGGTCCTTTAGTAATTTTCCGCGAGATTTGTTCTGATGGACAATATTTTAACATAATTTGTTTTCTTTCTTGCAGGTTCCTAACATAGAAATATTTAGTTTCGATGTGCTTTGAGCGTTTCTCAATTCGATCACTACTAACTAATTTAATACAACTCTGGTTGTCTTCAAATGTTGGGATTGGCTCCGAAACGTCCTCACCGAAATCAGCCAACAGCTTCTTCACCCACGTGAGCTCTTGGCAAGCTTCTGCCAATGCCACGAACTCCGCTTCCGTCGAAGATAATGCTACGCAGCTTTGCTTTCTGGACGCCCAGCTCAGATACGGATCAGAAAACCGATATTTGACTTCCGGTCACGATGGTTGCCGGCCCAGTCACCATCTGCAAACATCTCTAATCCCAAGTTCGACGATCCAAGGTGCAATTCGTAGTCACTTGTAGCCTTCAGATATCTGAGCACCCTTTTGGCTTCCTGCCAATCCAGTTGCGTGGGGCAGCTCGACTTCTGTGCCAGAATCGATGTGCTGACAGCTATGTCCGGGCGTGAATGACCGACACGTACAGCAGACCTCCTATCAGGCTGAGATACTGAGCGTTACTCGGCAGACGAACCTCCTCCTCCTTCTGCTGTAGGTAGGCAGGATCTAAGAAGATTTTTGACGGTTTGGCATCCTTCAGACCGTGTATCTCTGCCAGCTTCAAAATGTAATTTTGTTGGTTCAACTTGAACCCGCTGGAATGCCGCACGACTTCAATTCCGAGAAAATGCTTCACGTCCCCCAGGTTGGCAGCTTCGAAGATTGGCTCTTCAAGCTTTCCATGAAGGTACGCGGTCTTCACATCTACGTGTTTCACGAACATCCGACGACGGCTGGCAATGGTCAGAAGAGAACGCAGTGTTACTTGTTTGGCAACAGGAGCGAAAACCTCATCGAAGTCGACGCCAAACTTCTGCGAAAATCCTTGTGCCACCAACCTGGCCTTGTGGCGGATAACGTTCCCCTTCGAGTCTTCCTTCGTCTTAAATAGCCACTTGCATCCAATGGCCTTGCGGTTCAACGGTAGTTCGACCAGTTCCCATGTACCATTTTCAATGTGAGATTGGTACTCCTCGTCCATTGCCGCTCTCCACAGGTCGCCTTGTTGACCATTCAGAACCTCGGATGGGGTGCGGGGATCATCATTTGCCTTCGTTCGATTGTTGACGACAAATCCCTGCTGCAAGCGGCATGCTTGTGCTTCAGGACTAACATCACGTACGGCGTTTGCCGCATTGTCGTCTGGTTTGTTGCCAGAATCGTCTTCATCTACAGGTTGCTCGATGCTACCTTGCTCGGTAGGTACCCTTTCGCAGGAAATCGGTTCCCACGGAAATTCGCCATCGATGTCCAGCCGAATCGTCTTCCGTTCCTCTGATTTCTTCATATTGCTAGCGGCCTCCACCACTCCTCCTTCACGGATAAAACTTACATCACGGCGCTTGATAATTTGTTTCGCTTTTGGGTCCCACAGGCGGTACGCTTTAGTGTCCTCATCGAATCCAGTTAGAATGCATTCGTGTGCCTTTGCATCCCACTTCTTGCGTTTCTGTTTCGGTATGTGAGCCATTACCGATGACCCAAAAACACGGACGTATGCGAGACTTGGCTTCTTGCCGCTCCACATTTCCTCCGGAGTCTTATCGTGCCCCTTCGTCGGAGAACGATTCACCAGGTACACCGCTGTTGCTGTAGCTTCTGCCCAAAAACTCTTCGGTAGGTTTGCTTCGAACAGCATGCAACGTGCACGCTCCACGATGGTTCGGTTCACACGCTCTGCCATTCCGTTTTGTTCTGGCGTGTAGTCAACCGATGTCTGGTGGCGGACTCCTAAACGCCTCAGATGATCACTCAGGAGTTTGTTGGTGAACTCTTTTCCGTTGTCGGTACGTAGCACTTTTAATTTCTTCCCAGTCTGTCTTTCAGATGAGCACCGAAAATCTTCAAAGGCCTTGAAAACGCTTTCAGCCGATTTTTCGGCCAAGAAATACACGCTGATTCTCCGCGACTTGTCATCAATGAAGGTGAGATAATATCGGCTTCCACCCAACGATTCCGTATCCATTGGACCACAGATGTCGGAGTGTACCAGTTCCAAAAGCTCCGATGCTCTTGAACCTACATTGCTGAAAGGCAAACGAGAAAGCTTACCCGTTGCACAAATCCTGCAGTTCTCATCCTTCTTGGCTACGTCGCTGAATTCGAGGTCCGATACCAGGCCGCCCTTGAGACGCTGAAGACTGTTGAAATTGATGTGACCCATCCTTCTGTGCCACAATTCAACGGTAACCGCCGGCGAGCAAGACAATGCTTTTGTAGGCGGTAATTGGTCTAATTTGAAAAGACCGTTCGTTCGACTACCTGTAGCGATGATGTGTCCCTCGGGATTTGCCACCGTGACACCATCTGTGGTGAAAGTTACGGTGTATCCTCGTTGGACAATTTGATTCACGGACAGCAAGTTGGTGGCTAGCTCCGGAATCACGTGGACGTCGTGCACTTCAATTGGAGGATTCTCGGGACAGCACTCAGGCTTCAGCTTCATACTTCCCTTCGCAACCACTTTCATCGAACCTCGGTTGGCGGCCAATGCTGTCCCGCCATGCCGCTCGAAGTTTTCCAGCAAATTTTCCGATTTCGCAAAATGGTTCGATGCACCGGAGTCGAAGTACCAGTGGCTATCATCTTCGGAAATAGTCGACAGTACCGTGCACCACGCATTACCTTTCCTCGAATCCTTCTGAGGACATTCCCTGGCGATGTGGCCGAACTTCTGACACCGTCGGCATTTCGGTCCCTTACCTTGTGGCGCTGATTCGGTTTGCTTCGATTTTCGGTCGTGGTGCTTGTTACTTGAAAAAGCAGCACCAGCCGACGACGATGACGACACACGAACTTCCTGCAGCAGCTTCGTCTTGACGATATCACCGGTAATTGCTGTTCCGGAATTCTCCAGTGCCATTATCATCGGCCGATATTCTTCTGGTAAGCCTGCCAGTAGAAGAGTGCCAATCCATTCTTCGCTGATGTCGAACCCGATCCCACGCAACTGATGAGCGGTTGCTATGATCGTGTTCACACACGTTTCCATGGATCCGTTGGTTGCTAGGGACGCCGTGATTAATTTTCGCAGCAGACCAACTTTCCGGGTGAGCCCCGTATCTTCAAACGCTGCTTCCAGCTTTGACCACGTTTCCTTGGCTGTTTTCGCTTCTCGCACGTGGACGTAGTTGACCGGGTCAAGTAAGAGAATGATTTTCCCCCGCACTCTTCTGTCCTTCAATGGATCTACGGCAGGATCCGTTCCGTCCGCATTCGGCGTTGGCTTGACTGCTTCCCACAGGTCTTCCAGCTCGAGAAACGTCTGGACGGCGAACTTCCACGTGGACCAATTTTCTCGCCCCACTAGAAACACAGACAAACAGACGCCACACTCTCATAATTGTCCATCGACCACCTTTTTAACGGTCGATTCAAAAATATGGTAGGTGGCCAATCCACCACCCGCAGCGCTCGCATCGTTTTTGTTCATGTTTGACGTTTACACACTACCGCCCTCTGTTGGCCTGTCGGCCAAACACAAACATTTTTGCATTGGGCGTACATGGCCTCGTGACTATGATTTTGATCAAGATTTGTTCTAAGTGTTACGTCTGTTTGTCTGTGCTAGAAGCTCAATCGACGGCAGACTCGTTGAACTGTGCACCCCATGGTGCGGCCGGTTTTGAGCAGCCACGTTATCACCAATTTGCTGGGAACTTCCTGGCGCGTTCATTTTTCGGACAATATTCGCGAAATACTTTTCGAGTGAAAAAAAAAATGGCTAGAACACTGGGCTCATAACCTATTGGAAAATGGGAGTGAGCCAAAGAACGAACTAGGGAGTCGATGCCGGTTATGGACCCTTTGCGTATTATGGACCCCCTACAGAAAAACATAAAATTAACACTCAAAGCAACTTTATTCCTATGAAAATCCACCGGGAGAACTTCGATTACATTGTTAGTCAGCAGTTTCAGGCAAAATATTTGGTTTCAGACGCATAAATACAGATATTTGAACAGTTTTGTAAATGAAACCACACAAGAGGGTCCATAATACGCATTTCCAGGAGGGTCCATAATAGGCTCGTCGGCAGCTAGCCGGATTACATGGGAATCAAATGGAGGGTCCATAATACGCAACGTCAAATTTGTAAACAATCCTATTATGGACCCCAGGAGGGTCCATAATAGGCATTCGGACAACAGTTTTACAAATTCATATTTCGCTGGAAAAATCGAATAATTTTGTATGTTTCTTAGGCGTACTATGAAGTAAAGACATTGAATTTGTTGTTAGACTCCACAAAACGTATATGCGTCTGAGATATCATTGCGGAAAAGCGTCTAGAATGAATTTCAGCTACTAAGGGGTCCATTACTAGCATTGAAACCCTAATTTGCTTGAAGGTTGAAACGAAAAAGAATGAGTTTATTCATGAGGCAGTAAAATTAAAAAAAGCATAGCCTACTATAATGGTTGATACAATTCAAATTGCGTTAGGGGATTGCTTGACATGTCGCACTCTAACATGCTGTCGTCATGATGATGGTTGACGAGAGCAATGTCAAACTCATTCATGGTTTCAAAACATTTTTATTTTATTTTATTGATGTACAAGGGGGTCAGGGGCCATGTCTCCAATATAAGTTTGAAAACTCATACCGTCCATAATACACCGGGGGACTTGGAGTTTGGGAAATAGGCAACGCAACATCTTTAACCAGAAGGTTCTTTAAGTTTTGCTTCTACTCTAGACTTTCCCTACAGAATGATGCAAGGTCAAAAGAACATGGGATCAGTCATACATATAGCGGTAGTGAAGTGTTTTGCCCACAGACAAACAGACGTAACACTGACGAAATTTCCATCGACCACTCAGTTAACGATCATTTCAAATTCGCTATGTTACAAATCTGACAACCAGAGACGCGCGCATCGTTTTTCTTCGCGTTTGACGTTTCACACTACCGCCATCTGCCGGTCTTGTTGCATGAAACACCTTTTCATGCAACATGCTCACCAGATGATGATAGTGTAAACTGGGCGATGGATTTTGAAGAAATTTGTTCTATGTTTTACGTCTGTTTGTCTGTGTTTTGCCTAAGGATTTGGGAAAGGAGGAATTATGTGTGGTGTTTTATGAATAGCTCTGTGGAACAAATTTGTTATTAGTAAATAATTAGTTAATCTGATTTACCTCAATTAGCAGTAATGATTAAATAAAAATTATACTTATTATTTTCTAGGCCATTACACTGCCATGATAAGGGATATCCTTCCTCTCCGATGACTTGTTCCTCCTTCTGTCGGTCAATACGCTGCCATGTCTTTCCTCTCGGATGTTTTTTTCCTCATTGTAATTGCGAGTTAGATATGAAAACAAGGATAAGGAGAGAAGAAATGTTAGTGATTGTTACATGCTTTATTGCTGTATTGGCCTACAATGAAATCATACAAAATTCGCTCTTTGGATTCCCACGAAAACAATCCCCATGCAGCTTCCGAGAAACTCCATGGTAATGATCACTGTACGCCATGTGCGGCATTCAGGACATCTCAACAAAATTGACAGTAAACAACAAAAATTAATCCGAAAGAGCGAAAACCTCAATGTTTCAATGTAGGACAAATCAGCTTTACTGCATGTGAGAAGTTCTTGGTGATATTCTCACAACGGCCATTCAGAATGGTGGTTCGACGGATGTAGATAAAAGATCATTATGATAAAATTAACGCGACGACATGTTAGTAAGCTCAGAACGATTATTGTATTTGCAACTGAGATAGTTAAGCTAAGGGTCGATTATTGTATATAACTTATTATAGAAGCATAAGTAAAACGCGCACGCGAAGTTATGTCGTTCCATCCCATCTTCAAGTGCTCCCCACAAGCACAACACTTCATTCTGGCACTTTAGAATGTCCATGTTGTAACTTGCTCACACAAGAAATCTGCCTCGACCGAGTTGGCAGAACGCGCCCATACCCCTTTCTGAACCAAAGGACAGGGCATTCATGGTTTCAAAACATTCGGAACAAAATATTTATTTTCACCGCTTACTTCACTTATGTATGAAATTGAATGAGATCCAATGTTAGGGGACGGACCTGGTGTAGTGGTTAGAACACACGCCTCTCACGCCGAGGACCTGGGATCGAATCCCATCCCCGAGATAGTCACTAAAAAAAAAATCAGTGACGACTTCCTTCGGAAGGGAAGTAAAGCCGTTGGTCCCGAGATGAAACTAGCCCAGGGCTAAAAATCTCGTTAATAAAGATAGAAAAAAAAAAAAGATCCAATGGTAGAGAATTCATTTATCTACCCAATGGTATTTTTAGGGGCAGCGGAGAATGTCCCGAAGTGTGTTTTATTCAAGTGCAAAAATCGCTCAGGCGAAAGTTCCAATGAAACTAACCTCACATATCCTGGTTTTCCAACCTCAAACTAGTGCTCATACCAGCCGGATCTCAATTTTTATGAAAGTAGTGCAATAATACAAAAAAAAAAACAAACGTATGTAGAACGTAGAGAATGGATATTCCTACCTTTTCCGCCTAACTGTGAACCGTATTATATCAGGAAAATAAAACATTTTTCCCCACAGCGCACATTGGGGAAATCCGAACCAAAAGGTGGAAAAAATTGATAACTTCCACAATAGAAAGATAAAAAATAAGTTTTATAGCTCATTCTAAAGGAAATTTTCTCAGGAATCGATTGGTGATGGTTTCATGAATGTGGGGCCACTCTGGGATAAGCTATGGTGCCCGTTTTGCCCCGATTCCTTGAAAATTTTAGATTTTCATGTTGTTTTGAGTAAAACTGTTTTATTGTGGAGATTATTTCCGATGAAATCCATCATTTCTAGTCCATTCAACAATGTTTCACAGAGAACGTTATAAAAAAATGGAAATTTAGGGGATTATGGGGCCAAATGTACAATGCAATTTTTTTGAAGAGGAATTTTTGTTTTAAATTTTTTCAACGTGTTTTTATATTGAAATAAATTTTTTAATAGTCAAATAATCATGAATATAGCTTGCAGAAATAAGTTGTAGTAAAATTTTTAGAATGTGTATGATCATTATTTATGCTCTATGCAAAATATTGTGAATAATTTACCTTCTTATATCACAAATTCCAAACATTTCCAAACGATGTGCGATAGTTTGGGTAAACGATATTGGTCTAAATGATCGATTGCCGTTAGCCTCATTGATAGGAGATAGTGGGAGCATATAGTTTTTTGGCTATTTTTGCCCCAATTCCTCTAAAAACGATTTCATTCATAATTAATTGAATCTCCGAATTAAATTTATTATGTACTAAATTGTTTATTCAGTAGTTGATACAGTATTTAAATCCTTAAACATAGGAGATTATGAGGATCTTTTACACACAAATAAAAACACTCAAAAATGGATCCATTAAGTAACCATCTGCAGTTTTTTTTTCTAATTGAAACAAATCACTCAGAATTAAATTAGTTACACAATCATACCTGAAGAAATTTCATGACAATGAAATTGCATTTTGAAGAAATTTCATGAGAATAAAATTGCGTGGAAGTGCCCAAGTAGCTCTGCCTGTACCCTACTACTAAAAAAGTGATCATAAACAAACAAAGTCTTCCATATATTTCAATATGGCACATTTTGATTGAAGATGTAGTAGTTAAAAATGCTTAATTCAAAATAAATTGACGCTTATATTGAGCTGTTCGGTAATCCAATCCGCATGGTTATTAAATTAATTAACTCATTACGCGTGGTAGAGATGGACAAATCATGGGTGAAATTATGAAAAAAATCCACGTGCTCGGCTGGAATTTGAACCCAGGACTCTTGTATACTAGACGAGTGCTTTATCAACTAAGCTACCGAGCCCGTAAAGCGCTCGTCTAGCATTTTTTCATATTTTCACCCATAATTTGTCCATCTTTACCACGCGTAATGAGTTAATTAATTTCAATTTCTTCATGTTATGCATTTTAGAAGCTCTTGAACATGCTTGAAATTCAATCAAACAGATGTAACCATAATTACTGTGTACAATATTAACAAAGTAAGGTTCACCATGAGGAACATTGATGTCAACCAACAAGCAATCTGTTAACAGCTAATGTAGAGGCAACATAACAAACATAATAACTATAAATTATACTAATGAAATGAATGATCGATTTTGGAAAAATCTAGAATTGAGCATTATTAACAACTGCATTATCATTTTTATGATAACTTTTTCTGTAGTGTATGATAGCAATTGGAATATTGAATACCAAATATCCATAAAAAGACAAAATTATTTCCCGAATAATTTCTTGTAAAATGCAATTTGACTCTCACGAAATTGCTACAGTAATGATTGAATAACTAACATGATCCTGAGTAATTTGTTGCAATCAGAAAAAAACGGCTGATGATTTCTTGATGGATTCATTTTTGATTTTTTTATTTGGTTATTTTTTTGTTTAATGTGTAAAAGATCCCCAAAATCTCCTTTGTTTTAGGATTTTAATATTGTATCAGATACAGAATAAGCAATTCAGTACACAATAAATTTGATTACGGAAAATGAGTTGAATTAATTACGAACGAAATCGTGTTTAGGGGAATTGGGGCAAAAATAGCCAAAAAACTATATGCTCCCACTATCTCCTATCAATGAGGCTAACGGCAATCGATCATTTAGATCAATATAGTTTACCCAAACTACCGCACATCGTTTGGAAATGTTTGGAATTTGTGATATAAGAAGGTAAATTATTCACAATATGTTGCATAGAGCATACATAATTATCATACATATTCTAAAAATTTTACTACAACTTATTTCTGCAAGCTATATTCATGATTATTTGACTATTTTAGAATTTATTTCAATAAGAAAACACGTTGAAAAAATTTAAAACAAAAATTCCTCTTCAAAAATATTGCATTGTACATTTGGCCCCATAATCCCCTAAATTTCCATCTTTTTATAACGTTCTCTGTGAAAAATTGTTGATTGGACTAGAAATGATGGATTTCATCGGAAATAATCTCCACAATAAAACAGTTTTACTCAAAACAACATGAAAATCTAAAATTTTCAAGGAATCGGGGCAAAACGGGCACCATAGCTTATCCCAGAGTGGTCCCACATTCATGAAACCATCACCAATCGATTCCTGAGAAAATTTCCTTTAGAATGAGCTATAAAACTTATTTTTTATCTTTCTATTGTGGAAGTTATCAATTTTTTCCACCTTTGGTTTCGGATTTCCCCAATGTGCAGCGGCATGTGATGGATGCGTGAAAAATCAAATCTCTCATCATCTGGCTAGTTGCGCTACCAAAGTATAGATGGCTAACAGTATGTTGCGTTTTGCGATTGGAAGCGTATAGAAAGTAGACAACTAATCGTTTGCCTTCGTTTTAGATGGGCTATAGCCCAACTAACGGGAGCCCAATTAAAACGTAGCCCACCTAAAGATAGTGCAACGAACGAAATTCGACTGTAGTTCAATATGTATCAACAAAAATCGATAACATGGCAGTGAGCAAAATTAGGAGCATGCGCGAAATATGATAGCATTACGGTAGATACAGCATGCACAATGTGTGCACTTTATAAAATGAACAGTCATTATTCGTGTCGGGGAGATATATGATTATTTCTCTGATATTTCTAACATGTTTAAACGCACAGCAAATAACGTTTATTACGATAATTTATTAATCAATGATCCTGTATAGTAAAATAAAATAAAATAAAAGTTGCTTTCAGAGTAATAATTATAAAGCATTTTTGCTGACGGACGAAACACGTTGCTTGCTTGTAGAAACAGCAGAACATTTTGTTGGAGAAGGCCCGAAGTTTTTCTTTTAAACGTGTACTTATGGATTCTTATGTGGCTTACATCGAGTTGCATGATTGAATGATTTCGGTTGGTTTCCAACTTTCGCAGAAACCTCCGCATGACATTTTTTAAAGTCTAAACTGCGAATTTGACTGTTGAGGAAACTAGCCATTTATTGTTGTAAATTTAACAAAAGAATGCCGGTTTCCATGAAACTGAGTCAAAAGAGCTGAAATTTTTAACGATCACATGTAATTTTCAGCATTCTGACATGTACAAATACATCAGAAAATTTAATTTTGACCGAAAACATAACTCGCCGTAACAAGTATTTACATAAGTTTCATGACAATCTCAAACTCCTTCCGCGACAATCGTGTACACTATATTTTTGTCGTTCGAAAAAGTTTCTCTTACAACGATAACCTTGCCTTTTCAAACTTGTTCATATGTTCCTAGTTGAATAGTGAACGACTGAATGCTTGAATTTATGCAGAAGGGATGGAGCTTTGCGTTACTCTGATTGTTTCTGTATGATCAACAAGTATGCTATCTATTGAACTACATTATGAATCCGTTGCTGCGATGGCAATCCTTTTCTAGGACTGACTTGAAATGAGCATTCTTGCTATTTTATTGACTGTTGTTAAATGACTACAATTCTGTTTTGTGTTTTCCTCACTCGTAGGTGACCATTTGATGATAGATTGCAATACCTATGTGCTTACTTTGCTATGTTGTTCACCATACGATCTACGCTACGGCTTTTTTTTTAATATGTTGTAAGCGATTGCGAGTTTTTTGTTTGTTATTTTAAACTTTATTATAAAATAAAAAATGTTGTATTTTTTCGTGTTGCATTTATGTGTGGTATGACTTACATAAGTACTTTCCTGTTTCAATTCTAGTTTCCTGTTTCGGGCTGCGTCGTTTGTAAGCTTTCGTGCTGTTTTCGTCCTATGAAAAATGTGCCTTTCTGTGCTCCATTCGTCGCTTCACGCAGATTTGATATTCACTATGATTCATCTCACGGTTACAATAACTAGCAACATTTTAAAATTCAACTATTAGTAGGTAATAATAGTTCAGATGTAATTTCACCGTTCGATTAATGTTTTAGTACGATAATAATATAATGATGATAAAAAACCATCCCATATCGAAAGGATTTTTAAAGTGAATACTCACACTGCCGGTGGAAGCCTCATTGGGCCTTGTAACATTTTGACGTAGGACAACGTCTTTTTATTCTATACCGGGTGTCTACAAAATTTTCTGAACTGAGAGCGTTGGGTTGGAATGAAAGATTTTGAACATTTTTTGTCATTTTTTCACATTGGAGCATTTTTTTTTTCAATCTCAAACGAAGCAGGATTTTTCTCTTTGTTAAAGAAATTGAAGGATAATAAAAATCGCTTAAAATAAAAAAAATGTAATTTTTAAAACACATTTTTTCACATCGAAGGTGATTTTCTCAATGATCTATTTTGTTACATAGGAGAATTATGATTCCACCATTGAGCATTGTGATTTGCATTGGATACATTTTCAATACCAAGTAGGCACCTATTGAGAAAAGCGGCTTATGTTTCAAATGTTCGTACTATCGGTATTTTCAGCGAAAGGAACGTTATTTTTTATATAAAGTGTTTAATCCCTCCCTTTTCTTATGAATGTACAAATACTTCCATTTTATGCTACATCTGTCAATAAAATACAGATCCCCTGATGAAGTTCCAAATCGGGATCGAAACGTTGGAGCGAATATGATTGTTTCGTCAATTTATTCAGATTGTTTGCCAGAAAATTCAACACAATAACTAATATAGTCGAAAATCACCAAGAAAGGTATCCCGCAGTAAGTGGGACCTTTCGTAATAGCTCATTTAGGAAAAGTTTTTGAAACGGTATGAACGTTCTTCTTCTTGGCATTACATCCTCACTGGCACAGGGCTTGCTTCTCAGCTTAATGTTCTTATGAGCACTTCAAAGGTTATTAACTGAGAGCTTTCTTTGCCAAAGTTGTCATTTTCGCATTCGTATATTGTGTGGCAGGTACGATGATATGTACTATATGCCCAGGGGAAGTCAAGGAAATTTCCATTACGAAAAGATCCTGGACTGACCGGGAATCGAACCCAGACACCATCAGCATGGTTTTGCTTTGTAGCCGCGGACGCTAAACACTCGGCTAAGGAAGACCCCCCAACGAAACAATCCAGCGAAACAATATTGAAGTTTAGAAGTCTTTGGGAATTATTCCAGGAATTCCTTCAGGGAATTATCCAGGACATTCCTGCAGGAACTTATCCCGAGATTCTACCAAGAGCTTTTCCAGCGAAATAATCTTGAAATTTAGAAGTCTTTAGAAATCTTTCCAGGAATAACTTTAGGGAATTATCCAGGCATCCGTCAGTTCATTGAGTTTTTCGGAGACCCCTAGAAACTCATCCAGAGATTTCTTGAGGATTTTTTCCTGGCATTTCTTTAGGAGTTTCTGCAGTTCCTCTAAATTGATACTCCAAGAATTTATAAAGCCTTCCTCTATGATTTTTAGGGGATTTATAAAACCTATGACTTTTTAGGGGATTTCCAAAAGTAACCCTTTCAAGTAGGTGCCAGTAATTCATCCTAGGATTTTTCCAGGGATTCCTCCTCTTTGGTGATAACACACTACACGTTTCCCTAAGGATTTTTTTTTCAGAAGTTACTCTAAAGAATTCACCGGGGGTGCCTTCAGAAATCCATTCAATCAGTCTCTACGTAGTGTTTACAGGGATTTTCTTAGGATTTTTTTCAAGGATTCCTCTCATGAGGTTCATTTAAAACTTCTGTTGGGAACTTCCACGGAAATTCATCATTTTCTTGACGTTACGTCCCCACCGGCACTTGCTTCTCAGCTTAGTGTTCTAAGAGCACTTTCATGTTCACTTCGATAGCTTTATTTGCTCAAGTTGATATTTTCGCATACACGATAGCAACGAGACGTGTGATAGGCACGATGATAATTTATACCCAGAGAAGTCAAGGACATTCTCATTACGAAAAGAGTCTGAACCGACCTTGAATCGAGTCCTTCAACATGACTTTGCTTCGTAGCCGCGAACGTTACCACTTGGTTAAGGAAGGCTTCATTCATATATAAGGCAGCGTCAATTTATTACGTAACGCTAAAATTGGAAATTTTTGAACCCCTCCCCCCCTCCGTAACGCTTTTTGTATGAAAAATTTAAAATTTTTGTATGAGCCGTAACGCTTGAGCCTACTCCCCCCTCCCCCTAGAGCGTTACGTAATTTGTGGATGCCGCCTAAGCCCCTTGAGAATCTGCGCTACTGTCATAACGGATACCTTCAATTTACAATTTAAAACAACCTTCTTCAAAAAAGTTAAATGCCAATCTTGTCCTTTCTTGCTCTCTATGGAGAGAATGCATTTCTCAATAGTTTTTTCGTAACTTCGATTGCATCCTTTTGAGAACCTCGCTTAAAAAATAAACCGCTTACACTTACATTGGTGACCATCTTGGTACAAAGAATAATGTCTAAAATAAAAGAAAACTTCCATTCCTTCCTGTCCGAATCTGATGTTTTAATAAAAAAAAAGTTCACTTCCAAACATTATTGGTTAACCAAAACATATCACTAATCCTAATGAATGGGACAATTCACGCTCTTGAATACAGCAAAAGTGTGAACGATCTCACACCAGTTCAAGCACTACCAAACCTACGCGCCTTCGTCGTCCGGGAATAGACCTGCAAATTTCGCATTCCGATGAGGGATATAGATCCTGGCTCATCTCCAATCGTGTCGTCGATTTTACTTCCGATACTCGGCACACTCAAGTCGATGAACGTTATGTAGGTAGCTGTTCTAAATTTTTTTGTATATGTTATATATGTATGTAGTTGACTAATCGGTAAATAATAGGATACTAAAAATGATAAATCAATAACAATAGGAGCATTCCACGCACATTCCAGATAATTATGCTGGTTATTCCTCGATCTCTTTAAACTTATGTTTGCGAGCATGTTGGCCGCATTGGAGATGATTCATCTCGTGTGTTTATCTAGTATCATCGTAGTTATGTTAATGTGTAACGCGTTATGTACCTCTCTCTTTCCCGTATATTCGAGAGGCATATTTAGTCCTTACACATTGAGGTATCCATTGGACTGGCCGGCTGTACGAAGGACGAGTTTCCACTAAAGGAAATGTTGCTGCTAGTGTTATGTGTCGATGACGAAGAGATGCTACTGTTGAGTGAGCTCATGCCTCCCCCGCCACCTGTTCCGGCACCAGAGGAGGAAATCACCGGGAAGTGGCCACTAGCCCCTGCCTGACACGACGCTGGTCCGGCGCTAGTGTGATGAAGCATATTTGGTGCCGAAGTGTTCAAACCGATTGGAATCGCTGGTTTGATGAAACGTTCGCTGGCTCGGCGACTGACCAGCTGACCGCATGCGTGACAACGGGTTAATCCGCCGGGGCTGATGGGTCGATGGCTGCTACTACCTGCAGCGAATGCAGACACATTTTCGTTGAACAATCGCTCCTCTTCGAACTCGAGAGACGATTCCGACTCGGAAAGATGACGAGATAGGGCTTCACGACGTTCTACTTCCTGCTGTAGCTTTCGTTGTAATCGCTTGTTCTCATCGCGAATACATTTCTCCTCTTGAGCAAAGTGCTGAGATTTCTCCTGACTTTCTTTTGCTGCCGCTGCCAAGTTGTTGCGCAGTTGATCCACCTCCGAACGCAAGTTTTGAATATGAGCCGTGAGCTGCGAGGCAGTGTCGTTACCGTTCTCGTTACGGTGGTTGATTTCTCTAGAAAATGAAATAAATTCATAAGATGCAGTCAGGACAAGTGGTGAAAATAAGTGTCATATATATTTTAGTAACCAAATTTGAGAAAAAAGTGACTTATGGTTTTGAAAAACAATGACTAAAAGTCTTGAAAGTCTATCGTCAGGGAGAGGATTAATAATACCCAGGCATTGCATAGTCCGCTCTCATTTGTATCGGGCCATTATCGGCAATATTCCGCAAGTTGTAACAAGCTTGATGAATAAAAGCAGCGAACGAGAGTTCCAAACAGAGAGCCATGATAAAAGCCGTTCTCTCTCGCTTATTTACAATTGGGATAGTTTTTTTTTATTTTATTAAAACTACATCCTATACAGCGATGGGTGATTTTGAATCGATGTTCCAAACATCGATTAGGCGGCATCCACAAATTATGTAACGCTCTAGGGGGAGGGGAGGGAGAGGCTCAAGCGTTACGGCTCATACAAAAATTTTAAATTTTTACAAAAAGCGTTACGGAGGGAGGGAGGGGGTCACACATTTCCAATTTTAGCGTTACGTAAATAATAAACGCTGTCTTATTTCGTTTCGATTAATCGATGTTAGGATCACTCAAAATCGAGTGAATCGATTTTCTTCATTCGATTTTTTGTTTTGATTTAAAGTAAAAAAAATGATTCGAAGTCTCCAATAAGTTGATGAATCTTAAACCTAGTTTTGAAGCATTGTATGTATAATCTTTAACTTCAAACATTATTTGATTGGAGAAATTAAATAATTGAGAATTTATTTATTTTATTTTTTTAATTTGAGCTTGAAAATCGAATCGATTCTAAAAACATGGAATAAAATTTTTGCATGGAACGTCGAGAAATGGTTTTACTTTTTTTGCACGGTTTTTGAAATTTTGAACTGAAAACTTTTTTTACACGGTACGCATCCCCCGTGCAAAAACAGAATCGGGTGTATTGCCTTTGATCATTATGTAGCATAAAATACCACGCGATAACAAATCCAACTGCGAACATTTTTTCGGCAATACAATGAAAAGTGTAATTAAACACTTGAATAAAATTAGTAAAACTTATCACGTTCTTTAGAAAGATCAGTTTGTCTTCATCAATGAATTCTCAAGTAAAACTTGATACTACTCTTGCCCATCTTGCCCGAGTTAAATTAACTTTATCGTGGTTTTGATGGAGTTGAATAAAACTACGGCCATGATGGAAGAATCCATGTAGGTTTATTATCTAGGTTTACATCAACAGACATGTATAGTCCCAATGATATTAAAAATAAAAACAAAAGTACATGGTATATTACAAATCAAACGTGACAAAACATTAAATATGAAAAAGTCAAGATCGTAAAACATTTCAAACTTCAAAAATGTCTTCAGTTCCTCCGACCAGCGAAAAAACTAGAAAATTTACGGCGAAGCAAAAAGACTAAAGACAAAGCCAAGCGTTCTTGACGCTTTATCGACAATATAAGCGATAAATGGGAGAATGTCAGTTGCGAATCCAACAGAATACCCAAATCCTTAACGCACTGCACTCGTTCGATTGGCGTATCAAAAATGATATACTCGGAGATTATCGGCTGTTTCTTCCGTGAAAAAGTGATTACGGAGCACTTTGCTGGATTGACGGTTAGTCGGTTGAGATCACACCATCCAGCGAAGACGTTTTTTAGGTCGTCTGCGAACGTCAGTCGACGCCCTTCCACAACAAAGTGTACGTCGTTAAAATGCAAAATGAAAATCAACGGACCCAGATGACTGCCTTGCGGTATGCCTGATGACGCGTAAAAGTAGGGTGATCGAAATTCTCCTAAAGCTACCACTTGACTATCAGACTACTAACCAATTGACGATCAGTGAGGTAAGAGCGGAACCATTTCAAAAGGCTACCTCCACCTCCAATCCTATCGAGCTGGGCGATTGCAATATCGTGGTTTAGCTTATCGAGCGGCCGATAGTGAATCCATGTTGATCAGCACTCAAATGCTGTCTGCAATGTGCGCTTAGAGAATCCATGACCACCAGTTCGAACAGCTTAGCTACAGCATTCAACGATGTGATCCCTTAATAGTTGTTAACGTCTCGCTTGCTTCCTTTCTTATACACGGGAAACATTTCGGCTATTTTCCAGCAAGTCGGAAATATACCGCTGGTTAGCGAAAGTTGAAATACCTTGAGAAGCGGTTCCAACAAGCTGCCGATCATTCTTTTCACAAAAGCAACTGGAACACCATCTGGTCCCGACTTGAACGAAGTTTTGAGCTGTGATGCCCCTTTCAAGATCCTTTCTTGAGTAAGGTGGATACTGCTAATCGTTTGATTAGCCAGAGGAACATTGTTGGCCGCGGTATTGATGAGATCGACGGAAAGCTGTTCGTTTACGAACACACTTGCAAATTTGTTTGAGAACAGATTGCAGATGTCCTCTAGATTAGACCCAGTTGTGCCGTTGAATGTCATGGACGATGGCAAACCAACTTCCTTCCGCTGTTCGTTCACACGTAATTCCAGAAAGATTTGACATGCAAATTTAGTTGTATTTCGCTCTGATGGCGATGAAAACAGAAACGACTCAAACGCTTGTATTCATAGTTGAGTCTAACGTAGTAGCATTTTTATGACCATCTGTGAAATTTGGTAAACCGTCTGAGCGCTGCTTTCTTCTTCCTCTTCAGCAAAAGAAAATCGTTGGTCATCCATGGAACACGTGAGTTGATCCAAATGACTTTTTTAGGAACGTGCCTTTCAATGACATATGCCAGGGCGTGAGAGAAGGTTAGTGCTGTATTATTGATTGGCATCCGTTATAGCTAGAATGCAAACCCAATCTGTCTCGGACAGCAATACAGCTATACTACGGATATCAGCTCTGCAAAAGTCATATGCAACAATCGAGGGACTAGAAATGAAATTACTAGCGGCGGGTAATGAGAAACAACCTTGACCAAAGGTGCAGGTGCCGTCGATATGAAAGGAGCAGTATCACGACCACTCACGAAACATCCAGGTTGCGACCATTTTCGTTCATCACGTGGTTAATCTGAGCAAGAGTAGCACCCAGACAACCAAAATGTACGCATAACGAAATCACCTGGAGGCTTTGTATGTGCAAAATTTCACTTATAAGATGTCGCGAAAAGGCCTTCTACGTACAAAAGTGGAGGCGATATGCGTGCATATATTATGTGATGATTTATAACATACAATGCGAGTGTATACATATTCTCCCGAACTAACCTGTTATCTTATGCGACTAAACTTATGATAACAAATGTTGATTTGACAGCTGCGATTCGACTTATTTTGTACGAGTGTACGGGACGAAACAAAATGTACAAATGAACTCAGAAAAAAGTGTTTTATGCGAGGAAACTCATCAATTTGACGAGATTATCCACGGTGTTTTGCGGGTTTGATGTAATTAGTATGAATAAACGAGTTATAACGTGAACTTTCATGCGATTTCTGGTTGTCTGGGCAGTACCGTAACAATCAAGAAGATTGACAGCACCAACGTGAAACGAAGTGGGTTTATAATCGGGACACAGAAAACCACTGTGAGTTGGAGTCCATGCGATGTCTGGCAAATTAAAATCACCAAGAATGATCATTTGTCACTAGGGGTGGCATATTCCGAAACGACGGCGATTGATTGACAGTGCGTGTTGATGTAATCCATATCACGAGTCTGGTCCGGAGGGATGTTTATTGACTGGTCCGATGGATAATGATGCACCGCGCGGCTGTTGTTAAGTTTCCAAAAACGCGCATTTGCCCAAAATTCTACGCAGCGAATGGTACAGGAAAGGAACAACCGCGTGTGATGAAACTCCGCAATGTTATCTCCCATATGAATGAAGTAAAAAGGGAGCAAAACCGCGGTTGTTCCTTTCCTCTTTTGAGCAAATGCGCTAATACAACGCATAGATAGAGTTTGCGGTCGCTAAGCTGAAGAGCCACCCAAACTTGTTCCACAGAAATCCAGGAATCGTTTTCGATTAGACTTGCTTTAAACTAGGTATGGACTCCTACAAGCACGCCATCTCCAATCGTTTTGCGGATGTGATTCGTATTTCTAACGCAGCTGAATACCTCGTATCTAGTGTTCCTTTATAATGTCGAATTCGTTTTTGAACCTAGGTTGGAACTGGCGCAACCCGTTCTGAATCACAGTTTCAACCCCAACCCGATTCAGGTTCGACCGAACTACAATCTATTTGACATTGGTTTGTTTATGTGTTGATCACCGACCCAGTTCCTAAAACGAAAACGATATAAGAGAGATACGCGGATGCTGACATTTATGTTAAAGTGTGAGCCAAACGAGCAGCGAGAACTGTAAAAGCGTGAGCCAAACGAACATGCGTTATGTTTGTTTTGAACTTCTCTTGAGGAGCACTGTAATCTGCTTGAAATTATTTAGGTGAAAATGTGTTTGCAAAGAGCAAAATATATGAAATATTTTCCTTTTTTGAATTTCTGTCAATGCGATATTTAGTTGTTGATTTTTTTTTTTGCTGATTGTTTGGAAAAGTAGCTAAAACATCTATAACGAAACAAAAAACACGTTTTAGCAATGATGAAGTCATGTCCGTGTTACAATATTATGCTCAACGCCGAGCAAATTCAGCGCTGCTGGTCTGTTACCAAATCATTCAATTTTACTTCCGCTTATCTCTCATATAAAGGATCACTACTCGTATCCTTCTCCAAAAATATAGCTCGAAACTGATCGAGAATGAGGCCATGTTTCGGTCAAGGCTATGACATCATAGCCGTGGTCCAAAAAGGCTATATGATAGTCGTCTAACAGACCTTTCATTCCTCAAACATTTTGAAAGCAAATTATGACGTCAGAAGCAGTTTGTTGAGCAGCGGCAGCACTGGAAATGGGATTACTATCAGGTGCGGAAGCATTGGATTACGGATGGTACCTGTCGACATTCGGACTGCGGAAGCCCCCGTCACCCACCCCAAGCACAGGACCGGGACGGCTGCAGGTCGCTGGCTGGAGAGACTCGACTGTGTTGGGGGATCTGGAGCTTCCTTAGTGCCGACGGTGATTTTGCGTTCCGGTGATGACTTATCTCCATTAGAGGAAAGGAGTAGGACGGTGGAGCGAATGTTTTTTTTTTGTTTCTCGATATTTTTGCACCATTTTCTACCAGCTCTCAAAACATTTTTCTAGTAAGGTACCGCGGGGTAAGTGGGTAAATGAGATAAGTGAAAATAATTGGTATATTTTACTGAATATGTGAATTAACGTATTAAACTCATGCGACAACACTTCTAAGTTGTCCCCTCTGACAGTTTCAAACTGCAAGAAAAAAAAAATTAGAATTAATTTGACATAGACCTAAAACTAACTAAATTGAAACACCGTCAATTTTCTAATCACGTGGGGCAAGTGAAAAGTTTCTCAGTAGAGATTGAATTTGTGTTTTCTCTTTAGGTAGCTATAAGTATACAAGGTTCGTAATTATCATAGAACAACAGAACGTGCTGATAATACAAGAAACACTATACTCAAAGCGTTAAATGCTATTATCATGGCCAAATCATGGAACTTCTCTAAAATTAAGGTTGCCAAATTTTACGATATCAATATGTTTACTTCGGACAGCCGATTAAAAGGAAGACGTTGATTGAAAAGTTCCAATATAAGAGAACAAACGGAAATCTTGTGGAATGTCTGTGTAAAGCTAGTTCAAAACATAAAAATGGGATATAGGTGTATCAACATAAAAAAGTTTCTAAGTACTTTATTGCAGGATTCCGTTCGATTTCTCTTGAAGAGTCATCCGAAGTCTTAAAAACAAATAATGAACGGTGGAAATTCTACAGAACAAAAATGCAATTGCTGTCCCATGATGTATGAACTAACATTGGAAATGTTACAGTTATAATGTTGTCGAATCATTTCAACAAACATAACTGAACAGGGGTGACAGGGGTGGGTGGGTGTCGAAAATGACCATTTTTGGCGTTATGAAATTTATGAATAAACCCAAAGTAAGGAGACATTTTTCGAAAACTTTCTCTGTACTTTTTTCTTTAATTTTACATAAAAATCAACTTCAGTATACTGCTTATATTTGGTGCGAGTCAAGCTAAAAAATATACACGACCTCATTTGTTTTAATTTAAGGTCTCTAGAATTTGAAGAATCCCAACTATGCGAAATCCATTACCCACTTGCCCCACGGTACCTTATGTCGATACTGATCATTAGTCAGCTGGATCCGAAGATATTCCAAAATTTCTTGGGGGACCGACGCGTAGCCATAACCCACGTAAATATCTCAGGCTACAGAACTTTTATCGTATTCGGATATTCACTACTCGGAATGTTACATTAATGCGAGTATGTTGTTTAAAAATGAAGCAATGTGGTGCAGCCGTCTTTGAGTACAGTCGAATTTCGTTCGTTGCACTATCTTTAAGTGGGCTACGTTTTAATTGGGCTCTCGTTAGTTGGGCTATAGCCCAACTAAAACGAAGGCAAACGTCATTTTTTGGCATAAGACGCAATTTGTCAATGTTGGAAGCTATGTTTTTCTTTTGTTCTATGTTATTTGACAGCTCGAAACTCAGCCCGATTAGTGAAAGTCATTCACTAAGTGGGCTACATGTTTAGTGTAACGAACGAAAGTTGGCTGTAATTAGCATTTAATGTTTCTGGCACCATACTGGACAAACAAAGATCTTGAAAACTCTAAAAAACCTCATATCGTAATTTTCAGATTTCTCCAAGAATACTGAACCGATTTGTATGATTTTTCTCAGAGTAGCTCCTTATTACCTGGCATTGTTTAGTACACATTTTATTTTTTTGATAAATTGACCAAAAGGGGGTCGGTATCCTTGAGGTTACGCTCGCTCCATAAGCGGATGGTTATGGGATGGAGTGCGGCATTTGAAAACAGAGGTGTGAAAGAACAGAAAGTCATTATTCCATATTTCGTCTTTCGCCTTTTTACGATTTGAAATGCTATAAATCATTTAACCGATGTTGTTATAAGTGTTCACGTTCGGCGTGAACAGATAAAAAGCCCACAGCGCGTCGATGCCATACTGATATCAACTCTGCTATTGAACGGACTGAATGCCCAACCAACGCAAGACAGTTATACCTACATCTAGCCAACCGTACTCCAATCTGTCTACAGAACAGAGTAGTGCGCTTCTAAACAGCTATCTCTCCATCTAAATCCCTCTCAACTTCTACAACACCATTGGCCAGCAACGATCATCAGTAGTATAGTAGTTGACCGCCTACCGATCAACAAGGTCCATCAGCACATTCTACGTGTGCTCCGCGTTCGTCGCGTCAAACCCTTCGCCCACAGATCGGGGATGGGTAAAGTAATTGAAGAATGAATTGGAAATAGTGTGTATAGTTTCGCCAATATAAGATTATGAACTGCACTTTGTATTTTGTGAAATTTCGTGATCACTGTGTCCCTTTTCCATGAGAACGGCCAGCTCTCTCCGGCGTGAACTGAATCTGTCATCGTATTACAAATGAAAAGTGCAATGCAATGATTTTTTTTCTTGAACATTGCTTAACCTTTCAGTCGTTGCGCGGTTTGCCACCGTCAGAACCACTGTTATAAACAAACGAGTTTTTTCAGCGGTGTTGTACAAAATACAGCAGCGCGACGAATGAAGTTTTAAATTTAGAGTTTCACAAAAATGAACTTACGCCATAATTAAGAATATTTTTTTCGAAACCATCAAAAGTTGCGGATGATTCTGTGAAAGATAATCGTTTTGTGTTACAAAACACTGGACCCATATTTCGATAATGTCTAGAAGTTGTTCTGCAGATGAGCTTACTAAAAATCTGGCCTCACTTGAATAAAAAAGACCGATTCTCTCGGTATTTTCACCCAAAATAGTGACTTGAAAAAAGTTACCAAGTCCCTAAAAGCTGCCTATATGTAACAGCTCTGCAAAGTCTATTCAATAACAGGCATACGAAATACTTACTTCGGACTGGTTGGATCTGATACCGGCTGATCTAGCTTGATTTGTAGCGAACGTTTCTCGGCTTCCAGCTTGTCCATTCGCTTCCAGAGCTTATTGACCAATGCTTCCTGCTCTTGCTCAAGTGTATTCTCCAGTTCCACCATCTCTCGGCGCAATTGTTCCAGGTGATTTTGCTTGGCGGATGTTTCCGCTTCGAGTTTTTCAATCTTTCGCATCAACTTATTGACCAGGCATTCCTGTTCTTGCTCCAGGGTAAGCTCCAGTTTGCATTTTTCTTGCCGCAACTGGTCTAGCTTACGCGACAAATCGTTGGTAAGACATTCCTCTTCCCGCTCGTAATGATGGGCTAGTGTTTCCTTCTCCTTTTTCAGGGCTTGGATTTTCTTCAATAGTGTGTTTGAAATGTATTCCTCCTCTTGTTCGGCTTTTGCTTGCTGAAATAGAGGCAAATGCTTTAATTCTTCGATTAAACTTACACAAGAGATACTTACAATAATGACTGAAGCCTGTCTCAGTGCACGATTCTCTTCCTGGATAACCTTTACACGGATTTTGTAGGTGTCTAATTCAACTTTCAACACTCTAAAACATCATAAAAGGGACTGTGTTTTACACAATATAAACCTAAACTAAATACGAAAATACTTACTTGTTCTGTTGAGTTAAACTTTCGATGCGTTTCTGTAGCTGCTCCCGCGACACCGGGCTCGGTGGAAGCATCGCTCCACCATCGAGAGAGCTTTCAGATTCACACGGGCTGTCCATGGTTGTTGTTTAAGCTGCAAAAAAAAATCAATGTTATTAAAATTATTAGGATAACTTTTAAAAGAATCAGCAAACTAGTTCAGTTTCTAGAACGAAGCAAACAAGAATTGTTGATTGAAAAAAAAAACTGTTTTGTATGTCTCTTCTACACTCAAAATAATCCACACGTCAAGATTACGTAAAATACCAAGAAATGAACTTTTCTCCAGTTTACCTGTCAACCGTAGCTATCACCTTAACGCAGGGTGTCCATTCAAAATCAGTTTTCCAATTCCCGGATTTTTCCCAGCTGCTCAAAAATTTTAAACCTGATGTAATCATGATTCTGAAAACTGATATTTTTCAGACATTTGACAGAAATTTTGATATTTATTTAACTTTCAAAATCTTTGTTTTCTAACTATGAAATTTGAAGTAGTTCCAGTGTTCATTATCAATCGAGTCATCTCGAAACTAAGGGGGTGCGTAGCCTTGAGGTAACGCTTTCGCTTCATAAGCGGAAGGTCATGGATTCAATTCCCAGCCCCTCCAAAAAAAATAACCCGTCCAGCCACCAGAAGACGCCGCACGGAGGACCGTGCTTAGGGGAACACATCCATCCTCCGTCAGTATCAGATGGTGACCACGAGCACGGAGTGCCTTAAAAAAAAAAAAAATCTCGAAACTACAGGAGATACCTGGGGTGCCGTGGATCGCTTAACGTAGATATATATGAAATAATCCGTCACTAATATGTACTGAATCTGCCTATTCATCTTAAGTGAAAACACGTACGTTCTTCGGTTCATTTTGACAGCTCAACTTCTAAAGTTCATTTTGTGTTATCCCGGGTAGAGGTGAATAACAAAATAATGGTAAAATAAGAACAAATTTTGCAATCATATCTAGTTTAACCATTATTATGTCTCTTTAATGAATGTTCGAATCCTCTGAGCAGAATCTCAAATAGAGAAACTTTAAAGTAGATGGAGTACCGTGTACCTTTTAATGCCGCTCCTAAATGCTCATCTTTGACAGATACGCGTATTTCGACTACCACTTGCAGTCTTCTTCAGTGTCAGTTACTTGTATCCACTATACGAGTAACTGACACTGAAGAAGACTGCAAGTGGTAGTCGAAATACGCGTATCTGTCAAAGATAAGCATTTAGGAGCGGAATTAAAAGGTACACGGTACTCCATCTACTTTAAAGTTTCTCCATTATTATGTTATTAATATATGACATTAAATATCTCATTAATAGCAAAACATACTATCATAGCAAAATCTGTCATTGATATGTTATACTTGAAATTAATGTAATAACTAATCAATAACAAAATATACTATCATGATAAAATTTGTTACTTTTGCAAATTTATTAAAAACAATAAATATATATCTAAAGAATAACAAACATCGCCATCATAGTAAAATATGTCATCATTTTTATAATTGAAAACTTTATTCAAATAATTCATGAGAACAAACCAATATCAAATTTTGCCATAATACCTCATTTTACTATTTGTATGTCAGATTCAAAAAGCAAGTTTTTTAGCAGGAAAGCTAAAAGTTTATTTTATAATCATGCTAAATTTACATATTAAAGTCAAAGAACTAAAATTACCGTTATTTTGATCTACTCATGAATAGCTTATTTAGTTATTACAGTGGGATTCCGTTTTTGGCATGCTCCGTTTTTGGCATGCTCCATTTTTGGCACCCCCCGATTTTGGCAACAAAATGGATCCGTTTTTGGCAACATTTTTGAACACCATTAAAATTTGTAAATTTTCGTAAACATTTTCGTGTCTATTGCTTTAGTCATTGAAACAACAAATCCACTCCACAACAATTACATTCCAGAGCTCCATTTTCGTCGATATTCCCCCAAATCTCACCAACTACTAGGGGCTCCCGTACGCGCCTATTATCTTCGGGATGGTCATTGGACATGTATTCGCAACATTTCATGAGGCCAATAATCTCCACTAGTATCTCAACTACAGACAAATCTATTTTCTTAGGCATTCATACCAGCCCATTTGAGTCTGCCAGCAGGTGATACGCTAAAAAACACCTCTCTTTATATTTGGAACAGCTTGTTTGAGCATCAGCACCGACATAAGAGGAACGAATATTCTATGACTTTATGAATTACAATCATAAATTTCGTCTCAACTTGTTTGGTCACTCTTTTTATTATTATTGATTTACATACATTGCATATGTAAAATCACACCGCAGTAATATATATACAGCAAAATGTCGTGTATCAGAACTTTTAAGGAATTTCATTAAAAAAATGCGTTATTCTAAAGAATTGCAGAAGTGTCAATATATAATCTATGAAAAGAGTGCATATTTCACTACATTCTATATTATTATTTAAGGTGGAATCACCGGCCCCACGACAAATGCGAACACAGTGTAAACTACACTTTTTTCTCAATAATATCATTGAAGCGTTTCTACGTCAACTACTTCGAGCTACGTTCCCTCTTTAGAGATTCTGTAAGACGTTAGATTTGTTAAGAGACGATCCAAAATTATGTACAAGATTTTTAATCAAGGATACAGGTCTGAACATAATAAAAATGTTCCTTACGAGCTGGGCCTTTAAGAATCCTTTGGGGATTCCCGGTTCTTGGGGGACTTCTCAGAAATTCGAACGGATTCTTGAGAATATCTGCAGATTACAAGCGGACACTGAGAGATTCTGACGGGATCCTGAGAATGTATAATTGATTATTGGGGATTATGTCCAAAATCTGGTTATTCCTAATAAACTCTTTAGATTGCTATGGAGTCCTATATTTTTATAGCGCGATAATGTGGATTTCTAGTGATATTTTGAATATTTCTGGTAAAATCTAGGTGATTTTGAAAAGGTTTCCAGAGGAATTTGATGAGTGCTAATAATAAAAACTTCTAAAAATTTTCATCGTAGACTTGAGAATTTTCAGCAATATCGCAGCGGAATTCAAAGATGATAATTCCTAGCAAAATCCTTAGCGGGATCCTGAGAATTCTAGGCGAGATCCTACGGATTCCTAGTAAGATGCTTTAGAGCCCTAGCGTTTTTCCTGTAGATCCCTTACGAGCACATGAAGATTCTTATCAGGCTCTTTAGGTTTCATAGTGGGATCTTGTAAATTTATGATGATCTCATAAGGTAAATGTAAAACATATGTCAAGCTCAATTATAAGTCATTTCAAGTAAAAATAATATTCAACAAAATTCTAAACTTACTGAATTTTGTCAAATATTCCGCTAAAGTCTAAAAGTTTAAACTGATTTTTAATATTTATCATATTTAAAAAAAGATATGCCGTTTTCCAATATCCAGCGCTTTTGTCTTGTAAATACATCTTTGTAAGAACGCAGTAATTCATTTTATGTTTTTCATATTCTAACACAATTTCAGGAAAATGTCGAAATTCTTGAATAAAGGGTCATGCACAAATTACGTCACGCTCCAAGGGGGGGAGGGGGCCAAGCCAAGCGTGACAAGCCTTACACAATTTTCGAAGGATTCATACAAAAAACGTGGCAAAGGGGGGAGCGCGGTCGATAAAGTCGAAATTTAGCGTGACATAATTTGTCTACCATCCCTAAAGGTCACTTATGCGATTATTGATTTTACAAGACCCACTCATACAAATAGCTTCCAAAAAATCATTGAAGATTTTAAGGCGTAAAAAGTATGTAAAACGTTTGCCACAATCAACATTACGGGCTATAGATTCAGATCATAGTACAACCCTACGGAAAACTGCTTCGGAGTGAACCGTTCCGAATTCTCGATTTCATATGATTCCATAAGGATCA
Organism: Aedes aegypti; assembly: GCF_002204515.2. NCBI lineage: Eukaryota > Metazoa > Arthropoda > Insecta > Diptera > Culicidae > Aedes > Aedes aegypti. The sequence goes on from NC_035108.1 coordinate 206,245,791, forward strand.
TGTAATAACATTCTAATGATATTTTCAGACCAATAGCTGAAAAATAAAATTTAAAATATGGGTTCCGATTTTGGCACGGTTCCGTTTTTGGCAACTGAAAATTTCGACTTTGTTGCCAAAATCGGAATCCCACTGTATTTAGTTATCAATATCAAAATAATAACATATTTTGTTATTTACGGTTGCCTATAGTTTTGCTATTATTTTGTTATCACAATGGCAAAATATGTAATGATTTAGTTTTTATGACATACAAACTCAGTTATTATTTTTGTTATTTTATCTCTTATTTCAAACAAACAAAGAACAAATTTTGCTATTCAAACATTCTATTTTAATGGTAAATTTTGTTATTCTTTTGCTATTTTCCTCTACCCGGGATGCTGCATATAGAACACCACGGTGCCCCGACAGACCGTTACTATGTAAAAAAATTGTCCATCAAATTTGAGTAGAGGGCTGGATTCCTGAGGTCATTCTGCATCTCTGGGCCAAGATCTAAAAAAAATCCCTAGGAGGAATATCAAGAAATCGTAATTTGGAGTTTTTGACTAAAAATTTCGAAATAAACTATATAAAAAACCTACTAATCGCTCAAAATGTTGGCCAAACTGTTCTCAACTAGTATACAATTGTTACCGTTGTTATAATTAGAAATACATGTCGGACTCGATTATCCGGAGTATCGATTTTTTTTCACTTCGGATAATCTAATTCTCCGGATAATCGAATCACTAAGAAAACATTTGAAATCACCGATTAAAGAACCTAAATATTATCTTTTTTCGTTGTTTTATCTATATGATGTGGTGGCGTGGCCAGAAATTATTTCTAGGAACAGTAGGAGTCTTAACAAGAAAAAAAATTGATTGATCAGATTACACAAAAAAAAATTTTTTTTCAAACCCCCTTTTTTTAAATACGTTAAAAACTACAAAACCATTCAAATTGTATATTGCAATACCAAATTATCTCTGATTCATGCATTAAAATTGAAAAACAAGAACATAAAAAAAAATCCGGATAATCGAGTCTAAAATTCCGGATAATCGAGTCACCGGATAATCGAGTCTCCGGATAATCGAGTCCGACCTGTATTTACAACTAACTTAATTTACCAGAGTGGTTTAAGTATGTTTTTATATGGCTTAAACCAGTATGCTTAGTTTACTAGAATAAAATCTAAGAAATAAATTTCAATATAATATTGATGTTTTGTTCGATAAACGTGAATCATTCAATGCTGAATATTATTTATTTACAACTTACATTTTGATTTGCACACTGTGACCAGCCCACTTAAGTATTCCGTATTTATTTTGCGTAATAAAATTTGCTTCTTTGTACATCTGGTACTACTCTTGATGTTTACGTCTAGTTTTCCAACGAGTATTGCACTCAGCATTTTACGAACCTGTGCTATATTCTCAGCCACAACAGGATTTTAACTACACGGAAAACATGATTTTCATATGCGTTTGAAGATTAACAAAGTCTTTAACAACTTCTAACAAATCCCCAATACTTAACTATCAACATCACTAGAACTTCCATTCTATATACCTCCAACCATTCACTTCGTTTTAATAGAATAAGGTAACGACTGTTAACATCGTTCTAAAATACTAACAGTTGGCTCCAGTGACAGTAAAAAGTACATACAACAACCTTACGAACATGCAGTTTCTCTCACTGACCATCGAATGGCGACACTGATATTTGCATTACACTTAATGGGCGGTATGAATAAAAAGCGTTGAACTTTACTACATGTAGCATCTACTCAAAAACAAAATCCACAAAGTTTACTACACTTTTGGTATGAATAACATTTCGAACATGTAGTACCTACTACTTTCGAAAATGAGCAGTAGCCTGGCACACGGTCATATGAAAAATTTAGATTCTCTATATTTTAGTGCCAGCCGTTCAAAGTTTGTACAAATTCTGAACTTAGATCTCGATAGGTATTTCTACGATGAACAACATTGCCGAAGACCGCAAAGCAATCCGATGCTTGTGAAAAAAAGCACCATGATTTATCATGAAACGGCTGCATTCAGGCGGAGGATCTGTTAATATGTTTCGACATATTATCAGGTCCTCTTCGAACGGAGGGACCGCCAGGGCTCAGTAGTTACTTATAAACTAGTGCTGATTGTTGATGTTTCAATCCGTTTACACGAGCTGTAGCATTCCTTGTATTAATCAGTAATGGTGGTTAAGTTTCAAAGCTAACGTGTGATCAATCGTTTTATAATGCAACATAAGAATGGGTGTTTGGTGAAACTGTGAGTTACAATCGACATTATAAAATACGTGATTGTGTAAGTGCTAATAACGATATTTGAAGAAATGTATGGTGATGAAAATGGCATTAGAAGTGATTGTGACAGTTTTGTTTAAAACTATTTATAAAACATAATTTTAGGCTTTTCAAGGCGGTAAACATGAGTTGAGCAATGAATTTATTATGGCGGATCGAAAAATGCTTCTTAGCTGCCACGCTTTAATATGTTGTTGTACTATTATACAAAGATAACGACCAGCTAGTAAAAGTAAATTAATTCCTACTAGTTGTGTATATAGAGCTTCATACTTAGGATGAGCGGTGAATGGCGCCCTACACATGTATCATTGGCATACATGTTAGTCGATACCATTATACGTTGTTCTCATTTCAACTTCTTTCCTATAAAAACAAATGTTTTATCTTGCGTCTAGCGCAAAAAGTTGCGAAAAATATCGAAAAACCGATTTTTGACAGAATTTAATGTGTTGAAATGCTGTTTAAATGAGCGGTGAATGGCGTCCTTACGGTACCAGTTATTCCTGTACATCAGAAGAAAAGAAAAACGATTAAGAATATCTTGCAGCGTAAAGTTTAAGTGATCAAATATTAATCCTTTCTTCGAACCTAATTTCATTATACATTGGGTTATGCTATGCTTCGCGTGTGATACGAACAATTAGATTTATCAATATAATGCATTAGCATCCAAACAAATACCCTAGAAAATTTTCTTATTGTCCGACAAACATTACAAAACAATTACGAACTGCAAAAATTCAACGGTAACTTTACTCAACAAAGCTTTCATTCGATCACCCTTAAAATACACAGTCATCAGTAGACCATGCACTATAATATCCTCCTAATATAACGCAGAGCTAAAAATCCTCTCTTGCGTTACCCAATCTGAACAAGAAAACATTTTCAAATACTGCCCATAATTTGTGCACGGCAAAACAGATTCCACTTTCTACGTAATGTAACCTAGTATGAACAGCTGCCCAACTCTCCAGACCTGCGCCCTCCAAGATCCAAGGTGCTGCTGCCTTACGTTCAAAACTTCTTTCCTCAAAGTCTGTCTATCAATTCCGAACTCTATTGCATACTACCATACAGTGGCGCGGGAAGTGGGTAGGACAGGTAGGACATGTACTACGCACAAAACAACCTGGGTAGGACAGTCAAAGGGCTGTCCTACCCACGATTCAACAAAAAAACAAAATCAGTAGAAAGCTTGAAAAATAAATTAATCTTTTTATCATCTGTTCAATATACATACAAACTCGATCAACGTCGTACTTATGAAGAGGTTTTTCATAGTTTCTCAGGCCTAGTGACATAATTTTTGCATGACCCCAAAAAATTCTGACTCGTGTGAAGAACGATTGAGAACATTTATATTGAAAATCTTGGAAAACTTGTTATAAATTGTTACTTGTTGAACAGTTACAAGAAACATCCTTAATCGGCATTTCTGAATGAATCAATGGATGGTTTCTTAAAAATATCAATGACCAACTCTGTACATGTTCTGTAGAGTATATCGGGTTCAACAGGCTCTTCAAGGATTTCGTCTTAGATTTCCCGAGGAAAAGCTTCAGAAACTATCATAGTGATTTTATTTAGAGTACCTTCAGGGTCTCTTAGAGCGATATCTCGTGAAATTCTTCTAGAGGTTTCTCTGCCAATTCTCTCAGAAATCCTTCCAGCGATTTTTCAACGCATAATTTTGATTGTTTTTCCAAAACTATCCTAGAATTTCCTTCAGATGCATTTTCAATAATCCTTCAACCGTATTCTCCAGTTGTTACTGTAGAAGATCTTCTGAAAATTTCAACAGAATTTCTCCCGAGGAAATCCACAAAGGTTTATTCAAGATTTTTAGAAATAATAGCTTAAGAGTTTTTTTTAAGAAATTCTGCAAGAATTTCTCCACTCGTTCATGTTTTCTCCCAGGGACCCAGAAGTTCCTGGACGTTTCTTCGAACCAATTCTTTTTCTTTCTAGGTTTTTTTTCCTGCATTTCATCCAAGTCTTCTCCAGCATTCATTTCAAACATTACCCTCACAGTTTTTCCAAATATTTCTTAATTTTTTTCTCAAAGCATTCCCATGCAGTCTTCCAAAAAGTAAGTTAAAGTTTTTATACCAGTAAATACTACAGTAGTTTTCCCAATAATTCCACCAATCATTTCCGTACAATTTTTCTCGAGATGTTGTAGAATGTTTTTCAAAAAAATCCTTTAAAAAACCCTGCGAAATACTATCCCGAGATGCGATTGATTTTTTATTTCGATTATCTCATCTAATTCTCTATTAAATCATCTTGAACTGCCTCGAAAGTTCAGGAGTCCTTGTTCATTTAGGATGACTTTAAAACTTACATAGATTTTATCAGGTAAGCCCTGATTTTTTTCTCAAAAATACCTCTCAGATTCATTATTTAGAATATTTTTCTTGGAACTTTCCTGGAGACATGTTAGAAAGAATACTCATAGAGTTGGAGGAAAGTGGAGGAATTTCTGTAGAAATCTTAGAAGGAATCTCTGGAGTAGATAAATTTCTAGGTAATATCTTATATAAATCTAGACATACATATAGGACATAGCGAATCCCTATAAACTCCTGGAGAAGTTATCGATTTAATTTTAGAAGACCAGGAGTCTTGGAGGATTTCCCAGGGAAATCTTTGGATGAATCACTGGATAAAACTGTGGAGGAATTAAGACTTCCTGGGAAAACTTCTCATAGAGTTTTTAGAGAAATATATATGATTTCCGAAATATTCTTTGAAGAAATTCCATTTCTGTGGTACTCCTTGGGAAAATCCTTGCTAAATCCTTGAGGTATCATAAGCAAAATTCTTGGAGAATATACGTGCAGAAATTCCTTGGGAAATAATAGCTAAATGTGCTCCTTTAGAAATTTCTGAACATACCTGAAATAATTTTTGATGAAATTTCTGAAGAAGATCCTATAAAAACACATACAGTAAATAATACGAGCAGTAATAGCTTCTCAAAAAAAAAAAATTAGATCTTAGAGAATTATCTGATGGTTTAAAGAATCAAAATATTATTTCCTGGCTCCTTTTAGGTTTCGTTTTGTTTTCTTGCTTCCTGTTTGGTGTCTTTTCGGCCGTTTTTTGTTCCTTTTAGGTACCTTTTTTCAGGCAACAGGTTTTCAATATCCTATTTTTAAGCTACTCAGTCACCTTGTAAAGACGGAAAGCTTTGTATTGTGGTAACGACTGACGCCCTTTGGGTTTGCGTCCCTTAAATACAGTAACATTGAATTTCCAGTTTAGGATTCCATAGGGTTAACATTGTTCTTTGCTTCACTGTGCACACAATATTTGTCAACGTTTGTCCTACCCATGGTTTCAAGCGTGGACGCGCCTCTGCTACCATACCAATCAGACCCTATTCCTGACAAGACACAGAGTCATAACCCCAATGTGATGGATTTACCCAGTAAATCCACAACCTTGTCCTAACCCCTCTTACGTTTCGCTATCCTCGAAAGTCACCCATATTGATGCTTGGCAAAAAATATCAGTATTCAATCCACAAATCCCAAATACCACCACATTACGTTGGTCCGTTTGGCGTCGCCGGTGGATACCTGTTCTGACATTCGTTTCTTTTAAACTCCATTTCAACCATGTCCCTCCACTTTATCAATACGAATGTTGACGAATCACGATAATCTGAAGATCGTGACCAGAACGGAGGTAGGATAAATCACTAGGGACCAACTACCACCAACTTTCTTAATCGTAGTTCGATTATCTTCCAATAATTTATTAATGATAACAGATGGGAAATGGTAATAAAAATGATTTATGCAAGTATTGTGACGTTATTGAGCAATTCTCGCTAAAACCAGGCCGCCATCGGCACCCATCTTTAGAATTCCAATTTTATTTCACTGATCGCTAGTTTTCGATAAAACTTAAGGGTGGTCCTTTCGGTTTTCTCAAATTGGTGGACCCCTCGTACACCAGCTAGCAAAACAGTTGCGAAAAAGCCCATTTTTTGATAAATATTGGGTATTTCTTCACGTGATATGTCTCATATTTCGCTTGGAACACATAGCAAACTTAGTGGCATCGTATAGAGAAAGGATATAGCTTTCATTTGAAATTAAAACAAATTTGGCGGCCATTTTGAATTTTGTTAGAAAAATCGTTTTTTCACCATTAGCGCACCGCTAGTTTTGAATTCTGAGATCACCATCAGAAAGCTGAGGAAAATTTGCACTAATTATATTGAGCTACGGTAGTAAGTCATGTCGTCACTGAGTGAGAACGACACGTTGATGCTTCCACATCTTTACTCTTCCACATAAGTTGTGAACATGTAACATAGGAGTTTTCAAACCTAAATCAAATCGGCACTTCGCTCGCGCGTGTTTAGGAACAGTAGATGGATGTTGCGTTATGAAATCAAGGAAACATCTGTAGGTGATTTAATTCATACAAAAGAAACCAAAGTTATTGGCAATCGTCACCAGATAGTGGCTCGAGCTTCAGTTGGAAAAATAAAGTTAGCATAAAGAGTCCAAAAAATCCGCAGCGCGAGCATCGTGGATTTTAAGTTAGTAATTTTGAATTTTCACCTTGTTAGCACTCAACATGTTGAATTTTAATGCTACCGTTACACTTACTCTTCTTCTTGTTCTTCTTTTTTCTGACGTTACGTCCTTACTGGAACAGAGCCAGCCCCTCAGCTTAAGGTGAATATAGAGCGAAGCCACACCTCAAAAATTTACAAGACTTGAGAACCAAACAGCGCTCCGCGTTGAAATTTTATCCCATTGGTCACACCCAGCAAGCAAGCAATTTGATTGGTTTTCAACGCGAACCGTTGTCAGAATCTCCAGTCTTGTGCACTTGAAAATTCAAAGTTTGGTTTCGTTTTATAATCACCTTAACTAGCTTCAAAAACAAATTATCAAGTATGATATTTTAACGCTTATTTGCTACCTGAATGTAGTTCTGCATATCTTCGAGTTGAAAATAGCCTTAATTCTTTCATTTATTTGGTCTAAAACCATTGGAAGAAATGAACAATCAGTCAAACAGATAAAATAAGATAAGAAATAAAGAATCTGATTTTTTTAAGGGAGGCCTTATAATTCAACATTTGATGAGCGCTGAGATGGTAAAAATCATTCAACTGCTCAAATCTAAGATGGCGTCGGAATCCTAGATGGCCGCCAGATTTTCAAACCTAAAAATGATACATCTGTGTTTCTGCATTACGTCTACATTAGAACAAAGCCTGCTTCTCATCTTTCAATTTCGCTATTTTTCACATGCATGTTGGGTGATAGTGAAAACGATACTTTATGGTTCAGAAAATCAAGGATTTTTTTTGCTTAAGGTGATTATAAAACGAAGCCACACCTCAAATTTTCAAGAGCACAAGACTTGCGATCCAAACAGAGCTCCGCGTTGAAAATCTATCCCATTGTTCACCACCAGCAAGCAAGCAATTTGATTGGTTTTTAACGCGAACTGTTGTCAGATTCTCTCGTCTTGTGCAATTAAAAATTCAAAGTTTGGCTTCGTTTTATAATCACCTTAAACAAATTAAGATTTCCATTCTTAATTAATGCACTTCTGGCAATGTTTCACGTTAAAACTACAGATATTACCACAAAACATACTAATGTCCCAACGCGCAATTTACAAACTTAATTCAAAGACAAAAATGCATATGGAAAAAAAATATTTGTTTTTTTCAATCAATGTTTTTAAACGGTTTTTATTCATTACATTTATTAAAGCATAGCATAGCATAGCATAGCATAGACTGACTGTACATGTCAATGGTTGCTACTCCGTAATTTATCGGAACTGGTAAGAATTGAACTACGATCCAAATGAATAAGGGATTGGTGTAGCGTTGGGCAAATTTGGCCAGAACATCGATGTTACTGAATCGATTCAAATTCGATACGTCAAATCGATTCACCGATTTAATCGAATCATTTGAATCGATGTTTCTGAATCGATTCAATTTTCAAGCTCATATGAAAAATTTAAAAAATATGCTCTGCAAATAAGACTAAATGAATTTGCATACGATTTTCAATATTCCTTAAATGAATAACGTTTATAATTGAAAATTATATATCAATCACTTCAAGATTGATGTAAAGCTAGGCTTATGGCTCATCAACTGTAATTGTAATTGTAATTGCTCGATCCACACCCTGGCAGACATCCGTCCGCCTATCTAGACACGGGCTAGGTGAGGACCTACCAAGCCTCCCCCGTTAACATGTCCTATGCCGTTTAGCACACCGGGATCTTCCACAAGCAGGCGCCGGTATTTAAAGCGGTCCCACAAGTTTCAGCTACATTAAATAGATATAGTCCCTCTGGCACTAAACCGAATAGCGCCCTCCACATCATCACCAGCACTGCCCATCCCGCGCGCCAACAAAATGCCGGAAGTAGCGTGCCGTGTAGCACATCAGATGTTTTACACAGCACACCACCTCCGACACCATGCTCAACGTACAGCAAAGACAGCGCTGATAAAAAGCGGAATGCGTCATTCGATTCAGTACCAGAGGGACTATAATGTAACGAAGAGGAAATGAAAAAGATAGTAGAGATGGTTTGGCTGTTGGATTGCTGAAACGAGAAGAAATAAATAAAGTTATTACGTTAAAACGTGGTTTTTATAGTTAAATAAATGTATCGATAGTTTCTCATCTGTTTCTTTTCCGTATCGTAGTTGCGTCGATTATAACCAACTCGAGTTTTATCGTCTCCGCTCGGGCAATGAGGACCGCGATGAAATGAAAATATAAAAATATGAGCATTAGTGTTTATCTATTATTTAATGTGGTTCTCATTTGCTTTCCAATACCTAAGTAACATGTGAACTCTGCCTCTATCAGAAAATTCTAATAAATTATAATTTATCCTCCTACACTTCCCTAACACAAAGTATCTCTATTAAATAAAACATTTACAAGTGCAAAAGCGCAAATAATAACCAAACAAATACCCCAAAATTCTTTCTCATTGTACGACAAACATTTCAAAACAATTACGAAATGCTAAAATTCAACAATAACTACCCTCAACAAAACATTCATTCAATCACCCTTAAAATACCTACACAGTCATCAGTAGACCCTGCACTATAATAACCTCCTAATATAACGCAGAGCTAAAAATGCTCTCTTGCGTTACACAATCTAAACAAGAAGCCATTTTCAAATACTTCCCATAATTTGTGCGCGGCAAAACAGATTCCACTTTCTACATAATGTAACCCAGTATGAACAGCTGCCCAACTCTCCAGATCTGCGCCCTCCAAGTTCCAAGGTGCTGCTGCCTTACGTTGAAAACTTCTTTCCTCAAAGTCTGTCTATCAATTCCGAACTCTATTGCATTCTACCATACCAATCAGACCCTATTCCTGACTAGACACAAAGTCATAACCCCAATGTGATGGATTTACCCAGTAAATCCACAACCTTGTCATAACCCCTTTTACGTTAAGCAATCCTCGAGAGTCATCCATATTGATGCTTGGCAAAAAAAAAAAATATAGGTGTCAGTATTCAATCCACAAATTCCAAATTACACCACATTACGTTGGTCCGTTTGGCGTCGCCGGTGGATACCTGTTCTGGCATTCGTTTCTTTCAAATTTTACTTCTGTCCTCCCACTTTATCAATACGAATGTTGACGAATCACGATAATCTGAAGATCGTGACCAGAACGGAGGTAGGATTTATCACTAGGGACCAACCACCACCAAGATTGATGTAAAGCTAGGCTTATGGCTCATCAACTCATTCAAAAATCTTATCAATTTCGAATCGAAACAAAAAATCGAATGAAGAAAATCGATTCACTCGATTTTGAGGGCTCCTAACATCGATTCAAAAAATCGATTAATCGGAACGAGAAAATCGATTTTCAGAACATCGATTTAAAATCGCCCATCGCTAGATTGGAGTTTCCACTTACTCTCGAAGTGCAATTTTAGCAGATCTAATATTATTGATCAATAACGGCGCCGGCCAAGTTGTTACAGTCAGTTGGGATGGGGAAGGAATGTTAGGGTGTAATGATTGTTGCTTCCAGAGACCGAGAATACCTCTGCATCTCCACAATCACCACGGGAAGGGTGTTTATTAGTGAGGGAGGAAAAGATCTGGGAGTCACCTCTGGTCGGTGATGCGATCCATGGACAAGGGGGGAATATACGACTTATATTTAAACCTAGTTTTGTATTTTTGTCTCGAGAAGTTTTTGGTAGAAGCTTTAAAAAATACGTCAACATCTATAATGTCGAACAATTCAAAAGACGTTTTTATTAATGACGAAAACTGAAAATTACATGTATATATTTTAAATTATATGAAACAGGAACAATGCCGACACTTGTGAGCTTGAGCTTGAGCTTGATTGGCCGCCCGTGGATGCACTTCAGTATCGCCAGATCAGCTGCACTTACACAAGGAACCAACCGAATGACTGCTTGGGACTAACAGGCATCCTCAGTGTATAAGTGCTGGTGATCTTTTCTATTTTAGGCAACAATGGCACCTGCCACGTCAGAATGCAGACCAATGAGGGGAAGGGGGAGGAATTGATGATGCATTGAACTGGCTCCCACGTAGACCGTATATTCCACTGCATCCACGCCAGTTCATGCGGGAGTTATGGATTGGGGGAAAGGCATGGCAGAGAGGTTTGCTATTGTGGTTAGCAGACTGCCTATGTATCAGGCGTAAGAAAGGCGTGCGCGTGGAAGTAGGAAGCGTTAGGGAAACGGTTTCTTGTCCGTCTCTGGTTCTAGCGTTTGCTATGAACGAATAGTTTGAGTGTGATATATTTAGAATGAAAGATAGAAGCAAGTGAGAGATATACAACTACAATGTACGAGGAAAGGGACGGGCCTGGGATTGAACCCATGACCTTCTGCATATGAAGCAGAAGCGGTAGCCATCAGACCACCAACCCCGTCTGAAACAGGAACAATGCCGACACTTGTGATGACGAACCATACATAGTTTGTTTGAAAATTACATATGAGTATTACTGTGCATTTTGTCTCGATATGGTAGAAGTTTTAGAAAATACGTCAACATTCACAATGTCGAACAATTGAAAAGATAATTTTTAATAATGTCAAAATGAGAAAATATATGTATATTGAAATTGTATAAGAAAAAAACATAATGCCAACACTTATAGTGACGAAACATACAAAGTTTGTTTTAATATTACATAAAAGTTACGCTTTCAAAATAAAAAATGTGTTATCATTAGCATGAAACGAACTCACCAGTTGGTAATCCATTCTCGACTGAACACAAAACTGACACTGACAGCAAAACTTCTTAGCGTCCCGAAAACAAGCCGTCTTGCTTGGGCCTTCCCAAATACCTACCCAGCAAGACAATTTTACACCGTCTTCAACACATAGGCTGCACAGACTGAACGATCACTAACATTAGGCAACGGACAACACGAAACACCCAGTAGCCCAGCGATGAATTTTTCGTTTGACGAAAAGTTTTCACCGACTGGAGCGGGAATCGAACCCACACCTTGTGGCACAATACGTCTAGACGACTGACGCCGCTAACCACAAGGTCACGAAGCCCACAAGACGCTCCAAAACAGGGACAAAAAAAACTCCGGCGACGAAAACACGCGCGAAACCGTGAGCAAAATCTATCGGACGACGCAAACCCGAACTGTCCTGCTTGGGCTTCACGAAGCACTACCCGGCTAGACGCTCCAAAACAGGGAAAAAAACTCCGGCGACGAAAACACGCGCGAAACCGTGAGCAAATCTATCGGACGACGCAAAACCGAACTGTCCTGCTTCGGCTTCACGAAGCACTCGGTTTTTATTCATTAAATTTATTAAATCATTATTACTGAATTCTACTATATGTCGAAGAATTATTCTGTTGTGAAAAATCTCATTATAAAAGAAGATTAGTATTTTATAACCTGTATTTATACCTGAGTATCACGCTCGGTTCCGGTAGGGACGTAACGTCAGGAAAATGAAGAATAAGAAGAAGGGTATACGTAACCTTGTTTTTATTGGTAGCCTCTAAATTCGACATGCTGAGTGCAATCAAGGTGAACAATTCAATCTGCCTACTTAAAATCAAGATGGCGTCAAAATCCAAGATGGCCGCCAGATTTTTTACCTAAAATATCTGACTCGAATAATACACCAACGATTGAAAACTTGTTTCTTTGTTGTACAAAAAATGATGTTTGCATTGATTGCACTCGCCATATACGTTAAAATCGTAGAACATGATTTAGAAAATCATTCATTTCATAGGGTAAATACCATTGCTCACCTAGTTTCTGTAGCCTATCTTACGAAATTTTACCTCAGCTCTCTGATGGTGATCTCAGAATTCAAAACTAGCGGTGCGCTAATGGTGAAAAAACGATTTTTCTTACAAAATTCAAGAAATTTTTTTAACTTCAAATGAAAGCTATATCCTTTCTCTATACGAAGCCACTAAGTTTGTTATGTGTTCCAAGCAAAATATGAGACATATCACGTCAAGAAATATTACGATTCTTCAGAAAATTTTCCGTCCTGCGGTAGCCGCCGAGTTCTACTGCAGCTGTCAAAGTTCTTCCGCAGACTTGAAAATCATCGTATCATTAAGGCGAAGTAGGCCGTCATTGAAATTTGTACGCGTCGTTGATGATCGTTGCTAAACCATCTCACGATTTCAAATCAAAGAAAATCAGTTGGTTTTGCACTGACACAACTGAAAAAGTATCAGTATACTTTATACAAGTTAGCGCGTACAGTGATACTTTTTCACGTCAATATAAACTATCAAGACTGAGTTTTATCACTATGAAATGCAAGCTAAAAAGTCATCATTGTTGCCAAAACGAATGACGGGCTACTTAGCCTTAAACGAAACCATCTAATCACAGTATGCTAGTAGAGTCAGCAATGCGACTGCTGCGGTAGCTTTCTGTTCAACCGTAGAACGGAAAGTTAACTCTAAAATTGCAATAGGGTGTCGGTGCCATTAGTGGACTACCTAAGCTATAAAAAATCATAAAAAAATAACGAAGAGCCTCAACAGAGATCTTTTGGCGTCAACAGAAAGATTTTGAGCTCTACTATATGGGAAAAATATAAAAAGAGTGATAAACTATTGTTTTAACATAAAATCGCTTGAGCCACTATTGGTACACGTGTTCCAGTAGTTGCGCTATTGCTCCAGTAGTAGACGTTCGGGAATGATACAAGAAATTTCAAACAAAATGGTAAATTTTTACATAGGTTTAAAATTTTTCCCCCGGAACGGCAACTAATATTTTTCGAATGAAGCATAGAGATCATCTCTGGGGCTTTTCTTCATTTTTATACATCCATTTTAAAACTGCCTCCACCCGTTGATCCACTATTGGAACACGACGGCAACTACTGGTGCAAGGGAGCAAATTTTTTGCATAAACTTAATTATTTATATAACTTATTGATAAAATAAAAAGCTGAAATTTGGCAAATCGACTAAACTAGAGACGATCTATACACCAAAAATATCACATGTCGTTTTTATCGAAAAATGTACGTTTAATTCCATAGTCCAATCTACTGGTACATTACAACCATTGGTACCGGCACCCTACCTAATATTTATAAAAAAATGGGCTTTTTCGAAAACTGTTTTGCTAGCTGGTGTACGAGGGGTCCACCAATTTGAGAAAACCGAAAGGACCACCCTTAAGTTTTATCGAAAACTAGCGATCAGTGACATAAAATTGGAATTCTAAAGATGGGTGCCGATGGCGGCCTGGTTTCAGCGAGAATTGCTCATTGTCATAAAAAATTGTAGTTGTGATAGTGAAGTGATAAGATGGAAAGTATACATATATGATGTGTGTTACGGAAGTTAATGAGTGATAATCGGTGGTATAATTGATAGTGTCAAAAACAAAAGTGTGGTAATTATGTGACAGTGACTGTTGTAATGAAATGGGGAATGAGGAGCTTTTAATAAAACTATTTCGTTCTTCACTTCAACCACTTTAGTAGCATTTCAGGTCTTATCATAGTTTTATAGTAGTTTGGAATACTAGACTTCAAAACTACGGCAAGAGCTGATTGCTGCTAGGGTACACAGTGACCATTTGAGTAACATTGCTTAGGAACGTTTGGGGGATGAACGTAATAGAGGCTTATAAAGGCAAATGTAGGGAAGGAGCTTAGGGTAGATTAAAAGTCCAAGTACTACCCCTATCGCTACTGACAAAAAAGGAGAACTGTCAAAACGCATGGAAAATAATGAAAAACGTAAATAACTTGCAATTAAGAAACTGGATCGAAAAAGTAGTGATTAGAAATCAAACGACAAGACAACTTTTAGTGTTTAGTTCATCTTCCATGGTGCTTTCTTTGGTTCAGGATTCCATGTTTACCATTACTGAAAAAGCGTCATCTATTGCCTTTTCAGTTTTGAATATCAATCAATTTCATTGTCAATCTCTTTATTGATATCTAGGACACGTTCAACTCAGTAACGAAAATCTAGCTGTAGCAGGTAATAGTTAAAAATAAGATGGTAATGTCTTAGCATGAACATGGAAAGCTGATTATGCTGATATATACAATCAAGTGTAAGAATTGTAGACGAAGTGCCTACTTTTTTTTGTAAAATTACATGGAATGAAAAGAAGATGAGCTTTCAAATTTACTGTTCAGTATTGCATTTTGTCGCACATATTTCTTGATGATTTTATTGGAATCGATCGGAATGCAATAGAGCAGGGCTTCACTATTTTAAAAAGGGACAACTAGGATAAGCTTTTAATACCATTTACTCTACCCAAACGTATATGATTGCATGTAGAGAAATAAGCAGGTTCAGTTGTGTCGGGGCTGAGGCAGTGATTGATGGGGATGTAGTCAAAGTTGTTGAAAGGCCATAGAACACTTGTGACGTGTGATATTGATATTTCCCGTGTAGTAAAAACATGTGTTCTGGCTGCGAATATCTCCTCTTACGGACTACGAAACATCTTAGGGACCGGCAACTTGCAAAGGGAAACGAAAGTTCTACACTGTTGTTTGATAAAGCATTATCTGACTTCATGGATCCATTCTTTCGTTAATAACTTCGCATAAACACCTTGCAATTATTTATCGCAGAACACTGAAAAGTGTTTCGAAAAGTAAATCAGTTTTCAATATTAATGCAAAGAGAGCAACGATGAAAGCAAGCATGCCTAAATGAAATATCATTGCCAATTTGCCCTGTATAAAACGCTTCTTGCCCTGTATATAACGCTTCAGTGAGATGGTCATTTAGTGCGAATGCCGGAATAAAAAGTTGCATCAATCAGGTGGAGGTCAGCGGCCAAGTGGAAGACATCCGCGTAAGTTCATTTTGATATTGACGTGATAGTACCAGAGCAACCAAATCATCCCAGGTTTGAGACAAACGATTGATACTTGTTCTAATTGACTATATCGGTAATCACATGGCTTATCTTCTGACTATTATTATGTTACATTTATTCTAAGGTTCTTGTTTTTTTTCAAAAAAACACCATTAGTTATTGTAAATTTAAGTGTTTTACCTTTCAATCGGTTTAACATAGGAAACAACAATCAATTAAACTTGAACCAGTAACATACTTAAGCCATTCCGGTAGGTTAAATCTGTTGTATATATTTCTAATTATAACAACGGTAACAATTGTATATTAGTTGAGAACAGATTTCCAAACATTTTGAGCGATTTTGTAGGTTTTTTCAGTGCTATTGCGTAACTCTAATATAGTTTATATCGTGATTTTAGTCAAAAACTTCAAATCACGATTTCTTGAGATTCCTCCCAGGGATTTTTTAAAAATTGGCCCAGAGATGCAGAATGACCTCTGGAATCGAGCACTCAGATTTGATGGACATTTTTTTACATAATAACGGTCTGTCGGGGCACCGTGAACACACTTCGAAAACAATCATATCACTCAGTGGCGACTCGTAACCTCACGTTTCGTCTGATATACGACCCTGAAAATAACTAATTTTGTATACTGAGTTTATGAAGCAAACAGTAAACGATTGAAATCGCATATTTGATGGTAAAATTCAGGCGGATTTGAAGTTAGGGAATAGCCACTGATATAACTATTGATGAATTATTATCGTCTAATTGAACAATTCTCACTGAAACCAGGCCGCCATCGACACCCATCATTAGAATTCCAATTTTATGTCACTGATGCTAAAACGAAAGGATGGTCCTTTCGGTTTTCTTAAATTGGTAGGTGGTACGTATTTTTTGATAAATCTTAGGTACATTCAAAATAATCCAAACGTCGATGTTACGTAAAAATAAAGGTGTTTTTTTTCCATCGCACTTTCCACGTAGCTCTTACGTGAATCATAGGTAGCCCAGAATGAACGCATGAACTTTTGAACTTCGTCCATTCCACCGGCGCTACACGTAAGAGCTACGTGGATTTTCCGTTAGCCTTTACGAAGCGTTTCAATATGAGCTAGGTGGTTTTGCATTAAATTTAACTGTAATAACGACCAACCTTATTTCTAATAGGCTTTGGAAGAAAACTAATTCCCAATTAAAAAATATAAACTAACTTAAAAGATTGTGATATTATTATATTTAATCTGAGCATTTTTAATTCTGTTTTCCAATTTTTGTGAGTTTGGTCTGTCTTCTTGTAGCCTTCGCGTGCTATAATTGATAGAGGTTATAAATCAGAAATAACATATGAAGTAATGCAGGGATTCTTCGGTATTTAAAGCATATTTACCTTGAAATCAATCTTGCACAGGGTTTAAAGTTCAGCGGCTTCTGAAGTTCTTCAGGCGCCATCTTAGAATTTGAGCTCAACACCGAATGTACGTACAATATGCAGATGTCAAAACGAACTCAGGCACCTACGTGAATTTCACGTAAGTGAGATAGGTAACCTCAGTAACAAATACCGAGTCACTGTTTGGTGGTTATGAATGACTTAGTGATGTTTATCTTGGTCAGGTGAAGTGGAGGTAAAATGAATTTGGAATGATCTACGTGATTTTTCACGTAGCAATGACGTTTGGATTATTTTGAGTGTATTTCTTCACGTGATATCTCGCGTAACAATTCAAAAGGGCCAATCCTCAGATCGTTGACTTTGAGAAAATTCGATTTGAATATTATTCACCAAATTTTCAATTCATATTTCTCAGTATTCAAATCAATCAATGTGATTTCTTGCTTGTTGAGTGACGATTTACTATTGCTACACGCTAATAATAATAAGGCTAGGCCTTTTCGGTTTTCAATGAATGAGCAAGAGAGAGTCATTCGCCTCTCACCATGCTAAGGCCAATGACAGTTTGCGAAATTTTCCGATTGTAGGCCCTCTTGATAGAGCGAGAATCGATTATTTGCCGTTTCAGCAGGGGGCCAATGAATGATTTGGAAAAAAAACCGGTTATTGGCTGTTTTGAAAATCGAGTTTATAACGGTAAGTTTTATGATTGTGTTGACAGTGTTTGCATAGTTTGTGGGTGTTGGGAGATGTTATCTAATTGTATCAAAACCCGATTTGTTTACAATTTGATCATTGGCCCTTTAGAATTGTTACGCGAGATATGTCTTATATTTCTAACAAACTTAATGGCATCATATAGAGGAAGGATATAGCATTCAGCTGAGAGTAAAAAAATGGCGGTAATTTTGAATTTTGTTAGAAAACCCGTTTTTTCGACAACGAACAACGAAATTCAACATGTTGAGCGTTAACAAGGTAAAAAACTTAATTTACTACTTAAAATCAAAATGACGTCAAAATCCAAGATGGCCGCAAGATTTTTTTCACTTAAAGTCGAGTAAAGAATAAGAGTATTTTCTTTACTCGACTCGAAGAAAACACTAACGATTGAAACAAAGAGACATTGTTGTACAAAAAATGATTTTTTTATTGATTGCACTCGCCATATACGTCAAAACCGTAGAACATGATTTAGAAAATCGTTCATTCTATAGGGTAAATACCATAATACACCTAGTTTTTTTAGCCTATCTTCCTCAGTTTTTTCTTAGCTTTCTGATGGTGATTTCAGAATTTTAAACGAGCGGTGCGCTAATGGTGAAAAATAGTTTTTCTAACAAAATTCAAGATGGCAGCTAAATTCAAAATGGACGCCAACATTTTTTTTAGTCTCAAATGAAAGCTATATCTTTCCTCTATACGATGCCATTAAACTATTTATGTGTTCCAAGGGAAATATAAGACATATCACATGAAGAAATACCTAAGATTTATAAAAAAAATGGGCTTTTTCGCAAATTGTTTAGCCACCCATTTGAGAAAACCGAAAGCACCACCCTTTAGTTTTAGCATATACTAACGATCAGTGAAATAAAATTGGAATTGGTTGTCCTTCCTAATGCTTATCTTCCGGAGGAGTTTTGATGATGTTCTTTTAGAAGGCAGGTTTAGCATTCCTTCTATAACCCCGTAGATTACTGCATAAAGTTTATTAATAATTTAAAAATCATACCAAAGTCTTTTTTCAAGTTTGGTCAGAATCTTCTCCAAAAGTTTTCCCAGAAAGTTATTACATTTTCCGTTAGAAATGTCTACGGAATATTTATCTTAATTCTTCCAGAAAAAGTGACTTTTTGTTAGAAATAGTGACTTTTTAGTGACCAGTTCGAAAAATCTACCCCCGATTTTAGCACCATTTTTGACCCGATTTTGTCTACCCCCGATTTAAGCATCCTTTTTCCCGATTTTGTCAGCCTAAAATTTATATTTATTTCAATTAGATTAAACACGTCTATACTGGCAATATTGGGTGCATAAAGTCAATTATGACCTTGGCCACGTCTATACAATCATCTAAAGAACGAATTTTTGAAATTTGAAATGCTCAATAATTATCCAAGAAACTTATCAATGATACCTTGCATTATGGTACATTGAAAATGGAAGTAAAAAAACAATTGTTGCAAATGCAACGAATAAGAGACAGATGTCCGATTTTCTGAACGCAGTATATTTAGGCCAACGTTAAAAAATTCCGATGGGATAAACAGACCATAGGGAAATGCTGTATGTTCTTTTGTGTTTAATGTTGTACATAATAATTTTGATTTTATGTGTTTTTCTTAGTTCTAATTGTCCAAATGGTAGTACTTACGTTTAGTGTCTCTTTAGCGTATTTCAATTGGTGTTTAGCTCTAAGATCGGACGGGGAACTACTACAAGTTCGGATTATAGGTTAGGTTTAGTTTCACAACATTTCAATATTGATTTTACCTGTTTTTTAACGTGTCTTTTACTTGTCTCACGTTAATTCAAGTGGGTTCTGACTGCTCACGGACGCAAACTGTGTAATCAAGGCTTAATTTTAGTAAATTCTCTAGTTTTATCATTGCATGAACTAACCTGTGATTTCTATGCCGTACTAACTGTGTTGTTTTCTAATTCATTTTTTATCTTAGGTAGTTAAATTCACTAAACGTAGGTAGATTAAACTAGTTATTAATTCAACAATAATTTTAAGTGAAACAGTAACACTTTTTAAGTTAATTAAATTTTAACTGAACGGACTCTACTTTGCACGCCTTTCGTTACTTGCATGTTTTTCAGTCTGACAGTCCTGACGTTTCTCCTCAAACTCTCGCTCACTGAAGTTCTCTGACGCAACGGCGCGCATACTGTAGGGGCTTGTCAATATGGACAAGGTAGAAAACGTAGGTCAGTACTGTTGTGCTGTTTGGATGTGGTGCGAAGCAACGGAATGTTGCGACACTCCCCCCCAGTGCTTCATGGTCGCTGAACCGAAGTACTTACAGTAGCACCTACGTCCAACACTGCAAGCTTCACGACTGGTCTCTCTAGAACTCCGGTTGGCATTTGCACTAGAGCACGACGAACCTGTCCATCAGGGGATCGTATCGCACGAACCACTCGACCTTTCGGCCAGCAGTTCCTCGGCATCGTCTCGTCGGCAACAACGACTACATCTCCTTCCGCAATGGGCTTGACTTGGTGAAACCATTTCGTCCTTCGGGTCAGGGTCGGCAGGTATTCGGATATCCACCGACGCCAAAATCTATTGGCGTAGATCTGCGACATCTTCCAAGTGTGCTTTAGAGCGTATCTGCTATCGTCGAACGCGATCGGGGGCTTATTACCATTTGACGACCCGAGCAGAAAATGATTCGGAGTGAGTGCTTCGGACGACTCGCTATCCAACGGTAATTCTGTCAGCGGTCGTGAGTTGACAATCATCTCAATTTCAGTCAGCATGTTCTTCAGCAGCTCGTCGGTGGGTGTGCGTGTGAGTTGGGTGTGCTTCAGGGCTTTCTTCACGGATTGGACAAGTCGTTCCCAAGCTCCGCCAAAGTGTGGTGATGCTGGTGGATTGAACGACCATTTGGTTTCTGTGGTGACGAAATGTTCCATCAGCTTCTCCTGGTTCACGTTTTGCAACGCCTCCTTCAATTCTCTACTGGCTCCAACGAAGTTTGTACCGCGATCACTGATTATCTCCAGAGGTGCACCTCTCCTTGCGACAAAGTTTCTGAGAGCAAGGATGCAAGAGTCGGTTGTAAGGCTGTGGGCGACCTCGATGTGTATCGCTCTTACGGCAAGGCAGGTGATCAACACCCCCCAGCGTTTCTCAGTCCTTCGTCCAACAACCACGTTCATCGGTCCAAAGTAGTCAATGCCGATGTACGAGAATGGACGACAAAAGGCCTTCAGACGTGTAGCTGGAAGATCAGACATCTCTGGAGTATCTGGCATTGACTGACGATTCTTGCAGTACTGACAACGACCTCGTACGCGATTAAACGTTGAGCGGATCTGAGGAACATAGAATTTACGCCGGATTTCGTTGAGTACAGTCTGGTGATTCATGTGGAAATATTGCTGATGTATGCTGGCGATGATGAGGTCTGTCACTGGATGATGCTTCGGTAGCAGAATTGGTCGCTTTGTGCTCTCGTCTACTACTTCGCAGGCATCTATGCGACCCTTCATTCGCAGCAGTCCTTTTTCGTCTAAAAACGGACTAAGCTTATACAGCGAGCTCCCCTTCGGTAACACGTTCTTCCATGGTACAGGGTTAGGTTTCTTCAGAAGGTTGATCTCCACAGCAAACTCAGCAGTCTGTACTTGTTTTATTATAAACAGCTCGGCATCTTTAAGTTCCATTTGAGTTAACGGGCCAGTAACGATTGCTTTCTTCTCCAGACGTCTACGTATATTTGAGGGAAATCGTCTCACAAAGGCAGTGCGACGCAAAAGAACTTTCCAATTTGAAAAATTTTCCCAGCAGAATAATGCCGACTGTACGTAATGATGAAGCAAGTGCGGACGCTTCTCCTCTTCAGTTTGACTGAACTGCGATTTTGTAACAGGCCATTGCTCTATCGACTTCAACAGAAATTCTGGACCACTGTACCAACGACTCGCAGGAGACAGATCTGGCAGCTTCTGCCACTTCGTGGCTTCATCGGCGACGTTTAGCTTTGTCGGAATCCAGTACCACTCATTAGTCTCTGTTAATTCCAGTAGCTCACTAACTCGCACCGCCACAAACTGACTGTATTTCCGATGATCCGAGTTGAGCCAGCAAAGAACGTCGCGTGAGTCTGACCAGAAGAACCTTTGCGCAGGTTTTAGCTTATGTGTTTCCATGATATCGTTCGCTAAACGGGCTCCGATTACTGCTGCCTGAAGTTCCAGCCTCGGGATCGACACGAATCGCAATGGAGCTACCCGTGTTTTTGCCCCGATGAGCGCGCATTCCACTTCACCATTTTCTTGAAATCGGAGATACGCAACCGCAGCAAATCCGTTTTCTGACGCGTCCACGAACACATGCAGTTGAATCATATTCTGCTCTGCAACACTAGTCTTGATTCGGTAACATCTTGGTACGCGGACATTCTCTACCTGCGGAAGAACTCGTAACCATGTCTTCCACTTTTCGAATTGCTCGCACTTGATCTGATCGTCCCAGCTTACGCCACTCCGCCAAATCTCCTGAAGTAGGATTTTCAGAAACATCAAGAAGTTCGCCAACAGTCCAAGAGGGTCATATATCATCATCAGCGTGCTCAAAATCTGTCTTTTCGTCGGAATAATCCGGCCTTGCAGTAATTCTGCGCTGATTCTAGGGGAAACTTTGAATGTAAACGAATCGGTAGCAGTGCACCACCACATGCCAAGGACTTTTTCTGTTCCCATTCCATTCGACAGGTTCAGACTTTTCTCACCAGGCTTCGCATCCAGCTCTCGCAGTACCTGTTTGGAGTTAGACAACCAATTGCGTATTTAGAAACCAGCTTCGGCATGAATAAAACGGACGTCCTTTGCTAACTGCGTTGCATCTTCCTCCGTTTCCTCACTAGTCAGCATGTCGTCAACGTAATGCTCTTCGATGATTGCTTCAGTAGCCCTCGGAAACTGCTCTTGGAAGCGCTGCGCATTGTGGTTCTTCACATACTGCGCACAGCTTGGCGAGCACGTAGCCCTGAACGTCATAACTTTCATGGCGTAGACATCTGGGCTTCGTTTTTGATCACCATTCCGCCACAGAAACCTCTGACATTGTTGATCGTTCTTGTTCACTGTCACTTGATGGAACATCTCTCTGATATCGCCAGTAATGGCTATGCGGAATTCACGGAAACGACGGAGAACGGACGGAAGAGAAGTGAGCTGATCTGGACCGGTGAGCAGAA
Organism: Aedes aegypti; assembly: GCF_002204515.2. Lineage (NCBI taxonomy): Eukaryota > Metazoa > Arthropoda > Insecta > Diptera > Culicidae > Aedes > Aedes aegypti. The sequence goes on from NC_035108.1 coordinate 206,268,850, forward strand.
AAGAGTTCAGTGAAGTTCCAGCCACCTTTGCAGCCGCATTCCATACAATACGAAGTTTGGCTGGTTTGTTCGGGTTCACCACGGGGAAAATAGGTAGGTACCAAACGCGCTCGAATTTTTCCGACAGTTGATGTTCCGTCAGCTTCTCAATATAACCGCTGCGTTCGTAGTCACGAATCTTTTGATTTAGCACTTCAGTCAGTTCTGGATCGCGTTGCATTCGCTTCTCAAGACAAACTAGACGCCGCATGGCCATTTCTTTGCTGTCTGGTAGTCGGACATCGTCGTAACGCCAAAGCAAACCTGTTTCGTATCGCTTGTCTTTCACATGTGTCAGTGATTTCAGTAACTGCTCGGCACGCTCGTCATCCTTCGACAGGAGAGGCTTGACTGCGATCATAATTCCCAGACTGTCCAGCGAAAAGTACGCTTTTACTGTGCTGTGCAGCTCTGCATCATTACGCTCGCAGCATGGACACAAATGAAAACTATGGTGTCCGCTGAATCGTGTCACTGATTGGGATGTGGTAGAGCAAGGTCCGAATACTATCCATCCCAGACGTGTTCTAGCAGCGATTGGTTCGTTGTTGCTACCTTCTCTGCTGTCCAGCGCATGGCCCAAGTGACAGTTGTCCATACCAATTAGTATCCGCGGTCGTACGTTACGATAAGAGTTGACTGGTAAACTATTCAGATAGTGATATTGTTGCGACAATTCCTTCATAGAAAGAGTTTGCTGAGGCAGAGCAAGACTATGCACAGTATGCACCTTCGGAATCCAGTAACTGCTTGTATCTTTCAGTCCAGAAATTTCCAACGGAAGCATCACAGAGTTCGTCTCCTGCCGCTGATGATCAGCTGTCCAGCCTAAACACAAGGGATACGGTTTGCCTTCGATGTTCAATTCCTTCAGTAGGTCATGCTCCATCAACGTTGCAGATGAACCTTCATCCAAAAAGGCGAATGTACGAACAGATTTTCCTCGGCCATGCAGGAGAACTGGAACGTAACGAAACAGAACTTTGTTGTCATTGCTTACATGAGTGTTGCATGTTTCAGTAGGAGATTGCGTCGGCGCTTGTGAAGTTGGTGCTTGAGTTTTCTCCCTTTGCTGGTACCTGGAATCATCATGCAACAACTCATGATGCATATATGAACAGCCATTTCTTCCGCAAGGTTGCTTCACGACACACGCCCCGAAATGCTTCGCAAGACACTTCCGGCACAACTTGTTCTGCTTCAGCGCTTCCCAACGTGCCGCAACATCAAGATCCTGGAACTTCTTACAAGATCCTACGCTGCTACATCCTCCATGGCAAATGACACACTGCTTGCTGACTGGTTTTGACGTAACTTTGGGGGTGGCCGAAGTGCTGAAGCTCTGACTTGAACTGGTATCAACGTGGACGTGAACTTCTTCCTTTCGAACACGCTTCTCTGGCTTTCCAGTGTATGTACTGATTGAAGATGGAACAGTGACTACACATGCTGCTTCTACAAGCGTTCCCAACCATGTACTGAAGTCCGATAGTGTGATTGTTTGCAGCGTTTGCCGATGTCTCGCCCAGTCAAGCTTGATAGTAGGCGGTAATCTTTCAACTAGCTCTTGAAGAAGTGCCACATTGCAAAGATGCTCGTTCAATCCACAGGCCACGATCGTTGCGCACATGTTCTGGACTGCTACACCGAAATCGATCAGAGTTGCTAATTTCTCCGTCTTCGGCGCTGGCATTTCCCGAATCTTACACACCAGCGAGTGCACAATCACTTCTGGCCGACCGAACAGCGTTCGTAGCGTACTGATTACACCTCCAAGCCCGGCTGGGTACAATAACCGACTCCTTACCACCTCGAGAGCTTTGCCCTTCAAACTCCGCTGAAGCCGAAGTAGGTTCTCCTCGTCACTGAAACCGCACATTTTGGTTGTGCTTTCGTAGGTGGCGATGAATAGTGGCCACTCCTCAGGATTTCCGGCAAAGATGGGAAGTTCCTTTGCCACTGCTTGCCGCGCAGCTAGTTGACTTCTACTGAGCTCATGAGAAATAGCTACCGAAGATTGACCAGAACTACGATCTGGGTCAAATGGATCCGCATTAACGTTCAGACCACTGCCACTCCTTCCTACAGGATCGCTGGTTCCGATTTCCATCGCCCTTAATCGACCTTCTAGACGCTTCGTCTCTAAATCTTGTTTCTTCGCCATCTCTTCAAGCTGCTTTTGCACTCGCTGGATCATGTTGCAAACATTGGTCGTGGCATGATTTTCCCCTCCTAGTGTGGTCGAATTTGCATTAGGTAAAGCCACTGCAGGTGGGATCATCAATTCATCTTGAACTTGTTGCTCCCTTTGCTCCAAACGGCGCTGGAACTGATGCTTCAAATCATTAACTGCATTCGTCATCTCACGGTCTTTCTCCTCGAGCATCCTCTCGTACGACTGTCGCTGCTCTTCGAACTTCCGCTGCATATCTTCCATTTGCTTCTGGAACTCCATGAACTGCCTTTCTAGCTGCTTATTCTGCTGATCCTGGTTGCTGTGGGTTGACTTGGCCGTTCTATCTTGTGCTGGAACCGTCAAATGGGTCGGTGTGATCTGAGCTGCCCGCTTTGCTTCGCACGCTGTACAACTCCAATCTACTTCTTCGATCCCTTCGTCAACGCCCACGCACATGAAGTGAAACCATCCTCCGCAATCGTCACAGCACACCATTCGACTGTCGTCCGGATCTTTGCACACAACGCAACTCACACCCGGCAACGCAACTTTCCCACGATTCTTCGACATAATTTCCGCCACCCGATCGCGAATAAACGAATTTTTTAAAAATGTTGCAAATGCAACGAATAAGAGACAGATGTCCGATTTTCTGAACGCAGTATATTTAGGCCAACGTTAAATTCCTATGGGATAAACAGACCATAGGGAAATGCTGTATGTTCTTTTGTGTTTAATGTTGTACATAATAATTTTGATTTTATGTGTTTTTCTTAGTTCTAATTGTCCAAATGGTAGTACTTACGTTTAGTGTCTCTTTAGCGTATTTCAATTGGTGTTTAGCTCTAAGATCGGACGGGGAACTACTACAAGTTCGGATTATAGGTTAGGTTTAGTTTCACAACATTTCAATATTGATTTTACCTGTTTTTTAACGTGTCTTTTACTTGTCTCACGTTAATTCAAGTGGGTTCTGACTGCTCACGGACGCAAACTGTGTAATCAAGGCTTAATTTTAGTAAATTCTCTAGTTTTATCATTGCATGAACTAACCTGTGATTTCTATGCCGTACTAACTGTGTTGTTTTCTAATTCATTTTTTATCTTAGGTAGTTAAATTCACTAAACGTAGGTAGATTAAACTAGTTATTAATTCAACAATAATTTTAAGTGAAACAGTAACACTTTTTAAGTTAATTAAATTTTAACTGAACGGACTCTACTTTGCACGCCTTTCGTTACTTGCATGTTTTTCAGTCTGACAGTCCTGACGTTTCTCCTCAAACTCTCGCTCACTGAAGTTCTCTGACGCAACGGCGCGCATACTGTAGGGGCTTGTCAATATGGACAAGGTAGAAAACGTAGGTCAGTACTGTTGTGCTGTTTGGATGTGGTGCGAAGCAACGGAATGTTGCGACAACAATGTTTATATTAATAAAACCATAAAACTAAGTCCTTAAGTTGAAATACAACTTGAAACCAGTCGCTAAATTTTATCCCCATTTTAGCTCTTTCCCGATTTTGTCAACCCTAAATTCATCATGGGGCTGACAGAATCGGGACATTACTGTATGTCTTAAAAATAAAGGATTATTTTAAGGAATATCCGGTTTCATTGTGGTATAAATTTGTAATCTGTAGTTGGAATTTATTACAAACGATAACCTGTTAGTTTACATCGGAGGGTCAAAAAACGTAAATATGCAGTAACTAAAGTAATCCAATCCAACTTTAAAAAAATATTTTGAAACATTGCTAACCAAAAAGTGAAAGATTATTAAGAAGTAGGGTAACCAATATATTTTGGACCCTTGGGCCATTTTCCTGCAAATTTCCCGATTTAAATCGAAAGATCAACTCAATTCGCATGCCATTTGGAAAGATAGGACTATTCCGCACTTGCATCAACCGTTTGTACTGTAAAGTACCCATATTTCGCGCGCGCTCCTAATTTCGCTCATTGAAATTTTAAACATATTTTGCGAAATAAATTTTAGTTGGCTAGTATTTTGAATAATTCTACTTCAGCCATGGTTGCATAACATGCATTTATGTAGTCCAATAGGTATCAACAAATATGAATAAAATGGCAGTGAGCGAAATTAGGAGCGCGCGCGAAATATGGTAGCATCACGGTACCTAGAAAATGTTTTTATTTTATCTGAAATTAATTTAATTTAATCAGTTCATCCATGCAACCGTTACAACACGTTACACACAGAAATTGAAGCCGTCAGAAATTTGTCAAATGTAAACAAAAACTTTTTTCAAATTTCTGAACTAAACGCGTAGAATTTCTTCGCTTTTCCATTGTCAATCGATTGAACAAGCATATTATACAACCAGTGTCGTGGACTTTGTCGCCAACGATAAAAAGATGCCAGGGGTCCAAAATATATACTTTGAGGGTCCAAAATGTATTGGTGTGTCCAAAACAATGAAAAACAGTGCTTCACAATTCAATTATTTTCGACGTTTTTTGGATCCTACATGATCGTATGAGCATTATTATCTCGTAGAGGAAGTTTTTCTCTACATTTTGAAAAGTTCTTTGACTTGGTTACGCTGTGCAATTAATTAATTGGGACAAAAAACTAAAATCACTTCCTTAGGGGGTCCAAAATACGACTGTTACCCTATAGTGTAGCAAAGTGGAAATTACATCACTGCTTGAAAGTGATTTGTCCAAAATTACAGATACTCAATGACAATGAAATAACACCAAACATAACAACTTCTTACAACTTATTTTTGGAGGACGGTAGATGTAGATTTTCAAGGTGGATTCAAATTCCCGTCTTCTTCCGCTTTTCCCAGGTCGGGTGGCCACCCTGCCCTATTTATTCTGGCAATACCAAATAGCCTGCTCCCGTATTTATTGTACATTAAGTAGTTGGAGGAATTTTATATATTTCCAAGAAACTACTACATAATTTGAATAAACATTTTATGATCCGCTTGGTCTAAACGCTGAAGAGACGATTCTCATAAACATCAAATTAATTACAATAAAATACTTTATGAAGCTTAACAATGTTGCCTGAAGAGTTTCTTTTTCTGTGACCAGAAACGAATAATTCGTTTTATTAGAAAAATACCAAATAGAGAACCCCCCAGAAAGAACTACTCAAATAAAAGAAGCAAACATACAAAATTCGGGGCGGAATACCTCTTCTCCTCTCTTGCGAAGTACGTGTATGAAAAGGTGGCAGAGTACTTACTTCTTTTCCTCCTCTCTTCTGTTCGTTTCTCGGGTCCTCCTTTCTTTTTCTTCGGCACGGCAATAATTTCGTAGCGCTCGGCCTTTTTCTGCTTCCTCACTATCGGATGAGCGTAGGAACTTTTTTCACTCGAGTTTTTTTTCGCTTCCTGCACCAAACCACAGCACTATTTGTTCGTAACTATCTTCCCCCGGGGGGAGTGCACGGTTTTCCGCAACACTTTCTACCGGAAAAATGGGATTAAAGTTGGAATTTTCACAAAAATATCACTGCCATCCGGAACCACTTTCAGGCGATGCAAATGCGAAAATACGACGACGAAAACGAACTGCTGCTGCAGCGGAGAAACTGCTCGAATAAAGATGGTTGACTTCGAAGGCGTTACGCGCGAACTGGAACCGGGAGCCCGGAGCGCTTTTCGTCGCAAAATGGAAACAATGGGCGGTATGAATAAAGTGTAGTAAAGTTGAGTTTACTGTTCGGATAGGAATTCAAAAACGGTCCTGATAGCAGCAATCATGCAGCTTCAAAGCTGTAATATATTAGAATCAGTAAATTTCAGTTTAGTTTAATACAAATTCATCTTACATTTTCGTTTTCTTCCTTTTCTTCTCCTTATGCGAAACAGGTTTCTTCTGACTGACTGTTAAGTATGAACCTAGATTTAACAAATTAATTTTTAATGTATTGACTTCGCAGCACCAATCTGGAGTTCGCCGGTTGGACTTCCGAAGTGAAGTTTTGATCGAACTAACTGTCATTGCTCTGCCGGCTCGGCTTTAATCTCGACTGTTTTTGAAAACAGTCCAACATCACGTCGACGGATGAAGTTTCACCACAACGGAGGATTTGTCAGTTCGAGCGCGCCAAAATCCTTCCGTTTGAAAATGTGTTGGCAGTGCTTAAGGTGCAACTATTTGCTATCCATAAATGATGATCAATTTTGTAGTTTTGGGGATGTGATATCGGTTCTACCGGCCAGAGATGAACTGAAAGTGTATCAACATGCCTGTTGTTAGCAAGCAATAGATCACCAAATGACCGATATGATATAAAACAGAAAAATTCTCTTTTCAACGATAGGTTTGAACATAGATTGTTCATGGATGCCAAGATGAGTCTATCGTGTGTTACCTTAAGTTCGTTGATAAAGAAGAGGAAATTGAGCGAAGTCCTTTTTCTGAATTTTATCGGGATGTACAATAATTCTCTTTTAGTCAAACGCTTTACTTACTTTTAATCAATACTGTTTTCTGACTACTGACTATCTGTACTGACTAATCGCTACGGTAACGATTTAAGCTAGTTCTAATAACAAATCACTTCAACTTTATATAAATTCTGATTGAAAAACTGTCTTACCAACTAAATTCAAAATTTTAATTCACTCTGTGTCTTCACGATTATAAATTTAACGGGCAAGAATAAGTGTTCGGTACTTCACGTTTCGTTACTATTTATGCTCCATGTGACAGTTTGACACGCTGTTTGCTAGCTGACATCTATGCTCACCCGGCTGACTAATGACAGTTGCGGGCGGTACTGAACTCACGTCTATACCCTCTTGTGCCGTCACATTCCCCTGCCCGTGTAGTTCCGGACCGTCCGATGTCCGAAGGTCTAGAGGAGCTAACTTTACTGCAGGCCGACTCACCAAACCATTCTTCGTCTGAACAACTGCACGCCGAACTTGTCCATCCTCAGCCTTAGTCACGTTCATAACCAGACCTCTTAACCATCCGTTCCGCTTACCCTCATCAACGAGGAGTACTAGATCTCCCGGTTTTAGCGGCTTCACTGGCTTGAACCACTTGGTTCGTCTCGTAATAGTGGGCAAGTATTCACGTACCCACCGACTCCAAAACTGATCCACCAAATACTGCGCTAAACGCCAACTGTCCCGTAGACTGCTTCCAACGGTATTCAATGAAGTTACTGGTTGACTGATATCCTTGGTTCCGAGAAATAAAAAATGATTTGGTGTTAAGGCCTCTTGTTCCGCTGCCTCTAGTGGAATGTAGGTCAATGGCCTGGAGTTTATAACTGCCTCTGCTTCTGTGACCACTGTCTGCAGCACTTCGTCACTTGGATGGTGCGGGTGCTCTGCGATCGCTGCCATAGCCGTTTTTACTGAGCGCACCATACGCTCCCAAGATCCACCCATATGATATCCTGAATCTGCTTCGCCAACAGGTTGCTGGCTCCTACAAAGTTGGTGTCATTATCACTGTAGCAGGCGGCTGGAGAACCACGACGAGCGACGAACCGTCTTATTGCCATTATGCACGACTGGGTAGACAAACTATATGCACCAACTCCACATGTACGGCACGTATCGTCAGACACGTGAACAACGCCACCCATCTTTTCAATAAACTGCGTCCATGTCTGACTTGTATTGGTCCGAAATAGTCAACTCCAGTGTGTGTAAATGGACGAACGAGTGCCGTAATTCTTGCCGCTGGTAAAGGTGCCATCATGGGTGCTTGTGGCACAGCTTTTCTGACTCGACAGACCATACACTGCCTCGATACCTGATGGATTAGGTTTCGCAAGCCTTGTATTCATTGTCGCATCTCGTTACAAACTGTCTCTCCGTTTCCGTATAAAAATCGTCGGTGGTAGTCCTCGACTACAAGGTACGTTGCAGGATGCTTCTTCTGTAGTATGATGGGATACTTCATATCTCCAGAGAGTGATTGGGCTGAACTGAGCCTGCTGTTCATGCGGATGACCCCGGATTCGTCCATGAAGGGAGACAGCCGATATAGTGCACTAGACTTTGGAATTGATACTGGATTGTCAAGCTTCGATAAATTGCGTTGCAAGATAGAAAACTCATCCGAAAAAATTTCAGTTTGTATCTGTCGCTACAAAAGATTTTCCGCATGACTCAACTCCTTCTGTGTAGAAGCTTCTGATTTGGATACCTTCTTGCCTTTAAATCTTTGTACTGCCCGCAAAACAAATGCTGATGTTCTGAGCAGTCGATTCCATTAAGAAAATCTTGAAACTTCGATCAGCGGTTGAGGCATGATGCCATGGAAAAGAAATACTGCCCGTAGTTCAAGATCTGTCTCCACTTTCCGAGAAAGTTCCTTTGGCCATTGTTCCTGGTCTGGTGCATTATACCACGGGTTATTTGGGTCAAAGCTTGGTCCGTCTTTCCACTTTATAGCCGCGTCCGCCACGTTCAGCTTGGAAGGCACATAGCGCCACTCATCGACACTTGTCGTGGTCAGAATCTCCCCCACTCGAAAGGCCACAAATTGATGATATCTTCGGCTATCGGATCGCAGCCAACATAGAACAGTAGTCGAATTAGACCAGAGATAGTGCTTACTGATTTTTATGTCCAGAGATGTCAACACTGATTCTAACAACCTTGTTCCGATCATCGCTGATTGTAGCTCATGGCGTGGCACGGAAAGTGGTTTCAACGGGGCAACCTTCGTTTTAGCGGCCACAAGTGCACAACGAGTGCCGCCGTTATCGACAAAACGAAGATACATAACTGCTCCACAAGCTACTTCACTCGCATCCACGAACAAATGGGCTTTTACATTGTCGAGTGCTGAACTGTTCACTCCCTTGAAGAAACAACGGGGTACTGCTACTTCGTCCAGACGCTGCATATCCAGCTTTTTACGCTAGCCTGCTATAATATTTGAAACACCCCCTTCTGACATGTCTAGCATACACTATAATTTTTATAGCTCAATCTTAGTAAGCTGCGCGAAAATGAAAATTTCTAATGTTGACGATGTGATGTCAGAGTTTTTCCACTGTTGTTGTCTGCAAACCAAAATTACTACCAATTTTTCTAATACCTTTTCCATCTATTTTAGGTTAAAATGAAGCGGGAATAAGTGTCTAACTAACTGGAATGCCGATCTAAACTGAAATCAGATGAAGACAAATTAAGTAATTGATTTCAGCTGAAGATTTCACTCGACAGACCCCTTAGCAACTCAATGCATCTTTTAGCCATTACTGATGGATGAAATGTTTTAAATTAATATTTCATGCTACAAGTCAATGTCTTTCAATGTTAAAATGTCCTTCAAATGGCATAATTAGCCTTGAACTTCGCAAAAGCCACTTCAGTAAGTAGCCAGGACAAGCCTACCAAACGTTTTTGAATCGCAGTAAAAATTTCAGGAGAATGTTGTGAATGGATCGGTAAACAAATTGAGTGTATGAGCAATTCTGCTTTTTCAACATCTTCGTAGAACTACATAAATCTTAAGTTTTGTAAAAGTTTGACGCAAAATTTTGTAACATCTTGATTTTTTACTTGATTTTTGGGTCGAATGTTGGTGCTACAAAAACTCCTGTCCATAGAATCCTGCCTATTTTTGCGCAAAAATCCTGCCCAACATATTGCAAGACTTCTTCCTCCTCTTCAAGGATTCCTCTCAGTATTGAGGTAGGTACATGCTTAGGATTTTATGAATCCTATCCTCTCTTTTGCTAGCTTCAGTAAGAATGTGTCTAGTCAATATGACCTTTTCACAAAAAAAATCAAAAGCTTGTTTAAAAAGCTATTTTGTCTGATCGTGTATCAATTCTTTGACGAAGCTCTCCGTTGACCCAATAGCAAATAATTAATCCGTTGGTTTTGTCCAATACATTCAGATACATAATAAAAATTCCATTGCGGCGTCAAATATTTGCCTTATTATTGTGCTCTGCAAGATAAATCCACGTAATGCGATTATTTGAAAATGTCGATATACCGTCGCAGTGATAATGAAAATCAATAAATGTTTCAGTTTTAGCAAATTTGAAACATTTGTGTCCTTGAAGCATGAAAAAAACCAAGCCTCCTTGAATTTTGACGTTGCGTTTGAATTGCGCGCATATCTTCTGCGCGTTACCACCGCCGCTGGATGTGGATTTAATATAAGCGCCGCAATATTATGCCCAGCGCTCATGAGGAAGAAGATTCTCTGAACTAGGCACCTAAAATGAGATAAGAACCATTTTAAACGAATATATTTAATAAGTATATAAAAATCAAATTACGAAAAACTCACCACAACACAGGAATGAACATTTTTGACATTTCAATCAACAAACGCAAAAGATTGCCTACTAAGACCAAACTAAAAAATCTGTTGACAAAAAATGTCAAACTCGAATCACCCCTTGCTGTTTTATAGCTAGCGTAAAAAGCTGGATACTGACACCAACTAATACATTTATCTTGCAATTCCTCCGACATTGGTTCATCCCAATCAGTACCGGATCTCCATATCTTTTGCTTGAGGATTTTGCCATGTACGACAAAATAGGAAATCAACCCTAACGGATCAAATAAGGACATGAAAGTTCGCAGAACTTGGCGTTTAGGGCCCATTCACAAATTTCATAACGCTTTAGGGGGTGGGTGATACAAAAAGTGTCACGAGGAGGTGGGTGGGTGTCCAAAATTGCCAATTTAAGCGTTATGAAATAAATGAACAAACCCTTAAGCCTAGTATCCACATCCTAAGTAGAGCGGTCAAGTACAATTTGTTGCTAATTACCAAAGTAATTTTGACAGCTGATCCAGAATGAGCAAAGTGTCACTTTTACTTGCGGAATAATTGAGCGGCACATTTTTCCGTACGGAATAGTGACAGCTCCATTTGATTTGTACGGCAGGCGTTACCAATGTTACGAAATCAGCTCTACTTGTCAACTGGATACAGCTCAAGTAATTTGAACAGCTGAAGTATTTCTTGACCATTACTTGTCCTATCCTTTTGCACAGTACTTACGAAGTGGATACCAACCATTAGTTGGTATCGTTGAACTGGTGATTAACGTTCTGATCTCTTCTTTGATACTACTCAGATCGAAGGTGAAAACATCCTCTGTTAGCTTCCAGACTAGACCCAATACTCTTTCTGACTCTGTAGACTTATCTAAATTCATGGAAACTGTTTTTGGCGCTTCGTATTCACCGACTCTCTTTAAAACTTGAACAGAATTGGAGCAGAAATTACCTTGGTTTTAGTAGGTTTTGTTGTTTTCGGTTACGGTCAAGCAGGATTCTTCAATTTTGCGGATAAAATTAAATTATTTCAGAATTTTTATTCAGTAAAGCCTAGTTTGCTACTGAAAAGGAATCGCTAAAAAAGTTTCTCGTCGTTTCCTTGCAGAAATTTTCTACAGCGACTCCCATTCAGGCTTAAAAGAAGAAATATTCTTAGCATTTATAAATGAACAAAAACTACAAAAATATAAAAATCATATAAGTATAATGTGAGATACCCGCATAGTAACATATAATTTGCTTTATATGTCAAACAATACATTTCTTTTACCGAGATTTTAAAAATGACGGCGATTACAGGGCGAAGTTATGAGCCTATGCATGCCATAAAACGTTTGACTTTTACTGTGCGCCCTGTTTTCAAGTTGCCCGTGAGAGAGAGAGCGAGACAGCACCAACACACGGCGCACAGTAAAAGTCATTGAGCTCTCGCCGAGTGGTGTCACGAACACATGCGCAAATTTGCTGGTTGAAAATACTGCCGTTTGATTTTGCTGGGAACAGCTGATCTTTGTTTATATTTTCCACCAGCACTTTTTAAGTAGTGTTAGTGACATGTATCGTGTATGTACACGAGCGCAGAAACCACTATGAGAACAAAAGAATAGGGTCCTAAAATGTTTAATGAAATCTTGTTTTTATTCAATAACACGAAAGAGAATGTTACTGCAACTACTTTCGCAATTTTTCCCGCTCAAATAACGGCTATATCATATTTAAACTTTTATTTAAAAATTGGGACCAAAAATGAACCTTGACATTTGAGATCATGTTTGACGTTCGCTTAGTTAACCAAAACACCACAGAGCTTTTAGTTTTAACACTGGGGTTGTTCCTATCTGACATTTCGGAAGGGACACGGAAAACAAAGTACAACCAAAATTTGAGTTTAAGCCAAGGGGTGTGACAAAATCTAAAATAAACATGAAAAATGTTTTTTGGACTTAAAACTACCGGAAAACATTAAAAAATTGAGTGAATATGTGTTCTTGGCCTAAACTTAAGCGTTTGGCACTAAAATTGGGACATGGCTTTAGGACCCTATTTATGGTATTGGCTTCGCAGCACCAAACCGTATTCGCGCCTGCTCATGAGATGCGAAGTTTTCTGGATGCGAAGCAAATGTCAAAGACGAAACTATGGGACGGCGGCTGTGATTACTCCTGGCGGCTTTAACAGATGTAAATAAACGGCTAAACTGACCTCTTACACACTTAGTCATTATAGACCATTTCCGTCGGACCTAACACCCCTGTTTTATATTTTTTCTAGATAGACTTTCATTTCTAGCTTACATATTTGTCGGTATTTTTTCATTCTAATCATTTTTGGATTTTTGACGAATTTTTAAAAATTGACTATTTTACCACTTTTTGAGACATGCGGAACGAAAATGGCAACCCTAAGGGTGGTGAAATAATTTCTAAACTGGTAGCCCTATGCTCAGCTGTTATTTACATTTTGAAACGTCAAATCGAGAAATGTAAATATCGCATCACAACAAGTGGCTTCTGTGGCGTGAATATCTGTTCCCAGCCGTCGCCTGGATTTTTGGAGGCATCAATCCCAAATAAGATCACGTCGGAAAATAAGCTGGTCGCAGCTCATGTGTTTATGAGGCCATTCTGTGCAGTTTCAAGTGTGAACGTCAGAACTGAGATCTTAGACGCAGCCGGCAGCAGCACTGAACGAAGCTAGTGATCATTCTCCGGTTCCAGCGATCTGTATCAAATAAAATACTCGCTTCATCTATTTGGCCAAACCTATAGTGAACACTTTCCGGTACTAAACCTGAAAACGGACGCCCCAAAGATTCCCATTAATCTGGCTTTACTTTCCGAAAAGAGATGTGGTTTAGGAATTTTATGTTCAACATGGTCGAGATGTTATGTCCGGAAGTTAAAAGCCAACAAACCATCTGCGATCATCTTATTTATTTATTCATGGTGTCCTCGATATCCCCACCGGACTTGTTTGTGCGCCAATACAGCCTTCATGTCCGGACGCATCATGTCCGAGTTCTACTTCAAGTGCTCCAAAGCCGAAGTCGCTGATGTACAACTATTTGATGGATTCATGCCAACCGAGTTCAACTTCCTGGACGGGGCCAAGCAGCAGATCGTTGTTGAAGTAGAAAAGGTTTTACTGCAGAATGCCTTTTTCGTTCTGACCGCGACCGTTAAGAGGTATTCGGTTAAGAAGACTCCTAGTATGCAAATCGCTCGGAAATACAGATCAAAACTGTGGTCTAGAGAGATGGCTCCTGAAACTCCAGACAAGCATTCCATAACTAATTACAATTCTCGCATACTCTGAGATAACGCCCTAAAAGCCATTGGTAACCACGAGCGTAGCTCGTTGTTTCTGAGCAAATGAAAGAAATAGCATCCAAACCAACATCACGGGCTGGTAGATGTTGATCCTTTCTTCCCCATAGCGTTATTAAATAACATGAAAATTCATTCAAATGCTCAGAAACAACGAGCTACACACATGGTTACCAATGGCTTTTAGGGCGAGATCAGAAGTTATGCGAGAATTACAGGATACTGAGCTTATTATTATTGTATATATTCCAGTATATTTTTGAAATAACTTTGAAACTCTAATTCTATAACTCAACGTCCGAATTTATAATAATATCAATAAATTTCTGTAGATATTTCTATACCTAGTACTTTCAAAACAATTCCTCTCGAATTCATAAAGCATTTCCACTTGGAATCAGTTGAGAAAAACAAATGAAATCTTCAAAGGATTCTCGTCAACATTTTGAATTCCTCTCGAAACTCCTTCCCAAGCTCTTAGGTTGATTTTCTTTTTCACGACCGCCTGTGGATGCAAGCAACCTTTTTTCCTAAATAACCTTGAACTTTTTTTTTGTAAAATAACTGCTTTTAAACGATGCTTCTTGTTTTGCTTTTTTACAGATGCAATTTTGTTTCAAAAACCATAATTTCTTCAAATATTAATACATTTAAAAAAATACAAAAAAGTTTTAATTTCTTTGAAAATTGTTCAACGTACCTATATTGTTAACTATCCAAAATTTTATATGGTTGTAAATTATATTGAAATTTTATGTCACACATTGATACCAGTGTGTTTTAATTCAACAGTACACCTGAATTCTGTTGAATTTAAATTATTCTCATTTTAAAATACTAACTTCTAAATAATGTATTTTATTTGAATGTGATTACTAATTTTCCATTTGTTAGAACAAACACCAAAATTTTCATCGATGATACCACAGTTTTACCTTTTACGACTTCTAAGTTTTTTTGAAAGTATAGTGCTATGGTGCTGAAACTAATACATTCAATTCTCAATAATTTGATATTGAAGGGACCATAGAGTTAGGGAGGTTTCCAGTTATAACCAGTGAAAATGCGATCCAAGAGACCATCGAAGCAGCCATGAAAACTAATTTTTGTATCGAGATACAAAATATCGAGTTAGGGAGAATTTACTAAAATTTTATGAGATCTGATTCTGATTTCTCTTGAATTATAAACACTATTTTAAAAAGTGCTACATATCTGTAAAGTTATCACTTGATTTTGTTAAATTTCAAATATTAAATAGTAAAAAATATATTTTGGGGATTACATCACCAAACATTACCTTAAAAATCAATTAATTAAGATAGTTTATAAGCTTTGTCAACTGTTTCAGATCATATATTACCATTCTTTGAACTAAATGGTTAAAATAATTATCATCTCAATTGAACTACGTGAATTAAGTTTTGAAGTCTAATATTTCACTCTCCTAGTTTCACGGTACTATAATTAATCTCGTAAAAAATCGAAAGTAGTAGATTTTATTTAGAAACTCTCTCGGGCTCTTTAAAGAACTTTCATTGAAACTACTCTGCCAGTTTGGATCCCATAGAATCATCCCCAGAACACCTTGAAGGTTCCCGTTTTAATCACTTGAAAATTTCTGGTGGAGTATGAGATTCTCGCATTTCTTCAATTTTCGGATAGAGTTCAAACTCTTCGTGGTGTACTGCAAACGATGGCACTAATAACATAAATAATTTTAACAACAGGTTTTATGCATTACTTTAGAACAGATACATTCAAAAATTGATGAAGGATCCTGTCTTCTTAACCTTACACGCTCCTACGTTCTTTATGTAGAATGCTTAAGTCATTTAGTCTTCACTACAGGTTCATGTTCGAACATTATTTACCAAGGATCCTGTTAAAGTTTGTTTCGCCTTTTCTTAATGATGCGGTACGCTCCGTCCGTTGTGATCTTGCTCGACGAACGGAATGATTCATCTAGGGATTTCGGTTTCAGTATGACATTGAATGGTTTCTACTAATCCTCAACTTGTCCAGCATCGAAAAGTGTCTCGTGATGTATTTCCGATGATTTCGGGATCAGTGGGTTTCGAGTCTGCTAGGCAATGAAAGGGCGAAAACGATTTAGCTTCGTTGCCGGTTCTCTAAGCAGAATTTGGCAGGAGGAGCACGAGTTGAAGGCTGAAAAATAAGAACAGAAGTAGTATAAATATAAATTAGTATAAATACTGTATTTAGTATAAATACAGTGAGTGGTAGGAGTATAATTTTAAGTTTCCATTGCAAATAAACTTACCACTCTTTTGGCAAGTGCCATCACAGCCGTAGTATGTATTGATGGCCGGAATCTCTTAAGCGTGGTGAAACTTCCGATTGTGGGGCTCTTCGTGGGCTTCCAAGTTAGCTGCTCTTGGTGGCTGCTTTTCAAGTTGGGCAGTTGGTTGATTTTCGCGGGTTCGTGGAATGTTGATCACTACCATTGTCAATCATATTACTGCCTTGGTATTCAGCACTCATTCAGAATATTTGAACAGTTTGTTGATTGAGTTTTGCAGCTGTATCGGGAGCAGCTTCATATTTCAGCCACTGTTTCAAACTCCTCTACCGGCGGCTCACCGGCTTCATTCTGTTCCGGTACTGTATCCATCTACTCCTTCCGGAGTCTCCGGGTTTCTCCGCTGGAGGCTCATCATTTCAAGAAACTAGACTATGGAACTTCCGGAGGTGATTAGGTCCGAACGTAAACATAAACATCAACATGACCACTCATCTGTCAATTTAGCTGATCAGCTGATCAAAAATTCACCTCAAAGTCATCGTGAAACCATAGGGGAAAAAGGGGTCTGACGAAAATCATGAAAAAAATAAATCGTAGGGGACCGTAGGGTCAAGTAGCGTGCCGCCAGTTTTTCATTGTTTTTCAATAGTTAGAGGCTTCAGAACATATGGGTTCCTTAGAAAAGTTTGTTCAGTAAATTAATAGAAAGCTTCTGAGCCAATAATTTTTTTTTACGGAAATGGTCTATTGACGAACTTCAATGAAATGTTCTACAGCTTGTGAAATTTATATTTCGCATGTCGAAATTTGATTGAAAACAGTTTTATTTTCATCAATTCTAATATGCATTACTCTAATTTGGCAATGAATATTAATAAGCAATGTGAATTCTCATTTATTTTGCTGCCAGTTGAGTAAGAAATCAAGAGAGTTTTTATACTTTGTTCTGTGCAATTTTCTCTCACTATGTAAATAAGTTCGCAGCTCCAAACTGAGCTGCGATCGCATTCTGGATTTTACCAAAAAATACAATACGTATCCAGCTTTTTACGAGCGCTAATGGCCGCCACAAAGAAACTCGCTTTCTGGTAGGGACTAGGCGATCTGACATTTGGCTTGGGTCGTTTGATAGCAAATCGATAAGATCGATCAAAAACTTATCGATTAGCTGTCAAACGACCCAACCCAAATGTCAGATCGTTTGATCCCTACCAGAAAGCGAGCCTGATTGTGGCGGCCATTAACGCTCGTAAAAAGCTGGATACGTATATTTTCCTTTATGGTACTTTACCCTTGATTGATGATTAACAGCCTGTTGTCAAAACACACTTGTGTGAGTAAATTGTGAAAATATAAGGTAATAAATGCAAGTGTTTTTGAATAATGAGAAAGTATGTACACAGTTAAAGATAAACATATCCTAGGTTTTTTTTAACTTACCGATAATCTTAATCCTAACCTTAAAACATTAAAGAGTTATTTATTTGTGTCATTTCAGTCGGTTTACAGGCGCTCCTGAAAATAATGGCGGAACTGACAAACCAGGGCAACGTCCGAAAATCAGATCCTTCAAACTTACCGCCTTTGGAGGATTATGCTTCAGTGTTCGTTAAATGGAGGCAAGAATCACCAAACGAGGAAATGGAAGTGTCAGAAGTTCCCTTCGTTTATTGCGATGCGCTACCTTTCGCTGAAGGTACATATTTCGTGGTCATGGAGAAAGGAGCAATAGGGTCCTAAAATGTTAAATGAAATCTTGTTTTCATTTAATAACACGAAAGAGCATGTTACTGCAACTACTTTAGCATTTTTTCCCGCTCAAATAACGTATATATCATATTTAAACTTTAATTTAAAAATTGGATCCATAAATGAACCTTGACACTTGAGATCATGTTTGACGTTTGCTTAGACGACAAAATTACCACAGGGGTTCAACTTTTTAACACCGGGGTTGTTCCTTTCTGACATTTCGGAAGGGACACGGAAAACAAAATACACCCAAAATTTGAGTTTAAACCAAAGGGTGTGACAAAATTAAAAAAAAAATTAAAAAATGTTTTTGGACTTAAACCATCGAAAAACATTTGAAAATTGAGTAGACATATGTTTTTGACCTAAACTTAAGCGTTTGGCATTAAATTGGGATAGGGCTTTAGGACCCTATTGATTGTGGGGAAGACTTTTTCTTAGCGTTGGATTTGCTTCTGAAGGCGTATAAAGTGCTGAATATCAATATTCCTAGCAAAGCTAAGAAGACAATTGACTTTTTCAATGTTTTTGTATATAAAATCATCAAACGCAGCCGAGTAACACGAGTTAACGACCTCTGTGCTCATTTGTCCAAGGCTGCCAATGCACTTCCATAATATGAGAAATTGGAAGAAATATTTGAAAGAAGTTATCAATGAACAACTATTGAATTGAAGTTATCAATAAAGATCTTTTGAATTGAATTTTTGCCAATAACTCCAACAAATTGAAATTGGAACTGATTTGAAAAGGCTTACCATGAATTTTAAAAAACTTACCGGTTTGATTATGTCATTAGAATCCACCCATAACGCGGGTAGATCACCTTTTCGTGGTGCGTTATGGGGTAAAGATCTACCAATGAACCCTAGTCCTGACTGCTTCAAACGAAGAGAACAGGATGCTATAGTAATCAAAGGAACACTATTAGTCCTTGTTACATTTTAACCCTTGTTAAAAGTGACAAGTCTCGGTTTTCCAGTAGCTGAGAATGACCTTGAGACAAGGATAAAAATGAGTTGAAATCAACAAGTTGTTTTCTAATCTTTTATTTATTGTTCTCTAGTTTGAAGAAGTAAGGACTAGGATTCTGATGCATGGACAATATCGGTGTCACTTCCCGACTTTATCAAGGGATCCGATTTTGACTGATAAAGGGGCGCGCCTGCGGAGAGTGTACCCACCACACCCTTCAAGGGTTTAAAAAGCGGAACCTTTCAATTAGAATCCTTTCCTGTGATCAAGTTAGGAATGACAACTGTAAAAAAAACGAATACTTTATCACTTCTCGATAGTGACAAAGTAACACGACATGCACTACACAAAGGACACGGGATATACTACAATAGATCAAATATTGGTCGCAGTGGTTTATGTTCCGAACAGAAAAAAAAAAAATGTCATTAGAATCAGTCACATTTTCAATTTGGTGGAGTTAAAGCACTGTTTTAATTTTTATGATCGATTTTAATCAAAAACGTTAAATGAAGTAATTTTAGAATAGAAAATGATTAGTTTATATGTTAATATACGAAAGTTATACTCCATTCATTATAAGCAAAACCTATACTAAGCCAGTATTGTCCCCAGTTACACCAGGCTTGGGGTCAACCAGGCGAATAGCATTTTAGTGAGCGATTTAAACTATCTAGTTTAGATTTTTTTCAGAGTGTACACGCAAACAAATTTTGTTGTATAATCTACCGAATCCATGGTAGAATTAAGAACTGCACCAACGATTTTCAACCGACTACAAAAATCTGTTAAGTTCACTATAATCTGGTGAAAATCACTGAGCAGTGCAGTAAATTTGACTATGTCCATAGTAGCATCCACTACAAAGCATTGTATTTCAATCCGTGACACCCACCGTACAACACAGTGTGGTCAAAAGTATGATGCTAAACTTCTCAAATCAAGAATGTTTCTAGTCAAAAATACTACAACTCTGGTTAAATCAACCGAAGAAATTTTCTTGTGTAGTGATGTTGACTATGTTTTGGTAGAGTTAACAGATTAATGTAGTCGGTTAAAAATCGTTGGTGCAGTTCTTAATTTTACCATGGATTCAGTAGTTTCTACAATAAAATTCATTTCAGTGTACAGAGGCTCATGCATGAATTGGGTAGAATCGTATCCAGGGCTGCCACATATACAGATTTATCTGTATTACACAGATTTTATTATTCTGACACAGGTTCAATTTGTATGGAACACAGATTTTCTTTCAACAATTTTTGTATGAACACAGGTTTTTTTGTATGGGACACAGATTTTCTAACCGGGTGGATACAGATTTTCTATCAAATCATCTGGCAGCTCTGATCGTATCTCCGTGTCTATAGGCCTATTCACATGACGTCTCAAATCAGCTGATCGGGAAGCACTTTGACAGTTCTTCTATGAGAATGACAGGCCCGTGTTAGCACCGGTCCTCCACCGATGTAAATAAATGCATAGACGGATCTGTCACATGAAAAGGCCTATAATGGTAATGCCTTGTGTAACGCATAGGCCTATTCACATGACGTCTCAAATCAGCTGATCGGGAAGCACTTTGACAGTTCTTCTATGAGAATGACAGGCCCGTGTTAGCACCGGTCCTCCACCGATGTAAATAAATGCATAGACGGATCTGTCACATGAAAAGGCCTATTCGCTCTTTTTGGCTCAAATTTAGCTCGAAGTTCAACTACTCGAATTTAACGAACGCAATCTGTCAAAAATTGGCCCAACTCGCGCAAACAGTTTGTTTTGCTGGTGTGTTTTGATCGTAGAAAAACTTTTTTCACTCTGACCAGTGACTCATCTGCAGCTAGTATTCGAAAATTATAATTTTTGCATAAAGTTATTGTAGAAAAGTGTTTGAAAACAGAGAAAATCGTTAAAATGTTTTCCAGTGGTCCCAACTATACCAAGCTGAAGACCAATCTTCGCTTGGCCGTCAACCGTTTGAAGCTGCTGGAGAAAAAGAAGACGGAACTAGCTCAGAAAGCTCGGAAGGAAATCGCAGACTATTTAATCGCAGGGAAACCGGAAAGGGCCAAAATACGTGTCGAGCACATCATCCGAGAGGACTTCCTGGTCGAGGCAATGGAAATAGTGGAAATGTACTGCGATTTGGTGCTGGCTCGATTCGGATTGGTGACTCAGATGAAGGAACTGGACGAAGGGATTGAGGAAGCGGTCAGTAGTATAGTTTGGGTGGCACCGAGACTGCAGGCCGATGTCCAGGAACTTAAGCTTTGTGCCGACATATTCACAATCAAATATGGGAAACAGTTTGCCGAATCGGCTCGAGCAGCAATTCCTCCCCACAAGGTGTCGGACAAACTGATGCATAAATTGGCCATTCAAGCGCCTCCGAAATTGTTGGTTGAGAAGTATCTGATCGAAATAGCTAAAATTTTCAACGTAGATTATGAACCGGATCCGTTAGTCATGAAAGACGATAAACCACATCCGGAAAATAGCATTTTGATCGATCTGTCGGACAGAAATAACTTGGATGGAGGAATTTCTGGAGGCGCTGGGGGAGGCTCGTCATCTGGTGGAGGTGGAGGTGGAGCCCCAGCTCCGATGGGTTTCATTGGATATCCTCAGCCGCCACCTTTGCCACATCTTCCAACTGTTCCACCAGCGATGCCTTTCCAGTATCCGGTAGGTGCAGATAGAAAATGATCTACAGACATTAGGCGGCATCCACAAATTACGTAACGCTCTAGGCGGAGGGGGGATTAGGCTCAAGCGTTACAAATCGCACAAAAAATTTAAATTTTTCATACAAAAGGCGTTACAAAGGGGGGTAGGGGGTCAAAAATTTCCATTTTCAGCGTTACGTAATTAATGGATGCTGCCTTAAGCTTAGTATGCTGTTTCGCTCAAGAAAAGTAAAGAAATTCCTTGACTGAAAGGGTCAAGAAATTTCCTACAGAGAGCCCCCTTTGAAGTGACATTTCTTCTCAACTGCGTACTGCGATCAGAAAAAAGTGATTTTCATGACCATTTCTTGGGAGAAATTTTCCACGCATCGAGATAGGCGATTCCTTTTCTTGTCAGTAGCAAACCGGCCTTAAAGGCCCATTCAGTCAAGGAATTTCTTTACTTTTCTTGAGCGAAACAGCATACTTAGCTTTAGACAAAAAGTTAAGATAGGTAATATTTTGTCAAAATTCAAATATACATAACTTCCTTGTAAAATGATGAAATTCGATGCGTCCAGAAGTATTTAGCGGTAAATTTTGTATAGTTTCATCAAATAAAAGAACTGGACATGATTACTATTGTCCAACGGAGTTCTAAAGGATTTTCGTAGGGTATTTCAAAAGCTCGACTTTTTCGTCGTTTGTATGTTTTAACTGGTGAGAATTTTTACTTTTCAGAGCTGGTTGCCATACTTAGCCGAGTTGTAAGAGTTAGAGTACAATGCAAAATCATGCTGAAGGAGTCTGGGTTCGATTCCCGGTCGGTCCAAGATCTTTTCGTAATGGAAATTTCCTTGACTTCCCTGGACATAGAGTATCATCTTATCTGCCACACGATATACGAATGCGAAAAAGGCAACTTTGGCAAAGAAAGCTCTCAATTAATGACTGTGAAAGTGCTCTTTGAACACTAAAGCTAAGTATGCTGTTTCGCTTAAGAAAAGTAAAGAAATTCCTTGACTGAATGGGTCAAGAAATTTCCTACAGCGAGCCCCCTTTGAAATAACATTTTTTCTCAACTGCGTACTGCGATCAGAAAAATGTGATTTTCTGGACCATTTCTGCAAAGAAAATTTTCACGCATCGAGATAGGCGATTCCTTTTCTTGTCAGTAGCAAACCAGCCTTAAGCTGCGAAGCAGGCTCTGTCCCAGTGTGAGGACGTAATTCCAAGAACAACAATAAGAAAAGCTGGTTGCATGTCTCTTTTTAAAGACTTGGTCTCTATTTAAATGCAAGTCTCTAAAAAGTCAAAGGAGAGGATCTAAAGTATTTTTTCCCTTATTCTGATTGCAGTAAATCCTAATGCAAGATTCTTCAGGTTCCAGAGAAAATTTCAAAAACTATAACACGACTATTCAACAAGTTCTTCAAGAATCCTAGGGGAAGTCAAGGTCAGGGGAAAAACTTCAGGAAATCTTCTAGTGTTTTGTCCAGAAATTTCATCTGGAATACTTCTTGGAACACCTACAGTGATCTCTCCAGACTTTCTTCTAGAGGTTCCTCTACCAATTCTTCCAACGATTTTTCCAAGGATGCTTAGAGGAATTTCTCCAGCATTTGCTCCAAGAAAAAACGCTACTAAATCCAGTAATTTCCTCAGCGATAGCCTCGACTTTTTTTCCAAAGACTGTACTAGGATATTTGTTGCACTAATCCTTCAACCAAATTCTCCAGTTGTTACTTTAGCAGATCTTCCAAAGATTCCTACAGAATTTATTTTGAGAAAATACACATATACTTATTTCAGCGTTTTTGAATAAATTCGGGTTTATGGTTTTTCTAAGAAACCTGCTAGAATTTGAATCGAAAGAGAATGTAAAATGCGCCTTTATGTTTTTCTTACTTATTTCGTGAAAAACGTTATTTCTAAGGAACATATGTGCATTATATGATTGTAATTTATCAAATAAACTGTTAGGTGAATAAAACTCAGTTTGCTTACATTTGTCAGTTAGGCCGTTAATCTGGTACTGTATTGAATTCTTCTCCAACTTCCTAAAGAGTCTGTGAGCTTTTTCGGAGATACTTGTTCATGAAGGGTTACTTACACAAGTTTCATCAGAAGTTCTGAGTCTTAGTAAAAAATTATGAACAGAAATTAATTTAAACGAGTTTTTTCATACAATTGTGTGTACATTCTGTTAAAAAAATCGTAACTCTTTTACAAGATTTTTTACACTATAGTACTCTTTTTAATGTATTCGAATCCTCTGAGCAGAATCTTTTTTTTTGTATGGTATTCAGTTGGAGCTACCTGACAGCTTAACTTGTCAAGGCTGAACCATCGGTCTGGCTTTTGCCAAGTTTCCCCTCTTTCACTCTACCAGGACCAATACTCAGACGGACTAGGCTATGGTGCCCACATGAACACTGTTTTTTTGTTATTATTGTGACGTGATAGTTTTTGAAAAATACCCATATTCCCTTGCTTCTGAGAAAAGGAAGCATTGTGAAAATCAGCAGCTCCATCAGCATTTGTTTAAAATAGTAGTGTAGTAGTGTCATTACTAAAGTGCTATTCTGATTACTCCTGTCTTTTACGTGAGATTAGAGTCTTAAATGTCAAGTGTCGTCAAGTCTTAACAAAATTAGGCTGTTTAGTAGTAGTTCTAGTTAATTTTAGGTCTTTACTTAGAAAAAAATCATTTTCCTTGTCTGTTCAACAATTTCTCGAAACTAGCAAGAGTACCCTAATGATCAATCTCAACGTCTTACTTTCCATAGTAATTTTATAGTGAATATTTAAGAGTAAAGTTACCTTAGGCTATTTTTACAGTCTCCTACAAGATTCACTTTTCGGTGGCAAATGCAATGCTTCACAACGCCTACTTTCTACTTGTAAATTTTGCGAAAATGAAGCTGAAATCAGATTATTTATACCGTTGCTACAAAAGAGGTATTTCTTATTATGGCAATGTAAAAACCATATTAAAATAAGATTGTCGCCACTTATTTCTACTCAATGAATCTACTAGTAATTTTTCTCAGAGTAATATTCCTTACGTCGAATATGATAACGATGTGTCTAGCTAGCTTATAGTAAGAGTGGCTACGGATCATTCAGGTTAGCAAAAGCAGTTTGCCTTTTATTAATGTCCACTTCGAATAGATTAATTATTTGAAATGGGCATCAATTCTATCAATGACGCAGAATGTCCGTTGGATCACATCCGAGATATTATTGCGTCCATGCCATATAAATTATGACGCGGCTTTAAGCAAAAAATGCCAAAATGTGATACCACTACTACAGGTTACGCCTTTGGTTTCCATCATATGGGCTAATGGATTATGCCCTCCCATCGTGGCAAGGTCGCATAACCAAGGGGAGGATTTCACACTATAGTACTCTTTTTAATGTATTCGAATCCTCTGAGCAAAATATTAATATAAAAACAAAAAAAGTAGATTGGAGTACATACCTTATACCTTCTAATTCCGCACTAATTTGTTTATCTTGTAGCCTTCTCCAGTGTCAGTTACTATTGAACACATTTATCACACTTCCAACCACACTTATCAACATAAAATGGCGGCTATTCATCATATGATACATAGAATGCAAACCCTTTCTTTAAGTGAGACGGAAAAATCGAAAGAACTGGATTATATCTTTGAGACGGCTAGGCTTAACGGATATATGAATAGTACAATACAAGCAGTAATAGGTAGGAGAGCAAGGGAAAAATATAGACAACATATTGAAATATGAAAAATATGACAACACTTACTGCCGGAAAAGAGGATTCAAAAAGAGTAGCGGTGAATTTTGATAAAAAGATTACAAAGCCTTTTGCTAAGAAATTTTGAAAATATGGTATGGTTAATTTGGTTTTCAGCAGTAGGAGTTGTCAGCTAAAATCTAGATTAGGAGCTGAAAGTCTCTTTAATAAAGATAATAATAATAATAATAATAGATTAGGATCAACAAAGGATAAAGTTAATAAACTGAATAGAGCAAGAGTATATAAAATGTCATGTCCCCATTGTAATAAAATCTATATATGACAAACAAAACGAACTCTTTTAGCGTATGACTTTAAATCAAAGGTGACCGAACATGTTTTTCCAGGATGGACATCAAATAACAAGCGATAACATAGACATCGTACGAAGCGTATCTTCATCTTGGAAACTTTAGAACTTTAGAAAGTTTAGAAATTTACACAAAAGCCTTCACTACTTCTCAATAGGGATCAAAGAAGCGGAAGTAAAGGCTGTTTAAGTTTGTACCACAGTTTAAGAGAATATGTATTTCACACGTCAAAGCTGCCTTCTGAATAGCTACATGTTAACTTTTTTATACTTGACTAATATTGTATCTTGACGAAGTTTTGACTAACGGATATTTTGTATTGACTGTATTGTAAAATATGTTTAATAATAATTTCGGCACTAATAAACTATGATGTTCGCCTCGATGGTGATGATGGATTTTTTAATATATTGACGTAGTTATAACTTATTTCTTTTTGTGTGTAGTCTACAGAGGTTTGAGTCCCACGCGCGGTACACACGTATAAACGACTGTTTGATTACTTATCATTTGAATTGAGAATTTAGGCTGATGGATGTTGCCATGTACACTTTTCCGATAGTTTTGACGTCATTGGTGGGGCTATCAATTCTGTCAATGTTTTGGATTTTGTTGAGCTTTCTTGATCACTTAAAACTTATGAAAAAGTATGGTTGAAACCAACAGATTTTTACCATTTTTTGCTGTATAGTATGGAAATATGAACTGTTGTTTATATCTGTTAAAATAATCAGACTATTTATTGTTTGTAAATCTGGTTAACATTGATAATAATTAATTATTTTAAGGATATATCGTCTTGCTCAAACCTTTGTAGCGGGACCATCATCATCATCATCATGAAGTTTGATATCCATATTGAATTGGTCCCTGTTCATGTTCCGTATTGGTCATATCCCCGGGTTACTCGGGGCCTGCCACAGTATATCCACAGACAAACAGACGTAAGACTTAAAACAAATTTCTTCAAAATCCAGCGCCCAGTTTACACCATCATCATCTGGTGAGCATGTTGCACGAAATACTGTTTCATGCAACAAGACCTGCAGATGGCGGTAGTTTGAAATGTCAAATGCAAAGAAAAACAATACGTGCGCCTCCGGTTGTAAGATTTGTAACAGAGCGAATTTGAAATGATCGTCAAATGAGTGGTCGATGATAATTTTGTCAATGTTACATCTGTTTGTCTGTGGTATAGCTAGCGACACTTGGATAAATTGCTTATACTGTTAAATATCGGCCTAAAAATCTGAATTTAGTACTATATCATTTAATTCCACTATAGTTTTTATCCTTTGACATATACGCGTATTTCGACCTCAATTGTAAGGCCGTCTTCAGTGTTGTGTATTAGACTAAGTCGGGTCTACTACACGACACTGAAGGCCGTCTTCAGTTGAGGTCGAAATGCGCGTATCTGTCAGAGGATACAAACTCTAAACTCTATTGGTATTAAATGGTATAGTACTAAATTCGGGTTTTCATCTACTTATAGGAATACTAAACAGCTCGAAGATTTATTATTTAAAAATCTGATCAGGAGTTCGATATGCATATTGACATAATTAAAAGAAAAAGCAAATTGAAAATTTTTCTTTTATTTTTGCGGAAATGGTTATTTTTCCGGGAATCGAATTTAATCGATTTTCAGGAAAGTTACGCATTTTTGAATTTTGACAAAATTTTATCTACCTCAACCGTTCAGTCCAAACCCTGTATCTCAAAGAAAACAATCGGTATATCTTAATTTCCTTCTATCCGTTTCAACAGGGTCCCATCGGGCAACCTTTCGGTACTGCTTCGGCCCCGCCATTCAACTATAATATTCCACCGAATCCTATCGGCCCCGCGGCCGACGAAGAGAAAGATTTGAACATCAACTCCAATTTCATCCATCAGGAAAAGAATTTGCTGGGCGGTGATATCGGTCCACCGCCATCGTATGCATCGCTGAGTCCCGATGATAATATGCAGGTATGGTTAATCTGTCCGTGTAGTGTGTGTAATTTTTTAAATCAATCGATTCTATAACTTTTCCCAGAAAACCTTCCTTAGATAGCAATATATTACGACGGATAATTCGATATAAGGTACCGTGGGGCAAGTGGGTAATAGAAATCGTATAGTTGAGGTTCTTCAAATTCTAAAGACTTTAAATTGAAATAAATGAGGTCGTGTATATTGTTTAACTTGACTCCCACCAAATATAAATGCTAAAATTTATTTTTATATAAAATTGAAAAAAAAAAATACAGGAAAAGTTTTTGGAAAATGTATTTCTACTTTTCACTTGCCCTTGGAGTTGAACAATAAATTGAAAAACTAACATTTATATTTACGATTTCTATTAACTTTAACATTTGCTAAGGAGTCCCAATGAACAATAGCAGAAGTAACATGTAAACAAAGACAATTTTATTCTTGCCCATTTAATTAGTTGTGTTTGTTGAAATAATTCGACAACAAATTTTGTGGAGCTTCAAATAAATATTTTGAACAAGATTTTTAAAAACTTGGATGTTTATAGTTTTTTTTGGGGAATTATGTAATCTGGGGAGAGAAATTGTGACGAACGTTTAATAGTTATCTGGACAATGTTACAGAATCAAATTCCTCTATCCTATTCAACTTCTTTCTATCTTCCTGAGTTAATGAATTTCCTTTACTCAAATGTCTTAATTTTCGGATCGTTGTAAGTACAATTATAACGGAAATATCTGAGATGTACTCAAAATGTGAGCTTTCCCCATATTCGTGTCAACAAACTATTTATTAACACTTGATTTGGGGCCTTTCATTGCAGAACTCTTCAAAACCAAAACCGCAGCCACGCTCGAAGATTTCGCCTGAAATGAATTTCCCAGTGCTGCCCAATGTGCCGGCCGATTTGCCAGACGTTCCCAATGATAACAGTCCCGCCGGTGGTCAACAAGACGACAACGACGAAATCGACTTCGACGAGCTATCCAGACGATTTGAGGAGCTTAAGAAAAGGAAGTAGTCTCCTTCAGGTGAGATTCGTAACAATAATTCATTATTTATCTTTTTTTTGTGTGGTAATTCACTACATATATACTTTCTGCGATATCGGTCACGCTATAAATATATGTTTATTTGTTAGGCATAAAAATGGTTATACATATTTTCGGCTGAATATACAGCATAGCTATTAAAAAGTAATGATAAATGTGTTTTTTTTTTCATCCGAACAATTTATCTTCTCTGTGGATCGCTCATCTAGAACTTACTAAAGATCTCATCGATAACGGACTTAAAACAATGCGGATCATTCCATACCATACCATATGCTTTTAACTACTACACGCTATGTCTGAAATAGAAGACATCGGACTTTTTCTCGCCAGAGATCAGTATTTGGTAAAATTTTGCGTAGCGTAGGTATGATAGGCAAATAGTTTCAACACTTAATAAATCGCACTTGCTCTGCGCGCGTTTGTAGTATACATAAGATGGATGGATATGGGTTATAAAAAAGTCTGCGTGATCTGTAAGGATTTGAATTCGAAACTTGTAACCATTTGAGTTATTGGGTCACCAAGTGGCTCGATAGCTTAGTTGGTAAAGCGCTCGTCTAGCATACAAGAGACCAGCACGTGGATTATTTTATAATTCACCCATAATTTATCCATGTTCAGCACGCAGATAGCCATGCGTAATGAGTTAATTAATCTATTTCTTGAATTGGAACATCGAATTGTTAAAAGATCCAACATAATGGTCAAAACGTGTTGAATTGCAATTGTGATTTGGTTTCTAAGTTATAAATTTTTATTATTCAACAGCAACCCATATTTAAAACCATTATGATCCCAAATTTTGCTTAGCAGTTGAAAGCTAACTTCTGATAATTAGAACCTTATCTATAACATCAAGCATAAAAATTATAAGGGTAATTAGTTGTTGAGAAACTAAGTAATCGATGACTGATTAGAAGTCTTGCGTAGCAACCAGTTTGTTACTGGGGACCTAGAAGCTAATTTGTAATTCACTCATGTACTAACCACCAACCAATCAAGACGTTTTTCAATAAAAACTTGTTCCTTGTTCTTCGAAACCACTCCGTATTTTCTCTGAACACAAGAGGTTATGGACCCTGCACGGCGAGAATCAGTCTATGGTATCCCACAATTTTCTGGAACTGGCTACGAAAACTGGAAGTTTCGCGTTGAAAAGTTCCTGAAGTCGGTTGGTTTACTGGAAGTCCTGAGTCAAGATGTTCCTGAAGCTGCTCCAGAAGCAGTCAAGTTCATCGAAAAGGATAGCAAGGCATCGAATTGGATTATCGCTTTCGTTCATGATGACCTAATCGACCTGATTCGTGACAAAGAAACTGCGAAGGAAATCTGGACTACTTTGGGTAACGTGTATGCGAAGAAATCTGTTTCATCGCAAACGCTAATCCGGAAGCAACTGGCGAAGCTGAAAATGACTGAAGGATCGTCGGTGAAGGACCACCTGAAGACTTTCGACGAACTAATTCGGCAGTTAAGATCGGCTGGCGCTAAATTGGAAGAGGGTGATCTAGTTTCGCAACTGTTCGTCACACTTCCGGAGTCCTTTGATCCCCTGGTGACCGCATTAGAGAATCTTGAGGAGGACAAGCTGACGCTGGATGTAGTGCGAGAACGTTTACTAGCAGAAGAGCTGAAGAAGAATGATCGGATGACAGATGGCGAAGAAACGCCTGCAGCATTCGTTGGATCCAAGCAGAAGATCTGGAAATTTAATGGAAAATGTAACAAATGCTTGAAACCAGGACATATGGCCAAGGACTGCAAGCTGAGGAAATCGTTGGACGATTCTGACATGATTTGCGATGGAGAAGCGATTGTGTTTATGGCAGAATCTAAAGCGAATGAAAGCAGCAGACAGAAAATTAGTTTCAAGCTGGATTCAGGAGCTACAGATCACCTTGCTAATTCAAAGGATTGTTTCACGACGTTGGAGAAACTACAGCGACCTGTGAAGATTTGCGTTGCTAAGAATAATCAGTCGATTGTTGCCTGGCACAAAGGAGCGATTGTTGGAGTGAATCGGAATGGTGTTAAGATGGTAATAAACGATGTGTTCTACGTGCCGGAGCTAAGGGAAAATCTACTGTCGGTGAAGAAAATGACTGCGTCAGATGTCAATGTTATTTTCAAGAAATCGGCGGCTGAAATACAACACCAAGATACAATCGTCGCTGTTTGTCCGTTGATAGGAAGCTTCTACGAATTGGAACTGATCACCAGCATTCCATATTGTGAGAAGAAACGTTTGAGCGCTGACGATGCATTCGAACCAGAGGAGGAAGAAACGATGGATAATTCTGCGATCGAATCCTGCGATGAAGCTGAGGCAGAATATTTCCTGGAAAAGATATCTTCGATACCACGTCCTTATCAAAACTTAGAAGCGAGAAACAAGAGCCGCAAGAAGCAGAGGTATGTCAATTCCAATAAGATAATCAACATTGGATCCGGCCATCGGTTAAATCTTACAAGCATGAGCGCAGTAGATGAGAATCATGACTTCGAAGGCAAACTTTTGAAATCTTCAAGTGTGATCGACCGATATGTGGCAGATAAACGCAAGACTGTCCGATTAACAGGGGGTGTTGAGAAACTAAGTAATCGATGACTGATTAGAAGTCTTGCGTAGCAACCAGTTTGTTACTGGGGACCTAGAAGCTAATTTGTAATTCACTCATGTACTAACCACCAACCAATCAAGACGTTTTTCAATAAAAACTTGTTCCTTGTTCTTCGAAACCACTCCGTATTTTCTCTGAACACAAGATTAGTACATTCAATTTATTCGAAAAAGTGCCCCGAGGCCTCCACATTTGTAAATCCGGTTCTGCGCCTGAGACATCCTGGCTACGTGAATGTACGGTTGTATATGGCCTGGAAATACAAATAGTTTTCACTGGAAGTAACAAGTATGACGTTTGATTTAATAGTACTATGTTCAGACTAGAGCTTTTTTTTTTACCAATAAAGTTCTTTTTTTCAGGGAAGTATCTTGGTTTGTAAAAACGTACCTACCTTGATACCTTGATGGCTACAGCGTAGCGTCAAGCCATTGCCGGGCGTATAGTAGAGCTCCATCTTTGTCGGTCTTGGGCGAAACTTCTCCAGTTGCCCCGAACATTTAGGGTCGCCAGGTATTCTTCCACTGCGTACAGCCAGCGTATTCGTAGTCTTCCCCGAAGCCGCCTACCTCTACCTGGTTCTCTGCTGAATATTATTTTCGCAAATCTTTCTTCCGACATTCGCACTAAGTGACCAGCCCACTGCCGTATTTTATACGCTTGATAACATTCGCATCTTTGTACACTTGATACAACTCGTGATTCATGCGTCTGCGCCACATACCAGCTTCCCACCGAGTATTGTCCGCAGCACTTTACGCTCGAAAACACCGAGAGCTTTCCGGTGTGACTCTTTCAACGTCCACGCTTCGTGCCCGTAGAGAGCCACCGGAAGAATCGATGTTTCATACAGGGCGAATTTTATCTCCGTTTACAAGCTGCGGGACCTAAGTTGGTTACGTAGTCCGTAAAAGGCCCTATTCGCAGCCGCAACACGTCTTTTCACTTCGCGGGAAACGTTAACACCTCGTCTGCACTTGATTTCGAACCATCCAGCGTAGCACGTATTAACCTAATTAGTTTCGCCGGAAAACCATTCTCAGACATTATCTGCCAAAGCTCATTTCTTTTCACTGAGTCGTACGCCGCCTTGAAATCAAAAAACAGATGGTGAGTCTGCAAGTTATACTCCCGGAATTTGTCTAAGATCATTCGCAAGCTAAACATCTGGTCCGTTGTCGAACGGCCCTCACGAAAACCAGCTCGGTATTCGCCGACGAAGGACTCCTCGAGCGGTCTCAGTCTGTTAAACATGATGCGCGACAGAATTTTGTACGCCGAGTTCAGCATGGTAATTTTCCTGTAATTGGGTCCTAAAATTTTTAATGAATTCTTGTTTTTATTTGATAACACGAAAGAGCATGTTACTGCAACTCCTTTAGCAATTTTTCCCGCTGAAATAAAGACTAAATCATGTTTAAATTCAAATTTCAAAATTTGGTCCATGAATGAACCTTGACACTTTTGATCATGTTTGACGTTCGCTTAGTCGTCAAAAACACCACAGGGCTTTTAGTTTTAACACTGGGGTTGTTCCTATTTGACATTTCGGAAGGAACACGGAAAACAAAATATACCCAAAAATTTGAGTTTAAGCCAAGGGGTGTGACAAAATCTAAAGAAACATAAAAAAATGGTTTTCGGGCTTAAACCAACGGAGAACATTAAAAAATTGAGTAAACATGTGTTTTTGTCCTAAACTTAAGCGTTTAGCACTAAAATTGGGACAGGGCTTTAGGACCCTATTGGCACACTCTAGTCTGTGCCCTTTCTTGTAGATAGGACGTATGAGGTCATCCAACCAGCCGGTGGGCAATTGGGTCCTAAAATTTTTAATGAAATCTTGTTTATATTTAATAACACGAAAAAGCATGTTACTGTAACTACTTTAGCAATTTTTAGCTCAAATAATGGCTATATCATGTTTAAACTTGAATTTAAAAATTTGGTCCATAAATGAACCTTGACACGTTGGATCATGTTTGACGTTCGCTTAGTCGACAAAAACACCACAGGGGTTTTAGTTCGACCACTGGGGTTGTTCCTATCTGACATTTCGTAAGGGACACGGAAAACAAAATACACCCAAAATTTGAGTTTAAGCCAAGGTATGTGACAAAATCTAAAAAAATGTTTTTTGGGCTTAAACCAACGGAAAACATTAGAAAATTGAGTAAACATGTGTTTTTGGCCTAAACTTAAGCGTTTGGCACTAAAATTGGGACAGGGCTTTAGGACCCTATTCTTCGTCCTTCCATACCTTCAGAAGTACTAGGTGGATCGACTGGTAAAGCTGCTCACTTCCGTGCTTGAGAAGCTCGACCGGGATCTCGTCCTTCCCAGCAGCCTTACAGTTATTCAGCTCGCTGATAGCCTTTTTAACCTCTCCTTTGCTCAACTAGGGTTGTCATGTCTATTACGGCTTAACCAGCCGACGGTGTTTTGAAAATACCTGAAGGTCGTAGACACAAAAGTCAATTTGGACAAATCTTACATCTCAATTTGTCCAAATTGACTCTCCTATGGTCTGGTCCACAGCTTGATCGTGATCATCTATGTTCATCCTGTTCCTCGCTACATTTCCATGTTCATTGCTGAAAGGGCTTGTTCATTTATTTCATAACGCTAAAAATGGTCATTTTAGACACCCACCCACCCCCTTGTGACGCTTTTTGTATTGATATTTTTCTGTTTTTGTACGAGCCGTAACACCACAAGGACACCCACCCACCCCCTCCAGCGTTATGAAATTTGTGAATGAGCCCAAAGTGCTCCTTCCAGCTGGCAGCCACGATCATTGCACATGGCGGGCACTGGTACGGTATTGTGCCGCGCACCATTGACCGTTGCATAGAATCTCCGCATATCATTCCTTTTCACTTTACGCTTTAGTTCGAACTTCCAACATATTTTGATTTTGTGATAAAAGCTGATTATTTTTTACTAAAGTTTCTATATTATTGCTACCGTCGATGGGGGTGACAATGGATCTAGGGGGTGAGATTGGGTCTAAACGGAAAATTATGATTTATGAAATATTTCAGCTAATAACGCTGAAATCACTAGATCATTCATATGTTAGGGAACACATTATTACACATAATTCATCACAATATACATTTTTAGAATTAGTAGTTTTTGTTTACTATATCAATAAACTTGTATGTTGAAACTAGATAAAATTTACAACATTAAATTTCTCCTGTGCAAAGTATAACCACAGACAAACAGACGTCACACTCTCATCATTGGCCATCGACCACCTTTTTAACGGTCGGTTCAAAAATATGGTAGGTGGCCGATTCACCACCCGCCCCAAGTAACCACAAGCATTATAACATTGCACGTATTCTACTGCATATCAACAACATTGATGTAACATTGCTTTTATTCGACATATTTCAAGAGTTGTCAAGCAATAAAGCATTAACTCTACATTAGAAATGTATCAATGCACTAATATCACCTTATAAATTGCACTGCTGCACTAATGTTACTTTATAAATTGCATCATTGCTTTATCGTCGTTTTTGCATTAGTGCAACTGTAAAACGGCCCTTTTCCACTTTTAAACTACTTTAATGGTAGGCTTACGGCAATGCAGCTGCTTTATATATGCAATAATATAATGCTCCATGGTTACTTGGGGCAGCGCTCACATCGTTTTTGTTCGTGTTTGACGTTTGCACAATACCGCCATCTGTTGGCCTATCGGCCAAACACACCGATTTTAGCATTGGGCGTACATGTCCTCGTGACTATGATTTTGATCGACATTTGTTCTAAGTGTTACGTCTGTTTGTCTGTGGTATAACGCATGTTCTTTAACCTCTATCGTTGTATTAGTAGAAGATTGAAAGTCCTTTCATTACACTTCACAAGTATTTTCCGGAATCAAATTGATTTTTCCACAAAAATTTCATTTTTTTCGGTGCGACATTCGGTAAAACATTGAAAATGGGGGTGAGATTGGGTCAAGCAAGAACGATAGTAAATGAAATTGCAAGACCACTTTTTGACATTTTACGGTGCCGGGTGTTCTCATTTCTCATTAAGATGTGTTTATTCTTTCTAAATACAGCATCTCTGAACATCAACAAGTCTACTTGAGGATTCCGTGCATTGAATAACAATGCAACGCATTTTGACAACTTCTCAAACCAGCAACTGTGTTTCGTGCGCAGCACCATCGTAAAATTTTATCAAATGGATTTTTTTTCATATAATAGAAACATCTCACGAAAGTACGAATGAGTTGGATCGCTAAAATACCGGGATTATGACGTCAACATCTGCCTGAAATGTATTGATCGAGTAATGTCGCACCGAAATTTAACTATTTGCGAAGGTTTAAAATAATCACTGTTTCAGTACACCTTTGGGAAAACTGAATAGGCTTTATGGCAATGGGGATGAGACTTTGAAGATAATTTGAGAGAAACAAAACAGGTATATTTATGTAAACTTAACGATAAATGTTGGATCTCATATATTTTCTCATAGCTATTCAAATTTTTGGTCAAATCGTTTTTTCAAGTGGGTTTATCATACTTGTGAAACATCTTAGATATCTTTTCGTCTTGTTTGCATCGTATTTCATCAATATTTTTCAGCTGTGAATGGTTTTGCAATAATATTCTCAAAAACAAGTAATTTCAATTCCAGTGACCCAATGTCACCCCCTCTATGGGGTGAGATTGGGTCATTTTTCATTCACTTGTAGTGCCGCTGTGAATAAATATTTTTCAATAATTTTTTAAAAGGTTGTTAATATACCATCAAAGTACATACACACCAAATTTGAAGTTTATTGGAGCTAAATTGCGATAGTTATTCAATAAACAAATCGTACATATGCCTTTTTGACCCATTGTCACCCCCAACGACGGTATGGCGAAATGCACCTAAGAAATTGTATCTTGGGATAGAATCCTTTTTTACGGACTACAGCTAAGTATGCTGTTCTGCTCAAGAAAAGTAAAAATTTCTATCCAAGAAATGGTCAAGAAATTTCCTACAGTGAGCTCCATTTGAATTGACATTTCTTTTCAACTGCATACTGCGATCAAAGAAAAAAGCTTTTCTTGAGCATTTCTTGCAAGAAATTTCCCACGCATCGAGATAGGCGATTACTTTTCTGTTGAAGTGCATACTTCGCTTACGTCTTTCTTCTCTATACAGGAGTGAAATTGGAATTTCAAAACCAAGAGCGTTACGTTGGCATGATGTATTTTAAATGTTTATAACTTGATTAGCACCTCAATCGAAAGACAAGACTTGATGTCGTTTACTTACTGAATCCCACATACCTGTCCAAAAAGTTTAATAACTGTTTTTAAAGAGAACGTTGATTTCAAGCTAATCTATAAATAGGGGTGCTAGAGAAAAGATGATGTCATTTGCTTTTCACTCTCCGTTTGGATCACATCTCAGCAGGCAACAGGTTGGCTTGCTCTGACTGGCAGTGTTGCCACATTTTTTCCAAATCTCATCTGTGTTTTCGGCCAAAAATATCTTTTTTATCTTGAGTCAACCTCCAAAAATCGTGGTAAAAATCTGTGTTGTGCAAAACTATAATAAAAAACATATTTTAGATCGAAAAGAGCCTTTGTAAACTTATTATGGCGATCTTTGGCATGTCAACAAGTATTAATTTGAACTAATTCTTGAAAAAAAAATAAATAAACAAAGTAAAGGCATTTCTGTTTTGTATCTTCCAAAACTGTGCCCTAAAGTCGTGAAATATCCTTAAATCTTATAAATCTTTTTTATCTAAAAAATCTGTGATCTGTGATCACAGATATCTATAGGCAAGAACAGGAAAAATTCATAAGAACACTAAGCTGAGAAGCAGGCTCTCTCCCAGTGGGGACGTAACGCCAGAAAGAAGAAGAAGAAGAGTCATACAATATCTGGTTTACTATGAATAATTGATAATACGGAAATTTGAGGAGGTTTCCGAGGACGCTGCTGCAGTGCCATTACGGTGCAATAACAGCATTATGCTCATCCTGTGCATCCCTTGCCAAGACATCCGTTTCATATAGCCTATTTTCCAGATCAGAAAGCGAAGAATACGAAAAGGAGGAGCATCTTCTGCTATTCTAAGGGTATAAAGCATAACTCTTTCGTTGAATTCGGTTTTATTCTTATTTCGCTTTCGAGCTGGTAAGAGATCCGCCGAACCTGCTCAGCTCCTCGTTACCTGTACCACAGAGCTCTTGATCATCAAGCTGCTGCAAATCCAGCGTTTGTGAAATCGCTCAAGATTTGTAGATTTTCTCGTGCTTCCAGAATTGGCTGCAGGAATCGGTGCGCCAACGCAAGATTTGTTCGAGATGACTGAAGAAAATCAGCCAAATCCGCTCGTAGGAGGGTTTATTCACAAATTTCATAACGCCAAATTAGGTAATTTTTGACACCCTCTCACCCCCTTGTAACACATTTAGTATTGTAACGACACGACAGTCCGAATCGCGAATGGGGACAAGCAATTGAAATCTACCGGTTAAACAAATAAACTTATTTATTTTATGTGTTTTAATAGAGAGTCAATAATGGCGATGTTGCTCTCGTGGTTGCACTACTTATTCTGGCACGTTCGCCGAGTGAACGCATCGTCGGCGGAAGTGTTCTCGTTGCGGTTGGTAGCGTCCAGTGCTGCCAGGTTATAACAGCTCTCCCTCGGGTAAGAAGTTTCTCCACAACGTTAGAGGTCAAGCCGAGTAGGTGGACGAATAGTCCTCCCCGAGCGTCGCAAACCTTGATCCACCAACAAACCACCTGAACCCGCTGGTCTCTGGGTCTCAGCATGATCCGCCGCAATGGATACCGGTGCAGTTGAAGATCGGAAAGGAGTAGCAGGTTTCGCGGTAACGTTGGGTGAGGATAATGGAACGTTTTCGTCATGTATATTGTCAGAGTCATGCTGAGCACTTCCAGTTCCAGAAACTGTAGGCTCAATCGGAGTTATTGCGACAGTATGGCCTTGCACATGTTCAGACCGGTCACCGCGTGCGGAAAATTCGGACGTTGAAGAGCTCGCAATCCCTTGGCCAATGCTTCGTAACTGGTTAATATGGCGTTTCCAAACACGACCGTCATCTAGTAAGATTAGGTAATGCAATTTACCTAGACGTTTCTGGACAATACCGAACTCCCATTTGTTGTCATGGACATACTCACGTGCGGATACCCTAGTACCTAGTTCTAGCTCACGGAATCGACCTAGGGCTTCGCGAACATTCGAATTGCTGGACGGAATCATCAGATCTATACGGGAGCGGATTTGACGACCGTACACCATAATTGAAGGGGAAAGTCCTGTAGCAGGATGAATCATTTTTCTGTACGACATCAGTATGGAACACAACTCACCATGAATTTGGGATCGATCACAGTCGATGGCCTTCAGCTTTAATTTCATTGTTTGAATGAATCTTTCTGCCTGGCCATTTGTGGCTGGATGGTAGGGTGCGCTAAGCTTATGAACGACACCATTCATTTTTAGAAACTTCGCAAATTCACACGATGTGAATTGTGGACCATTATCACTAACAAATACAGAGGGAAGACCGTATGTACTGAAGAATTGTCGACAGGCTCGAATCGTAGTTTCTGTTGTCATGTTCTTGACAATATGGACTTCAGGCCACTTAGAGTAAGCGTCTATGATGATAAGATAGTAGTACCCCATGAAAGGGCCTGCGTAATCCGCGTGTACGCGTTGGAATGGTTCAGACGGAGACTCCCAACAGTGATACGAGATTTTAGGAGGATTTGATCTAGTAGCCTGACATGAAGCACAATTGTTGACAAGATTTTCAACATCTCTGTCGATGCCTTCCCACCAACAATAGCCTCGTGCTAAGGATTTGATCCTGGAAACACCAAAGTGTGTCGAATGTAATTCATTGAGCACTTTCTGCCTGAGGGACGGGGGAACGTATACTCGAATACCTCTCATAATACAGTCTCTTTGCAGATTAAACTCTTCCTGATTGATGCCGAAGCGAAACCTGGCGTCAACCGTTCTACCGGATCTCAAACCGCGAATCAACTCTCGTACACTACTATCAGCAAGAGTAGCAGATCCTAAATCTTCCACAGTTAAGGGCAATGTTTGAATGGAGTTGATCTCGATAGCATCAGGCTCCTCAATTTCGTTTTCGGGATCAGTTGTAGCAACTGGCAGACGTGACATGGCATCAGCATTGCAATGGTCAGATGAACGGCGGTATCGAATACAATAATCGAAGTTTTGAAGAAAAGCAGCGTAATGTTGCATACGCATAGCCGTCATCGTCGGAAGACCTTTACTTTTAGAAAATATCTGGCTAACTGGCTTGTTGTCGGTCACCAAAGTGAACCTACGTCCGAAAAGATATTGATAAAACTTGCGAATGCCAAATACAATGGCATAGGCTTCTTTATCAATCTGCGAGTATTTTTGCTGAGTGCGAGTCAACGTTTGAGAAGCGTACTGCAGTGGTCGCTCAGTTCCATCCGGGAACCGGTGACTCAGTACGGCACCGACGCCGTAGGGGGAAGCATCGGTCGCAAGCACAAGAGGGAGCGTCGTATCAAAATGGACCAGAAACCGATCAGACTGCATTTCCTTCTTTACGAAATTGAAAGATTTATCGCACTCTTTTGACCATGCAAAAGGGACATCATCTTTGAGGAGATTATTCAGTGGATACAAAATGGTACTCAGATTGGGGAAGAAGCGCACTTGCTCTTTGTCGGTTGGAACCGGCATGCTTTGAATAGCATCTACCTTCGATTGCAGCTTATGGATACCACATTTATCCACCGAGTATCCACAGTATTCGATATTACTCGCGAAAAACTCACACTTATCACGATTGGCACGCATTCCATGTGCCTCCAATCGTCTCAGCACTTCCTCCAATCTACGCAAATGAGATTCATCATCAGGCCCTGTAATACGAATGTCATCTATGAATACCGTGACCCCAGGAATGCCCTGCAAGATCTGCTCCATCAGCCTTTGAAACACAGCAGGAGCGGAAGCCACACCATACATCAATCTGGTTGGCCGATAAAGCCCCTTATGTGTGCTGAGAGTAAGTAGCTTTCTGTCCTCATTCCGGACTTCAAGCTGTAAATAAGCCTGCGATAAATCAATTTTGGAGAATTTATCTCCCCCCGCAACAGTTGCGAATAATTCCTCAACAGTTGGTAGTGGATGCTCGTCTACGAGCAAATGGGGATTGATGGTAACCTTATAATCACCACACAACCTCACCTTGCCAGCAGCTTTCCGAACTGGGACAACTGGCGTAGCCCAATCAGAATGATCAACTTTCTCCCAAACACCATCCTTAACGAACTTATCAATTTCGGTTTCAACTGCATTGCGCACAGCAAAAGCAACTGGTCTATGCTTAATGTACACTGGCTGTGTACCAGCACGCAGGTTGAGTGAAGCCTGAACCCCAACAATTTTACCAGTATTTCCGTTGAAAACACGAGAGTATTTGTCCAACAAGCATTTCAAAGTACTGGGAGTCGGTTTACAAGAAAGATCAGTATGGGAAACAGAATGTACACCGGGTTTGAAAACGCTATTGAAATCGATATTCAATCGAAGCAACCAATCACGACCCATTATTGGATGTCTGTTAGAATCCGCCACATGTAAGGGTAATGTGAGCTCATCACCGTTCGACATTACTTTAACAAAAATTTTACCGGGAATGTTAATATCAGTATCGCAATAACTCACCAGTTTTGTCGCAGTCGTGTGGATAGGGAAGTCCTTAAAGTACCGTCGTTGGTCGTGGGAACTGATGAGGGAAACTGGTGAACCGGTATCCACCTCGAAGGTCAGCGTCCTCCCATCAACCTTGAGATCCAGCATGAATTTATCAGCAAACCCCGGCGTGCTTCGCAAGTGGAAAACATCCTTAATCACGGTCGAGTCTTCAATATGGTGCGTAACAGCCTTCTCCGACGACTTCTCCTTGTTGCTACGCAGCTTGGATTGGCAAACTTTCTCCAGGTGCCCCTTCCGTTTGCAGAAATTGCACACTGTTGATTGATGCCTGCACTTGTTGGCAAAATGGTCTGCGTCACCACATCGATAGCAAGCCCGCTCCTGGCTCGCAGCCACCGGCTTTGGTTTCGTCTTCGGTGTAAATGGCTTCGCACCGGATTTCTTCTTCTTCAGCCTTCCGTGTTCC
This sequence comes from Aedes aegypti, assembly GCF_002204515.2. Lineage (NCBI taxonomy): Eukaryota > Metazoa > Arthropoda > Insecta > Diptera > Culicidae > Aedes > Aedes aegypti. The sequence continues at coordinate 206,310,280 of NC_035108.1, forward strand.
AGATACTGGATCTCCGTTTTCGTTGAGCCGTGCATTTCATCCGTTCCTCTATGAGACATTTCCATGCCGAACGCAATTTCCTTCGCCTTGACTAGTGTCAAGTCGCGTACCTCCAGTAAGCGGGATTGGATGGTACGATTCCGCAAACCAAACACAAATTGGTTTCGGATGGCAGTATCCAGGTGTGCACCAAAATTACAGGTCTGTGCAAGTTTTTCCAGATCCGTAATGTAGTCACACAGCGCTTCGTGGTCCAGCTGCTTCCGGCAGATGAATTTGTAATTCTCCAAAATCTCCAGTGGAGCCGGACTGTAATGCGACTTCAGCAGGGTAACGATGTCGTCGTACGTTTTGGTGTCCGGCGACTCGTTCTTCAATTTGTTGCACAAAACATCGTACGTTGAACCACCCATGTAGTGCAAGAGGTAGTCCCGCTTGTCCTCCGGAGCAACCTTGTAGATCCGGAACGAAATTTCCAAGCGCTCCAACCAGCGATCAAACTTGGCGGTTGCCGCGTTGAAGGGCTCGAAAGTGAACGATGCCGGCATTGCATTGCCAGCAACAGCAGCAGCATTAGCAGCAGTCGATGCAGCTCGCGGATCGGGAGGCGCCATGTTGGCAAAACGAAAATTACTTGCACGCCGAAAATGGTCCTTTCCTCCTTCTCGTCGCCAAAATATTGTAACGACACGACAGTCCGAATCGCGAATGGGGACAAGCAATTGAAATCTACCGGTTAAACGAATAAACTTATTTATTTTATGTGTTTTAATAGAGAGTCAATAATGGCGATGTTGCTCTCGTGGTTGCACTACTTATTCTGGCACGTTCGCCGAGTGAACGCATCGTCGGCGGAAGTGTTCTCGTTGCGGTTGGTAGCGTCCAGTGCTGCCAGGTTATAACATTTAGTATGAATATTTTTCGAATTTTGTGTGAGCTGTAACACCTCAAGGGCCCGAAGCACCCATCGTCATCGCCACCGTAAACCTCAACGGACGAGGAGGATTCCAATATGTGCACCGTCAAAATGTGCGTCCGTGTTACTCGTATCTCACCGTTCAATATGAAAAAAAAAATAGTTGGTGCCGATTGTGCATAATGGGGATGGCTATCACGCATACTAAATATATTTTCGTTTGAAGCTCTCATTTTCGAGAAATTTTAAATGACATGCCTTGCCACATACAACAGAAAATCATTAAACTTCTGCTGATCAAATGTGAACATGCACTAAGTAGGCAATCTTTTGTACTTAACCAGCACTTAACCACCGCGCTGCTGCTGTTGTGATCGAAAAGCGAGATTTTTTCACCAGTGTTGTACAAAATACAACAGCGCGACGGCTAAAGTGTTAAACAAAATGAATGATATTTGAGACGCTTCCTATCACGTTCTTTCATTATGAGTGAAGAACTAATGCGATTTTTTTTTACCACTTAGACTTTAGTCACAGACAAACAGACGTAACACTTAGAACAAATTGTGATTAAAATCATAGTCACGAGGACATGTACGCCCAATGCTAATATCGGCGTGTTTGGCCGATGGGCCAACAGATGGCGGTAGTGAGCAAACGTCAAACGCGAACAAAAACGATGCTAGTGCTGCGAGTGGTGGATTGACCACCTACCATATTTTTTAATCGACCGTTAAAAAGGTGGTCGATAGACAGCGATGAGAGTGTGACGTCTGTTTATCTGTGCTTTAGTGATATGAATTTCGTCTTTCTCAGATTTCGATGCCTCTTTTTGATTACCGCCGCCCAGCGATATTTAAAACTGGAAAGGCTTTTTTTGGCTCTTTTTCAGTGGTACTAAAAACGAAATCCTGAAGCAAAGAAAGCACTGTGAAATATGTACTAAACACAAAAAGTTATGTTAGTGTTTAAGAACGAAATAAACAGTCGTTACCCTATTATCGGCCCGTTCATTGTTTACCATTTGCTCTTTGTTCTCGATTCACCAGCTGGTCTGATTTACAGTGTTTACACAACAAAACCATTTAGTCATCCGATGTTTACAGTCATCGTCATTGTTCTCACGCTCCAGCTGGTCGTGTTATCGTGTCAAAACCAGTTGGTAGTGACTGAAATCAATGATGACAGGTAAATGGTGTTTGAAAATGTACCATCAGTACACTATTGGCCGCTTCTCAATTTCATGAAAGCGTGGCCACCTTGGACGGCCGAGAGGGGGAACTCCGTGACGTTTAGGGCCTCCGGCCCGAGATATTGGTCCTACTAGAGGTCAGGATCCTTAACTTTTAGGCCCGGAAGCCTAATGGCTTCACGAGCCGAGCCGTGTGCTGGGCGGAAACAATGGCGAAACAAAAGGTCCTATTGGACAAAGACAATAACAAAGTGTTCACTCGGAACGGTGCAGGATAGGCTTTTTACCTGAGCGAATTCTTCCCAAGCATCCACTTAGCTCCTGCTAAGGGGGGGTTGTTGCTCACTCTGCATAACACTGCACTTAAAAACAGGTCTTTAGCACACGGACGCCTGATATTGAAAGAGGCCAGCTATTGGCAATGGCCGTTCTTTCCAAATTTTCGTTTTCCCACTTTCCGTCATTCCAATGATTTTTAGCTTTAGCCATCCTTTCCGCCATACTGCAGCATTAGTAGCGAATAAATCTATTTGCAGCGGTACTGAACCCTATCACTCCTGTGGTATTTCTTCTGTTCTTGCACAAGAAACGTGAAGGGTCAAACAAACAACAATATAAATAAAAACAAAAATCCACAATTTGTAACCAACCGGTTACAAGATCGCACCGTATGCAGCATAGGAACAGGTCCGTCCCACTCGGGCTCAGATTGGGTACCACTTCTAGTACTGCATTCGGTCCCTCGGTAGTGCAAAAGGTACCCAAGCTTGACAGATCGCAGTACACTTTTCACGGCATTCTAGATTACCTTATGAGTCATACAATTTTGGGAAACTGCAAGGGACATGGAGGTCTTTAATTTGTCTTTGATAGGAAGGAGCAATTTACACTTTTTCTCGGAATACTTATTTTGTAGACGATCAAAGAGCATTGAAAAACATGTTAAACTTTTTTTCCTTTGAAAATGTACAGATCCGGTCAGTGGTCATGTGCGATTAGTGGGATAAAATTGGAAAATTGGTGTTTGGCGACATAGGTTATAAACTTTCGGATTCTTTGTTAGTGGTTAAATTTATTGTGAAACCACGCGTATCGCAAGAATGAAGGATCAAAATGATTATGCCAATGGAAAATTGTTCAATAATTAATTGATTGTGACCTAATTTTTGGGTTGAAACATTGAGTTTTGGACATTTCTCTCTTCCTTTCCCAGCGACCTCTATGATGGTGACGCATCATATTTGCCTATAGAGGACGAATGTCGCTGGTTTAACCTTTGTTCTTGCTCAGAAACATGTTGGGGTTTATTCACAAATTTCATAACGCCAAAAATGGAAATTTTCAACACCCACCCACCCCCTCGTAACGCTTTTTGTATGAATATTCTACAAATTTTGTATGGGCCGTAACATCACAAGGACACCCACCCACCCCCTTCAGCGTTATGAAATTTGTGAATGGGCCCTTGGGTACATAAGTGTCAAACTGCATATACATTTTCGCGTTGACATTTATAGCCCCGCCTATCTCCGCCAGCAAAAGATGTTCCGGCAGCGACATTATTCTTGGGGTCATGCACAAATTACGTCACGCTCCGAGGGGGGGGGGGGTCAAGCCAAGCGTGACAAGCCTTACAAAAATTTCGGAGGACTCATACAAAAACCGTGACAAAGGGGGGGGGGGTCAAAAAAGTTGAAATTTAGCGTGACATAATTTGCGTACCATCCCCTTCTATGGGTTATTATTTCTATTGACAAAATTCACATAAAGACAAAAATATCGTCTTTTGTCTATGTTCCAATCACTTATAGAAATCGTGAAATCATGATGTACCTGTTTACCTGAACTACTTGGACCAGGTGGCTCACGACAAACGATTCGTTTCCGAAGGGCGTCAAACCGAAACGTCATCGTTGACGCTGTCACTGTCATCGCTTTTTCCTTTTCCTCTTCCGTTCGTCATTCACATTTAAATACCTGCCGCCATGTTGAGTGAATTACCCTCAGTGGTCCCACTGATGGATGGATAGTGGGCCCCCTGACCTGCTGGCTGGCAGGCAGATTTTGATTGATGACGTCACCCAAAAGTGGTTTAGGCTGATTTTTTTTCTTCTAGGTTATGTTCTATGGGCTCTGGATTTGTACATGGGTTTTATTCTAGGAAGAGGTGGAAAGGGTGGAGAATGTTTTGACGCGATGATGTTTGTTTTGACTGGAGCATTTTAATGTTGAATGGCGAGCTGAGAATAGCAATGGAGTAATTTTATTTCCCTAACATAATCAACGTGAAATATTGCTAATTATAATGAAAGTGTGAGTTATGATACCTTATATCAGAAAAACGAACTAATGGCAAAAAATAAGATTTAGATTGCGAAACGCGAGCACACCATAATGAACGACTTTTTTATTTTACAATACGTTGCTTGCCTGTGTGATTCGAACACTAACAACAAATTTCAACACGTCACCAACTGTGAGGAAATCAAAGGCAATCGTGACGTCACACCACCCTGCTTAGCCTACCTTGCAGCAGTGGTTTACGTTAGTGTCGCTCAGTTTCCTCAAGATGGCGTCTTGTTAGAAGTAAAATTTTCCCGTTTTGTTCGGTTTGACACAAGCCATCAGCGAAGCGAAGCAACAACAAGAAGAAGAAGCGCTCTCTCACAAACGGGAGTCGATTTTTTCACGCCATCAGATTCCGCGACGGGTCGTCGATTCTTCTAAATTCGTGCCGTTAAATCGTAAGGATCCGGTCGAAAGTAGTGTCAAAATGTGCCAAATCGCGTCGCCTTTCCGGATTGATATTTAGTGATGGGAAAAGTGCGCGATTAGGTCGGAAAAGTATCGATGGAAATTTTCGTAAATTGCATGCCGAGCATTTTTTTTCCATGTCGCTTGAAAGTGGATCATGAAGACAACGAAAACGGCAGTGCGAAGAAGGAAGAAGACGAACGGCGGTAAAGTGTGTGAGTGTGTGCGAAAATTGATTGCGTCATGGTGTGAGTGTTTAGCTTTGGAATGATGACAAACGGAAGACAAAGCAGAGAGTGACGCTTCTACAGCAAAGTTAGTTCGATTTCGGAGTTTTAAATTACTAAGCTTGAATGGATTATTATTTGGAATAGAAGGACTCATTATGGCACACTCGTAGAACTAAAAGTGCGTCTTGGATTAAGTGAAGATAGTGAAGAATAGACGGTCGTGTTGATTTTAGCTTTCGATAGCCTAATGATTGATGGAAATGACCCTTAGTTCTTAATGGTGCGCAGTGAATGCATTTTAATTTCCACTGGGTGTTGAGAAATGAGAAGATAGCTAACGATAACGTTGAAGAGTAAAATCAAAGTTTGAAAATGGCTTATTATCAAATTGTACAGACAGATGAGTTGAAGAATCTGTATCCTCATCTGATAGAAAATGGAGGAATACAGTTGGTGATGGGAGATGACGTGCAGTTCGGATCTCAGCCTGTAATTCTATCTCAAGACCAACAAGAGCTATTGCTGAACGATGGAAATCAGCATCAGCTTCCGCAGATTGTGTACCAGCAGGCTCCAGCCCAGCAGCCACAGCCCCAACAATCTCAGCCCCCACCTCCCCAACAGCAGCAACAACAGCACGAAACGCATTATGTGATTCAACAAGAGGACGGTGCCCTAACGGATGCCTTTGGGCAACCAGCTAATCAACCGCAGCACATTTATTACTCCGAAGTGCCCAATGACGGTCCACAAATGATACAAACTAATTTAGTACACGAACCACCGCAACAAACTACTCTGCATACAATGCAAACTGCTGCTGAACAATTGCAACAACAGCAGCAGCAACAACAACAGCAACAGCAGCAACAACAACATCAAGTACTGCAAGTAGTCCATGGTGTTCCACGACCTGGTCAACAAATAATCCTTCGTCAACAACCACAAGAGTTACAAAAACCTCCACAACCTCAGCAAATAGCTGTCCAACAAACCCAACCGCACATTCTGACGCACCAGCCTTCTACCCAAGTAATCTTGCAACATCCTCAAGGGCATCAAATAGTACATCGTCCACAGCAGCAACCTCAACATCAAATTATCTACGAACATGTGCAGCCACAAGGGCACCCAGTTCAACAAAGCATACAACTAACTCCGCAATTGGTACATCAACCGCAACAACAACCACAACAGGCGACTCAACGCGTTAGCATACAAAAATTAACCCCACAACAGCATCAACAATATCTCCAACAACAGATGCACCAACAGCAAATGCCTCAGCAACAACAGGTAATCCAGCAGTCTACGCAAATGTTGCAGCAAGCGCCACCGGGAGCCAGACCGTGTTTAATCATAACTAAACCTCAGCTTTCGCAGGCACCACAAACAGCAACGGTTGCCATTTCCCAACACCAACCTCAACCAACGCAAAACATTGCTCGAATTCGCAACTACAAGCCTCGCGTTACGAAGGCTCCCACCCCTCGACCACGCTCAGCTCTCCCTGTCACAAGCAACGCCCCAGGACAAATTCGTCCTCCACGTCCCGCCACAGCGAAAACGATTCCCACACCTGTGGTACGCCAACCGGCACCTGTCCAACAGCAACAACCCCAGCAGCAACTCTCTCTTCAACAGCAGCAACCTACAACTGTTCCTCAACGAACCAACATCATCCTAACAGGTCAAAAGATTGTCACCCTAACCAATCGACCACCTCATCTCGTTCCAACATCTTACGCAGCTACAAAGACGCAGCCCATAAAGCGAGTTGTATCCTTGCCAAACTCTATCCCAACGCCACAACTCGTCCCAGTGTCTCAACCTCAACAACCAGTCGAAAATCAATCTCAGCCGCAGCCGCAGCCGCAGCCACAACCACAACAACAAGCTCAACAACAATCATCCCCTCAGAAACAACCCCAAGGCGGCACGTACTCCAACGATCTGGAAGATCTTGAAGACAGCATCCAAGCAGCGGTCGTTGCCAAAGCACCACCAAATGCTGCCCAAGCTAGCCCTCAATCAACACCCGTTGAGCAATCCCCTACCTATCAACAGTCCCCTCAGCAACAACAGCAGCAGCAACAACCACAACAACAAGAAATGCAACCCCCACCCCAACAAATCATTCAACAATCGCCCCAACCGCTTCAACAGCAGCAGCCACAGCCCCCGCAACAACAGCAACAGCAACAATCGATTCAGCAATCTCACCTCTTCGACGATCCCGGCAGTATCATTCAGCTAGGCAACGGTCAAACCATGACCGCTGCCCAGTTCCGCTCCTTCCAAGAGAAGCAACAGCTCCGCCAGCAGGAAAACCTCCGAGGAGGATTCACGCAACGTGGTCGCGGCATTATGGCCGCACGCGGCATGGTCATTCGCAAAACGGTACCCCTCAACCGCCAGCAAGTAGCCCTCCAACAGCAGCAAAACGCACAAATGCAAATATCTCAGCAGCACCATCTCATGCAACAGCAGCAGCAACAGTTGGCCCAACAGCAACAGGCACCGCCTCCACCGCAGCCGGAACCGGAACCGAGGGAGAGTGCCAAGATGTTGGTCATCCTGCAAAGCGGCGAGCAACGCTTGATTACGTTCACACTGCCCAAAGAAAGCTGCACCGTGCAGGAACTGCTGGAGCAGGTCGGAGTTCAGTTCTCTCCGGAGAGCAACATTCAGTGCATCTCGAATCCTGGTGGAGATATCGATTACATTGTAACCGTGGGCGTCACCATGCAAGAAACCAGTGAATATCTGAAAGCTGCTGAGAATACTATCAAAAGCCAACAGCAGCAGCAGCAGCAGCAGCAGCAACAACAACAACAGCAGCAGCAGCAACAAATGCAACAGCAACAGCAGCATCATGTGGTGAGTAGTGTTTTTAGTCTTGTCAATGACTTTACTCTTTGTCTGCTATTTCCAAACCCTGGTTTCAATTTGGATGTTATTTGCTAAAGCTCATATGGGGTCATCCATTAATCAGAGCGGTAATGATTAATTATAAATATCGTTATCGTTAATCATGAATAATACCCATCATTGTCTAGTGTATAGCCCATTTGTTTGTTACTTCAGGGGACTACTGCCCTCTTTGCATAATAATTGTCTTATTTATATTGGAAATCCCATAGATTATGAGACTGTTCTGCAAATAGAGGCAGTTAGTGTATACCTTCGGGCATTTAATCGATTTAATCAATAGCCCATCCCATAACAATGATTAAATGTCTTTGGAAATGTCCTCTACGCCTAAAAGTATGCAACAAATGTGTCAATCATCAAATTTCTAATCATGATTAACCCTCTCTTTCCTAAGACTTTGATCGACTATTTCTTTACGGAAAAGAGTTTCTATAAAAAGTACTTAAACAAACAATATTGCAAATGGTTTAAATTTTTCGAAATCTGGTTAAAAACTTTTTATTGTTTTCAATAGTAAATTGATTGTTTATCAATAGTTTTACTATTGAACCAGTTAGTCGACTTTTGGATTAATCTGATGAGTATATAATCATATTCTAGCTACTATTACTAAGTATCCATCTAATACGGTTTGTCTCAACTTCGTCCAAAACCAGTGGGGCTCTGGATCTACCATAGGAAAGAGAGGGTTAAACGTCACGCTCTTGGGAAGGGTGAGTTCAGGGAAACGTACTACCCATACCAAATTTTCTGAATCTCCATACAAAAAAGTGTGACATAGGGATCGAAAATGGCCACATATTCCGTTACGCAAATCATTGCGTTCCACTAGAAAAAATGGGCAGGTTTGCCAGTTCAAGACCAACATTTGAAAAAGCCCAAACACATTTGACAATATTTTGAAAATATGTAATTCAGATGAAAACATATTTTTTCTGAACCCATTTCCTCCCATATCATAGTTAGAATCTACAACATCCTACATTATGGAAGCTTTTGAAGAAGCATGTCCTCTGCGGTCTGTAAAGACTACAAGAGGGACCCCATGGTGGAATTCCGATCTGACTAGACTCAGGAAACAATGTAGAAAGAGTTGGAACAGACGCCGTTCAGCTGGATCAGAGTCGATCAAGTCGGCTCGCAAGGCTTACAAGAAAGCTCTTCGTTCCGCTGAACGATCTGGCTGGAAAAACCTTTGTACAAATGTTTCCAGTTTGAGTGAAGTCAGTCGGCTGAACAAAATCCTTGCAAAATCTAAGGATTTCCAAGTGAACGAAATTCGCTTACCTAATGGTGACTTTACTTTTTCCGATGAAGAAGTTTTAGAATGTTTATTCAATACACACTTCCCCGGATGTGTGGACATAGCATCTACGGATGAACCAAATGTCTTTTGTGTCAGTGAATCATCGATTTGTTTTCGGCGAGAATTAACGTACAAATAAATTGCCAGATTGTCCGGACGTTTCGATCGTTTTACTGGCCTACGACCATCTTCTGCGGACTCTAAAATATATTTTTTAACATTTAGAATACATCAAAAACATAAAATTAACACCTTACAATCTTCTAGCCGTTTGTTTACAGTTGGACGGCCATACCTTTTACAAACATCATAATACATAAATTTCTACATACAACATACATACAAATATCTTCTGGTCATGTGTTGGTAATAGATTTAAGCAGTTATAATAGAGTTGTACGCCGTCTTAAAATTGGCAGAGTCTTTCTGTTTGTTTACAACATTATCATCGCCTCGTATCTTAATGTGAAAAGTTTTTGTTATTAATCTAGTGTAGCTATTTGTAACTTTGTCAAGTATTTTTGTCTTGTCAAAGTCGAAAATATGTCCTTCTTCTATAGTGTGTTGTGACAATCCTGTAGGGTCAGTGTTCCCTTAGTGGACAGTCCCCTATAGTCGCACTAGTGGCTTTTTACAGCCGTTTTGCTATGAATCTTTTCAAAATATTTTTTGACATGAAGGTCAGGAGCTATTTATCTAAGCACCATTGATACACAGCTTGATTTTGTTCAAAAAATGATCGAAATAATTAGTTTTGCTTAAAATTTGAACTCCCTTGCGCCTATAGTTAACTTATTGTTTCTATAGTAGCACTACTGAGAGAAACTATTTTTTATTATACGAAATAATTAATGAATTAAGTACTTTTTTACATCAAACAAAAGCTTTTGATCCACACTTTGAAGGAGAAATATAAAAGCTTTGTAAAAATACGGTTTTGATTAGTATTTTGCCAACGCCGTGATGCTAGTGCTACTATAGGAACAGAAATTAGAAATAGTGCTACTATAGGCACATGTATTCCTATAGTGGCACAAGCGATAATAAATGCAAACATATGAATTTTCGCAGTTTTCATATTTTTCCCACAAAACCAAGATAAAAAGCTTCCAGATGATGTAAAAATAATGACGCTAGCGTTATTTTTCGATTTTATACGAATATTTGTTCTTAGCTATGCGGCTATTGGTACATCGACCCTACCAGATATGTTTTTTGTTTTTACATTATACTTATGTTGACTTAGACGTTTACACAAAAATTGACTTGTTTCACCAACGTACGATTTTTCACATGCACCACAAGGAATCTCATATACTACATTTATGTTTTTGTCTTAAGATATTTTGTCTTTAGTTTTTGTAAATAGTACATCTTTAATTTTGTCAACTGGTTTATAAGCCACCTTAAAGTCGTGTTGTCTTAGATATCTAGATAGCTTTTCACCTAGTCCTTCAATATATGGTATCGTTATAAAATTGTTCGTAGCGTTTTCCTTGTCTTGTATATTTTGTGTAGTCTTTCCCTAATAACTTTTTCTACAAGGAAACACGGGTAGTTGTTTCCTGTGAGAATTAGTTTAACCGTTTTCAACGTGTTAACCCGATACTTAGCATGAGTTAACTTTAAGGCTCTATCTACTAGTGCTATTATTGTATTGTTTTTGTGTATGAAAGGACTAACAGAGGTAAAATCTAAATATCTACCGTCTGCATCTTTCGGGAACCACTCCGATATCAAATGTCTTTTCATGTAGTTACGAGTCTCTGGCCTCGGCTCGCAGTATCGTAACTAATGAATCGATTCAATGGGCACTTAATAGTTTTGCTCCTTTCAAATCTCCAGGAGCGGATGGGATTTATCCTGTTCTGCTCCAAAAGGGATTTGAGTTTATCAAACATGTTTTGAAAAAGCTACTTGTAAGCAGTTTTGCTACCGGGTATATTCTCAGATCCTGGCGTGATATTACTGTAAAGTTTATCCCGAAAGGATGACGTGCGTCGTATGAAGAAGCGAAGAGTTTTAGACCAATCAGTCTGACCTCTTTTCTTCTGAAATGTCGGAACGCATTATCGATCATCACATCCGTGATGTTTATTTGGCAAACATGCCTCTTCATGTGAATCAACATGCTTACCAATCTGGAAAGTCCACTGTGACTCTTTTACACAAAGTTGTATACGATATCGAGAAAGCATTCGCTCAGAAGCAATCCTGCTTGGGTGTTTTCTTGGATATTGAGGGTGCCTTTGATAACGTGTCTTTCGATGCCATATTGGAAGCAGCACGAAACCATGGGCTACCTACAATGATTACCAATTGGATTCATCAAATGCTCAAAAACCGACATCTCTTCTCGACATTGCGTCAAGCAGCGATTCGAAAATTGAGTGTTTGCGGATGCCCCCAAGGGGGAGTCTTGTCACCACTTTTGTGGAATCTCGTAGCAGATACGCTATTGAGGCAACTCAATAATAGCGGTTTTCCAACATATGGATTTGCCGACGACTATCTAGCTCTGATAGTTGGTATGTGCATAAGCACCCTGTTCCGTCTACCGACGGAAGCGTAAACCATGCACCACCCTATTTTCCATGCATACCCATCACCACCCTATTTTCAAACCCAGCTCAAGCCAACCGCAGTCCCAACGGCTGCATCAGTCAATTTTCACCCGACGCCGAGTACGCATCGTTTGCGCACCAGAAATGAAATTATTAAACGCAAATGTAAAGTAGAAAATAAAGTTAATAGTTGTTAGCGTAGCCGTCCGCGTTCAATTCATTCGCACCCGAAGAAAAGTTGGCCCTTGCCAATCCTCCCGCGGAAGTGATCCTTTCGCCGCGAAGTGTTTTGTTCCGCCGTGTTCCCCCCGAAGTGTTTTACAGTCCGCTGCCTTTCGACCCACCCTGCTGGGCTCGAACATCTGGTCCGTTCCGAACCGGATTACTAGTGCCGTGTAGTGATTTCTTGTGAAGATTCTGCCGGATTTGACCGCCGGCCGAGTGGTAAATCCGGAGAAGAAAAACCCGTGAAAATCCCTCCTGCATTGTGCCGCCGCCCGAGTGGCGCAAGCGAAGAAAAAGTGTTGTGACGATCCAGCCGGATCGAGCCGTCGACCGCCCGCGTCGTCGGCGTGCGAAAGTGAAAAAGTTTGCACACGCTGTGCATGTCCAAACGTGTTTGTGCGAGACGAGCTACGCGAAATTGGAACAAAGTGGAAAGTGAACCAAAACAAGTTTGCTCCCTCTGCTGTGAGTGCCCGAGCAAAAACTTTGAACTGAAAAACTGCGTCGCAAGTTTCGACCGAAAAGTTTTCGCGCGTTCGAGAAAAAGTGTGCACAAATTGGTGCGCTGCGTAAAAGTGTTTTCGCGACGAGTTAAATTTCGAAACGCGTCCGAAAGTGTTTGAACTGTGCGTGATCCTGAATAAGAAGAGCGCGAAGAAAAACAGTGCTAAATGCCGCCTGTGACGCGGTCGAAGCACGCCGAAGAAAAGAACGCTAATCAGCAGCAGCAGATTTCCTGAAGTCCAGGTGTCAGATCCTGGAAAACTGCGATGCAGCGTTTCCAACGACGAACCCCACAGTGAAGCCGACGCAATTCCAGCAACTTCCGAAGCAATCCCAGAAGAGCCATGCAGTTTCCACTACTATTTCGCAAGCGTGCGAGATTTGTGGTGGTGATCATCGGAACATCCAGTGCACCGCATTGGACAAGCTGAGTGCCTCCCAGAAGCAAGAGAAGGTTCGAGCTGCAGGAGTTTGCTTCAACTGCCTGCGTAAAGGGCACCGCTCCCGAGAGTGTCCATCCGATAAGTCGTGCCGCAAGTGCCAACGCCGGCACCACACGCTGCTTCATGATGATGGGGCACCCATCCAAGTGACGAAGTCGAGCGTTTCCCTTCCCGCGGAGTCCGTGGTAAACCTACCACCGGTTCCGGCTGCTCCGGTTCAACCGAAGTCGGGGCAGATGAATCCTCCTGTGGACCAGCCTGTGTCCACAACCTGTTCGTCGAACTTCGCCCAGTCGTCCAAGACGGTACTGCTGCTTACCGCAGTGGTGGAGGTGTTTGACAAGCGAAATCAGCCATTCCCATGCCGTGTCCTGCTAGACAGCGGCTCTCAGGTAAATTTTGTGACTGAAGAATTAGCAAATCGCCTAGGTTTGCCGAAGATGCCAGCTAACGTCCCGATTACTGGTATCAACGCCTTGCGCACCCTCGCCCGCGACAAGGTAACCCTGAGAATTCAATCCCGAGTGTCCAGCTTTCAAGCCATCCTGGAGTGCCTAGTGACACCGAAAGTGACGGGCATGATTCCATCGTCCAAGATCAACATCAACCACTGGGACATTCCTGACGGAGTGGTTCTGGCCGATCCTGAGTTCCACACACCCGACAAGGTGGATCTACTAATCGGCGCGGAACTATTCTTCGACATTTTGAAACCGAGTCAGCTCAATCTAGCGGACAACCTTCCGATGTTGCGAGACACTCATTTCGGGTGGATCGTATCCGGCGTCATCGTCGAGCCTCAAGTCACCAACGTTTCCGTCCAGCAATCCAACCACGCTACCGTCGAAGATGTCGAGCGAATGATGCAGCAGTTCTGGCAAATCGAGGAAGTGCCAGACGTTCCCAAGCTTTCATCCGAGGAGTTGGCCTGCGAAGCCCACTTCTTGTCTACCTATCAGCGAGATGAAGATGGACGATTCATCGTGAAGCTACCGTTCAAGCAGAACATCAACCAGCTAGACGACTGCCGCGCTCTAGCACTCAAGAGATTCCTGATGCTGGAGAAGAGACTCGTCCGCAATCCAGAACTGCAGACGCAGTACGTGGAGTTCCTCCGGGAGTACGAAGCTCTTGGACACTGCCACGAAGTCCGTGAAACCGATGACCCTCCAAATCAGCTAGCGTACTACATGCCGCATCACGCGGTGTTACGACCTTCCAGCTCGAGCACGAAATGTCGTGTCGTGTTCGACGCCAGCGCCAAGTCTTCAGCATCCGAGCTGTCTCTGAACGAAGTGCTGCAGGTAGGACCTGTAGTACAGAATGATCTGCATTTCATCGTCCTGCGCTTCCGGAAGTTCAAGATAGCGTTCTCTGGAGACGTGTCCAAAATGTACCGCCAGGTACAGCATGCGAAGCAAGACCATCGTTTTCTGCGAATCTTTTGGAGACCCCACCCGTTGCAACCGCTGCGGGTCCTGGAGTTGTCTACCGTTACCTACGGCACCGCATCGGCACCATTCCTAGCTACTAGGTGCTTGGTGCAGCTGGTGGAAGAAGACGGCGATGCCTTCCCAATCGCTTCTCGAATCGTGAAGGAAGAAACGTACATGGACGATGTGCTCTCCGGTGCAGACTCGGTGGAAGAGGCCATCGAGGCCCAACGACAACTGAAGCAACTCCTCAAGCTAGGAGGATTCCCCATCCACAAGTGGTGCTCGAACTCCGAAGAATTTCTCGAGCACATTCCCGAAGAAGATCGCGAGCAGAAGAAGCCATTGGAAGAACGAAGAGTGAACGAAGCCATCAAGGTGCTCGGTTTGCTCTGGGACCCGAGTGCTGATACCTTGTTCATCGCCAACCATCCGAAGGCCACGACAGCAGCCGACCAGCAACGCGTGACGAAGAGAATGATGTATTCGGAGATCGCCAAGTTCTTCGACCCTTTGGGTTTGGTGTCGCCGGTCATAGTATTGGCGAAGCTCCTGGCTCAGCGACTGTGGCAGCTCAAGATCGGCTGGGACGATCCGGTCGACGAAGCAACAGCGCAAGAGTGGCAAGAATTGCAAACATCGTTGTCACATTTGCACCAAATCGATATCCCGAGATGCGTAACCTTCTATGAAGTGATTGCGTATGAGCTTCACGGGTTCTCCGATGCCTCAACCGTGGCGTACGGGGCCTGTGTCTACCTGCGAAGCTTGTTTGCCGACGGTTCGGCGAAACTACGACTCCTCACCAGTAAGTCCAAGTTGGCTCCTCTGCATGACCTTTCCATTCCTCGGAAAGAGTTGTGCGCAGCTCTCCTGCTCACCCGGTTGGTGCAAAGGGTGTTACCAGCCCTGGACATGACGTTCCGGGAAATTGTGCTGTGGTGCGATAGTACGATTGTCCTGGCCTGGATACGAAAGCCTCTCAACCAACTACAGTTGTTCGTACGAAATCGAATCGCTGTAATCCAAGAGAATACCGGAGACTACAGATGGGAGTACGTCTGGTCCCAGCGAAACCCCGCTGACATCGTTTCCCGAGGCCAACTACCAGAAGCACTGAAGAACAACCAGCTTTGGTGGAATGGTCCGGACTTCCTCCAAAGGGTGGAATACGACATCGACTTGCCGCAGTTCGTTCCAGACGATCAGTTGCCCGAACTCAAAGGAGTGATAGCCAGTCCGGCTGTAAGTATCGAACCGTTTCCATTTTTCTCCAGGTTCAGTAGCTTCCGAACTATTCAACGTATCATGGGGTACGTGCTGCGATTCGTCAACAACTGCCGAAACCCTCGCAATCAGCGCGTATCAAGCCGGCATCTGACCGTTGGTGAACTTCGTCGGTCAACTGAAGCCATCCTCCACGTAATACAACTCGTTCATTTGGCGGACGAGATTAAGCGAGTGAAAGCCAACGAACCCTGTAAGAGACTCGCCAACCTTCGTCCGATTTACTCTGATGGCCTATTGAGAGTGGGCGGCCGTTTGGATCGCTCGCTGCTACCCTTCGAGAATCGTCATCCCATCATCTTGCCGGATAAGGATCCGGTTGTACGCCTGTTGGTGCAACAGATGCACATCGAATTGCTTCACGTCGGGCAGACCGGCCTGATGAACGCCCTGCGCCAACGTTATTGGCTCCTGAATGCTCGTTCTACCATTCGTTCAATCACCCGTACATGCGTGAGATGCTTCCGAGTCAACCCAAGCAACACCAGCCAGCTAATGGGCAACTTGCCGGCTGCCAGAGTTGTACCATCACCTCCGTTCGCCGTCACCGGCGTGGATTACGCCGGCCCGTTCATCATCAAGCAAGGAGCGCGCCGTCCAGTGTTGATCAAGGCATACGTCTCCGTCTACGTGTGCATGACTACCAAGGCCGTCCACCTGGAAGCAGTGTCGGACTTGAGCACCGATGCTTTCCTGGCGTCCCTTAAGCGTTTTATCGGACGACGAGGCATGGTTCAACAGCTCCACTCGGATAACGCCACCAATTTCCGAGGAGCCCATCACGAGTTGAACGAGCTCTACCGACAGTTTCAAGACCAACAATCAGTGTCGACCATCGAAGACTTCTGCCGCTCGCGTGAGATTGAGTGGCATTTCATCCCGCCGGATGCACCGGAGTTCGGCGGCCTCTGGGAGGCCGCAGTGAAATCTGCGAAGACCCACCTCAAGCGCATCGTCGGCAACGTCAAGCTAACGTTCGAGGAACTGTCTACCGTCTTGGTTGAGATCGAGGCGGTATTGAACTCTCGACCACTGTTCACCATCTCTAACGACCCTGCGGACCAGCTGGTGATCACACCGGCTCACTACCTAATCGGCCGCCCGCTTACTGCCATGGCCGAACCTTCCCTAGAGAATGTCAACGCAACCCGCTTGACTCGATGGCAGCATCTCCAGCTCATGCGAGAACATTTCTGGCGCGCATGGAGCCGGGAATACCTCAACACGCTGCAGCCAAGGAAGAAGAATCTCCGAACTGTGCCCAACATCAGGAAGGGCATGGTAGTTCTACTCCACGATCGAAATCAACCTCCGCTCTACTGGAAGATGGGCCGTGTTACAGCGGTCTACCCTGGTGACGATGGCTTAGTCCGAGCTGTCGACGTCTACAGCGGTGGTTCCACCTTCCGCCGCCCAATCAACAAGCTGTCAGTGCTACCCATCGAGGACAACCAGCCTTGTACCGATCAACCGATTCGTGAGGATTGTTGAGTACCCTCAACGGGGGGTGTATGTTCCGTCTACCGACGGAAGCGTAAACCATGCACCACCCTATTTTCCATGCATACCCATCACCACCCTATTTTCAAACCCAGCTCAAGCCAACCGCAGTCCCAACGGCTGCATCAGTCAATTTTCACCCGACGCCGAGTACGCATCGTTTGCGCACCAGAAATGAAATTATTAAACGCAAATGTAAAGTAGAAAATAAAGTTAATAGTTGTTAGCGTAGCCGTCCGCGTTCAATTCATTCGCACCCGAAGAAAAGTTGGCCCTTGCCAATCCTCCCGCGGAAGTGATCCTTTCGCCGCGAAGTGTTTTGTTCCGCCGTGTTCCCCCCGAAGTGTTTTACAGTCCGCTGCCTTTCGACCCACCCTGCTGGGCTCGAACACACCCTATTCGACCTGATGCGAAGTGCTCTTCAAGTAGTCGAGAGTTGGTGTCGCCAATATGGCCTTACGGTTAACCCGAATAAAACATCTATTGTTCTGTTTTTTTTAACCGCGATGGAATTCGACCTTTACGTCTTTTTGGCACTGAGATTAACGTGACTGATCAAGTTAAGTATGTCGGAGTCATTCTAGATTCCAAACTTTCATGGACACCTCACATTGATTTCAGAGTCAAAAAAGCTTGCATGGCCTTCGGTCAATGCCGGCGAACCTTTGGTAAAACTTGGGGCCTCAAACCCAAATATATCAAATGGATTTACACAACAGTTGTTCGACCAATATTGGCATATGGATGTCTTGTGTGGTGGCAAAAGGGCGAAGTGAGAACAATTCAATCAAAATTGGGCCATCTCCAAAGGATATGCTTGATGGCGATGTCTGGTGCGTTCTCTACAACTCCCACAGCAGCGCTCGAGACCCTTTTCGACGTTGCGCCACTACACATATATCTTAAACAAGAAGCACTGTCTTGCTCTTACCGTTTACGGGTACTGGATCTACTGAAGAATAATCCAGTGAATCGTAGATCTACACACACTTCGTTGTTTCCACTTTTGGTGAATTGGGACAAAATTGTCCTTGCTCCAAGTGATCTCACAATTGCTTGTCACTTTCCTTACAGGACATTTATCACACAATTCCCTTCACGGGAAGAGTGGACGTCTGGCTATTTGGAAAGAAGTATATCAAACAATATAGTATGTTACACTGATGGCTCCCCCCTTGAAGGTTGAGCTGGTGCAGGAGTATATTCTCGTGAGCTAAGGCTGAATCAGTTTTACTCACTTGGTAGAAACTGCACCGTTTTTCAGGCGGAAATATTTGCCCTTATGTGTGGAGTGCAATCAGCACTTCAACAGCGCGTAATGGGTAAAGTCATATACTTCTGTTCAGATAGTTAAGCTGCTATAAAAGCTCTCGCTTCGGCCAACTCAAGGTCGAAGCTTGTTATCGCATGTCGAACTCAAATTGAGGAACTGAATTCAGTCAACTCTGTAAACCTTGTATGGGTACCTGGCCATTCTTCCATCGTTGGAAATGAATTGGCTGATGAGCTAGCTCGCGATGGAGCATCGCATGACTTCATTGGCCCTGAGCCGGTTATTCCAATTTCGAAGTGGTGGGTGCAGCTTCAGATAAACTCTTGGGCGGCAACTCAGCACAAGCAATATTGGAATAGTTTGGAGTCATGTCGTCAAACAAAATTGTACATTACTGAGCCATCTCCAAGGGTGGCGAAGTATTCAACAAATCTGTCAAAGCAGAATTGCAGTCTCTTAATCAGAGCGTTGACAGGCCACTGCCGACTCAACTATCACATGGCAAATATTCAGCGTGCTGACTCATTTATGTGTGATAGTTGTGACTCCGATTATGGAACTTCGTATCACCTGATATGTAACTGTCCAGTTTTTGCGCAAATGCGATTCCAATTACTTGGTAAACACTTATCAAGTGAAACTGAATTCAGAAGCCTGAATCTTCAAGACATTCTGTTATTCTTAACCCGCTGTGGTAATGAGCTATAGGCTCTCTTTACGCTCATGTGTTCTGCAGTGCCCTATTTGAGGCGCTGTTCGAACCCATTGTGGTATGGAGCTACATGCTCTCATTTCGCTTATGCGATTTTCCCTCTTCAAGGTTGGTTGGTTTGACTTTATTAACGAGATTTTTAGCCCTGGGCTAGTTCATCTCGGGACCAACGGCTTTACTTCCCTTCCGAAGGAAGTCGTCACTATAACTTTTTACGTCATAAGTGACTATGTCGGGGATGGGATTCGATCCCAGGTCCTCGGCGTGAGAGGCGAGTGTTCTAACCACTACACCAGGTCCGTCCCCACAAACCCCCCTCTTCAAGGGACCCCACTCCTATTTCCTCCCATCTTTCCCTTCCCTTTCCTCTCCCATCGGGTAGATGATGAAATAGGCTCAAATATGGCGATGGCACAAATCTCCCAACTGGTGGGGAACGTTCCTTTGGAGCCGGCCTTCTGATACCTGATAAGTATCCATCTAATACGGTTTGTCTCAACTTCGTCCAAAACCAGTGGGGCTCTGGATCTACCATAGGAAAGAGAGGGTTAAACGTCACGCTCTTGGGAAGGGTGAGTTCAGGGAAACGTACTACCCATACCACATTTTCTGAGTCTCCAGTGTGACATAGGGATCGAAAATGGCCACATATTCCGTTACGCAATTCATTGCGTTTCACTAGGAAAAATGGGCAGGTTTGCCAGTTCAAGACCAACATTTGAAAAAGCCCAAACACATTTGACAATATTTTGAAAATATGTAATTCAGATGTAAACATATTTTTTTCTGAACCCATTTCCTCCCATATCACAGTTAGAATCTTTGTCGCATATGTGACCATTTCCTAAAAAAGTCATTTTTTCATATATTACCGAAAATAGAATAACCGAGTTGAGGCATTTCAAACAAACTTCAAAATAATTGTAATGTTGATTCAATGCGGGACACAATTTGTAAACTTTTGTGTTGAATACACGTCTACAGGTGGCCGTGATAAACTATAACCCGAATAAAACGTACGCGGATTCAATGACTAAAATTAGACTACTTTATTAAAAGGTACCGCCCAGACAACCAAAATGTACGTATAACAAAATCACCTGGAGGCTTTGTATGTGCAAAATTTCACTTATTAGGTGTCGTGAAAAGGCCTTCTACGTACAAAAGTGGTGGCGATATACTTGCATACATTGTGTGATGAATAATAGCATACAATACGAGTGTGTAAATTTTAGATCGAACGAACTTTTGATCTTTTGCGATTTATCGTATGATAACAACTGTTGATTTGACAGCTGCTACGGATTGATTCGACTTACATTGTACGAATGTACGGGATGAAACAAAATGTACAATTGAACTCAGAAAAAAGGCGTTTTATGCGAGGAAACTCATCTTTCTGACGATTTTATTCACCGTGTTTTGCGGATTTGATGTAAGGGGCCGTCCATTAATTACGTAAGGGTTTATGGGGGGAGGGCGGTTTGAGATTTCTTACGCACCATACAATTTATTTTTCATTTTTTATTTATTTATTGTCGTCAATCATGTTTGTAGACCGTTACATAGAATTTTTTATGTGCTAGTTTCACTAATACATTCAATTTTACTACTTAAGATAATGTGCGGAAGTATTGTTTTAGCTTCGCTTTGGACCAAGTTAAGTCAATTAAATCATAATGTTTATTATAAGTAGTTATCATTTGGTTCATTGGCCCAAATTTTGCATAATTAGTACGGTGATAGTTGATTGCAAATAGTTCTCGATGGCGTAAACGTCTTGATGGTACATAAAAGTTTAATTTAGATAATAATTCTGGTGAATCATCTTTATGAGAAACAATATCGTTTATAAATGAAATCATAGCATATTCGCGACGCTCTCTTAGTGTTTGAATATCAATCAGCATACATCTAGCTTTGTAAGATGGTAATGGAAATTCAATCCAACCTAATTTGCGAAGAGCATATAATAAAAATTGTTTTTGTACCGACTCTATCCTTTCTTCATGTACTGTTGAAAAAGGTGACCAAATTATGCTGCAATATTCAAGTATTGATCTAACATAGGCAATGAACAATGTTTTTATTGTGTATGGATCATTGAAGTTATAAGCGAAGCGTTTAATGAAGCCTAACATATTATTGGCTTTATTTATCATAGTGTTATAGTGATCAATGAAAGTAAGTTTTGAATCTAAAATTATGCCTAAATCTCTGATTCTATTACATTTTTCAACATTCTGATTGCCTAAAGTTATTGTTATATTAGGAATGTTTCTTTTCCTGTTAAAAGTTATCAGGTTACATTTTTTTACATTCAGTTGTAGTAGACTTTTCTGACACCATGTGTGCAGTTTTTATTTCCAGATAAAGTTTCATATTGTCAGCATATGTTAATACTTTTAGTTTGTCAAGAATAAAAGACAGGTCGTTCACAAACAGTATAAACAAGAGCGGACCTAAATGAGAGCCTTGTGGAACCCCTGAAGTGGCATGTATGGGAGTTGACCTATTTCCTTTGAATTTCACTATTAGCTCGCGAGTGGTTAAATATGATTCGATCCATTCCAGCAGTTTGGCTTCAATACCCATTTTCCGAAGTTTAAATATAAGCATGGGTATATCAACACGGTCAAATGCTTTACTAAAATCTGTGTACAAAGCTTCCACATGATTTCCATTTTCCATAGCACTCAACGAATAATTTACAAATTCAAGCAAATTAGTGGTTGTCGATCGCCCTTTAAAAAAGCCGTGCTGCGATGTAGTTATTCTATTTTTGATTTGGATGAATACTTTTTCATTTATGATGGCCTCAAAAAGCTTCGGAATGCACGAAATAATGGCAATGCCACGATAATTAACTACATCAGATTTTTTGCCTGATTTGGAAATGGGAACAAGGTATGAGCTTTTCCACAGTTTTGGAAAGACTCCAGACTCCAGTGACATATTGAAGAGCCAAAATAAAGGAGTAGTTAATTCAGTTGCTAAAGTCTTCATGAAAATTGGAGGAACTCCATCCGGTCCATTACCTTTGGTTGCATCCAAGTTTTTCAAACCATTCAATATTTCATGAACATTTATATGACTGATTTTCATACAACATATCTTATTATGGGGGGAGGGGGGTCGAGAAATCCCAAAAATCGCCTTACGTAATAAATGGACCGCCCCTAATTGGTATGAATAAACTAGTTATTACGTGAGCTTTTTTGCGACTTCTGGTTGTCTGGGCGGTACATACAATAGTGTTACTCGAGTAGGCGGAAGTCGTAATGACATTTTCATATAAACTGACATTTCATCAGTTGCATGACAGTCCAGCTGTCAGGATAGAGCCTAGCGGTAAAGCGAGGAGTCATTCGGTATAAGACCGTGCTCTCAGCTCTGCTTCATTTGCCACACAATTTTGAAAAGTACAAAAAAAAAATAATGTCAAATATCCTGGAAGAGAATTAGATTTTTGACGTTGATTTTACGGACTTACAAAACGGCGTAAGTAAGATTGCAACCTAACCGCTACTTTCACCGCTCTGTTGTATAGAGAGCCAAATTGAGTTAACCACGAATCAAAACAAAACTTTACTTGAATCGAGTTTACACTGTTTCAAAAACGTCGTAAGTAACGGAATAAATCGGCTTATCATTTTGTCATGAAATTTTTGTGAGACATAATAGAAAATACTTAGTTTTTGATCGCTAGCTGGTTGTACGAAAAATATAAGCGATGTACACGGAGAAAAAATGTTAAAAAGATGATTTATTTTAAAGCAATTTAAGAAAACAGCTTGTGAGTTGTGATTCTTCGTATTTAATTTTCTCAAAACCACATGAAAGTTGCTTACGTCAATTTGAAAAAGTAATCAGCATAAGGGATTTCTTTGTATTTCGATAGTCCAATTGCCTCAGTGAGTGCTGAGAAGCATGCTCTGTCTCAGTTGGATCGTAATGTCAATAAGACGAAGAATTAATATTTAAAAGTTTTTTATGTTGCATGCTTGGTATGTGAATCTCAAAGCATGGCTTGATCAGTGCATATTCTTCAAGTTATACAAAATCAGGAATGTTATGTTAATTCCAGGAAGAAAGCTCTGCAGAGAATTCAAAATAAAATTTTGAAAATGATTCTGAAACTTCCTTCCTGGTATAGTACTAATCAGGCTTTGGAAAATTTAACGATCATTGACACAAGAGCCATAATTTCATTCAGCCCATTTATCCGCCTGCATTCATACAACATACAACATACAACATTTAACGTTCATTGAAGATTGCGAAACATGAATGAAAACAAAACAGACACACACCACCCACTGTTTGGCCCCGATCACTGTGTGTCAACACTTGTAACATTCGCTGACCCACACTCATTCTGATCAAGAAACAGAGGCGAATATTTTTTATTTTCTGTGCTATGTTTGCATCCAAAGGGGTGTTCAATGGTCCATTAGATTATAATTAGGTTGTTAAAGGCTGCATGGTCAGTAAATATGAACGTTAGTACACATTTTATGCAAAACAGAAATCACCCGAACGACTGTATACTGTTGTAGTCTGTGAGAGTTGCTGCTCGCGAACACTCCAATGCCACGTACCAAACGAGAGAGTGAATGTTTACATTCATAGGGCTCTCCGAATGCGATGTGCCACGAACTGTTATGGTTCGCGAACTGTAACACTCTCTGAATATGGTTCGATCGGCTTATTCTGATAAAATCCAAACACTGGTATCAATGAGTTATATAGAATATCCAATGTTTAAAACTATTAACCGATTGCTTAACATTTTGCGGTAATTCACTTCGCGGTTAGTTCCATTTGGTGGCACGTCAATTCGCGGTCAGTACCATTTCGCGGTTTGGACCGAGATGTTTCATCTATCTTAACAGTACAATTTGAAGGACTGCCTGTGTTCAAAAGAAAAGTAAATCACCGATGAAAATATTATTAGTGCTAATGCCAACAATTTTCAGTGCAATTCGTAGGAAAAATCACAAGGCGAAATGGTATAGACCGCGAAACGGCATACCGCAAAATTGTACTAACCGAAAGACGGTAAACCGTAAAATGATACAAACCGCGAAATGGTTTACCGCGCAATGTCGGACAACTCTATTAAGCAAAGTACTGACTAAAATTCTGTGCTAGTGGGTTTAACGTCTATGCCTGATCTTCAAAACTATGCCGAAATCAATGAGTTTTTTTGATTTCTTATCAAAATTATGTATTCAATCAAACATATTTGTTGTTCTATCAGAAACATGATATGTACTTTCCCATTGTGTTAGCTTTATTTACATAAGACATTTTTTGGGATGTTTCAATTCCCACTTCCCCCATGGTAACATTTTTGTATGGAAATAAAAAATAAATTGTATGGAACTTAAGAGGTCTCAAACCCCCCTCCCCTCATAAACCCTTACGTAATTAATGGACGGCTCCTTAGCTTGTGTTAGCTTTTAACGAAATCCACAAGATTTAAATGTAATGGAATTTCATTCAGAATCAATCGACCTACAAAGGAGAGCTAAAAACTTGTTTTCATCAATCCGTTAAAAATAATCATAAGTCATAAGTTCAAAATTATCTAATGATTCATATAGGGTGATCAAAATATTTTGGACAGACCGTTTCGCCTATATAATTTGGCCATTTACGTTAAAATCAAAGTGGCCAAATTATATACGCGTAACGCTTAGGGCTGTGCACTATGAAGATTTATCGGTATCGGCGATATCATATTGAGTCAATATCGGTATCGGCGATATATCGGATTTGACATTATCGATATCGAACCGATATTCGATAATTTTCAAAAGAGATGTTTAAAAGTGAAACCGACAATATCGGCTTTGTTTGACACCAACTGTTGTTTTATGAAGTCCATTACTTGAATTTCATAGTGATATTTTTTTAGGAATTTCAATATTTATTGAACAATTTTCAATTGTAGTATAAACAAAAAATGTTGTTCTGATTTATCGGAACTGTTATCGGATCGATAATGGCTTTATCGATATCGGAAAATAACGTGCCGACAGATATCGGATATCGTATCGATAAAATCGATCCGATAATATCGATATTATCGATAATATCGATATTTGCACAGCCCTAGTAACGCTCTGTCCAAAATATATGACACACCCTAACAAATAGTCCCATAATTGTTTTTCAAATGCTCGAAATTGCACAACAGTGATTAAATTCATCTAAACGGACTTTAGTTAAACTTAAGACCGCTTGATTCCTAGAGTAGTGTTCGATCTTTTGATCGTATCGCTTGCTCCTGCGAAGGCGAGCGATGAACACTTGTTCGGCATGGATCACATCACCAACCAAAGGTGCCTCACTCGCAGATCTTTACCTTATCTAACTAACCCAATATCCTTCCCATGACAACTGTGGAGATGCATAAGATTCTTCGATCTCTAGTAACAATGGTTGCCTGACTAACATTCCTTCCATTCATCCTATTAACGTAAGGACGTGGCCAACGCCGTTATTGATTTTTAAATGTTGAGCTCTTGATTTGTCCACATTGAAAATGTTAAGCTTATCCCAAGCCTTATACATTAAATATCTGTGTCAATTACGGAGTAGTAACTGTAATTGTTCGGTCATATATGCTCATGCTGATGCTAACTTTAGATAAGTGTTTCCCAATCTTTTTCAACTTTCGCCCCCCTTGAGATCGATATTTTTCTTGGAATCGCCCCTTGATAGGGCAAAGGACTACTTGGCACTTCAATGATTTATTTTGGCATGGGTGTTTTTTCTTGGCCGATTTGCCTGAAACTTTGTAAACATAAACATATCAATATGACGCATATGGTGGCCAAATAGCATTCCAAAAACCCTCTTCCCACAGTGAATCAAAAGAGCCATGGATAGGATCCGGCTGCCTATATTTGATTCAAATGTTTAAGATTTTGATCAATATCTACGCCATCATACTAAATGAGTTCTGTTTGATCTTTCGACCTTGACACTTGCTTTTGCCGGGGCGAGCGACGAGGGCAGGATCAAACATGTCGCGGGTTGGTCTAGTAAGTGAAAAAGTGGCGTGATCGGTGAGTTCGGTTGGAGTAACTGAAAAAGTGCCGCGATCGGTTAGTTCTGTTTGATCCTTCGACCTTCACGCTTGCTCCTGGGCAGTGCGTCAAGAAAGCCCGAACAGTTTTTTTTTATTCTTTTTGGGTCGCGCGCTTATTTTTTTTTCCTGAGTGCTTTTTTATAGCCGAGCAAACGAGTGAAGCCGAAAGTGGATTGTGGCTGTTCAGTCAAGGATAACGGATCAATTGGTGAGCTCGTTTCATGCTACTATTTCTAATCTATAAAATATGTATGACTGCACATTCAATCGTTACAATGGTGGGATGTAAATATGATTTTTCAACAAACTATGGATGGTTCGTCACTGTGAGTGTCGACACAAACTCTGATTCATGATTTATTTATGTTTAACATTTTTTTTTTCAGAACACCTCTTATATACCTTTATTTTTGTAATTAAAAAAACTTTGAATGGTTCGACACTACAAGTGTAGACTTGCGAAAGGTTCACTTTATTCAACAAACTTTGGATGGTTCGCCACTGTAAGTGTCGGCATAAGAATAAGAGTGTTCTATGATGTCCCAACGAATCGAGTTTTTTGTTTCTTTTCAAATGAGTAAAATATAATAACACATGCTTTCGTCCTGACAGCTGTAGGAATGTTACATTTAGGTATTTGTTCAACAAACTTTGAATGGTTCGTCACCTCAAGTGTCGGCATAATTTTCCTCTACATAGAAATTGTTCATATCAAATGAAAATATTATATTTACGTATAAGCATGTATATATCTCACAAATCATTGTTTATCATGGTCTAATCGCTTATCAAAGTGAATCCTATGACCCAATGATCCTCCCCATTAACAAACATCCCTCCCAGTAACCTTTGTGGAGATGCAGAGGCAAACACGGTCTCCAAAAAGCAAAGGTTACACACTAACATTCCTTCCCCCAATCCCACCTGACTGCAAGGACGTGGCCGTCGTCGTTATTGACCCTGTATAAATAGAGGCACTGAATTATGCACACTGAAGAAGATTATGGCCAATCCCAGCCGAACTTCTAGTTGATTCTTTGTGCATTTTCACTGACTTCGGTCAATCACGGAATAGCAACCATTGATATGTGTAGTCAGTCTAAGCTAAGCTAGCTAAGCTAAGCTAATATCTACGCCATCATACTAAAGTTGATTGCAGTGGCGACTCGTAACCTCACTTTCTACCTGTTCTACGACTCTAAAAATGACAATTTCGGCAAATTTAGATTATAAATCAAAAAGATAATTATTGAAATCGTCCTTTCTAACAAATCTCTATTTATTACATGCCAATTTGTTGCTGAAATTCAAGAATTTCTATTCGTGGAACAGGTAGATTTGAGGTTAGGGAAACGCCACTGGTTGATTGAATGATCAAGTTCACAGGTCAATTACTCGAACAAATCTGTCCGATTTCTTCAAATATCTATAAATGACCATTACAAAAAAATACTGGTCATTAATTTATAATAGCACATGTGATGGTATCCTACGTGAATTACAGGCTCAATATCAAAAAATCTCAGTTCCACTTAAATGCGATTATCGATATATCTCTCGTTCACTTTATGCTTTACAAATTTGATATGATTTGATTCGTTAATTTTTTTTTCTGTTGGGATTTAGTTTCAGATGTTTATAGATAGTAAATTTTTAATGATTCTGGGAACGCTTTTTACCGAATCCAAAGCCTTAAAAAATGGCGATTCGGAATAATAAATCTTCGAGCTGTTTAGTGGAACTAACTAGTCAAGTTTAGTACAAGCACAGATCTGTGGTACAAGTTACCCACTTTGGGAATCACTGCTTTTAATTGTTTGATTCCTACCAGAAAGCAAATTCGTTTGTAGCAACCAATTAGCGCTCATAAAAGCTGGATACTCTCCAGTAACAGGATGAAATACTAGAAAAAATGCGATGTAATAAAATGGGCGAAATTTGGTTGATTGAAAATTAGTTTGGCAGTTTTAAACGTTAAAATATGTGCCAGAAGCTTTCCTAGAAATGGGATTGCCGGAGTAGTGGCTTTTGGAGAAAGATAGCATTACTTTGTCTGAGGCAAATTTGTTAAATACTCGATATGACTCTTGCTCTCTTTATTCAAATTTCAATATAGCTTTATTTAACATGAATCCTAAGGAACGTGAGTGATTCTGGCTAAAAACCACAAAGAGGGGGTTGGGTCTGAAAATAAAAAAAAATTACCACGTGATCTCTGAACATTTCAATATAATCTCAAGCTCAGTGGCACACAAGTTAAAAGCTGCTTTAAAAGTGCGTTGCAGCACGCCGTGCATTAGTAATAGATATGATTCAGAAATATAAAAACAATAATAAACTGATCGATCGATAAACTAATATTGACTTATATCTTTTTTCACTAGATGGCCCAGCAGCAGATGATGCAGCAGCAACAGCAACAACAATTGCACCAGCAGCCGCAAATGCACCATCCATCTCCGATGGCAGTTCCTCAGCCGCCACAGGCCCAACATCAGCAGCAATTGCCACAAACGCCTTCCCATCATCAGCCAAATCGCTTCAACGACTCATTCCGGGCTACGATGACTCCTGCGACGCCAGTTCAGCATATTCAAACGCCGCAGCTTACGGTGACCAAAGAAACCCCCAAGACTGCTGCCGATCAATCTGATCCCAAGAAAGAACCTCCGGTTAAAATCGTGAATGGTTTCTTAGCCGTATGTCACGGTTGTGGGTATACCGGAATCGACCACGCAAAATGCCAACGATGTAAACGGCTATTCACGGAACCACCTCGGAGGGTTCCCGAGCCCGACAAACCAATGGTTTCTCCTCATCCACCTCCGTTGGTTCCTACGGCTTCTTCTACACCGCTTCACGGTAAAATGATGTACTCGGCGGATAAGCCAGGGCCAGGGAGCGGCGAGCGGGATTCGATAGTAGGGGTCAAGGGCGTTACGTTAACGAAGAAACCGTCGGGGTCGTCCTTAGGTAGCATGCTCTCAATTCGGGGAATGGCAAGAGGTGGCGCTTCTGGTGGTAGAGGTGGTCGAGGGCGTGGAAGAAGTGCTTCGTCCAAATATCATGATGTGGAACCGGTCGTATTTACCCTAAGCAGTGATGATGAGGATCATGAACCCAGTGATAAATCCAAGAATGGTAGCAAATTAGTAGCAGTTCCAGAACAAAAGGTAGATTTAGCTTTATTCACACATTTTTGCATGTAAAATGATAAAAAAATATTTTTTATTCTACAGGCTCAGACTTCAGTTGTTGCTGACAAATTGCGTGAACCCCTGAAGTGCGAACCAGTTATAAAGGAAACCGATAAAATAGAAGGTAGGGAATATCGATATTTTAAGTTAATTTGTATAATAAGCCGATGGATCCTCATTTTGACTGTTATAGCATATGTTCACTCTGTTTCTCGATACATTTCCACTGCACACAACACAACACAACAAAGTTTCGACGAAATTCTCCTTCAACCGGTCTGCCACCAACAGTCTATCGGCCATCATCAGCAGGTTCTCCCTTTGGACATTTCAAATGACGGATATCAGCACATTATTTAGTTGCTCTCCATCTACCGTTGCAAAAAATCTGCTCATGTTTCTCTGTTGCATGCTTTCTGACGCTTCAGTTGAAACACTTTCTTCACTTCCCTATACCTCCCTTTTATAAGCTGGTACCGTCATTTGAGAAAATCCATCCATCCAGCCCATCTTGCCTTCTAGTTCGTACCAGATTTGTGGCAAACACCTGTCCAATCCGTTCAACTTTCGTCATGTTTTTTGTGTATACTTGGTTGATCGTAAAGTTCAACAAGCACATTGGAAGTGGGTCGAATACTTTTAGAAACTTCTCCAAGGATCCCTTCACAAATTTATTTAAAGATTACGCCAGCAATTCTTCCTGGAGTCCTTCGTAAAATCTTAAAATGTCTATGGAGATGCTTAAGTGAATTCCTCCAGAATTCGCTCCAGTAAATCTTTTAGCCCACACTAGAAGTTAACGATCATTATTCTATCTATTTAAATCTCAAGATCCACTCCATATATCGAAATAATAATCCATATAAGGTACCGTGGGGCAAGTGGGTAATGGATTTCGCATAGTTGGGATTCTTCAAATTCTAGAGACCTTGAATTAAAACAAATAGGTCGTGTAGATTTTTAAGCTTGACTCCCACCAAATATAAGCAGTATATTGAAATTGATTTTTATGTAAATTTGAAGAAAAAAGTAGGTGGGGCAAGTGAAAAGCTTATCGTTTTGAACAATAAATTCAAAAACTAACAGTTCTATTCACGATTTCTATTACCTTTAACATTTGTTAAGGCGTCCCAATGAACAATAACATAAGTAACATGTAAACAAAGAAAATTTTATTCTTGTTACATGAATTTTCTTCTGTTCAGTTATGTTTGTTGAAATGATTCGACAACATTTTAACTACAACATTTTTAATGTTAGTTCTTACATCATGGGACGGCAATTTCATTTCTGCTCTGTAGAATTTCCTCCGTTCGTTATTCGGATATGACGTCGGATAATTCTTCAAGGAAATCAAACGGAATCCTTCATTTAAGTATTTAGAAACTTTTGTATGAGGATACACCTATACCCCATTTTTATGTTTTGAACTAACTATACATAGACATTCTACAAGATTTCCGTGCGTTCTCTTATATTGGAACTTTTCAATCAACGTCTTCTTTTTAATCGGCTGTCCGAAGTAAACATATAATTAGGGATCCGGATCCTATTCTTGGCACTTTTGATTCACTTCGGCAGTGTGGTTATTTAAAGGTACTGAGCTCATATTTGGCCATAATATGTGTCATGTTGAAGTGCTTCTTATAGCAGAATTTCAGACAATTCGGCCGATAAAACCTCCCCATGCCAAAGTAAATCATAGAAGTGCCAAAGTAGCTCTGCACCCTATTGTAATATTTGACAACCTTTTTTTTAGAGAAGTTCCATGATTTGACCATGAGTATAGTTTTTCTTGAATTATCAGTACGTTGTTGTTCTATGATAATTGCGAACCTTGTATAATCCGAAAATTTTGACAAAAAAAAAAGATTCATCATTTTTTTGGCATCAGTTAGATTTTTAACATTTCTATATAAATAAAAATGGAATGGTGTTTGTATGTCACGAAAAAAAAAAGAGTGTTGTTATATTATTATTAATATAAGGTACCGCGGGGCAAGTGGGTAAATGGGGTAAGTGAAAATAATTGGAATATTTTAATGAATATGTGAATTAATGTTTTAAACTCATGCGTAAATCTTTGAGGCCATTGAGAACATTACGATAGGCAAGAGATTTCTGAGATTTTTCACCCATTATTGCATAATAGAGCGAAATATTGTTAACCTGTCTACTATAACTCCGTAACAAGTTGGCGGCGTGCAATCTTATTTTAATATTTTCTGTAGAAAAAAAGTTGCAAAAAATAATTTTCTGTACCACTTCTAAGTTGTCCCCTCTGACAGTTTTAAACTGCAATAAAAAAAAGTTTTAGAATTAATTTGACATAGACCTAAAAATAACTAAATTGAAACACTGTCAACTTTCTAGTCACGTGGGGCAAGTGAAAAGTTTCTCATTAGAGATTGAATTTGTATTTTCTCTATAGGTAGCTATAAGTATAAAAGGTTCGCAATTATCATAGAACAACAGAACGTGCTGATAATTCAAGAAACACTATACTCAAAGCGTTAAATGCTATTATCATGGCCAAATCATGAAACTTCTCTAAAAAAAAGGTTGCCAAATAATACGATATTAATATGTTTACTTCGGAAAGCCGATTAAAAGGAAGATGTTGATTGAAAGGTTCCAATATAAGAGAACGCACGGAAATCTCGTGGAATGTCTATGTAAAGCTAGTTCAAAACATAAAAAAAATGGGGTATAGGTGTATCCACATAAAAAAGTTTCTAAATACTTTATTGAAGGATTTCGGTTGATTTCTCTTGAAGAGTTATCCGACGTCATATCCGATTTTCTTAAAAACAAATAATGAGCGGTGGAAAATCTAGAGATTAGAAATGCAATTGCTGTCCCATGATGTAAGAACTAACATTGTAAATGTTGCAATTATAATGTTGTCGAATCATTTCAACAAACATAACTGAACAGAAGAAAATTCAAGTAACAAGAATAAAATTTTCTTTGTTTACATATTACTTATGTTATTGTTCAGTGGGACGCCTTAAAGGTAATGGAAATTGTGAATGTAACTGTTAGTTTTTGAATTTATTGGTCAAAACGATAAACTTTTCACTTGCCCCACCTGTGGGGCAAGTGAAAAGTAAGGAGAGGTTCTTCAAAAACTTGTTCTGTACTTTTATCTTCAATTTTACATAAAAATCAATTTCAGTATACTGCTTATATTTGGTGAGAGTCAAGCCAAAAAATATACACGACCCCTTTTGTTTTAATTTAAGGTCTCTAGAATTTGAATAATCCCAACTATGCGAAATCCATTACCCACTTACCCCACGGTACCTTACACAACCCAACACAATTTTTAGCTTCATTGGTCGCTAAATCTCGATACTTGCTTCTGCAATGTTTCGATGATAATGATAAAAATTAGACTAATCATAGGAAAACAGCATGGTCTCTCGTGTAGCCAAAGGCAATTTTTTCAGTAATTCTTTTAACCATTTTCATGTGAATTCCTTTTACAATGGATTATCCCAGGTATTGTTTCATGAATTCCTCCAGGAATTGGGAGCTTCTCAATGAATCGACCTCATGAAGTTTCTCCAGGAATTTCCTCCAGTGATTTCTCCAGCATTTCATCCATGTATATATATTTTTTCTAGACAAATAAATTATCCATGTATTCTTCAAAAGTTCAATAACCCGTATACTGCCAATACTCGCATAACAGTCCCATATTCTATGGGGTTTCCTATATAAATGGAATGCGAGTATGGGTAGTATAGGCCTTTGTGAAAGCAAAAATACTTAAACCCTAATTGCTCAGCGGATACTCAACGGATTCAAATATTTTTTGTCGGTATACCTACTGGTACATATATCTAGTTTCTAAAAGTGGCCAGAGGAACTCGGGAATGTTCCTGTGGCTGGAGTTATTCCGGTAGGTCACTGGGTCAAGTCGGGTAAAAAACAGTTATTTTTTGGGACATGCCGGCTGTAAAGCGTAAGTATCCATAAACAATTCGCTCTCACTTGCGATCGGGAGATACAAACGTGAGCGTGTTGATGGTTTGGCATCCAAGTCCAAAAGAGACATGGATTTGCGAAAAGAGATGTGTTCATAGTTAGGGGTCGTCCATTAATTAGCAAAGGGTTTATGGGGGGAGGGGGGGTTTGAGATTTCTTACGCGCCATACAAATTATTTTTAATTTTCATACAAAAAATCTTACTATGGGGGGAGGGGGGGGGGTCTAAAAACCACCAAAATTGTCTTACGTAATTAATGAATCGCCCCTTAGTACTCGGATTCAGTTTGGATTTCTATTCCGCAGAATCATAAGGTGTTCTGTAGCTTAGTTG
Source organism: Aedes aegypti (assembly GCF_002204515.2). NCBI lineage: Eukaryota > Metazoa > Arthropoda > Insecta > Diptera > Culicidae > Aedes > Aedes aegypti. Next base: position 206,344,179 of record NC_035108.1, read on the forward strand.
GTTAAAGCGCCGGTCTAGCGTACACGGAGTCGTAAGTTCGAGTCCCACTAGAACGCGTATTTTTTCACAAATCCATTTCTCAATTTGTCAAACAAACACACTGTGTCTTCTGATTACAAGTTCCCAAAAGTACATGCCAAGTTATCTTTATTTATTTACAATCAATCATTTCAATTTGCATAAATCATTAAGATCGATATTCAACAAATGAAGAGTTTCGGACCTTTTAGAATGTACCGGATGTGGCTACTCGGACATAATGTCCTAAAGAACAATAAAGCAATAGATTTTATGAATACAAAACCGTTTTAATTCTGGAAAAGTAGAGATCAAACATAATAGGGGAACTTACGTATTCTCGGCAGCTAAAGCCGATGCCGTGCTTCTTTTGTAATTTTCTCGGACATCAGCAGATAAATTCCATGCTTGTCTATTTACATTTATGCGTTGCTCAATCCTCTATCGATTCACACCGACAGACTTGTCAAAATGCTTTTGGAAACGTTTCTACAACGCTGCGAACATCCCTTGTCAGTGTGACTATTGTCGGCAGCCTCACTCTCTTCGGCAACTTTTCCATTACAACTGCTGGTGAATCTCTTCGGCAGCTGCAAATCAGTCGCATTTTGAGGCGTACTCATTTGAATTGATGACATCTCCGGTGATATCGTTTGTTTAGTTTCGGAAATCTCGCCAGCGGAAAGCGGGCAGAACAAAGAATCATCTGAATGTTTCCACTGATGTGTTTTGATAGAAAAATACTGTGTATTTGGCGTTTGAAATTTGGTTTTCGATAATAGTCGAATGGTGCCAAAGCCGTAAGTCTTCCTTGTTCACAAAAATGCGTTTCTATAAGTTTGGCACACATGTTTAGATACAAATATTGGCCACTTTATAATAAATTTGAGGCGTACACTTCCGCAACAAAAACATACCCGAGTTTCTCTGGCCACTTTTAGAAACTAGATATGTGTACGAGTATACAGGCAAAAAATAATTGAAATGCGTTAAATATTCGCTAAGGGAAGGTCGTTTTAGATTTATTTCTTTCACTCAGGCCTATAGGTTAAGGGTGAATACTACAACAATTATCCTGTAATTCCTCTAACTATGCCTATATAAATTGCTTCATGGATGCATCTCGTTTCATTTGGTAATTTTTCAATATATATTCTAGAAACTTTTCTGGATAATGATCTATGAAAAAGGTCTAAATGTTTCTTCAAAGATCCCTGTAGGAACAAGTGCTCTGCTGACATATAGTTTATCCAATATTTTTTTTAGCAGTTCCATATTGATTACATCAGGATTTTCTTCAGAAAAATCTCTCGGACTTCCATTAATTCCTTTTTAATGGAAGTTCAAACGTTTTCTATTGTATACGCTATGCCTAGAGGAGAACGCAGGTCTTTCAATACCTAATGAATAATGCGCTCTTGCATCCACGCATTGCATAGTCAATAGAAAGCATTGTGGTTGGATGTGCATCTAATTCTACCGAAAGAGGTACGTTTTGTGAAAGAGGACCACGTGATTATAGATTTGAGATCGAATTCAAATTAACCTCTGCGTTCACGGGTCCTCTCGTGGCGTAGCGGTAACGCAGCATATCTAGCAAACTGGGAATCGTGAGTTCGATTCTCACCGAGAAGACGTGAAACTTTTTTGCAAAATTCACATCAATTTGTGCATTTAACCCGATTGCGACGTATATGTAAGGTTTAGTTTTAAGATAATTGTTCAAACTTCCACTTAAATTTGTCTATTTCACCCAATTGCAAATAACATGTTAACTAATAACCTAAAAACTTAGAACGAATTACCGACGTCGGTAATTTATTTACCGAAATTTCAACAGCTGAACGATCGGTAATCGATTCGGTAAATGAAAAGATTACCGAACCATCCGTAATTTGCGTTTGGGATGGCAGCTGTCCAAATTACTGAACAATCGGTATTTTTTTACCGAATAACTGTAGCTTCGGACTAGCGATGTTTCCCAGATAAGTTGTTCTCAGCAAGAATAAGAACAAAAGCAGAAAAGTAATATTCAACTCAATTTTATTTCTTGAGGAATTCAATACATATGTTAATTTCATTGCAATTCACTATTATCACCTGGCTGGTCGTTGAAATTCTAATATTGGGGAGCATATACGTCATCCTGGCGGTTCCTGTAAGAATTTCTTGGTCATTTTTTTAAACTTCCTTGGGAAATTTCTGAAGAAATCTCTTTAAAAATCTCTGGAATTATTTTTGGAAATAATCTTAGATAAATTAAGGCTGAATTCTTGAAGAGATCCGAACCGAAAACCTTGAAGAAAATCAAAGAATTAATTCTAGGTGGTTCTAAAAAATAAGTTCTACATTACTTGAGATTTTTTGTAAGAATCTTTAGAAGAATTCCTGAGAGATTCCCAAATGAAAATCTCTGTGTAGAAATTCCTTACAAATTTGGACACACTGCTAAAAACGAGTGATGTCAAAATCGGGTACTGTGTGTATGAGGTTTTTAAAATATAACGTACAAATGGCGAGTTATTTTGTAGATGAAAAAACCGAGTTTAGTACTATACCATTTAATTCCACTAGAATTTGTATCCTTTGACAGATACGCGCATTTTGACCTCAACTGTAAGGCCGGCTTCAGTGTCGTGTACTAGATTCGACTTGTTATTTCGTATTTTCGCTCAATTCTCGCTTAATTTATGATCTAGCCATTGATTACCTGAGAGAGAGGAGACAGCTCACTGACAACTGGCTTGTTTTCTTGGCTTCTTTGATTTCTTCTTCTCATGTTTGGGTTGTGCACAACGGTTCAGAGAGCACAAACTGGGTCAAAACCATTTTCACATTCCATTTGTTATCAAAAAGATCATAAAATTACAAAATTTCATAAGCAATATGAGTTCAATCGACAATATTCAAATATTCAACGATTTTATATGCGATAGCACAGGAAAAAAACCTGAATTTTCAATCACATCCAGTTTTAGTTTGGTCGAATTTTGACGGTTTTTCACGCTCTGCCCTTCGAATGTGCGGTTTTTCAGTGACAGTTGATGACAGGTTCCCTTGACTTTTGGAAGCTCGCAATCTTTTGTCTCCTCTCTCTCAGTTGATTACCAAGCGTGAAGCTTGTTGTTACTGAGCATCGGAATAGAACGAGTATTTAAAAATGCTGAAGAGGAGATCCTTCTCTAACTCCCAGTGTTGATTTTTTTTTATCTTAGCCCATTCCTTGGTTTTAAACATCGAGCTACACACTCGGTTATCAATCGGCAAAAAAATCGCTGTGCAATCTAGGGATTGTCCCTTTTGAATTGTTATGCGAGATTTCATCCAGAAATCTCGCGTAACAATTCTAAAGGGCCAATGATCAAATTGTAAACAAATCGGGTTTTGATATCATTCGATAGTATCTCCCAACACCCACAAACTATGCAAACATTGTCAACATAATCATAAAACTTACCGTTATAAACTCGATTTCCAAAACGGCCAATAACCACTTTTTTCCAAATCATTCATAGGCCCCCGCTCGAAAAGGCCAATGATCGGTTCTCGCTTCATCAAGAGGGCCTACAATCGGAAAATTTCGCTAACTGTCATTGGCCTTAGCATGGTGAGAGGCCAATGACTCTCTCTTGCTCATTCATTGAAAACCGAAGAGGCCTAGCCTTGGGCCAAGCACGCTAATAAAATTCTATTTTGGCCAATAAAAAAGGCCCATGCTTTGTTGAAAATCGAAAATGGGCCAAGCATTTAAACTCATCATTTTTTCCACATTTTTGTCAGCTTTCAGAATAAAATCGATTATTAGCGTGTAGTAATAGTACATCGTCACTCAACTAGCAAGAAATCACATTGATTGATTTGAATATTGAGAAATAGGAATTGAAAATGTGGTGAATAAATTTCAAATCGAATTTTCTCAGAGTCAACGATCTGAGGATTGGCCCTTTTGAATTGTTACGCGAGAAATGGCAGTACACTGTAAACTCGACATTACCCTTTAATGTGGAAAAAATACCCATTTTTTCTTGTTATATGGAAATGTCAAAATAAAGAGTACTTTCAAATTTTGAATAAAGGGTATTTTTCTCCCATTTCAAAGTTCAAAGCATTTACCCATTAAAGGGTGAAAAATTTCTTGAAGTTTGGGGAAGTGATTCAGATCAATCATTCATGGTCTTGAAGCGAGAACTGTGGATAGAAAGTAATGGAAAGAGCATCAAAAATACTTCAAATGTAAGTACAATTAAATAACTCTATCACCAAATCCTAATCGATAAAATGATTGTTTTCAGAATGGAAATTATGGAATCGAAGACGAAGTTAGGAGGCAACAAATCTTCCGCTATCAAAGATCCACTGTTTTTTTTTCACGGTAATGCCTGCAATGGGACTACTTGGACCAGTCACTAAGTTACCAACTGATGCAGGACACATAATCCGAAGAGCGTTATTTCCGGATTTTCTTCCAGACAACGAAAGTTACCACCATCCAGCCATTTTTTTTCCTTCGGTGATTATTATGAAAGAAGAGCATCCCAATCAATTATTTTTATAATTTTTCAAATGGCTTTTAATAAATACATATAACGTAGCCTAACGTATAGCGTTTGTTGTGTTAGTTTTTGATAGAAATTGTTTTAAAAAGACGAAAGTATGAGCAAATAAAACAGAGTGAATTTTACCCACTTTGCTAAACAATTAATTTCGAATAATGGGTAAAATTTACGCGTTGATTTGACGTACAAGCCCTTTACTCTTTAATGAGTACAGGCCGTTTACTCTTTTTATGAGTTAAACTAGTTTATCTCAAAGAGGGTACTTTTTTACCCTTTAAAGGGTACTTTCATCTTACAGTGTAGAGCACCCTCTAAGAGCCCAAAATGAGCCAAAACTTTGACAGCTCCGAATGCCGGCCATGTTGGTTTGGCTCAAAATGTGACGCACACACACATACACGCGTGTCTCAGCTTCTGCCAAGTTCTTCAGTTCTTTTTTGGTGTCGACATTGATGGTTTTCATCGTCTGGCTGTGCAAGAGAACAAATTGTGAAATATCTTGAAAAATATCAAGATTTCGGCATTTCCCCTGGTTGCAAATTGTGGTTGGAGTTACGAGAATCAAAATCGTATCAAAATTCGACTCGTGCTAGTGATTCTAAACGTGGAAAATTCATGATTAAAAATTGGTGATTTTCTTCTTGGAGGTTCTCTTCTCACTCTGTGGGCAATTTTCGGTTTGACGCCAAGGTTGGGGTTAGCCGGAAGGATCGGAAACCAAAAAAATGGGGGAACGCGGTACGAATCGAGATGAAAAAAAATATTGGATTGTTTTGTCCCTGACGTTCTGATTTTCTCTTCAATTTACAGATTTGATTCGCTTGGATGTCACCGACATAAAAAACATGCCGGATGGTTTGATTACCAATTTGGAGTGCCGTACTATTCGGATCGGGTCATTGAAATATGATACTACCGATAAGGTAAGTGAGATTTTATACTATGTTTTATGGGGGTAAAGATGAACAAATGTGAGGGACTGCATACTATTCAGATAATAGGTTCTTCCGAATTTAACTGTGTTGGATGCATTACGTTTTATTTTGCCATTAGAAGCACACGCCCTCTACAAAGTTTCAAGTGATTCCTTCTTGATAGTGGCATTAGGATCGTTTAACAAGATTTTACTAGTTTTTTTTCCACAAAAAAATTGTTTCTTAAGATTTATTGCAAAATAATATAACCAATAATTATTTACACAATTAGAATAAAGGCTCCAAAGGCCTTTAATTCCCTTTACAAAAATATCCTGGACTGACCGGGAATCGAACCCAGACACCTTCAGCATGGCTTTGCTTTGTAGCCGCGGACTATAACCAGTCGGCTAAGGAAGGCCCCCAACCTTCCATCTTATGAATCAAGATACATGCTCGTTGATATTCTGACATTGAAAACAAGTCGCGAATTCGCTATGGTTATATTCGTGAACGATATTGTTTCGCATTGTATTGGTTCTCCTAACCTATTTAACAGTTGAAATTTTAAATAAAACCGTTTAAAGGTCGAATGTGACATTGTTGACTATCTCAGGGAACTCTCCATGAAGTTTCTAAACAAAATTCAATTCATATTTTAAGCAAATATCCCAAGATGTCACAATATAGGGTGCAGAACCACTTGGGCACTTTAACGATTCACTTTGGCATGGGGGGTTTTCTCGGCCGAATTGTCTAAAACTTTGCAGTAAAGAGCGCATTAGTACGACGCATATTGTGTTGAAATATGAGCTCTGTAGCTTTCAAAAAACCCCACTGCCCAAGTGAATCAAAAGTGCCAAGAATTGGGTCTGGCTCCCTACGTAAGAAGACACAAAACGAAATCCCTTCCTGTAAACCATTGAACAAAATCACAAGAATACACTTTTTTTGATTTACGAGAAAGTTTTCCTTCGATCTGAGATTTTATGTGGTCCATTCGACCTAATGGATAAGACCTAATGCCACTCATCCGCTGCACATCGAACGGGCACGTTCAGACGTTTTACATCTGAAAATATCCATACGTCAAAATACGATCGGACTGATTGATGATCAGTGAAGCACATACGTTAACAGAAATAGAGATTTTCAAAGAATTTCTGGAGTTTTTTGCATGAAGGTATGTATTTCGTAAAGTTGGAGAAACGAAGCACGAAGCACGATCAAAGCAAGCAAAGAAAAACATCCCATATGTTGCGGTCCACGATCGTCATTGTATCGCAAGGTGTATCAAGTCTGATAAATGGAAGCAGCGAGCGAGAGCCCCAAAGAGAGAGCGATGATAAAATCCATTTTTCTCGCTTGTTTACCGTTGGGGGTAGGTGTTTTTCTTTACTGGCACGATAAACAATCCACTAACTTCCAATAGCAATAGTGTCCCCTAGGCTTGGAGCATGTTTAGAGGGGTTTTATCATGCACTACTATCCCCCTAATCTGATCAAAGTTGTAGCAGTATACGATAAACAGTTTCTCATAATGTGCAGCATGTTATGATAGTTACAGAGAGCGATACGTGAGAGATTCTCTCAATTTTCTCAGGATTCAATCCCTGCTCACAATATAAAACTGAATGCGAAGTGCCGCAGAAGTGAAACTTGTTATCCCTGTTTGCGACTCTCAAAATACTTTTGGATTTACTAAGTATATTAGTAATGACCAAAATTAAAAGCACTAATTTTCGACATACAAGAATTCTGTGCTAATTTTCGGAATTCCATACAATGTAAGCCTGAATCGTATGGATGGGTAAAACATTAGTGCCCCTCCGCTAGTCCAAAAACCCAGTAAAATATAACCGGAGTAGGTAATCTAAACTGGCTGTGTAAACATTGAGACGGCCCGAGAAAATGTCATCAAAATTAGAATAATTGCATCGGTGATAGGAAAGGGCGGCAACATCGAAGACAACATCTGAGTACGACATTTAAATAACTGAAGCCTAGAGAAAATCATCATAATACAGAGCCAAACAAATGTTTTGTATCTATCACCCTAATTAGTTTCGTTGGAAAATCATGTTCAGAACATTAACTGTCACAGCTCATTGCTTTTTACTATGTCGTACGCGGCCCAACTTTTCGTTTGAGTTTCAATTAACGAATGGTAACTGTATTTGAAATAAATCCATATTTTCTTGGCCCCTGCGATGCAGATAGATGCAGATCTATAAAAAATCTTGATAAAAATACCTTAAAGAAGTAGAAAAGCCAATCAACATTCAACAATATTTCTTGTATTGTTTCATCGTTACAGGTGGTAGTGTCGTCTCGTGGTGTTCGTATAATTGCACCTAATGTGAAACGGACCAACGAGAAATGCATCTTGGATTTGCAGCTGCAGGAAATCGTCAAGGCGGTAGTTCACTTCTCGAAGGCATTGAACGTCATGTTCCTGTATACTTTACCGTCGTGTGGTGCATTCATTCGTGAAAGCCTTGAAATGGGCCTTCCGGAGGATAAACGTGAGAAAATTGCCATGATTGTCAAATAATAAGTTTTTCACTAACATCTGTACTTTGCATTTCAGTTCCTTATTTCAATCCAGTGAGTCGTCAGGACGATACCCATCGACGTATCACCCTAGTGATGGATCGTATAACGGAAGAGTCCAAATCAATTGTGAAGAGTATTATTTCGCATGATAAAATCGAAGAAATCTCTGCTCGTGATGCTAATGATTTGCTGATGCGATCATGCGGCAGCAATAAAGGATCTGAAAATAATTCCAACAAGTGAGTTAGCTGCCCAAAGCAGTAATGGTTGAATAATACTAATGTTTCTATTTCTCTTTTGCAGCATTGTGAGTGGAAACGCTGGCGATGTTACGGAAATTAGAAAAATTCTCATCTATCCGCAAGGAAAGGGCGGCATTTCCATCAACACTGAGGACTACATGTGCTTGGCAATTGATCAATACCTGAATGACGTTATAATTGATTTCTATCTCAATTATTTGAAATTGGAGCTGCTAAAAGACGAGGAGCGGAGAAGAATTCACATCTTCAGTACATTCTTTTATAAGCGGTTGACAACCCTTGGTACACGGCATCGTGGACAGGACAAAGATCAAAAGCTAACTGCTGCTCAGAAACGACATGCACGTGTGGCCAGTTGGACCAAGAAGGAGAATATCTTCGAAAAGGATTTTATCATTATTCCCATAAACGAGCAGTCGCATTGGTTCCTGGCCATCATATGTTTTCCCAGTCAGGACATGCCACTTTCCATGAACAGCAATACTCCCACGCCCATCAAGCGGAAAAAGGCCACTCCGAAGAGCAAAAACATTAGCCTACAAATTGGAAATACCACGATCACACCGGTCTCGAAGCGAGAAATGGAAGCCATCAATCTCGGCGACGATGAAAGTGAACGTGACGAAGCCGAAGGTGATGACAGCGAGCTGGCAAGCGATGCAGAGGAAACGGACGAAGAGCCAACTGATAGCAAACAGCCTATCAAACAGTAAGGGACTAGTTCAATAATTCGCGTTTACGATCGCTAACATGCTCTTATTTCCCATTCCAGGCCAATAATTCTCATTTTCGATTCTTTGACCGGTGCTTCCCGGAGTCGAGTGGTAGCTACGCTGAGAGATTACCTTACTTGCGAGTACAAGAGCAAAATGCCGAACAAACCGGCGAAAATATTCAACAAGACAAATATGCCGGGCCATTGCGTCAAGGTGCCACAACAGAACAACTTCACCGACTGTGGGTTGTACCTGCTGCAGTACGTGGAACACTTTTTCTTGGTAAGTAGCTAGTTATCGCAGTTGTGATTTCTCTTACGGGTCATTCCATACCAAATTTCCACAAACAAGTACAGACGTGCAATCGATCAACACCGATTTTAACCAAATTTTGGTCAAATATTCAAATATCATTAAATCAAAAATAATGTTTTTACCTAACATCAAAAAAGCAAATAAATTGTTTACCCAATAGCGCCATTTTGGGAGTGTTTTCCGAACTAATAAGGTGTTCAATAAATAGGTCTTATTTAGTTGATCAAATTTGTCGAAGACACCAATTTTGCATCTCATCACTGGACTGACTAAATCTGTACGCCAAAAGCTTTCTTCATATACTACTTCTACATGCGACTTTGGTTGAAGTCTGTGTGCCACCTGGTGAGTGAATTCTGAATGAACTTTGAAGAAAACAGTTTTCTTCTAAAGCTTTTTATTTTCAAGATATTGGCACAACAAGTACTGTACTATTTATAGGACGCTGGATTTTCAGGGCTTCTGTCCTATTTTTAGGACGCTGGGCGGATATGCGTTAAATATCACTGCAGATTGCTTGTTGTGAGACGATCTCTGCCGAGTTAAAGTGGCTTAGATCGGACCGGCTAGCAACTAAAAACGCCACAAAAATTCATAACATACTGTGCAAGCTTTATTATAACTTCCGAGCCACAAACATCCTCACTGCCCTAGCACCCTACTTCACTTCTTTCTCATTCTTACGCAGTTTTTCTTCCTACTCACGCTTCTTCTGGGTGCACCCAAATCATCCAGATGTCACCGTGATCTTGTGATCTTCCGGAATGGCCTGCTTGTGGCTGTTCAGCTCGCATCGACTAGTTGCTCGTATCCCTTCACAGCTTCGATCTGTGGCTCGTCCAAAGATTTACACGCACAATCACCTGATCTTCCCATGAAATCCAGCCAGCAATCGCACTCGCTCGCGCTCGGATCCCGAAATCATGCAATCCGGTCGGCAGGCGTAATCCCTCGCGCTCGGATCTTGAGTTTCCGTTACTCCAGCAAACAGAAAAGCTTTGAAGGGAAACAGATCCCTTAATATTTATCGTGATCAACTGTAGGATTTGTACTTACTTCTGCTTTAGAAAGCTTTTCGTCTGTCTTCGGCTGGGCCTTGATGCGGTGATCGAAATTGGTCCTCGAACGCAAGGAATGCCTGCGGCGGAGGGATTAGCGCCGTCCACGACTTGAGGGGCTGTCGAACTTCATAATAACGGTTCAGTTGTATTTTGGTCAGCTTTTCCGACTGGATTGTCTTACCTGGGAGTATTTGTTTCGGCGAGAGCTCTTTTAAGGTTCGGATTTTCAAACCTTGCAAACTTTGGCGGCTGCTATCGGCCTAAGGAATTACTTGTGACACCGGGAACTTCAATCAGCGACTTCCGCCAGTTTCCAGTGACATGATTTTCGCGATTTTCGCTATGTTTTTTTACACAACCCTTGTCGCACATTTAGGTTTGAACGCACGGAAAACTTTTATTTTTAAGCTTGCACATATCAAAATACCAAACAATTGATAGCTAAATTAACATATGTAACATGCTCCTTTTGTGAGTCTTCAAAATAGATAGGCCCCAGCAGTTAGTTCTAATTAGGCCCTTTGAACCAACATGGTTTCAGTTGGGCCTTTTGCGATTAGTCAATTTTATCGGTAATTGAGCTGATTTGCAAAATTCTTGAATAATATTGAACGATTATGTTAGAAAAAAACAAAATAACGGTAGAATATCGAGGAAAACAAGGGAAAATATTAAAAAAAATGTATAAAAGGGTAAACCTTTTTCTTAATTGCATTTTTGGTTAGGCTCTTTTATGCCTAGTTAGACCCTTTCAGGTATTCAATGAACAGATAGGCCCTTTTAAAATGTACTAGAAATCAGTCATAAAAATGATATTGATAAAAATAGTGAACAATCCATTATGTTTACATTTTGCAGTTAGGCCATTTTCAAGACATCGATTCCGCGGTGTTTTTCAATTCGGTCGGTGAAAACAGAATCGACTAATTCAAGCATAATTTTTCAAATCGGCGTATCTAACATTTGGATGGATTCGAGAAAAATGCGATTGTTATGTTATTAGAAATACGTATGTGAGTTATTGGATTTTGTCAATGAATTTCATGCGAAATTCAGGTGAAAATTATTATTTTTGTTCGTGATTCTCATATGATAGTTTAATGATTTTTAATAATTATATTTCAGTTTTATGGGTTTGTTCTACTATAATAAAAGAAAAATATAATTCATGTTTAAATTTATTTATTTAATACATTATCTGCGTTTCTCCGTAACACCTTTTTGCGGTAGATAAAGATTAAGTTTGATATTATTCGAAAGCATCAATGTACTTTATACAACTTAACTTCATGAGCAGTAAATGTTTAATGTAATATAATTTAAACTTTAGATATAACTTCGTTTATAGGCCCAATCTTCGGTTTCCACATTATTTCAACAAAGAAATTTAAACTATCCAATTCCAAGTCTGTTTCTTCCTGCCATGGCCCATCATCTGCGATTTGTGAAAGTTTGGTTGATTTATTTCATCATTATTCTGTGAAATTCAGATTCAAACAACGGATTAATATTTAATTATCTTATATGTAGTCATCAAACTTACCTCCCTTTGACATAATTCACATTAACTTTGCACAAAAACATTGAAAAAGTTGTGAGAAGACTTTCAAAAGTCCTAAACCTGCTGAAATTCAATAAACTGAATACGCCATCTTGAAAACACTGTTTTGAAATCCTAAATTATCATATCTGAAAATCACATCAAGATTATCGGATAACATACATGGCTTATGTTCAGATACAATTTACAGTATTGATCAATAAATATGATAGGGTATTTTAATATGTTCTATGTGCTTATTGCATGAATTTTAATGGATACATATAACATTGATATTATTTCAATTATTCTGAATGTATGTGACGTTTTTAATACTTTTTATGATATTTCTTGGTTCAGTGTATGAGCATGAAAATGTTGACAGTTGAGTCCAGGCATTGCAGAATTCGCTCTCATTTGAGTATGAAGCACGATCAAAGCAAGCAAAGAAAAACATCCCATCTGTTGCGGTCCACGATCGTCATTGTATCGCAAGGTGTAACAAGTCTGATAAATGGAAGCAGTGAGCGAGAGCCCCAAAGAGAGAGCGATGATAAAATCCATTTTTCTCACTTGTTTTCCGTTGGGGATAGGTGTTTTTCTCTACTGGCACGATAAACAATCTACGAACTTCCAATAGCAATAGTGTCCCCTAGGCTTGGAGCATGTTTAGAGGGGTTTTATCATGCACTACTATCCCCCCAATCTGATCAAAGTTGTAGCAGTATACGATAAACAGTCTCTCATAATGTGCAGCATGTTATGATAGTTACAGAGAGCGATACGTGGGAGATTCTCTCAATTTTCTCAGGATTCAATCCCTGGTTGAGTCCATATTTCCATTGATTGTGTACTATGTATTTATGCGCCATTTCCTGTGACTCATTCATCTATGGAAGCTGTTTCGGTTCCGAGCGCTTCTGTTAGTAGAAGAAAGACTATTATGAAATAAAAGAGCTTGTGAGGGCGTAGCCAAATGTGTTAAGAGGAGTGAGTTTACTGCATTGTACATTTTGGTGAAATAAGCAATGGAGGGAATATGCTCATTAGAGTGGTTCAAAAAATCGATTTTTCTCCACACCGCTAATTCGATTCTAGATCAAATTCTGAGTGTCCTCCCAAAATTTGAGATCATTTGGATGAAAACTGAGACTGCACAAGCCCTTTAAAGTTTATATGGGAATTACTATGGGAAAAGCAAGCAATTCATTCAATCGGTCATAGTGTTTGCCCATGTGCTCTTGGAGATTAGTACTACGTCGTTACTGTGAGATATAATTATCAGCTGCAACTTTGCCGAAGACGGTTTTTTCATCGGACGCCCCAGCAATTAGTTATTGATTTTTGAATGAGTTGTAAAACTTTGGCTTTAATTATTGGGCTGCTCTGCAGGCATCACTGGATATATGCAGTAAAACATAGTAGCCATGATTTGTGCGTGCTATCTTTTGCGCCAGGTGCAGCAATGTTGCCTGTTCAGAAGTTGAATGAGCACTGCTGAAGATTTTGTGACTGGATATAAATCAATAACTAATTACTGAGGCGTCCGATTTGAAAACGGTCTTCGGCAAAGTTGTAGCTGATTATTGTATCTCACAGTACCAACGTAGTTCTAATCTCTAAGAGCACATGGGCAAATACTATGACCGATTGAAGTAATTGGTTGCTTTTCTCATAGTAATTCCCATATAAACTTTAAAGGGCTTGTGCAGTCTCAGTTTTCATCCAAATGGGCTCAAATTTTGGGAGGACACTCAGAATTTGATCTAGAATCGAATGAGCGGTGTGGAGCAAAAACGATTTTTTGAACCACTCTAATGCTCATCTTTCCAACTCCACCTACGATTTGTGCAAGTGTTCATGCTATGCTATGCTAATTTGCAGTTAGACCCTTTTCAAATGTTTCGCTATATATTGCGTTTTGGGTTAAAAAGTCAGAATCTTTAATATTTTTTTTTCTGCTCGGGATGAACCACTGCGACCAGTTTTCTGTGATCTTTTGTGGTATACCCGTGCCCTTTGTTTAGTGCATGTCGTTCTACTCCAATACTATTGAGAAATAATGAAGTAGTCGTTTTTTATTCAATTATCATTCTTCACCATTTTGCATAGAGCCTCTTTAGAAAAAGATACCGCTACAGTCGAATTTCGTTCGTTGCACTACGTTTAATTGCACTTCGTTGCGGCTCCCGTTAAGTGGGCTATAGCCCACCTAAAACAAAGACATACGTCACTTTCTGACATAAATCGAAACTTGACAATGTTGGTAGCCCTGAATTTACTTTGTAATAGGGTAGAAGCACCGGTTTTGGCCATACGGCCAGTTTTAGTCATAGTGGATTTTACACCGTTTTACATAGCCAATCAGCATGAAACCTTTTGTGTTCAGTAGGTCAGATTCACATGATGGAGCATAATTCATTTACTCGTCAAAATTGATTCAAAACATAAAAAAAAATCATTTTCCTTATCATTTTAACTCTCATACACCTAATTTGGCCAGGCACTCCTAATTTGACCACATTCATGAGAAATCAATGCGATTGGCCAATTTAGGAACCGAAGATAAATCTCTGGCCGAAACTGGTTCCATTGGCCTATATTGACCAACGGGATTTTCAAAGCGAGAAAATGGTTTTAGCTCAGTTTTAATATTTTACACACATAATATGAATTGAAAGCTTGCATTTCATATATATGTAGTATAAATACGGCTTCTCAGCTAATTTTTATTGACATTTTCTCTTAGGCTGGCCAAAACCGGTGCTTTTACCCGCTAATCAGACAGCTCAAATCTTAGCCCGATTAGTGAAAGTCTTTCACTAGGTGGGCTACAGCTTTAGTGCAACGAACGAAAGTTGACTGTATTTATACCTTTTGGAGAAAACAGTTTGTCACCATTAAACTCTCAAAAGCGCGCTCCTTAATCAGGTTCGGCCACTATGCTGGTTGAATGATACCGATTTTGACCATGCAGCGGTACTCTTGCGTATCAAGTTATTTCCTCTACTTATAAGGTTCAAAGTCGTTTTTTTTAAACTGTGAACAGGTTTCATCGCATAAGACATTTAGATTCCTTGAAACAAGAAGCTTGTTTAGAATGTAGGAGGTCTGCTACTCCACTGATTCGGAATCGTTTACCTCTTAGTATTCAAAAATAAGTACTTGATCTCGGAAAGAACTTGTCTCATGAATTGAAACCAGCCTCAGATATTGATTGAGCCATTTTTCCATTTCGACCTCCTCATCATCTAGGACAAATAGGTGGGTTTTAGTGACTTGTTACTCGCTTACACTCGTTCGATTATAACTTATCAGCATTAACAAGAACAGATACAAGAGTACAATATGGTAGATCTTATCTCGTAAGGCACCTCGAAAAGGTGATCTACCCGCGTTACGGGAATTATTGCTCAATGCAATGTTAAGGTAATCTGGGATGATTGAGGGCTAAACAGGCAGTAGACATTTAAATAGGTTCAATTGAAATGCCAAAAAAGATTCACAGATTCCATCAAATCCTTTACATCGATGTTATTATAGCAATTCGAGCTTAAAAATAGTACCAATGGATAATTTTTTAATTAAAAAGAATAAAAAACCCCTTGAAGGTTGATTCGAATTTTGATTTATTTCTTACAAGAGCGTTTTCCTGTGATAATCATGATGATGATAATAGTGGATATCACAAACATTTCACCCTTTGCTCAACGACACATATCGTAACAAAACACAACTTAACATTTAGAAGATTTAGGAAATCTTTGAACGACTTGTCACCATAGGTGTCGACATATTTTATATTCATTCTTGATTTATTTCAATAGACGACTTTTTTAATGAGGTTCCAAAAATTGCATAACTTACCAAGGTGAATCCAGATTGTGTAACTTTCGAATCCTTGCTACTACCAAAAATTCTTCCCCGTAATAACCATGAAGATGCAGAGTTATACTCGGTCTTTAGTAACAATGGATATCACACCAAAATTTCTATCCTTTTCTAATGACGTGGCCGGCGCCGTTATTGACTTTAAAATGTTTTGAATTCTAGAAATTGCACACTGACAATGATAACTTACTTCCAAGTTCCGTCTGTTGGTTCCTTGTGCAATATTGATTATAACTGCATCGAAAAATGCATATCAAGCGTGTGCTAGAATAAGGGCGTTAGTCGCATGATCGATTTATCTTCTTCGATCCTCTCTTCTGTGGATAAAGGTGACAAGATGCGGTTTTTTTTCTCTTCAGGACGCTGGGCAGTAATACAATCTTTACTCCTGAGGTGAAAAAATGCTGACTAACTTGCGTCTTGTCGCCTTTTTTTTAAAAGAAGAGAGTATCGACGAAGAGAAATCGATCATGCGACTTACGCCCTTATTCTAGCACACGCTTGAGCATTTTTCGATGCAGTTTTGTGAAGGGCGATGAGTACTTTCTGCTGAGTCAATAATAGCAGTATAAAGCAGTATAAAGCAGAGGCGTCGCGTCCGCATGTGCAACATGTGCACTGCACAGGTGGCAATTCGTTCATCCAAACCACCTACAATATGTAAGGTACCGTGGGGCAAGTGGGTAATGGATTTCGCATAGTTGGGATTCTTCAAATTCTAGAGACCTTAAATTAAAACAAATGAGGTCGTGTATATTTTTTAGCTTGACTCCCACCAAATATACTGCCCATACTCGCATAACAGTCCCATATGAATTTTAACCATTTTTTAGTTAACTTCATGAATGGTGTTTATATTTCATGTATTTTATGAAATCATGCTTAAAATTTTATTTTTGTATGAACAAAATGCGAGAAAAATACCAAATCATATGCGTCCCATATTGAAAGTACCCGCATAATAGTCCCATTAGTGAATTACGAAGAAGTTGAAGCAAACCTGGCCCTGTTCTAAGTTTTGTAATTCTGCATCGTATTGTTTTTATTAAATGGGGAAATAATACAAATTTCAATGACTCAAGCAATGTCTATTCATGTAAAATATCTATGCTTACGTGTTATTAAAGTTTTCCCAGAATGACTTCTGTTGCGATGTGGTAGAACCACATCTCGAAATGTGTGCTTGCGAGCCTCTAAATCAAAAATAGTCAAAATGGTTTCCTTTTAAGTCAATGCTACTGCTCTCACTACTATTGTACTCCGGTCAATCATCACCGGACTCTCCGGCAAGCTTATCTTTTGGCATGGACTAGGGTTGATTTTTTGGCCAGCCAGAGTTTCCACAGTCACCCTAAGTAGGTACATGCAACATCTAAAAAATGGCATACAGCAGGATTATTGTGGATAAGATCTAAGAAATCTTCAATAGGTTTGCCGTCTTCATACTGACCGAAAATTGCTTTGTTGCATTGCTTGAAACTCTCAGCTTGAAAACAACATCCCCGAGGTGCATTCAATTAACTTTCTAAATTGACCGACCAGAACATGATCTGCAGTTAAATAAAATCCAGGATAGTCTTTAACACGATCACTGTTACCACTGTTACAATAACTTTGAAGGGCATTTGTAATCCAAACATACTTAGCACTTGCATTTAGGAAAATACCTTGGATATAGCGTGGAATCTATTGTACACTTGAAAACGAATGTGTCAAGGTGCGTAAAAACATAGTAAGCCAGTCCCCCGTAATGGGACTGGTATGCGGGTATATTTGAGTTTGGCAAGAAAAATACTCGGATAACGAGTCCCATTGGATTGAATCTTAGATTAAGATATGGAAAACAGCCTTTATAACTGTATTGTAATTCCTGAAGGTATTAGTATACTACAATGATAATGTGTTGAGTAATGCCACCACGATTTATTACTGTCAGCAACGGTGAAATGAAAACCTTTTATTTTATATTTAGAAGCGTTTTTCTCGACATGATGATTTTCCTAATGGGACTGTATTGCGAGTATGGGCAGTATAAGGAGTATACTGAAATTGATATTTATGTAAAATTGAAGAAAAAAGTACAGAAAAAGTTTTTGAAAAACGTCTCCTTATTTTCACTTGCCCCACAGGTGGGGCAAGTGAAAAGTTTATCGTTTTGAACAATAAATTCAAAAACTAACAGTTGCATTCAAGATTTCTATTACCTTTAACATTTGGTTAGGCGTCCCAATGAACAATAACATAAGTAACATGAAAACAAAGAAAATTTTATTATTGTTACTTGAATTTTCTTCTGTTCAGTTATGTTTGTTGAAATGATTCGAAACATTTCCAATGTTAGTTCTTACATCATGGGACAGCAATTGCATTTCTGCTCTGTAGAATTTCCACCGCTCGTTATTTGTTTTTAAGAAAATCGGATATGACGTCGGATAACTCTTCAAGAGAAATCAAACAGAATCCTTCAATAAAGTATTTAGGAATTTTTTTATGTGGATACACCTATACCCCATTTTTTATGTTTTGAACTAGCTTTAAATAGGCATCCCACAAGATTTCCGTGCGTTCTCTTATATTGGAACTTTTCAATCAACGTCTTCTTTTTAATCGGCTGTCCGAAGTAAACATATTTATATCGTAAAATTTGGTAACCTTTTTTTTTAGAAGTTCCATGATTTGGCCATGATAATAGCATTTAACCAGGGTGTCTACTACCTGGAAAAACCTGGAAAACCTGGAATTCTCAGGGAATTTTATCAAACCTGGAAAAAACCTGGAATTCTCAGGGAATTTTGGCCACACTCAGGGAAATAATTTAGAAACAGTAATTCATGGTTGAACATGTTCACTATTAACTATTTCGAAACTATTTTTGCACACTTTTTTTAATATAAAAAATTTCGGCTGCGCCGCTTAAAAATGCTACTTGAACGGTTCAGTTCATGAATAAACTTGGACGTTTTCCGTGTAATGCTTTCAAATAATTCACCATATATTTATCATAAAGGCTAAGTCACCAGTCACCGTGCGACATCCATTCACCGTGCACATATACAAATTCCTACAGAATATTCATACAATTTTCACAAATTATTCTTTTGTCAGCAAAATAAGGTAAAACTTATGAAATGAAGTAGTTTTTGTCACAAAGCATTTTGAAAAACCTAGTTTATGTAGTCAATGTCATGTGAATTCTGTTTGATAATGAGATTTTTTAACACTCTTAGTAGAAACGCCAAAAATTCACGTTTTTCATTTTAACGACAGAGTATGAAATTTTTCAAAATTCCAACAAGTTTTCACTGTGGATACTACTAGCAAGATGTATTTCATCGTATGAGAAATGAGATTTTATGCAAATTAGAATTTTTTATTGTGTTTCAGTCGAAACACAAATGCACGGTGAATGGATCCTTTTCAATATATATGGTCCCTATTACCGTGCAGATAGATTTAGATTTATTGTTATGTCGTCATTAAACTACTTCATATTTAGTTTTTGAGTGAAGAAGTAATGATTTGGACAATACAGTCAAACCTCTTATAACGATTTTAATGAAAAAATAATTATTTAGCCAATTTTTAATTTTTTATGGTTTTTATCGTAAATGAAGATTTGAGTAGTCTTAAAAATGAGTGCGCACACTACTAGCAACATAGTTTCTCCATCAACAACGTTTCTTCAAGATACAAAATTAAATCATGACGAAAACTGTACGCACGGTGAATGGTGCAGTAGGGTGCACGGTAAATGGTGACATAGAACGGTACGAGGCGACCTTAACATGACATTTTCAAACATAATTTTTGAGTATTTTTTTTGTTATGCATCACTAGTTTTAGATTTTTCCCTGGATTATTATATAATTTCACGCTACGTAGTGGTATTCTAGTACGCTTCAAATTATTTGGAAAAGTCAAATAATTTTTTGAAGTGCAAATTTTTCTTAAATGCCCGTTGAATGGTAGCTTGACGGTACTCGGAAAACAATTGTCTGTTTGTTGCAGGTTATGAATCTGCATGATTAAAATTTTCAAAGGTAGCAGCAGTATTACGCAGCTTAACAAAGATAACATTTTTGCGTGTCTCAAAGATCAAATCATGTGCCTAGTATATTTGGGATTGGTGAATTTCAAGCTGATTTCGAAAATGTTCCAGCACATTACAATTTTGAGCTACCGGTACTCAAAGTAGTATAAAATGCGGTTTTCATAATGTTGACAGTTAAACTATGATTGGTATATAGTGATTTAACCCACCAATAATCATCAGAATAAGATTATGTAGGATTAAATTTGGTTGAATGCACGAATAAATGTTGAATAAATCAATTTTTTCAACATGCCGCCATCGTCACACAAAATTATTCGTTCCTATTATATGACAAGATATCATACTTTTCTAATACATCAACAAATAACTTTTGAGCTTTGAAAGTATTATGAAATTTGTTGAAAAGTATTCTCTAACGCATCAACTTTGAATTCTGTAGTAAACTAAGCAAATAAATCTTCATAAAACCTGGTTCTTGCATGTTAGTTGGCTGCAGTCGTTAAACAATGCATTTCAACACCCAATAGCATAGCATAGCATAGCATAGACTGACTGCACATGTCAATGGTTGCTACTCCGTGATTGATCGGAACTGGTAAGAATTGCACTACGATCCAAATGAATAAGGGATGGGAGTTTCCGCTTACTCTCGAAGTGCTATTTAAGCAGATCTAATATTATTGATCAATAACGGTGCCGGCCAAGTCCTTACAGTCAGTTGGGATGGGGAAGGAATGTTAGGGTGTAATGATTGTTGCTTCTAGAGACCGAGAATACCTCTGCATCTATAATGTCGAACAATTCAAAAGACGTTTTTATTAATGACGAAAACTGAAAATTATATGTATGTATTTTAAATTATATGAAACAGGAATAATGCCGACACTTGTAGTGACGAACCATACATAGTAGAGTGGTTCAAAAAATCGTTTTTGCTCCACACCGCTCATTCGATTCAAGATCAAATTCTGAGTGTCCTCCCAAAGTTTGAGCTCATTTGAATGAAAATCCTTCAAAGTTTATATGGGAATTACTATGGGAAAAGCAAGCAAATCATTCAATCGGTCATAGTGTTTGCCCATGTGCTGTTGGGGATTAGAGCTACGTTGTTAATGTAAGATACATTCAACAGCTACAACTTTGTCGAAGACCGTTTTCAAATCGGACGACTCAGTAATTAGTTACTGATTTATGTGCAATCGCAAATTCTTCTACAGTGCTCATTTATCTTCTGAACAGGCAACATTGCTGCATCTGGCGCGAAAGATACTACACATAAATCATGGCTACTATGTTTTACTGCATATATCCAGTGATGCCTGCCGATCAGTTCAATTATTATAGCTAAAGTTTTACAAGTCACATAAAAATCAATAACTAATTACTGAGGCGTCCAATTTGAAAACGGTCTTCGACAAAATTGCAGCTGATTATTGTATCTCACAGTATCAACGTAGTTCTAATCCCCAAGGACATATGGGCAAACACTATGATCGATTGAATAATTTGCTTGCTTTTCCCATAGTGATTCCCATATAAACTTTGAAGGGCTTGTGCAGTCTCAGTTTTCATCCGAATGAGCTCAAATTTTGGGAGGACACTCAGAATTTGATCTTCAATCGAATGAGCGGTGTGGAGTAAAAACGATTTTTTGAACCACTCTAATACATAGTTTGTTTGAAAATTACATATGAGTATTACTGTGCATTTTGTCTCGATATGGTAGAAGTTTTAGAAAATACGTCAACATTCACAATGTCGAACAATTCAAAAGATAATTTTTAATAATGTCAAAAAGAGAAAAATGTATGTATATTGAAATTGTATAAGAAAAGAGCATAATGCCGACACATACAGTGACGAACCATACAACGTTTGTTTTAATATTACATAAGAGTTACGCTTTCAAGAAAAAATGTGTTATCATAAACATGAAACGAACTCTCCAGTTGGTAATCCATTCTCGACTGAACACAAAACTGACACTGACAGCAAAACTTCTTGGCGTCCCGAAAACAAACCGTCTTGCTTGGGCCTTCCTACCTACCCAGCAAGACGCTCCAAAACAGGGGAAAAAAAAATTCTCCGGCAACGAAAGCACGCGCGAAATTGTCAGCAAAATCTATCGGACGACGCAAAACCGAACTGTCATGCTTGGGCTTCACGAAGCACTACCCAGCTAGACGCTGCAAAACAGGGGAAAAAAATCTCCGGCAACGAAAGCACGCGCGAAATTGTCAGCAAAATCTATCGGACGACGCAAAATCGAACTGTCATGCTTGGGCTTCGCGAAGCACTCCAATGCATTTCAACATCCAATATCTCAAAAACTAGAAAATATTTTTGACAACGGCCATGGTTTCAGTAACTCTAATTTAAGTAAAAAACAGTATTTTGATGCTTGAAACAAAGAAAATATTCCGCAGTGTAATTGATAAATGTAAAAGATTGACACATACACTAGTAAAATTAATACTTTTTAATGGAACTTCTGAATAGACCCTTTTCGTCAGACCAGACAAGCTGTTTAGAGCATGCTCTCAGGATATATTTTAAGCATTCCTGTTTTTCGTGGAAATTCTAATGAAATGCAAAAAAAAAATATGTCCTTTGCAGAGTTGGTAGCAGGTCTCTTTTAAGATACTTGGTGTCTATTTCAATGCAAGCCTTGAAAAAGTTTTTATTTTTGAAGGAAGATCTCTAAAGTCTCTGTTTTGAACAAAATGGTCTCTAAAGTCACTATATTCATTATATTGCAGCTAATCCTGGTGCAAAATTATACACAGTAACATTCAGAGACTATAATGCGACTGTTCAACAGGCTCATCTCGATTTTTTATCTCAGATCTCTCGAGGAAGAGCTTCAAGAAATATCCCAGTAATTTCAAGAGATTTGATCTGGATTCTGGAATACTTTGAAAGATGTTCTATAGATTTTTTATAGAGTTCTCTCTACCATTTATCCCAAAAATTCGTTCAGTGACTTTTCAAAGGATGCTTAGAGGAATTTCTCCAGATTGTGCTCCCGTAATTTTAACAATTGATCTAGGAAATCTTCTAAAACTTCCTCAAGTGCACAGGAGTTCTTTTAGAGATCCTTGTTCATCAAGAGTTATGTACTTTAAAGCTTACACAAGCTTCATCAGAGTTTACTTGAGGTTTTCTTCTAAAATATTATTCGTCCAGGTTTTTATCAACTTACTTTACTTTACTTTTGCTGGCTCTACGTCCTTCAAGACATGACCTGCGCCACAATGTTACGCCAACTAACTCGGTCCATGGCTGCTAACCTCCAATTCCTCGATCGCCCCACACTTCCAAGATCCTGCTCCACTTGGTCAAACCACCTAGCTCGTTGCGCTCCCCTTCGTCTTGTACCGGCCGGATTTGAGTTGAACACCATTTTTGCGGGATTGTTGTCCGGCATTCTCACAACAGGTCCCGCCCATCGTACCCTTCCAGCTTTGGCGACTTTCGTGATACTGGGTTCACCTTCACCGTAGAGTTGCGCAAGCTCGTGGTTCATTCTTCTCCTCCAAACGCCGTTCTCACATACTCCGCCGAAGATCGTCCTAAGCACACGTCGTTCAAAAACTCCTAGCGCTTGCAGGTCCTCTTCGAGCATTGTCCACGTCTCATGCCCGCAGAGGACTACCGGTCTTATTAGCGTCTTGTACATGATACACTTAGTACGGAAGTGAAGTTTACCAGACCGCAAGGTCTTGTGGAGTCCATAGTAAGCACGACTTCCTGTAATGATACGTCTTCGAATTTCTCTGCTGCAGTTGTTATCCGACGTTATCAATGATCCGAGGTAGACAAATTCGTCCACCACCTCGAACTCATCCCCGTCGATCGTCACGCGTCTGCCTATGCGAGCTCTATCGCGCTCGGTTCCTCCAGCCAGCAGATATTTCGTCTTCGACGTATTTACCTTCAATCCAACCCGATCTGCTTCACGTTTCAGCTTGGTATACTGTTCAGCAACCACCTGGAACGTTCTTCCGACAATGTCCACGTCGTCAGCGAAACAAATGAACTGGCTGGATTTATTGAAGATCGTGCCCCGCATGTTGAAGCCCGCCCGTTTCATAACACCTTCTAGCGCAATATTGCTAGTCAGTTTCCCGGGAAAACCATTCTCGTCCATAATCTTCCATAGCTCTTTTTAGGTTTCTATCAAAGATTTGTTTAATAATTTCAGAAAAAAATTCATGAAATTTTTTTGGAGATATTCTTTAAAAAATGCTCGAAAAAAATAATCGAAGACTCACTTGGGAAATATATCAAAGAATTACTGGAGTAATTCCTTAAATAATCTTAGAAGGAATCTCTAGAGTACAACCAGAAAGTATCCACAGAGAAATTTCAAGTTAAAATGTTAAAGATATCCTGAAAAAACAATGTTGTAGGAGATTCCAACAAAGACCCAAAGGTGCTTTCTGGAGAAGATACTGCTTTTAGATGTTCTAAACGGGTATTTTTGAGAGTGCTCAAAAGGAAACGATGGAAGAATCATTGCATAAAAGTCTGGAGGATTTTTTTGGAAAATCTTTGGAGGAATTCCTAAATAAATCTCTGAGGTATTTTCTGTGGTTCTTCCTCGAAAAATCCCTATTGTATTCTTGAGGTTTCCAACATGAAATTGTAGGGAAAATTCCTTGGGAAATAATCACTAAAGATCTAAAAAAATCTTTGGTTTTTGTTCAAGTTTTTTAAAGCCATTTAAGACCTACTGTTATAAATGAATTCAAATTCATTCAAAATTAATAATTCGATAATCATAGTTATTTAAGAGTTTTTCTTGAGCCTGGAATTATTTCTTAATGCCTGGAAATAACCTGGAAATATCAGGGAATTTCATTTCAGTAAACGAGTAGACACTCTGTTAACGCTTTGAGTATAGTGTTTCTTGAATTATCAGCACGTTCTGATGTTCTAGGATAATTGTTAACCTTGTATAAGTATAGCTACCTAAAGAAAAAAAACAAATTTAATCTCTAATGAGAAACTTTTCACTTGCCCCACGTGATTAGAAAATTGACAGTGTTTCAATTTAGTTATTTTTAGGTCTATGTAGAATTAATTCTAAAACTTTTTTTTTATTGTGGTTCAAAACTATCAGAGAGTACAACTTCGAAATGGTACAGACAATTATTTTCCTCAACTTTTTCCCACTGAAAATATTAAAATAAGATTGCACGCCGCCAACTTGTTACAGAGTGATAATTGGCAGGTTAACTATATTTCGCTCTATTATGCAATAAAGGCTGAAAAATTTCAGAAATTTCTTACCTATCGTAATGTTCTCAATGGCCTCAAAGGTTTACGCATGAGTTTAAAACGTTAATTCACATATTCAGTAAAATATACCAATTATTTTCACTTACCCCACTTACCCACTTGCCCCGCGGTACCTTACTGCTTTTATAATAATTCTTCCAACAAAATTTATCCCATTTCATGTTTTTTCTATTGCTGATAGGTTTCAACACAATTTTCACCTATCAATTATTAAATTTTTGCTAAGCAAATGAAATGCAATAGCTGGTTCATGCGATCTGAGACCTAATTATCCTAACGCGCTTCGCGCGATGTATGCTCCGCAACATTTTGTTCCATGCTACACTTTGCTGCTGTGACGATGGAAACCAACGCGTGCACTCTCATCGGGAAACGCGCTGCCTTGTATCGTACACGCAATCCTGCATATGTGGTAGAAAGCTTTTTGAACTACAAATGCCAGTGTGTTAGTAGCCAAAGCGTCAACTCTGGCCGGTGCACTGAACGAAATCTCCCGCCATGAAATGAATGATTTGTAATTCACATGTCTACAAATCCTCATATATCTCATTTTAAATGATTATTCAAGAATATGAGCATTGACCGACTATCAAATTAAAATCATCCAATGTGTGGATGGCTTTCAGTATACATTCGTATGATTAAAAGTAGATTATTGAATTATGCCTATACGAATGAATAACATGCAGCTTCTGACGTATTTTCTTTTTTTCGATGTCCCAAACCAAAAATCATTCAATTGTAGTCCAAAAACTCATATGAGTAGTTAATGATGCTAAACTTGAAATCATCCTTGTCAATGTTGTTATAAACATGGCGGCAGCAGCATGGAGCGGAGTTTCTTCGTGGATTTTACAGGTAATTTCGCATTTTATGATGGAATTATGCAGAGGAATTATCAACTGTAGTTTCATTTATTATTATCAGGAGGACCAAACACCATTCAACGCACGAGTCATCGTCTATGCGCGCATTAGAGGCGATATTTAGACATCATGTTCGCTTCAATCAGCTATGTTACGCACAGCTTGGGCATTTGCTTAAATGTTAGTTGTTGTGATTGTTTTTATATTTTAATTACCTTGTGAATAAATGGTGAGCTACGCGAAACCACCAACAATGAGTTATTATTTGTTTTCAATTTTATTTATTTAAAATTACGAAAAAACATGTAATGAGGGATGTTTACATTGGTGAATGATAATCATTCAATTTCGTACGTTTTATTGAAGGCTGAAAATCGTTTCAAAAGTGGATGATTTTCATTCGGTGTTATTT
The DNA here is from genome assembly GCF_002204515.2 of Aedes aegypti. Taxonomy (NCBI): domain Eukaryota; kingdom Metazoa; phylum Arthropoda; class Insecta; order Diptera; family Culicidae; genus Aedes; species Aedes aegypti. Next base: position 206,370,645 of record NC_035108.1, read on the forward strand.
GTATACAGATGATTTCGAGGATGATGAAAATCATCTTGTTTGTGTCGGAAAATAGGTATGGGGCTCGGATGAGGCAAAAAACATTCAAATCATGGCGGGAGATTTCGTTCAGTGTGCACAGTTTTGCTACATCAATCTATGCGAGCGTGCGGTGGGGAGACAAGAGACAAATCAATCCACGAAAGAGATCCATTTTGTTTGCTCTCTTTTTTCCTTCGCGCTTTCAACATCACCACGCTTGTGGTGTGGAGTACTGGCGTGATTTTTTAGACGGCTGACGATAAGAAGTTTCTGTAAGTTTGAGACTCAGGGCCCGCGCGTTTTTTTTTGTACAATACTGGTTAAGAACCTCGCTTCCAGCATACAGTATTAGCGCGGTGGTACTTGTGATGGTCAATCAGAAGACAATCAGAAAATTAATTCAAAAGCGGTCGTGCCCTCCGTACCGTCATCGTCAGTATAACGCTTCTGGTGTGGTTTAAAAGCAAGCAATTTTCTTAATACGTGCACCAAGTACACGATGCGAACGATCTTGTATTAATACTATGTAAAAATATGTGGGTTATGATCACTAACTCTATATTGCAATATTAGTTAGAATCCAGTGCTTTATAAATCGAAACTGATGACCCGCATAATTTGAATTATTTTCATATGCAATTTTACAATTTCCCCATAATGATGACTAATCGTTAAAATTGAATAAGTGAAAAAATAAAACTAAACAACCCGATTAGCATCTGCAATCATAAATGTTTTTAATCAACTGAAAGACTAGAAAAAATTATATTTGAAAACGAAGGTTAGTAAAGATTGATTAAGGTACCGTGGGGCAAGTGGGTAATGGATTTCGCATAGTTGGGATTCTTCAAATTCTAGAGACCTTAAATTAAAACAAATGAGGTCGTGTATATTTTTTAGCTTGACTCCCACCAAATATAAGGAGTATACTGAAATTGATATTTATGTAAAATTGAAGAAAAAAGTACAGAAAAAGTTTTTGAAAAACGTCTCCTTACTTTTCACTTGCCCCACAGGTGGAGCAAGTGAAAAGTTTATCGTTTTGAACAATAAATTCAAAAACTAACAGTTGCATTCAAGATTTCTATTACCTTTAACATTTGGTTAGGCGTCCCAATGAACAATAACATAAGTAACATGAAAACAAAGAAAATTTTATTATTGTTACTTGAATTTTCTTCTGTTCAGTTATGTTTGTTGAAATGATTCGAAACATTTCCAATGTTAGTTCTTACATCATGGGACAGCAATTGCATTTCTGCTCTGTAGAATTTCCACCGCTCGTTATTTGTTTTTAAGAAAATCGGATATGACGTCGGATAACTCTTCAAGAGAAATCAAACAGAATCCTTCAATAAAGTATTTAGGAATTTTTTTATGTGGATACACCTATACCCCATTTTTTATGTTTTGAACTAGCTTTAAATAGGCATCCCACAAGATTTCCGTGCGTTCTCTTATATTGGAACTTTTCAATCAACGTCTTCTTTTTAATCGGCTGTCCGAAGTAAACATATTTATATCGTAAAATTTGGTAACCTTTTTTTTTAGAAGTTCCATGATTTGGCCATGATAATAGCATTTAACGCTTTGAGTATAGTGTTTCTTGAATTATCAGCACGTTCTGATGTTCTAGGATAATTGTTAACCTTGTATAAGTATAGCTACCTAAAGAAAAAAAACAAATTTAATCTCTAATGAGAAACTTTTCACTTGCCCCACGTGATTAGAAAATTGACAGTGTTTCAATTTAGTTATTTTTAGGTCTATGTAGAATTAATTCTAAAACTTTTTTTTTATTGTGGTTCAAAACTATCAGAGAGGAAAACTTCGAAATGGTACAGACAATTATTTTCCTCAACTTTTTCCCACTGAAAATATTAAAATAAGATTGCACGCCGCCAACTTGTTACAGAGTGATAATTGGCAGGTTAACTATATTTCGCTCTATTATGCAATAAAGGCTGAAAAATTTCAGAAATTTCTTACCTATCGTAATGTTCTCAATGGCCTCAAAGGTTTACGCATGAGTTTAAAACGTTAATTCACATATTCAGTAAAATATACCAATTATTTTCACTTACCCCACTTACCCACTTGCCCCGCGGTACCTTACTGCTTTTATAATAATTCTTCCAACAAAATTTATCCCATTTCATGTTTTTTCTATTGCTGATAGGTTTCAACACAATTTTCACCTATCAATTATTAAATTTTTGCTAAGCAAATGAAATGCAATAGCTGGTTCATGCGATCTGAGACCTAATTATCCTAACGCGCTTCGCGCGATGTATGCTCCGCAACATTTTGTTCCATGCTACACTTTGCTGCTGTGACGATGGAAACCAACGCGTGCACTCTCATCGGGAAACGCGCTGCCTTGTATAGTACACGCAATCCTGCATATGTGGTAGAAAGCTTTTTGAACTACAAATGCCAGTGTGTTAGTAGCCAAAGCGTCAACTCTGGCCGATGCACAGTTTTGCTACATCAATCTATGCGAGCGTGCGGTGGGGAGACAAGAGACAAATCAATCCACGAAAGAGATCCATTTTGTTTGCTCTCTTTTTTCCTTCGCGCTTTCAACATCACCACGCTTGTGGTGTGGAGTACTGGCGTGATTTTTTAGACGGCTGACGATAAGAAGTTTCTGTAAGTTTGAGACTCAGGGCCCGCGCGTTTTTTTTTGTACAATACTGGTTAAGAACCTCGCTTCCAGCATACAGTATTAGCGCGGTGGTACTTGTGATGGTCAATCAGAAGACAATCAGAAAATTAATTCAAAAGCGGTCGTGCCCTCCGTACCGTCATCGTCAGTATAACGCTTCTGGTGTGGTTTAAAAGCAAGCAATTTTCTTAATACGTGCACCAAGTACACGATGCGAACGATCTTGTATTAATACTATGTAAAAATATGTGGGTTATGATCACTAACTCTATATTGCAATATTAGTTAGAATCCAGTGCTTTATAAATCGAAACTGATGACCCGCATAATTTGAATTATTTTCATATGCAATTTTACAATTTCCCCATAATGATGACTAATCGTTAAAATTGAATAAGTGAAAAAATAAAACTAAACAACCCGATTAGCATCTGCAATCATAAATGTTTTTAATCAACTGAAAGACTAGAAAAAAATTATATTTGAAAACGAAGGTTAGTAAAGATTGATTAAGGTACCGTGGGGCAAGTGGGTAATGGATTTCGCATAGTTGGGATTCTTCAAATTCTAGAGACCTTAAATTAAAACAAATGAGGTCGTGTATATTTTTTAGCTTGACTCCCACCAAATATAAGGAGTATACTGAAATTGATATTTATGTAAAATTGAAGAAAAAAGTACAGAAAAAGTTTTTGAAAAACGTCTCCTTACTTTTCACTTGCCCCACAGGTGGAGCAAGTGAAAAGTTTATCGTTTTGAACAATAAATTCAAAAACTAACAGTTGCATTCAAGATTTCTATTACCTTTAACATTTGGTTAGGCGTCCCAATGAACAATAACATAAGTAACATGAAAACAAAGAAAATTTTATTATTGTTACTTGAATTTTCTTCTGTTCAGTTATGTTTGTTGAAATGATTCGAAACATTTCCAATGTTAGTTCTTACATCATGGGACAGCAATTGCATTTCTGCTCTGTAGAATTTCCACCGCTCGTTATTTGTTTTTAAGAAAATCGGATATGACGTCGGATAACTCTTCAAGAGAAATCAAACAGAATCCTTCAATAAAGTATTTAGGAACTTTTTTATGTGGATACACCTATACCCCATTTTTTATGTTTTGAACTAGCTTTAAATAGGCATCCCACAAGATTTCCGTGCGTTCTCTTATATTGGAACTTTTCAATCAACGTCTTCTTTTTAATCGGCTGTCCGAAGTAAACATATTTATATCGTAAAATTTGGTAACCTTTTTTTTTTAGAAGTTCCATGATTTGGCCATGATAATAGCATTTAACGCTTTGAGTATAGTGTTTCTTGAATTATCAGCACGTTCTGATGTTCTAGGATAATTGTTAACCTTGTATAAGTATAGCTACCTAAAGAAAAAACACAAATTTAATCTCTAATGAGAAACTTTTCACTTGCCCCACGTGATTAGAAAATTGATAGTGTTTCAATTTAGTTATTTTTAGGTCTATGTAGAATTAATTCTAAAACTTTTTTTTATTGTGGTTCAAAACTATCAGAGAGGACAACTTCGAAATGGTACAGACAATTATTTTCCTCAACTTTTTCCCACTGAAAATATTAAAATAAGATTGCACGCCGCCAACTTGTCACGGAGTGATAATTGGCAGGTTAACTATATTTCGCTCTATTATGCAATAAAGGCTGAAAAATTTCAGAAATTTCTTACCTATCGTAATGTTCTCAATGGCCTCAAAGCCGTAACTTTTTCGCAAATCTTCACATCAATTTGTCCATCTATCCAATTGCAAATTATATGTAATGTTTAGCTTTTCGGTAGTTGTTAAACTTCCACTCGGCTGGTTAGCCGTAAACCACGATTCATAATTAAAAACAAGTATTTATCGAGCAACGGACTCATGTTCCGTAACCGGTCGTTTGAGAACGTCGCGACCCATTGGAAGCCCACACAATAGATACTTCAGCCAGCGCAGTTGCTGGCTAGTGTAGTGTGCTATTCCTATACCTAAAAAACAATGCGCTCTCGGGCTAGGCATTGGATATATATAGAAAGCGTTGTGTTTGGATGGGCATCTAATTTCTTCCGAAAGAGGTGCACTTTGCGAAAAAGAACCACGTGATTATTGAGCTGAAATCGAATTCAGGTTAACTTCTGCGTTCATGAGTCTTATTATGGCGTAGTGGTTAACGCGCCCCAACTAGAGATCGGGGAGTCGTGAGTTCGATTCTCACTGAGAAGACGTGTAACTTTTTCGCAAATCTTCACATCAATTTGTCCATCTATCCAATTGCAAATTATATGTAATGTTTAGCTTTTCGGTAGTTGTTAATTCCGATTTGTTTTGAATTAGATTGAAAAACTGGTGAAATTATCGAATAAACCCTTTTGCTTTGTACTGCTCACATACACCATGATGATTCGTCGATATCATACCTTGCTTGATACATACACCTTGCTTGATGCGTCGGTTTGACAGTTCATTTATCACATGCGTCACGTCATATACACCAGTATTGTTTTGAAGTTGCACATACACCGGTTTGCAAATTCCAATAAAACATAATAAAGTTTGTTCTATTCGTCAGTTTCTACGTTCAACTACAACGAATATTGAATGTTTCCAATTTCAACTTGACTAACAGGAGCACCGGACGGAGCCGTGAGTAACAAAAGTAAATGGAGAACAGTTCTTGTGAAAAATTTGGTGAGAAATTTGTCTAAAACCGAATACTGATGATGTTCCACATCAGTTTGCCGACCCGTCAGCTTACTGCAGCTGTGAAAATCCGAATCTCTCGATTTCCAACATGTTTAGTAATTCGAAAACAGTATGACGTATCTGCTGATTAAAATTTTATGTTTTGATTCTGCATATAGGTCGCTTTGCTATGAGCATATGTACGGTGTATGTGCTAGCATGAAAAATGTTGACAGTTGAGTCGCTTTGCAATGGTAGGGTGTATGTAGCCAAATTAAAAACACTGAGTAAAGTGCACATAGGGCAGAATTGAAATTTATTTCAAAAAATCAAAAAAATGTTTTAGGATTACTTTTTTGGACTCAATATGTAGATTATGCGTTTGTCAAGCCCATGCAAAGCAAATCCCGATTTGTTTATTTTTGCAGTTACGTCGGAATGAAGAATTATGCTTGAATTAATCGAAATGAAACGATTTTTGAAATGGAACGATTTTTGAAATGAAACGATTTTTGAAATGAAACGATTTTTGAAATGAAACGATTTTTGATACATCGATTCAAAATCATCCATCGCTAGGAATAACCTATATCTATTCTGTTATTATAATGAGTTTTTTTATTTCTTTCGACAGGATCCTATCAGAGACTATCGCACGCCTATCAAATTGCACGACTGGTTCGATACTCTCATTGTGACAAAGAAGCGAGAAGACATTTCGAATCTGCTGAAAGAGTTGATCCAAAAACACAATCCTGACGGTTTGCCATTGCCGGACATCAAATTCCCGACGTTGAACGGTAAGGTTTTCTTTTTTCTATTGATTCGTTTTTTTTTTTGTAAACGTTTTTTCGCATCAATCTACAGGCAAGCTCATCATCGACCCCGACGAAAACTTCAACGATGCCGAATTCGAAGAGGAAGAAATGGAAGATGAAGAGTTCGTTACAGGAAGTCAGGAATCGTCCACGAGCGAACGTCTGATCGAGGAAGAACCGAGTAGAGTGATACCCATACAGACGAAGAAAACTATCAAGCTGAAACGGTTAAACTCGGCAGGAACAGTGACAGGAGCACTAGCCAACAATTCGACGGCAACCGGAAACAGCGGGCAATCGCTTCTGGCTTCCTCACAGAAACGACCACTAGAGGGTGTTAAATCGGGTGCAGACTGTAGTATAAGGCCAAAGGCGGCAAAACTAAGTGATAGCCCAAATAAAGTAGTAACTACCCAAAATTAAAGAGTTTCGGGCCACCTGTATGTAAGATATGAAAGTGTTAGAAATATTAAACCTATCCCACTAAACGCATAAGGATTAAAGCAGGTCTACGAATCACAACTACTAATTAGGATCGACAATTGTATAAAAGAAACTCGTGGGAATAGCTGATGGCGATTTGTTCCTAGGCGCATGGTCATTTTTCTTTGAAACTTCAGACATTCAGGAATGCAAAAGGATAAGTTCTTGAGTATGTGAACACGTTTTTAGTGTTCAAAATGCTCTGAGCGAAGTGATCAGTGTCACCTTGTATTTAGCTAGATGTGTATTTTGAAAGTTTTTTTTTATAACCGGAAATACATTCTGAATCGTACAGTTGAAATTTGATTTTTTATGTACACCGAACCAAATTTACTTGAATGCACGGTCGTTAACCTTGTTTCCCATGTATAAATCGAATCCAGAGCTTGTTTATCTCCACTCGCCGGTTTAGATGGTTAGTCGTCAGGATAGTAAACAAAATGTTCTAACCTCACTTCAAGAAAATCAATCAGACATAACCTAACATTTTAGTTTCGATAGTTTCTGTCAGAGGTCAGTGTAGTTGCTTGATATGTTTTAGGTTAGGGGTGTCATGTATTGAAATAAAAGGAGCAACATAACCTAAATGTCATATATACATGGCATGTATTGTTTATATCGGCATTGATCCATTTTTTTCAATACATGGGATTTTTAGTAACATAACCTTTCTTAGCTTGGTGCGGTAGATGTTCATAAATGATGAATGAAAATACGAAAAATAATATAATTTATAATTAGCACTATAAGTAGCACTTACAGAATATACCTATGCTGTGACTGAAATAATCAATATCAAACGTAATAAAGAGTTAATGTTCAACAGTGCACGTGCGTTGTTTCCAATACTGTCGATATTATCACTACCTTCCTACTGGTGCTCCACTTGTGTATTATACATGGTAATCCAAATCTCTGAATCCATGTATAATTTCCAGCAAACGAGGTTACGTCTCAATCCATGTATAGTTTGTTCCTGCTCCACTTTTGGCATATACATGGCGTGTATAGCGATGATGACGTCAGCATGCTTTGGGATGTTTAATTAGTGCCGTACGTCTTCCCCTCCTTTTTTCTAGCGTATTGAAATGACGAACTACAGTAGCATTGCAATTTTGTTTACCCTTCGTCCACTTCAACCACGACTAAAAGAATTTATTTTAAGCGTGATTGCATGGCATAAGGTAAATACACCGGGACAAATTGAAATGTCTGGGGAAGATGAAATGACAGAGTATTGTTGCTAAAATTTGCAGCGATGAAAAATTTAATCATTTTTATATTAAGTTGACAAGTGAAGCAATATTTTAGTGAAGTTAAACAGGTTGGCATCACATTCAAAACTTAGCATTTCATCATTCCCTACTTTTTTCAACTTGTCACGGTGTAACTTTTATAACAAAGAGTTCTTCTTCTTCTCGACATTACATCCTCACTGGGACAGAGCCTGCATCTCAACTTGCGCAGAAAATAAATTGGAATTTTCGGATCTTTGTATGATTTTCAACAACCTTTAGATCAACACACTACGTAACACTTCGAACAAATCGCGATCAAAATCATAGTCGTGAAAACATGTACGCCCAATGCTAAAAACACTGTAGTTGGCCGATGGACCAACAGATGGCGGTAGTGTGTAAACGTCAAACACGAATAAAAGCGACGCGAGCGCTGCGGGTGGTCGATTGACCACCTACCATATGTTCGAATCGATCGTTGAAAAGTTGGTCGATGGACATCGATGAGAGTGTGACGTCTGTTTGTCTGTGCATCAAATGTGCGCTGTATAGATCAAACATCAACTAGTGCGCTGTATAGATCATTAACGGATATATGGAGAGTGAAAATGTATGCAGAATGAAGGGACCGAAAAAATCATCGACATAGGGAGAGATATCGAGATGTAGAACATCGAGATGTGGAGAATCGACTGTAGAAGGGGTATAAGCAGGGGTATAAGATTATAAGGATTGTATAATATAAATAAGAGTTGCAATCAAACATACATTGGCAATGTTATTCGTGGTTCACAATGTTTAGTAATTTTTTTTTTACCAGTGGTTTATTTATTAGGCTCATTTGTTTAACAAAAAACTTTACGGAGCCGAGATCTCAATTAACAAATAGTTACATAAACATTTCAATACTCTCAATTATATTAATAAAGAGTTTTACGCGCGCACTTTTTCTTTGGGCGTGATCCTGATCCGGAATCAGAGCTAGATTGGGAAGCCGCAGATTGAGCTCGTCGCGGGTTGGCCTGTGGGTTTCCCATCAACTGTTGGATCGCCTTGGCTGCCAGTTCCACTTTTTCTGCCGTCAACTTGTAGCATCTCCTGTCCGATATCACGGGTTCCTGTTCCGTATCAGAAGCACTCGAAGCCTGGTCGAAAATCTCCTCTTCTAAAACTTCAATGATTTCATCTTCCGCTACATCCGATGACACCTCACAAACTGGTACAGTGACTTTTCCTGCCACAACACCAGCGTAAGAGCAAACTTCCGACTTTTCCTGACTTTGTTCCTTCCTCTGATCCATCTTACGAGCTTGACGCTGAGGGCAAGAGTTTTTCCGATGACCTTGTGCTTGACACAAGAAGCAAGTGTCCTTGAGCTCCTCGTAAAAAACTCTTCCTTTCATGCCAACAACGTCAATTGTTGGCGGAATACTATTTTCAACCTCCATGTATACGCCACGTACTCCAGTATACATGTGATCTAGACCAAGTTCCATGGGAAACTTTTCTCGGATCACACGATCAACCTTCCCGAATTCTCCCAGTTTCGTGGTTAAACAATCATCCTTCAGCTCCGGTGGTAGATCAAAAATACGAACGTACCGCATGTTCGTACCCGCGATTGACATCCGGACATCTACCGATTTACCACTTGAATAGGCAAATTTTCTTGGTTCCGTATTTTTGCCCAGCGATTCCTCCATTGCCTCGAGTGAAACAAATTTCACGAACAGCGATCGGTCGTGGGCTGTTTTATAAGCCGTCTCCATCACCATGAGATCCGTGTCCAACTGCTTTAAAAATTTAGCAATCTCCACCCAGGAGGGTCTTGGACTTCCCACTGGGAAACGAAATTGGACCGTATTAACAAACATCTCACTTGCATTCATAGTGGATGATATGTTCGAGAAGCATTTTTACTACCTACGCGATACAAACTGAAGAAGGCAAACAAAAATATCAAAGAAGCGAGCACATTTACTCGTCTGCACCGAATGACTGTTGCGACGGTTGCGACAGAACTGTTTAGTAAATTTTGTGAGCACAAATGTATAGAATAATCCTTTGGAGCTTTCCATAAACCAAGTGGTATTTGTTCGGATTTTCAGAATTTTTTATACAATAATTTTTAAATTATTATGAATTTCGGTCTTTGGACAAACTTTTCCTCCCACTAGAATAACGACGTAGCACAGATAAACAGACGTCACACTCTCATCGCTGTCTATCGACCACCTTTTTAACAGTCGATTAAAAAATATGGTAGGTGGTCAATCCACCACTCGCAGCACTAGCATCGTTTTTGTTCGCGTTTGACGTTTGCACACTACCGCCATCTGTTGGCCCATCGGCCAAACACGCCGATTTTAGCATTGGGCGTACATGTCCTCGTGACTATGATCACAGATAAACAGACGTCACACTCTCATCGCTGTCTATCGACCACCTTTTTAACGGTCGATTAAAAAATATGGTAGGTGGTCAATCCACCACTCGCAGCACTAGCATCGTTTTTGTTCGCGTTTGACGTTTGCACACTACCGCCATCTGTTGGCCCATCGGCCAAACACGCCGATTTTAGCATTGGGCGTACATGTCCTCGTGACTATGATTTTAATCACAATTTGTTCTAAGTGTTACGTCTGTTTGTCTGTGCTATGATTTTAATCACAATTTGTTCTAAGTGTTACGTCTGTTTGTCTGTGGACGTAGTTTCAGGACGGCCGCTTCTGTTTTCCCCGTAACTGGGCTTTCCAGATATTCCGATTTGTACGTGAAACGCATTTATGCATGAAGATACTTTTCAGAGTAATAGTCAGATGTGAAGGCGAATATGGCATGTTTAATTTGTTGGTTGTTCAGCGAAGAACAGTGCGCGAAATTAGGGCACAGACAAACAGACGTAACACTTAGAACAAATTGTGACATGTACGCCCAATGCTAAAATCGGCGTGTTTGGCCGATGGGCCAACAGATGGCGGTAGTGAGCAAACGTCAAACGCGAACAAAAACAATGCTAGTGCTGCGAGTGTTGGATTGACCACCTACCATATTTTTTAATCGACCGTTAAAAAGGTGGTCGATAGACAGCGATGAGAGTGTGACGTCTGTTTACCTGTGATTGGAGCATTATGAAAAAAAGCCGTGACCTAATTTCGCGCAATACTTTTTTGGATAAAACTCAATAATTATGCTAATATTTAATAAGATTTCATAGAAGCACCATTAAACAAATCTGTAGCAAGTAGTTCCATGGAATATTGCAGAAAAAATAAAACATTTTCAAAATAAAAATCGCTTCTGTTTTTGTCTTACAGTCTTAGCACGGACGCTAAGGAAATTAGAAAAATGGTATCTACTTAGACGGGCCCCTACTGATTATTATTTTACGCAGCGAAAATGTGTCTTATTTGCTTTTATTTGTGATTCAAACTTATTATGAATGAAAAAAGCATCAAATGGCATTAAAAGTTGCTGCAATAATATCCATGCATCCATGTATTGATAATTTTGTATGAAATGCGCAGAATTAGGGCACTTTACTGTACTTCAAATCGATATTTATTTAGATTTTTTTGATTGTTATGTATTGAGTATGATGGACTTAAAAATTTGCGCAAAATGATCCACTTGCCCCGCCATGGAAACCAATTAAAAAAAAATGTTTTCAGAACAAAATTGATGGTGGTGTAATTTTGTATAGTAGGAATGATATTATATTACTCTCGTTCTTGTTATTAGTGCTAGTAATGTTACATTGTAATACTTTAAAATTAAAAAGTATCTTTATTTAATCAAAATATAATTAAAAATATGTATACAATAGTTCTTTAATTCGATAAAAAAAAACATCATAACTAGAATAATTTGGAGAAAATTCATCCATTTATATACATAAGTTATATAGAAAGTATTATAGGATTTTTCCTAACGATATTTTCGATAAACACTCGTAGTTTAGAAATATTAGTTATATATACTTTTAAATAACAAACAGAAATCCTTTTATTCTATTTATGAATATATTTGTATCATCTGTCTAGAACAATTTATATGGTCAGTTTCCAATCAGTTTGCTTTCCTCCATCAGTAAACTTTTTGAAAGGGTTCACATCAACGAAAACTCAATTTTTGCCAATGGACGCTCATCAACTTCTACGTGTAACAAATTTGATTCGTTCCAACAAATCTGAAGGCTATTCTACTGGTCTTGCTTTTCTAGACATAGAAAAAATAATGGACAGTGTTTGGCATGGAGGCTTTAATTTTCCAACATAGGGAGACGGATCCTATTCTTGGCGCTTTTGATTCACTTCGGCAGTGGGGTTTTTCGGTAGCTACTGAGCTCATATTTGGCCACAACATGCGTCGTATTACTTCTGATTGCAAAGTTTCAGACAATTCGGCTGAGAAAAACCCCCCATGCCAAAGTGAATCATGGAAGTGCCCAAGTAGCTCTGCGCCCTACATTGTTAGAATAAACCAAAGTTAGCTGTCAAATCGTAAACTTTAGGTTAATTATCAGAACTCCAGGTCTGAAAGACTTCCTGCTGATGTTCCTCAAGGCAGCATTTTGGGACGAATATTATACAATATTTTAACATCTGACTTACCTGAGTTTCCTCAAGGATGTAACAAATCTTTGTTTGCGGATGACACCCCAAGTAAACACAAACATTATCATTGCATTAATTCGATCAAAAGTCAATATTTTTTGCATTAATAATGTTATCATGCATTTAAGCATAAGCATAAGCATTGATGACCGTACAATTCGTAGTTGCTACTCCGTGATTGACCAGAATAATCGAAGTTGCACAAGGAACCAAGAGATGTAGCTTGGGAGTAGCTTCCCATCTTCAATGTACATCTTCGAAAACTCCAAACATTAAAATGTCAATAACGGCGCCGGCCACGTCCTTACGGTCATCGGGGAGGGGAAGGAATATTAGTGTGACATCCATTGTTACTAGATACCAAGATCACCTCTGCATCTCCATGGTTGTCACGGAAAGGAGTTTTGTTAGTGGGGAATGATCATAGCTGTATGATCAGGATTCACCTTGGTAAGTGATGCGATTCATGCACCTCAGTTCAAAAAATCACCTATCAGTACTCTGAAGACAACGTGAACATACGGTTAGTCGACACTTTTAGCGTCGAACCATTCAAAGGTAATTTTTGTAATGAAAAAAATCAGGTAAAAAGAAAGGTATGGGATTTTAATGTCGACACTTACAGTGACGAACTGTTCGTATTTTGTTGAACCATTTTATTTAAGTAACTTTCCCACCGTTGTCATTATAAAAATACGGTTCATAATATATTGTAAATTTAAAATAAAAGCATGAAACGAGCTCACCAAAATGATCATCCATCCTTGATTCAGCTTATGTTGCTACTTTAATAAGCATGTATATTTCACAATAGCAAAATATCACTCCGGCGACGCGAAAATTTTAGCTCGATTGCACTCGTGCGAACTAAAACAAAACGAGAAAAAAAAAGTCCGGCGGCGCGACGACGCAAAGAAAAAAATAACGATCTTTCTTATAATTATGAAACGAAGCCAAAACTCAAACCCTCAAGAGCACAAATCTAGAGAATCAGATAGCGGTTCAAGCTGAAAACCTGATCGATTGGTCACCATCAGCTAGTACCATTCGTTTAATTCCTCAGCCTGATCCACTGTCCGGCTCTCCAGACCTGTCCTCCTGAAAATTCGATGCATCTCCACCTTCTGCTTGGACTTAAACGAAAAACTGCCCAGCAGAAAGTGTGCAGAATAAAACGTTTCATTTCCACTACACTTTTCCTTCAAAAACTACACCAGCCGAATCAAATAATTTACGGACTTAATAATGTTATCATGCATTTATTCAATAACTGTCAAGCAATGATCCATTTGATTTATATTGTAAATGCTTTGTAGCATTATTTTAATTCAGCATTATGCTACGCGTTTAGAGTGAATGTACAGTTATGCTGTCATACAAGATTACATATCCTCATTAAACGCACTCGAATTTGTAATAAATGTAACAAATATGTAAAATGTCTTTATCCCAGAAAATCACAACATTGTCTCAAGAACTAGCTTTGAATCTTCAAACAAATTTTCAGGCCAGCCATGTTGTATGCTGTACCAATATGGACTAGCTGTTGTAATACCAAGAAGAAAGCTCTGCAGAGGATTCAAAATAGAATTTTGAAAATTATTCTAAAGCTTCCTCCCTGATATAGTACTAATGAGTTACATAGAATATCCAATAACGAAACATTGTAACAAACGTCAAATAAAATAATTAATAACACAGCGTAACAAAAATTACATTTTTGCGTGTCTCAAGGATCAAATGTGTCTCTAGTAGATTTGGGATTGCTGAAGCTGATGCCGTTTTCAGAAATGTTCCAGCACGTCACAATTTTTAACTACAGGTCACCAAAGTTATATAAAACACTGTTTTCATTGATATTTACATACCATTTAAAGTATGATTTAAATTTTTTTTTGTGATCTAATCCACCAAGCATACAATATGTGACATTAACTTCCAATTCAGATGTATTGAGGATTTTGCCCTCTAATAGACTCACACCTAAATAATTTTGTCACACCAAAATATTCTCCCACCATGTTTGCCATATATTGGATCGCGTCGTAGCTAACAAAACCAACAAGTAACACACATGTAACGTATTATGTTGGATTGTACATTGAATGCAAGATGCGTGCTTCTATGAAAGTGCCATATAAACTGACGTGTGAGTATTTATTTTTCCACGTTGAAAATGTGCACGAGAATCTATTCCTCAACTAAACGAACAATAATTTGGTTGAAATGGGCTACATGCATGGCCTGATTCGCTACTCACCACACCGTAACGCACATGCGGCGAATGCATCCAACGAATTATTTCTCAAAAAATGGGAACTATTTTCAAAAAAAAAAAAAAAAGGTACCGGTTGTGTGTATTAATGATGGTGGCTATCACGCCTACCAAATATTTGTTTGATTAATGCTTTGATTTACGAGAAATTTGAAGTTATAAGCCTTTCCCTATACAAAAAAAAAAAAAAAACGAGAAAACTTCTGCTGATCAAGACAAGAGCAAAGCAGGTATTATCCATTGCACGATTAAATAGAAATTAAATCGGTTTTAAAACATGCTTGCAATCTCCATAAAATTTCTTCGTTTCTCTCATATGGAAAAATACAATACTTTTCGATACCATAAAAAATAACTTTTGAGCATCGAATATATATGAAAAAATTATCATACAAGCTTGCAAGCTTGCATGCAAGTTGGCTGAATTGACTATTTCATCAGTCAATATCTCAAAAATTAGACGTGCTATGATATTTTTGAGAACAGTAATGGATTCAGCAATTGTTAATTAAGTAAATAGCGGTATTTTGGTGTTTGAGACAAAAACGTGTTTCGCAGTGTAATTTTCGACAAAAATCATTGCAATCTTCTATTGCCATGATTAATGTGAGCGTTTTTTTCTTTTATAAGCAGGCGAAATAAATTCACCTGTAAAAAATCTAAACTGTTACGACAAATGAAATGTAATATGTTGTTAATAAAAGTTTAAATTTGTTTTACCAAATTAGGATGGTAGTGTTATCTAACGCAGAACACCTAGATATAATAAGTGAATGTAATATTTGGAATGATAATAATAAAGAATAAAAAAAAAACACTTCGTTGATTTGCGTAGATCTGCTTCCCTCCCACTCGTGGTATTTTCGTCACAACACATTAAAAAAAAATTGGGGTGGGTAATGTCTATTACATTACCGCGGGGTTGACGTAGAACTACGATGATTAATAATTTGATTTGTCATGTGTATGAATTTGTAAGTATACTAGTTTTGTGTTGTTATTGATCGGATGAAGTTTTCAGAAGTTAACTCTTTTTGGACTCATTTTGGTAGTCCTGAAAAGCACCATTTGTCGTTCTGTGGAACCGAGAACCAGTGTTTGGTGTTCCAGGAATAATGCCAGATGATTGAATTTGTTTGTTTGGTCGTTGCTTCCTTGTGTTGCTTGGTTGGGTGATCGGTTTCTGGCTCCACCTGTAGTTCGCCAAACTCCTCCAGTAGATTAGATGTTTGATAGCTCGGGTGCTTCGATCGTGAGAATCGATAGAATCGGTCCAGTGCTTTGGTCTGTAGCAATATCCATTGCATGAGCATTTAGGCTCTGTACATTGATACTCATCAATATGCAGGCTTGGCCGCTATGATCCAGTGTTTCACGCAGTTCGTCTCAAAGCGTCACTAATCGATGATTGCCTAAGCGCTGCAGCTCATTCCTCACGTCAACCCTCTTGAGAGAATTGCTGCCTTTGGTGTGATGGAACTTAAAAAAATTGGAAGAGTTTGTCAAAAATAGCCCTTGCAGTGAAGTAACCCGCGACAAACCAACATATACCAATTGCTGATCCTGGCTTTTGTCATAGTCGTACACGACCTCGGGGAAAGTTCCACCTTGCGACTTATGAACAGTAAAAGCACAGGCACTAACCATCGGGAAATGAATGCGTTTGCATTTGATTATGCCGCACAGTTTGAAAGTAAAATAAAAATTCTCTATACAGGAGTGAAATTGGAATTTCAAAACCAAGAGCCTTACGTTGGCATGAAATATTTTGAACTCTTATAGCTGTTTGCTGGTTTAACGAAATTCCTTGAATGGCACCTCAATTGAAAGACAAGACATCAAAGGGTCATGTCGTTTACTTACTGAATCCCACATACCTGTCCAAATAGTTTAATAACTGTTTTAAAAGAGAACGTTGATTTCAAGCAAATTTATTAATAGGGGTGCTAGAGAAGTTGATTTCAAGCAAATTTATAAATATGGATGCTTGAGAAACATCATTTGCTTTCCATTCTCCGCTTGGATCGCATCTCAGCAGGCAACAGATCGTCTTGCTCTGACCGGGCGTGCTTCTCAGGCACAGACATCGATAGCGAAGGACCTCCCCGTTTGTCTTGCTTCGCTCAAATCAAACTGTCGAGCGAGCGAGAGAAGATGCCGTCCGAAGCCAAAATCATCACCGCTGCCGTCGTCAAGAAGAAGAAGAGGAAGCAGTCCACAGGAAAATTTGCGGTCGAACTGTGAACATGGTCGGGCAAGTCATTCTCGCTTTGTGCTTCACCGCTTATTTGCGTTCACCCGGCCATCGTCATCGCCGCCATCATCAGATTTCGACTTAAGCCCGGTGATCCACTACCTGTCACTGTTGTGCGCCATCCACGCCACGAAACTTTAGGTTCGTCGTATAAGCAAATAACTTGCTTAAATTTATACATTTGAGTTGAGGATTCCCCGTTTGACCATGGCAATCAACATATAACATCCCGCAGTGTTATTTATCTATAAGAACATCAAAGCTAACAAAGCCATCGACCATTTTCAGGGCCATCAAATTAGTGGAAAAGAGTTAAAAGAGAAATACTTCCGACTTTATATATGGCTTCTAATATTCCTAAATCAATTTCACAGCTTCATACAAAATTTCATTTGTCATGAATAATTTATGACTAAACATTTTGAGACTGTAATCGCGGACGCTGCTGCAGTGCCGTCGGGGTGAGTGCTCAACATTCCACAACAATTGTAAAATAGAATGGCATTTCCAACAGCGTCTTTGTTGTTCCATATTATATGGGAACACTTTGATTAGCAAAATTATCACATGTAACAAATTTGCAACATATTAAGAATGCTTTTGAAAAGACATTCTCATTGAACAATTGTAATAATTTTGGCACCCATGGATCAGAATTTTACATTCATAATAAAGAAAACTATTGATTATCAATAGCTCGTATTGAATATTTAGTTAATGTCAACCCTTCCAGCAATTCATGTTCGACCAATTTCTCACGCATTAGTCTTCTCCGCAATTTTCAAGTAATTCTAAGCCCAACGCATTATTGGCACATACCCATTTCCTAGATTGGTCGATCAGAAAGCGAAGAGCACAAAAGGGAGGAGCACCATCTGCTATTCTGAGGTTATAAAACATGCTTCCTTCGTCGGATTCAGTTTCATTCCAATTCCGCTTTCGAGCTGGTAAGAGCTCCTCCGAACTTGCTCAGCGAGAAGTATCTCGCTGCTAGAAATCTGCTGAGCTGTTAATCTTAAGCTGTCAATCATCTGGTTTGTTAAATCGCTCAAGATTTCTAGGTTGACCGATCCGCGCTTCTAGATTTCGACTCGTGGTAAACTCGTGGTCACAGCATCCAAGCTCAATCGGCCCTTCTCAGGACCAACATACGTTCATAAAAGGGTTTATTGGATGATATTTACTGATTTATCTATAATGATCTAAATATCGCGGTATACTACAATTTGGTTCACATAATTTACCCCACATAATTAAATGAATTTGAGAATTTACCACTGCAGCGCCGTCGGACCGTAATAACATCATACTACTCAGCATTGTATGGTATTTCTAACAGCATCGTTGATATATCATAACCTTATCCTAGATTGGTCAATCAGAAGAAGGCGAAGAATACGAAAGGGAGGAGCATCGTCTGCAATTCAAATTATGTAAAACATACTATTTTCGACAGATTCGGTTCATTTAAGGGACGAATGACCTTCGGATTAAAATCCCTCTGTAACAACAACAGGATTCGGTTCATTTCATTTACACTTTCGAGCTAGTAAGAACTTCTCGTGATAAACACAGTAAAGCTAGTAATATTTCCTAATGTGCTTACCACATACTTGCTATAATCTCTTAATGCATCTCGTAGCATCATACAATATCTGATTTATCACGAATAGTCGACAATACGACAATTTGAGGATGTTCCGAGAACGCTGCGGCAGTGCCGTCGGGATGCAATAACAGAATAATGCTCATCTTGTACATCCCTTGCCAAGACATCAATTTCATATAGCCAATTTCTCAGATTAACGCAATAGACAACATGTAGAAAAATCAATTCAGATCAATAGTTGCTCATTACAATTGGTCAAGAAACAGTTTATTGAACAGTATTTAAAATCTGTCGCAATTTTAATACATTTTACAATTTCCGTACTCGAGAATTTTGGAAGCGGGGGCCGTGATGCTCGGGATGGATTGTCCTCCATGACTGGTCCTGGCTGGAAATATTCGTGGGGAGAAACTCGACCCTTTGCTGCAGGAATTTCATTAACAACTCTTTGGTAAAGCAGAAATTTTCCGAGGAAAATTCTGCTAAAAGTGAACTTTTTCAAAACAACTCTTATTGATTGGAATATTTATCAACAACTCTTTGTTAAGTCAAATCATCCTAAACAACTCTTTGCTCCATCGCCAAACCAAACCATTTCATTGAATTCATCAAGTACAAGAATATGAATGGTAAGGAGAGGCAGATGGTGTATATTTCGCTGGCGTTACTTTCCAACAGGTCGCCGGTAGGCGCTGACTACTAATCCGTCCACTGAATGATTTTCAGTTGTTGCTTTCGCTTCATTGCTCTCTGGTTCCGTTCGCTACTCGCACACTGCTGTGGCTTTCACGCGCTCTTCTTTGCTGCTCCGCTGCTTGATCCGTTCGTTATGCCGTTCGATTTGTGAATGAGCTGGGAGCAGAACAACCAGTGGTTTTATTTGCTCGAGCTCCGTTCACCGATGGCAAGTGGTGGGGTTCTCGCTTGGTTGTTTCGTCACTCCGTTCGCTACTCGCACGCGATTGGTTATTGCTTTCGCGCTATTTTCGTTGATGGTGTGATTCGTCGCTGAGAAAAAAAACTGCAACTCTTTTGATTTTTCATGCAAAATGACCACCTTTGATAAACTATATCTCAGTTATTTATGGACCGATTTGAATGACATTTTCACAGAATATCAGACCTAACTTAAATTTTAACATATATTTTTGAGTGATTTTTCCAATCACACGTTAAAAAGCAGTAACGGTTTGACTAAAGTGATTTTTTTGACGATTTTTTATAATTGACATAACTAAACATATTGAAGGAATAGCTTCATGGTATCTTCAGCAAAGTTGTAGATTTTGACGAGATGAATAAGTTTGCTGAAGACAGTTTTTGTGTAAGGCTATCAGATTTTAGGATAAAAAGTTTTGAATTTTTCGTCGAAAATTACAGTTTAGTCAAACAGTTATTGCTTATAAACTTGTGATTGGAAAAATTATTCAAAAATATATGTTAAAATTCAAGTTATATCTGATGTTCTGTGAAAGTTTCATTCGAAAATATTTCCATAAATAACTGAGATCTAACTTACCAAAGTTGGTCATTTTGTATGGAAAATCGAAAAAGTTGCAAATGCATGTGAATAAGTTGGGGCCTTCCTTGGCCGAGTGGTTAGAGTCCGCGGCTACAAAGCAAAGCCATGCTGAAGGTGTCTGGGTTCGATTCCCGGTCGGTCCAGGATCTTTTCGTAATGGAAATTTTCTTGACTTCCCTGGGCATAGAGTATAATCGTACCTGCCACACGATATACGAATGCAAAAATGGAAACTTTGGCAAAGAAAGCTCTCAGTTAATAACTGTGGAAGTGTCATAAGAACACTAAGCTGAAAAGCAGGCTCTGTCCCAGTGAGGACGTTAATGCCAATAAGAAGAAGAAGAAGAAGAAGTGAATAAGTTCTCTGTTTATTCGACAAACCAGATGAATATTTCATGGGTGCACAACATCAACAGGGTAGCGGATCACAGGGATTTAATTGAAATCTGGAAACGTAGCTCAATCTTGAAATATTGAGCGATTTCACAAACCAGATTCTGGATTAACAGCTCAGCAAGCTTCTAGCAGCGAGGTACTTCTCGCTAAGCAAGTTCGGAGGAGCTCTTACCAGCTCGAAAGCGAAAATGGAATGAAACTGAATGCAACGAAGGCAGCATGTTTTATAACCTTGGAATAGCAGATGATGCTCCTCCCTTTTGTGCTCTTCGCTTTCTGATCGACCAATCTGGGAAATGGGTATGTGCCAATAATGTGTTTGGCTTAGAATTACTTGAAAATTGCGGAGAAGACTAATGCGTGAGAAATTGGTCGAACATGAATTGCTGGAAGGGTTGACATTAACTAAATATTCAATACGAGCTATTGATAATTAATAGTTTTCTTTATTATGACGGTAAATTTCTGATCCATGGGTGCCAAAATTATTACAACTGTTCAATGAGAATGTCTTCTCAAAAGCATTCTAAATATGTCGCAATTTTGTTACATGGGATATTTTCCTAATCAAAGTGTTCCCATAAAATATGGAACATAAAAGGCGCTGTTGGAAAAGCCACTCTAATTTACAATCGTTGTGAAATGTTGAGCACTCACCCCGACGGCACTGCAGCTGCGTCCGCGAGTACAATCTCAAATCGTTGAGTCATAAATTATTCATGACAAATAAAATTTTGTATGAAGCTGTGAAATTGATTTAGAAATATAAGAAGTTATAAATAAAGACGGAAATATTTCTCTTTCAACTCTTTTCCACAAATTTGATGGCTCTGAAAAGAACCGATGGCTTTGTTAGCTTCGATGTTGTTACGGATAAATAACACTGCTCGGATCAGCAAAATTCAGGGGGCTTCTGGTGTTTGCTCCTAACGGGATTGCTTCTTGACCACCAATGATGATTTCATCACGAGTCGAAATTTTGAAGCGCGGGTCAACAGCTCCTCGGCCGATGAAATTTGCGGCGGCGATGACGATGGCTGGGTGAACGCAAACAAGCGGTGAACCACAAAGCGAGAATGACTCACCCGACCGTGTTCACAGTTTGACCGCAAATTCACCTGTGGACTGCTTCCTCTTCTTCTTCTAGGCGACGGCAGCGGTGATGGCTTTAGCTTCGGACGGCATCTTATCTCGCTCGCTCGACAGTTTGATTTGAGCGAAGCAAGACAAACGGGGGCGTCCTTCGCTATCGATGTCTGTGCCTGAGAAGCACGCCCGGTCAGAGCAAGCCGATCTGTCGCCTGCTGAGATGCGAGCCAATCGGAGACTGAAAAGCAAATGACGTCAAATTTTCTCTAGCCACCCCTATTTATAGATTTGCTTGAAATCAACGTTCTATTTTAAAACAGTTATTAAACTATTTGGACAGGTATGTGGGATTCAGTAAGTAAACGACATGAAGCTTTGATGTCTTATCTTTCGATTGAGGTGCTAATCAAGAAATTTTGTTAAGCCAGCGAAAAGTTATAAACGTTTAAAATATTTCATGCCAGCGTAACGCTCTTGGTTTTGAAATTCCAATTTCACTCCTGTATAGAGAAGAAAGACGTACTTCTACGTCAAAAATGTATAGATCGTGGACCAGAACTTTTTGCTGTGACATAAAAGAATAATCATGGTTTGAATCAAAAATATATTATGTTTATTGATTAACAATGCATCTAACAGACAAAATCTATTGATATATTTTACAGGTGTAGTGGTGTTGCATGTTGATCTGGCTGAAGTTTAAGGAAAAAATAATTTAGATTTGTTCATGTTTTCAATTGTACAATCGGTAAACACTACTTGACCACAATATAAAATTTATGAGACTCTTGGTTTGATATTGATTTTTTTTTTATGTTTTACGTCCTATGAATTTTTGTCGTTGATCGAAGGCAAACTTATCACAAAGCCATTTCGGGATCGTCATTTTCTAATGCCTGTTCTGAAATTAATTCATTGTCAGCTTCCTCTGCAATTTCTTCGCCATCCATTTCATGCGAAACCTCATCGCCTAGATCAGCTTCTGATTCATTTCCTTGTTGTTGGTCTTCCTCAAAATCTACTTCATCTTCTGGAATGTCATCATGTATCTCAGGAGTGGGTGTGCCAAATAGATTCCATTTCTTTTGGATGAGGACTTCTCGGATTATATCTGTAACAAAATGAGGATTTCATTATTTAAAATGCATCAACGTGTGGTTAATGAATAAGATTACCATCAAGTAGTTCTTTAGAGTCAATCATTTGACCGATCTCTTGAGCAACTTCCTTGGCTAGCCAAGGAGTAATTTGACGTTCGAATTCCTCGCGATCTTTGTCATCCTTGATATTCTCCACGGCCTCTAGCACGTCTGGCAGTAGGTCATCGATTCTACCTTGTAGTAGCTTCGAAGCTGTGATACGTTCCTGCATTTCTCTGTCAAGATCTTGAGCAATCTTGTCCTGCAATATTCGGCGCTCTTTCTCGGCCTGTATTTTACGATCCTCCACTTCAAGACGCCGAAGCTCGGCAAGTTCTGCTTCCCTGATGGCCATTATCTGTTGCTGTTGGCGTTTCATTTCGGCGATTTCTTCTTCGTGCAGTACCTCGATCAGCGCCTGTTCTATTGTACGACCGACAAGGACCTCTATGATTGGTTGTACTTCGGTGTCAAAGTCGAACAGTTCTCCCTCGAGAATTTCCGTTCCAACGTCATGGCCGATTTTTTGAGGTACGTATGGTGGCGAGGGTGGCCTATGCAGGAAGAGATCCGTCTGACATCCGGCGTCAATCTCCGGTGGGCGAATGAAAATCTAGAAAATATTCGATATTCATTTGTGTCCTCTATGCACTGATTAAATCATAAAAATACGAACCTCTTCGAGGTACTTTTCGGTTTGTACGTTTTCATGTTTGCGACCGCGTACCGCAGGTGGAGTTCCGATGATTCCACGTTGATTGCGGGCCACGTGTTTCTTACGAACCAACTGCCTTCGACGTGCCTCTGCTTCCTTTTGAAGACTGTCCCCATCGCCCTGTGCAGGATTATAATTGATATAATAGTTTTATATATGTTTGTAAAATTACTATGTTGTGATTTCCTATGGATTGCTTTCGAATCAACTGTTAATAGTGCTTCTAAATAGATATTGTGTATATTTATATATTTTTTAACAGCGTACAAAAGCTATATGTACTTGTATATGATAAGCTTTTGGGTTGACTAACATAAAATGTGACGAGTTTTCAAAGCTTCTAATGCATGCTAAAGCGTGCGAAATAGATTGGGGTTTATATTTTTTTCTATCTTTGTTAACGAGATTTTAGCCCAAGGTTAGTTCATCTTGGGACCAACGGCTTTACTTCCCTTTCGAAGGAAGTCGTCACTACAACTTTTACGTCATAAGTGACTCTCTCGGGAAAGAATCCCAATCCCAGGTCCTCGTCGTTAGTTACCAAAAGTGACGATTCGCGATAATTTTTCATCTATTATGTAATGGTAATTAAATTCCTGTGATATTTTGAAAAAAAATGGGCTAGCTTCTATGTCTAGAGCTTGCGTTATTTTGCAATGCCTTTGATGTATCTAAGTAAGGCTGTCATCGTTGATAATGAATGAGTGAAAATAATAACCACATTCAATCCAGTGGTGGTGTAATTCATGCAACAATATTTA
The DNA here is from genome assembly GCF_002204515.2 of Aedes aegypti. NCBI lineage: Eukaryota > Metazoa > Arthropoda > Insecta > Diptera > Culicidae > Aedes > Aedes aegypti. Next base: position 206,394,942 of record NC_035108.1, read on the forward strand.
TCGTTTTAAAATACAATTTCACGATTACATACGTAGGGTCGGTTTGTTGTTCTAGGAAAAAGGTAAAAATGCGCAGATATTCTCAATGATTCATTATCCTGAGAGAGAAAAATCCAGTTATAAATAGTTGTAACTAATAATTTTTAAACATTGGTTTTACTATTTTGAATGAATAATCTATATAAATTAAAATAAAATGTTATTTGTGACGATTTTGCCTCTGAATGGACACATTTTCAAAATCATTTCACAGTTACATTCATCCAATATTCTGACGTGTTTGTGTGAGGAAAACGAAAGAAAATTGATCCTTAAAATAAATTAACAGAGCATCCTATAATATATCCCGGTCCTGCGTGTGATTTGGAAGATGGGGTCTTCCGAGCTCCTATGAAAGGCAAGTACACTGATCTTCCGAGCATTTCGTCTCCTGTATCGTTCGTCGATTCCAGAACCCTCGTTCCGAAGGATGCACTCACCGACGCACGATTGTATGACCTATGGACGACTGCATTGGGCGATCCCCAATTGGCGATAGAGGGCCCCTCACGGAATTCTGCTTGTTTTCTGCGGTTCCAAAACTTCAATTAACTGCGAAGCCGTCAATCCCATATTCAATGTTTCTGGAGGATCTACACAGCATAAACGTTCGGAACGATGCCCTGAAAACCCAAGTGGTATGCCATTCGATCTGCGAATTTACTATCAGAACGTGTGTGGCTTACGAACGAAAATTGATGATGTGTTTCTGTCTACGGCGGAATCAGACCACGATGTCTACGTTTTCACTGAGACGTGGCTTGATGAGTGCATTGGATCTCGTCAGCTGTTTTCTCCGGATACAGAATAATTTCGGGTTGATCGTTGCGCTACCAACAGTTCTCGCCGCCGTTGTGGTGGCGTTTTTGTAGCCGTCAAAGAAAAGTTTGGAACGACAGTTGTTTCTACTCGAGCTAATATTGAACAACTGTGGGTTAAAATGTTGTGGCCTTCCTTAGCCGAGTGGTTAGAGTCCGCGGCTACAAAGCAACGTCATGCTGAACGTGTCTGGGTTCGATTCCCGGTCGGTCCAGGATCGTTTCATAAAGGAAATTTCCTTGACTTCCCTGGGCATAGAGTATCACCGTACCTGCCACACGATATACGAATGCGAAAATGGCAACTTTGGCAAAGAAAGCTCTCAGTTAATAACTGTGGAAGTGCTCATAAGAACACTAAGCTGAGAAGCCGGCTCTGTCCCAGTGGGGAAGGTAATGCCAAGAAAAAGAAGGGTAAAAATGTCGACTCAAATTACTGATATTTTTATTGGTGCTTTGTACATTCCTCCTGACAAAAGGCAAGACGGAACTTTTATGCAACTTCATCTCGATGTTATTTCCGAGGTCTGCAGTTTACGCAGCGATGCAAGTCCGCTCGTAGGTTTTGGTGATTTCAACCAACCCCGTTTGGCGTGGCTATCGACACATTTCATCGGCAAGTCAAATTCTTCTCGACAACATGGCATTCGACAAGGCTTGCGACAACGTATATCGATCCGTAATTCCAGTGGCCGCGTGTTGGACCTTGTGTTTAGCGATGACTCCAGTAAAAACAGTGTAATTGCAACTCCAGCGACAGAACATGTTGTTCCACTAGATCGATATCATCCTGCTCTTTATTTCTCCGTGCAAATACTATCATCAATGACGTTCTACGAGGACATTGACCTTTCGGAACGACACTTCCGTCGTTGTAATTTTGATGCACTAAACAGTTTTCTTTTGATTGGTCCGAAGTACACCAGTGCTCTGATGTAGACAGTCCAGTTACATGCTTTAATGCCATTATTCATAATTACATCGCTGAAACAGTTCCGCTGAATAGACCACCAAGAAAACCGGCTTGGTCTACCCGACACCTTGGTGTCCTCCGACGTCGACGTGATAAATTGCGTCAACAATACAATCGTCAAAAATGTGCACATTTCCAACGACAGTTGGACGAGGCTAGTCGTATATACCGTGGATACAATCGCTTTCTGTACAAAAATTATGTCTCCAGGAAGCAGAATGATCTTCGCCAGAATCCGAAGGGTTTTTGAAACTTTGTCAACTCAAAACGGAAACAGAATGGCCTTCCAACAACAATGCACCGAGGAGATGTTTTCACAAGCAATCAAGATGAAAAGTGTGCGCTTTTTGCACAGCAGTTTTCAAGCGTTTTCGTTGGCCGCATTCATACTGTTCACGATACTGAAGCTGCCACTTGTATAGTGCCACGTGACGTTGTTTACCTTGATATCTTTCATGTCAATAAATCAATGGTTTATGCTGCATTACAGAAGCTTAAATTATCGAATTGCCCGGGACCTGATGGTATTCCGTCCTGCATGTTTAGAAAATGCAGTGCTTCTTTAGTAGCTCCACTAGTAAGCATTTTCAATAAATCGCTGCAATCGTAACTGTTTCCAACTGCTTGGAAAACATCCTACATGCGGCCGGTATTCAAGAAGGGCGACAAGACCGATTTTGCCAACTACCGTGGAATAACATCCCTTTCAGCAGGTGCGAAATGCTAGGAAATCATTGTTAATAAAGTAGTGTTCAGCTCGTTCTGTTGCTATATTAGCGAGGCTCAACACGGCTTCTTCCCTAGGCGGTCGGTAGAAAGTAACTTGGTTGATTTTACTTCGACCTGCATCAGGTCCATGGGTAATGGAGCGCAAATAGACGCTGTTTACACAGATATCAAGGCTGCCTTTGACACTGTGAACCACGAAATTCTGTTGGCGAAATTACTCCGACTCGGTGTTTCAACACGAATATGTAATTGGCTGCAATCGTACCTTAGAAACAGGAGTCTCTGTGTGAAGGTTGGATCTACTGTATCGCATCTTTTTCACCCTGCATCTGGGGTACCGCAGGGCAGCAACCTGGGACCCTTACTGTTTTCGCTGTTATTCAATGACGTGACTATCGTTCTTGCAAATGGCGGTTTGTTAATCTACGCAGACGATCTTTTCCTCGTCGTGAGAACTGAAGCGGACTGCAAAGACCTCCAGGAGCTATTGAACCAGTTCGCGCGCTGGTGTACCATGAATTTCCTGACTGTTAGCGTTTCCAAATGCTGTGTGATTTCATACCGTCACTGTAAATCACCAATTTTGTACGATTACAATATAAATGGTCAGGAACTCGAACGTGTGGACAAGGTCAAAGATCTGGGCGTTTTGTTGGATTACAAATTGACATTTAATCTGCATTATGCCACTATCATTGGCAAGGCGAACCGTCAACTGGGCTTCATCTTAAAAATTACGAAAGGATTCAACGACCCGTTGTGTCTGCGTTCCTCGTACTGTTCTCTGGTTAGATCCATTTTAGAATTTGCTTCGATAGTATGGCCGCCTTATGAGGCAGTGTGGATAACCAGAATAGAAGCAGTACAGCGTAAGTTTCTGAGACATGCTTTGAGGGATCTACCGTGGCGTGATCCGTTGAACTTGCCTCCTTACGACAATCGTTGCAGATTGCTGGGATTGCAAAAATAGCCGAGCTGTTTATGGATCGAAAATTGTTTGTACGGAGGTTGATTGTCCTACTTTGCTTCAACATATGCAATTTTATGCTCCAGAGCGCGTATTACGGACAAGGCATCTTCCAGATAGCTTCCAGGAATACTGGTTATGGAGCAAATGATCCGTTTAATTCCATTTGCAATGAATCCCACAAGCTTATGGTGTATTTGATTTTAACTTGACGACAAATACTTTTAGACAACGCTTAAGCAGAACACGTTTTATAAATTGACTATGTTTACATTTTTTGTGTTAGTATTAGTTTTTATTTCAATAAGACCATGATGCCCGATGCAAGTAATCAAATAATAAGAAAAAATGTAGATAACAAATTTAAGGTTATGGAATTGTTCATTGTTCATGTATCTTACGTGCATCAAGAAGTTTTGAAAACACTATTTGTTAGGGTATATTCTCGGATCCTGACACATGACTGGCCTTGAGTGTCTCATAAATAGCAAATTTAGAGACTACATGATTGAAAAAAAAGATTGGTTCGACGAGGAATGTAAGCCGATTCTGAATGCAACGCGGGCGGTCATGCTGCAGCAAGGGACCCGACATTACGTGGAACGTTATAGACGGAAATGGCAGAAAAAACACCGCCTGGAGGAGTGCGAGGAGATGGAACAGCTGTGCCGGTCTCAAGAAACACGTAAGTTCTATCAGAAGCTCAACGCATCCCACAACAGTTTCGTGTCGCGAGCCGAAATGTGCAGGGATAAGGATGGGAGCATCTTGACGGACGAGTGTGAGGTGATCGAAAGGTGGAAGCAGCACTTTGACGAACACCTGAATGAGCACAGGCAACCAGCCCCCACTTTGAAGAAGGTTAAGGATTCCATTCACCAGCTCAAGAACAATAAAGCTGCTGGTAAGGATGGTATCGGAGCTGACCTCATAAAGATGGGCCCGAAGAGGCTGGCCATTTGTCTGCACCGGCTGATAGGTACAATCTGGGAAACAGAACAGCTACCGGAGCTGTGGAAGGATGGGATGATATGTCCCATCTACAAGAAAGGCGAAAAGTTAGATTGTGAGAACTTTCGAGCGATCACCAATCTAAATGCGGCCTACAACGTATTATCCTAGATCATCTTCCGTCGTCTGTCACCTGAAGTAAATGAGTTCGTGGCAAATTAAAAAGCTGACTTCTTTGACGGACGATCCACAACGGACCAGATCTCTACTGTACGGAAAATCCTCCAAAAATGTCATGAATACCAGATCCCAACGCATCACCTTTTCATCGATTTCAAGGCGGCATACGATAGTATTGACACTATGCTATGGAAAATCATGGACGAGAACAGCTTTTCCGGGAAGCTCACGAGACTGATATGAGCAACGATGGGAATTGTGTGAAGGTTTCAGGCGAACACTCCAGTTCGTTTGGATCCCGTCGGGGATTGCTACAAGGTGATGGATTTTTGTTCCTATTATTCAATATCGCGCTAGGAGGTGTTAACAGCCGGGGTACGATTTTCACGGGATCCAGTCAATTTGTTTGCTTCGCGAAAGATATGGACATTGTCGGCCGAACATTTGCAAATGTGTAATTGAATATCGTCTGACACGATGACACTTGCTCAGAATTCAGCCATATCGGTTCATAAAAATCATAAATAGTTTGATCTTGCTTTTTATGTCGAATGTGACACGCATACAGTGAAAGCAGCGTCTATTTCGAAAAATGATAGAAACAAACAAAACCGTAACGTTTCCTAGCGAAGCTATCGTGGTCAGAGACATTTAATTTATGTTTCTTTCGGACATTCAGACATTTCGTTTGTGTTGTGGATGTTTTAAGATAGCGCTGCCGAATATCAGCGAAAACGTTTCGACTACCGTCATTCCTTATAACACTGGTGATGCTTCCTTCAAATCGTCCACTGGAAGCATTAACGTGTCGGTATCTTTTTTAGGACTACAAAGTTTTCAAAAATGGTAGATTTGCTTGATATTGTCTACCAAAACAGACGAAATTCCATCGAGAAATTGAGTGACTTTAGTGATTATTTTGACTTAAAAAGGCTCTTTTGACATCTTCCATCGGAAATATAGACTTTTTAGAGACTTGCATTAAAATAGAGACCAAGTTTCTAAAATGAGACCTGCTACCGCTCCTGCTGGCTATATATTACTATAAAATTAATCCCGAAAGAAGAACATGCGTCGAACATGCAAAGAAACCACGAAACCATGGGCTTGCTGACGCAAGCTGTTCAATTTTTCACATCAAGTCACATTTCTAAACTTATTTCTGCTACAAAAGCTAATCAGTTGCTATTCTATACATCAATAAGGCTTTAAAGAGTCTAACGCTAGTAAGGACCCGCACCAAACCCGTACCTAAATTTGGGTTCTTAATTTGCGTTCTACAAAAGTGTTTTTCAACACATAGTAAAATATTTACAAAAAGATAAATTTGCTAATTCTTGTATCAGGTGGTTTTTATGATTAGCGTATCAAGTAATTTGGACAGACCGTTACGCGTATATAATTTGGCCATTTACGGCAAAATCAAATGGAGGTGGCCAAATTATATACGCGTAACGCTCTGTCCAAAATACATAAAATACCCTACTAGTAGAAGTTTTTCTTTGTACAGGAGCGCGAAGATGCTAAAGGAATAGCTCAAGCAAATCATAACGATTTTGCTAGCAGGTAACTGACTTGCGTTTGCAATAAAAAGTTGTTTGCAACAATCAATGTCCAAACTCACCTTTCCTGATAGAAGACCAGCATAACCAAAATAAGGGTTCCACTGAGGAAGGTGGCATTTTCGACAAGGCATAATTAATTCGAAAAAATAAATAAATGGAATGAACTTGAGCAAAACACGTAACATCCAAAGAGACCAGGATACATGAATGAAATAAAAACGAATTAATCAATCAGCTGGCTTTACCTCTACAATTGGCGATCAAAAATTAAAATTTAGAAAAATGTGTGGGGCTGGCTAGACAAATTATGAATTCAGTCAATTTTTTTTTACTGATCAATTATAAGATTCCGTTAGCATTTGATCGCCAATTTCGAATGTATAGTATATCATCAACTGCGTTTACAAACCCAATGTTCATATGTTATTCTACTTGGCTCAAAAAGCATTAAATCCAATAAATCAGATGAATTTCGGTTAACTTACCGTATGTATGTTGCTGGAGGTGAAATTGCTACCCCGGACGACTCTTCGATCGTGCATCACATTTTGGTAGGTGGTATGTTGATGGTCTCTGGTGGAAAGAAATGCAAAAGTAAATAAGAAGAAAATCATTAATAGTCGGAGTGGTATAACTATAGCTTGTTTTGGCTAAAGGTTGTTGGTCTCTGGTCAACCATCATGGTCGGAATTACATAAGGTAAATGTGTTGAACATGTTAATTAAAACGATTTCTGCGTTATGGCGTTCTCAGTATAATACTTGCGATAGAAATATGTAAACCTTTGAAAGACGTAACCACTTTTATTCGTTTATCGATTTATGAGTAAGCTAGCCAATGGTATTACAGTTAACTCTCCCTTACTCGATATTCCGTATCTCGATATCGAGTTAGAAAACCATAGTAACTCGATGGTCCCTTGGATCGCAGTTGCACTGGTTTCGGGTTCTGTAACCTCCCTAACTCAATGGTCCCTTCAATATCGAGTTAGGGAGAGTTGACTGTATCTATTATCAAGGCACGGAATGCACAATTGTAAAAACTTTGATAAACTTGCATATTAGATCTCTTGGTAGGGATCAAGGTTGGAAATCTAGTGATCATGACAAAATCCACGATGCATCGCGGTTGTTCTTTATCGTGCGATCATAGCAACAACGATAAACCTTTTGTCGTTAAGATATCACAACAAACTAGGGTTTCAATGCTAGTAATGGACCCCTTAGTAGCTGAAATTCATTCTAGACGCTTTTCCGCAATGGTATCTCAGACGCATATACGTTTTGTGGAGTCTAACAACAAATTCAATGTCTTTACTTCATAGTACGTCTATGAAACATACAAAATCATTCGATTTTTCCAGCGAAATATGCATTTGAAAAACTGTTGTCCGAATGCCTATTATGGACCCTCCCGGGGTCCATAATAGGATTGTTTACAAATTTGACGTTGCGTATTATGGACCCTCCATTTGATTCCCATGTAATCCGGCTCGCTGCCGACGAGCCTATTATGGACCCACCTGGAAATGCGTATTATGGACCCTCTTGTGTGGTTTCATTTACAAATTGTTCAAATATCATATATTTATGCGTCTCAAACCAAATATTTTGCCTGAAACTGCTGATTAACAATGTAATCGAAGTTCCCCCGGTGGATTATCATAGGAATAAAGTTGCTTTGAGTGTTAATTTTATGTTTTTCTGTAGGGGGTCCATAAAACGCAAGGGGTCCATAACCGGCATCGACTCCCTACGCTCCGCGATTAATGCATCGTTCTGTATGTGGGCTAGCGATCAAATATTCGCGAGTCATAGTTTTATCATTCTGATGATTGTTACATTTTTATCTGTTGATTTCCCTTCGGATATATTGTTTATGATTCTAGAATCATTCGTGCATGGTTTTAGCGAAAAATAATAGCGCGAATGCGCCATGATTCATATTGATCGCTACTTGTAACAACATCCGACAAACTATTTGTCCCACGACAAGCAATGCATCGGATGCTCCATATGTCGGTACAATGCGCGCGTGATGAGGTGTTCAAATCATGCTGATACAAGAGCAACGGCCCTCTTAGACCGTTCAAATACCGTTTTGATTCATATTACGGACAGCTTTTAATTCCGGACACTCTACTTTGTATGGGAAACATTTCACATGAAATGTTTCCATTTTTGCCGTTCGAAAGTTCACAATTTCGAGGCTTGTTTTAATAAGCTATTTTTATAAATATCTATGCAAATTTATGATGCACAACTGCCTTAGACGTCTCTTAAGTGGTTTAACAATTTCGTTTGATGATTTGACTTTTCTTTTAATGTTTTTTGTGAGATGTCCGGAATTCGAATCAAAGTGTCCGGAATATGAGGCAAAAGTGAGGACTCGTCCGGAATAAAGGAATCATCAAAAGGCTAGGCGGCATCCACAAATTACGTAACGCTCTAGGGGGAGGGGGGAGTAGGCTCAAGCGTTACGGCTCATACAAAAATTAAAAAAAATCATACAAAAAGCGTTACGGAGGGGGGGGGGGAGGGGTTCAAAAATTTCCAATTTTAGCGTTACGTAATAAATGGACGCCGCCCTATACATTTCGATTAATTTAAAATTATTCAAGTTGCGGAAGCGTATTCTTCACCCACGATTCTAAAGTTAAGGGTTTCCGGCGCTCGATAACGCTGAGGAATCATACAGAATGATTTATTTTGAATGCTCTATGCTGTGCTATACTTCCAAGAGGCCTTAAGTGTCCGTAATATGAATCAAAACGGTACCATGTTGTTTGTTGCTAGAGACGATTTTTTCCATCTTTGGTAGGGATATTAAATGTAAAATGCGCCGTCGGGGTAGAATAATAGATAATGTGTAAAAATGCTTAATTTACTTATATTCATAAGTGTTTTCCAGGCGAAAATAAAAAAAAAAAACAAAAAAAAAAAGTTTTCGCTGTATGTGTTGCAACTTTATGTGATTTTTCAGGTTATTACTTTGATGCCTTCAGATTTTGAAAATTTGTGTGTGTTGTTGAAGTTAGATTTAAGATATATCTTGATGTTAAAATATTCAAAAACATTTGAAATGTGAAAGTTGTCAAAATTCCACATATGGCCAAATGGGGAACCACTATGGCCATAACTGGTACACTTTCCCTATATATAACCAAACTTTTGAAACTATCACCGATAATCGCCTTGTGCACTCTCATAGTTTGTATTCCATGCAAAACAAAGTGTTGCATTAATTTTTAAGAAGCGTATTGAAGGACTTAAACATTAATCAACTTGTAGGGCAAAACGACCACTCCTATTTCATAACGGCTGTTTTGCCCGATTGAATTTGAATTCTAGCAAACGTACTGCCACGCTGTATTCGTGTTACGCGCAAATGTGACCAGTTTTACCCCGCAAAAAATAAAAATGCAGATAAGCATGAAATTTGTAAATTGATTTATCAACTCCAGAAAAATGAAAATGGAAGGCGGTTTTTCTATTCGATAGAAAACATGTTTGTCCTTGACGCTATTTCACAGTTGAAATCGGTTCCTTCCTTAGCTGGAGTGTTTTGCCCCCCAGTCCCCCTACCAGATTTTTTTTATATCATCCGGTCAAGCAACTTTGAACTGTGAGAAACTAAATTTGTACAATTCCAACTATGATAACTTTAAAACCAATACATTGTTATACTAAATGAACAATGTTAAAAAAGTTGCACATTTTTAAAATGGTTCTTCAGAAGTCTCGTGGTACCTACAAGTTTTTTTTTTCAAGAAATAATTAAAGATTACTTCCAAAAACTATCGTGACAATTATTCTGTTTACAGGAGTAGTTGTAGGAGGTCTGTAAGAATTCCCAAAGAGATTGTTTCATTAGTAATGTGGTGTGGAATGCATTTTTTCTAGAAAAAAAAGAAGATTAGAACGTTAATTTTAGCAGGATGATTTGCACTCTATTTTTTATAACTATGTTCAATTTATCAAAATACAGTGTTGTGAAAAACTCAAATTCTCATAACCCACGCTTGAGATGTTCCATATGTGAGTTATCAATCACGGAACTAAACATTCGAAAAATCACGGATAAGTTGGCTCATCTGTCTGTATGTCATTGTCTCGTATTTCCACAGTTTCCTCGCACAAAGCAAAATCTTATTACTTTTTAATTATGATTCATGGTTTACGGCTAACCAGCCGAGTGGAAGTTTTAACGACTACCGAAAAACTAAACATTACACAGCGTAACAAAAATGACATGTTTGCGTGTCTCAAGGATTAAATTATGTGTCTCTAGTAGATTTGGGGTCGCTGAACCAGATGCCGTTCTCAGAAATGTTTCAGCACGTCACAATTTTTGGCTACAGGTCGCCAAAGTTGTATACAACACTGATTTTAATGATATTGACATGAAATTTGAACTATGATTAAGTAAATAGCGGTATTTTGATGCTTGAAACAAAAACGTGTTCCGCAGTGTTACATATACTTTGCATTGGATTAAATGGACAAATTGATGTAAAATTTGCGAAAAAGTTCTTCTCGGTGAAAATTGAACTCACGACTCCCTGTTCATTAAATAGGGCGCGTTACCCCTACAATACGAGAGGACTCATGGACGCAAAAGTTAACCTAATAATTTATTGCTAATATGATAAACAATAGTTTATGTTTTAGGCGGCGTCCATTTATTCCGTAACGCTAAAATTGAATATTTTTGACACCCTCCCCCCTTCGTAACGCTTTTTATATGAAAAGTTTCAAATTTGTATGGACCGTAACGCTTGAGCCTACTCCCCCTCCCCCTAGAGCGTTACTTGATTTGTGGACGGCGTTTTATGACTTAATTATTTTTGACGGCGTGAGTGTGATTGAGTGAATTCGCATGTAAATTTGAAGCTTGAGATTTGCGAAGCAGATCTCTAACGAGATTGCTCTAGCGTAGAGCTCATTCTTCAGAATATTCTTTCATTTTCCTAAATTGAGCATGCTTATAGAAAGTAGAAAATTTGTATTTCTTCCATTTTGCTGAATTGAACATGCTCAATAATTATGTATGCAATAAGTTGCAAAATGATGATTTCTTCAGCACGAGTTGTACATTTATCCAACGAGGCTTGCCGCAACTATTATAGTATTATAGTTAGAAAAATGTACCCTTTCGACCAAGTTACGGAAACCTGTAACTTTTTCATTGCTAGACAATCCTACTTTTGAAGAATCAGTGGAGCAGTCGAGTTAAAACTATAGAATCTTTTGGATTACTAGGATTGCTAGGGAACTGCCCATATAATACCTAGAGGTTTTTGGTATTAAATCTCCACTGTGACTCCACACTGTGCTAAGAGCACTGTCACAGTTATTGACTGAGAGCTTTCTTTGCTCAAGTAATTATAAAAAACGCTATTGAAGGATTTGGTGGGCTTCGTGGCATCGATCGCATCAGTCGCATCGATCCAAGGAGTGTGGGTTCGATTCCTACTTCAGTCCGGAAAACTTTTCGTATGAAACGTATTCCAACTGTGCCACTGGTCTTTGAATGCTAGTCCGTTGCCTAGTGTGGTACTCAGTGCTGTCTTTCATTTTTCTGCATTCATCCACTATCGTTGCCTCTCACACAGCACGAGTGGTAGAATGAACATGGAGAAACACAAAAAAACTGTCAATTGAATGTGGTCTGACACGATGGCACTTGCATAGAATTCAGACATATCGGTTCATAAACATCATAAATAGTTACGAAAAATGATAGAAACAAACAAAACCGTAACGTTTCCTTGCGAAGCTATCGTGGTCAGAGACATTCAATTTATTTTTGTTTCCGACATTCGTTTGATCGCTAGTGTTGTGAATGTTTTAAGAAAGCGCTGCTGAATTGACTGTTTAACGAGAAACTTGCGACGATCGACGCACCACCATAACTCATATGACAGTGGGTATTAGAACTAAGTTGGAGGTGATAATTTCGCATTTTGGAGGTTAACATCACCTCCAAGATGGCCCAGATAGCCGTAGCGGTAAACGCGCAGCTATTCAGCATGACCATGCTGAGGGTCGTGGGTTCGAATCCCGCCGGTCGAAGATCTTTTCGTAAAGGAAATTTTCTCGATTCCCAGGGCATAGAGTATCTTCGTGCCTGCCACACGATATACACATGCAAAAATGGTCATTTGGCAAAAATAAAGCTCTCAGTTAATAACTGTGGAAGTGCTCGTAAGAACACTAAGCTGAGAAGCCGGCTCTGTCCCAGTTGGGACGTCACGATAAGAAGAAGAAAATCACCTCCAAACACTAGCGATTTACTGTGGGATGTTGACGTTTGATCACGAATATCAGCGAAAACGTGTCGACTACCGTCATTACTTACAACCGTTACCAGTAATGAAAAGTAAAATTTTTCAGCATTGTCCCGTCTGGTAGGAAAAGTAGTCTATTATATCTTTTAGATGAAAAGTAGGCTCATATAAAACGGAATTGCAAAAAGAAAATTTTACAAAAAAAAATCTTTTTCAGATATTTTGTTTTTACTGATAATAATGTTTTCCGTTAATGTCCGTTGATTTCATTTGAGGTCAATCAAAATCATGCAATCATGTTGAAAAGTTGAAAAACTTACGAATAAAGTAAACTCAATTTATACAAAAACCTAAGGGGAAAAGCACTATTTTCCGACCTACAAGAATTCTGTGCCAATTTTCAGATTTCTATACCGTTTTGATTCATATGACGGACAGCTTCAAATTACGGACACTCTACTTTGTATGGGAAACATTTCACACGAAATGTTTCAATTTTTGCCATTCAAAAGTTCTCACTTTCGAGGCTCGATTTAATAAGCTTTTTCCATTAATATCTATGCAAATTTATAATGTCCATCTACCTTAGACCACAGAGAACAGACATGGAGGCTCGAACAAAATTTCATCTGAACCATGTGTAAAGGTTCGAATCAAACATCAGCGCCGCCAACGCAGACAGCCCGACATACAAACTCGTTTCGACAACACGATGTCACTAGTGAACGTCAAAATGCATTAGCACACAAAGCAACGCTAGCGACAAGCGGCAATTTTTGATATCGACACTAGCGCCAAAATGTAAAAAGCGGCAAATTTGTAGCGTTCTCAATCTGACGACAGCGCCACGTAACAGGAGCATAACGACATACTTTGAAATGACCAGTACAAGCTTTACACACACTGACGAGAAAAGATGAACGTCTGTTCTCTGTGCTTAGACGTCTCTTAAGTCGATCGACGATTTCAATTTATGATTCGACTGTTCTATTAATGATTATAATGAGCTGTCCGGAATTTGAATCAAAGTGTCCGGAATATGAGGCAAAAAAGAGAAAACGTCCGGAATAAGAATCATGAAAAGGCCACACATTTTGATTTATTTAAAATTGTTCAAGTTGCGGAAGCGTATTCTTTTCCCACCATTCGAAAGTTAAGGGTTTCCGACGCTCGATAAAGCTAAGGAATAATACTGAATGATTGATTTTGTATGCTCTATGCTGGGTTATACTTCACTGAGGGCTTAAGTGTCCGTAATATGAATCAAAACGGTACAAAGTAGGCCGAAATCGTATGGATGGGTCGAAAATTAGTGCTGGGTCGAAAATTTGTGTTTTCCTATAATATAGAGATAAACCTGTTATGAGTTGTAAATCTTTCAACGTTAGACGTTCATTTGCACCTTTTACGAGTGGTTCATCCAAGAGAGGTACTCGCGGCTTAATTTTGCTAGTCAACATGTTGCTGGTTCTAAAATGTAAACAACCATACAAAGTAGGGACCAAACAATAGTAAAGGCGTAATTTATTTTCTTGAAAACATCTATTTTTTTAATTCAGCATAATTTACAGGTTAAATTGACAACAGCGCGCTGCAGTAGTAGTACCTTTTTGAGTCATATTTCTATTAAGGCTTACAGTGACTTTGAATGCATATAGTGGGCATGAACAAGCCGAATTTTTTGTTTTTTTTTATCTCTTTGCAAAATTGAACTGTAAGCTATTGAATGTACTGATGCAAACAATGTTTCATTATGTTTTACTGTAATTTTTAGGAAAACGAATGGTATGTTAGTAAAAGCATACGTTTTAACGTTTCTTTAGGATTTGTCTTATATTTGATTTATAACTGTGGTATAGTTTTCAATGCCCCACAGTTATGAATCAACGCATCTTGGAATATGGTTGATATTTTATTAACTACGGACGGAAAACATATGCCTAAGCATATTGTAATTGAATGGAATGTTGTATAGATTTATGGTTAACGTAGGTAAAATGTGTTCTGCGCATTTAAAACTCTATCTGATTAGATATTCTCCGTTCAATCCAAATCTATAACTGTAGGGCGACTATACTACTTTGAACTAGGTACAACTGGAGGTGAGCTCAATGAATTATTTAATTGTTTCGAGATTTTGTATCTATTGTACTTTATCATGTTTGAATTGTAAATTCTGCTTCCAACTTTGAAGGTCAGCATATTCATAAAAAATGACCACGCTGTAGGCCAACTCAAACGCCTGTCGGTTAATGTTTTGTTTTCTCCACGTACCGACATATCGTAGCTTCCAACACGTGAAGGCAATGTATAGGCGCCTGGAGTGGAATAATGAAAATAGGTGAAAAAATCAGGTCACCTACTATTGCAACCTGATTGATATCGATGGCATCTGTGTCCGCGTACTAAATTGAGCTTGAATTATTGAATCGTACCCAGGAGCAACACAATAATAATAAAGCTACAATTTAATATTGATTTTAACATGATTGATATGTAGTGTGATCTAGACAGAATGAAGTAGGTATGCAATTATTTCTATACATAGGATGCGACGCCAAATCGTCCTTTGGAGAATTTCCATCGTTTAACCTTTTGATATCTACCGGCAATGGAATCTGAATTCCGTCACATCAGTAGGGTTGATTGAATATGAAATAACTTAAGTGAACAATCTTATAAGTTAGGATAAATTACAGTACTGACCCGATTTTGTCAGCCCCCGATTTTGTCTGCCCCCGATTTTGTCTACCCCCGATTTTGTCAGCCTATTTTAAATTTGTCAAAAAATTGTTATCGTAATGTTTTACCACGTTTACATTAAAATTGATGATGATGATTGATGTCATGTACGCATGGGCGTAGCCAGAGGGGGCAATGGCAATGCCTTTTATTAAATGTTGAAAATCGATATTACCAATATAAGAGAGGCGGGAGCCCCCTTGATTAAAAAAATCTGGCTACTCCCATGTTCATCGCCCTCTTGAAAGTCCATGTAACCATGTAACACGCCAAGTTTGAAAAACAGGAACTAAATAAAATGACCCGGTTTTGTCAGGTTCCCCATTTTGTCAGCCTAAAATTCATCGAGGGGCTGACAAAATCGGGTCCTTACTGTAATTGGAATAGATTGGCACGATTTTTGATAAAAGATAAGGAACTCCTGTTCATTGCTCATAAAAATAAATCGATTTTCAGGTGGAATTATTCTCAACATTAGTTTTGCATAAAAGTGTGGTTATGAAGGGATCATTCCTTTCGTGTCGGTTTCCATACTTGAACGCTAGAAAAAATACATGCAGAGAAATATCAATTTGCATATTTTTTAACGCAAACTTCATTTCATACAACCTTGCACCTCTAGGTCGAATCGACAGTATGGAAGCATACACTTGAAAGTTTATTGTTTTGAGCATTTTCATAGGCGTCACTATTCGGAAGGTGTTATTTAACTAGCCAATGGCTATGTAATAAGGACCACACCCAATTAATGCAGGGACCATATAGCCAAGTCATATTATAAAGAACTTGAATTTAGAACAGTAAAACGATGTAGGCACCGTAAGAGCGGGTGAAAATCTATTTATGCAACTTATATGGACGTAGTTTGTCTTAATCATTATCGACTTATAGATTGTGAGGTCTATGCGTTAAAATGTTTACATCCGTGTTAGATTGTTTATTTTCCTAAGCGATGTTTAACCCCTCTACCGGCAGCTTCATTTTTTACTGCAAAATAAATATTCAAATCGTTATAACTTTTTTGTTTTCCAATATTTTTGCACCATGTTTTCTCAAGTCCTCAAAAAACTCTTTAAGTTTAGAAATCCGTGTCGATATTAATTATTGGTGATCTGGTTTTAAAAATATTCCGATGTTCCTTGGGGGACCAACATTTTCCATATAAAATGTCTTTGGCAGCCATTTTGTTTTTGATCAATTTATCAAAAAAATAAAATGTGGGCTATATAATGCCAGATAATAAGGAGCTTCTCTGAAAAAATCATACAAATCGGCTCAGTATTCTTGGAGATATCTAAAAATTACGATATGATGTTTTTTGAAGTTTTTAAGATCTTTATTTGGCCAGCGTGGTTACAGAAACCTAAATGGTCATTACTTAAAGACGGCTGCTCCAAATTGCTTCATTTTTTCACAACATACTCTCATTAATGTATTGTTTCGAAGAGTGAATATCCGAATACGATTAAAATTCTGTAGACTGAGAAATTAACTAGGAGTTCTAGTTACGGGTCGGTCCCCCAAGGAATTTCTGAATATCTTCAAAACCAGATGACCAATGATCAATATCGACACAGATCCTTAAACTAGAAGAGTTTTTTGAGAGCTTGTGAAAAAATGGTGCAAAAATATTGAAAAACAAAAAAGTTATAACGATTTGAATTTGAATTTTGCGGTAAAAAATGAAGCTGCCGATAGAGGGGTTAATATGGCAGTGGAGGACAGTCTTAAACTGTCAGTCTAGTTCCAAAGGTGGACACATATATGTTGATAGTCTGAAAGTTTGAACATATGCCAAAAAGGGAGTATTCGTCACCGAAAGTTTTATGAGTTTGTTCATTTTGTTGAAATACGCAATTGTCTATGATATATATAATAAGTCCATAAGAAATTATAGATTTTGCCGTTTATCGAGACATTCTTGAAACTTATTTATTTAAAATTTCCATGAATTTGGGAATGATAAGAATTTAGCAAGCATATTCGAACAAAACATTAAACAAATAACATATAGGTCTGGGATACTCGACTGGAAGGATTCTAACTACGATTTTGTAGCTTCCACAGTCTACGGAAATCAAAACGGAAGCATTTGATTTACCCTAACATCGGCAGTCTTATTAGGCCTTTATCAGGGGTAAAATTGTCTACTGTTTTTCGAAACGAAAGGCCTCGAAAAAAAAATAGAAAGTGGCGAAACGTTGGGAAAAACGAAACATCGTTATAGTTTCCTAGATTGTGAATGCCAGAAAATCATATATAAAGTAGGTTTTAAAACAAACGATTATTACTTCAACAGGTTACAATATCAGCACCATGCTTCGGTGGACCTAGTCATAGTCGATGAATGGTTTGACATTGAAAATGATGGAGAAGCTCAAAATTGCTAATTTATCAAAATTGAACCTACGTGCAAATGAAGTATTCTAGCATTATCAAACATGAATTTTCCTTCACAGGGTTTTAGTTTATGGTGTAACCTTTCAGATAATCTTTGTCTCAACACCTTGTATCACCTGCCATGATAAACCAGAACCGTATATTTTCGATCTCGACTTCCGACGTTGCGATCTCTCCTTGCTCAATTCCATACTGTCCTCGGTTGATTGGAATCACCAGCTAGTAGGGCTAACCGTCGACGAAAGTGTCGGCTTGTTTTACGACAAAATCTACGAAATACTTTGATCAACCATTCCACGTCACCGGCGCATTAATCATGGTGTAGATAGAAAACCTTAGTGGAGTCCCCAGCTACGAAACTTGCGTAACAGGCTGAGAAAGATACGAAAGCGGTGTTTCGCTAATAAAACCGTGGAAAATAGGAATGCACTTTGTCAAGTGGAATCCTCCTATAATGATCTTCTTGATACGAGCTATCGATTATACCTTGAAAATCTGCTGCTATTCGCCAAAACAAACCCTTCGAAGTTCTGGAAGCATATGAAGGCGCAAAAGATGAGCAATGGAATCCCGAACACCATAATCTACGGAGACACTAAGGCCGCCACATCCGTAGAAGCAGCGAACCTCTTTGCGAGCTACTTCCAAAGTGTGTACAGTACAGCATCTCCTCAAGTTTACCCTGGTTGTTTCCACAACGTTCAAACGTACAACATACATATCCCACCTTTCCAGTTTTCCAATTGAGAAGTGTTGAATGCTTTGCTGAATTTGGACGCCACGAAAGGTGCTGGAGTGGATGAGTTGCCTCCTCATCGGTTGAAAAGCTGTGCTACTTCTTTAGTATCACCGTTGACCATACTTTACAATCGGTCTCTTAGCGAGAAAACGTTTCCGGAATTATGGAAAACTGCTACAATGATTCCCATTCACAAATCAGGCAGCATTCGTCTTGTGGATAATTATCGAGGAATCTCAATTCTCGGTTGCCTCGGAAAACTCTTGGAGTCCATGGTACAAAAAGTCTGTCTGCTGCTAACTCGGTCATTTCTGAGTACCAACATGGATTTCTACCTCATCGTTCAACAACTTCCAACCTGCTATCAGGTATCAGGTATCAGAAGGCCGGCTCCAAAGGCACGTTCCCCACCAGTTGGGAGATTTGTGCCATCGCCATATTTGAGCCTATTTCATCATCTACCCGATGGGAGAGGAAAGAAAAGGGAAAGATGGGAGGAAATAGGAGTGGGGTCCCTTGAAGAGGGAAGATCGCATAAGCGAAATGAGAGCATGTAGCTCCATACCACAATGGGTTCGAACAGCGCCCTAAAAAGGGCACTGCAAAATGCATGAGCGTAGAGAGCCTAAAGCTCATTACCACAGCGGGTTAAGAATAACAGAATGTCCTGAAGATTCAGGCTTCTGAATTCAGTTTCACTTAATAAGTGTTTGCCAAGTAATTGGAATCGCATTTGCGCAAAAACTGGACAGTTACATATCAGGTGATACGAAGTTCCATAATCGGAGTCACAACTATCACACACAAATGAGTCAGCACGCTGAATATTTGCCATGTGATAGTTGAGTCGGCAGTGTCCTGTCAACGCTCTGACCAAGAGACTGCAATTCTGCTTTGACAGATTTGTTAAATACTTCGCCACCCTTGGAGATGGCTCAGTAATGTACAATTTTGTTTGACGACATGACTCCAAACTATTCCAATATTGCTTGTGCTGAGTTGCCGCCCAAGAATTTATCTGAAGCTTCACCCAGCACTTCGAAATTGGAATAGCCGGCTCAGGGCCAATGAAGTCATGCGATGCTCCATCGCGAGCTAGCTCATCAGCCAATTCATTTCCAACGATGGAAGAATGGCCAGGTACCCATACAAGGTTTACAGAGTTGACTGAATTCAGTTCCTCAATTTGAGTTCGACATGCGATAACAAGCTTCGACCTTGAGTTGGCCGAAGCGAGAGCTTTTATAGCAGCTTGACTATCTGAACAGAAGTATATGACTTTACCCATTACGCGCTGTTGAAGTGCTGATTGCACTCCACACATAAGGGCAAATATTTCCGCCTGAAAAACGGTGCAGTTTCTACCAAGTGAGTAAAACTGATTCAGCCTTAGCTCACGAGAATATACTCCTGCACCAGCTCTACCTTCAAGAAGGGAGCCATCAGTGTAACATACTATATTGTTTGATATACTTCTTTCCAAATAGCCAGACGTCCGCTCTTCCCGTGAAGGGAATTGTGTGATAAATGTCCTGTAAGGAAAGTGACAAGCAATTGTGAGATCACTTGGAGCAAGGACAATTTTGTCCTAATTCACTAAAAGTGGAAACAACGAAGTGTGTGTAGATCTACGATTCAATGGATTTTTCTCCAGTAGATCCAGTACCCATAAACGGTAAGAGCAAGAAAGTGCTTCTTGTTTAAGATATATGTGTAGTGGCGCAACGTCGAAAAGGGCCTCGAGCGCTGCTGTGGGAGTTGTAGAGAACGCACCAGACATCGCCATCAAGCATATCCTTTGGAGATGGCCCAATTTTGATTGAATTGTTCTCACTTCGCCCTTTTGCCACCACACAAGACATCCATATGCCAATATTGGTCGAACAACTGTTGTGTAAATCCATTTGATATATTTGGGTTTGAGGCCCCAAGTTTTACCAAAGGTTCGCCGGCATTGACCGAAGGCCATGCAAGCTTTTTTGACTCTGAAATCAATGTGAGGTGTCCATGAAAGTTTGGAATCTAGAATGACTCCGACATACTTTACTTGATCAGTCACATTAATCTCAGTGCCAAAAAGACGTAAAGGTCGAATTCCATCGCGATTTCGTCATTCTGTAAACAGAACAATAGATGTTTTATTCGGGTTAACCGAAAGGCCATATTGGCGACACCAACTCTCGACTACCTGAAGTGCACTTTGCATCAGGTCGAATAGGGTGCTTAATTATCAGAGCTAGATAGTCGTCGGCAAATCCATATGTTGGAAAACCGCTATTATTGAGTTGCTTCAATAGCGTATCTGCTACGAGATTCCACAAAAGTGGTGATAAGACTCCCCCTTGGGGGCATCCGCAAACACTCAATTTTCGAATCGCTGCTTGACGCAATGTCGAGAAGAGATGTCGGTTTTTGAGCATTTGATGAATCCAATTGGTGATCATTGTAGGTAGCCCATGGTTTCGTGCTGCTTCCAATATGGCATCGAAAGACACGTTATCAAAGGCACCCTCAATATCCAAGAAAACACCCAAGCAGGATTGCTTCTGAGCGAATGCTTTCTCGATATCGTATACAACTTTGTGTAAAAGAGTCACAGTGGACTTTCCAGATTGGTAAGCATGTTGATTCACATGAAGAGGCATGTTTGCCAAATAAACATCACGGATGTGATGATCGATTATGCGTTCCAGACATTTCAGAAGAAAAGAGGTCAGACTGATTGGTCTAAAACTCTTCGCTTCTTCATAAGACGCACGTCCTCCTTTCGGGATAAACTTTACAGTAATATCACGCCAGGATCTGGGAATGTACCCGGTAGCAAAACTGCTTACAAGTAGCTTTTTCAAAACATGTTTGATAAACTCAAACCCCTTTTGGAGCAGAACAGGATAAATCCCATCCGCTCCTGGAGATTTGAAAGGAGCAAAACTATTAAGTGCCCATTGAATCGATTCAGTAGTTACGATACTGCGAGCCGAGGCCAGAGACTCGTAACTACATGAAAAGACATTTGGTTCATCCGTAGATGCTATGTCCACACATCCGGGGAAGTGTGTATTGAATAAACATTCTAAAACTTCTTCATCGGAAGAAGTAAAGTCACCATTAGGTAAGCGAATTTCGTTCACTTGGAAATCCTTAGATTTTGCAAGGATTTTGTTCAGCCGACTGACTTCACTCAAACTGAAAACATTTGTACAAAGGTTTTTCCAGCCGGATCGTTCAGCAGAACGAAGAACCTTCTTGTAAGCCTTGCGAGCCGACTTGAACGACTCTGATCCAGCTGAACGGCGTCTGTTCCAACTCCTTCTACATTGTTTCCTGAGTCTAGTCAGATCGGAATTCCACCATGGGGTCCCTCTTGTAGTCTTTACAGACCGCAGAGGACATGCTTCTTCAAAAGCTTCCATAATGTAGGATGTTGTAGTATCAACGGCATCATCCAGATCACTTGGATTTTCAATGGACGGAGAATATCCATGAAATTTGGTCGCAACCAATTCAATATAGAGTTCCCAGTTTGTTGACCGGGGATTCCTAAAACGCAAAGTCTGCGCAGTTACATTTGAATGTTCAAAGAAGATGTAGCGATGATCAGATAATGATTCCTCATCTGATACATGCCAATTCGTCAACTCGTGACTGATTCTATTCGAGCAGAGCGTTATGTCTAACACTTCTTCTCTATTAGAAACCATAAAGGTTGGGCGATTGCCTATGTTAAGTAATCCAAGGTCTGTACTACTTAAGTATTCCATCAGACTGGAGCCTCTCAAATTGATATCTGAGCTGCCCCAGATGATGTGATGAGCATTGGCATCACTGCCCACAATCAGCGGAAGGCCTTTTGTTACGCAGTGTACGACTACTCGTTTGAAGTCATCCGTTGGGGATAGTTCATCATGTGGTAAATATACCGAACAATAGACGTATTTTCTGTTGAGGTCACCAACAGAAACATCAATTTTGACAGCACATACATCTCTGGTCGTCAACTCAGAAATGAGTGTAGCAACGATTGCTTTATTTACGAGCACGCATGCGCGGGGCATGGAGCGCGAGTTTGCCATTTCAAGTTTACTGAAAGTAGCAAAAACTGGGTCCACAAGGTTACCTAGATAGAAGTTTCCTCTACGAAAGTAGGGTTCTTGAACTAGCGCCACTTGGGCTGCACCATTTTGCATGAGTCTGCAAAGATTGATCGTTGCTGTTCTTTTATGCTGAAGATTGATCTGAGCTAACCTAACCGTAGCCACTACCCAAACTAGGCAGGATTAAGCTTTTTGCAATCTCAGCACGAAAAAGACCAGCAACGAAAAAACCAGATCGGTATCTATTTAAAGTCGCCAAAGGCGAAAGAGCACAGAATACACTGTGTAAAACGCATAATGCGAATCCATATAGGTGATAATTTAAATTAAATGTCAACATATTCCTAATCCCACCCTTATTAAGCCTCAGGAAAGAGACTGAAGAAGGGCAGCCGATTATCTCGGAGAAACACAAGGTCACCTGCTCCGGGTAGCACAGGAAGGACTCAATACTGTGGAGGGCGCCCTGGTACCCCACAGGCTCCGTATGCGGTTAGGTTTTATTTAGACCCCCCTAACCATTCATTCCTAGGCACGGTACGCATCACATCATAAATTAGGGGTCACCTGTGAGGTGGACTTTTACCACCGGAACAGGCAGTCCGTAGTGTTAATTCTTAGCCAGTTGAAACAACCGCTACTGACACTACGCGGCTATCTAGGCTGCTCGGGAAAAGGAGGTTAATATTGATGATTAACTCCTGACGTGCCCAAGCAGCAAACAACTTCCAACCTGCTATGCTACACAAACATGCGGTTTCGTGAGGTTGAGCAGCGAAAACAAATTGACTCAATCTACGTTGATTTCTCAAAAGCATTCGACACTGTACACCATCGTTATGCCGTTGAAAAGTGCGTCACATGGTTAACAGACTGGATTCTGTTCTACCTCACTGACAGAAAAGCTTACATCAGAATCAACACTTCGCGATCCACTGCCTTTAGCATTCCTTCAGGGGTACCACAAGGCAGTGTGCTGGGATCACTAATTTTTGTGCTATTCATCAATGACTTGTGCCGACGATTTTCGTCTGAAAAAATATTGTTTGCTGATGATCTTAACATTTTTCGAGTGATTAACTTCATACTCGACTTTGTCGCTCTACAAGACGACATTTATTCGCTTCTACAATGGTGTAATAAAAATGGTATGACACTCAACATCAACAAGTGTAAAGTTATATCGTTTTGCCGCAGCCTTACCTCAATTGACTATGCTTACGATATAACCGGAACTACTCTCGAGCGGGTTGAATCTATTCGGGATTGGATTCATCCGTAGAAATGCATCGCAGTTCACTAACGTATACCTATGTACTGAAAGCCTTGTTCAGCGCCCTAGTGCGCAGTATTTTAGAGTACGCAGTGCCTGTGTGGGCACCATATCACACGTCTCAAGTGATTCGGATAGAAAGAGTGCAAAAATCATTCATCCGCTACGCTCTTCGGCGCCTCCCTTGGAACGACCCGGTTAACTTACCGGATTATTCTTCCCGCTGTGAGCTTGAGGACCTTGAGCTGCTCTCAGCTAGAAGGCTAAAACTTCAAAGACTCCTTATACACGATATTCTGACGGGTAAAATCGACTGTACTGATCTTCTTGCAGAAGTCCAGCTCAATGTACCTTGTCGTAGACTGCGTTATGCACCACGGATACAAAAACCTTCTCACCTCTTGTTTAAGGAATTTTAACTCTGTTTGTGAAATGTTTGATTTTAATTTGTCGAAGAACTGCTTTAAAACTATGATTAAGAATATAGGTTAGTCATTTAGACTGTACGATATTATTATCGAAGATGATTATACAATAAACAATCAGTGAATATTTATTATAATCAAGTTTTAATATTTTATATGAATAAGTCCTAGGTGGACAATTCATCAGATATAGTATAACAATACTTTTCATGACCTTTAGCTCCAAAATGTCTTTGAAAATCTAAAACAATGCATACAGGATTTGAAGAAATCTAAAATAGGACATTTTAATACATTTAATTGAGGGATCATGTTGCATATGGCATTACGGAGCCGAATAAATTTCGAAATTATTCTTATATGTCAACATTGTAACTCAGCTATCTGTGAAGATTTTGGAAATCAATATTCTCCGTCTAGACAAATAAGTCAATGGAAACTTGACTAAATAACAGTTATTGAGCCTTTTCTTTGGAATTTAGCCATTAATCTACATTTTGTTTAATAAATTGAAACTGCTAAATTACAAGGGCTGCACTTTTGCGATTTACTGAAGACAACTACTTTTGTTTTGCTCATGGTTGTGCATAGTGTGCGCTAGTATCAGCCATGCAGCTCCAGATCTATAATACCATGATATCAGTTTGATGTTTCAGATTTCTTCGAAAAATTCGAAGGTCTTATCATACAGCCAAGTTTCTTCTTGATATTTTGATAACCTATCATAGCTGCAGTAATTGCTGTCCTATGAGTTAAAAAACGAACTAACCTAGAGATATAAGTCGATGCCATTACCTTGTGTTGGGATATTGGACAAGGATGGCAGTGAAGCTGTCATCTCATCGACGCCGTGACAATACGTATTTAACTACTGAGTCAGTTCAAAAGAAGCCAAGCAACAGCGAACATCATATCTCCACCATTGTTTTTATGTCGCTAAATATGCTTATCTTAAGGTGAACATAAATTAAAGCCAAAACTCAAATTTTCAAGAGCACAATTCTGGTGAGCAGAATATTTGTTTAAGATAGAAAATTGATCGATTGGTCACCACCAGAGAGTGAGCAAGTTTTCAGCTTAAACGGATGTTAGGAGCGGCTCACAACAGCGTCTGTTCCCCATGTCAGGGGCGGCTGATCATCGCCGAGTGCCAGAGACGGACTCTAAGGCCCTCCAAACATTTAGGAGGAATGGTCCTCTGGAAATCTAGAGGGTTGACGCCAAACCCTGCAAGCCAGCCGTAAAAATAATAAAACAAATAATTAACGAGAGAATACGAACCGAGACAATCGGTGAAGACCACAGCGACGTAAAGAGACAAGCGATTGAAAGCTCGGTACGTGGAACTGTAAATCTCAACTTCTTCGGGAGTACACGCATACTCGCAGTACAGTACCGCGAATTCGGCATCGTAGCGTTGCAGGAAGTGTGTTGGAAGGAATCAATGGTGCGAACGTTTAGAAGTAATCATACCATCTACCACAGCTGCGGCAACACACACAAGCTGGGAACAGCTTTTATAGTGATTGGTGATATGCAGAAGCGCGTGATCGAGTAGTGGCCGATCAATGAGAGAATGTGCAAGTTGAGGCTCAAAGGCCGGTTCTTCAACTTCAGCATAAAAAACGTGCATAGCCCTGACTCCGGAAGCACTGATGATGATAAAGACGCTTTTTACGCGCAGTTCAAACTAAAGTACGACAGCTGCCAAAGCCACGACATCAAAATCATCTTAGGAGGTCTAATCGCTCGGGTTGGCCAGGAGGAGGAGTTCAAACCGACTTTTGGAAAGTTCTGCGCCCATCGACTGACTAACGAAAACGGCTTACGACTAATTGATTTCGCCACCTCAAAGAATATGGCCATTGATAGCACCTACTTTCAGCACAGCCTTCCATACCGATACGCCTGGAGATCACCACAGCAGACAGAATCACAAATCGAACACGTTCTGGTTGATGAACGGCACTTCTCCTACATTTTATCGACGTCAGGATCTATCGTGGCGCTAACATCGACTCTGATCACTCTCTGGTGATGGTTGAAATGTGTGTGTGTGTGTGATCCATCATCTGGTGATGGTTGAACCCCCCCCTTAACAACGTACGGTACCGACGGCCACCCGATATGATCTAGAGCGGCTCAAGCAACCGGATGTTGCAGCTGTATACGCGCAGCACCTCGAGGCTGCATTACCGGAAGGGGATGAGCTGGATAAATCATTTCTTGATGACTGCTGGAGAACATTGAAAGCAGCCATCAACAATGCAGCAGAGAGCAACGTCGGGTACGTGGAACGGAGTCGACGGAACGATTGGTTCGACGAGGAATGTAGGCAGATTCTGGAGGAGAAGAATGCAGCGCTTCTTCAAGGGACCTGATAGAACGTGGAACGTTATAGGCGAAAACGGAAACAGCCGACTCGCTTTCTTCGGGCCGCCTGGAGGAGATGGAGTGCGAGGAGATGGAACAGCTGTGCTGGTCTCAAGAAACACGTAAGGTCTATCAG
This sequence comes from Aedes aegypti, assembly GCF_002204515.2. Classification (NCBI taxonomy): domain Eukaryota; kingdom Metazoa; phylum Arthropoda; class Insecta; order Diptera; family Culicidae; genus Aedes; species Aedes aegypti. The sequence goes on from NC_035108.1 coordinate 206,421,635, forward strand.
AAGCTCAACGCATCCCGCAACAGCTTCGTGCCGCGAGCCGAGATGTACAGGGATGAGGATGGGAGCATTTTGACGGACGAGCGTTATGTGATCAAAAGGTGGAAGCAGCACTTCGACCAACACCTGAATGGGGCTGAAAGCACAAGCAATGAAGGACGGGACAACGGAGCAAATGTCTTCTTCAGTACTTCGGGCGGTGGACACCAACCAGCCCACACTTTGAGGGAGGTTAAGGATGCCATTCACCAGCTCAAGAACAATAAAGCTGCTGGTAAGGATGGTATTGGAGCTGCACTGAAAAAGGTGGGCCCGGAGAGGCTGGCCATTTGTCTGCGCCAGCTGATGGTATAATCTGAGAAGCAGAGCAGTTACCGGAGGGGTGGAAGGAAGGGGTAATATGCCCCATCTACAAGAAAGGCGACAATTTAGATTGTGAGAACTTTCAAGCGATGACCATTGTAAATGCGGCCAACAAAGTAATATCCCGTGGGAAGTCATCAAGCCGGCTTCGTTGACGGCCGATCGACAACGAACCAGATCTTTACTGTACGCCAAATCCTCCAAAACTTTCGTGAATACCAGGTCCCAACACATCACCTTTTCATCGATTTCAAGGCGGCATACAGTAGTATCAACCGCGTAGAGCTATGGAAAATCATGGACAGGAACGGTTTTCCCGGGAAGCTCACAAGACAGATAAGAGCGACGATGGAAGGTGTGCAAAATTGTATGAAGGTTTCAGGCGACCATTCCAGTTCGTTTGGATCACGCCGGGGACTTTGACAAGGTGATGGACTTTCGTGCCTTTTGTTCAATATTGCCCTCGAAAGTGTTATGCGGAGAGCCGGGCTTAACAGCTGGGATACGATTTTTACGAGATCCAGTCAATTTGTTTGCTCTGTGGATGATATGGACATTGTTGGTCGAACATTTGAAAATACGGCAGACCTTTACACCCACCTAGGCCTACTTTGGCCACCATAAGAAGCTGCCTTCAAAAAAGATTCACCCTCGCATCAAATGTACCATGTACAAAACGCTCATAAGGCCGGTAGTCATTTTCAAAATAATCGATAGTTAATCATTCCATTGCAGATGATAATTGAGATACTAGTACTTGTTTTAAACTATAAAATAGAAGAAAAACTTCTGGAAAACTATCAAAGTGACCTAGTTTTACGCTATTGAACTTTTAAACTAAACAAAAAGTTTGCGGTTGAAAAATTAAATGTTAGCATTACCCTAGTTGATGTGCGTTGATAAAAATAAAATATCATAGAATATCATATGAGAAGTAGTTTGTAATGTTATGGAAAACCTCGTAGTTTGGTCTGGGATCTACGCTAAATAAGTATTAAAACAATATTGTATTCGTCTCGCTGAACTTTACCTTGCATTTCGATTGGTGCAGTTGTGCTTCGTGCCGGCATTCGAGGCGAACGCAGTTGCTTTCGCCACATTAGGTTCCGACTCGGACTGAGTAATGGCAATTTTATGATGATGGCTGCCATGCTTGCATAAATGCTGATGGTTGTGGTTTGGATGCTTGATATCGTTATTGTTATTGTTGAAACTATTAGTGGTCAGAATCCTTGGACGGCTTTCGTATGCATACAGACGTCTCAGGGTGGTCGCCGATGGAACGATTGTAGGAAGTTCTTTGCTCGGTTTAAGGAAAACGCCCTTGGGCACGGTCGTAATGAAGAGCGGTTTTTTCTTGTTGTTGACATCCTGAGAACTTCCCTGCGATGTGATTGGCGGAAACAGAAGACGACAAGTCGAAAAAAAACAATCGTACATGAAGAGTAGATGAAACTTTTCAAAAGCTTTTGAACTGTTTTCGGTGTTGGGTTGCCTGTTTGCGAGTGGATATACATTTGTATTGCAAATGCCTTGCAAAAGTAAAGTAGGTTATACAAAAGAACGAAAAGTATGGAGTCAAACAATTAGTAGAAGTGCAATTAACTACACGCATACTTCAAGTATCTGTGTTACGCCCAGCTACAAAGTGAAGTAAATTATATCACAAGGTATAAAACTGAATAGGGTCATGAAGGATTTTCGGTACCCACAGAAAGTATTTTTTTCCATCAAAATTATTGGCATATACCTATGCAAACATGTTTTTGGTGAAACAAAAGCAAGTTATTCGCATGTTGAATTTATTGTCAAATCAATCGGCCGCGTCTAACTGGTTCAGCTATTTATTTGCACACTTAGCTCATTTTACCGATCCCGGTAAATTTCTCAACAGCTAAACAAACGATGAAATTCCTTGACATTTCTATCAACTGTCATTTTGTTTTCTAGGCATTCATAAAAAGTTGCGGCTTGATAAACTTTTTTGAAACTTCTTAAAGGCTAATTTTGTCAATGATTTGAAATCATTTGAAGACTTGGAAGAAATCTGTCTTATGGACACCATAATTTAATGAGAGCTTCATTTGACAAATATGTCATTTGGTAGGCATGGTAAGATGATAATGTATGCCCAGGAAAGCCAAGCAAATTTTCATTTCAAAAGGATTTGGAAATCAAACCCAGACACCTTTGCTTTATAACCGCCGACGTTATCACTAGGCTGAGGAAGGTCTTTTCTAATATCAAGGGGGCATTTGCCTCGAGCACCTCCATCAAAGTGCCCTTCGAGCATTTGTGAGCGCCCATTGTGTTTGCGCCCCTGTATCAGCTCTGCGTCTGCTGCTCTGGCGACACTGGTTGGAGTGACAGAGCAACCGCCTGTCACAACCGTGAGTAAAAGGCAAAACAAAAGTTCTTATGTACCACGCTATCATACTTAATGCTACCTTAAGCTAAATTAAATAGTTATCCTATGAGAGTTCTTAAATAATTTAAACTAAGTGCGAATGAAGTGAGGTAATTGAATTCCCAAAATATTTACATGCCTTTAACTAATGAATTCTCGAACTAGAATATAGATAGGTATTGTTGAACACTATCCACACTCTCAAATAGCACGCATGTTACAATTCAGTATACGCACACTTTTAAATCTTAAATCTGACATTTCAACAAAAGGTTGAATGTGTATTTATTTCAATTTTAACTATATTCTGGGTATTCAAATTTTGCAGTTAAATTGTTAATTGTATATTTTATCTTAGAACATATGTCAACATTTTCTACATTTATTACGAATGAATTTATAATAAACTCATTGAGGTATTTCCGCGATTCTGTAGCAAACATGTAAAGCTCTTCATAATTGTTAAGCCAAAAGTACAAGGTGTTAAATATTTTACTAGGATCTGTTACCAGCCCAAAAAATTGTTGAATATTTTAAGATTTTTTTCAAATGGCAATTAAATACATTCCGTCAATCTAATGACAAAACAAAATTGATCCCGTGTACTATCTACTTCGTTAAAAATGAGCCAAAACCTAAAGCTTTAACATCTTTTGTGCCCCATTTTTGAAATGAAAGTGAAAATCACTCTTGAATCATCCCTACGAAAATTTTTACTACCTACTTTACCACATTGAAATCAATAGTGAACTACAGTAAACAAGCATTAGTAATGAATTTCAAAGCTGAATTTTAAAGAACAGTTTTTTTCTTAATGAAGGATAAATCATCATTGATATACAGCTCTTTAGTGTTAGTTCAAGGAATAGTCAATGCTGAAAGAAAAACATTTTAAATGTTAGCAATTATTCACTTCTCTGCTAGCGGTAATAGCTGCCAGCACTGGTTTTCGCATTGCGTTTGTAGTCAGCATTTGACAGTTACTAAAACGGATTACGACTTATTCGTATATATGTAGCATCGATTTGCTTCAATCAGTCTGATAGTACTTAATCAATGGATTACCTGCTTTGCTCTTGCCCACAGTTGATCAGCAGGAGTTTTCTCATTTTATTTTGTATGGGAAACGCATCTAATTTCAAATATCTTGTTAAGGTGAAACATTTCAGAATCCAAAGATGGCCACCACAATGGCCGGCTTGTGCTCCTACTCACGTTTTCAAAGGCACTAAACTGGAGAAATAGTTGGCAAATGTTTCTTAGCTTCTCATTTTAAGCTTTCTGCTAGTGCACAAAGCCAAAATAAAAAGTACATTGTTGTTGGGTGCTTTCTTTACGAGATGTGTGCCTTTGAAGTCTTAGAGCAATCTTAGAAGTTGATTCCAAACTGTTTCACCTTAATGGAAGATTTAATCGAAAAAATATTTGGTAGGCGTGATAGCCATCATCATTACTTAAAACCGGTACCAAATATTTTTTTCGAAAATGGTTCCCAATTTTGAGAAATTGTTCGTTAGATGCATTTCGCCATACAAATATTTTTCGCGTCACCTTTTTGCGATTTTTCGTGCATAGACACTAGCGCATGTGAGATACTATGTGGTGAGTAGCGAATCAGGCCATTCACGTAAGAGTTGGGAAAATATCCTATAAAAATTAAGCTAGTGTAACGCAAATAATTGCTACATCAGTACAACTATAAAGAACTGCCTATGATTTAAATAAATTCAAAATTCTCAATTATAATATTTTTTTTAACTCTTTATTAGTGTCATTCCAAACATTTAATTCATTATTTCTTATACCTAGGTGTTCTGTGTTATTAGACAACACTATCATCCTAATTTGGTAAAACAAATCAAAGATTTTATTAACATTTTGTTAACAACATATTACATTTCATTTGCCGTAGCAGTTCAGATTTTTTTACAGGTGCTTTGATTTCACCTACTTATAAGAAAAAAAAAAGTTTTTAATTTACTTAACCTAACTCAACCTAAATATATAACGCATTGATCGTGGCAATAGAAGATTACAACGATTTTTGCCTGAAATTATTAATTATTTTATTTGACATTTGTTCCAATGTTTCAACATTGGATATTCTATGTAATTCATTGGTACTATACCAGGGAGGAAGCCTCAGAATAATTTTCAAAATTTTATTTAGAATTCTCTGCAGAGCTTTCTTCCTGGTATTACAACAGCTAGTCCATATTGGTACAGCATACAACATGGCTGGCCTAAAAATTTGTTTGAATATCAAAAGCTTGTTCTTAAGACAAAGTTTTGATTTTCTATTGATAAGGGGATAGAGACATTTTACATATTTGTTACATTTGGCTTGAATGCCCTCAATGTGATTTTTGAAAGTTAAATTCTTATCTAGCATGAGCCCAAGATACTTAAGGTGATTATAAAACGAAGCCAAATTTTGAATTTTCAAGTGCACAAGACTGGAGAATCTGATAACATTTCGCGTTGAAAATCAATCAAATTGCTTACTTGCTGATGGTGACCAATGGGATAAATTTTCAACGTGGAGCGCTGGACCAATCAGTCTTGTGCTCTTGATAATTTGAGATGTGGCTTCGTTCAATAATCACCTTAACTTCATCTGACCAATTTATTGGAACCCCTCTCATTGTGACAACATGTCTACTTGAAGGTTTCAAATAAAGAGGTTTTGGTTTATGTGGGAATATTATTAGTTGAGTTTTGGAAGCATTAGGAGAAATCTTCCATTTTTGCAAGTATGAAGAAAAAATATCCAAACTTTTTTGCAATCGACTACAGATAACACGCAGACTTCGTCCTTTGGTGGAGAGGCCTGTGTCATCCGCAAACAAGGATTTTTGACATCCCTGAGGTAACTCAGGTAAGTCAGATGTGAAAATATTGTATAATATTGATCCCAAAATGCTGCCTTGAGGAACACCAGCTCTTACAGGAAGTCTTTCAGATCTGGAGTTCTGACAATTAACCTGAGGTGTACGATTTGACAGATAACTTTGAATTATTCTAACAATGTATGTTGGGAAATTGAAGTTTTTTAATTTTACAATCAAACCCTCATTCCAAACACTGTCGAATGCTTTTTCTATGTCTAGAAGAGCAAGACCAGTAGAATAGCCTTCGGATTTGGAATTGGATTTTGGAACGGATCAAATTTGTTACACGTAAAAGTTGATGAGTGGTCGAATGTCCATGGCGGAATCCGAACTTTTCATTGGCAACAATTGAATTTTCGTTGATGTGGGCCATCATTCTGTTCAAAATAACCTTTTTAAAAAGTTTACTGATGGTGGAAAGCAAACTGATTGGACGATAGCTAGGAGCTTCTGCAGGATTTTTGTCTGGTTTTAAAATTGGAACAACCTTAGCATTTTTTCATATGTCAGGAAAATATGCTTATTGAAAATATTTGTTGAATATATGAACTTAAAATCATAAGCTACTTTCTGGAAGTTTCTTGATGAGGATGTAGAAAATTCCATCATCGCCAGGAGCTTTCATATTTTTGATTTTTTTAATAGTAGTTCTCACTTGTCACTTCAATGCCCTAAAATATTGTTTTCCTTTAACTTTTTTTTCATTTCTAGCGTACTTTTGTTGAACTTACCAAAGAAATTTGGGTTCAAAATCAGGGCATTTAGCAATTTTCATAATTTACTTGATAATACCGTTTTGTCTCAAATGCCAAACGTGACTCCTAATATTCCGAACAATTTCGTGATATTCCGAACAATTTCAAAGGTTTTTTAATTTTCTTATCATGAATGCCTGTAATATAAAAGAATTGACCATTCTGTGGAGAAATTTTACTGTTTTTTTTTCGAGAAATCACTGTTCAAAAAATAGGGATTTGAGACATTTGGGTTTTCTAGCTCTAAATTTAAGGACTATGTTCTTTTGTTAATAACAAATGAATACAATCAATACAATTGAAACATTTTAGTTATATCAAACGTATTTATATACGTCGTATTTTTGGAAGATTGAGAAACTGTAATTAGCGGTGTAAGTATGAAATAATAAATGTAACTAGTATTTTGCTAAGACAATTATCTATCACTTTTGATAAAAAAGACTGGGCTGTTTCTTCTAAGAAAATGTCTAAGAGTTCGTTTGAAGTTCATAAATGATTTTAGTAGGATTCATCTATGTGAAGCTGTCGCTTAAAATTGAATTAAGCATTTCATCAGGAATCCACCACGGGAGTCTTTTAGGAATCTTTAGGTCTCAAAAATATCTTAATGGATGTACCTCAGGAAATCCTGCATCTGGTCGATGCTTTTTAATGAAACATGTTTAGTGTCTGATCAGCCATGAAATCAGCTAGGTACCTATATTCAACAGAATAAAAAACTTATCCTATCAAAAGCTTTTCGGAAATTTATTAAAGATCATCAAAATATTGCATGATGACAGGAAAACGTACAATGTTCCCATGATTGTTACCATCTGTGCTAAACTAATAATCGAAGTTTCGGAGATCACTTTAATTGTAATAGCGATATAATGCTGTGAAATTGCACCAGAGATGAGACTTATTTTTAAGTTTGAGCTCAACTGGTTCTATTCGCAGTATCCGAAAACTTCGAACATCAGCTAAGGCTGTTCTGATGCAGTACGAGACGCATCTTGAACATTCTTTACAACTGGAGTCAATTTCTGGACCACACAACTTAACATGGATTTTGAGAAAGATGACATTTGAACATTTTTGCTGCGTTATGGTGTTAGCAATGCTTTTACAAATTCGAATTATTTATAACATTTCTTGGTGTTCGGCAAGCAGGAAAAAACATGGAATATGAAAAATAAATGAGGACGCCTCAAATGAATCTTAGGACATGTCCTGCTAAATCAAGACGGATGATAACACTAACCATGGTGGGGCAAGTGGATCATTTGGAGCAAATTTTCAAGTCTCGCGTACTCAATGTAATATAATCAGAAAAATCGCAACAAATTATGATTTGATGTATACTGATGATGGCCCCCATTGAAAAAAAAAAACTATATGAACTATTGGAAAAGAAAAACAATCTATTGTTTTTTTTTGTATCCACTTACCCCGTCGTACTAATACAGTGCTATTATACAGCTGACATACCCTATATTAACCGTAAACCGTAAGTAGTTACTGGGGCACTTTTATGATTTCACCATACTATGAGATAAAAAATCTGTGTTCTATTCCCTTTCCAGGTCACATACTGGGATGGTCTCATTATAAATGAGGATCCAATTATAATCATTTATATTGATAGCATAATTCCACTTAATATTATGACTGTTTGATGAACGAGTTGATGATGAGAAAAAAAAACTTTCATGGTTATGAGCCCTAATTGAAATCGTACAGTAGCTTGCCGGTTTATCTGATGTAGGCATGTAGGTAGTACGTGAATGAAAAGTGAATGGTATACAAACACCAACAGTTCGATAATGGTGACGCGTATGATGGAGTTCCTTTCTATCCTTTGGCTAACCTACAAACAGCTAATGACGCATGTGGAAAAACGGCCTTCAACTATGATATGCATATTGACAGTGAATCCTTGATTCCCATCATTGTAAGATTAAATGCAATAGATAAACAGTCAGTACGAGCATAGTTATGGCAACCCAACACCGAAACAGTTTCACGCACTGCAGCTGTATGGATAACTGTCCCTTGTGCGTAGCGAGTTTTATAAAATATACGACAGTTATTCTTATAACGGCAGTCTAGCTCCGAAAAACTATGTAAGGGGAAATTTGTCACGTGGTTGACCTACATTTTTTGACGACCGCTTTGATGAATCGTTCTGCAGTCTCCTCAATTTCGCGTCCAGTTCTTTGGTAAACTCATTGTGTCTTCCACGATCGGTTCTTTTTATTGGGATAGCGGCAGCAGTTGTAGTGTTAGTTGTGTTATTGTTGTTATCACTTTTCACTATTTTATTGGTTGCGTTGTTGCGAATTATTTGTGCTTCTAAATCATGTATCAGCTTATAATCTGGATGTAGGTTAATTATGTGTTGCCCCTCGATTACTTCTCTGTTATGCAGCAAAGGACGTACGATGGCGTTCGGCTTTCCAATACCTTTGAAGTGATCAACCGGCACAATCGCAAACGCGGGGCTCTCTTCCAATAGCTCTTCCTGCTGACGTGTTGAATATGTTGGCATTTTCCTCTGCACCTTCACGTACCACTCAGGAATCAACGATAACGACGCTTATACTCCAAGTTTGAGAACGATAACTTCCTTTCTAGATCGATACCAGTTTCTCCCGTAAATTCACGGCCATTTCAGTAAAACCGTCTGAATTATTCATATTGTGCTCCTCGTTTATAATGCAGCATTCAGTAGAATTCAAGTCACCTTCCCGTGGTAGGGAGAGCATTGAGAATATTCACTTGTAACAAGATCTAATTGATCCCTATTTAACACTGGGAATACTTCTGTGCATGGACACTCCTAATGTCTATTCAGGGAAGTCACTTACAATTACATTTTCTAACAAACGGGAAAGCGGCACGAAAGAAAAATGGCCACGTGTTAGCTTTTCTACGATAAGTCATGGACAAGGAAACTTAATCAAGTTTGGTATGAGGGCATCGACCCAAATCGGAGAGAAGTCCAACAAATAGCGTTGATTAGAAAGAATAGTTGAATCAGATAAATAACGGTATTTGACCTGCATCACAGTGAAACTGATGTAAGTTTGTAAGCCGATTTAAAAATTCCAATGCTCTCTCCATGACTATCACCCGCTTTCCAATGGTCACCATCTATTCTGACAGGAAAACTGATTCACTAACTTCACTGACACAAAGTGGAGAAAGAATGGACTTTCTTCGTCGACAGACGACGACCGAATGACCAAATCATGCAACCTTTCGTTATGTGGTCAGTCTTGTCGTGGTGGAGGAAAAGCGAGCTTTTCCCATTAGCCTCAACGTTAGGTACCCAATAAAAGCTTTTGATTGACTGTGGAGGTTGCGAGTCCGGGAAGGGTGCCAGGAAAAGCACACCTGCTGACTGACCGAAGGAGTTCGTCTACCGGTCATTGCGGTGTTCCGCCTGGCTTAGGTGACACACAGGCATGGGGCGCTATGTTTGCATACACTTGTAACTAAGAACAGTAGTTCTTCCAAAAGTGTGTTTTTGCTGTTTGAAGAAGTTTGAATTCTTGTTGTTGAATCAATTAGACGGTTGTTTATCGACAATTGCCCAACTTAAATTTATATAAAGGACTTTCTTGTATTGCACTTTACTTGAATATTTTTTAGATTTTCTATGGGCTGCAACATCTTCAGGACACCCACCCACCCCTTTTAGTGTTATGAAATGATGGGCCCAAATAGAAGTAGCATAAAAAGCTGATTGGACGGTCAGGTTGATACAAATGCTCTCTTGTAATTCCTTCTAAGGTGTGACTTTGGTTTATTTTTACCTTAATGCGTTGAGTACACTTCGACCAACACCGAGAATATCTCTTCCAGGAACAACATATCATGCATTCGTATATTTTGAAGGTTTGTTGTATCTCGGAAAACGGTTGAACTTATTTTGGTGGGAATGCTTTAGTTTCTAACATGGGGTGCTTTATTCTTTGCCTTCTAAGCGGCCTGTCAAAAGTCATGCGACCTGAAACTATGCGACTGAGAGTATATAAGTTATTCTGTAATAGCCAAGAAGAGATGTTTATTCAGACTTGGATTGAACTTGATGCGCATTTTTCTTACGGCTAATAAATAGTTGAGTGAAGAATCAATATTTTAAGCCTATAGTATTACTAATAACTGAACTTTCCACTAATAATAATTCTGCTATGGATTTTATATTAAAAAAAAAAACGTGGATTATGCGTCAAATAATTATTCATATTTGAGATTCACTTGAGAACACTTCGGATAGTTAAATGTTTTTGATTGGTAAATATCAGATAAGTACACATGAATCAAAGCAAACAACGGGTTTTATTTATTTATTTAACAACTTGATTGTCAATTGTAATTTAGTATACTAGGATGATTCAAAATTTAAGAATGTTTGAACATTAAATCTCCTATACCTTCCTTACAATCCTTACCATAAAAAATGTCCTTTAAAATTTTCAGCTTTTTCGGTGGTCATTTAAAGGTGGTCCAAATACAATATAGTTTTATATGGAAATAACTATGGAGAAATTTAGAAAAATATTCTAAACACGTTAGTACTGTAATGTAAGTACAAACTTATAATCTCATAGTAAAAACTCATTTTTCAAATCTTAATGAAGGATGTTGATGAAGAACCAATCCGTTTTGAGCTAATTTTGTTTGGGATTTTTGCAGAAGTTTGCTGAGCTATCATCCCATATTGAGCTTAAAAAAAGCAAATAAATTTATGACTATCTATTTTCCCATCCGCTAAATTGAATTGTTCTTTTCAGCCACTATGAGATGATAAGTTTGTACTTACTTTAAACACGAAAATACTGTGAAATCTCAAACCAATCATGAACGCGCCATTATTTTCGTTTAAAAAATATTCGTTTAAAAAGAGATATTGTGCTCTGCAAAGAAAAACAAAGGATGTGATTATCTGAGAATGACAATATACCGTCCCAGTGATAATAAAAATCACCTAATATTTCTGATTCAGCTAATTTGGAACATTTGCGTCCTTGAAGAACCAAAAAATCCAAGACTACTTGAATTTTGACGTTGCGTTTGAATTGCGCGCATATTATCTGCGCGTTACCGCCGCCTCTGGATGTGGATTTAAAATTAGCGCCGCAATAAACAAATGCATGAACCTGTCACATGAAAAAGCCTAGTACGGAAGGTACACGGAAAACACAAATCACCCAAAATCTGAGTTAAAATCTAGGGATGTGACATAAACCCAAAAAAAAAAAAAATAAAACAAAAGAATTTGTCGTTTTATACTTAAACCAATGCAAATCATAAAAAATTGAGTGACGTGTATTTCTTACGTAAGCTTCAGCATTTGGTATAAAAATTGAGATATAGATATCTTTAGAACTCTTTTAATTATATGGACAGTTAAATAATTGTCTGTAATACAAATTACAACTCAAAGAATGGTATTTCAGAGAATTCAATTGAATTCAACAGAATTGCTGTTGAAAGTACTCATAGGACAAGTTGAGTTCAATTCCAGTTAATTTGTAATGCGATGAATAATGAGAAGACGAAAACAAATAAATCGTCTGAAAACATCACCCACTGCAGCACATAGGGAGGTGTTATATAGTCACCATCGGAGAAGAAAGCTTGAGATCGTTCACTTAAGATTAGAGCCAATCTAACCTGCGACGCGAAGGAAGTTCGCGTGAAAGTATATTAAAAAAATTACACAGCCAAATTTGCTGATGAGGGTTTTTCGCTTAAGCCCTCAGTGTTGCTTATGTACTTTTATATGAAATGACGCGTCAAATGTAATTGATTTTTTTTAATACAAATTATATGTCTGTTGTCAGATTTGCATGGAAGTTTCTGGTATTTCTTTCTTTGTGCTTCCAAGAATAACAAAGCTATAGTGAATTTTCCTGAGGAAACTTTACCAGGACGGAACTCTATTCATCACTTGTATATGCAAATCTGCTACAAATGCCGAATAATCATACCTATTTCTCAAGAGAATAAACCCTTGACCTTCAAAGGACACATCGTGAAGCCTAGAAGCTAGACTGCACGCTAGCCAATGGCGCGGTTGAAAACGAGTTATCAACCGCGGCGTGTCAGCACTATTTATATACCAGCTTTGAGCCAACGTTAAAAATTCCAGTGGTTATTTCCATATACCCATTGGTCACTCTCGCAACAATTAGACGACAAAAGAGCAACAAACCAACAAACGGATGCAAGTCAGGTTGAAAATTTTACATTGTTGCGCTCTAGCGCTGGAATGGAAAACCCATGATGGAGTTTAATTAAATATTGTATGTCTATGTAGACGAACTGTGGAATCCATAACTGTTTCTGTTGATAGATATTGATGACTTCGAAACCGACGGTAAATTGATGAGTGTATTACAATGCCAATGGTACACATTAATTTCGATGTTCTCATGGGAAGGTTGCTGTGGCTTTCCCTATTAGTAGTACTAATTTGAATATTATGAAGCATTGTTAACAAGTTTCAAAATGGGTTTGGTCAATATGATTGATGTATATACACACTTAAATTATTTTACGGATTCCTGTGAAATCTCAACAGCAGAACAGTTCGGTAAAATAAATTAACGGAGTACGGTAATTTTTTACAGTATTCTGTAAAAAATCACCGGAATCCGTTAAATTCCGACGAAGTTACGGTGTTTTATTTCACCGAACTATTCAGCTGTTGAGATTACGGTGAAATTTACCGTAAGAACTTAGTGTGTAGGGTATCATAAATAACAGATAAAACATTTCAACTCCCTGCTTTATTGCGATCTTTATGATGAAAATAAAGTTTCGTTAAATTTCAGACATTCAGATGATATTGAAGGAGACACGAAGACATTGCAAGTTACATTAAGAAATTAAAATAAACAATGTATCTGTTGCCTAAGTTTTCAGATATTTTTCTGGCTATAAATCCTCTAGAGATGCCTTGAAGGTATTCCTCCTCAGATTCTTTGAAGAATTCCATCAATGTTAATTATAACGATTCATGAAACATCACAAAGTATTCTTAAATTTCTCTTCACTCAAATTCATTATTTTACCAAGTCCAATGAAACAGATATTTGTTAGGGAACCTTCACTTACATCTATGTCAAGTTCAATCCAAGACCGGTCGCATGCGTGCACTGAGTACACGCTTTCCATACACAGTTTGAGCGAGGTGGCGCTGGCTTTGGCTGAATGCGCGGGGGGAGGGAGGGCATCTACGAAAGTTTGGTAGTGCGTGTATTAGGTATTACAAAAAGCGTGACAGAGGGGGAAGGGCTGGGTCTAGAAATCTCGGAAATCTATGAACCTGATATGAGAATCTTTTCACTTGAGTTAAAAACTGATTGATTTCCAAGAATAAGCTTATGTTCTTTGCAGTAAATATGTATTTCTTAGTCGTGCATTTTTATTTAAGACCAACCGATTTTCTTTTTTGATTTTTAGTAGCACAAAATTGAACAACAGTTGGACATTATTAAATCCACGAACAAAATACCGTCCATCTTGCTTATTTTAAACCGCTGTTGTCGTAAGAATTTGATATCGAAGCTACATCGATTTGAATGTCATGTCAATGTTTTGATTAATGTTGACTAATTCAGATTCATCATGGACTTGACAAGTAGAGTGTAGATCAAGATGAGTTTGCCGTTGTACCGTGCTGCCGTTCACATTTTGTTTGGAGCTTTAACATGTAAAGTCTTCAACTCCAAAAAGATGTTATTTAATCCTATGTTCAAATTTTGGGAAATTTAAAAAAATTTTAACAGCACCTTTTGTACCTTTCGTGAGATTTAAAGGTATGAATCGCTCTCTACTGAAATACTGAGCAACAAAAATCCACATTTTCTAACTTGCGATCGTTTTAGGCTTTAAATGGTCGGAGTTTTTTTGACTTTTCGGTTTAAAGAGGTTCGAAAACACCTTACACAAATTATGTCACGCTAAATTTCAACTTTTTCGACCCCCTCCTCCTCTTTGTCACACTTTTTGTTTGAGTCCCTTAAAACTTTTGTAAGGCTTGTCACACTTGGCATGAACAACTCCCTCCCCCCATTGGAGCGTGATATAATTTGTGTACGGCCCCTAAGATTTCCTGATCCAACATTTAAAACTTCATCTTGTTTCATAACTCTGCTAAAATTCTAGTTCAAAACGATTTGGAAAAGTAAATTTGTTTCCTGATTGGCCGTGACTCTGATGGTTATTTACGCCTATGATTGCTATGGAAAAAGTTTAGTCTCCAAAATGGGAGCGTTCCAAGGACAATTTTTTAAATATTTCAATAAAAACCTTTCTTATGCAAAGTTGAGTGTCCGGAATTTGAAGCTGTTCGGATTTTTACGGAATTTTAGATTACAGAAAAAATACACCTTGATTGATCTTGATACATTAAATCTTGATTGAATATAATGTCTTGGAGCCACTTAAAAGTTAGGTCCGGTTTTAAAGACCATATTATACTTGGTGAATTTAGTATTGAAATGCATGATTGGAATTCAATCGCAAGATTCATCATTTTCTGTTTGATTTTGTTTGAAGCAAAATTGAAAATATTTGTCATAGTTGTATAACAGAACTGAATTTCGGAGTTTAGAATTTAACTGCTAAAGTGTCCGATATTGGAAGAACCTTCTCTATATGGTGTAGAGCTCATCTAAATAAACTCATAATTTTGCAACACGTTGCACGCTTGAACAGATATTGATTAGAGTTTTGTGGTTTTTTGTTCAATATGATACCCAAAATCTGAAATAGCCCCAATCAGGCAATATGACCAAGATTATAAATACAACATAGAGTTCAAACGAAATCTGTCCCACAGAAGTTTCCAAAAACATTCCTTCAATTATATAGTATCGCGTGGTGCGTACTGTAATCATCCTGACAGAGCCTAAATTAAGTGAACAAACAAGAAACTCACAGGCCAGGACCAACGCACCTAGCTTCAGAAGAACCGTTCGATTGGTGGAGCAATGACCGGCAAACGTGTGTTGTGCCTTTGGTATACACTTCCATATGCCTAACTGAGCAGGGGTAGGGGAACATGGCTTAATACGCACTGATGGGGTAAAATGGCCTGAGCTATTGAATCTCTCGTAGAAGAATTCAATTTGTATTCTTTGTCAAATATCGATGTCAAGATATGGCTTGTATTTGAAAGCTTAAAATTGCATTTTCAGTTTTGGCATTTGTCCCATTTTTACTTGGGCCTTAAGTCCATGATTTATTTTTTTTTAAAGACAATTTACACCGTCTTCAGCCATAGGCTGCACAGACTGAACATAACTTACATTAGACAACGGACACACGGAACGACCAGTGGACCAATGAAGAATTTTTCGTTTGACGAAAAGTTTTCTCCGACTGGGGCGGGAATCGAACCCACACTCTGTAGCACAATACGCCTAAACGACTGACGCCGCTAACCGCACGGCTACAAAGCCGTATATGTGTATTTCAACGAAGGATTCTCTTTCACGCCTTCGGAAATGACATGCATGTTTGTTATAATTCTAAATTAATGTATTATGAACGCAGAAATTAACCTGTATTCGATATCAGCTCAATAATCACGTGGTCCTCTTTCGCAAAGCGCATCTCATTCGGAAGAATTAGATGCCACATCTTATCGGTGAGAATCGAACTCACGACTCCCTGTTCACTAGATACTTTATCGCAAATTTAACATCAATTTGTTCATTTAATCCAATTGCAAAATATATGTAATGTTTGGTTTTTTGGTAGTTAAACTTCCACTCGGATGATTAGGCGTAAACTACTAATCATAATTAATTAAACAAACATTTATCGATAATTATGTTCAAATGTTCTTCAAGTCACATTTTTTCTGTTCTTACACATGTACACATGCTAATTTGGAAATATTTTCATAATTATTAAGAAAGTTAATAATTAGCCTCTAAGATAATTAGGAGTCAAGTTAGTCTAGTGTAACTTTAGGCTTAAAAATATCATAGTCTCCAACTGGGTTCAATTTTCGATGACAAAAGCAATGCTTTACAATGCTACTCCCTACTCGTAAATTTTGTGAAAATGAATCTGAAGTTAGATTTTTGTTATACCATTGTTACAAAAAGGATATTCCTTACTATGGCTTTCAATTGCAATATAAGACCAACTACACACTTAGATTTTATCTCGTTGTTCGGTAAATTTTCTTGCCGGAAACGTACTGTAAATAAATATTTAACTGAGGTTTCGGTATTACAAACAAGATTTACCGACCAACCTTGAATAAATAAAAAAATCAAAACAATATTTCTCATTTTTTACCGAAATCGTCGTTTCATTACCGAAAACAACTGTAAATCATTTAGATTCGCCGTAGACTGTAATTCTTTACCGTACTTCAGTTCTTAGTGCTCAATGCTTCACCGAACAAACGGTAATTTGGAATTTCTGAGGCCGCCATATTTGTTTATAAGTGCTAATCAACAACATCGTATTGCATCCGGTACTGTTTAATATTCTGTTTTTGCGGTCATTAAAACTGTTTTTCACAAAACTACAGAAGTGGGGTGAACGTCTAGTGCTTGTTTTCCGTAAGTATGACCTTGGAGTTGCTTTTATAATGCGTTAAGATGGAATAATTTACAATTTACGTTTCCGGATTGCAGCGACATAATAACGATCATGCCGGAATCGGTGGCACCAGTTTTCTTCATGAGGAGTGAACAGCCAGGATTGTGGAACAATGTCCTACCAGAGCCCATTGATGGTGTTTAATATTTTATGTTCATCAACCGAAAGCAGCAGAAATGCGAAATAAATCGATATATTAGATTTAACATCAATATGAAGTTCACTGTTGTTTTTTATGACCTCATTCCGACTGCCTGCTGTTATGAACAATGTGTTCGGTAATAGTTCACGAACATATTGTAATTTTTTGACAGCTGTGTGTCGATTAAAATTACAGGTAATTGTTCGGTAATTCTTAACTTTACCGAAAGCATTACCGAGCGCTCAGCGGTTTATATTTCGGTAAAAAAATTACCGGAGTCGGTGATATTTTCTAAGTGTGTATGCCATATAAATTATGACGGGGTTTTAAGCAAATATGTCAAAATGTAACACAAACACTACAGGTTATGTTTTTGTTTTATCATTTTTGTGTCTAAGTCGTAAAATTTTTCGCTGATTTCATCAACGAATAAGCATTTCCATGCTAAGAAAAATCTCATGGAGGAGCACGGTTGCAAACTTCCAGTTCTCCATACTATATGGTGTACTTCCACCTCCATTAGGTCACAGTAAGGGCAGTTTCCAAAAGGCTTAACCGAATTTATGTTTGGCATTAACAGAAAGATTTCAACCTCTTCTACATGGGAAATATATGAAAAGAGTGTTACAATTATTTTATGAGCATAAAATTGCTTGAGCCACTATTGGTACACATGTTCCAGTAGTTGCGCTTGTGCTCCAGTAGAAAACGTTCTGGAATGATACAAGGAATTTTAAACAAAATAGTTGATTTTTACAAAGGTTTAACATTTTTCCCTCGTAGCAGCAACTAAAATCTTTTGAATGAAGCATAAAGATCCTCTTTGGGACATTTCTGAATTTTATACACTGCTTCCGTCAGTTTATCCACTACTGGAACACGACGACAACTATTTGTGCAAGGGAGAATTTGTTTTGCGAAAACCTAATTATTTATATGACTTTTTAATAGAATAATAAGCTGAAATTTGGAAAATCTTCTAAACTAGAGTCAATATATCCACAAAAATATCGTATGTCGATTTTATCGAAAAGCATACGTTGTATTCCATAGTCCAATCTACTGGTACATTACAACCATTGGTACCGGTACCCTATGTGAGTTTTATGATACAAATTTGATGTTTTGTTTTCAAAAAACGAGACAAACTTTTGAAAAGGTCTTATAGTGAAATAATGAGTTTTGTTACTAATGATGCAGCCACTTGTGAGATTAATGCTGCAAAAATCGAGTTCTGCAACTAGTTGCGCACTTCATTTTTTGCAATATCGTAGAAGACTACTTGAGGGTATCAGAAATCATATCGGAATGCATTCAGCATTATTTATCTATTTTTCAACATTGAATTCATCAGAATTATTTTTTTTTCGATTTTTGGTCACCTGATCGGTCATAGTGGGTTATTTTGAACAAGGTTCATTTTTCAACCAATATTTTTTTCTTCTTGGCATTATGTTCTCACTAGGACAGAGCCTGTTTCTCAGCTTAGTGTTCAATGAGCACTTCCACAGTTATTAACTGAGAGCTTTCTTTGCCAAAGTTGCCGTTTTCGCATTCGTATATCGTATGGCAGGTACGATTTCACTCTATGCCCAGAGACAAGGATGGAAATCTAGTGATCATGACAAAATAAATCATGCATCGCGATTGTTCTCTATCGTGCGATCATAGCAACAACGATTAACCATTAGTCGTCTAGTCCTAACAACAAACTCAGCTCCGCGAAGAATGAATCGCTCGGCATGTGTGCTAACGATCAATTGTTCGCAAGCCAAAGTCATAACTTTTGGGGGATTTTCACGTTTTTATTCCGCGATCTGCCCTGTGGTATGTCATTTATGATTCGAATGTCAATCGGGTATGGTTTGAGTGAAAAATTATGCCATGAACGCGTTCTGATTCATGTTAATCGCAACTTGTTACAACATCCGACAAACGGTTTGTCCCGCGACAAACAGTGCATCGGATGCTTCATTTATCCTTACTATGCTCGCGTGATGAGCTGTTCAAATCATGCTTCTGCAAGAGCAACGGCCCTCTTGCCCAGAGAAGTCAAGGAAATTTCCATTACGAAAAAACCCGGGACCGTCCGGGAACTAAACCCTGACACCTTCAGCATGGATATGATTAATAGCCGCGGACTCTAACCACTCAGCTAAGGAACTCTTCAACTCAATTTAAAACCATGAAAATGCTTAAATTTGGGAAAGGTTTTCATAGCAGTAGCTGGCAAGTATTGTCCTTGAAATACTGATCTTATTATGAAAAAAACGACACAAATACTTAAAGTGGCATTCTGAACCACTTTACCCTATATAATAGCAAACCAACATCACAGCACATATTCCAACGAAGGCACTATCAGATCTCGAAAATGCCTTCGCACTACTTGCCCACGCAAACCCTCTGTGTCTGGAAAATGAGCCCCTCTGACTTGACTGCGATTATTAAGCATAAAGCTGCGGTCCTTTTCAAATGTCCATTCATCATTTATGCCACCGACGACTGACCACGGAAAAGCTCGAGACAAACTTGCCAGCTGGAGTTCGCAAATTATCACAATCACTCACGGGCAGAACAAAACGCCGTGCATGTTTGAGGACAATTTGCTGCTATGAACTTTCTCGCTGCGGTGGACAATGTCAGTGAATTTCAGCTGGATTTGCACAATTATTTCCAACCCACCAGAATGTCAGCCCACCAGCTATCCGACTTTGATGCATTGAAAAATGAAAGCACTAAATGTATGTTATTTCACAAAAAGTGAAAGTTGTACAAATATGGCTTACAGATAAAATTGCTCAGTGACATGTGTTTTGAATTAAAGTATGAATAAAAATTGAAAATATTTTAAAATTTGAACCGACCTGAGGTGAACGAGAATGCAGTTATTTTGAAGAATTGTTTGTTTGTTTATTTGTTCAACGCTGAAAACAGCTTTTAAGAATTCTGTTTCATATCAGTCTACATTTTATCAAAAGAATGAGCAACACAATGGCCTGTTTACCCAACAAAAAAAAACAGTTTTGAAAAGTGCTACCTTTCAGCACTGTTTCATAACGATGCTAAAAGTAGTAGTTTTCAGTTCTGTTTTGGGAGTTGGCAAATTCATATCTGAGTACCTCCGAATTTGACTCAGGTGGGGGTTGCTGAGTGAAAATAGAATCGATGCTCCTTGGAAAATTTAACAATAACGACAATTTTCGTAATTGAAAAAAAAAAGTTGTATGTAACTCGGTGCACTTGTCGTATTTATCAGACTCGGCTAGCATCGTCGGCATTGACGTAGTCATTGTTTTTTTTTTCCTAGAGAGGGCTTACGGTGGGCCATAGTATTCTGGTGTCACGGATGTAATATCCTTCGTAATAATGATGGTTTTCACAAAACTCGTCGGTGGATTGTTGGTCATTGTACTTTTTCATATATTCCTCGATTAAATGTTGCCCAGTTAAGGGCAATGAATTCAATGTTCTCAGATTCATTCGAATTTTCTACACACCAAATTTTTATTGTTGTAAATCAGCAAATTTTCGCTGATATTTTTTGTGCTGTAAATTCAGCAATCGATCCTGCAAAATAAAATTTACTGATCTGATCAGCATTGCAAATTCTCATCCAAATAATAGCTGGGGATTTTTTTTTTATTTCCGTACAAAGTGGGCCGAAGGGTCTCAGATGTCCATGAAATTTTTTCCACAGGCAGGGCTCATCAATATATGAATAAAAAAAATTGAGAAAAATTCAGGGTCGCTTATTTTTCCGGAAAACTCAGTTGGAATTTTTTTGTTTTCCTCTGACACTACTTACTTTGAAAAATCATAACTCGAGAACGAAGCATCGTAGAAACAAAGTTTTTTTTTATGAAAATGAATGCAAATTTTCTCAGGAATAAAAAAATATTAACTGGAAAAAGTTTTCCACAAAATTTTCCACCGCTGAGAAAATGCGTAAGGAAAGCCGGAAAAGCTATGATCCAACTCGTGAAAAATTTTCAAAAAAATATTTTTGAGAAGATAATTTCATAAGCTTTAATCGCTGAAAGTTTTGAAATGTACTTTTTTTTCGTTTTTGAGTTATGGCCAATTTCGTAAAAAATGTGCAAATGTGCCATTTTGAGCCTTTTCTTTGAAAAATCATAACTCAACAAAGAAGCATCGTAGAAACAAAGTTTTTTTTTATGATAATGAAAGCAAATTTTCTCAGGAATAAAAAAAATATTAACTGGACACAGTTTTCCACAAAATTTTCCACCGTTGAGAAAATTCGTAAAGAAAAGCCGGAAAAACTATTTTCCAATAGGGCAATATTCAAAACTGAAAATGCAATAGATGGCTCTTTTTCAATGGTAGTAAAAACGAAATCCTGAAGCAAAGAAAGCACTTCGGAAGATGAACTAAACACAAAAAGTTATGTTTTCACTTTACACTTGATTTCTAATCACTACTTTTTTGATTCAGTTTCCTAATTGCGAGCAATTTACGATTTTCATTATTTTCCATACGTTTTGACAGCTCTCCAACTACCATTCTTCCATGCGCTTGTGTTGAAAGTTTGAGAATCCAGCGTAGCGCGATCAGTGAGAGGAATACAAACATCAGTGTCGCCGCTCGGCGGCCGGTAAGAGAAACTGAATGTTCGAAAGGTTGTTGTCTGCAATTTTTGCCGCTGGCGCCAACTGTTAGTGGTTATGAACGAAATAAACAGTCGTTACCCTATTAGTGGAAAACTTTCAAAAATATATTTTTGAGAAGTTTATTTCATAAGCTTTAATCACTGAAATTTTTGAAATGTACTTTTTATCGTTTTTGAGTTATGGCCAATTTTGTGGAAAATGACCATATAGGCCTTTTCTTTGAAAACCCATATTTCAATCAAAGCATAGGAAAAACAAAGATTTTTTATCAAAGCAATTGCAAATTTTCTAAAACATCTGTTAAAAAGATATGGGATTGGTTTTTATGAAGCATAAGTCGGCAAGGATGATATTTTTCATGAAAAATTACACCGCTAAGAAAAACTAAAAACAACTGTTTCTGCCTCAATTTTTCATTACACTGAAAAAGGGATTCTTTTTTTTTTTCTATGGAACAAATAAGATTATTATTATTTTTTTTAATTTTATTTATTCAATTATTCAGTATATAACTTACATTTCCATCTTAATACTATCTATTTTTTCAACCGGGAAGATTGTCTTTGGTTGCTAACACCAGAAGATTTTCGTTTCTTTGTATTATTAAGAACAAAGCATGCTGTATTTTCTTGGTTTTCATGTGCATCTGAGAATTCACTAGCAAAAATGCTTCGTTCGTCCTATGGTATAAATGAAAGATTGTTAGCAGGAGCGTAGCACACATTGCTAAACCTGCTACGACTGTCGCACAGAAACGATCACTCGGTGTCGATAAGGTTGTCGAATTGAAAGATGACATGAATGTGAAGAACGATAGGTAACTGTCAGAGGGAGATGAGTCGACAGAATGCCGTGTAGGTAGTATTTATCTAGAACCATGTCATGTATGAAGTTTTTTGTTGGATAAATTGAGGTTTCGCAATTACAAATAATATTTTATATCTATCGGTATTTATAATCAAAAGCAATTAATTTACGTTGTAAGTACCTAAAAAGTCAGTATAATGAATTACTATCTAAAATATTAAACCTACGTAAACTTTCAGGTTAAAGAACTTAAAGCTATTGAACTTATTGATTAAAGTACACTAAGCGACTGGAAATAGTTGTCTAATTGTGAGTAATGTTTCTATTAGCTATTACACCATTCCATTAACTTTTATATTTAGTCCACAGGGCTTTGGAATAGCTATTTGTTGACTCGGAGTAGTTAAGGCTGAAAAGGGTTACCAGAATTGTAAGATGTTGGTATGAAAATAGATTATGTGGACATTTGTTAACCGATTATACATTTTAGCTTAAAAGCATCGTCAATAAACTACATTGGACAGCTAAAAGATCTGCAAATCCCTGTTTCTGCTTCGAGGTGGCAACAATCTTTTAAGAATTCTGACCAATACGACGGTCGAACACGGACTTCGAGAAGAATCATCGGAGAGATAGTTTGCGATGGCATCAAATACGGATCTGCAGAATTGCATTGCCTGTAATAAACCGGATCGGGAAGAAAACTTGGTAGCCTGCGATGCCTGTAAGGATCGGTACCATTTTTCATGCGCTTCGGTTGACGATGGTATCCGGGATAGATGTTGGTCATGCAGCAAATGTGCCTCTGCCATAGTCGTTGATGACGTGTCAAAATCCGGTAAGTCCAGTAAATCCGGTCAAAGCAATCGGTCGATAAGGATTCAGCTTCAATTGATGAAGATTGAGGAGGAGCGTAAGGCCGAAGAAAAGCTGATAATGGAGCGACAGCAGTTAGAAAAAGAGCGCCAAGAAAAGGTCTTGCTTGAGAAAGCAGCCATGGAGAAGAAATTTCGAGATGAGAAATACGCTCTGCTGATTGCAGAGGCGAGCGAAGATGACGACGAGAGTATCAAGAGTCGTAGGAGTCGAGTGAGCAGCAAGGACAAAGTCAATAGGTGGATAATGGACCACGCTGGCATGCTGGCCGATCGCAGCGGCCAAACCGATCAAGCGAAGAAAAGAGATGGCTTAAATGAACCACCAGCCAAATCAACTGATAAGGGTGTAAATGGAGCGAAGAATTTGGCAACACCACTAACATCGTTGGGCGATAAAGCTGGTAAATCTCAAGGCGCCGTACCGAAAGAACCGGTGTCCCTGAAGCAGGCCACGAATACATCGACTCCGAACCAGAAAAACCATATGGGACCACCGGAATCATTCTGGCAAATGCAGAATGTTCCTATACAACCGAAAAGTAAAATAGCCGTATCGCACCCAGAGGTCAAACGCGTCGTCCCAAAAACTTGCTTGTAATCATTTCGGAAGGTTTTTGTGTTGCTGGCTGCAAATTAGTGATTTTTTCGAATTTTGCGGTGTAATTTAACTCCCGATTCTCCTAAACTAGCAACGCATCAAAATGCCGGACCATTTGGGAGATGATATGCGTAAGGTGAAGATCGATAACAAAGAGGCTGAGCCGGAAACCAAAGCCCTGTGGAAGGTTTGGCTCTACCGACGCAGAATCTTCAGTACAGCGAGTTGGTAAGACAGTATTCGTATTTGGAAGGGCTTCCGATCAAGGACTACGAGCAAGCGGTTCCAAGAATTTTGATAGGGATGGACAACATTCATCTCTCTCTTTCCTTGCGAAGAAGGGAGCGTGGTGCACGAGAACCTGTCGCTACGAAAACCAAATTGGGCTGGACTGTGTTCGGCTGCGTAGGAGATCCAGCGAATGTGAATGTATCGCCATCGTTCCACATTTGTGAATGCATGGAACTACAAGGAGTCCATGAGTTAGTAAAAAATTTCTTTTCCGAAGAAAGTATGGGTATTACAGCTCAACGTACACTCGAGGGAAATGAAGACCGCCGTGCAAGAGAGATTCTTGAAAAGACGACAGTTCAACGGGAAGATGGTCATTTTGAGACTGGGTTGCTGTGGCGTACCGACGATGTGCAATTCCCGCCAAGTTACGTTATGGCTCAGAGAAGATTGTCCTGTCTACATCGTCGACTGAAGTCCAATCCGGAATTGCTCTCGAAATTGGAGACGCAAATAACGGATTACCAGGGAAAAGGATACGCACACAAGGCGTCCAAGGAAGAGATGCAAAAGTTCAATTCAAAACGGACTTGGTTCTTACCGTTAGGGGTTGTGCTTAACCCGAGGAAACCCGGAAAAGTCCGCATGATTTGGGACGCCGCTGCGAAAGTGAACGGTATTTCGTTCAACGGCATGATGCTAAAAGGACCGGATCTATTGACCCCGTTGCCGAAGGTATTATTTCAGTTTCGCCAGCGACAGATAGCTGTAGTCGGAGACATACGCGAAATGTACCATCAGTTCTTCATCCGTGAAGAAGATCGTTCGGCGCAATGTTTCCTGTGGAGTGCAAATCCATCTCAACCACCGGAGATATTTATCATGGATGCTGCTACCTTTGGCTCTACGTGTTCTCCGTGTCAGGCACAGTTCATTAAGAACATGAACGCCAAAAATTGGGCCTCAGAATTTCCGGAAGCAGCATTAGCGATGGTAGAAAACCACTATGTGGATGACTACCTAGATAGCCGAGATACGGTGGAGGAAATGGTGAAACTGGCGACAGATGTGCGAACGGTGCACGCAAAGGTCGGATTCGAAATCAGGAATTGGCTATCAAATTCGGGGCAAGTGTTAGCGCATCTAGGAGAGCAAGACATAACTCAACGGAAGGATTTTGTCAGCGATAAGACTAGCCCTATTGAGCGTGTGTTGGGGATGACTTGGCTTCCTGATGAGGACATATTCACCTTCAGAGTAACATTATCGGATAGTCTGCAGCGACTTGTAACAGGAGAGTCTACTCCTTCGAAGAGGAAGATCTTGCAATTCATTATGAGCCTATATGATCCAATAGGGTTAATCTCGCACGTCCTCATACATGGGAAGATCATCATTCAAGATCTGTGGCGATGTGGAGTCGGATGGGACGATCCTATCCCCGAAGAAGTCAGCGAGACTTGGAGAAAGTTCTTAACTATTTTCAGTGAACTGAACCAAGTTTGCGTACCACGATGCTATTTTCCAGATTATGAGAAAAACATCTACGAAACATTGGAGCTGCATATGTTTGTAGACGCAAGTTTATCTGCTATGGCCTGTGTAGCCTTTTTCCGTGTAATTGATTGTGGGCAAGCACGGTGTTCATTGGTAGCATCGAAGGCTAAGGTAGCACCTCTGAAGCCGCTCTCGATTCCGCGACTGGAACTCCAAGCGGCTGTAATGGGAAGCCGCCTAATGAAGTCTATCGTCGACAGCCATTCAGTTAAAATAAAAAAACGATTCATCTGGACCGATTCTAACACTGTCTTGCTGTGGATACGTTCGGATGCCAGAAAATACAGACAGTACGTTGCAGTACGAGTAGGTGAAATTCTCGATGAAACCAAGATGCAGGAATGGAGATACGTACCGTCAACGCTAAATGTAGCCGACGATGCGACTAAATGGAAAGGAAATCCAGAATTACGACCTGCTAACCGATGGTTTACGGGACCAGATTTCTTGTATGAACAAGAGAGTCATTGGCCTCAACAGAAGGTAGCTTTAATTGAAATCCCGGACGAGTTGCGCGTGGTTCATGTTCATCGAGAAGATGTCAGTGTCAGCTTCATCGAATTCAACCGGTTCTCTAAATGGGAACGCATCCTCAGGACAGCTGCGTACGTGTTTCTGTTTATTCGATGTTGTCGCAACTCTTCGAAATCATCAAATATTGGAGGAGAGTTGGATCGAGAGGATTTCAAGAATGCAGAATACGCTCTGTGGCAAACTGCCCAAAAGGACGAGTACAGAGAAGAACTGAGGCAGATCAGAGCAGGGAACGAAAGCAGAATTTCGAAGAACAGTGTCTTAAGGAAACTATCACCGTTCATCGGCAAGGGTGGTGAGCTTCGCATGGGAGGTCGTATTGGTGCTTCTCCATTCGCAACGTACGATGCAAAATACCCAGTGATTCTTCCAAAAGGACATCGAATTACCACACTTATTATCGACAGATACCACAGAATGTACGGACATCAAAATGGAGAAACTGTGGTCAACGAGATCAGGCAAAAATACCACATTTCGAACTTGCGCACAGAAGTGCGCAAGGTCGGCAAGCTTTGTCAATGGTGTAAAACTTACAAAGCTGAACCGAAAATTCCACGGATGGCACCACTGCCCGAAGAGCGCGTTACACCATTTGTTCGACCGTTCTCGAAGATTGGCATCGATTATTTCGGTCCATACCAAATCAAAATCGGTAGAAGTTTGGTGAAAAGGTGGGTCGTGCTGTATACCTGTCTTGTAATTAGAGCTGTACACTTGGAGATTGCTGCATCTCTGTCAACAGAGTCGTGCATGCTGGCTCTCCGTAGGTTCATAGCAAGACGTGGCGCACCTGAGCAGATTTTCACCGACAACGGAACAAATTTTGTCGGTACCGAACGGGAGTTGGCGAAGCAATTGCAAAATGTGAACGAAAAGTTGGCGGAGAGTTTCACAAA
This sequence comes from Aedes aegypti, assembly GCF_002204515.2. Lineage (NCBI taxonomy): Eukaryota > Metazoa > Arthropoda > Insecta > Diptera > Culicidae > Aedes > Aedes aegypti. The sequence goes on from NC_035108.1 coordinate 206,448,951, forward strand.
CGAAAGCACTAAGTGGAATTTTATTCCATCTGCCTCTCCGCACATGGGTGGTGCTTGGGAGAGGATGGTCAGGGCGGTAAAGGCGGCCATGAATTCTATCAACCATCCAAGATCTCCAACGGAAGAAGTATTCCAGACCGTTTTATGCGAGGCCGAATCCATGGTAAACTCTAGACCTTTAACCTACATACCGTTGGAAAATTCGGATCAGGAGGCTCTCACTCCGAACCATTTCATTCTTCTCAGCTCAAATGGAGTGAAACAAACTGAGAAGTTACCGACGGAGATTAAAGCAGTTCATCGAAGTGACTGGAAACTTTGTCAACACATCCTGGATCAGTTCTGGAGCAGATGGGTCCGAGAGTATCTGCCAACTATCACAAGACGGACTAAATGGTTCGCGGAAACAAAACCAATAGAAGTAGGTGATATCGTCTTCATCGTGGACGGAAGTGTTAGAAATCGCTGGGTTCGCGGAATGGTAACAGAAGTGTTCCCAGGAAAAGATGGCCGAGTCAGACAAGCAGTAGTTCGGACATGTACCGGAACTTTTCGTAGATCTGTTTCAAAGCTAGCGGTTATAGATATTCGTTCAGACAGTAAAGCTGAGGAACCGAGGCAGCTTTACGAGGGGAGGAATGTTAGCAGGAGCGTAGCACACATTGCTAAACCTGCTACGACTGTCGCACAGAAACGATCACTCGGTGTCGATAAGGTTGTCGAATTGAAAGATGACATGAATGTGAAGAACGATAGGTAACTGTCAGAGGGAGATGAGTCGACAGAATGCCGTGTAGGTAGTATTTATCTAGAACCATGTCATGTATGAAGTTTTTTGTTGGATAAATTGAGGTTTCGCAATTACAAATAATATTTTATATCTATCGGTATTTATAATCAAAAGCAATTAATTTACGTTGTAAGTACCTAAAAAGTCAGTATAATGAATTACTATCTAAAATATTAAACCTACGTGAACTTTCAGGTTAAAGAACTTAAAGCTATTGAACTTATTGATTAAAGTACACTAAGCGACTGGAAATAGTTGTCTAATTGTGAGTAATGTTTCTATTAGCTATTACACCATTCCATTAACTTTTATATTTAGTCCACAGGGCTTTGGAATAGCTATTTGTTGACTCGGAGTAGTTAAGGCTGAAAAGGGTTACCAGAATTGTAAGATGTTGGTATGAAAATAGATTATGTGGACATTTGTTAACCGATTATACATTTTAGCTTAAAAGCATCGTCAATAAACTACATTGGACAGCTAAAAGATCTGCAAATCCCTGTTTCTGCTTCGAGGTGGCAACAATGATATTTTTTTGCTCCAGGAATTGGAACAAGGTTAGAAAATCTTTCCTGAAGAAATGTTTCAGCCTCTGAATAGTCATTTTCAGTTGCATAGAAAAATTCCCAATCTTTTTTAAATTGGGTTTTCACCTTTTGCGACACAGCCCAGTCGAAAAATTGTTTGGCGTTATTAATTTCTGCTGACTTTCTAATACTAGCATCTCTAGACATTTGCTCAATGTTGCCACCGATACCATCACAAGGACCTTTTCCATGTGAGGTTGTAAAAAGTGCCATTCTGCTTTAATTTTAAATTCATTTTCATGGTTGCATACATTTTTGAAATATGATTTATTTTTGTATTGGTCTCCGCAACCATCAGAAAGATAAATGATTTTTTCAAGCTCCGGAAATTTGTTTTTCAATCTTGAAATTAGTTTTGTTTGAAAAGCATAAACTGATGTCGTGTTATGCTTTTTAATGTCAGCAATTACAACAAAATTTAAGACTTTGATCGAAGATTTGTCTTTGTAATAAATTACAAATGGATATATAAATTTGTAAACAGCTAAACTAGGCAATATTTGATCATGTTTTAGGAACGAAAAATGAGTGTATTTAAAAAATGTTTAAGATTGGATCTTATTGATCGCTCTTTTCAAATATACTTTGTTTGTAAGCTGGAATAGCTAATCGGGTTATCATTATTTATTTTCCTTGACGGTGAAAAATGTCCTGGAAAACTTATTCCATTTCAAAAAATCTCAAAGTTTTGAGAAAATTTGATTCCGATTTGACAGAAAAAAAAGGTTTCTGTGACGCTTTTGTAGGACATCAAATTTATTTATTTATTTATTTTTTCGTCAACCGACGTAGACTAGTACATTTTACATATACATATTTTTGTTTTATTTCTTAATACTAAAATTATAAAATTTATAAAAAATATTGAAAAAGAAAGTGTAGTGTAAGTAATGTTAATTCCATTTTGTTTTATTTTATGTGTTGCGATTTCTAATGGATTTGAAGTATGTTTTTAGATTTTGCCGAGACATGGTAAAGTCAATAGTTTCGCAATGTTGATTGTAAATGGCCATTTGATTTAGAGGCCCGTTTTTGGCATAATTTGTTCGATGATGATTTGTCAAGAATAAATTACGATTTCGTAGTTGCCTAGAAGGAGCGTAGAAATTTAATTTTGATAAGATTTCTGTAGAATCAATACGTTGCGAAACGATATCATTTACAAATGAAACTCTTGCGATGTCACACCGCTCTTTCAAAGTTTGTATGTCAATAAGCATGCAGCGTGCTTTGTAGGGTGTAAGTGGAAATGATGTCCAACCTAATTTACGAAGAGCATATAGTAGAAATTGTTTTTGTACAGATTCTAATCTTTCTTCGTGTGTCATTGAGAAAGGAGACCATACAATGCTGCAGTATTCCATGATTGATCTTACATATATAGAGTTTTAATTATGTATGGGTCATGAAAGTTATAGCAGATTCGTTTTATGAACCCTAGCATGTTATTAGCCCTGTGAATTATTGTATTGTAGTGGTCTACGAAAGAAAGCTTAGAGTTTAAGACTACTCCTAAGTCCCTTACTCTTTCACATTTTTCCACTTTTTGATTTTCTAATGAAATTGAAATTCGTGGTGTTGTTCTTGTTCTGCTTAACACCCAAAAGGCCAAGGTAATTTCGGTACCAAATTTTCAAATTGAAAAATTCATAACTCTGGTGAATTTCAACCGATCTTTATGAAAATTGGAGACAAGGTCCAGTTTTTATTCTAGTTTTGATCAAACGGATGGTATGGACCGAAATGCGGATGGTTCCGGATTTATTCCAGATTCCCTTGGGGTACTTAGCTTAAGCCATTTGGGGTATTTCAATCAAAACTATTTTTTTCTCTATGGAATCACATGGAACCCTTATTATAAATCGAAACGTTATCAATGGTGATTCTAACAGAGAATATTCTGAATTTCTAGAGAACCTCCGGATGTTCCGAGGACCTCTGGAGTGCCCCGGGGGAACCAGAAATACGGACACTTGCATTTTTACCTAGAAACATGCCTAGCGACAGCTCATTCTTCATGATTTCTCATAACTAGATGTCCCGTTACTGCTAAAAGGGTCTTGGACCAGTTTGGCCACTTCCGGAACATCCGGGGTGCCCTAGCGGAACCCGTAGTAGAAGACATTGTCAATTTTATTCCAAAACACATCGTGTGATAGCTCATTTTTCATGATTTCTCATAACGAGATGTCTCATTACTGCGAAAAGGGTCTTGGACCAGTTTGGCCACTTCCGGAACCTCCGGGGTGCCCCAGCGGAACCCGTCATAGAGGACATTGTCAATTTTATTCCAAACCACATCGTGTGACAGCTCATTCTTTATGATTTCTCAAAACCAAATGCCCTGTTACTTTAAAATGATCATTGGCCACTTTGGCCGCTTCTGGAACCCCTGGGGTACCCCGGCAGAACCTGTAGTAAGGGACAATCCCGGTTTTGCTCAAAAGTGCATCATGCGACTGCTCATTTTTCATGATTTCTCTTGCATAGGCTATCAATCGGCATAAAAACAGTTAATGGCCACTTTGGCCTCTTCTGGAACCCCTGGGGTACCCCCGCGGAACCTGTAGTAGGGGACAATCCCGGTTTTGCTCAAAAGTGCATCATGCGACTGCTCATTTTTCATGATTTCTCTTGCATAGACTATCAATCGGCATAAAAACAGTTATTGGCCACTTTGGCCTCTTCTGGAACCCCTGGGGTACCCCGGCGGAACCTGTAGTAGGGGACAATCCCGGTTTTGCTCAAAAGTGCATCATGCGACTGCTCATTTTTCATGATTTCTCTTGCATAGACTATCAATCGGCATAAAAACAGTTATTGGCCACTTTGGCCTCTTCTGGAACCCTCTGGGTACCCCGGCGGAACCTGTAGTAGGGGACAATCCCGGATTTGCTCAAAAGTGCATCATGCGACTGCTCATTTTTCATGATTTCTCTTGAATAGGCTATCAATCGGCATAAAAACAGTCAATGGCCACTTTGGCCTCTTCTGGAACCCCTGGGGTACCCCGGCGGAACCTGTAGTAGGGGACAATCCCGGATTTGCTCAAAAGTGCATCATGCGACTGCTCATTTTTCATGATTTCTCTTGAATAGGCTATCAATCGGCATAAAAACAGTCATTGGCCACTTTGGCCTCTTCTGGAACCCCTGGGGTACCCCGGCGGAACCTGTAGTAGGGGACAATCCCGGTTTTGCTCTAAAGTGCATCATGCGACTGCTCATTTTTCATGATTTCTCTTGCATAGGCTATTAATCGGTATAAAAACAGTCATTGGCCACTTTGGCCTCTTCTGCAACCCCTGAGGTACCCCGGCGGTACCTGTAGTAGGGGACAATCCCGGTTTTGCTCTAAAATGCAGTTTTCCAGCAATATCTGTATAATTTCTGTTACCTTTTATTACCAGGATTTCCTTTGTAAAAAAAGAGTCCTTTCTGCTTGTAGACATAACGTGAGATATCCCTTTTATTATTTTTTGAATGCAATTTTTAAATTATTATAATATTTAAGAACTTCTATATTGTTCTCTACAATCGTTGGACCAAACAAACAACTGTTTTGCATCGATACAGAAAACGAGATTTTTTTTGATAATTTCAAATTGTATATATTTTCTCTTTCTTGTCATTTACCATTACAAACAATTAGAACAAAATTTCATGGTCTGTTCTTCGTGCTCATGAAGAACACACACACACATATTTTGTGCATACACAGCAGTATACGCTGGTTTTTTCGATCTTTTGAGCGAGGGCAAAGCTGACATCGCTTTTTTCCAGAGGTTTTGGAGATCTTTGATGGAGTTCCATTTTTGCAGTCTGCACATTTGTAAACCTGCTTTAGTTTTGTATGGACGTAGCAAGTCGTAATTCTGCATTTTGAGCAGCTTGCCATCTCTCCCTGTTGTCCGCACACCCCACATTTTGCGGTTGGTTACGAACATTCCCCATATAAACCTTCGTAATTTTCAATAAAAGTTTTTATGTTCTTTCTCAGCTCTTTGTGTCCGTCCGCTTCCTGACGTGCTCAATGGCTAAATCCTTAGCCAGCCACTCCAAAAATTTCCGTTTTCGGGATGGGCAACCCTTTTGCCAGCTTGGATTCGCTGATGTGAATAGTATATATGCATTATGCACACATAATTCGACACAATTTTCCATCAGCGCCAAGGTCCACCTCCTCGTCTTTCGCTGACAGGTATACTCTCCAGTATGCCGGTCAGTTAGGTCCACTCCAGCCTTGTATTGGTTGTATAATAACACCACCCGAGGTTTCTTCATGTCCTTCAGAATCTTATCCTAGACTTATCCTAGACAGCCAACCTTCAAGTAATCGTCGAACAACCTTCGCTTTCATCGGCGTTTTAGTTACCGATCGTTTCGAATCACTTTTGGAATCCTTTTGGATCGAGATGTGCTGGCTTCAGAAGAACTGTGCTCATTCATTCCGTTGTTTTCAATTTTATCAGTCTCCTTCTCCATTGCATCAGGATCTGATGATAACAATAGGATGTTTTTTCCTACTTTTGGAATCCATGATGTTAGCATGATGTTTTCGTGATACGCCTGGAGACATGAACCAACTTCACGCTGAACATCTAGTTTTTTCTTTTTGTAAACAAGAAACTCATCCGGTATTTCCCGCTTGTTGGCACGCAGTGTGCCGACGCTGGTGAAACCAATGCTCAAAAGATCTTCACAAAGCGGAACACTGGTGAAAAAGTTATCGAAGAACACACGTCTTCCCGTTTCCTTGAACTTTTCAACCATGTCCAGAACAACACGTCGACCTTGATTTTTTTTCGCTTTTGCCTCCAACTTTTCCTAAGGGAGAAAATTACATTCAATTGTTGAGTCTTTCATAAATGTATAATTATGGGCCAATTTAATTTGAATGTTATATAGAATTGAGTGACTAATAAGTGTAACCTTACTGAACATATATTGAGTGGAATTGTTGGAGTGACCTCTAAGAAAAAGTAACTTGATATTTCAATGAAATTTGAATGTAAAAAAAAAAGTAAACCAACGATAATAATTTCGGCTCCGTTATGCCCTGTGGCGCCCGAGCCTACCAAATAAATGGATAAGTAAAAAAAAATCAATGAAATTTGTACTCGCATGTTCCAATATATCTGATGAGTGGCAGGAGATGATTTGCCCTTGTAATTGCAAATAAGAAACATATCCGTTCTAACCTTAACAACTGTAAAATATTGGCTTTCAGTATTTCATATTAGTCACTTTTTTGCGAAAAGAAATGTTTCCTTTGATTGACTTACCAGAGTATACCTCGAAAAAGATGAAAAACGAATTCTCCGCATCAGAAATGCCCCAAATTTTTATGCCATACGGATGTGGTTTCGCTTTGATGTAAACTATGAAAAAACATCGCCCACGGTATGACAAAATTCTCTCGTCAACAGTCAAGTTCTTACTAGGATTGTACTTCGAAGAGAAATTTTCTCGAAACTTGTCCAAGAACCAACGAACCTTCAATAGGCGGTCAGATGATGCAGATGGACCGTTCAGCTCACGTTGTAGCGCGCGACGATTAGCAGAGTCATCAAATCGAATATGTCGCGTGATCTCTTTGTATCGATTTCTCGACATACAGTGAGAGGCAAAATAAAGTGCCCACCTTACCAGTTTTCGAATTTCTCTCATTGATTTGGTTCAAATTAAAGTTAACACACCTAAATCTTTTGTGATATTTTATTTTTGATGTTCTTTTAAAGTTGCACTTACGAAATTTTGATAAAAAAAAGAATTTTACTTAAAGAAAAAGAAAATCAATTTGTATTGAAAAAAAAGTAGTGACAAAAATAAGTGCCCACTTCCTTCTTGGCCCCAGAAAAGATGATTTAAGAAAAATAAAAAGCAATTTAATAGTTAATGTGTCCTCCTTTGGCCTTAAGGACTTGCTGGAGGCTCTTCGGCATGCTTTTCACCAGGTTTTGTAGGTGTTGTGGATCTAGTTCTTCCCAGGCGCGCTCCAAGGCTTCAAAATAATTATTTTTGTTGGTAACACCAGTTTTTTCAACCCTGGCATCGAGAATCGCCCACAAATTCTCGATGGGGTTGAGGTCTGGGCTTTGTGGAGGCCATTCCAGCGGTTTAATCCGACAAGACCGGAAAAAAGACTTGGTCTTCTTTCCAGTATGCTTCGGGTCGTTGTTCTAGAGAAATATGAATTTCTCTTCAAGGCCCGTCTGGATCAGCGAAACCTCCAGATTTTCCAGCAAGATGTTAATGTAGGAATCTGCCATCATTATTCCGTCGATTTTCACGAGGTTTTCTACTCCACTCCATGAAAAACACCCCCAGACCATCACATTTCCTCCTCCATGCTTCACCGTTCCTTGGATGTGGTGCTCTGCATCACACACGAGCCCGCCGCTCTCGGTTAGACAGCTCGAGCTTCAGGAGCGCCACATCCAAGGAACGGTGACGCATGGAAGTGTGATGTGATGAAATGTGATGGTCTGGGGGTGTTTTTCATGGAGTGGAGTAGGAAGCGTCGTGAAAATCGACGGAATAATGACGGCAGATTCCTACATTAACATCTTGCTGGAAAATCTGGAGGTTTCGCTGATCCAGACGGGCCTTGAAGAGAAATTCATATTTCTCTAGAACAACGACCCGAAGCATACTGGAAAGAAGACCAAGTCTTTCTTCCGGTCTTGTCGGATTAAACCGCTGGAATGGCCTCCACAAAGCCCAGACCTCAACCCCATCGAGAATTTGTGGGCGATTCTCGATGCTAGGGTTGAAAAAACTGGTGTTACCAACAAAAATAATTATTTTGAAGCCTTGGAGCGCGCCTGGGAAGAACTAGATCCACAACACCTACAAAACCTGGTGAAAAGCATGCCGAAGAGCCTCCAGCAAGTCCTTAAGGCCAAAGGAGGACACATTAACTATTAAATTGCTTTTTATTTTTCTTAAATCATCTTTTCTGGGGCCAAGAAGGAAGTGGGCACTTATTTTTGTCACTACTTTTTTTTCAATACAAATTGATTTTCTTTTTCTTTAAGTAAAATTCTTTTTTTAATCAAAATTTCGTAAGTGCAACTTTAAAAGAACATCAAAAATAAAATATCACAAAAGATTTAGGTGTGTTAACTTTAATTTGAACCAAATCAATGAGAGAAATTCGAAAACTGGTAAGGTGGGCACTTTATTTTGCCTCTCACTGTAACAGCTTTATAGAATACGATCCCATTCACAGAATCCGTCGACCACAACTCTTCAATACTCACTTTATTCGCGTGCATTCGGCCTGCGTTTATGAGAATTCTCAGCCACGCCTGAATCGTGGAGCGCGAAACTGGGCGAAAGCTTGTATCCCCTTGTGCAGCAGCTTCTCCATTAGTGAAAACAACGATCCTGTCCATCATTTCCTTGTCAAAAAACTCCATAAACGCATGTATGGGTGATGTAATACGTTCCAAACTAATGTTAAAACTTCTGTCACACTTGGATTCCGCCACTTTTACCGGGAAGTTACAAGGATGCTTTGTCGTCCACTTAAAATCTCCTACTCTATTTTCAAACTCGATTTCATCGTCATCATAAGCGAACGGATGCTCTTCTACACATTCTTCGTCACTATCTAAGTCACACTCGTTCAAATCTTCATCTGAATTTACGTTCACAATATCCGATTCAGATTCCAACGACATTTTTTCCTTTTGAAACTTTCGGAATTACATGCACGAGTCACACGGTGACTTCAACGGCTACGGGAAGGCAGAGGCCAACATGCGAGGATTTTCATGTGGAATTCGTAAGGATTGTACGTACCCAGGAAGAACATTTATCGTAAGGAGTAAATTTGGCACAACCGAACCGATCAACATACGAACTAATTGTGATTCCATTCACGATCATAAACGAAGATCACACAATGCAATCGGAAATGCGCTACGTATTCTATTGTTCGTGCTTCCGTTCGGAAAGTGATAAAAGAGAGTTGAGAGAGCACTCTCACGAACTAGCCTGGTGGTACAGTCATAATACAAGCATCGGTCATTTACATTTGAATTGCATGACGAGTTGGCAGACTAATAATTGTGACAGAGTGATCCATAGCTGTTTGATGAGTGTAGTAGATACTGTATATGTTGTTTGCACTTGCTGTGAATACCTTACAGATATGTTTGACTCATTTGATTCCTGGCGTGTGAATTCAGTTTACCTAAGAAGAGTGACCTGCTGGTATGCGACATTTGGCAGGACGTCATGTTGCAGTATTTGATACTCGAAACCATCAGAAAAAAGGGTCCGCCAGTACAAAGATATTATACTCTTCCCATACAAATTAGAAAATTGCTATGAGTTAAAGCTGTGGCTATGCGTATTTTGTAGAAAACTCATAACTGTTATCTTCTACAGGCTTCGTCGGGAAATCTCAGGATTTTCGGGAGTGATAAAAGAATAACGATCCTTTTCTTGTTAACGGAAATCGTGGAAATTATATGTAACAAATCATGAAGAAAGAACTACCACTTGACGTATTTTGTCCAAATTCCATATTTGTATAGAGTGGAAAAGAACATTTTTATTTGTGATAGATAACCTACTTATAAGAAATAAAAAGAGCATATTTGTATTCTGTATGAGCGCCAGAAACAATTTATAAAATTATTACGTTTGTACTCAAAAAAAATGCATGTTAATGAATTCGAAACAATAAAAAAAATCATAGTTGTGTTCTGCATAGCATAACAATAAAATGTTTTTGCTTTGGTCAAACGGTTGTCGAAAACATAAGTGGAGTCAATGAATCTTACACTTGTTTGAAAATCGCATTCATAAAATAAGAGAAAAGATATTTCACGGCAAGTCTAGAAGTAAATGAAATACAGTCGAAGCTTGTTATAACGACATAGCAAGGGACCGTCGTAATAGGGAATTGTCACTATAGAGAATAGTTATAACATCAAAATATTTTTCAAGGGACAGAAAAAATGTCGCTATAGAGAGCTTTTGTCGTTATAAACGTTGTCGTTATAACGAGCTTCGACTGTAATGTCATTCAAAAGGTTCTTTTTACAAAGGAAATTCTATCGATGAAAAATCATGAAGGAAGAACTGTCACACGGTGTACTTAGGATCGAAAACAAAAACGTTTCCTAATACAGAATTCGATGGAAACCATTAGGAGTTTCTGGATATGTCCAACATATCAATGACAATTTTCATACGGCAGGTGACCTACATATTTGAAGAGAGCTGTAGCATTATGCTATTTTGAATACAATGGAATTGACCCCCACCACATGATTCGGCGGTATACACCAGGGGTTCCGAGAGTGATGAAAGTGGCCATGTAAAGAGTAGCTCACTTGTGAGAAAACTGCATTTACTGTTTTTATGCCGATTGATAGCCTATGCAAGAGAAATCATGAAAAATGAGCAGTCGCATGATGCACTTTTGAGCAAAACCGGGATTGTCCCTTACTACAGGTTCCGCCGGGGTACCCCAGGGGTTCCAGAAGCGGCCAAAGTGGCCAATGACCATTTTACAGTAACAGGGCATTTGGTTTTGAGAAATCATAAAGAATGAGCTGTCACACGATCTGGTTTGGAATAAAATTGACAATGTCCTCTATGACGGGTTCCGCTGGGGCACCCCGGAGGTTCCGGAAGTGGCCAAACTGGTCCAAGACCCTTTTCGCAGTAATGAGACATCTCGTTATGAGAAATCATGAAAAATGAGCTATCACACGATGTGTTTTGGAATAAAATTGACAATGTCTTCTACTACGGGTTCCGCTAGGGCACCCCGGATGTTCCGGAAGTGGCCAAACTGGTTCAAGACCCTTTTAGCAGTAACGGGACATCTAGTTATGAGAAATCATGAAGAATGAGCTGTCGCAAGGCATATTTCTAGGTAAAAATGCAAGTGTCCGTATTTCTGGTTCCCCCGGGGCACTCCAGAGGTCCTCGGAACATCCGGAGGTTCTCTAGAAATTCAGAATATTCTCTGTTAGAATCACCATTGATAACGTTTCGATTTATAATAAGGGTTCCATGTGATTCCATAGAGAAAAAAATAGTTTTGATTGAAATACCCCAAATGGCTTAAGCTAGGTACCCCAAGGGAATCTGGAATAAATCCGGAACCATCCGCATTTCGGTCCATACCATCCGTTTGATCAAAACTAGAATAAAAACTGGCCCTTGTCTCCAATTTTCATAAAGATCGGTTGAAATTCACCAGAGTTATGAATTTTTCAATTTGAAAATTTGGTACCGAAATTACCTTGGCCTTTTGGGTGTTAATGATATTAGGTTGCATTTTTTTACATTCAGTTCTAATAGGCTTTTTTTGCACCATATGTAGAATTTTTCTATTTCATTGCGGAATACATTGATGTTTTCTTCATTTCTTATTTCCAGGAAGAGCTTCATGTCATCGGCATAAATTAACACTTTGAGTTTATTGAAAATGAAGGAAATGTCGTTTACATACATAATAAAAAGAAGAGGTCCCAAATGAGAGCCTTGAGGGACACCCGAAGTGACTTGAATTGGTTTTGATTTGTTTCCTTTTATCTTTAGTTATGATTTTCGAACGAAAAGACTTGTACGAGAAATCTGGGCATTTTTCACAAAGCTATGACCAAACGCAGGAATTAAAAAGTAGTACATCTTAAAAATTTCAGTGATTGAAATTTATAAAATTCTGTTATCAAAAATATTTATTTGAAAATCTTACACGAGTTGGAACATAGTTTTCCCGGCTTTTCTTTACGAATTTTCTCAACGGTGGAAAATTTTGTGGAAAACTTTTTCCAGTTAACATTTTTTTTTCTATTCCTTAGAAAATTTGCTTTCATTATCATAAAAAAAACTTTGTTTCTACGATGCTTCTTTGTTGAGTTATGATTTTTCAAAGAAAAGGCTCAAAATGGCACATTTGCACATTTTTTACGAAATTGGCCATAACTCAAAAACGAATTAAAAGTACATTTCAAAAATTTTAGCGATTAAAGCTTATGAAATTACTTTCTCAAATATATTTTTTTGAAAATTTTCCACGAGTTGGAGCATAGTTTTCCGGCTTTTCTTTACGAATTTTCTCAACGGAAAATTTTGTGGAAAACTTTTTCCAGTTATTTTTTTTATTCCTGAGAGAGATGCTATCATTTTCATAAAAAAACTTTGTTTCTATGATGCTTCGTTCTTGAGTTATGATTTTTCAAAGTAAGTAGTGTCAGGGGAAAACAAAAAAAAATCCAACTGAGTTTTCCGGAAAAATAGGCGACCTTGAATTTTTCTCAATTTTTTTTATTCATGTATTGATGAGCCCTGCCTGTGGAAAAAGTTTTATGAAAATCTGAGACCTTCGGCCCAAACCCATACGGAAATAAAAAAAATCCCCAGCTGGGTTACTGACCATTCAGCAAAGCGAATTTTGATTTGCTGTTTAATCAGCACTAGGTTATTTGTAATTATCGTGGGATTCCTTGCTGCTTTTCAGCGATTTCAGATCGCCAGCTTCCGGCAGATGAAAAATTTTAGGTAATAGGTAATAGGTAATTAGGTAATTGTCAAAGGTGTCATAGAAAAGAGTAGAAAATGCGAATGCGTTGCATGTCATAAACATTTATTTATGCAAAAAAATAAACACAATTGTCTGCGCTCTGGGGGAAAATGGATACCGTCTACCGTAACGGCAATGCTGTCACCTACAATTAAACATTTTGATGTTTATCAAACCATCAATATCATACTGAATGTTTAGTACTTACCAGGTAAAATTTTTTTAAGCTCCATGCTGATATTGTAAGTGAAACGAGTGGGAGAAATTTTTCTCTTGTTTAAAATTTATCGGGTGACAGATAAAACTGTTTGTTGATACGAGTTCAGCAATAATGTCTACAGGTTTACAGCAAAATTTCAAATAGATTGCTGATTATCAATCACGTGTCATATAAATTACTGAAAATCAGCAAAACTGATGGTGATGACAAGTATCCAGCAAGTTAGATTGCTGAATTCCAGTAAACAATTTCAGAAATGGTGTACCGTTTTGATTCATATTACGGACACTTAAGGCCTCAGTGAAGCATAACTCACAAAAAAAGTATGTAAAATAAATCACTAAGTATGATTCCTCCGCGTTATCGAACCTTCAAGCCTCTTAACTTTCGAATGGTGAGTGAAGATTTTGATTCCGAAACATGAATAATTTTAAATAAATAGAAATGTGTGGAATTTACATGATTCTTATTCCGGACGCTTCCCTACTTTTGCCTCATATTCCGGACACTGCGATTCGAATTCCGGACAGGTAAAACAAATCATGGATAGAAAAGTCAAATCATCAAATAAAATCGTTAATCCAAAAGAGAGACGCTTAAGGAAGTTGGGTAACATAAATTTTCATGGATATCTATGGAAAATGCTTGTGAAAACGAGCCTTGTAAGTGAGAACTTTTGAACAGCGAAAATTGAAACATTTCGTGTGAAATGTTTCCCATACAAAGTAGAGTGTCCGGAATTTGAAGCTGTCCGTAATATGAATCAAAACGGTATATCAGTAAAATAGTGTATTGCTGGAATGGTTTCAGCAAACGAAATTGCTGGAAGATTGATCGAAAATTTAGTGTGTACTGATTCTACTACAAATTTGGATAGATATTACTATATTATATTCCTCAAAATAACTTGAGCGAATTGTCTATAAATTGTCTCTGAGATTCCTCCATTGATTCTTGCAAGGACATTTAAAAACATTGTAATTTCACGCTGTTCTTCCAAACATTACTATGGGATTTTTTTTCCATACATTTCCTTAGAATTTATTCTGACATTATTCTATAAGTTCCACCTTACAATACTTTTATATTTATTAAATAGCTTACAGATTCGCTTTCAGATTCTGCATTCCAAGAAAGACACTGTTCATGATTTGTCTCGTGGCGTAGGGGTAACGCGTTTATCTAGTGAACAGGGAGTCGTGAGTTCGATTCTCCTCGAGAAGATGTGTAACTTTTTCGCAAATTTCACATCAATTTGTCAATTTAATCCAATTGCGAAGTATATGTAATGTTTAGTTTTACGGTAGATATCTTGTTGCTGAAATCGGATCACAAGAAAAATTTAAAAAAATGTCTCAAACTCACCCTTGTCGTATCAGCTTCCGATTGTTGTAGATAGCCCGCGGAGCACTGATCCACGTGTAAACGCCTCGTGCCTGCGGTTGTTCCGAAGGTTGATTACGACCACCATGTCGCTCCCATTTGGCACAGTGATCGGGAAAATTGGGCTCCAAGAGCTGACTCATGTCCCCTTTGCCCAGATTCGGTGGGGTACATTTCTTGGGCGCCGCTACGGGCGCAGGACATGTCGGCATACCAATGTGTCACTTTTTCACTTGTTTTCGCGGGAAAGCTCGACTAAAAGTGTTAGGCTCCTATTGCTTCGCAATGTGAAATAAAATTATTCTTTTGCAATGATTGTAGGAACAACAGCTATGGAAATAAAAAGGCGTTCATGTTTTAGCAGTGGCGTAGCTAAGGTTTTCAAGGTCCGGTGCGGAGCCAAATTTGGGAGCCCCAAATTTTCACTGATTGGTACTTGTATCCGTCCATTGGTGCATTTAGTTGTTAAAATGCCAATAACAAATAGAGGTAAGCCCATTGAAGCTTTCACACCACGTGGTCAAAATTTTGTTTTTATTGAATTCTAATTTTATATAAATAAAATATTGGACGTTGATTAGCATTTTAAAAATTTGTTACATTTGTATATGATCTTAGTTATAAAATGGCATATTTTGAGGTGAATTAGGGAATTGTTTCTACTTTGGTTGGTTTGCTGTCACCTTCAATCACATCACATTTATTTATTTGACACTGCCTTGAATTCCTTTGATATCCTACAGACTGTTCTTATTATCTAATATTCTTAATTCACTATGGATCGTTATAAACAAGATTAAAAATCTTTCCTCGTGCCACACAAATTTGTAGGAAATGTTTAACCACAACTAGCTACTGAACTAGCTGTTCAGACATGCTATTTGCTATTATTTTCACTTAATATGATTCCAAAAGTTTTGTCAACAAGATAGCTTAATTACTCATAATTAAAACAACATTACTAATTTTCAAAGGGTACCCTTGTTTCTGAATATTTTTATGCTTTAAGGCGAAGTAGGCCGTCATTGAAAGTCGCGTCGTTGATGATTGTTGCTAATTCAGCATACTTTACGCATGTAAGCGCGTACAGTGACACTTTTTCAAGTCAATGTAAACTATCAAGACTGAGTTTTATCACTTTAAAATGCAAGCTGAAAAGTCATCATTGTTGCCAAAACGAATGACGGGCTACTTAGCCTTAACTGTAGTAAATTTTTCGGATGAAAAAAAAAAGTTTTGGTTGAGTTTTTGATGGGTAAATTGAAGTATCAGTCCATGTTGCATGTTACCCCACACCAGGGGTAGCATGAAAAATGTATATTTTATATCAAACAAATTATTACTAACTAATGAGCATGATTGACCGCCCGCAATTGCTATTCCTTTATTGCAAGAACAGCTGTACTTACACAGGGAACCAACAGATGCTACTCAGGATCAGTAGCATCTTCAATGTGTAATAGGGTGCCAATGGAATGTATGGGAAAAATTTTGCCATCGAATTTCAAAAAAAGGTAGGGCTCAAAAGTTTTGTCTCCTCGAAAAAAGTTCCCATGCAAAATTTGAGCTCAATCGGACTTCATTAAGTGGACCCCCAAAGCGGTCAAAGTTTGGCTTTTTTGACCCATGAAAAATCTCCAAAGGGGGGGGTACATGAAATTTCCAAAATCGAAATTTTTTTTTTGATGCCAGATGTCTTAGAAATGCATGAAACGTCGAGATCTGGTGTTATTTGAAAAATTTTTTTTTTGAAAAAATCGACCTTTTGGGACTTAGTAAATTTTTGAGTTGGGGGAGTGAATTGAATTTGAAATGAACGATTTGAATTCAATTGCTGAGAAATTCAAGGCAATAGTATTGAAACATATCCTATATGATTGTTGGCCACTGAAAGCATATGTTATGTGATATTTCATTAGGGTGGTTCATTTACTTTCCATTAGGGTGGTCCTTTTTGTTAAAAAATAAAAAAAAATAAAAAATAGAATTTTAAT
Source organism: Aedes aegypti (assembly GCF_002204515.2). Classification (NCBI taxonomy): domain Eukaryota; kingdom Metazoa; phylum Arthropoda; class Insecta; order Diptera; family Culicidae; genus Aedes; species Aedes aegypti. The sequence goes on from NC_035108.1 coordinate 206,465,481, forward strand.
TGAATATTGAAGACAATAGTATTAGAACATCTCTCACATTATCGTCAGCCATTTTCTACATTTAATATGTGGTATTTTATTAGGGTGGTTCACTTATTTTCCATTACGGTGGGCCTTTCTGTCGAAAAATCATAATTTGAATGGGATATTAAAAACAATAGTATTTTATCACCTCTTTCATCATCGTAAGCCATTTCCTTCATTAGATTCGTGATATTTCATTGGGAAGGCTCACTTATATTCAATTACGGTGATTCTTAAAAAAAAAATTGAGTATTTGAATGGAATAGTAAATACAAGAGTAATTAAACATCTCCTATGTCATCGTAGGCCACTGTTAATGTATAATATGTGATATTTCATTGGGGCTATTGTCCTCAGTTTTGCATAAGGGTGATCATTTAATTTGTAAAATATTCTCAATAGATCTAACAAATCAACTTTGTTTGTATAGTTTTGAATCATGATTCTTCATTGGCATGCAACTCTTCGTTAAGCTATTTTCATTAAGGGTTTCTTTTGAATAGTTAAAATAAAACCTTCCAATCATCAGTGAATTCAGTGAAGCACAACTCTAACTGCCATAATCAAAATACAGATAAAAAAGGAATGAAATAATTTTTGACGTATACAAATTATGACAATAGCTTGATGGGCGACGATGAAGGGCAACAAAACTGTTTAGTTTATATTTTCAAAAGAGATTCTCAGCCTTGGTTCATTCCCGAAACAAAAGTACGTTGCCTTCTGCTTGCTATAGTACACGCGATTTGGTTGTGACAACGTAGGTAATTCAAGTTTCGACAATCAGTTCTCGTTTATTCTTCAAAGATGTAACAAAGTTCCTTCAAGAAATTTCGTCGGAATTTCATATGGATTTTTTCGTTAGAGTTTTCAACGGAATTTTCTTTGGAGTTTCCTTTTGAATTTTAATCGGAATTTTCTTCGAAATTCCTTTTAAAATTTTTTATTTGACTTTTCTACGAAATTTCCTTTTTTTTTCTACGGAATTTTTATCAAAATCGGAAATTTATCCTGAATTTGCTTCGGAATATCCTGTGGAATTTTCTTCGGTATCTTTAGAAGTGCCCTTTTGAATTTTCTGTGGTATTTCCTTCGAAATTTCCTATGAAGTGTCCTCCGGAATTTCATTCTGAACTTTTCATTGGAATTTTCTTCGAAATTCACTTCGGAGTTTCTTTTTGAGTTTCCTTCGAAATTTGCTTTGGAGTTTCCTTCCGAATTTCTTCTAGAGTTTGTTTCGGAATTTCCTGTGTTATTATCTTTGGAGCTTCCTTCAGAATTGTATTCGAAATATTATTTGGAATTTCTTTCGAAGCATTGGAATTTACTTTGGAAATTCCTTCGAAATTTTCTTTGGAGCTTTCTTCGGAATTTCATTTGGGATTTCTTTTGAACCTTTGAAATTTACTGCGGAATATTCTTAGAAATTTCCTTTACAATTTTCTTTGGAACTTCCACAGAGTTTTCTTGAGAATTTCCTTACAAATTTGCTTTGGATATTCCATAGAAAATTCCTTAGAAATTTTCTACGAAATATCCTTTTAACTTCCTTTTTTCATTGCAATTTGCTTCGGGATTTGCTTTGGAATTTTCTTTGGAATTTCCTTAGAAATTCCCTTTTGAATATGCTTTGGATATTTTTCAGAATTGTCGTCGGAATGTCCTTTGGAATGTGCTTCAGAATTTCTTTTGCAATTTTATTCATTTTTTTTAATTTTTATTTTCGGGATTTCCCTTGTATTTTCGAAAGATTCCATCGAAGTTTCCTTTGGAATTTCTTTTGGAGCTGTGATCTTTTCTTCGAAATTTCCTTAGAAATTCCTTTTTGAATTTCATTCGGAATTTGCTTTGAATTTTTTTATGGAATTTCCTATGGAGTTTTCGGAAATTCCTTTGGAATTTTCCACGGATTTTTCTTCGGAATTCCCTTGGGTTTTTTTTCGGAATTTCCTTTGGAATTTTCTACGCAATTTTCGTCAGAATTTCTTCTGAAATTTGCTTCGGAAATTCCGTTGGATTTTTTTTAGTTTCCTTCGGAATTAACTTTGGAATTTCCGTCGAAATTCCCTTAGGAGTATCCTTTAAAATTCCTTTGCAGTTTTCTTTGGGGCTACTTATCAAATTTTCTTCAGAATTTTCTTAGGAATTCCTTTATTACTTCCTTCAAAATTCTCTTTGAAATTTCTTTCGGAATTTCGTTTGAAGTTTACTTCCAAATTTGTTATAGAGTTTCCTCGGAATTTCCTTTGAAATAACCTTTGGAATTTCCTATGGAGATTTCGAAATTTTATTTAGAAGTATTGATTGGAATTTTTTCCTTTGGACTGTTTTCCGTTGAATTTTCGCGGAATTTACTTTGGAATTTCCTTCGTATTGTTTTTTCGGAATTTTCTTAGGAGTATCCTTTAAAATTTCTTTGTATTCTTCGGAACTTCATATCTCATTTACTTCAGAATTTCCTTTGGAATTTCTTCATGAATTTCTTTCAGTAAGTTGCTTCAGGAAATTATTTTGGATTTCTTTGGAATTACTTTCGGAATTTCCTTCTTCAGTTCTTCAAAAATTTTTTCGGCGTTTCCTTTGGAATTTCTTCTGGAATTGCCTTCGGAATTTCCTTTGGAATTCGCTTCGGAAGTTCCTTTGAAATTTCTTATGGAATTTCCTTTGCAATTTCTTTTAGAGCTGGCTTCGGAATTTCATTTGGAATTTTCTGCGCAATTTTCGTCCGAGTTTTCTTTGGAATTTGCTTCGGAACATCCTTCAAAAATCCATTCGGATTTATTTTTCTGGAATTTCCTTTTGAATTTGCTTTGGAATTTCTTTCGGGATTTGCTTTGGAATTTCATTTGGAGCTACCTTCGGGATTTGATTTGGAATTTTCTACGTTATTTTCGTCGAAATTTACTTTGCAATTTGCTTCGGAATTTCTTCTAGAGTTTTCTTCGGAATTCCTTTTGGAGTTTCATGCTAAATTTGATTCGGAATTTGATTTGGAATTTCTTTTGAAGCTTTGAAATTATTTCGGAATTTTCTTCGGAAATACCTCTATAATTTTCGTTTCCTCTGGAATTTTCTTCGGTATTTCCTTCGGAATTTTCTCTGGAATTTCCTTCGGAATTTTCTCTGCAATTTCCTTCGGAATATCCTCTGGAATTACCTTCGGAATTTCCTTTGGAATTTCCTTCGCAATTTCCTCTGGAATTTCATTCGGAAATTACTTTGGAATTTCCTTCCGTATTTCCCCTAGAATATTCTTCGAAATTATCTCTGGAATTTCTTTCAGGATTTTCTCTGGAATTTCCTTCAGAATTTTCTCTGGAATTTCTTTCAGAATTTCCTCTGGAATTTCCTTCGGAATTTCCTCTAGAATTTCCTGCGAAATTTCCTCTGGAATTTCCTGAGAAATTTCGTCTGGAATTTCCTTCGGAACTTTCTCTGGAATTTCTTTCGGAATTTCCACTGGAATTTCCTTCGTAATTCCCTCTGGAATTTCCGTTGGAATTTCCTTTGGAATTTCCTTCAGTATTTCCTCTAGAATTTCCTTCAGAATTTTCTGTAGAATTTCCTTTGGAATTCGCAAAACTAAATTGGAAAGGTCACGAGGCTCAATGCTTGATCTCTGAGATGAGTGCATCTGAAATCACGAAGTAGCAAGCGGATTTTGTATGAGACGAGGACTCCAAACTGGTTCAGCTTAGTAAAGTGTTGCATTCCGAATGAAAATCACGCAAAACTTTTCAAAAGACCTTTCTAACAATGAGAGGCTTTCTAGAAAACTCTTTTGTTGTTAACTAAGTTACCTTTACATTTTTCGTCGAACATTACGCAAATATTATGTAGTAGTCCACACCATAATCTTTCGGTCTGTAGATATTAAGGTTGAAATTTTTACAATGATACCATAATTAAGGAAAGTGGACGAGACTTTTTCGAGAAATCATGGTTTCAAACTATACGAAAAATGATGCACCCTAATGGAAAATAAGAGAAACACCCTAATGAAATATGTTAACAGTATCCTACGATGATGTAGCATATCAAATGGAACTAGAGGCGCATGAATTCAGAGGAATTTAAAGCCTCTCTAAACAAAAATATCACGAATCTAATGAAGGAAATGCCCTACGATGATGAAAGAGGTGATAAAATACTATTGTTTTTAATATCCCATTCAAATTATGATTTTTCGACAGAAAAGCCCACCCGAATGGAAAATAAGTGAACCACCCTAATAAAATACCACATATTAAATGTAGAAAATGGCTTACGATAATGTGAGAGATGTTCCAATACTATTGTCTTCAATATTCAATTAAAATTCTATTTTTTATTTTTTTTTTTATTTTTTAACAAAAAGGACCACTCTAATGCAAAGTAAATGAACCACCCTAATGAAATATCACATATCATATGCTTTCAGTGGCCAACAATCATATAGGATATGTTTCAATACTATTGCCTTGAATTTCTCAGCAATTGAATTCAAATCGTTCATTTCAAATTAAATTCACTCCCCCAACTCAAAAATTTACTAAGTCCCAAAAGGTCGATTTTTTCAAAAAAAATTTTTTCCAAATAACACCAGATCTCGACGTTTCATGCATTTCTAAGACATCTGGCATCAAAAAAAAATTTCGATTTCGGAAATTTCATGTACCCCCCCCTTTGGAGATTTTTCATGGGTCAAAAAAGCCAAACTTTGACCGCTTTGGGGGTCCACTTAATGAAGTCCGATTGAGCTCAAATTTTGCATGGGGACTTTTTTCGAGGAGACAAAACTTTTGAGCCCTACCTTTTTTTGAAATTCGAAAAATCGATTTTCATTGGCACCCTAATGTGTAAGTACTGGTGCTCTTATTATTATAACAAACAATACCGGCACCGGCTGCGTCCGAATGCAGGTCAATTTGGGAATGGGAGGGAAATGTTGACGTGTTACTTGCTTTATGGAAGCCGAGGAGTCCTCTGCACTTCCACAAGAAAACACTGGGAGTTTGGATATGGGAAAGGATTCGTTTTGGTAAACGATAGAGATGTAATTTTAAATAAATACATGAGCATATACACGGATGATCGATACCGATAGTGCGGTTACTATGCAAACCGGACACGATTCGAATTCCGTCGCTCGCCTACAAAGGAGCATGCAACAGATTCAATGGATCAAAAACTACTGACCGTCGATCCTTTTTTTCACCCGCACGCTTTGTTTACGTTATTTTTTTCTTCAGCACGACGCGAACCGGACATAATGGATCCGGATTCCGTCGCTTGCCCTCAAAGAAGCATGCAACAGATTGAAAAGATCAAACACTACTGACGCGTCGTTGCTTTTTTCACACGCCCACTTTGTTTTCTTTTTTTTTCCTTCAGCAAAACGCGAACCAGACACAATTGATCCGGATTCCGTTGCTTACCCTCGAAGAAGCATGCAACAGATTCAGCGGATCAAGATCAAACACTACTCGCTTTATCGTTAAGTCTCCATAAACTTTAAAAAATTGATGTTTTTCTAAAATTTTTGACATTTACTTGTACAATGTTTTGCTGAGATGAACATGCTTTCGGCAGATAATCCGTTAAAAAAGAGAAAGGAAAACATTGTGAAGTTTGCTTTGAATAAGGGGCGCTCAAATGGTTGTTCGCCAAGGGCGCCATGAGACCACGCTACGGCTCTGGATGTCGTCTGTCGTCTTGGACACTTTTCGTAGGTTGCAATTTACAAAGAAATAAAACTAAAGACGTCCGTTTTTTTTTTACTCATTCAATTAAACACAAGATTAAACTGTAACTAGTGACGGTATAGACCAGGTCTGTCCAACCTTTTTGAATCGCGGTCCAGAAAATCTGTTATGCTGTGGTCCAAATTTGTTTAGCGCGCAAGCAATTTCCCATATTTTTGAAAAATTGAACAAAACATTGAAATAATTTTCGTAGGGGCCTTCCTTAGCCGAGTGGTCAGAGTCCACGGCTACAAAGCAAAGCCATGCTGAAGGTGTCTAGGTTCGATTCCCGGTCGGTCCAGGATCTTTTCGGAATGGAAATTTCCTTGACTTCCCTGGGCATAGCGTATAATCGTACCTGTCACACGATATACGAATGCGAAAATGGCTACTTTGGCAAGAAAAGCTCTTAGTATAACTGTGGAAGTGCTCATAAGAACACTAAGCTGAGAAGCAGGCTCTGTCCCTGTGAGGACGTTAATCCCTCTACCGGCAGCTTATTTTTTTACCGCAATAGAAATATTCAAACCTTGATAACTTTTTTGTTTCTCGATATTTTTTGCAAACAAATTATTACTAACTAATTGCGAAAAAGCTCAAAAACTTATTATGCAGTTTGAAAGCGCACACAATTTTTATTTAGGACACACTAATCCAATTGAGAATCAAATTACCGTAATCCGGGGTACGGATAACATTGATCGAACACGCTCAAAAAAGCGTTCTGGAAAACGTAAACTGTCAAAAATACACCGTGAACTACCATCATTGGTCACAGATACATGATCTAGTTCACGGTGTATTTTTGCTTGTTGACGAGTTCACGTCTGCTGTTCACGGATACGAGAACGGTTTTTTTTCTGTGAAATAACTCATCTCGTAATAAGTACGTATCATCATTTATTGATAGAAATTTCCAAAGTACGAATGGCGCTTCTCGTTCTCATATTCATAAGCTAATAAAAAATAAGATTTTTGGGAAAATTGCATTTACTTCGTGATTGTATTTGTCAATTTTTAAAAAACAACGATTTCAATGGTTAAGGATGACACTGCTGAAGGTTCACGCCTCACATTAGTTTTGAAAGCGATATGAGCAAGGATAATGTAATTGTCACTTAAAATGGCATCGTCAAAAACGATTCCGTTGTCAACATTTGCAAAAGTTTGTTCATTTAGGCAACATTAACGAATTACTGTTAATAATGTAGACTTTCCGCGGTTTGATGTGTTTTCAATTTCAAAATAACTCAAAAAGTAAAAGACTTGTAAGCGTTTGGCCTTCATATTCGGCTTAAGAAGCTATGATTTAAGTGAGCAAAGACATTTTCAATATCACCGAACGTTGTATACATAAGTGATCAATCATCTAAATAAAAAATATTATATTAACGTAGTTCAAATCTCCAATAGCACATCGGCAAATACTATGACCGGATTGGTTGCTTTTCTCATAGTAATTCCCATATAAACATTGAAGGGCTTGCGCAGTCGCAGTTTTCATCCAAATGAGCTCAAATTTTGGGAGGACACTCAGAATTTGATCTAGAATCGAATGAGTGGTGTGGATTTTTTGATTTTTTTTATTGTTCGTTTAGTGTTCTTATGAGCACTTCCACAGTTATTAACTGAGAGCTTACTATGCCAATGATCATTTTTGCATGCGTATTTCGTGTGGCAGGTACGAAGATACTCTATGCCCTGGGAAGTCGAGAAAATTTCCAACCCGAAAAGATCCTCGACCGGTGGGATTCGAACCCACGACCCTCAGCTTGGTCTTGCTGAATAGCTGCGCGTTTACCGCTACGGCTATCTGGGCCCCCTACATGTCTACTTGAAGGTTTCAAATAAAGAGCTTTTGATATTTATGTGGGAATATTGAGCTTTAGCAGCATTAGGAGAAATCTTCCGTTTTTGCAAGTATGAAAAAATTACAAATTTTTTGCATTCCAGTGGGGGACGTAACGCCAGAAAGAAGAAGAAGAAGTAGACATGTTGTCACGATGAGAGGGGTTCCAATACATTGGGAAAATGAAGTTTAGTATCTAGAGCACATGCTAGATAAAAATTTAACTTTCAAAAATCACAGATAATTGTAACAAATTTGTAAAATGTTTTTATCCACTTATTAATAGAAAATCAAAATATTGTCTCAAAAAAAAAGAAGCTTGATCTTCGAACAAATTTTCAGGCCAGCCATGTTGTATGCTGTACCAATATGAACTATCTGTTGTAATACCAGAAAGAGAGATCTACAGAGGATTCAAAATAAAATCTTGAAAATGATTCTGATGTTCCCTCCCTAGTATAGTACTAATGAGTTACATAGAATATCCAATGTTGAAACATTGAAACAAATAAAATTGTTACTGACAAAAATCGTTGCAATCTTCTATTGCCTAGATTATTGCGTTATATATTTAGATCAAGTTTAGTTTAGTTAATTGAAAGCGTTTTTCCTTACAAACAGGTAAAATCAAATCACCTGTAAGAAATCTGAACTGCTACGGCAAATGAAATGATATATATTTTTAACAAAATCTTAATACAGGTCGGACTCGATTATCCGGAGTATCGATTTTTTTTTCACTCCGGATAATCGAATCCTCCGGATAATCGAATCGCTAAAAAAATATTCAAATTTGCGATAAAAGAACTTAAATATTACCTTTGTTTATTGTTTTATTAACATGATGCACTGGCGTCACCAGAAATTATTTCTAGGAACATTAGGAGTCTTGAGAAGAAAAATCAATTGTTGACTGGCATACACATAAAATCCCTTTTTCAAGCCCCTCTTCTCTTATTTACATCCAAAACTGCTAAACCATTAATATTGTATATTGCAATACTAATTTTCTCAAAATTATGCATAAAAACTGAAAAAAAAAAAACAAGAACATCAAAAATATATATTCCGGATAATCCCGGATAGTCGAGTCCGACCTGTATAAGCTGAATTTAGCTGTACCAATTTAGGATGACAGTTTTGTCTAACACAGTACACAGAACAAATGAATGATTATGAATCATATGACACTTACATATACAGTAATTAAAAAATAATAATCCTACCAACTAAGAGAAATTTTCAACACAATTTTGGGGCCTCTAGGAACACGGGGCTCGGTGCGGACCACACCCCCTAGCTACGCTACTGTGTTGTAGCACACTATTTAATTGTAGCACCGTGACTGCTCACTAGCCATTTATTTCCTTTTGCTGCACTTATAGACGCGGAATTTATTCCAAACCTTGGACTTGATATTACCGTGCCAATGGTGTCGTGAATTTATTTGCTTAGGAATTTGCAGAAGTTTTTCTTCCCTACGAAACGAGAAAACACAATTCTGGGGAAGGTGCACCGAGGACTTCCGCTAGTCATAAATAATTGTTGCACTTGAAATGAACAAAAATGAGCACTTGGAATCGCCTGTTTCGTCGCGGTTTTAATTCACAGGACGGGGGCGGGAAAAAGGGGGTGTGAGTAAAATGTCACAATTTGCATGCACGTAAGTAATCACCGATTCTTACAAAACACAATGGATAGTCACGGCAGGATTATAATTGAATCGTTTATTTAGTAACACGTATTTTTAGATATCCATTCACCAACAAAGTTTAAGCGTTTATAATGCTGTTCTCCGGGTTGCACGACGGAAGGCAAATTTGTGCGCCATTAATTCGAAAGTTTTCTGTTGAACATTTGTAGCACTAAAAACGATGATCTGAGGTTTTTGTTTTTCATGGAAATGGCACAAATATTGCTAAAAAGTATCATAAATTCTTTAAAAAAATGTATACTGAAAGAACGCGGGAACAAACTTTTCACGGTTTTGTTTGTAAACTGTTTATCGGGTTCCTTTATCGGACACCATGGAAACGAACTGGGGATGTGGGCGGAAATGTGTTTGCTCAGTTTTGCCCTAGAGTTTTCATTCATTCACACTCGCACTCAGGAGTGGCTCCTACAGACAGGTCTCCTATTAAGACGCTGCCACCCACTTTCCTTCCACTGTTTTTTTCAGTCGTTTTGTCTGTGTCAAAACAAGTTATGTTGTCTGTGCCTTGGGCTCATATTGACTCCAAATTCAAATTGTGATAAATAATGACACTCCACGGTACTGTCAGTTTGTGTGATATTGAGAAGTAGTTGGTGGACTCTATGTCACGATTCGGAAACAAATTAATAGGATCGAATCGAATTTTTGGCCGGTTTCATCTCCTCTTCCTCCGTATTTGGACAACGGTAATGTAAATCAGAGCTGTCCAATATACGGTTCGCGGGTTGCATCCGGCCAGCGTCATCATTTTGTGCGGCCCGTGAAGAGGCCCACACTGATACAAATCCACACGTTTGATCTGTGTGTTTAAAATTATGGATCGATCCATGAACATCCATGATTTTCTTGCAAATTCGTGTGTGTTACACATTCCATTCTTTAGTTTTGTTTTAAAGACAAATTCAATATCCGACAACAAAGATTCGATTCCTCTACAATGGGTAAAAAATACTCATCCATTGACAGAAATCGGTTTTACCCGTTTAGAGTAACCGTGTTTACTCTTCAAATTGTGGAGAGGCCACTTCTAGCGGAAATGGGTGAATTTTTACCCATTAAAGGGTATTCACAACATACCGTGTAGGGACAATTCAAATATGACGTCCATCGTTTTTTGAGATTTCTAGACCCCCCTACCCACTTTGTCACACTTTTTCCAATACTTTCTACACGTACTGTCACACTTACGTAGACCCCCTCCGCCAATGATGGACGTCATTTTTGGATGGTCCCTCATGGTTATTTTGTGTCATGATTATCATGTTCAAGTTGGCCGATTCATTGATTTGCGCATGGATGAAACGAGAAAACTTGTGCTGATCAACTGTGGGCAAGAGCAAAGCAGTTAAAATTCAATTACGTTTGAATTTACATGTCTAAACATCTCTTGATGAAGTGTAATTATAAAACGCGATATAAATTTAGGTTCATTTTCGTGCTCCAAATATGTGCATAAAAATAAACTTAATTTTACATTATTGTTTTAACTGTGTGGTTCTCTAGATTTGTGCTCTTGAAATTCGGAGGTTTTGCTTCGATGCATCTTCATCTTAAAAGAAATTTCTGTAGGAATTCATGAATGAACCTTCACACCTAGTTTATTTTCGTGAACTAGGCTGTGTTTTTCGGTTTTTCAATTTCAACCAATAATTGTCAAATTGCTAAGTAACGAAGCACGATTTACTTATACTCCGAGATCTTATGAAATTCGTTTGTCGACTACTCGGCTGTGCATGTCATTGCGGGCTGTTGATAAAACCTTCGAACAATTTCTGGCGAGATGTTTTTAAAAAGCCTGATTGTTTGGTAGACTCTATAATAGAGTGGTTCAAAAAATCGTTTTTGCTCCACACCGCTCATTCGATTCTAGATCAAATTCAGAGTGTCCTCCCAAAATTTGAGCTTAAGGGGGGTCCGTAGCCTTGAGGTTACGCTTTCGCTTCATAAGCGGAAGGTCATGGATTCAATTCCAGCCCCTCCAAAAATACCCGTCCAGCCACCAGAAGACGCCGCACGGAGGACCGTGCATAGGGGAGCACATCCATCCGTCAGTATCAGATGGTGACTGAGACAAATTGACCCACTTCGCAGGCAGCTAGCCTCAAACGACTCAGGAACACGGCAAAACGAACCACCGCAAGAGCAATGGACTATGGCTTATGGAAATCGATTGGACCAGGGATGCCAGGTGATTTTTTCCAATGTCTTCCAATTGCATGGAAAAATGTCTTCCAATGTCTTCCACTTTAAACTTTTCAATTATCATTGTAACTTAAACGGTGGTCCATTTTTTGGTCCAAATTTATTCAAATATGTCAACATTAATTAGACAAGTAAAAATAAACCAAACCGCCCACACATGCACCGGTGTTGTATTTTTCCTGATCAATTTAAAACGTGATCACACAAACAAACATGTTGGTGATGCTTGAAAAAAGCGAAATTCAAGCTGAATCCCATGAGAAAATTTCTGCAGAAATTCAAGTAAGAACCACCGGAGGAATGCGCATTTAAATATACCGCGAAATTTACAAAGGATTACCTGGCAAAGTTCATTCATTCTGAAATTTCTGGCGGACTTAGGAAGTTTTTGGCGTTTTGCATATTGGAACTCCTGGTGGAACTTGTCGTTTTCCGGAAAAACTATGACGTAGGAGATGGACTTAGGAATTCTTGATGGAACTCCGATAAGAGTTTTTGAGGAAACTCTCGGGAACGGAATCCTTTTTGGAGTTTTGGAGGATCTCCTAGAGGAATTTATGGAAAACTCCCGGGGGGATTGTGGCAAATTCCTAGAAGTATTCCTGTAGGAGGCGGGATACCTGCACGAGCTTCGGTAGAATTTTTGGTGGAGCTGCCAGTGGTATTATTGGAGCACTCGCAGAAAAATTCCTGAATGAAGTATGGTGAAGTTCCTGGAGGAACTCCAGAAAAAAGTCGGGAGAAACTCCGGATGAGTTTTTTTGAAAGGAACTTCTTAGGATTTTCCGGTTGAGCTCCTTAGGAATTCCCGAAGGAATTTCAAAGCAGTAGCTGGATGAAACTCCAAAGAAATTCCCGGAAGAATTTCGAGGCATTTGCACCGGAGCTCCGAAGGAATTCCAGGCGGAGTTCTGAACGAAATCCCAGGACGTATAGCTTTCTGAAATTTCCCCTAAGGAATTCATGGATTAAATAACCGAGAAGAGTTCTTGGGGGATATCTACGGAGGAATCTTTTAAAATTCCCGATGGAAATCCCCGGAGTAATTCTGGAGAAAATGCCGGAAAAAAAAATCTTAATAAAATTTCCAGACGAATTCCTGGACGAAATCCTCGAAAGTATTACTGTTGGAAAGCCCCTGAGGAATCCTTGGAGAAGTCACCGGAGAGGTTCTTGGGTATAACTCCGGAGAAATCTTTGAAATCTCCGGAAGAATTTCTAGACGAAGCCCTAGAGGAATTGCTATTGGAATTCCCCTGAGAAATTCCTGGCGAATATCCCCGTAGAAGTGCTTGAGGAGTTCCCCGGAGAATCGTTGAAATATCCGGGAGGAATTCTTGGAGGACATCTCCAGAGAAATTCCTAGTGTACATCCCCAGCGCAATTCATGGAGAAAAACTCCGGATGAATTCTCTGAAAACATCCCTGACGAAAATCCCCGGAGGAGTTTCTCAATGAAATCCCCGAAGGAAATCTCCGAAAGAATTTCTGGACGAAATCCCCAGAAGAATTCTTGGAGAAAATCCCCGAGGTGTTCTGGGGGAAATCCCTGGAGGAATTATTAAGACAAAATCCCTGAATGTATTCCTGGAGGAAATACCGAAGGACTTCTTGGGGGAAAACCCCGGAGAAATTCGTGGAAATAATCCTCAGAGGAAATCTTGAACGAAGTTCTAGGAGAAAAGTCTCTGGAGGAAATTCTCTTAAGAATACCTGTAGAAAATCCCCAGCCTGTGTTGGTAGCAAAGCAAATTCGATGAATTTCAATATTTGTCATCATAGAAACTCCAGATAAATGGCGGTAATTTATTGCAGGGGGTTTCTGTCCTCTTTACATTAATCTCTGAAAGCTTCTGGAAAAAAAACTCTTCAGATAAAGGAAAAGCACTAATTTTCGACCCATAAGAAATCTGTGCCAATTTCGGGTTTCCATAAAACCAAAATTATAGAATGGGTCGAAAATTGGTGCTCTTCCCCCTAATTGTTTAAATCTGAGTATCTGCGTATTGTAGAATCAATGATTTTTATCATTATGAATGACACTTCCGAAGTTCATGTCTGACATGAGTTCTGCGAATGGTATGAGCAATGAAAATGCAGTTGTTACTAAAAGTGCATCACCGAAACGATTCCGTTGTCAAATCTGTCATAAGTTTATTCAATTAAGCAACATTATCGAAATACTATTAAGAATGCAGAATTTCCTAGGAAATTGCTATCTTTAGGCGGTATTCCGCATTTCAAAGTGTTTTATTTTTTAAATATTGAGATTTTGCCCCTAATAGACTCACACCTAAATAATTTGTCACACCAAAAAATATCTCCCACCATGTTGCCATATATTGGATCGCGTCGTAGCTAACAAAACCAACAAGTAACACACATGTAACGTATTATGTGGATTGTACATTGAATGCAAGATGCTTGCTTCTATTGAAAGTGCCATATAAACTGACGTGGAGTATTTATTTTCCACGTGAAAATGTCACGAGAATCTATTCCTCAACTAACGAACAATAACTGTGCAATAACTCAAAAAGTAAATGTACTTGTAAGCGTTTGGTCTTTATATTCGGCTTCAGGGGCCATGATTTATGTAATTAACGACATTTTCAATATTAACGAAAGTGTTTACATGGTTGATCAATGTTACTCCATATCAGCTAAATCAAGAAATCACTTAAAACATTTATTTAAACATACTTAAAACTTTCAAAATCCAAAATACACTATAAAGTCACGAGCGGTGGGTGCCACCAGTACTTGTTTAAAATATAAACTTGTGGACATTTGCCATTTTTATATGAAAAATTGAAGAAATATTCCAAAAACTGATCAATGCTACCCGGATTACGGTAATATTTGAATTCATTACTTGAATATTTTGACAAATATCTGCAAGAGTTTATCGAAGAAACTCTGGAAGAATTCTTGATATCTAAGAAATCAATGGAGTATTCCCGATGCCAATTCGGAGAGAGATAGATAAAGTTGAAGTAGACGTGCAAAAATCTAATAGAAGCGTTTCTGTAATTTTTCAACTCACATGTTTTTATAATTAGAATTGTTTTAAAATGCCAATAATTTATAATTGTCTTCCAAATGTCCTCACAAATTTCGAAAAGTCTTCAAAAATCTTCCGTCTTCAAATGTCTTCTACACCACTCAAATGTCTTCCAACCTGGCATCCCTGATCGGACCAACAGCAGAGCACTCTCCTACCTGCTCGGTGTGAGAGCAAAGAGCAGAAGAGAGTGAAAGCAGATGTAAATATAGATAGTTAAAAAATAGAACTGTATCGGTAATGAAGATACAGAGATAAACTGATTCCGGCACAGTAGTGGCTCACGAGCGAACCAGTGCTAAAAAAAAAAAAAAAAAAAAAAAAAAAAAAAAAAAAAAAAAAAAAAAAAAAAAAAAAAAAAAAAAAATATGAGCCATTGGATGAAAACTGAGACTGACAAGCCCCTTTGAAGTTATACTGAAATTATAGGGATAGCAAACAATTCATTCATCGTCATGGTTTGCCCATGTGCCTTGAGGATTTAGAACTGTGTTGACTGTGGAGATACATTTATAGTTTACAAACTTTGCCGAAGACCGTTTTTAAATCGGATGCACCAAGTAAGTTTGTTATTGACTTTTGAATGAATGTAATACTTTGACTATAATATGGCTGTTCTGCAGGCCAATCACTGGGGTATATCTGCAGTAAAACATAGTAGCCATGATTGTGGTTGCTATCTTTCGCGCCAGGTGCAGGCAATGTTGCCTGTTCAGAAGTTAAATGAGCACTGCTGAAGAATTTGTGACTGGATATAAATCAATAACTAATTACTGAGGCGTTTGGATTGAAAACGGTCTTCGGCAAAAGTTGTAGCTGATAAATGTATCTCACAGTATAAACGTTAGCTCTAATCCCCAAGAGCACATGGACAAACACTATGACCGATTGAATGAATTGGTTGCTTTTCCATTAGTAATTCCCATATAAACTTCAAAGGCTTGTGCAGTTCTCAGTTTTCATCCAAATGAGCTCAAATTTTGGGAGCACACTCCAAAATTTGATCTAGAATCGACTGAGCGGTTGTGGAGCAAAAACGATTTTTTTGAACCACTTACTCTATAAGTCTTAATAATCTATCACTTGACGTAACTATTGTATAAATAAGAGTGGCTGGAGACAATCTTTGAAGAATTCAAACATAAGATTCACGTAGTAAAATTGTTCTATTGTACAGAGAAGAGAAGGCTCCCTCTTGCTACACCCATGCGTGCATGTCATCGAACATCATCATCAGTATTAATATAAACGGGGTCAAACATGACGAAGGGACATAGGCTGACCAATCGGGTCAAAAAGCTGACAAAATCGGGGGTAGACAAAATCGGGGGCAGACAAAATCGGGGTCAGTACTGTATTTCATATATTGAATAGCAAAGCATTGCGAACGAGATTACCAGTCCATAATAATCAACCGCTATGGCTTATATCATGTCACGTGTAGCGGGTCCAAAATCCCGGAACATTTTGAAAGAAAAACGGGAGGGGAAATGAAAATGACGCCACGCATATCGTCATTTTTATTCCCCTCCCGTTTTTCTTTCAAATGTTCAGTGATTTGCGTTGCATTGCAAAGAAACTTGTGTGCAATTTTGATGTTCCACTTGCACAAGAAAACAACATTAGATGGCAGCTATGCTACCACATGTTGCGCTGTTGGCAGGAAAGATATCACTTGTATGGTTTAAAAGATACACGGTACGAAATTTCTACTCTGAATAGAGCAAAATTCGATTTAATTCGGCTCTGGCAAATACCGAGTTTTGCCAAATTATTGTTTTTAATTTTGGTCCTTAATCATTTTAGCCTATAAAGTTGAAGGAAAATAACTTTGTAAAACAAAGTTTAACAAAATCGGGCTATACTGGACCAAATGTGTAATATTTAACATATCCATGCATGTAATTTTAACATATCCTGGAAAATGGATTTTGCGCTGATTTCTGATTTATTTATTTATTTATTTATTTATTTATTTATTAACAAAAATTTAGAAAAGAGGGAAAAACCCCTTTGAGTGATATTCTTTGAAATCTTTCTCAAAGAGGCACAAAACCTCTTTATCTTTTCATATAACATTATAACAAAAAAAAAAAATAAAACTAAAGGCTCATAATAATATATGAAATCTCATTCAAAAAACTATATAAAAGTTTAAGTATTTGATAACATTTCGTACCCAATATATCCCGAATAGATACTGGTATTGAATGTCCGTAATTTATTAAAGAGTTAAATAATGTATTCCTTGGCAAAATAAACCTGGAACATTGAAGAACAATATGATCAATGTCTTCATAAGATTCACCACATTCACATATATTAGAATCCACAATATTGATTTATTTACTTCATTATACACAGAATTCAACAAAGGAACATGTTTCAGATTGTGTTGGAATCGCCTTATTTCACGTGAATATGTGGAATAATTCAAACGCTGAAGTTACACCGAATGGAGTAAGATTTGCTCAAATCCTGCCTTTCTGGACCAACACATTTTGAAATAACTTTCCTATGATGATTTCTTTTGCGTTTTCGTAAAGTATTAAGATACTTCGCAATTTTAGGCATCTCTTGACATGAACTGTGTGGAAACTTTCCTAAATCGATTTTTTAGGCTGTGTTAAAATTACGGTTTAACTAAATTTGAAGTTTAACCAGATGTTGAAGTGTTCGTTTGTGACATTCACTCTTAAGAAAAAGCTACACAGCTCAATCGGGGATGTTCGATATTGCCAATCATTATAAATGCCATAAAATGCAAGAAAAAGAAGAAAAAAAAAACAGCACAGGAATATGTTTTTTAGTATGTGTAAAATTCCACCAATTTTGTGTTGGTCCAGAAGAGGCCTGATCCACACTCATTTCTGTGTAATTTTTTTTAAGCGTGTTTGTTTTGATTCATCATCGTTTTTGTAAATGCACGATGATTTTAATTTAGTCGAAAATAATGTTTACGCGCTTTTTCACACAACAGATGGCAGTAGTGTTACTGAATAGCGTGTCGTCTGCAAAAATGTATGGGCAAAATGAAGAGTCGATCACAGGGGCCGGCATGATGGCCATATTTTGTTGCCTCTTATCGAACGCAAGCAGTGCTCACAATGCATTTACGCTATAGAGAATGCAGCTGGTGTGAATGTGGAAAATGAACCTAGGCACACAAAAATCTACAATATATGTTCGTTATTATTTTTCATTCCAGAGTAAGTTTCGTTCTATTATCGTGAAAGCACATGAAGTGTGTTTTCCTTCTTGCGTGTCGATTTTCATAATCAGGAAGAACAATTAGGCTGATACAAATATTAATTTTCTTTTATGTCTCCCCCCCCTTTCAAAAATCCCGAAAAATTTTGAAGGGAGAAAAAAAAGATTCCTCAGTTTTTGACATCAGTTAGGTTTTTTCAATTTTGAAAGTTAAAACAACTAAAATAATTAACCAGAGGACGTTTGATAAAAGTTAACAATTATCGTTTAAAATAAAAATTCGAAAAAATAACTTTTTTTTTCCTTCTTATTATTTTGTTCCTTATTTATTTTTATCCCCCCCCTCGTACCTTCCAAGTGGTCTCGGACATAAAAGAAAATTTAATATTTGTATCAGCTTATCACGATTGATAACATTCGCATCATAAGTTTCCAACACATACCGATGCAAGGGATCGATGCTAAATGCCATTGCTAACGCGGATAAAACACTTATAAGAAACCGAAGACTTGCAATGCACATTCTCACATACCAGCTCTGCGCAGTTTTTGTCTTGTTTGGCGCATTTTGTCCATTTTCACTCATACGGAAGGTAAACATTCAACAAATATATGAGTGTGCGTGAGAATTGCAACTGGGATATAAATTTATGCTCCCGATAAGAAGGCACAACAAGACCTGTCAAATACCATATTGAAAAACTATGATGTCATCCCTCTGGTCGATCATCTTTTTCCTTTTAACCATCTTTGCTCGCGTGCAAAATAACTTGTAACACAACTTGTATACTCTGCTTGCATTAGAAAACAACGCTAGGTGGCTATGTTGCTCGAAATGATTGCGCTATCAGCAGCAAGATGTCACTATAGCGCAGCTTAATTATTGTACACAAGATGGCCATACTGCTTCATTTAATGACAGCATTTTATTAGAAGAGCGATCGAGACAGCATCCGAACATAATTTATTAAATTCTCCTTGTCTGGCGCGGGAAATGTTATCTTCAAGGATGTAATTTCTATGTAAGATCGTTGGTTGCAGCGTCGGAACCACCGTTGGTTGCTTCCTAGGGAGTGCATCTGCCCAAGTGCATCATTAATTTTACAAAGTAAATACTCTCCGGTGACTGGGAAGGAATCTGTAAGCACTTGTAAGTTTACATTATCAATGCTCGATGAACTACCAATTCCAGCAATAGCATTTCTCATTGTGTAATACGAGATTCAGTGAAAAAACGTTACAGCAGTGTGTTATCTGACCTTCATCATTACCGAAGCAGTTGCAAACATTATCTATGCTATCATTGATTTGTTGAACACTGTCAACGAAATAATTGTTAAACTTTTAACAAATTACTTGATCGTTATCGACATCGACATCATCAAAGCTAATTCTACTTGCTGGTTTCTCTTCATTCTTCCACAGCGATTTCAATGTTTTCCATATTTGTTTGCTATTTGATCTATTTTGTTCATTTTTTTTCTATGTGATTTCTGCTTTTGCTCTTCTAATCAAGGATGGAAATCTAGTGATCATGACAAAATCCATGATGCCTCGCGTTGTTCTTTATCCTGCGATCATAGCAACAACGATTAACTCTTTGTCGTCAAATTATCACAACAAACTACGCTCCGCGAATAATGCATCGTGTTGCACGTGTGCTAGCGATTAACTGTTTCGCGAAAAAAAGTTTGATTATTTCGAGGATTTTTCCACTTTTACTTAATGATCTACCTCCATATATGCTGTTTGTGATTCTAAAACCATTCGGACATTGGTTGAGCGATAACTAATAGCGCGACTGCGGCATGATTCAAGCTGATCGCTACTTGTAACAACATCCGATAAACTCTTTGTCCCACGACTCACAGTGCATCGGATACTTCATATATCAGCTCTAAGCACGCGTAATGAAGTGTAGAAATCATGCTGCTGCGAGAGTAACGGCCCTCTTAGATTATTCCAATACTGTGTTGTTGATCACTAGAGCCGATTTTTTCCATCCTTGCTTCTAATAGAATATGTACTAAACTAAATAGTTTTTCCAATAACTCCTTAGAAAAGCTAGTTTTCAAAATTAAACATTGTATTTTGCAAAAAAAATCCTCATTTTTTGAACAAATTGTATGTTGGTACTATACTATTCAACTATTCTATTCTATTAGGTCCAATTTAGCTGAGATACAATCCATTTACCCCCTGCAAAAAAGTAAAGTAATAACCGTGTTGAAAGTTGGTTTAGGTTACTAAAGAATATATCTAAAATAGAGAGCTAAATTGTGAGTATTAACAGAATACTAAAGTAAAAATTTCACTCTTTATTGTCGTTTTACTAAAAAATCTCATACTTTTAAAAACATGAGCGTATATTTACTGAGCTGCAGCAATTTGTAGACGTTTTTTTTTTTTCAAAATATTTCGATCGATCATCTCAGAATAATATATAATGAAGATAATACATAGAAAATAAATTCGATTTGATTACAGCAGTGTAGCCAATTATGATGATTTTCATTCTTCTTTTAAATTTCTTTTAGAAGTCATGCATTTGTTTCTCGTCTGTGCTTTAAATATGATGGAGACTAACATTTAATATGCAACTCATTAAAAGCGTATGTTATTTTTTCATATAGAGGCTATACTAATACTTCTGTCAGGACGTACTATAATCTTAAAATTCTACTCATTTCAATTATATTTAATTTGAAAATATTTTTCTCTACAAAAATCGGTGAAAATGGTATTTAAGAATCATGAAAACTGTTGCACAAAAAATTACTTAATTTTTTCCAGGAGGCTCTTTATTAATGATGTTTTTGAAGAACAAACCTTTTTGAAAAAAAAAAAATAGATTGTAAAATTATTCAACCATTTAAAATGAACATTCCTTAAACAAAAATTATGTTGCGTCTTCTGTTATTGTGTAGTTTCCATTGTGCTTTGAAAATTTTGACTCGAGATGTCATTTCAGGACTCTATGCCACTACTATGCCACTACACTAATGGCGTAAGGCATTGCCCCGAAAGCATAGGGAAACTCTTCTAATCACATCACACAAAATTCAACCATTTCTAAACCCCTCCTCATTTTTTATGTGACACAGCAAGAGCATGGGATTAAAAAAAATGTGTGGATCGTCACCCTTCCCTAAAACACCCCCATTTGGGCGATTCAAAATGTAAAAATGTTTGAAAATCCAATTTCTCATATTTTGCTTATCATCCTTACCATAAAAATAGTTTTCTGAGAAATTTTCAGCTTTCTAGGTGATGATTTAAAGGTGGCATACAGACGATGTATGTTTATATGGAAACTATCGAAGAAATTTGCTTAAGAGTGCAATTTAATCCGACGAATATAAGAGGCGATATTCATGAGTATATCTGCTATTATTAAGCTTGATATGGGATTAAAACCCTGTAAGCATCTACAAAAAATCCCAAACAAAATTAGCTAAAATGGGATTTGTTTCTTCAGCAACATCTTTCATTATTGTTTGAAGGATTTGTTTTCACTATGGGATGATAAGTTAGTAGGTACTTACATTACAGTACTAACGTGCTTGGAACATTTTTCAAAATTTATTCATAGTAATTTTCATATAAACCTGAATTTTCTTTGGGCCACCTTCAAGTCACTACTGAAATAGCTGAAAATTTTACAGTACACTATCTTTATGGTAAGGATTGTAAAGAAGATATGAGAGATTGCATTTTCAAACATTTTTAAATTATGAATCATCCTACCCCCACCTCACGAAAAATTGAACTTAATTTATATCCTTAACATTTTAAGGTTGATGTGAATTAGAAGTTCAGCAGTTATGGTATCTGCTGAACTTCTAATTCATAATTTGTATGATTATAAACATTGAATTGTTCTATAATTTATCTCTAAAATGTGTCAAGCAAAATTTCAATGAATTTGCATGATCATGATCGTGACTTTTGGTAATATTTTAGCAAACGACTCGAAATTTGTTCAATTAAATAATCTCGGCTTCCGGATCTGATAACTGGATTGCTATGAAGAACAGCCTGTTTCAAAAAGAAGGAAAAACATGTGTCACGAAAGCAATTGAGTTATCAAAATCATTATAAGTTCAGGTGTCCAAAAAGACACCACCGACCCATGGATCTTAAAAATGATGGTTTTGCAATGATAGAAATGAATGGCGAGTTTACGGCATACAAACGGGATACTCTTGAAAGTTTAAAACAAACCCCAGTTTCAAAACAGGATGGGAAAGTCTTGAAAACACGTTTCTACGTTACTGACTTAACTGAAAACATGCATGCATCAAGATAGTTTTGAATGATAGAAACCCAATATGTACTTTGTGGAGTTACCTAGTAAATTTTATATTTCTGGCTCTGGATTGAAGCTAAATATAAAAAAATCTATAGTTGAATTACGATTCCAAAGTGTATGTAGATTTTTTGACAATTATGACGTCGTCCAAAAATGGGTTTCCTTGATGCTGGTAATGTTCTGGTGATGCTGTTGGGTCGTGTCAACCAAAGTCAAAACAAAAGGCATAACATCGTGCACGAGAAGCTGGGACTTCAACTGCAACATTTGCACTCGTTTCTTTCTTTTTTCTCCATTCTGTTGCGCGCAATCGGTTTGGTGTACAGATTTACTGCTCATTCAGAACAACAGCATCCCAGGAGAGGCAACGTGTTTCCTTGTTATGACTAAAAGCAGCATAAAACACATGATATTGTAATTCGGTAGCAAAAAGCAATTGTTGTACAGTTTGCCATATTTTCTCCACCCATGAACATAGGCGTACCACATTACGTAAAAGAATGATTGAAAATGGTCAAAATTATTTGTGTGTTCATTGGACTATTATTCATGGTCATCATGTGGTTATTATGTGCTCAGAATTGCCATATTCACTAAAATTTCCATTCTAAGATTCTATATCTTTCATATAAAGCTAAAAGAAAGAAAATAATTCAAAAATTGATTTTTGAGAGCGTTTTAAACTGAGGGTGGTTGTTAGGTACAGTTGATCTGGCCATACTGGAGTTCCACGAGCGGCCAAACAAGCTCAACCTCACAAATCTACTCACTTCTAACTTCTAACTAACTTACGCAGTAGATGACGCATCAAATCAATGTCTGCCGAAGCACACTTCTTTATGATATTTGCTACTGCATATTGGATGGAGCAAAAATGAACATTTTCAGTTTTTTTTTTTTTTTTAAATCTTTATTTGAGTGTATTTTAACGCACGAGGGCTAGTTCTACACTAGAACATTTTCAGGTAAAGCAGAACAAAATGTTGAGTAACATTGTAAAATATTTTAAACTCAATCCAATTTATTTCATATCATTCAAAAAGGCGTAAGAACTCCATATCTTTAAGGAAAACATTACAATGAATAAAAATTACTTTAAAAAGTATACGATAAACTAGATTACAATATTTCATTCACACATTCAAAGAGAAAACCTCTCGCCTTAAGATTAAACTTGTCGCATCTAAATGGTCCTCGTCGTAGGGGTGATAAAAAAAACAAAAAGAAAAAAACAGACAGTAAATTTTTTCCAAAGTAAAATGAATGGACAGATACTCACCCTCCTGGATAATACTGGGCTACCATATTGGGCTCCACAGATTTGGTTTGGCTACTCTGAAGTTTTTGTTTGAAGGTCGTAGAAGAAGAGTTGAAATCGAAGAAGGTTTATAACTCGTTGAAGCTTGCGGACATGAACCGGATAGGATCATACAGCCCTTATTCGGTATTCCTGGAGTCCATCCGTAGGAATTCACGCCTTCGAAGAATTCGCTCTGGCGCTTAGACATTTAGTTGTGAAAGAATTGCAGATGAATCAGTCTCTCCCAACAAATTTTTTGCTACAAAGACGGCTTGTGCATGTTTCCTTCATTGGCTCAAAGTCTGCATTCCCAAAAGGTTACAACGGTCCTCATATCGTGGCAGGTTTAATGGGTCGCGCCATGAAAGATCACGTAACCCGAATAAAAACGTATCATTCAGTGAATGGAATAAACCATTAATGTACAATATAACGTATTGGATACAATACAGCGTATTGTAATTGAATGTCGAAGCAACATTATTATTGTTTGGATATACAATTCAAAAACATTATAATATACTGTAACAGAACACTGTATTGTTTCAATTGATTTTATACCTTACAATTTTGGTCAAATTCCTATTTTCGCGTAAAACAACTGTTGCTTTTTTCTATGTAGCTTTGCTGAAAGAAGTAAACTAAACAAGTTCAGAAAGCAAGAAATGTTGGGTGAAAAATATTCAAAACGTAAAAATAAGTAGTTTTTTAGAAGTCACTTGACATTAGCTGTAACGACGATTGCAACCATGATAAATATCTGTACTTTTATAAAGTTAAAATTATTTTGCTACTTTTGGCACGAATATCCGGTAAGTTGGAGGACAATCCATACAAAATACAAATTCTATACTTTTCACCTCTAATTGAAATACAGTTCGTTGAATTGTTTTTGTATTGTACAACAATACACGAATTGCTAATCAAGACAATACATGAATAATATATCGTATTGTATTTTCAAAATGTATGTATGAGAAAATATCTAGATTTGTATTGTTACGATACTTAACCACCCATACATTATATTGCAAAAATCTCATAAACCATACAGTGAACTGTTCAAAACAATATATTGTACTGTAATTGTATTGTCATTTCACAATATACTGTATTGTATTTCCAATATATTGAATGGTACTGTTCTAATACGTTATATTGTTTTTTTTTTATCCGAGAAGGCATATCGTACAAATTTCTTTTGAATCGCTTCAATTCTCGCTATCCATGTAGTCTGATACGGGCACCACACATCGACATCTGACTCCAGTATCGGTCGCACTAACGCATAGTACAGTGATCGCAGGCAATGTGGATCCTTGAATTCGCTTGCAATTTTAAACATAAACCCGAGTTGACGGTTGGCTCTGCAGATCATGTCATCGTAGTGTGCACGGAAAGTGAATGCTGTATCAAGTGTTACACCTAAATCACGAACTTGAGAAACTCGTGCAAGGGTCTGGTCATATACAGCTTTAAATCGTCCGCATAAAATAAGCGACAACCAGAAGGAAGGACAAACGAGAGATCATTTATGAATATCGTGAATAGAAATGGTCCCAGGTTACTTCCTTGTGGCATGCCTGCCAGAGCGGCTGTCACACGATTTCACAGAAGTTCGGTGGAAATAATGCTTTTACCGAACTGTTCGTTAGTATTTCACAGGGTTACAGTAAAATGGTTTGTTTCACGGATTTTTTCCGGTAAAATAGTAGATTTCACCGATTTTCTCCGGTAAAACAGCTGATTTCACGGATTTTGTCGGTAGAATAGTAGATTTCACAGGAAAATCTGTATTTTTACTGTTTACAGTTTAATTTCGGTGATTTATTTCACATGATACTGCGATTTATTTTAAGTGTGTGTACTGTTTGTATAAAAAATGGCCATAGGTTCGGTAGTTAGGGGGAGATCCCCCAGTATCGGTCAGCACCCAATACCGGACAAATTAGGAAAACTGAGAAATCATTGTCCAATCAAGATGGTGTATTAGAAGAAAAGAAAGCTATTAGGGCAAGTGTACCATTAGTGGTGCACCTAAGGACAAACTGCTAAAACACGGTGTTAAGATCATGAAGTATATGATTTTAACGTATCATTCGATAGATCTCAAATCCTTCTATCATTCAAATGTATAAAAATCACGATTCATTTGAAATTTCCCTGCAAAAAGCCTTGCACCAATAATAGGAACACTGTTCCTTTAGTGGAGGTATATTTTAAGGATGGTTCCTTTAGTGGCGCAAACCATTGATTTCTTATGGGACCCTCCACTATGGGTACTGATGCACCACTATAGGTGCAAAGGAGCAAAAAAATTAAGCAAAATAATTGTTTTAAATAGTTTTACGGTTAAATTTCATGAATATTATTCGATTACTTGTATCATTTTCGCATCGTACATAATACAAAAATATCACATAATCATTTATTAGCGCGAAACATGCCAAAACACACTACTTCCACTATTGGAGCTACCTCCACTAAGGGAGCGTTTGCCCTATAGAAACTAATGTTTGCGTAGAATAACACATTCTTGGAAAATGCATGCCTTTTTAAAAAAGTAGAGATGTTTGAAAATCTTTAAAAAGTTGACGTATCGTTTTAACTTTGAGCCCAATTAGTAATTATTTGGAATATGGCAAAAAGTTTGGATCACGCAAGCATGATCGAATACAATCATAATTTGAAAGTATTGTAGTGATATGTAGATTGGCCACACTGTCCTGAATGACACTATGTGTTCGTATGAGTGTATGAGTGCGTGATGTACTCTACTAAAGAAGCATATGTATGAGTGGGGAATTGATTGAGACGAGTGAGAGTTCGAGAACACACGATAGAGGAAAACCGCATTAGTTTGTAAATAGCCACGAACGAATAAACATCGGAAAACTTTTAATATCCGCGTTTCAAAAGAAGTCCGAAAAAGTAAAGTTTTGGCCGGTTACATCTTCAGAAGTGGGATTGCCCTCGCGTTTACCGGAGGACCAGACTTGTGTGGAGGAAGCTAAATTTGGAGTTGGCTGCAGTAATGGCGGATGCAAATCGGATGACCAAAGCCGAGCTCATTACTTGGCTGCAAAACCGCCATGTTGAATTTCCGCCTTCCGCTACAGTTCGGCACTTGCGGATCCTGTTTGAACAAGTGACGCTGAGAGATAAAATCAATGCTGAGAACGACCAACAAAATGGCGGCCACGATGAGGAGGCCGATTCGGCTAACGAGGAAGAACGTGAACTGGATGCTGAAATCCGCGTGCTGCAGAAACGAAAATTTATTGCTGATTTACGTCGAGAAATAGCAGCGATTGAAGCCGAGTTGAATGTGGCACAAGTGGCACCAATAAAACCACCAGATTTCCGTGACATCAAGTATTCCGTTCCGTGCTTCCGAGGTGGTGAATCGTATGATGCTGAAAAGTGGATTGATGATTTCGAGCAAGCGTGTGATTCCGTTCATGGTGATGACGAATTCCGGCTCATGTGTGTCCGCCGGTTGATGGAACCTGGATACGAAGGAGAATTGTTCCTCAGAGTCGACCGATCCAAGACATATCAGGAGTTCAAAAACAGTTTCTTGGAGAACTTCAACCACGTTCATTCAGTGTCGGAAGTCATTGACACGATGAAGAAAACGACGTTCGCTGCAGCGAAGACAACTGTAATGGGATACATCTTGAGAATGCAGGAGATTGCATCGCGGGCAAACATCGATGAGAAACAAACGGTGCAGTTAATTGTTGACGGTTTTCGCGATCGGTCTGCGAATATTGCTGTGCTCTACCCAGCGACAAGCATTGCACAACTGAAGCAGTTGGCGCATCGATACTCGCAGTTGAGAGAGATGTATTCCGCCTCTTCCGTACCAAACAGAGTCAAGACCAACATCAAACTCGCAGCAAAGCCTTCAACCTCGGAAGTACGCTGCTTCAACTGCTCCGGCGTGGGACACTTCTCTGCCAGCTGCCCAGAACCAAAAAGAGAAATTGGATCCTGTTTCCGGTGCGGCTCGAACCAACATAAGCTGAAGGATTGTCCAAAGCCGGCTCCTGCTCATCGTCAACAGATTGCTTTGGTAGACGACTTCCGACGTGGATGTCCGGTGACGGATGACGAATTGCCGGAGGCAATCGATGGAAGCATTCCAGTGATTAACAGGGTAAGTGTTTCATTCCCGACAGATTCCAAATTGCAACTTAGTAAAACGTTGATCTCACTTTTTGACACGGGTAGTCCGATTAATTTAATACAAAGATCGGCAGTCCCCAGTCATTTCATTCCCACAGAGAAAAAATGTTCTGGATATAAAGGCGTAGGAGGATTTCCATTATGCACATATGGAATAATTCCGGTATGTGTGACATTTCGCAATCGGACCAAAACCATCAAAATGTATACTGTGCCAGACTATTTTATTTGCCATCCTTTACTGTTGGGGCGTGATTTCCTCTTGAATTTTGGAATCACGTTGTGCGATAAGTTTTTTGTTAGTGACATTGTAAGACCAAAAGTTGAAATCCATGAAAAAAATAAATTAAACATTTCCGGTGAAGCATTACATTGTTCGTACAATCTTTTCGAAGATGATTTCAATTCCGATAAGTTCCAACATTGTTCGAAGTGTCGTTATTTTTTCTCTGTGTATGATCCTGTAACATACGATCGTTCCGTTCCTGATGTTTTCTCTATTGATATGAGTGACAATATTACCGAATCATTCAACATAAACAGTGAATTGAGTTCCGATATCATGCAACAGATAAGGAGAATCATCGAGCTCGACTATTTGGATTGCTCGAATATTCCTACTGAGAAACACAACTACGAGATGAGATTAAAATTGACTACAGATGTTCCGATAAGTTTTGCTCCTCGGCGGTTATCATATTCCGACAGGAAAGATGTTGATGGCATTGTAGATAGTCTGCTTGCTGAGGGTATTATTCGGCCCAGTAACTCCCCGTATTCGTTCCCTATTGTTCTGCGACCAAAAAAGTCAGGTGAAAAACGGTTGTGTGTTGACTATCGAGCCTTGAATAAAGTTACAGTACGTGATAGTTATCCAATCCCATTGATTGATGATTGTTTGGAGCGTCTCGAGGGTAAAACATATTTTACCGTATTGGATCTGAAGAACGGATTTCATCAGGTCAACATGGCAACTGATTCCATTCCGTACACTTCATTTGTTACTCCGGGTGGTCAGTACGAATATTTGAAAATGCCGTTTGGCTTAAGAAATGCCCCTGCGGTCTTTCAGCGCTTTATCAATCGTGTGTTGGAACCATTCATCAAAGAGGGATCGTTGGTAGTATACCTGGATGACGTAACATTAGCTAGTCACACGATTGAAGAACATCTCGATTTGTTGCAGCGTGTTCTGAGACGGCTTGCTGAATTTCGTTTAGAGGTGAAGTTTAAGAAGTGTTTGCTCGGTTATACTGAGATTGATTTGCTGGGATTCACTGTCAGTAAAAAAGGCATTCGTCCAAATGGGTCTCATTTGCAGGCTATCAACTCTTTGCCGCTCCCGAATGATGCGAAACAGTTATCAAAATCTCTTGGATTGTTTTCATATTTTCGTAGGTTTGTCCCTTTCTTTTCGACCATTTCTAAGCCGTTGAGAGCATTGACAAGGCCTGATATGAAATTTGAGTTTGACGATAAATGTGTCAAAGCTTTTAATACGTTGCGAAATAGTTTGGTAGCCGCTCCTGTACTGGCGTTGTATAGTCCTGATCGAGAAACCGAGTTGCATTGTGATGCCAGCGCTGATGGGTTTGGAGGAATACTGCTACAGAAACAAGATGATGGAAAATTCCATCCTGTGGCATATTTTTCACAGCGCACTAGTCCAGCCGAATCACGTTACCACAGTTTCGAATTGGAAACATTGGCCATTATTTACTCGCTCCGTAAATTTCGAATTTATCTGGAAGGTATCCAGTTTCGAATTGTGACGGATTGTAGTTCTGTAGCAATGACTTTGAACCAGGCCAACATGAATCGAAGAATAGCTCGTTGGGTTTTGGAGTTGGAAAACTACCATTACACCATTCATCACCGAAGTGGAAAGTTGATGAGTCATGTCGATGCATTAAGCCGCCTCCCTTCCGTTTCCGTTAAAACAATTGAAGATTCCGCGCAAATTGTTTCCGCCATTGATCCAGAAGACATAGCGTTCCAGCTACAAATAACGCAAAATCGAGATAGTGATATTTCTACGCTTAGGGAGAAATTGGAAAACGGGCCAGTAAATGGTTACGTCTTAGAGGATGGTTTAGTATATCGATCCGCAGGTGATGATAAACTTCTTCTGTACGTTCCTAAAGAGATGGAAATTAATGTTATTCGATCTGCTCATGAGAAGATTGGTCACATGGGCGTTACCAAATGTGTTGAGCAGATAAAAATGCAGTATTGGTTTCCTAAAATGCAGGATAAGGTTGAAAAGTTTATTCAAAACTGTATTCGATGCATAATGTATTCTATTCCATCAACAAGTAACCAAAAAACGTTACACAATATTCCGAAAAAACCGTTACCGTTTGACACTATCCACATAGATCATTTTGGACCGCTGCCGTCTATTATTTCAAAGAGGAAATACATACTTGCAGTTGTGGATGCGTTTACCAAACACGTCAAGCTGTATGCTGTCAACTCCACCAGTACCAAAGAGGTCTGTGCATGTCTCGAAAAGTATTTCGAGCACTATAGTAGACCAAGGCGTGTGATCAGCGACAGAGGAACTTGCTTTACTTCTCTTGAGTTCGGTTCTTTTCTGCTGGATCACAATATCGAGCATGTCAAAGTAGGTACTGCGTCAGCTCAGGCGAATGGACAAGTGGAAAGGGTGAATAGAATTATCAAGTCTATGCTCGGTAAAGTGTCTGAACCAATCCAGCATTCTGATTGGTCGAAGATGTTAGTGAAAGTTGAGTATGCTTTGAATAATTCCGTACATTCGACTACACGCCAAACTCCTAGTATGCTTCTTTTTGGGGTCAATCAGCGAGGTCGAGAGGTTGATAGGCTCACTGAGTTTCTAGAAGATAAACAAGATGATAATGTTTGTAGAGATGTGGATAAATTGCGAGAGTTAGCAGCGACACATATTCAAGAGTCACAGGAAAAGAATTTGAATATGTTCCAGAAGAAACATAAACCAGCTCTTAATTATTCTGTGGGCGAATTTGTTGTGATTCGGAATGTTGATACTACTATCGGAACAAATAAAAAATTTGTACCTAAATATAAGGGACCTTACCGAATTCACAAAGTGCTTCCGAACGATCGATATGTTATCAGGGACATAGAGAATGCACAGATTTCCCAAATACCATATGATGGCATTGTCGAGGCATGCCGATTAAAACGTTGGGCCGATTGGCGAGACTCCTACGATTATTTGGAAGACTAAGTTGCAAGAATACTGACGGATGTTACACTTGCCCTATTTACTGTTGTGTCTGTATGTGACCCATCCATTTATTCCTTTCCCTCATATTGTAGCCTACTAACCCCGAGTCGGCCACGGGTGTTTGGTCATCCTTTACTAACACATAAATACGTACATTGCTGATCGAGTCGATCAGTTGTCAGAATGGCCGAGTTGTAGTGATATGTAGATTGGCCACACTGTCCTGAATGACACTATGTGTTCGTATGAGTGTATGAGTGCGTGATGTACTCTACTAAAGAAGCATATGTATGAGTGGGGAATTGATTGAGACGAGTGAGAGTTCGAGAACACACGATAGAGGAAAACCGCATTAGTTTGTAAATAGCCACGAACGAATAAACATCGGAAAACTTTTAATATCCGCGTTTCAAAAGAAGTCCGAAAAAGTAAAGTTTTGGCCGGTTACAGTATGAATGTATTTTGTACTATATTTAAAGTAAATGTAGACAATTTAAAATATTGGTCAAGCACCTCACTAATTTGACGAATTTACTGGTTTCCATGGTCCCATAAATAATAAGGCACCGCTCAAACGTCAAATAATGAACCCGTGCATACACTCTTAAAAATAATGAAAACTACTCTGGACGTAATTCTGGTTATGACTGAATGGCACATGATGTAAGTGATGGAACGACACAAAAATGTGTCCTTGAAGACGTATTGAACAAAAAATGTAATTTTACATGTTAAAGGATACAAAAATGATGGAACCGTGATCGACATTTACCGAATCAGACACTAATGTATTTGAAATTGGACAAAAATTCACGTCATTCGGCTCGCTTCTTTTATGTGCATCCCAGAAGACGTAAATCACATTATTTTTTGGTACTGTGTAGGTCCATAGCGCAGCACAAGCAGCAGAAATGTGCAGGCTGCTGTCAAACTAAAATTTTCGTAAAAATAATCTGAGTATGCCTAGAAATATACGATCATGTTTTCGTTACGCTAAAATTTTTAAACAATTTATGTAACACAAATACTGCAAAGTGTTAAAGAAAAGTTATGCTTGGTCCGAATTATTCGTAAATCTTTTACAGCTGTTTTAAAATATGTTTCTAGGTAACATACGGCCAGAAAATTTCTGATTAAATCAACTAATGTCCGTATTGAACTCATGAAGCTTTGTGCGAAGTATTTCAAGTGTGCACTAGGATGTGGTTTTCTTGCGAGACAAGCTAACAAACAACAGTTAGCACTGGTGGAAAAGATTGTGTTCAATTTGAACGACCTAAATGTTCGAGTTCGCACCCCCTAGGTCCAAACCTAATCAGACTGATTGTAACCTGAGAGAGAGGAGACAGCTCACTGACAACTGGCTTGTATTCTTGACTTCTTTGGTTTCTTCTTCGCAAGTTTGGGTTGTGCACAATGGTTCGCAGAGCACAAAGTGGATCAAAACCATTTTCACATCCCATTTGTTATCGAAAAGATCATAAAATTAAAAAAAAAATCAATAACAATTTGAGTCCAATCGACAATATTTAAATATTCAACAATTTTATAGAAAACAACCTGTATTTTCAATCACATCCAGTTTTAGTTTGGCTAAATTTTGACGGTTTTCACGCTCTGCTCTGCGAATGTGCGGTTTTCCAGTGACAGTTGATGACAGGTTCCCTTGACTTTTGGGAGCTCGCAATCTAAGCCAGCTGTCTCAGATTGTAACCGCCTAGCAAGAGTACATGATCATTGGCTCGAAGGTTGTTATGTACTTTTCCGATTGATTCGATGTGATTATTGACAGAAACCAAATCTGCCTTGCGATCAGGCGGAAGGTAGATAACTCCTGGGAGGGAGAAACCAATACAAAATTTCTGTACGTCATAGTGAGCCGGGATTCCGCTGTCACGAACTGTCACTGTGAGCCCAGATCTCAAACATTGGACTCACATGGAAAAAGCGCGTAACTGATTGAAACACAATTTCGCATTTCATCAAAAGTGACAAAAATTGAATGAAAATCAATTCATGCACATAATGCAAGTAATGTGACGTGAGCACCTTTCAACTGATTAAATATGAAGCATTGAAAAACACATCGTTTTACTTTTTCCAATGAAAATTAATATTTAGTGCATAGAAAACTGTGGCCCTTTTTCCATGTTTGTCAGGAAAGATTGAAAGTACACAATAAAAAGAAAACTAGAGATTTTCCCCAAACCTGCCTTGATTGTTGTTGGCAAGCTGGAGTTATCTTGCAGTTCAAACAAACGTTGTTCTATATTTCGCCAATACTAATAACATGGTTTGTCAGTTTCAGCCTGATCCAAAGATGTTCGAGGTCCTTTGCGACGGGAGATGGATCAACGCAGCTATTGATAGCGGTTGACACAGCGATTAGTACACTTCCGCCGCGAGATTTGCGACTGTTGAAGATATTGCGATCATTTCGGTACACAGTGTATGCGTTTCCAAATAACTGGCATGAAATTTTTTTTATCGTCGAGCCACGTTTCAGTTAGGATAATCACGTCGTAGTTGAAATCGGATGCAGCAAGAAAGACATCTTCAATCTTAGTGCGGAGCCCACGTACATTTTGGTAATACACGGTCAGCTTCTCACAGGGATCGGCCGGATGTGAAGTTGAGTCATGGTTTACCTGTAAATGATTATTCCTTGAACGGTGTGCAGTATCATCCAGGGCTTCGACAAAACATATACTACCCCTCGCATTACCTGATAATGGCTCTCTCTGCAGGAATAATGGTGTTGAAAACGGATGATGTTGTAGTACGCAAAGTTGAATCGGTTGAATGAACCGAAGTAGGGGCCTGAAAAATATCATCTCTTGAATGACGTGCAGTATCATCAGAAGCTTCGGCAAGACATATGCTGTGGTTAGCGTTACCTGACAAAGGAGTTTGGCTTTTGAGAAGCATGCTATGAGATGAATGCGCTGGGATAAAAAGTAACTCGGATCTGACACGCAAATTGCATTCCATGGAGTTTTCAGCATGTACATTTTGGAAGTTGTCGTGACTTGGATGAAGGGCAGTATCGTCGGTAGCTTCGACAAGACATATACTGTTTCTAGCATTATCTAGCCTAGTAGACAGCTCCTCGGGAAGTAAAACGTAGAGATCAGTCGAAGGTAAAGAGTTACGGAACTGTAATTTTTCATTTCTTGATTTTTTTGTTGCACTGTACGAAGTTTCGGCGAGACATATACTATTCTTCGCATTACCTGACAAAGGAGACAGCTTACAATAGAAATATAAGTAGTAGAACGCTCGATTCCCGATCGGTCCAGGATCTTTTCGTAATGGAAATTTAATTGACTTCCCTGGGCATAGAGTATAATCGTACCTGCCACACGATATACGAATGCGAAAATGGCAACTTTGACAAAGAAAGCTCTCAGTTAATAACTGTGGAAGTGCTCATAAGAACACTAAGCTGAGAAGCAGGCTCTGTCCCAGTGGGACGTAATGTCAAGAAGAAGAAGAAGAAGAAGAAGAAGAAAAGAAGAAGAAGATACAAAAAAGAAGAAGAAGAAGACGAACCACCTTTGGGTGCCCATCTATTCCGAAATGTATGATATTATAAACTCCCCTTCAATGAGGATACTTGATGCTTCCAAAATTAGCATTTCTAGGGATATTCAAGAATCTCGGGAAATAGAAAAAAAATATCTTGGGGCTCGTATTTTCCGGGAAATTCTCCTTGGGATGGAAACCCTAGGTTGTACAAATAAATAGAAAATGTTTGAAAACCACAAAAAAAGTAGGTAGTGGTAATTGAATGTTTGCTGGGAAACCTTTTAGATGACATTCAAAATCGTGTGACGGAATTTCTGACGACCTGTTGAATTATAGAGATAGAGAAATATTTTTGTAATACATTTTAGCCACACACATCTTTCGATTTCCTACTGTTATCTCAGCTGAGGTTCGTTCTCTGTTGAATTAGTAAATGGTACGGTACTAGAGGATCCACGCTTTTATGTTGCTCGTGCTCCGGCTGTGATCCTCTCGAGCTTGGTGGCGAGGTCCTCTCCATACCCTATTTGCGACATTCACGCGACAGTTTATTATTGTTGTTTCGAATTCCACGAGTTGGCAATTCTCGGTGGTCAGACCCATCGGGTGAAGGGTTTTCCTCCATTCCTGGTCCAGAACGACTTGTGGAGAAATGGTAGCATTTGGCGAAGTTGGGATCTGGTTATTGTTGGGGCACTGTTTCTTGTCGACTGGTCACGCAGCAGCGATCCAAAAAGCCAGAACAATATCGACAAAATAAAACCAGTAGCACATTTATAATAGTCAGAAAACTCTCGCCAAATATGAATAAGCGAATGGGTTAACTCGCACGACAGGGTCACCAACAGCCAGACAACGGTGCCCGATCATGCAATATTGGAATGGGGAAAATATGACCATACTCTAAGAAAACGATAACCATCAATAGTTTATCCAAAAACAGCCATAAAATAATTCGAAACTAACAATGGGTATAACTTAGCTATAAAAATTATAAATTCGCATTGAAGAATATAGTTTTCGTCTAAAATATCACGAAACAACAATAGACAATCGAAAAAAACAACATTAAAGGATCAAATATCTTTAATACGAAATGAAAATAAGCATAAAAAAAGAAAAAAATTAATCATAAATAGCAGGTAATAGAAGGCTTTGAATAACAATGTTTTTTACATTTTTTTAGGAATAACGATTGATTTTTTTGTTGTTTGTGTTCAATTTATCAATGCATATTTTTTCGATTTACCAGTAGCAAATATATTTTTGTGTTCCTTTGAACTTTTTGTATTGGTAAACATGTCCAAACTGTCGCTTATGTCTTATTATTTTATTAACTACTTTTTGATGAATCACAGAGTGTTCCCCTTCTTTAAATGCTTGTTTATTTGGCTCCAATATTGGAAGCATAAGCGAGAAGGGCGCTGTTTGCCTACAAGAAAAGTTCGTGTGTGGACAAGCAGCATGATTAAACCATATTCGTGATGCTACCGGAGAATCGATTTGCGACAACGAAACTGTAACGAAACCAATGACAATGAGGAATCAAAACATAAAAGTTTTGTGCGTTTTATGAGTCACTTTTCGTTGAGATCTATGTAAGTATGGACTGTATACTGAACTGGATAATTTATTTGACTGGAATCATCCGTAAAATATTCAAGTAATGCCGATTATGATTAAAAAACGTTAAATGACCACTTACCAGTACTTATTGTGCTGCAGGTACACAAATTCTATCTGCTGATGGAAGTTTTGATACTACCTAGTGCTTTTAAATACCTCTTCAATGGTCTTCATTTTGGTTCTGGTCATTCGGACAAACGCCATAGAGCCGAATGTCTTTTGACCGAATGCCATTTGGCCGAACGCTATTTGATCGAATGCAGTTTGGCCGAAAAATGATATTAACCCCGGGATCAAATATCAGTTGTGCCATAAATTTCAATCAGCCATATCTCAGCAACGGTTCAACTCATTTCCACAATTCTTTCACTTGTCTCATGTCCATTAGACCTATTCAAATGTCTGGAAGTTCCTCAGTCAACCAATATTTTGATTTTTCATGTCAAAATGAACTTCTGGTCAAAATTTCAGTCAATTTGGAGAAAATTTATATGTGCTTCAAATCAATTATGTGTATTTGGACTATTTTCAAGCTTTGAAAATTCATAACTACTGAACGGAACATTAAAACTTATCGGAATTATCTCTACATAGTAGTTTATTCAATTCTACGAACTTTTGTCGAACACGGTTTTATCACTGAGAAATAGACGTAATACTTAGAACAAATCGCGATCAAAATCATAGTCGCGAAAACATGTACGCCCAATGCTAAAAACACTGTAGTTGACCGATGGACCAACAGGTGGCGGTAATGTGTAATCAGGTATCAGGTATCAGAAGGCCGGCTCCAAAGGGACGTTCCCCACCAGTTGGGAGATTTGTGCCATCGCCATATTTGAGCCTAATTTATCATCTACCCGATGGGAGAGGAAAGGGAAGGGAAAGATGGGAGGAAATAGGAGTGGGGTCCCTTGAAGAGGGAAAATCGCATAAGCGAAATGAGAGCATGTAGCTCCATAACACAATGGGTTCGAACAGCGCCCTAAAAAGGGCACTGCAAAACGCATGAGCGTAGAGAGCCTATAGCTC
Source organism: Aedes aegypti (assembly GCF_002204515.2). NCBI lineage: Eukaryota > Metazoa > Arthropoda > Insecta > Diptera > Culicidae > Aedes > Aedes aegypti. The sequence goes on from NC_035108.1 coordinate 206,502,491, forward strand.
ATTACCACAGCGGGTTAAGAATAACAGAATGTCCTGAAGATTCAGGCTTCTGAATTCAGTTTCACTTAATAAGTGTTTACCAAGTAATTGGAATCGCGAAAAAACTGGACAACGAAGTTCCATAATCGGAGTCACAACTATCACACACAAATGAGTCAGCACGCTGAATATGCCATGTGATAGTTGAGTCGGCAGTGGCCTGTCAACGCTCTGACCAAGAGACTGCAATTCTGCTTTGACAGATTTGTTAAATACTTTGCCACCCTTGGAGATGGCTCAGTAATGTACAATAGAGTGGTTCAAAAAATCGTGTTTGCTCCACACCGCTCATTCGATTTTAGATCAAATTCTGAGTGTCCTCCCAAAATTTGAGCTCATTTGGATGAAAACTGAGACTGCACAAGCCCTTCCAAGTTTATATGGGAATTTCCATGGGAATAGAAAGCAATTCATTCAATCGGTCATAGTGTTTGCCCATGTGCTCTTGGGGATTAGAGCTACGTTGATACTGTGAGATACATTCATCAGCTCCAACTTTGCCGAAGACCGTTTTCGAATCGGACGACCCTGTAATTAATTATTGATTTTTGAATGAGTTGTGAAACTTTGGCTATAATTATTGGGCTGTTCTGCAGGCATCACTGGATATATGCAGTAAAACATAGTAGCCATAATTTGTGCGTGCTATCTTTCGCGCCAGGTGCAGCAATGTTGCCTGTTCAGAAGTTAAATGAGCACTGCTGAAGAATTTGTGACTGCATATGAATCAATAACTAATTACTGAGGCGTCCGATTTGAAAACTGTCTTCGGCAAAGTTGTAGCTGACAAATGTATCTCACAGTATCAACGTAGCTCTAATCCCCAAGAGCACATGGGCAAACACTATGACCGATTGAATGAATTGGTTGCTTTTCTCATAGTAGTTCCCATATAAACTTTAAAGGGCTTGTGCAGTCTCAGTTTTCATCCAAATGAGTTCAAATTTTGGGAGGACACTCAGAATTTGATCCAGAATCGAATGAGCGGTGTGGAGCAAAAACGATTTTTTGAACCACTCTAATGTACAATTTTGTTGACATGACTCCAAACTATTCCAATATTGCTTGTGCTGAGTTGCCGCCCAAGAGTTTATCTGAAGCTTCACCCAGCACTTCGAAATTGGAATAGCCGGCTCAGGGCCAATGAAGTCATGCAATGCTCCATCGCGAGCTAGCTCATCAGCCAATTCATTTCCAGCGATGGAAGAATGGCCTGGTACCCATACAAGGTTTACAGAGTTGACTGAATTCAGTTCCTCAATTTGAGTTCGACATGCGATAACAAGCTTCGACCTTGAGTTGGCCGAAGCGAGAGCTTTTATAGCAGCCTGACTATCTGAACAGAAGTATATGACTTTACCCATTACGCGCTGTTGAAGATGCACTTTGCATCAGGTCGAATAGGGTGCTTATGCACATACCAACTATCAGAGCTAGATAGTCGTCGGCAAATCCATAAGTTGGAAAACCGCAATTATTGAGTTGCCTCAATAGCGTATCTGCTACGAGATTCCACAAAAGTGGTGACAAGACTCCCCCTTGGGGGCATCCGCAAACACTCAATTTTCGAATCGCTGCTTGACGCAATGTCGAGAAGAGATGTCGGTTTTTGAGCATTTGATGAATCCAATTGGTAATCATTGTAGGTAGCTCATGGTTTCGTGCGGCTTCCAATATGGCATCGAAAGACACGTTATCAAAGGCACCCTCAATATCCAAGAAAAACCCCAAGCAGGAATGCTTCTGAGCGAATGCTTTCTCGATATCGTATACAACTTTGTGTAAAAGAGTCACTGTGGACTTTCCAGATTGGTAAGCATGTTGATTCACATGAAGATCATCACGGATGTGATGATCGATAATACGTTCCAGACATTTCAGAAGAAAAGAAGTCAGACTGATTCGTCTAAAACTCTTCGCTTCCTCATACGACGCACGTCCTCCTTTTGGGATAAACTTTACAGTAATATCACGCCAGGATTTGGGAATGTACCCGGTAGCAAAACTGCTTACAAGTAGCTTTTTCAAAATATGTTTGATAAACTCAAATCCCTTTTGGAGCAGAACAGGATAAATTCCATCCGCTCCTGGAGATTTGAAAGGAGCAAAACTATTAAGTGCCCATTGAATCGATTCAGTAGTTACGATACTGCGAGCCGAGGCCAGAGACTCGTAACTACATGAAAAGACATTTGGTTCATCCGTAGATGCAATGTCTACACATCCGGGGAAGTGTGTATTGAATAAACATTCTAAAACTTCTTCATCGGAAGAAGTAAAGTCACCATTAGGTAAGCGAATTTCGTTCACTTGGAAATCCTTAGATTTTGCAAGGATTTTGTTCAACCGACTGACTTCACTCAAACTGGAAACATTTGTACAAAGGTTTTTCCAGCCGGATCGTTCAGCAGAACGAAGAGCCTTCTTGTAAGTCTTGCGAGCCGACTTGAACGACTCTGATCCAGCTGAACGGCGTCTGTTCCAACTCCTTCTACATTGTTTCCTGAGTCTAGTCAGATCGGAATTCCACCATGGGGTCCCTCTTGTAGTCTTTACAGACCGCAGAGGACATGCTTCTTCAAAACCTTCCATAATGTAGGATGTTGTAGTATCAACGGCATCATCCAGATCACTTGGATTTTCAATGGACGGAGAATATCCATGAAATTTGGTCGCAACCAATTCAATATAGAGTTCCCAGTTTGTTGACCGGGGATTCCTAAAACGCAAAGTCTGCGCAGTTACATTCCCAAGTAACACAGCTAGTTATATAAGAGTTAAAAACTCCAGTTTTTAACGATATTTGAGAAGTTTATTATGTGGATCAAAATTAATGGTGAAACATTCAATTTCACTTTTCAATAATTCATGGGCCATTATAATAATTTCTAAATGTATAACGAAGCCACCCAAAATTGTGCAGTTTTGTATAATTTTCTTAAATTCTCACGAAAAAATAAGATGGCAGATTTTTAATATGGCTTACAGCGCCGTCCACAAATATTGGATCGGTTCAATTGTTTTTTTAAATTTTTCATACTCAATTGTTTTATATCGCTGTCAATGACGCAACTTATCAAATTGATTCTGATTTCTAATCAATTTATTTTATTTAATATAATCGATATGCAAATTAAATAGATTCGAAGTAAGGTGATTCAAGCTTTCAACCGGTACTGTAAGCCTGATTATTTATTTAGCAAAATGTGAAATGTTTGTGTATGTTGATTCAGATATGAGTTGAAATTACGTTGTAATAACGTCTCCAGAGCATCTTAACTAGAGGATTTAGATTGACTTATAATAACGTACATCATAAGAACATATTTTAAACATATTATCTAAAAAATCATTTGATTGTTTTCACAATAATGTTTATAACACCCAAATAACTTAAATATAGCTTCTTGCTTAGTGAATAGATTTTAATCTGTCAAACGTCAAACATACTCCACAAATGTCAACAATGTTAAAATTGCAGTAATGTTGACAGACCTCACGCAGTAGCTATTTGTTATTTCGACGATATTCATCAATTTGAGAGCCTATTCGACTACAATGATTTTGGCCCGCACAGAAGAAACCTGCTTTATTTTAACACAAGTGAAATATACATCATTTGGATCATGTGTTTTCTGCTACCAGAACAAATTTGAAATTATGGTGCCGATATACACAAAACACTCTGGACTACGTGATGTGCCAACCACGGTATTAAAACCGTGCGTTTATTTTCCAATGTGAATATATCAAAATTCGTTATGTGCATGTGTAAAACACCGAATTCTAGTTGAAGAAGCAAACGCAGTTGGCAGAAGTACTGTTCACCTAAAAAAATATTTATTTTGTCAATTCGCAGTACACTCTGAAACCACCCTTTCAGAAGTTTAGAGTATCAAACCGATTGTTTTTTTGTGATAATGAAAAGCAACCGAACTTAGAAAACAACCCGCTAACGATTTCATTACGTTCAATTTTTCTCCATAAGGTTTGATTATGGCATTTTTGTCCCAACTTCAATAGTCGATGTAATAGAATGACACACAACATGTATCGACGATGATAAGTACATTGATGTTTGAATCTTGTAAAAAAATCGTTTAAAATGCATTATTACAACATAAATTTTATTATGTACGTTTGTAGAGCATCCAATCAACCAAGTTAGGTTGTCATTTTTGCATTTAATGTTTTGGGATGACTTATTTTCCGATAGCTATTTTATAACATTTATATAACACAAGATGTTATGGTACTCACCATTATAACTCTTATATGACAAGATCTGCTATCTGCTATCTGAAAAGATGTTTTCGGTGTTACTTGGGTTTGAATGTTCAAAGAAGATGTAGCGATGATCAGATAATGATTCCTCATCGGATACATGCCAATTCGTCAACTCGTGACTGATTCTATTCGAGCAGAGCGTTATGTCTAACACTTCTTCTCTATTAGAAACCATGAAGGTTGGGCGATTGCCTATGTTAAGTAATCCAAGGTCTGTACTACTTAAGTATTCCATCAGACTGGAGCCTCTCAAATTGATATCCGAGCTGCCCCAGATGATGTGATGAGCATTGGCATCACTGCCCACAATCAGCGGAAGGCCTTTTGTTACGCAGTGTACGACAACTTGTTTGAAGTCATCCGTTGGGGATGGTGAATGTACCGAATAATAGACGTATTTCCTGTTGAGGTCACCAACAGAAACATCGATTGTGACAGCACATACATCTCTGGTAGTTAACTCAGAAATGAGTGTAGCAACGATTGCTTTATTAACGAGCACGCATGCGCGGGGCATGCAGCGCGAGTTTGCCATTTCAAGTTTGCTGAAAGTAGCAAAAACTGGGTCCACAAGGTTACCTAGATAGAAGTTCCCTCTACGAAAGTAGGGTTCTTGAATTAGCGCCACTTGGGCTGCACCATTTTGCATGAGTCTGCAAAGATTGATCGTTGCTGTTCTTTTATGCTGAAGATTGATCTGAGCTAACCTAACCGTAGCCACTACCCAAACTAGGCAGGATTAAGCTTTTTGCAATCTCAGCACGAAAAAAACCAGCAACGAAAAAACCAGATCGGTATCTATTTAAAGTCGCCAAAGGCGAAAGAGCACAGAATACACTGTGTAAAACGCATGATGCGAATCCATATAGGTGATAATTTAAATTAAATGTCAACATATTCATAATCCCACCCTTATTAAGCCTCAGGATAGAGACTGAAGAAGGGCAGCCGATTATCTCGGAGAAACACAAGGTCACCTGCACCATTGCTCCGGGTAGCACAGGAAGGACTCAATACTGTGGAGGGCGCCCTGGTACCCCACAGGCTCCGTTAGCGGTTAGGTTTTATTTAGACCCCCCTAACCATTCATTCCTAGGCACGGTACGCATCACACCATAAATTAGGGGTCACCTGTGAGGTGGACTTTTACCACCGGAACAGGCAGTCCGTAGTGTTAATTCTTAGCCAGTTGAAACAACCGCTACCGACACTACGCGGCTATCTAGGCTGCTCGGGAAAAGGAGGTTAATATTGATGATTAACTCCTGACGTGCCCAAGCAGCCACCCGTTGGCCGATGGACCAACAGGTGGCGGTAATGTGTAAACTTCAAACACGAACAAAAACGACGCGAGCGCAGCGGATGGTCGATTGACCACCTACAAGATATTCGAATCGATCGTTAAAAAGTTGGTCGATGAACAGCGATGAGAGTGTGACGTCTGTTTGTCTGTGGTTTTATGATTGGGGCAAGTTCAAACATAGTTTGGTTGATGTTTGTGCTTCAAGGTTCTTGAAAATCACTATGTTTAGGGAGTGTTCTCCCTATGTAACCTGTATGTAACCTGTATGAAAATTTCGGATTCTTAATTTCCAGAACATGATGACTATGTATTTCATAAACTCCATCCCGTTTAAAGATACCTTTTATCTTACGAAAATAAATTGTAAAAAATAGGCAATTAGGAAGCACATTCGTAAATCCGCTGAATAGCCAGTAAACCAGATAGCCGTAGCGGTAAACGCGCAGCTATTCAGCAAGACCAAGCTGAGGGTCGTGGGTTCGAATCCCACCGGTCGAGGAGTTTTTCGGGTTGGAAATTTTCTCGACTTCCCAGGGCATAGAGTACCTTCATACCTGCCACACGATATACGCATGCAAAAATGGTCATTGGCACAGTAAGCTCTCAGTCAGCACTGTGGAAGTGCTCATAAGAACACTAAGCTGAGGAGCAGGCTCTGTCCCAGTGGGGACGTAATGCCAGAAAGAAGAAGTCAGTAAACTATGATCAAAACAATCATTACTTAGAAAGAAAAAGCAATGCTAACTTGTTCAATTCATTCATTCGACGGTATATGTGTCATGCACGATTTAACTATCATCAGGTTGGGATGGGTTGTTCGATCTTTGGGCATTTTTTGTAATTTATTTCCTTATGCATTTTTTTTCCTTAGATTTATTATGTTTGTTTCCCGTTGACTAGGGCCTGGAAATATAATACTAATGTGTGTTTTTTATAGCATACATATTTAGAAAACAGTGATTTCTGGGTTCTGTGGAGAACAAATCTCGATCAAACGATGTTTAAACTTAATTTAATCATATTGGCGTGTTCGGCAAACTTTAACAGAATAGAATTTGCTTTCAATAGGTGGTAATAGCAAGTGATTTACATTTATGAGTATTGATTTTTCAAACCTTAAAACAAGCCTAAAAACACATTTCCAACTTGAAACATAGTGAAATTTCTATCAAATGAACTGAAAATTGGCCAGACATTGTTCTTAGCATGAGAATTCAGAATACTGCTTGACCGGAAGATTTTCAGATATTTTTTCAAATATGAACAGGTCCAATGTCCATATTCCATAGTATAGTACGGTGGAAACAATTTGTTCTAGGGGTGTTCAAAGTTCCCCTAGAACAATTAAACCAAAACACTCGCACTGAAGCGGCATGAGAATCGTGTTCAATTTTACCAAAGCAAATGTTATAATTTATGGTTTTTGAAACCTGAATGATCCTAGGAAGACAAATAATACCTGTAAAGCAAAAAAAAAAAAATAAAAAATCGAGCATCCTGAAAGTGGAAAGATTTGTTCAGATCGTGGATTTTGCATGACAAAACTTATAGTGCTCTGGATATGCATGCTAAAAATTTTGGAAACATCGACAAATTATTTTGGAATAAGTTCCACTACATGTTGATCCCTTTGGATTTGATCTAGATAACTCATCTAGATCAGTTTTATCTCTTAAAAGAATCGTCCAAGGTAAATACTTTGTTCTGTCATGTTGTTCAATGAGACATTTTTGACATGTTTTCGAAACAATTTCGAGTAAATTCGTGGAATTACAGAAAACATGTTTGACCATAAATATAAAGTTTTAATTACACTCAATATTTGAAGTACTGAAAAGAACTAAGAAATATCTTTTTTTCTTAACTGTTTGCCTATGAATAAAAATTCAACGCACGTACATGCAGTTTTTTCGACATTGATTTGATTGCAGTAGTCGAGTAGAAATAGAAATTCAAAATTACACTCAAAATTTATTTTAGTTTAAAAAACTTCAAGAAATCATATTTTGTAACCTGTTTGCCTATGAATGAAACTTCAAAGCGATTACATATAGCTTTTTCGGCATAAACTGGATTTTACTCAAGGATGAGATAGGGTAAAATGGCATTATTCAAACATGCATGACTTCCACAAAACTTGATTGAATTTCATGCGTCCGGAAGCATTTGGCAGAACATATTGTCTAGTTTCATAAAAGGCTTGACTGGACATGGATACTTTTGGTCACCGGGGTTGCACTGGGTTTTCGTACGGTCTGCCAAAAGCTTTTTCATTTTTCCGTCGCAAATATTCTCAGCTGGTGGGAATCTTTACCTTCGTTTATATTTTTCCTATGAACTAGAACTATTCTAACGGACGCATGACAACATCTGAATAAAATTCGTTAAAATTCACCGGAATCTGCAGAAACGGTTCCGAAAAAGCGATCATCAATATGCATATCAAACTTCATGTTTATTTTTGAAGACGATATCTAAGCGATTATTTGCGGTACTGCAAGTGTGGCTACCGGACCAGTGGATTACAACAAAGTTGTAACAGATTTGTTACGCAGTTAGTACGTTTTTCTAATAAAATATGTTATAATTTTGGCTGGTTAGTAGTTAAAATAACAAATATTTTAACAAAATTTCCACTACACTAAACAAAATTGAAACAAAATATGTTATAATTGAAACAAAAATGTAACTCATTGTGTCTCATATCAAACAAAAATATAACTCATTTTGCTATTTTCTATAACGGAATAATATCAAGATTTGTTATGAGCAATTGCTCTCTAGTTATTATAACAAATTTTGATATAATTATGTTTTTTTAATTTAAACACATTTGAAGCATCCTTTGTCATTATGACTGATTTTGTTTTGATATGTTTTAATTCATCCATCAACTCAAAGTGCTTCTAACAAAAATGAAAAAAAAAATGTTATTTGTAACAAACCTATACAGCCATTCCATGAAAAACCGATCTAGTGGATCATCGAATTCCGTGAAAATTTGCTATTTTGTTCCTTATCCGAAATAAGGATACACATGTTTTTGGATTTTTTTTTATTAGAGTGACCAGTTCCGAAATAGGGTGACCAACAAAATCGCGACTTTGCAAAACTTTTATTTTTTTTAAATCATACCTTTTGAACCGCTTGACCGAACTTCAATTTTCTTGGACGAAATGAAAGCTAAAGATTTATACTTTTCAATAAAAATACAAAATTTCACTTTTTTTTTAAATGAAAAACTAATTAAAAAATCGTTTTTTTTTGTGTTTTGAAGGCTTCGGGACCAAAGAGGCTATTGCTGTTATCATTTTTTCTTGAAAGTTCAGAAAATTTTTCGTTTTATCTCAAAATTCCAGCGATGTGTATTTTTTAGTTTTTGAGATACCTACATATTTTTGAAAATAAAAAAAACAGTCATTTTTTATCGGCACACACTGTAGGTCTCAGCGCATTAGATTTTTTATTTGAAAAAAATCATAACTTTTGATCAGCTCAACCGATTTCCAATATTATTTTATGGAATGAAAGCTTAAGATTTCAACTTTTCAGAAAAAAATATAAAACCCCCCCAAAAAAAATTACATTAAAATATATAACAATTTCAACAACAATTTCTAGCTTTTTTAGTTTTTTGAGTTTTTTTCGGTTCTAGGACCAAAGAGGGTATTGCTGTTCTCATTTTTATTTTTTTTTACTGCCGTAATACCAATCAAAACGGTACCATACCGATATAGGCATCAAACGTAATAGTTCATCAAGACGATATCTCTAGAGACAGATATTTACAAGATCTCAAGTTATAGTGACCACCCTGTAACAGCATTCCGGGTGTCCTCGGGAGATCTGCTCAATCCTGAACACATGATGGTTCCAGAGTTATTAACAAGATCTCAACTTGCAGTGGCCTCTCTGTAGTAGGTTCTGTGTATACCGATGATGTAACAACAACATAAGGTCTTTTATGACTGTTTTCAATATTATCATTGCTTTGAAAACTTAAATGTAGGAATCAGGGCCATGGCCCCCGGGTCTCCACATTTTAGGGGCCCCCACAAATCTTGACAAACATATTTGTAGTTAAACTTTTACGAATAATTAGAATTAATGCTAAAGCACATACTATTTTTAATCGTTTCATATGATTTGAAAGATTCAATTTTATTTTAAGAAATCCGGAATAATGGGCGAAATTTATACAAAATCTATGATTTTAAATCATGTCTGCCCAACCTTCTTTAAACAGCGGGCAAAATCGCAAGAATAAGTTCATGTGCTTCTGCAAACCTGGAGCGTCTGTACTCCACGTTAGGAGCGGCTCACAACAGCGTCTGTTCCCCATGTCAGGGGCGGCTGATCATCGTCCGAGTGCCAGAGAAGGACTCTAAGCTAAACTGCGCACTATGGCCCTCCGAACATTTAGGGGGAATGGTCCTCCGGAAATCTAGGGGGTAGGTGTCAGGCCCTGCAAGCCAACCGTAAAAACACATCAGCACAGGAACGTCAACGAGAGAATACGGACCGGAACAATCGGCAAAGACCACAGCGACGAAAATGGACTAGCGATTGGAAACTCGGTACGTGGAACTGCAAATCTCTCAACTTCATTGGAAGTACTCGCATACTCTCCGATGTACTGAAGACCCGCGGTTTCGACATTGTAGCGCTGCAGGAGGTGTGCTGGACAGGAGCATTGGTGCGAACGTTTAGAGGTAATCATACCATCTACCAAAGCTGCGGCAACACACGCGAGCTGGGAACAGCTTTTATAGTGATGGGTGATATGCAAAGGCGCGTGATCGGGTGGTGGCCGATCAATGAACGAATGTGCAAGTTAAGAATCAAAGGCCGATTCTTTAACTTCAGCATACTCAACGTGCATAGCCCACACTCCGGAAGCACTGATGATGACAAGGACGCATTTTACGCGCAGCTCGAACGCGAGTACGACCGCTGCCCAAGCCACGACGTCAAGATCATCATAGGAGATTTGAACGCTCAGGTTGGCCAGGAGGAGGAGTTCAGACCGACGATTGGAAAGTTCAGCGCCCACCGGCTGACGAACGAGAACGGCCTACGACTGATAGATTTTGCCGCCTCCAAGAACATGGCCATTCGTAGCACCTATTTCCAGCACAGCCTCCCGTATCGGTACACCTGGAGATCACCTCAGCAGACAGAATCGCAAATCGACCACGTTTTGATCGATGGACGGCACTTCTCCGACATAACCGACGTCAGAACCTATCGTGGCGCCAACATTGACTCCGACCACTACCTGGTGATGGTGAAACTGCGCCCAAAACTATCCGTCATTAACAATGTACGGTACCGACGCCCGCCCCGGTACAATCTCGAGCGGCTGAAACAACCGGATGTCGCCAATGCGTACGCGCAGCATCTTGAGGCAGCGTTGCCGGATGAGGGCGAGCTCGATAGGGCCCCTCTTGAGGACTGCTGGAGGACAGTCAAAGCAGCCATTAACGACGCTGCCGAAAGCGTTGTCGGATATGTGGAACGGAGCTCAAGAAACGATTGGTTCGACGAGGAGTGCCAGGAGGTTTTAGAGGAGAAGAATGCAGCGCGGGCTGCAATGCTGCAGCATGGTACGCGGCAAAACGTGGAACGATACAGACTGAAGCGGAAACAGCAAACCCGCCTATTCCGGGACAAAAAGCGCCGCCTGGAAGAGGTGGAATGCCAAGAGATGGAGTTGCTGTACCGTTCTCAAGAAACGCGGAAGTTCTATCAGAAGCTCAACACATCCCGCAAAGGCTTCGTGCCGCGAGCTGAGATGTACCGGGATAAGGATGGGAGCATCTTGACGGACGGACGCGAGGTGATCGAAAGGTGGAAGCAGCACTACGATGAACACCTGAATGGCGCAGAGAACACAGGCACAGAAGGTCAGGACAGCGAAGGCGATGGCTACGTCAGCACAGCGGACAGCGGAAATCAACCAGCTCCCACAATGGGGGAAGTTAAGGATGCCATTCAACAGCTCAAGAACAACAAAGCCGCTGGCAAGGATGGTATCGGAGCCGAACTCATCAAGATGGGCCCGGACAGGTTGGCCGCTTGTCTGCATCGGCTGATAGTCAGTATCTGGGAAACGGAACAGCTACCGGAGGAGTGGAAGCAAGGCGTTATATGCCCTATCTACAAAAAGGGCGACAAACTGGAGTGTGAAAATTATCGTGCAATCACCATCCTAAACGCCGCCTATAAAGTGCTATCCCAGATTATCTTCCGTCGTCTATCACCTATAGCAAACGAGTTCGTGGGAAGTTATCAAGCAGGTTTCATCGACGGCCGCTCGACAACGGACCAGATCTTTTCCGTGCGGCAAATCCTCCAGAAATGCCGTGAGTACCAGGTCCCTACGCACCATTTGTTCATCGATTTCAAGGCGGCATACGATAGTATCGACCGCATAGAGCTATGGAAAATCATGGACGAGAACAGCTTCCCCGGGAAGCTCACAAGATTGATCAGAGCAACGATGGACGGTGTGCAAAACTGCGTGAAGATCTCGGGCGAACACTCCAGTTCGTTCGAGTCTCGGCGGGGACTACGACAGGGCGACGGACTTTCGTGCCTGTTGTTCAATATTGCGCTTGAAGGTGTCATGCGGAGAGCCGGACTTAACAGTCGAGGCACGATTTTCACGAGATCCGGACAATTTGTTTGCTTCGCGGACGACATGGATATTATTGGGAGAAAATTTGAAACGGTGGCAGATTTGTTCACCCGCCTGAAACGCGAAGCAACAAGAGTCGGGCTAATGGTGAATGCGTCGAAAACAAAGTACATGCTGGTTGGCGGAACTGAGCGCGACAGGGCCCGCCTAGGAAGCAGTGTTACGATAGACGGGGATACCTTCGAGGTGGTGGACGAGTTCGTCTACCTCGGATCCTTGTTGACGGCTGACAACAATGTTAGTCGGGAAATACGAAGGCGCATCATCAGCGGAAGTCGTGCCTACTATGGGCTCCAGAAGAAACTGCGGTCAAGAAAGATTCACCCCCGCACCAAATGCACGATGTACAAAACGCTCATAAGACCGGTAGTCCTCTATGGGCATGAGCGGTGGACTATGCTCGAGGAGGACTTGCAAGCTCTTGGGGTTTTCGAACGCCGAGTGCTAAGGACGATCTTCGGCGGCGTGCAGGAGAACGGCGTGTGGCGGCGAAGGATGAACCACGAGCTCGCTCAACTCTACGGCGAACCCAGTATCGTGAAGGTAGCTAAAGCTGGAAGGATACGCTGGGCAGGGCATGTTGCAAGAATGCCGGACAACAACCTTGTAAAGATGGTGTTCGCCACGAATCCGGTCGGAACAAGAAGGCGTGGGGCGCAGCGAGCTAGGTGGATGGACCAGGTACACCAGGACCTGGAGAGCGTGGGTCACAGTCGAGGATGGAGAGAAGCGGCCATGAACCGAGGGAATTGGCGAAATATTTTTGGCGAGGCTTTATCAAGATAATTGATGTAAAGCCAAATAAGTAAGTAAGTAAGTTCATGTCGCGGGCCACATTTTTAAACGCACAAATATTCCTATGCGATATGACGAAAGTTGGTAAATGAAGTTCATAAAACCCGACGAGATTCAGTGAATGGAGTAAATTTCATTTGAAGAAATCGATAAAAAGATAATTGCTGCTGGACATTGTAAGAGTCCCTTTCAAAATTATATAATAATCTAGTCCAAAATATTTTAAAGAATCTACCCAAGAAATTTTGATTCCTGTGAGAATAACATCTAGGATTGTTTTTTAGACTCCTACTCCAAATTCTGTCAGAATCCGACCTAATATTATTAGCATAAGCAGAAGTGTGCTAAAATTCAGATCAAGCTTTTACGAAATTTTTACAACTTTCGTGCCTTGGTTTCCTTCAGAATCTTACTCAATAATCATTTTGAAATGCTATCTATAAATATTTGAAAATGCCTAAAATTCTTTCAAAATTAACCTGCTCATAATTTTATTATAAATTCGTTTAGTTTTCTGGCAAAATGTTACATAACGTTATGTTGTAATCTTGCCCAGGATTTTTCAAACCAATGTATTAAATTCGTTGAAAATTCTGGTTATGGAATCCTGCTCAACATTCTGTGAGAATCTTGTCAATGTTATCCGTGAAAGTCGTGTCCAGAATTCTTTAAAAATCCTGTTCAAGATTTTGAAAAAAATCCTGCCTTTCTTATAATCCCGTCAAGGATCAAATGTTCAAGGACAAATGAATGAATGTCGAAAGAAGCCATGGTAGAAACATTGTTTAACACTCATAATTTTAGATTTAGAATTTGAATAAATTTAGTATCTAAGAAGGTTTATAAACAAAACAATATAAATAATTACTATACCAAAATTTTAGGTTGAAACTAAATTAAAAAAATAATTAGGTTTAGTATGTTCTAATTTCGGGTTGGTAGAATATTCAATGGGCCAACGGGAAGAATCTTCGAACCTTCCGCGGGCCGCACAAAATGAGGTCGGGGGCCGTACGTTGGGCAGCCCTGGTTTAAATGATATAAATCAAACAAAACATTTATAATGGGATTTTATTAACTTCCTGAGAAACATGAAGATTCGAAAACGATTTGGATAAACAAGTAGAATACAAAAGTGCTTTAGTTAATAACGATTTTCTAACGTCACTTTTCCAACTGTTACAAAAACTTTCACATTCCATTTTTGGGGTGTGCTAACGTAAGAACTTTCCACAGAAAGCTTTCTCAACGAAGTTTAGTACTAGGTCGGAATGCAATCTGCAGATCAAGTAATAGAACTTAAGTACTTATATATTAATTTGAAAAAATGACTCTTTCGATCTCACTGCATAATTGGTAGCGTTTAAGTGCCTTGAATATAGGAACTTTAGAGACATCTAGCTTGGAGAATGAGACCAAGAAGAGACTAGACAGGAACAAAAAGAGACCGAAAATTGACCGAAAAGAAAAGATAAACAATAAAACGTAATATTATAGGAACCACAAGACGAGAGTTTGGTTCTTCATACTCGAATTTTCTAAGACATTTCCTTTTTTTGTAATTTCGCGTGACATTTCGACAGTATCACTGCTCGTATTACCAATTGTTCTTTTTACATGATTTTCTCTAGAATTTTGTTGAGAATTTAGGTGTTTAGATCTTAAGATTCAGAGATTATTCCGAAGATTTCTCCAGAAAACCATTAAATGATCATTTCCCGTGGAATTCCTCCAATAATTCCAATCCAAGCATTTTGTTTCGCATATCTAAAAAAAATATCCTACATTTTTCCAAGGATAAACATAACAAATTACCTTGGAGGTTCCATCAGGAATTTCTAACATCTCCTAGAGTAATGACTGGAGAATTCGGTTTAAGGATTAGTGAAAAAATATCTGGAGGAACACCTAGTCTAGTTTTCCCTAAAAAAATATACTGGAGGTCATTGGCGTGGGAAGGGGGGGGGAGGGGTTTTTGGTAGATGGGTGCCAGGCCCCCTCCAGAACCATCCAGCCCCCCTCCCCAGAAATTTTGGATGAGAATGTATATGAAAATTAAAAATAAATAAATAACGTGATTCTATCGTGAAGCAAAACCTTTATAATTGAATCCTAAATTTTCTTCAGTAGTTATGTTCTTTCATTTTGTACATCAGTGGGAGAACCTCGCTTGTCGTACACAGCATCAGTGTGGTGGTTCTAACTTCGGTGAGCCGCGCAACAACCGAAATATAACCATCCGGTTGTCACTTAATTGGTTACCGATAGTATCAGCTTGTTGTTATTAGAGATGGTCGGGTTTCAAATTTTTCAAACCCGGACCCGACCCGAACCCAAAAATATTACGTTGTTCAAACCCGAACCCGACCCGAAACCCGAATTTTTTTGTAAGAAAAACCCGAGCTCGAAAAGATGTTAAATTCAACGTTTCTGATGCATGCTTTCAGGATGCTACTCTGTTCGCAATTCTCATCAAACCCGACTCAAACTCGACTGAACCCGACTTTTTTCAAGCCCGAACCCGACCCGTACCCGATAATTTTGTAGCCAGCAAACCCGACCCGAACCCCAATCCGAAAAATTTCAAATGTTCAAACCTGAACCCGACCCAAACCCGTTTGGGTTCACCCCTCAGTATGATGCAAATCGTGCAAAAGTTTGGATTCATCTGAGCCACACGCAAATAATTTTTGTCAATATCTCTGCCGTTTTCAACCGATTTTAATAGTTTAAAGCTTTTTGGAGCGCAAATAATGGCGCGTACATGATTGTTTGAGATTTCACAGATTTAAGTAAGTTCAGGTGTACCCAAACTTTTGCACGATACACCATACTGAGGGGTGAACCCAAAATTTTACACGATGACTTGACTGACTGTTTTATTGATTTTGAATACTTTCCAGATTTTTCCGCCATAATCTCGTGGGGTCTTTTCAAAGAATATAAGAGTACGATTCTAATGACACTTTGATTTAAAATTTTGGTCGATCCAATGCTGAGTTAATTAGATATGATTTTTCAGTGTGTTTTTTGAAAAATGTCGCAACTTTAAGTAAAAATTTAGTATACAAAGTTCAAAGAATGCTTTTGGAAAAACACATACGAAGTAAGAATAACTCTTTGCCTTTCGAATGCGGCTTAGAGAGTTTCAATTGGACGTGTAATCACTGAGATATGGACAGAACACTTTTGTATGTTTTTAAGGGGTGAACCCAAACTTTTGCACGGGAGTGTATGTTCCCGGATATGATTTAAAAAAAATGTGGTCCTTAAGGTTCAAACTTTTCCTTCGCAATTCCTCCAAAAATTAATTGATTCTGTCAATTTTTTCCATATATTTTCACAAATCCATGTATTAAAAATTATATCGCGAGGTTTATCAAAACTCCTTCAGAAGTTTTCATAATACATAACAAATTGCCACACAAATTGTATTATGTTTTTTTTTCTGTAAATTCTACTTCAAATTCCCGGATTATAGAGAAATTATCAACGAAAAGTATTTTTGGAATCTCTTTTGCCTTCGAATCTCCAGGGAAAACCCCAGGCATGCTTTAGCTTCTAAAATTAGCATAGCGGTAAAAGAATCTGCTGACCAACGTTTGGCAAAATATCTTGAACCGTTCAAGCTGAATACTTGATCGGTTGATCATTTGTTGCTGGTGACCAATCGATCAAGTTTCATCTCAAAGCGTCGTCTGTTTTTCTAGATTTCTGCTCCTGAAAACTTGAGCTATGTTTTCGTTTTATCTCCACCTTAAGAAATTCATAAAGAAATTTGTAAGGATCTTCCTTAAAACATTTCTTTAGAAATAGTTTATCAATTCTGCCAATCATAAATTTTCTGGAATTCATGTGCAATTTTAATACGGATTTCCACGAGGTTTTCTGGTAGAATTCTGGGGAATTCTGCTAGATTTAAAGGACAATTTTCAAAATGATTGTTATGGAGCTTTTATTTCAACTCATTAGAGAGGTTTTATTTATCCTACATGTATCCATTTCTAGAAGCAAGATTATAAATAATCACTTATCTTTAATTGTTCCGCTATCCATCTGTTGTTTCTACCTGCTTCGACATTTTGTTGTTTTTCTTCCCGCTTTCTTGAACACCTTCGACCAAATTTTTTTTATGCTCTAAAAAGCAATATTTTAAAAATCTAGGAATGGTTTAAAATAGCAGATTTTTTATGCGTATAATTACCGATTTATGAAAGTCCATCAGGAATTCCTCAACAAATTTTCAAAGTATGTAATACAAAAATTTCTTCCAAGATTTATATTAGGTAAAATCTTACATTACGAATATACTAACGTTTAACTTCTGCAGTTGTAGCACAATAGTTAGTCCCTCTAAAAAGTTTGTTTGGAGTTTCTGCAAGTAGGAAGAAATTGGCTTTTACATCAATTTGTTGGCCATAGTATCATGAAATACTTACAGTAAAAATTCCATCCTTTTTAACGTAAATTGGTTTGGCTTTAAAAAAGACGGATAAATATAAACAAAAAAATGTAGTAAATCTTCTAAAAACCAACTAAGCTTTTTTGTGAAGTACACCGTCAAGAATATAGTTGAACAGATTCAGAAATTCAACGTTGAACCTTAAAATTTCTGACAATTATTTAGTATTTTTTTCCAGATTTAATTTAAGCTGAAATTATCAAACAAAAAAAATGGCTTTCCAAATCGAATATTGACATCGAGTGATTCGTAGAGTGATTTGTGAAGAAATCCCTAAAAAAGGTATTGCTGGAGTAGTTTTTGAACCAAGTATGGGGAGTGGATAGATTCCTTGATATTATTTCTGGAAGAATCCCTGATTTAACATTCGGAAAAAACATGGAGTGATATTTTTAAACCTGGAAGAATACCTGGTGGAATTACTAAAGATACTATTTGAGAATGAATTTGCAAAATTCTTTAGTAAATGTGTTGAAAAATATCTTCTAAAAATCCCCAGGAGATTCGCTAATGCAGTTTAAAGTAACGAAATCTCTAGAAAATACTTGGATGGATCTCTGATGATTTTTTGGAAAAATCGTAGGACGACATTCCAGAGAATTAATAATATAATTCGCCGACATAATCCCTTTACAAATCACTCGGGATTTTTTTTTAAATTTTTGTGGAAGAATTTATGATAAATTACGTACATTTCACTAGAAACAAGAAATGTTTTAATTTTAAAAAATTTTCTTAGATATTTTTGAAGAAATTTTCAAAAGAGAATTTTGAAGGAATGCGAGGAGTTTGGATTGATTTTTGGATTAATTTAATGAAATATTTAGAACATTTGCTGTGAAAAAATGCAGATAGATCTGTGGAGAACTTCTCTGAGAAATCTCGAAAAATATTTTCCCAATTGAATCTTATTTAATTGTTTAAGAAAATCATGTGAAATATTAGGTGGAATCCTTAGAGTAACCTGGATAAATTAATCCTGGATAATTTTTGCTATGATTTTTCCAAGCAAGCACCAAGCAATTCTTCAAGGAATTTCTAAGAGATTTGCCGAAATATTTGTTTAAGGAATATGAAGAGAAACTTTAGGAAGAATCTCAAAGGCAAAGTTGGAAAAGCTGTTGGTGAGGAATTCGTGGAAAGAATCCTTGCTTGATGATATTGAAGACGGTTTTGATCATTATTTAATTATTAATGAACAACTGAATGATGTTTTAAACTAACAATTGGAATTTGTGTGCAATAAGTACGTAGAGGACCGTCATGGAAAAATGATTTAAATTCTGAATTCTACAAGAAACTCTTTTAAGCAATTTGATACAGATGCTTCGATAAGTTTTGTTGTAAGATAAGAAAACACAAAAACTCTTCAGGAAAAAAAAAATCTGTCCAATAATAACTATTAACCCCAAAAACGATTTCCAGTGGAAAACCCAGGAATAACTCAGTAAAATCGAGTGAAGGAGTTCTTGGAAAATGCATTGGAAAATAACGGAAACCATTCATGAAGAAATCTCCGATACCTGAAAAATTAACGGAAGAATAACAAAGGGATATTCCTCATGTGTTTTTTGGAAGAATTCTTGAAGGATTTTTTTCACTGAATTGTACAAGAAATTAATGTTTTCCGTAGCCACGTCATAGTTTTCTGGGGCCTATAAAATTTTGCATCAGGGTTTACTGTAACCAGAATAAGGAAAAAAGAGACTTCAGATACTATTTTTTATTAAACTTGATACCTTAAAGAGCTTCCATTAAAAATAGAGACTTTTTAAAGGCTTGCGTTTAAATAAAAAAAAAACAAACTTCTAGAAAAGACCTGCTACCAGCCCTAAATCGATTTCTTTAACTCAAAACTGTAAAATAAATCTGTATGTTCGACAACTTCAATATCCAAGTTCATATTCGACAGGAATAAGATAAGCATTATTTTAATCAGGGTACCAATAAGAAAGGAATTATCAAATAAATTTCATTGTTGACAAAGCCCCACAAACATTGAATTTAACCTGTAAACATATAAACATGACTTCTCATAATGAAAACCTTACTTTAACATAAAATTATCCAATCTGTTCTAATGTATCAACATATTTTTCTGGGAAAAGAGCTCCCACCTGACAATGGTCCAAACAAAATTGAAACAAAAATGTTTCTGATTATGTTTCAAATCAAACAGAAATACTACTGATTCTGTTATTTCTCATAATTGAATTATAACAAAATTGTGTTATAATTCTGGTCAAAATTGAAACAAATTGAAAACAGCCTTTGTTATTATAACTGATTTTGTTTTGATTATGTTATGATTTCCCCCATAAACTCAAAGTGCTTCTCAGAAAAAAGAAACAAAATTTACAATTTGTAACAAATCTTGATATAATAGTGCTACAATTTTGTTGTAATCCATGCACGCTGTTTGACATCTATTTTATATTGTTTGGTTAAAAATTGGTCACAACTGCTAGTACAAACCCCATTTTTTTCTAGTATTTTTGCATCGTGAATTATCACTACCGTAATCCGGGGTAACATTGATTACCGGGGTAACATTGATCGCAATGAACCTCCTCGTAGAAAGCTCGAATCAACATTTATAGATGAAATATTTTCAATGCATGTATGGTGATTCTCTTTCTTCTATTTATGTGCTGATAAACTATAGGATATTTGCGAAAATTAAGTTGCGTTTATGCGTAATTTTTTCAACTTTTGAAAACAACGATTTTCATGATTGAGGATGACAGGATGAAAGAATCATGTCTCACATGAGTTCTGAAAACGATATGAGCAAGAGAAATATGGTTGTTACTAAACATGACAACGCCGAAAACAATTCCGTTATAAAAACTTTCACATTTATGTTTAGTTAAGCATAATTCACAAATTACTATAAATAATGCAGAATTATTTATAGAAACACGCTTTTAAGACTAAGGAATCAATTGTTATTCTTCTTCTTGCTTAAGTTTGCCTAAACGATAGTTTTTTGAAAAAGTTGAGAGCCAAAATATGTATGTAAAACAGCATTTTTGGTAGAATTTTGCTCTGTGTGAACCTCTATGCGGGGAAAATCCAAAGTCCATCGAAACTCTTGAAGGCGAGATCCAAGACTTCAATGCGTACTTTCTATTATCCAGTACTCTAGGTTTATTTTGATAAATGTATTCTTATTGGTCATTCTGTGGTCAATGACTGTACCCAATATTCCTGTGCCGTGATTCTTCATTCCTAGACGTTTTGATTAAAGGCCTCTTTTCTGAACCCTTCTGTCTCGTCGATTATCACATTCAGTGACAATTGATTGACATGCCTAGCATCTACTCATCCTGGCGTACTGAATTGATTAGTCAATTTCCGTTCAAAATCAATGCAGCCACACCAACTGGAGCAGACAACATCTGTGCAAGCTTTAAAATTAACTCTCAATGTGGTTTACCGATTGCCTGCATATATCATCTGTGAAATGTTTAAACATTTCTTCATTTGTTTAAACATTCCTGGATTTATCTGGACGGTCTATAAATGTTTCATATATTTAAAATAATCGTTCTTACCGCCTTCGCCATCCTCGCCTTCGGCCAAACCGGGTTGGGGTTAAACGTTAAAGTCAATCATTCGTCAATATCCCGTGGAAGTGGACTTTTTTCCTCCCTGGGTCGCTGGTTTTTTTTTCAGGAGGCGGAGATCGATTTCGAACAAACAAAAAAGAGCCTGCGAAAGGGAGACGAGATGCATTAATTGATTGGGAGGCATCAGTTTATCGGATACGTAGAGGGTTCTGCTCATAAATAAAAAAAATCGCTGTCTGCGGTATCCCCGCATCCCAATCCCCAATCTTTGGCGGGGTTGATACTCATAGCTGAGGGCCAAAACGCAACGCCATCCGGATCGCTCTCATACCTTTGTGTCGAAAAAATATGTTAATCATTTTATGCATAATGTATCGGGCGAAGAAATCGAACGAAAACAGTAGCAACTGTTTTAATGCTCTCTGGCTGTTGTCTTCAACACATTTTTAAATATTTATGCTTCCAGGGAACGAATTATTTAAAAGTTTTATTTGTATCAATTGACTTCTGCTCGATCGATCTCTGGCTTATCGGTGTTCTATTCGGATTCGATGAAACATCAACAACTAGGCTCCTCGAAGACAGGATCGGTTCGTGGGAACTTATCAAGTCATATTTGAAGATAATTTAAAAATACATTTTTGTACTGTTCTAAAAAGTTTTTGAAATTTCTCATCGTAATACAGTATTGTCTCAAATTCCGAACAGACATATATTCCGAACACTCTGTATTTATATGGCCATGTGGATAAAATGTTTCGCTGAAATATGTTATCAAATAACAAGAAAATTGCGATTCAATTTTAGCGTCTTATAATCTATTTTATTCGTAGGGAGTAGTGATGATTCTCTAATTGGAGGTCAGTAAAACTTGCTTAAAAAAGTTTTCAGTTCAAAATTTCAAAAACCGTGCAAAAAAGTAACAACATTTCTCGACATTTCATGCAAAAATAATGTTTTGGCGATAAAAAAATGTATGGATATGGCCTCATAATGTAGTAGTAATTAAATTCTTATCAGATTTGTTTTCTGTCTATTCTTAAAATATGAGATATGAGATGTACAAAATGTCAGCTTCAAATAAGTTTTATTGAGCTCTTGGTCATTTTTAGATATTTTAGTTTCTTCCCATAGTGACAACAAATGCATATTTGTTACTCCATTTACTCAATGCCTACCTTAGTCGAATGTTACAAGTATGCAGTTATCGGCAGTGAAGGGGAAAAGCAAGAAACCTCATCAATATTTTTTTAAAACAAATATATAATAGATATTTTTGACAGAGGATTTCACCTGTTGCAGTTTCAAGACTATGGCAGAGAAATGCAAAGGATGGTTAATTTTCAAATAAATTTATCAGGTCAATTATGTGAGAGCTCGTGAAATACTAAGCGGACAAGCATGCTCTGAACTGATTGAGGCGTAACGCCTGAAAGAAGAGAAAGGATATGGGATGATGGAAATTCACCTTTAAGTGAAACATTAAGATATTCACGCCATTATAGGAAAACGGAAGAGGTTTACCCTAACAAAATGGCAATAGGGGGGTTTGCTCCTGCAAACGACGTCAGAACCTATCGTGGCGCTCACCTTGACTGAAGCAACCGGATGTCGCCAATTCGTACGTGCAGCATCTTGAGGCAGCGATGCCGGGAGGGCGAGCTCGATATGTACCCCTCTTGAGGACTGCTGGAAGGAAGTCAAAGCAGCCATTAACGATGCTGCCGAAAGCAGTGGAACAGTGGAACAGAGATCAAGAAACGATTAGTTCGACGATGAGTGTCGGGAGGTTTTGGAGGAGAAGAATGCAGCGCGTGCAATGCTGTAGATGGTACGCGGCAGAACGTGGAACGATGCAGACTGAAGCGAAAACAGCAAACCCGCCTATTTCGAGACAAAAAGCGCCGCCTGGAAGAGGTGGAATGCTAAGAGATGGAGTTGCTGTACCGTTCTCAAGAAACGCGGAAGTTCTATCAGAAGCTCAAAACTTTGAGGGAGCCCGCACAAACACGGGCACATAATGTCAGGACAGCGAAGGCGATGGCTACGTCAGCACAGCGGACAATAGAAGCCAACCAGGCAGCTCCCACGTTGGGGGAAGTTAAAGATGCCATTCAACAGCTTAAGACCGAAACAGCTACCGGAGGATTGGAAGCAAGGCGTTTGTTGAGACGCCGCAGTGCCTCGAACGGGAATTTTCTTTCAACGGTGAAAGAAAACACGGGTGGATTACTTATCCACTAAACACTATTTTAATCATTTCACTTTTACACTACACTTTACTTGAGCTTTAGCCAGCTCGTTTTTACTTCATTTTACTTCACTTATACTTGACCGTTTGCCGTGTCAGAAACAACTATTCGTCCAAGCGACGCTTCCACTCGCCTTATATATCATGCCGGAGGGAAACTAGAACATTTTGGACATGTTCCAACTTCGAACAATCCATAAATGTCGGGAAACTGGGTGCACTGCCACTCGCGCTGTCAAATCCGTCGTGCGCGATGACGGTGATGTTGACGGTAAGCTCCTTCGATGATGTTTGCGTGCGAGCGCGTCACTCATGAGTGATTGTTTACGTCAGTGAGTGACCGCGCATTAGGCATTTCACGGTGAAATTCTCTCTCTTTCGCTCTTCAACAAAACTTGAAAAAAAAAAAATGGTGCCAGTACCTGTTAACTTTGACAGGAACTGGCACCGTTGTTTACAGATTTCCCAAATGAGGGAAAGAAAGCGATTTTCTGATGACGTCACCGTGCAATGGGCAATTGCTGCTGGCTTCGGTTAGATTGACTGCTGCTGATTGCTATATGGGACAGTGGGGCAATATTGCCATCGGAGCGGTCGACTTGGGCGCGAACCGTGCCGTTATGATCTTTGTCAGCAGAAGACCAGACATCGCGTCGACGTTGATGCCTTGATACTCCAGACCTCCAACATGTCGGTTGAATGTCTTCACCAACTCCAACAGATCCTTGTAATTCCTCTTTGCTAAGGGTTTGAGTTCCAGCAGATCAGCCAGATGTGTGTCAACAATGACACACGGGTTCTCGAACGGAACTTTCAGCTGCTTCCAAGTCTGCTGAAAGTTGCTGTCCTGGATCATCTTCGTAGTTATCCATCCGGAGGCATCACCGACGAGAGCCTTATCCAGATGGTGCAGCTTCATGGTGTCCGATCCATTGCTGCGCAGGACGAGCTCTTCGAACATAGTGCGAAACTTCGGCCAATCCTCCACTTTCTCATCGAAGCTGGGAATTAGATCTCGCAGTGGTTGTTGCTGAACAACTACCTGGGAGATGCCACTTCCAGCTTCAGGAGGAGGTGTTGCAGCTAGTTTCGTAGAGAGCCGTTCGATCCGATCAAGCATCTCAGTATGCAGCATGTCGAACAGCATCTGCATTTCGTCCTGCTCCTCATACTTCGACAGCGGTGTCACATCCAAGCACTTATCGATGAGCTGCGGCGTACTCCTGCTTCGCTCTGCACCAAGTGTCATGTTGATCGGCGGGATTCCTCGGCTGGTCGCCTCGATGACCAGGGAAGAGTAGCAATGAGACCGATTTACTCCTTGATTGGCGGGAATTTCTCGGATGGTCGCCTTGTTGACCACCGAGAACGCTTCGGAACTGAACCGGAGACTGTAAGCCGGTTCCACTCCACACTCCACAGGTACCGTACGGTATCCGGTTCAGACGAACCAAATGTTGAGGCGCCGCAGTGTCTCAAACGGGAATTTTCTTCCAACAGTGAAAGAAAACACGGGTGGATTACTTATCCACTAAACACTCCTATATTCACTTCACTTTTACACTATACTTTACTTGAGCTTTAGCCAGCTCAGTTTTACTTCATTTCGCTTCACTTATACTTGAACGTTTGCCGTGTCAGAAACAACTATTCGTCCAAGCGACGCTTCCACTCGCCTTATACATCATGCCGGAGGGAAACAAGAACATTTTGGACATGTTCCAACTTCAAACAATCCAGAAATGTCGGGAAACTGGGTGCACTGCCACTCACGCTGTCCTATCCGTTGCGCGCGATGACGGTGAGCTATCTCGACGATGGTTGCGTGCGCGCGCGTCACTCATGAGTGATTGTTTACGTTAGTGAGTGATCGCGCACTGCTGCTAGCTTCGGTTATGTTGACTGCTGCTGATTGCTATAGGGCAGGGGTTTTCAACGTTTTTGGCTCGCGGAGCACTTTTTAAAATAAAATTGTATTGCGGAGCACTTGTCCTTCATCATCATTCGGTTTTAAATCTATATTTTTGTTCACGCTTAAATTGACTCTATCATTCCTACGAAAATCATGAAGTAAGATTTATTTTAGAAAATTATTCATTAAATATGGTTTTATTTTTAAGCTTTAGTTTTTATCTAAAAAGATTTGTTGTATTTGATTGAGCAAACTTTTTTATTTCAAGATTAAGGTGAAGAAGCCAAAGTTCAAATTTTCAAGAGCACGAATCTGGAGAACCGAACCTCCGTTCAAGCTGAAAACTTAATCGATTGATCACTAGCTGGTGGTGACCAATCGATTAGGTTTTCAGCTCAAACGGATGATTGGTTCTCCAAATCCGTGCTCTTGAAAATTTGAACTTTGGCTTCGATTCATCTTCACCTTAAACTGTAAAAATTATACATTCATATAAAACTATATTTGGTTTTTCGCCGAACATTGAAAAATTGTTCGATTTTTGTTGTTTGATCGAACACCTAAGCGAGTTTCTGTAGCGAAATATTTCTTTTTAAGCCTTTATTAATGTGTCTGAATGGGTTAATCACAGGTTCAGCACTATCAGAAATATTAATAATTTTGATTGGATTAGTGATATCCCGCAATCTTATTCAAACAGCCTCAAGTTATAAAAGTGATCAAACTTAGTTTATCGATCCTACATGTTTGCAGACAAAATTCTACACGTTCTGCTCTAAACCAACTTGATTTTTCACTTTCGGAACGCTTGATTTCAGGATTTATCAATTTGTCATCCAATTTTTGTGGGAAATAATAGGAAATAATTAGCATTTTAAAGCGAGCTAATTGCATGCAAAGTTTAAGCGATGTAACTACACGGCAGAAGAGGAGATTAATTTAAAACCAGTTTAAAAATAGAGGTTGTGATGATTTTTAATTTATTTTCTCGAGACCGTATGAAAGTAACTTACGTTGATTTGAAAAAGTAATTGAGAAATGTTCCTCATTTTGTTTCACGGTGTCAAAATTTCGATTATTATCGAAATGGCATGTAGCTCAGATTTTTTTTCCGACGAGGATAAGTATTGCAACAAAAAACTACTAATTCGATGTTTGATGAGACATATGAGCGTATTAATTAGTTCCAATAATCATTGAGTTCCTCAATGATTTCGGTTTAGCTAGAGTTCGTCGAAAATCTGTAGCACCTGTGCTACCATGGAAAAGAGAGGGTTGAATTCAAGAAACTCCAGCTTCTCAGCTTAAACCGACCCATGCAAAACGTTTGGAAAAATGTTCACCGACAGAATATTTCTAGCCTTCAAATAACAAAATCTTAGCCCAAATTCTGAACGCTTTCGTAAAAATATCAGAGCTACAAGAAAGTTCACCATGTGTGTAAGACTCGTAGAAACTGTGTTTCGTCATCCACCATATCGTCAAAAACAACATATCAACGAGTTAATAATTGATTAGTGCAATCGGTTTTGTTTTTTAAATATTTAATCTTGAAAATTCTCGATATGGCTGGTCTTGGTTTAATTAACCCCTCTACCGGCAGCTTCATTTTAACCAATAAGAAAAATATTCAAATATCGATAACAATTTTGTTTCTTGATATTTTTGCATAATTCTTTCATAAGTTCTAAAAAAACTCTTCTAGTTTTAGAATATGAATAGAACGATATTACCCAAGTAACCAGTAAGCACGATAATGCGGCACGGTAACAGCATTATATGCGCATATAGGGTAATCATTTGATGCATGTCAGTTTTATATACGCGTATAATGCTATTATAATGCCAGAAAAGGCGAAATAGCGTGCCATTATAGTGCCAAGATATAACCGTGCTTCTCTGCACCACTAATGCTGATATAAGACCACGTGAGAAACGTCAGTTGTTTTCGCCAGGTTTTTAGGGCGAATATTTTGTGCTTTCGCGTACGCAGTCAGAGAGCTTTCGCGTATGCGGCCAAGCAACTGGTACACGAGGTAAATAAATGAATGAATGAAAACAGAAACCTCCAATAGTATGCAAAAAATGTAATAAAATGATACAGATAGTACTTCTCCGTATCAGACATATTATTTTTGGTAGTTTTTATCCTGTTGAGGACTTCCAATTGCCACATTTTGATCCTCGTTTTACGATTATGAAATTCCTCATTTTGCGTCTCGAACCTGCGACACCCGTATTGTTGAGTTGTTGTCCTGCTCCTTTGCTCCTACGGCCACATAAGATGAATAGTATTGAAAAGAAAAGTGACCAATTTAAACCATCACTTTTCCCCGTCATAAAACCTGCAATTGTAGTAGTGAGAAGATTTATGTTTGACTCCCTCTTACCACTATATGCAAACACAAAGCACGTGGTATATCTGTCAAAACACTGGATGGCATTTAAACATGCCCTGTATTCGAATATAAAGCCAATATAGTGCTTATTTAATGCCTGTTTTGCATCAGGCTTAGAAGCATTAGTGATGCTGTAATAGGATTTCTATGCAGCGGAAGTGCTGTTATAAGGTGTGTAAGCATTTGTGGTGCTATTATAATGCAAGACATGGTGCTGATTAAGTGCTTATGGTTACTTGGGTAATAATAAGTCTTCGGGATCCGAAGATATTCCAAAATTTCTTGGGGAACCGACGCGTAGCCATAGCCCACGTAAATATCTCAGGCTACAGAATTTTTATCGTATTCGGGTATTCACTCATCGGAATGATGCATCAATGCGATTATGTTGTGAAAAAATCAAACAATTTGGTGCAGCCGTCTTTGAGCAATGTGCATTTATGTTTCTAGTACCACGCTGGACAAATAAAGATCTTGATAACTCTAAAAAACCTCATTTCGTAATTTTCAGATTTCTCCAAGAATACTGACCCGATTTGTATGATTTTTTCAGAGTAGCTCCTTATTACCTGGTATTGTATAGTACACATTTCAGATTTATAAACAAATTGATCAAAAACAAAATGGCCGCCATAGGCATTATATATGTGCTCCGCGGAGCATGATATGAAAACCGCTGCTATAGGGGACAGTGGGGCAATATTGCGGAGCGGTCGACTCGTTCACGAACAGCGTTATATGCCCTATCTACAAAAAGGGTGACAAACTGCCCGAATAAAAACGTATCATTCAGTGAATGGAATAAACCATTAATGTACAATATACGGTATTGGATACAATACAGCGTATTGTAATTGAATATCGAAGCAACATTATTCTTGTTTGGATATACAATTCAAAAACAATATAATATATTGTAACAGAACACTGTATTGTTTTAATTGGTTTTATACCTTACAATTTTGGTCAAATTCCTATTTTCGCGTAAAACAACTGTTGCTTTTTTCTATGTAGCTTTGCTGAAAGAAGTGAACAAAACAAGTTCAGAAAGCAAGAAATGTTGGGTGAAAAATATTCAAAACGTAAAAATAAGTAGTTTTTTAGAAGTCACTTGACATTAGCTGTAACCACAAATGGAACGATGATAAATATCTTTACTTCTATAAAGTTAAAATTATTTTGTTACTTCTGGCACGAATATCCGGTAAGTTGGGGAACAATCCATACAAAATACAAATTCTATACTTTTCACCACTAATTGAAATACAGTTCGTTGAATTGTTTTTGTATTGTACAACAATACACGAATTGCTAATCAAGACAATACATGAACAATATATCGTATTGTATTTTCAAAATGTATGTATGAGAAAATATTTATATTTGTATTGTAACGAGTTCGTGGGAAGTTATCAAGCAGGTTTCATCGACGGCCGCTCGACAACAAACCAAATCTTTATCGTGCGGTGAGGATTTGCCGTGAGTACCAGGTCCCTACGCACCATCTGTTCATCGATTTCAAGACGACATACGACAGTATTGACCATGTGGATCATTGACGAGAATAGATTTCCCATTAAGCTCACAAGATTGATTAGTGCAACGATGGATGGTGTGCAAAACTGCTTGAATATTTCGGGTGAACATTCCAGTTTGTTCGAGATTCGGCGGGGACTACGACAGGGTGATGGTCTTTCGTGCCTGTTGCTCAATATTGCGCTTGAAGGTGTCTTAACAGGTGTCCTTTCACGAGATCTGGACAATTTGTTTGCTTCGAGGATGACATGGATATTATCGGAAGATATTTTGAAACGGTGGCAGATTTGTTCACCCGTATGAAACGCGAAGTAACAAAAGTCGGACTGATGCTGAATGCGTCGAAAACACAGTACATGCTGGTAGACGGAACTGAGCACGACAGGGCCCGCGTAGGAAGCAGTGTCACGATAGACGGGGATACCTTAGAGGTGGTGGACGAGTTCGTCTACCTTGGATCTTTGCTGACGGCTGACAACAATGTTAGTCGGGAAATACGAAGGTGCATCATCAGTGGAAGTCGGGCCTATTATGGGCTCCAGAAGAAACTGCGGTGGAGAAAGATTCATCCCCGCATCAAATGCACCATAGGACCGGTAGTCCTCTAGGACCATGAATCGTTGACTATGCTCGAGGAGGACTTGCAAGCTCTTGGGGTTTTCGAACGCCGGGTGCTTAGGACGATTTTCAGCGGCGTGCAGGAGAACTGTGTGTTGCTGCGAAGAAGTATCCAGGAGGTGGCTAAAGGTGGAAGGATACGCTGGGTAGGACATATTGTAAGAATGCCGGACAACAGCCCTGTAAAGATGGTGTTTGTCACGAATCCGGTCGGAACAAGAAGGCATGGGGCTTAGCGAGATAGGTGGATTGACCAGGTGCGCCAGGATCTGGAGAGCGTGAGTCGCAGTCGAGGATGGATAGAAGCGGCCATGAACCGAGTGAATTGGTGATGGAGAGCGCTTAATGTCTGCGTTTTAGTTTTTTGGTTCAACAATGGATTTTCTATACACCACACAACACTGCAACATCTGTTTCAAAATTGTGGTACACTAAAATATTTTACGAACTAGATCGGGGGTTCGAAACATGGATTGATTCGTAAAACAAGATTTTGCCTCTCGGAGTCTACAGGTAATTAATTTTTATTATTTCGAGAAATTATGCTGTTTTTTTGGTTCCTAATCAGGCTAACCAGACAACCAGATTGTACGTATAATGAAATCACTTTTTGCGTTATGCGATGGTTATATGTGAAATGTTTCGCGTATAAGATGTTAAGATGCATATTTTATATGATCTAATAACATGCAATGCGAGTGTGTAGATTTTATTGCGAACTTATCTATACCCTTATGCGACTTAATTTATGATAACAAAATAAATTTGACAGCTGCTACGGATTGATACGACATACTTTGTACAAGTATTCGGGACGAAACGATATGTACATATGAACTCATAAAATAGCGTTTTATGCGAGGAAACTTATCAATCGAAGGATTTCATTCACCATGCAGTACGGGTTGTGATGAAATTTGTATAAATAAACGACTTTGTTCGTAAACTGTTATGCGGCTTCTGGTTGTGTATTGCACAAGAGACACCTTGACTACGATTTTTATTGTATTTCGAAAACATATTGTTTATATGGCTTATTCAGCCAGCCCTGCATTTTGCTCCTCACCAAAGCGTGCTTACTTGATAGACACTCAATCCTAATCATATCGTCGCATCTTTTCTCTCGCGACATTTCGTTTCCCCGAGTGCATGACGGCAAATTTATTCCACACGTGGCATTTACACAACTCGTTGCATGTTTTCCTAGGATCCCAAATTGAGATTCGATATCAAAACATTCTGCGAAGGATAACAGAACCCTTTCCTCGGTGGCTGAGCAATGTTGATATTCTTTACCGTTTCATAATCATTTATCATCAAAATCCTTCTCACTCTCCTCCATCACGAAGATCTCGACTCTGACATGATCGTAAATAGTGTTGTACAACATTTTTATGGCTAGAATAAACTTTCTCTCTGCTTTGCTTAGTGATGGTTGGATTCAATTTTGAAGATATGGCTAAGGTTTCTGATGAATCACACCCAAGCGTATAATGAGTGGGGAAGTGAAAGAGGAAAAAGTCATAAAAATCATTTCTTCCTTTTTTGAACTGAAGTGTCCTCAACTGGGCCTTATGATTTCTCAGAAATCAGCAACGTTAGGTGTGATGAATGGTTATGACTTTTTGTATGTTTGTTTTGAACTTGTTTGTAATGTAAATATATCAAAATATCAATTGGTTTCAAGATCCAGGATCTCGCCCCATGAGGTCTTTTTCACTGACCTGCATCTACAAAATGTCTAATAAGTATATATGGAATCAATACAGTATATTATTATTTAATATATCACTCATGATCGCCACAAACTCTTACCGCAAATTAACTCTTTAATAAACGCTCCCCAACGGTCGGAGTAAATTAGCAAATGAAGCTCATTGCACGCGTCCAAAGTGTAGGTACTTCAAGTCGTTTTCTTTCGATCAGAGATTTCTCTCCTTATTATCTGTTCCTCGCTTCTTAAGTAGCTTCCCAAAAAATTAAGATGTTCCTTGGTGATTTGCTGGTTGCAACCTTCGGTAAGTATCTGCGCCATTTATCTGATTTCACCTCACCTCAGTTGCAGGCAGGTGAGAGCATTCGTTCAGTGTGAAGAATCTTGGGAATGTGCTTTGGTACATGTGGGGATTGGATTTGGAAACGTGATACTAGCTGTTGCTGTTATTTGCACCACGAGCTGTTTTCGTGATTTGGCTTAATTTCAGTGCACAAACACGGGACGCCAAATCACGCCGGGTTCGTTGAGGGTTGAACAGGTCCCTGAGTGGATGGTAGGGTAAGGCTCCCAATAATTTAAACTGTTCAATTAAATTCATTCAAAAACTTATTAGAATTAATCCTTTGGTAAAAGTGGTTTTAGGGCTTTTATCGTGTATTTATCATTAACGTTCGAATTGCTAGCCTTGGCGCAAACTTCATAAAAAAACGACGTGTATCATTTCAAATTTTGAAATTTTTTGATATTTTGAAGATATTGAGAGCTTGTATTTGTGCAACAATTAAACCGTTACCAATTTAGGTTTCAGTTTTACGTTCCATACAATTAAAAAAACACCATATTTTGAAATATGTTAGTTTTTGAAAGATACTATAGATACATTTCCACATATTTTATGGATTTAATACAAAAATATTTCATGACATTTGTAAAGACGTTTGGTCGAATGACGTTTGGTTGAACGACGGTTAGTCAAAAGTACGTATGGTCGAACGGAAATTTCGTCAATGAACCTTTGGTTGAAAAGTATAAATGGTCGAAAGGAAATTCAACCAAGAGATTTTTTTTGACATTTAGTCTAATAATGGCTTTTTGTCGTTGATTTATATAGTTATTCACAAATTGACTAAAATGGGAAAGTATTTGAAACGTGCTATTACTGTAGTTACATTACAAAATATTTTCTCTTTTTTCTCGCACTTTATAATGCTAATTATGAATGAGTGCAAGAATTTGAGTTAATTAACTCATTAAGCATGATAATGTTGGATAAATTATGGGTGAAATTATGAAAAAATGGGGTGGGTAATGTCTGTTACATTACCGCGGGGTTGACTTAGGACTACAACAGTGTGGTAGCTTTTTGCAGATGATAGGATGTTTGATGATAAATGGTAGGTGCTGTGATTGTGAGTATTCAATTACCTACGTTATGTTTTTACCCGTCTAGGTCTGAGTGAAAGGTAAGTACTGAAACCCACACCGCTCAGTGAATTCTTAACGGATTGAAATGATTTTTCGTAAGTATACTGGCACATATATCTTGTTTCTAGAAATGGCCAGAGGAACTCGGAAATATTCCTGAGGTTTGAGTTAATCCGGTGGGTCACTGGATCAAGTCGGGTAAAAAATACTATTTTTTGGGACATGCCAAGTTACCTTTACTTATTTGCAATGGCAATCATTTTAATTTGCATCAATCATTATGATCTGATGATATTCAACATTATAAATGAAGAGTTTTGCATCGTGTAAAATATACTGGATGTGGTCACTTGGAATTAATGCCTGGATGATCCGGCTATAGATTTGTTGAATACTAAACCATTTCAATTCTCGATAAATAGAAATCAAACATAACCGTGCATTAAAATGTTTACCCTTTAGCTTGGCACCGATTTTTAGATACAAATTGACCACTTTATCGTAAATTTGAAGTGTCCCGGGGACCCGAAAATGGTAATTTTTAGGATTATTTAAATACAAGACTCATAGTTATCTAATTCAATAGTTTCTCGAAAGGTTAACACTTATGCAATTTTCTAAAAATTCCGTGATAAAGTGACCACATTATAGCCGATTACGGAAATTATCTGTTGCTTTAAATTTGCCTTCCTCCAGGGGCACAATCGCACAGTACCCTTTTTACCCGACCTGACCCAGTGACCCACCGGATTAACTCTGGCCACAGGAATATTTCCGTGTTCCTCTGGCCACCTCTAGAAACTAGATATGTGTGCCAGTATACTGATAAAAAATCATTGGAATCCAATAAGAAATCGTTGAGCAGTGCAGGTTTAAATTTTTTGCTTCCACTCAGGCCTATACGTGTTAAGGGAGATCTGTCATGTTTCGGATTTTAAAGTGAAATACTTCAAATATCAGTGGGGGACACGACCGCATGACGCCATGTAATTAGCTGCATTTGAATTAGAGTCAATTTTCAAGGAAGGCAAGTGGAAGGTTGCAATTCCTCTAGTTATAAATCAGAATCTAATGGTTTGTGAATTTAAGAACAGTGAGAAGCTCTCCGTTCGGAGAAGTGTCCCTGTCATCGATATTGTCATTACCACGGTAAATTTCAATTTTCCGTATTGTCCATTCTTCTTCTTCTTCTTGGCATAACGTCCTCACTGAGACAGAGCCTGCTTCTCAGCTTAGTGTTCAATGAGCACTTCCACAGTTATAACTGAGAGCTTTCTTTGCCAAAGTTGCCATTTTCGCATTCGTACATTGTGTGGCAGGTACGATGAGACCTTATGCCCAAGGAAGTCAAGGAAATTCCAATTACGAAAAGATCCTGGACTGACCGGAATTCGAACTTAGACACCTTCAGCATGGCTTTGCACTCGGCTAAGGAAGGCCCCTATTGGCAATTGTCAATTATTCATAACAAATCAAATATTGTATGATATTACGAGAAGAATTAAAAGATTATAGCAAGTTTATGGTATATGCTTTAGGAAATATTATACAAATAACTCTTTACTACACATTTGCTGAAAAGGGCCAATAATTTCTCAACTTTTCTAAAGGACCTATCTAACATTGAGAGGCTCTCTTTGTTTACTTTCTCTTTAATCAATAACTGAGTCACATTAACCTCCTCTGTTGCGTTTTTTATATGAAACGCTAGTCAAGGAAATTGCCTTTCGATCTATAGTGAAAAACTTCCCAAAAGCTTTAGTATTCCACTGTTAAAATTTAAAGAGAGCTAGAGAGGTGAGAATCTCTCATTTGTACATAGGTCCTTTAGTAATGTTTAGCGAGATTTGAACGGTGAGATTTGATTAACACGGATACACATTTTGACGGCGCACATGTTGGAATCCTCCTCGTCCGATGAAATTTACTGTGGCGATGGCGATGGGCGCTTCTACGAGCGGCTTTGGCTGATTTTCTTCAGTCATGTCGTACACATCTTGCGTTGGCGCACCGATTTCAAATCTTGAGCGATTTCACAATCCGGACGCTGGATTTGCAGCAGCTTGATGATCAAGAGCTTTGTGGCACATGTAGCGAGGAGCTGAGGAGGTTCGGCGGTGCTCTTATCAATGAAATCAAATTCAACGAAGGAGGTACCTACATTACCTTGATGGCTACATCGTAGATCTCGCCATTGCCGGGCGTATTGTAGAGCTCCATCTTCGTCGATCTTGGACGAAACTTGTCCAGTTGCCCCGAACGTCTCCAGGTCCTCTTCCACTGCGTACAGCCAGCATATTCGTGGTCTTCCCCGAAACCGCCGATCTCT
This sequence comes from Aedes aegypti, assembly GCF_002204515.2. Classification (NCBI taxonomy): domain Eukaryota; kingdom Metazoa; phylum Arthropoda; class Insecta; order Diptera; family Culicidae; genus Aedes; species Aedes aegypti. The sequence goes on from NC_035108.1 coordinate 206,537,836, forward strand.
ACCTAGTTCCCTGCTGAATATTATTTTCGCAATTCTTTCTTCCGACATTCGCACTAAGTGACCAGCCCACTGAAGTCTGCCGTATTTACACGCTTGATAATATTCGCATCTTTGAACACTTGATACAACTCGTGATTCATGCGGCTGGGCCACACACGTTTTTCGAGTTTCCCACCGAGTGTTGTCCGCAGCACTTTACGCTCGAAAACACCGAAAGCTTTCCGGTCTGCCTCTTTCAAAGTCCACGCTTCGTGCCCGTAGAGAGCCACCGGAAGAATCAATGTTTTATACAGGGCGAATTTTGTTTCCATTTGCAAGCTGCGGGACCTAAGCTGGTTACGTAGTGCGTAAAATGCCCTATTCACATTTGCATCACGTCTCGTCACAACTTTTAGAACAACAGATGACGCTCCTCCTTTTCGTATTCTTCGCTTCCTGATCTGGGAAATAGGCTACATTGTATGATGCTACGGGATGAATTAAGAGATTATAGCAAGTATGTGGTAAACACATTTGGGAATATTAGACAAATAACTTTTTAGTACACATTTGTTGGCCCTGAAAAGGGTCGATTGAATTGTTGAATTCGAGTAACACGGACACATTTTGACGGAGCACTGGTTGAAATCCTCCTCACCCGATGAGGTTTGTGGTGGCGGCTTCCTCGGGGTCTTATTCATCGTGGCGGTCTTTGAAACATGGTGGGGGTTTGCTTAGGAACTTTCTTCTTTTTCTCCTCCTCCTTCTCGGATACCAACAATAGCCACAGTATCCCGGGATTTCACTTATCTCTTACCTATCTTGTCGATATCGCAGTTGTAGTTTCCGCCTAGGGCAAGTGTACCATTAGTGGTGCACTTAAGGGAATACTGCTAAAACATGGTGATAAATCCATGAAATATATGATTTTAATGTATCATTCGATAGATCTCAAATCCTTCTATCACTCAAATGTATAAAAATCACGATTGATTCAAAATTTCCCTGCAAAAAGCGTTCCATCAATAATAGGAACACTGTTCCTTTAGTGGATGTATGTTTTAAGAATGGTTCCTTTAGTGGCGCAAACCATTGATTTCTTATGCAACCTTCCACTATGGGTACTAATGCACCACTATAGGTACACACAAAGACAAATTAAAAACCTCCGTGTCCCTTGCAGTTACCCAAAATTTTATGCTACATACAAAGGTATCGACCGTTATAATTATATTTTGAATTTGTTTATCGGCATATCGGACTATTTTGCTCGAAGTGGAGAAGAAAGCAGTGAAAATAGATGGATAGATACCGTAAGGGAACGGCGCAAGAAAATTGGATCAGATGTTGATAAGGGCATACCATATGAAACAGTATTACTTGAAACGTCCTTCCTTGTGGCTAACGTCCCCTATGGGAACGGCTTGGTGTGTTTTGAGAATGACACTACAAAGACAGCCACTTTTCATAACCCATATCCATCCATCTCATGTATATTACACATGTGCGCATTTGATAGGCAAACAGTTTCAAACCTGAAAAATCGTAGTTGCGCGTAGTTTTCAATAACTACTTGTTTAGTTTGCTCATTGATCATTCGACCTTTTGTCCATTCGACTTTTTGTTCATAGATTCGTATTTGCCCCAAAAATTAATCCTCAGTTGATTTATAACTGTGGGGTAATTATAGGGGGAAATCCCCTAGTACCGTATCCTGGGCAGAAAAAAAAACACAATCTCAATATTTTTGGTTTTATGTGATCTTGTTACCCGAAAATGATGATTATTAACATTCTTGAAACGTGCAAACATCAATTTTAAAATATTCATACTAATTTTGACATTGGAGTTTTAAGTTGTATTCCAAAACCAAATTGTCAAATCTTATCCCCAATACCGGACACAGTCCATGAAGATGTATAGGTATATTCGGTCTTTAGTAACAATAGATGTAATTACCGTAAGGACGTGCCCGGTGCACAGTGGTCCGGATTCAAAAAATCATGGCAAAAATTACGCATTCCAAATATTTGACAAGAGTGTTTGAACATGTTTCAGGGTTGCAGACCCTGTTTTGGGCATATTCATTTCTTTTGGTTTTCATAGAAATAAATAGAACAAAAATTGCGCTTTTCCATACATTTTGACTCTATCAATCTCTTCACAAAACGAATGTTTTGACAAACTTAGGCAAGAGCATTCTCCTCTTATCAATTTTTTAGACTTAAACAAGCATTTCAGCAAGATTTCTCCACGAGGAGCAGCCGGGAGCGATTTGTATGATATGAAGAAGCTGTCTTTTTATTATTTTACGTACCTCCAATGATAGCTGTTAATTTAATGAGGTTAACGACAGACGAACATTAATTTGCATTCGGGAAAGTTGAATCTAGATAAAGATGAGTTATCAGCCAGAAAAAAGTGTGATGAAAACTTGAAGTTCTGATGAAGATAAAAAACGCAAGTTTTAAAGCAAAAATTAAGGTTTTTGGCCATGTACACCTATTTAGGGTCAAAACCATTATATTTTGAATTATTTGTATGCATTCTTAATTAGGAAAAGGTAGTGCTAATGTAATTTGCATTTTTGTTTTATGTATTTTAAAGATTTAAATTTGAAGATTATAGCTGAAATCTGCTTTTAGCAAGAATTGAAAAATTGGAATTGAGTATTTTATGGGCACATTACCCTACCTCAGTCGTTTACAACCGGCGTACCATGAATCGGATTGGACAGCGTGATAACAGTAATTAACACGATTTCGATTTTAATTATGTTGTACAGAGTAGAGAATCGTGCGCGCAAAGGAATTACGAAACGGATAGATATTCTAGCAAATAGTTTTCACTTTTTTCTCATAGAAGATTCGCCAGTAGACCAACGTGTCCTTCGGAAGACCAAAGGACAAACTGTGCCCTGATTTTGATAAACTTTGTTCCATGTAAGAGTACATAAAAATAATTTTACGAAAGATCTCTAATCTTCTCATCCATGTTTTGCCTCCTTCTTTCAACGAGTCTCAACGCTTTGCCGCCAAAGATCCGTGAATCTCGCGCCCCGCCATCATTCTTCTCCTTTTGCAAGATCGCCCGAAGCACCTCAAGAAATGGTTATACTTCATTCAATGCAGAGATGCTGCGCTTGGGCTGGGGCGTACTTTTCTTGGAGTACACGCGGACCGCACGGTGTTGGTTGCAAAGAAGATAAATTACAAGCCTCCTCACGTTTTTCGTTCACTCCCTTGTGTCGCCGTATGGGCTCTTCCTTACTCGTCAAGATGCACCAGAAGGAATATGACTACGGCGGGGAGTAAGTGAAGTGTAGTTACGTCGCAAAACAGTAGCTGATGAATTAGCATATCTAGCTCTGTATCTCAACGGTAACATACAGAGTAGCTCTTTTGGCTCGGTGGTATGCTAGTCGAGTTCAGGATCTCAATTGCTGTGTAGTTTTTTTGTGGTCCTGCTGATGCTGATGTCATTTTCATTGTCATCATAATTTTTGTAGCATAACGCAAAAGTGCTCCTTCCAAAATTTGATTACTATTAGAGACTGTTTGAACAGGGAGGAACTTATTTTACTGTCCTAGAAGCTATGCGCACAAAATTCTTAGCACATAGTTTTGCATAAGTGCATTGATGTGCGTTTAACAGCTTAGTAGTCACGCTGTTGTATTTTGTACAATACAGGTAGAAAATCCTCGCTTTTCGTACACAACATCGGCACATAACGGTCTGTCTAGCGGTGCGGTGGTCGAACGCGCGACGACCGGAAGGTTGAAAAAAAAATGAATTTGAATTTAAGGATAAATCAAGCTTCAATGAGCAATGACGATCATACAATTATTGTGACCGCAAAACGGGATATCTTTGATAAGGCGGGTAACTTTGATAGTGTGGGACACGCAACATACTAAACGAAACAAGATTAATTCTGCTAATCAGTTAAGCAAAACGAATACATATTATTATTATTATTATTATTATTATTATGCTTTATTAGAGACACTTTACCACATATCTGAGTGGCATTCGTGTCTGAAAGAAAACGAATACATAAGTTAAGAGTATTAGTATGGCATTTCATGACAGAGCTGTTTTCGTTCAAATCGAGACCATTTAAAGCCTAATATTCGAATATTGAAAATTGAAGAGATTTTAGCATGTTTGAAACGCTTACTAACAAACTGTACTACGATCACTATTTGATGAAGTTATAATGAATTCGTCACTAATTCTTGATAGCCTTATTATAGTAGAACATGAATTTGGCCTCAAATTTCTATGCGAAAAGCTGTTTTTAAAATAAGGTATTTTTTGGTAATTCTAGTCATAAATTTCCATACAACGTTAAATGCCGTTTTATGGACATTATTATCAACTTATAATAGTGTTTGTCATGTTTGTCTTGACTGGAAACACTTTTTAATGTTATTTTTCTATAAATTCTGTAAATAAATTAATAAAATCTAATTCAGGTTCTCTATTAACATTCTCTAATCCAGTTCTAACTGCAATGATGTCCAACAGAAGTTTGGTTGTGGATTCCTATGTGTTTATCTACCCATTAACAAAGTTACCCCAATACCGAAAATTGGCTTCTGATTTTATGAAAAACTAGTGGTCCCGGCAAACCTTGTCTTGTCAAAATACAAAATAAATACAAATACAAAAATCAAATACAAAAAAAAATCCAGAAATCAGAATGCAGAAATGTTTTAAGGGGGGCTCCCTTAGCCGAGTGGTTAGAGTCCGCGGCTACAAAGCAAAGCCATGCTCAAGCTGTCCTTGTTCGATTCCCGGTCAATCCAGGATCTTTTCCTGGTCGGTCCTTAACTTTCCTGGGCATAGAGTATAATCGTACCTGCCACACGATATACGAATGTAAAAATGGCAACTTTGGCAAAGAAAGCTCTCAGTTAATAACTGTGGAAGTGCTCATGCTGCCATTCCATGAAAAACCGATCTAGTGGGTCTCCGAATTCCGTGAAAATTTGCTATTTTGTTCCTTATCCGAAATAAGGATACACGTATTTTTGGATTTTTTGATTAGGGTGACCATTTTCGAAATAGGGTGACCAGAACAATCGCGATTTTGCAAAAAAATTATTTATAAAAAAATTATAACTTTTGAACCGTTTGACCGATTTTCAACCTTTTTGGACGAAATGAAGGCTAAAGATTTTGAATTTTCAGGAAATATATAAAACTTCACAAAAATTGTGTTTTTACATTAGAAAAAACTCAATAATTTCCGTTTTTTCGTGTTTTGAAGGCCTCGGGACCAAAGGGGCTATCGCTGTTCTCATTTTTTCTCGGAAGTCTAGAAAATTTCACGTATACTGTCAAATATTCAGTGATGTATGTTTTTTAGTTTTTGAGATATATTTTTTTGAAAATAAAAAATCAGTCATTTTTTATCGGCACACACTGTAGATCTCAGCGCATTAGATTTGTAATGTTTAAAAAAAATCATAACTTTTGAACAACTCAACCGATTTCCAATCTTTTTTTATGGAATGAAAGCTTAAAGTCTCAACTTTTCAGAAAAAATAGAAGAAAAAATAGAAAACTTTGAAAAAAAAAATTACCTTAAAATATATGAAAATTTCTAAAAATAACTTGAAATTTTTATATTTTTTCACATTTAAACATATTTTTATTAGATTTTTCAATTTTGTCTGAATAGTTGAAATTTTAAGCTTTCATTCCATACAAAAAGATTGAAAATCGGTTAAGCTGTTCAAAAGTTATAATTTTTTTTAAACATTACAAATCTAATGCGCTGAGATCTGTAGGTCGTGTGTGCCGATAAAAAATGACTGATATTTTATTTTCAAAAAAAATATATCTCAAAAATTAAAAATCATACATTGCTGAAAATTTGACAGTATACGTGAAATTTTCTGAACTTTCAAGAAAAAATGAGAACAGCGTTAGCCCCTTTGGTCCCGAGGCCTTCAAAACACGAAAAAACGGAAACTATTGAGTTTTTTCATGTAAAAAACTCAATTTTTGTGAAGTTTTATATATTTCCTGAAAATTCAAAATCTTTAGCCTTCATTTCGTCCAAAAAGATTGAAAATCGGTCGAACGGTTCAAAAGTTATAATTTTTTTATAAATAAAAATTTTGCAAAATCTTGATTGTTCTGGTCACCCTATTTCGGAAATGGTCACCCTAATAAAAAAATCCAAAAATACGTGTACCCTTATTTCGGATAAGGAACAAAATAGCAAATTTTCACGGAATTCGGAGACCCACTAGATCGGTTTTTCATGGAATGACTGCATAAGAACACTAAGCTGAGAAGCAGGCTCTGTCCCAGTAAGGACGTGATGCCAAGTAGAAGAAATGTTTAGATTTACTTCCGAAAAACTATTAAAGTTACCCCGTTTTATGGTACTAGAGACTACCCCAGCAAAGTTGGATAGCAACTTACTTTTGCTGTAGAGCCAGCAAAAGTAAGTTGCTATTCAAGACGTGACCTGCGCTACAATGTTACGCCAACTAACTCGGTCCATGGCTGCTAACCTCCAGTTTCTAGATCGCCCCACACTTCCAAGATCTTGTTTAACTTGGTCAAACCACCTAGCTCGTTGCGCTCCCCTTCGTCTTGTACCGGCCGGATTTGAGATGAAAACCATTTTTGCGGGATTGTTGTCCGGCATTCTCACAACGTGTCCCGCCCATCGTACCCTTCCAGTTTTGGTGACTTTCTGGATACTGGGGTCACCGTGGAGTTGCGCAAGCTCGTGGTTCATTCTTCTCTTCCATACGCTGTTCTCACATACTCCGCCGAATATCGTCCTAAGCACACGTCGTTCAAAAACTCCTAGCGCTTGCAGGTCCTCTTCGAGTATTGTTCACGTCTCATGCCCGTAGAGGACTACAGGTCTTATCAGCGTCTTGTACATGGTACACTTAGTACGGAGGTTAAGTTTACCAGACCACAAGGTCTTGTGGAGTCCGTAGTAAGCACAACTTCTGGCAGTGTTTTCGAATTTCTCTGCTGCAGTTGTTATACGACGTTATCAATGATCCGAGGTAGACAAATTCGTTCACCACCTCGAACTCATCTCCGTCGATCATCACGCGTCTGCCAATGCGAGCTCTATAGCGGTCAGTTCCTCCAGCCAGCAGATGTTTCGTCTTCGGATATTTACCTTCAATCCAACCCGATCTGCTTCACGTTTCAGCCTGGTGTACTGTTCAGAAACCACCTGGGACGTTCTTCCGACAATGTTCACGTCGTCAGCAAAACAGATGAACTGGCTGGATTTATTGAAGATCGTGCCCCGCATGTTGAAGCCAATATTGAACGATATTGAAAAGGTGGCAGGAAAGACCATCACCTTGTCGAAGTTCTTTGCTTGTTTCAAACGGGTCCGAAAATGCACCCGATATCTTCACACATCACTGTAGACTATCCATCGTTGCCTTGATCAGTCCAGTCAGTTTCCCGGGAAGACCATTCTCGTCAATTATCTAACATAGCTCTTCGCGGTCGATGGTATTATAGGCCGCTTTGAAATCGATGACTAGGTGGTGCGTAGGGACTTGATATTCGCGACACTTTTGGAGCATCTGCCACAACATTAAGATTTGGTCTGTCGTCGATCGCCCGTCCACAAAACCGGCTTGATAACTTCACACAAATCTGCTTGCCAGTGGCGATAGACGATGAGAGATGATCTGGGAAAGCACTTTATAGGCTGCGTTGAGAATGGTGATCGGTCGATAGTTCTCACATTCTAACTTGTCACCCTTTTTGTATATTGGGTATATTATTCCCTCCTTCCACTCCTCCGGTAGTTGTTCTGTATCCCAGATCCTGGCTATCAATCGGTGCAGAGAAGTGGCCAACCTGTCCGGGCCCATTTTAATAAGTTCCGCTCCAATACCATCCTCTCCAGCTGCTATGTTGTTCTTGAGCTGTTTGAGATGCTAAACTTCACCTATTGTGGAAGTTGGCACGTCTCCCTCATCTGCCGTACTGATGAAGCCATTCCTCCTGCTGTCTTGGTCTTCCTCCTCTGCACCGTTTAGGTGTTCATCGTAGTGCTGCTTCCACCCTTCAATCACTTAACGAATAAGAACTCAAGAGAGAGATCTTTTGCATGAAAAGCAAAAAAGCGTTTCACGCTTTTATTTCAAATCTGTGAATATGTATAAATGCATAGTTAATCGTTACAACGGTGGGACATAAATATGATTTTTCAACAAACTATGAACAAACTGTTATTCATAAATTATTTATGTTTTACATTTTTTTTCATCTCACTTCACTTCAAGTCCTCATTTCAAGTGTCGACAAAAATATTGTATTTATAAGCATGTTTATATTTCACAAATAATTGTGTATCATGGTCTAATCGCTTATCAAAGTGAATTCTTTGACGCAACGATCCTCGCAATTAACAAACATCCCTCCCAGTAACCTTTGTGGACGGTCTCCAAATAGCAAAAGTTACACACTAACATTTTTTCCCCCAATCCCACCTGATTACAAGAACGTGGCCAGCGCCGTTATTGACCCTGTATAAATAGAGAGGCACAGAATTATGCACACTGAAGAAGATTTTGGCCAATCGCAATCGAACTTCTAGTTGATTCTTTGTTGTTGTGTTGAGTTCAAGTTGTTACATAAATTTGCATAATCATATTCGATTATAGTTGCATGATATATATTTTCAGAAAAAATGCTATTACATGTGAAAAGAATTAAATACAACACAGTGAACCTTCAACTTATTTGCTACAACTTTGCTGAACAAACTAATGTCAAAATATTTACCTATTTTTAGTTCTAACAAACTTTTGCCACACCACAAATGTTCGAAACTAGTGTTGGGTAAAAGTTTGCTGTTGTGAAGCTAAGTAGCCCGTCATTCGTTTTAGCAGCCATCTTTACTCTGCATCTCGCAATTTCAAAGTAATAAATCTCAGTTCTCATGGCTAATATTGATCCGGAAAACTATCACTATATGCGCTGACTTTAAGAAAGTATGCTGATACTTTTTCACGTATGTGCAGTACCAACTAATTTCGGATATTGTGACATGATTAAGCAACAACAATCATCAACGACGCATACAAGTTTCGTTGACGGCCTACTTCGTCTTAATGTCAAAATATCGACCCTGTCTAAATTACGCAAATGACACAGAATATCCCATTATATTGATGGGACGATTGTTACAAAAAAAAAACAACATGATTTTTTGTTCATAATTCAAACTGTAATATTTTTCATAAAATTGTAGATCCTACATGCACTGAATATGGGGAAATTGGGGGATTAAAATGGGAAAAGTCAATCATTCTTATAGCGTCAGAAAAAAAAAAGAAAAAAAAAAGACACGGACACCGTCTTCAGCTATTTAGCTGCACAGACTGTAACTTAACACTAGACAACGGACAAGCATGCTCCAATGGTACAGCCGAGAAACATTCCTCACGAAAAGAAGAAGCCCTTCATGATTTATCCAACATTTCGCAAATTCATATTTGTTTCAAAACATGTTTATGCGTAAGGAGCATCCAGATCAAATCCCTGGCCGTGAGTAATCATGTAGCATTCCATATCTAGTTTTCAATGTCGATCGAGATTTAAAAGTGTTGAAATCTCTCGCTTCAAAAATGTGTCTTGATGATTGGAATGCATAGACACACATTCCTTGAATACACTCATTAATTTTATGTACAGGTTTACCAGCAATACCACAAGCCAATGACTCCCACCGAAATCAAATCGATTAGCTGAAATTGATCTGTTTGAATCTTTACTCTAAAGCGCACGTGATTGATTCTCAAATATGTCAAGTATTTTATTTATTCTACAATGCCCGTTCCGTACACGTAGATCCGATGCGAGGCACGATAGGCAAATCTTCCTGGAAGGATACTTTTCGGGCCCTCAGCCATCAGATATCGGATTTTTATGACTCTTTTCCCCATCCACCCGAGTTTGCTTCCCGAACGGAAGCTCTGCATTTTGATGTTTATTGCAGCACCTATATTGAGCTGCGGCTGTTAACTGGCACGGTGTCCTGATGGGGAACTGGAGCGTTAATTTATGCCGTATATTTCACCAGTCGTAAATTTGTTGAAAATATAGTGTGAAGTGACAGTGTTCCAGCTCGTCTCATTTTTTGTTGGTTTCGTTGTGATAAATAAGCAAGCAGCTCGGACATTGCAGCTTCAGCGTAGACAGACGATGAGATGAGTTCATAAAATTTATAAACTTGGTGATAGAGATCTTCGTCTCCTGTTGAATGAAGTTTTGTTTATGCCTTTGATATCGCACAAGGTGCGAGACGTGTATGTAATTACGAATGCAGCCCAAATGCAAATGCAGGAAATGTCTTGCAGCTGGAGAAATGATGAATTCACTTATATCAGGGTAATGTTTCCTAAGCAGTCTTGTGTTTTAAATTTCAAAATACCTGGTATCGAGAATCGGAAAACAGGCTACATACCACGTTCCTCATTATTTGGGGAGCCATTTCCCCCGTGATTGGGAATCCCACAGATTAGGAGATTTCATTCGATTGGGGTTATAGTCGATTATATGAATTATGAATTATGAAGCACCGGGGGGTGCTGCCGCTATGAGGACACTACAATACAGATTAAAATATATATTTCTCGATTACTTTTTCAAATCGACGTAAGTAACTTCCATGCAGTTTTGAGAAAATTAATTCAGAAGAATCACAACCTGTCTTCTAAAACTGTTTTAAAATGAATCACCTTTTTCACATTTTTTCGCCGTGTACATTGCTTAAATTTTGCATACAATAAGCTCGCATTCAAAAACTAGGGAGTTCCTGTTATTTCCCACAAAAAAAAATATTACAAAATGATAAGCCGATTTATTCAGTTACTTTCGACGTTTTTGTACCAGTGTAAAATCGGCTCAAGTAGTGTTTTGTTTTGATTCGTGGTTAAGTCACTCTGTCTCTCCATACAGCGGAGCGGCGAAAGTAGTGGTTAGGTAGCGAAAGTTGAAAATCTTACTTTCGTCGTTTTGTAATTCCGGAAAGTAAACGTTCTAAAAGTGAAAAATCGAGTTGGTTTAGAGCAAAATGCGTAGAATTTCGTCTGCGAAACACGTAGAATCGATAAAGTAAGCTTGTATACGTTTTTGACTTGAGTCTGTTTGAATAAGTTTTCGAGATTTGTCATTAGACTGAAAGGCAAGCATTTGTTCGACACTACGGAAATTCTACCAGACTAGAGTGCTAAATTCAAACAAATGTTCATTTATTTTATGTCAATGTCATCTATCAGTAGAAGACCGTTATGTTATAATTTTAAGCTTAACTATCTAATGTCAGTTTCAAACGTTATTTGAATTAACGTATTTGCTCTGATTTGTTCAGAGTAAAGTCAATGGTTTCACTATGTTTATAGTAAATAATTATGACTAACTAGCTTGGCATTATATTGTGCAATGATGATTTGTATACTGTAATTTGTAATACTGCATTTTCGCAGTTGTCGAGATGGAGAACACACATTTAATTTTGACAAAAGTGCCATCGCATCGATGCGAATTGAGGAACTTCAGATGTAACTTGAATTGGAATAGATTTTAATCTTTGTATCTAACAATTTGTTGACGTTTAGTAAGATACGAATTCATCCATTTCAGAAAGTCCAGTGCAAAACCTTTCTAACTTGGAAAGCATTGTTGGTATGTCGTAAGCTTTACTGAAACTATACGTTATTATGTACGTCAGATTTATTTCCGGCAGCTTTTCAATGTTTCTGGGAAACTAATTGATTCTTAAGATAAATTGTAGGTAGAGCCAAAATAGAGATGTAAGACATTTAGCATTTTCGTTGCATTCTATATACTTGATCCTCATGTACTGCATTTTCTATTGATAAGTCGACTTGAAAGTTCGATGAATCATAGTTCAATTTTTATGCGAACGCTAATAAAACCAGTGTTTCATACAATTTTGACGTCCTGTTGAACTACACGTGACGTGCTGGAACTTTTATAAGAGCGGCATTAGATGCAGCAACCCCGAATTTACTACACATGATTTGATCCTTGTTATAATTTTAAGTTGTGATAATGTTATTTTAGTTACGCTGTGTTACTGTCTTGCTATGACGAATATACCTACGATCAAAGTTATTTGCAATCCGACAGACACACAGTTAAACAAACGTATTTTTTTGCCGAGATCCAGGTTGAAACTTGCTAATAGAGCTTAGTGACATTTGAACACACGTAGACTAGCATACGCTCATCATACACAGTTTGTTTTTGTTTTCCTCAAAGAAACTTGCACACGCTTTCCAGACTCATCAAAATGTATATGGAAATATTATCCAATTTGCAAAAAATATACCCGGGTTCTGGGTGTTTTTCGAGACAGAGTGCATATTGTTTTCCTCTAAGGTTCACAAATACATCTACACTACGGCACCCATACCATTGAGCGTGAAAACCACTATACCCGAATTGTCGAGCTCAACTTAGTTTGTATGAAAATGGCGTATGGAGGAGAAGAATGCTCGCGTAACTTTTCAAAAGGATCAACATTGAGTGGATCTCTACGTTAACTTTCTCTTCAATCGATAACTGAGCCACATAAACCTCTTCTGTTGTATTTATTGTATGAAACGCTAGCGAAGGACATTGTCTTTCGATCAACAGTGAATAACTTCCGGTAAGCTTTTGTAATGCACTGTTCTAATCGAAAGAGAGCGAGAAAGGAGAGAATCTCTCATTGTTACGTAGAACCTTTAGTAAAGTTCAGCGAGAATTGCACTATTCTTTGGCGACCTCAATGTCCAAAAAATTAGTCCGGAAGAGTACAATGGACAAGGCATTGTATGAATACCGGACAACAATCCCAAAAAGTAGTATTTACTTCAATTCCGGCGGATACAACCCGAGGAGGAACAAATAACTCTCCAATAACTTATGCATACCATATTTTGGTATCATACCAAAATTAGGTATTGTTCAGTTTGGTATTATAATGGTATTGAAAAAAAAATCTTAAAAAGAATTAAAAATACTTCATTGAGGTGTTAAACAGCTATTGAGGTCTGCTGGAGGTATTGAACTACTATTGAAAAATTTCAATTTTATATGAAAATCCATCAAGTATTATTGAGGTATTACAATACCTGATCTAGTTATCAGTTTGGTGTTCGTAGAATATGCTTGAGATATTATTTGAGGTATTTTACCTCTTATGCAGGGCTCATTCATACCTCATTCAGGTTGTAAGTATTGGAAATTATCTGGTATGGAATACCTTAGTTTGGTATTCAGAGGTTATTTTCTTCTGCTCGGGAAGCTATATGGAGGCCGATAGTCCTCTACGGGCATGAGACGTGGACTATGCTCGTGGAGGACTTTCAAGCTTTTGGGGTTTTCGAACGCCGAGTGTTAAGGAGGATCCTCGGCGGCGTGCAGGAGAACGGTGTGTGGCAGCGAAGAATGAACCACGAGCTCGCTCAACTCTACGGCGAACTCAGTACCCTGAAGGTGGCTAAATTTGGAAGATACGCTGGGCACGGCATGTTGCTAGAATGCTGGATAACAGCCCTGTAAAGATGGAGTTCGCTACGAATCCGGTCGGAACAAAAAGGCGTGGGGCGCAGCGAGCTAGGTGGATTGGCCAGGTGCACCAGGACCTGAACAGCGTGGGTCGCAGTCGAGGATGGAGAGAAGCGGCCATGAACCGAGTGAATTGGCGAAATATTGTTGGCGAAGTTTTATCATGTTTATTGATGTAAAACCAAATAAATAAGCTATTCGGATCGATCAAGTGTAACAATCCCTATGAAAAGTGAGATATTGTAGAAACTGGATACATATATTTGTAAAACGAATGAATGGAGAAACATTGTGACACAGGAGCAGTCCTGAGAGACTTTGGAACAGCTATAGTAACTAGGTAGGGGGGCTGGGGGCAAGAAGGACACCTTAAGATATATCGGTTCATATCATGGCTGATTAGCACAATTTTTGAAGATTATTCCAGTGTAGGGGTAAGTTCACCTCTTGTTGTAAATGATGTTATCGATAGATTTCAAAAATATAAGAAATACATGTTGATTTGAGAGAGCAAAATGCAACAAATCTTGTATATTATTATTTCCCCGGTACATTCTAGAGTAAGTCAAGATAATAACTGAGGAATAAAAGTTTACTTTACAGGAAAACAGTAATTTTACTAAATTAATTTAGTTTTCATCTTATTTGACTGTCGGAATAATAGTAAAAATTTTCAGAAACCTTTTTGAGTGTCCAAGATGATTTATTTTGATTTTATTTAGAAGGAAACATTGGCTTAATGCAATATTAGATAAGAAAAATAAAACTTCATATGATTTTATATAAGAAAACTGCAGTGTCCCTCTTGCCCCATAAGACATACTGTGTTTATATGCAAAACTTAATGTCAAAAGTACTTTTACAACAAAAAAATTCTTCACAGCTGTATTAAACAATTGCAAATCATCAATACTGTGCGGAGAAATCAATATGTTTTGGATTTATTGGGAGTCAAACCTTGTTTTCCAGTCTTACATTCTTATAATATTTCGCAGTTTTCACGTTGGCGAGCTATACCCATTTTTTCAATTTTTTTGTACTAAACATTTTCAAGTGTAATTTTTACGAAACTCTCAATTAATTCTTATCACGGGTTGAACATGAAAAAAATAATTTGAACTACGTGAAATTAGAGGTGGCATTTTTGCCCCGGGTGTCACTCTTGCCCCATGTCCCCTATTGATATTGCTGGAATCCATCAACTCCCATCGATAATAGACTAATCCAATTGCCTGTAGTAGTGCAATGTTGACAATATTTTCTTTGTTTGCTGTGAGAACTGTCACAAGATTGCTTTTGCTTGCGGTAAGAAAGTAAACATAAACAGAATTGCTGACGAGCATTCATTTCCTTGTTGGACTGACGTTGTCCGAAAGCTCAAACGACGTCAAACGAATATCGATACGTTTTTATTCTGAGGCAATTGACTTGTGTAGGATTGATCGTGCGTTGGTAGTCGTGGCAGTTTGCTTGTAGACCTCTATTCGCGATGACGGAGGCAATTACCACAATTGACCCTATGTGTGCAGCTCCGATTTTTTTACATGGCAAAGCATAGGAAGTCAATTTTAAAATGTTTCAAATCATCATCAAAATCCTTCTCACTCTCCTCCATCACGAAGATCTCGACTCTGACATGATCGTAAATAGTGTTGTACAACATTTTTATGGCTAGAATAAACTTTCTCTCTGCTTTGCTTAGTGATGGTTGGATTCAATTTTGAAGATATGGCTAAGGTTTCTGATGAATCACACCCAAGCGTATAATGAGTGGGGAAGTGAAAGAGGAAAAAGTCATAAAAATCATTTCTTCCTTTTTTGAACTGAAGTGTCCTCAACTGGGCCTTATGATTTCTCAGAAATCAGCAACGTTAGGTGTGATGAATGGTTATGACTTTTTGTATGTTTGTTTTGAACTTGTTTGTAATGTAAATATATCAAAATATCAATTGGTTTCAAGATCCAGGATCTCGCCCCATGAGGTCTTTTTCACTGACCTGCATCTACAAAATGTCTAATAAGTATATATGGAATCAATACAGTATATTATTATTTAATATATCACTCATGATCGCCACAAACTCTTACCGCAAATTAACTCTTTAATAAACGCTCCCCAACGGTCGGAGTAAATTAGCAAATGAAGCTCATTGCACGCGT
Source organism: Aedes aegypti (assembly GCF_002204515.2). Taxonomy (NCBI): domain Eukaryota; kingdom Metazoa; phylum Arthropoda; class Insecta; order Diptera; family Culicidae; genus Aedes; species Aedes aegypti. Next base: position 206,553,568 of record NC_035108.1, read on the forward strand.
CCAAAGTGTAGGTACTTCAAGTCGTTTTCTTTCGATCAGAGATTTCTCTCCTTATTATCTGTTCCTCGCTTCTTAAGTAGCTTCCCAAAAAATTAAGATGTTCCTTGGTGATTTGCTGGTTGCAACCTTCGGTAAGTATCTGCGCCATTTATCTGATTTCACCTCACCTCAGTTGCAGGCAGGTGAGAGCATTCGTTCAGTGTGAAGAATCTTGGGAATGTGCTTTGGTACATGTGGGGATTGGATTTGGAAACGTGATACTAGCTGTTGCTGTTATTTGCACCACGAGCTGTTTTCGTGATTTGGCTTAATTTCAGTGCACAAACACGGGACGCCAAATCACGCCGGGTTCGTTGAGGGTTGAACAGGTCCCTGAGTGGATGGTAGGGTAAGGCTCCCAATAATTTAAACTGTTCAATTAAATTCATTCAAAAACTTATTAGAATTAATCCTTTGGTAAAAGTGGTTTTAGGGCTTTTATCGTGTATTTATCATTAACGTTCGAATTGCTAGCCTTGGCGCAAACTTCATAAAAAAACGACGTGTATCATTTCAAATTTTGAAATTTTTTGATATTTTGAAGATATTGAGAGCTTGTATTTGTGCAACAATTAAACCGTTACCAATTTAGGTTTCAGTTTTACGTTCCATACAATTAAAAAAACACCATATTTTGAAATATGTTAGTTTTTGAAAGATACTATAGATACATTTCCACATATTTTATGGATTTAATACAAAAATATTTCATGACATTTGTAAAGACGTTTGGTCGAATGACGTTTGGTTGAACGACGGTTAGTCAAAAGTACGTATGGTCGAACGGAAATTTCGTCAATGAACCTTTGGTTGAAAAGTATAAATGGTCGAAAGGAAATTCAACCAAGAGATTTTTTTTGACATTTAGTCTAATAATGGCTTTTTGTCGTTGATTTATATAGTTATTCACAAATTGACTAAAATGGGAAAGTATTTGAAACGTGCTATTACTGTAGTTACATTACAAAATATTTTCTCTTTTTTCTCGCACTTTATAATGCTAATTATGAATGAGTGCAAGAATTTGAGTTAATTAACTCATTAAGCATGATAATGTTGGATAAATTATGGGTGAAATTATGAAAAAATGGGGTGGGTAATGTCTGTTACATTACCGCGGGGTTGACTTAGGACTACAACAGTGTGGTAGCTTTTTGCAGATGATAGGATGTTTGATGATAAATGGTAGGTGCTGTGATTGTGAGTATTCAATTACCTACGTTATGTTTTTACCCGTCTAGGTCTGAGTGAAAGGTAAGTACTGAAACCCACACCGCTCAGTGAATTCTTAACGGATTGAAATGATTTTTCGTAAGTATACTGGCACATATATCTTGTTTCTAGAAATGGCCAGAGGAACTCGGAAATATTCCTGAGGTTTGAGTTAATCCGGTGGGTCACTGGATCAAGTCGGGTAAAAAATACTATTTTTTGGGACATGCCAAGTTACCTTTACTTATTTGCAATGGCAATCATTTTAATTTGCATCAATCATTATGATCTGATGATATTCAACATTATAAATGAAGAGTTTTGCATCGTGTAAAATATACTGGATGTGGTCACTTGGAATTAATGCCTGGATGATCCGGCTATAGATTTGTTGAATACTAAACCATTTCAATTCTCGATAAATAGAAATCAAACATAACCGTGCATTAAAATGTTTACCCTTTAGCTTGGCACCGATTTTTAGATACAAATTGACCACTTTATCGTAAATTTGAAGTGTCCCGGGGACCCGAAAATGGTAATTTTTAGGATTATTTAAATACAAGACTCATAGTTATCTAATTCAATAGTTTCTCGAAAGGTTAACACTTATGCAATTTTCTAAAAATTCCGTGATAAAGTGACCACATTATAGCCGATTACGGAAATTATCTGTTGCTTTAAATTTGCCTTCCTCCAGGGGCACAATCGCACAGTACCCTTTTTACCCGACCTGACCCAGTGACCCACCGGATTAACTCTGGCCACAGGAATATTTCCGTGTTCCTCTGGCCACCTCTAGAAACTAGATATGTGTGCCAGTATACTGATAAAAAATCATTGGAATCCAATAAGAAATCGTTGAGCAGTGCAGGTTTAAATTTTTTGCTTCCACTCAGGCCTATACGTGTTAAGGGAGATCTGTCATGTTTCGGATTTTAAAGTGAAATACTTCAAATATCAGTGGGGGACACGACCGCATGACGCCATGTAATTAGCTGCATTTGAATTAGAGTCAATTTTCAAGGAAGGCAAGTGGAAGGTTGCAATTCCTCTAGTTATAAATCAGAATCTAATGGTTTGTGAATTTAAGAACAGTGAGAAGCTCTCCGTTCGGAGAAGTGTCCCTGTCATCGATATTGTCATTACCACGGTAAATTTCAATTTTCCGTATTGTCCATTCTTCTTCTTCTTCTTGGCATAACGTCCTCACTGAGACAGAGCCTGCTTCTCAGCTTAGTGTTCAATGAGCACTTCCACAGTTATAACTGAGAGCTTTCTTTGCCAAAGTTGCCATTTTCGCATTCGTACATTGTGTGGCAGGTACGATGAGACCTTATGCCCAAGGAAGTCAAGGAAATTCCAATTACGAAAAGATCCTGGACTGACCGGAATTCGAACTTAGACACCTTCAGCATGGCTTTGCACTCGGCTAAGGAAGGCCCCTATTGGCAATTGTCAATTATTCATAACAAATCAAATATTGTATGATATTACGAGAAGAATTAAAAGATTATAGCAAGTTTATGGTATATGCTTTAGGAAATATTATACAAATAACTCTTTACTACACATTTGCTGAAAAGGGCCAATAATTTCTCAACTTTTCTAAAGGACCTATCTAACATTGAGAGGCTCTCTTTGTTTACTTTCTCTTTAATCAATAACTGAGTCACATTAACCTCCTCTGTTGCGTTTTTTATATGAAACGCTAGTCAAGGAAATTGCCTTTCGATCTATAGTGAAAAACTTCCCAAAAGCTTTAGTATTCCACTGTTAAAATTTAAAGAGAGCTAGAGAGGTGAGAATCTCTCATTTGTACATAGGTCCTTTAGTAATGTTTAGCGAGATTTGAACGGTGAGATTTGATTAACACGGATACACATTTTGACGGCGCACATGTTGGAATCCTCCTCGTCCGATGAAATTTACTGTGGCGATGGCGATGGGCGCTTCTACGAGCGGCTTTGGCTGATTTTCTTCAGTCATGTCGTACACATCTTGCGTTGGCGCACCGATTTCAAATCTTGAGCGATTTCACAATCCGGACGCTGGATTTGCAGCAGCTTGATGATCAAGAGCTTTGTGGCACATGTAGCGAGGAGCTGAGGAGGTTCGGCGGTGCTCTTATCAATGAAATCAAATTCAACGAAGGAGGTACCTACATTACCTTGATGGCTACATCGTAGATCTCGCCATTGCCGGGCGTATTGTAGAGCTCCATCTTCGTCGATCTTGGACGAAACTTGTCCAGTTGCCCCGAACGTCTCCAGGTCCTCTTCCACTGCGTACAGCCAGCATATTCGTGGTCTTCCCCGAAACCGCCGATCTCTACCTAGTTCCCTGCTGAATATTATTTTCGCAATTCTTTCTTCCGACATTCGCACTAAGTGACCAGCCCACTGAAGTCTGCCGTATTTACACGCTTGATAATATTCGCATCTTTGAACACTTGATACAACTCGTGATTCATGCGGCTGGGCCACACACGTTTTTCGAGTTTCCCACCGAGTGTTGTCCGCAGCACTTTACGCTCGAAAACACCGAAAGCTTTCCGGTCTGCCTCTTTCAAAGTCCACGCTTCGTGCCCGTAGAGAGCCACCGGAAGAATCAATGTTTTATACAGGGCGAATTTTGTTTCCATTTGCAAGCTGCGGGACCTAAGCTGGTTACGTAGTGCGTAAAATGCCCTATTCACATTTGCATCACGTCTCGTCACAACTTTTAGAACAACAGATGACGCTCCTCCTTTTCGTATTCTTCGCTTCCTGATCTGGGAAATAGGCTACATTGTATGATGCTACGGGATGAATTAAGAGATTATAGCAAGTATGTGGTAAACACATTTGGGAATATTAGACAAATAACTTTTTAGTACACATTTGTTGGCCCTGAAAAGGGTCGATTGAATTGTTGAATTCGAGTAACACGGACACATTTTGACGGAGCACTGGTTGAAATCCTCCTCACCCGATGAGGTTTGTGGTGGCGGCTTCCTCGGGGTCTTATTCATCGTGGCGGTCTTTGAAACATGGTGGGGGTTTGCTTAGGAACTTTCTTCTTTTTCTCCTCCTCCTTCTCGGATACCAACAATAGCCACAGTATCCCGGGATTTCACTTATCTCTTACCTATCTTGTCGATATCGCAGTTGTAGTTTCCGCCTAGGGCAAGTGTACCATTAGTGGTGCACTTAAGGGAATACTGCTAAAACATGGTGATAAATCCATGAAATATATGATTTTAATGTATCATTCGATAGATCTCAAATCCTTCTATCACTCAAATGTATAAAAATCACGATTGATTCAAAATTTCCCTGCAAAAAGCGTTCCATCAATAATAGGAACACTGTTCCTTTAGTGGATGTATGTTTTAAGAATGGTTCCTTTAGTGGCGCAAACCATTGATTTCTTATGCAACCTTCCACTATGGGTACTAATGCACCACTATAGGTACACACAAAGACAAATTAAAAACCTCCGTGTCCCTTGCAGTTACCCAAAATTTTATGCTACATACAAAGGTATCGACCGTTATAATTATATTTTGAATTTGTTTATCGGCATATCGGACTATTTTGCTCGAAGTGGAGAAGAAAGCAGTGAAAATAGATGGATAGATACCGTAAGGGAACGGCGCAAGAAAATTGGATCAGATGTTGATAAGGGCATACCATATGAAACAGTATTACTTGAAACGTCCTTCCTTGTGGCTAACGTCCCCTATGGGAACGGCTTGGTGTGTTTTGAGAATGACACTACAAAGACAGCCACTTTTCATAACCCATATCCATCCATCTCATGTATATTACACATGTGCGCATTTGATAGGCAAACAGTTTCAAACCTGAAAAATCGTAGTTGCGCGTAGTTTTCAATAACTACTTGTTTAGTTTGCTCATTGATCATTCGACCTTTTGTCCATTCGACTTTTTGTTCATAGATTCGTATTTGCCCCAAAAATTAATCCTCAGTTGATTTATAACTGTGGGGTAATTATAGGGGGAAATCCCCTAGTACCGTATCCTGGGCAGAAAAAAAAACACAATCTCAATATTTTTGGTTTTATGTGATCTTGTTACCCGAAAATGATGATTATTAACATTCTTGAAACGTGCAAACATCAATTTTAAAATATTCATACTAATTTTGACATTGGAGTTTTAAGTTGTATTCCAAAACCAAATTGTCAAATCTTATCCCCAATACCGGACACAGTCCATGAAGATGTATAGGTATATTCGGTCTTTAGTAACAATAGATGTAATTACCGTAAGGACGTGCCCGGTGCACAGTGGTCCGGATTCAAAAAATCATGGCAAAAATTACGCATTCCAAATATTTGACAAGAGTGTTTGAACATGTTTCAGGGTTGCAGACCCTGTTTTGGGCATATTCATTTCTTTTGGTTTTCATAGAAATAAATAGAACAAAAATTGCGCTTTTCCATACATTTTGACTCTATCAATCTCTTCACAAAACGAATGTTTTGACAAACTTAGGCAAGAGCATTCTCCTCTTATCAATTTTTTAGACTTAAACAAGCATTTCAGCAAGATTTCTCCACGAGGAGCAGCCGGGAGCGATTTGTATGATATGAAGAAGCTGTCTTTTTATTATTTTACGTACCTCCAATGATAGCTGTTAATTTAATGAGGTTAACGACAGACGAACATTAATTTGCATTCGGGAAAGTTGAATCTAGATAAAGATGAGTTATCAGCCAGAAAAAAGTGTGATGAAAACTTGAAGTTCTGATGAAGATAAAAAACGCAAGTTTTAAAGCAAAAATTAAGGTTTTTGGCCATGTACACCTATTTAGGGTCAAAACCATTATATTTTGAATTATTTGTATGCATTCTTAATTAGGAAAAGGTAGTGCTAATGTAATTTGCATTTTTGTTTTATGTATTTTAAAGATTTAAATTTGAAGATTATAGCTGAAATCTGCTTTTAGCAAGAATTGAAAAATTGGAATTGAGTATTTTATGGGCACATTACCCTACCTCAGTCGTTTACAACCGGCGTACCATGAATCGGATTGGACAGCGTGATAACAGTAATTAACACGATTTCGATTTTAATTATGTTGTACAGAGTACAGAATCGTGCGCGCAAAGGAATTACGAAACGGATAGATATTCTAGCAAATAGTTTTCACTTTTTTCTCATAGAAGATTCGCCAGTAGACCAACGTGTCCTTCGGAAGACCAAAGGACAAACTGTGCCCTGATTTTGATAAACTTTGTTCCATGTAAGAGTACATAAAAATAATTTTACGAAAGATCTCTAATCTTCTCATCCATGTTTTGCCTCCTTCTTTCAACGAGTCTCAACGCTTTGCCGCCAAAGATCCGTGAATCTCGCGCCCCGCCATCATTCTTCTCCTTTTGCAAGATCGCCCGAAGCACCTCAAGAAATGGTTATACTTCATTCAATGCAGAGATGCTGCGCTTGGGCTGGGGCGTACTTTTCTTGGAGTACACGCGGACCGCACGGTGTTGGTTGCAAAGAAGATAAATTACAAGCCTCCTCACGTTTTTCGTTCACTCCCTTGTGTCGCCGTATGGGCTCTTCCTTACTCGTCAAGATGCACCAGAAGGAATATGACTACGGCGGGGAGTAAGTGAAGTGTAGTTACGTCGCAAAACAGTAGCTGATGAATTAGCATATCTAGCTCTGTATCTCAACGGTAACATACAGAGTAGCTCTTTTGGCTCGGTGGTATGCTAGTCGAGTTCAGGATCTCAATTGCTGTGTAGTTTTTTTGTGGTCCTGCTGATGCTGATGTCATTTTCATTGTCATCATAATTTTTGTAGCATAACGCAAAAGTGCTCCTTCCAAAATTTGATTACTATTAGAGACTGTTTGAACAGGGAGGAACTTATTTTACTGTCCTAGAAGCTATGCGCACAAAATTCTTAGCACATAGTTTTGCATAAGTGCATTGATGTGCGTTTAACAGCTTAGTAGTCACGCTGTTGTATTTTGTACAATACAGGTAGAAAATCCTCGCTTTTCGTACACAACATCGGCACATAACGGTCTGTCTAGCGGTGCGGTGGTCGAACGCGCGACGACCGGAAGGTTGAAAAAAAAATGAATTTGAATTTAAGGATAAATCAAGCTTCAATGAGCAATGACGATCATACAATTATTGTGACCGCAAAACGGGATATCTTTGATAAGGCGGGTAACTTTGATAGTGTGGGACACGCAACATACTAAACGAAACAAGATTAATTCTGCTAATCAGTTAAGCAAAACGAATACATATTATTATTATTATTATTATTATTATTATGCTTTATTAGAGACACTTTACCACATATCTGAGTGGCATTCGTGTCTGAAAGAAAACGAATACATAAGTTAAGAGTATTAGTATGGCATTTCATGACAGAGCTGTTTTCGTTCAAATCGAGACCATTTAAAGCCTAATATTCGAATATTGAAAATTGAAGAGATTTTAGCATGTTTGAAACGCTTACTAACAAACTGTACTACGATCACTATTTGATGAAGTTATAATGAATTCGTCACTAATTCTTGATAGCCTTATTATAGTAGAACATGAATTTGGCCTCAAATTTCTATGCGAAAAGCTGTTTTTAAAATAAGGTATTTTTTGGTAATTCTAGTCATAAATTTCCATACAACGTTAAATGCCGTTTTATGGACATTATTATCAACTTATAATAGTGTTTGTCATGTTTGTCTTGACTGGAAACACTTTTTAATGTTATTTTTCTATAAATTCTGTAAATAAATTAATAAAATCTAATTCAGGTTCTCTATTAACATTCTCTAATCCAGTTCTAACTGCAATGATGTCCAACAGAAGTTTGGTTGTGGATTCCTATGTGTTTATCTACCCATTAACAAAGTTACCCCAATACCGAAAATTGGCTTCTGATTTTATGAAAAACTAGTGGTCCCGGCAAACCTTGTCTTGTCAAAATACAAAATAAATACAAATACAAAAATCAAATACAAAAAAAAATCCAGAAATCAGAATGCAGAAATGTTTTAAGGGGGGCTCCCTTAGCCGAGTGGTTAGAGTCCGCGGCTACAAAGCAAAGCCATGCTCAAGCTGTCCTTGTTCGATTCCCGGTCAATCCAGGATCTTTTCCTGGTCGGTCCTTAACTTTCCTGGGCATAGAGTATAATCGTACCTGCCACACGATATACGAATGTAAAAATGGCAACTTTGGCAAAGAAAGCTCTCAGTTAATAACTGTGGAAGTGCTCATGCTGCCATTCCATGAAAAACCGATCTAGTGGGTCTCCGAATTCCGTGAAAATTTGCTATTTTGTTCCTTATCCGAAATAAGGATACACGTATTTTTGGATTTTTTGATTAGGGTGACCATTTTCGAAATAGGGTGACCAGAACAATCGCGATTTTGCAAAAAAATTATTTATAAAAAAATTATAACTTTTGAACCGTTTGACCGATTTTCAACCTTTTTGGACGAAATGAAGGCTAAAGATTTTGAATTTTCAGGAAATATATAAAACTTCACAAAAATTGTGTTTTTACATTAGAAAAAACTCAATAATTTCCGTTTTTTCGTGTTTTGAAGGCCTCGGGACCAAAGGGGCTATCGCTGTTCTCATTTTTTCTCGGAAGTCTAGAAAATTTCACGTATACTGTCAAATATTCAGTGATGTATGTTTTTTAGTTTTTGAGATATATTTTTTTGAAAATAAAAAATCAGTCATTTTTTATCGGCACACACTGTAGATCTCAGCGCATTAGATTTGTAATGTTTAAAAAAAATCATAACTTTTGAACAACTCAACCGATTTCCAATCTTTTTTTATGGAATGAAAGCTTAAAGTCTCAACTTTTCAGAAAAAATAGAAGAAAAAATAGAAAACTTTGAAAAAAAAATTACCTTAAAATATATGAAAATTTCTAAAAATAACTTGAAATTTTTATATTTTTTCACATTTAAACATATTTTTATTAGATTTTTCAATTTTGTCTGAATAGTTGAAATTTTAAGCTTTCATTCCATACAAAAAGATTGAAAATCGGTTAAGCTGTTCAAAAGTTATAATTTTTTTTAAACATTACAAATCTAATGCGCTGAGATCTGTAGGTCGTGTGTGCCGATAAAAAATGACTGATATTTTATTTTCAAAAAAAATATATCTCAAAAATTAAAAATCATACATTGCTGAAAATTTGACAGTATACGTGAAATTTTCTGAACTTTCAAGAAAAAATGAGAACAGCGTTAGCCCCTTTGGTCCCGAGGCCTTCAAAACACGAAAAAACGGAAACTATTGAGTTTTTTCATGTAAAAAACTCAATTTTTGTGAAGTTTTATATATTTCCTGAAAATTCAAAATCTTTAGCCTTCATTTCGTCCAAAAAGATTGAAAATCGGTCGAACGGTTCAAAAGTTATAATTTTTTTATAAATAAAAATTTTGCAAAATCTTGATTGTTCTGGTCACCCTATTTCGGAAATGGTCACCCTAATAAAAAAATCCAAAAATACGTGTACCCTTATTTCGGATAAGGAACAAAATAGCAAATTTTCACGGAATTCGGAGACCCACTAGATCGGTTTTTCATGGAATGACTGCATAAGAACACTAAGCTGAGAAGCAGGCTCTGTCCCAGTAAGGACGTGATGCCAAGTAGAAGAAATGTTTAGATTTACTTCCGAAAAACTATTAAAGTTACCCCGTTTTATGGTACTAGAGACTACCCCAGCAAAGTTGGATAGCAACTTACTTTTGCTGTAGAGCCAGCAAAAGTAAGTTGCTATTCAAGACGTGACCTGCGCTACAATGTTACGCCAACTAACTCGGTCCATGGCTGCTAACCTCCAGTTTCTAGATCGCCCCACACTTCCAAGATCTTGTTTAACTTGGTCAAACCACCTAGCTCGTTGCGCTCCCCTTCGTCTTGTACCGGCCGGATTTGAGATGAAAACCATTTTTGCGGGATTGTTGTCCGGCATTCTCACAACGTGTCCCGCCCATCGTACCCTTCCAGTTTTGGTGACTTTCTGGATACTGGGGTCACCGTGGAGTTGCGCAAGCTCGTGGTTCATTCTTCTCTTCCATACGCTGTTCTCACATACTCCGCCGAATATCGTCCTAAGCACACGTCGTTCAAAAACTCCTAGCGCTTGCAGGTCCTCTTCGAGTATTGTTCACGTCTCATGCCCGTAGAGGACTACAGGTCTTATCAGCGTCTTGTACATGGTACACTTAGTACGGAGGTTAAGTTTACCAGACCACAAGGTCTTGTGGAGTCCGTAGTAAGCACAACTTCTGGCAGTGTTTTCGAATTTCTCTGCTGCAGTTGTTATACGACGTTATCAATGATCCGAGGTAGACAAATTCGTTCACCACCTCGAACTCATCTCCGTCGATCATCACGCGTCTGCCAATGCGAGCTCTATAGCGGTCAGTTCCTCCAGCCAGCAGATGTTTCGTCTTCGGATATTTACCTTCAATCCAACCCGATCTGCTTCACGTTTCAGCCTGGTGTACTGTTCAGAAACCACCTGGGACGTTCTTCCGACAATGTTCACGTCGTCAGCAAAACAGATGAACTGGCTGGATTTATTGAAGATCGTGCCCCGCATGTTGAAGCCAATATTGAACGATATTGAAAAGGTGGCAGGAAAGACCATCACCTTGTCGAAGTTCTTTGCTTGTTTCAAACGGGTCCGAAAATGCACCCGATATCTTCACACATCACTGTAGACTATCCATCGTTGCCTTGATCAGTCCAGTCAGTTTCCCGGGAAGACCATTCTCGTCAATTATCTAACATAGCTCTTCGCGGTCGATGGTATTATAGGCCGCTTTGAAATCGATGACTAGGTGGTGCGTAGGGACTTGATATTCGCGACACTTTTGGAGCATCTGCCACAACATTAAGATTTGGTCTGTCGTCGATCGCCCGTCCACAAAACCGGCTTGATAACTTCACACAAATCTGCTTGCCAGTGGCGATAGACGATGAGAGATGATCTGGGAAAGCACTTTATAGGCTGCGTTGAGAATGGTGATCGGTCGATAGTTCTCACATTCTAACTTGTCACCCTTTTTGTATATTGGGTATATTATTCCCTCCTTCCACTCCTCCGGTAGTTGTTCTGTATCCCAGATCCTGGCTATCAATCGGTGCAGAGAAGTGGCCAACCTGTCCGGGCCCATTTTAATAAGTTCCGCTCCAATACCATCCTCTCCAGCTGCTATGTTGTTCTTGAGCTGTTTGAGATGCTAAACTTCACCTATTGTGGAAGTTGGCACGTCTCCCTCATCTGCCGTACTGATGAAGCCATTCCTCCTGCTGTCTTGGTCTTCCTCCTCTGCACCGTTTAGGTGTTCATCGTAGTGCTGCTTCCACCCTTCAATCACTTAACGAATAAGAACTCAAGAGAGAGATCTTTTGCATGAAAAGCAAAAAAGCGTTTCACGCTTTTATTTCAAATCTGTGAATATGTATAAATGCATAGTTAATCGTTACAACGGTGGGACATAAATATGATTTTTCAACAAACTATGAACAAACTGTTATTCATAAATTATTTATGTTTTACATTTTTTTTCATCTCACTTCACTTCAAGTCCTCATTTCAAGTGTCGACAAAAATATTGTATTTATAAGCATGTTTATATTTCACAAATAATTGTGTATCATGGTCTAATCGCTTATCAAAGTGAATTCTTTGACGCAACGATCCTCGCAATTAACAAACATCCCTCCCAGTAACCTTTGTGGACGGTCTCCAAATAGCAAAAGTTACACACTAACATTTTTTCCCCCAATCCCACCTGATTACAAGAACGTGGCCAGCGCCGTTATTGACCCTGTATAAATAGAGAGGCACAGAATTATGCACACTGAAGAAGATTTTGGCCAATCGCAATCGAACTTCTAGTTGATTCTTTGTTGTTGTGTTGAGTTCAAGTTGTTACATAAATTTGCATAATCATATTCGATTATAGTTGCATGATATATATTTTCAGAAAAAATGCTATTACATGTGAAAAGAATTAAATACAACACAGTGAACCTTCAACTTATTTGCTACAACTTTGCTGAACAAACTAATGTCAAAATATTTACCTATTTTTAGTTCTAACAAACTTTTGCCACACCACAAATGTTCGAAACTAGTGTTGGGTAAAAGTTTGCTGTTGTGAAGCTAAGTAGCCCGTCATTCGTTTTAGCAGCCATCTTTACTCTGCATCTCGCAATTTCAAAGTAATAAATCTCAGTTCTCATGGCTAATATTGATCCGGAAAACTATCACTATATGCGCTGACTTTAAGAAAGTATGCTGATACTTTTTCACGTATGTGCAGTACCAACTAATTTCGGATATTGTGACATGATTAAGCAACAACAATCATCAACGACGCATACAAGTTTCGTTGACGGCCTACTTCGTCTTAATGTCAAAATATCGACCCTGTCTAAATTACGCAAATGACACAGAATATCCCATTATATTGATGGGACGATTGTTACAAAAAAAAAACAACATGATTTTTTGTTCATAATTCAAACTGTAATATTTTTCATAAAATTGTAGATCCTACATGCACTGAATATGGGGAAATTGGGGGATTAAAATGGGAAAAGTCAATCATTCTTATAGCGTCAGAAAAAAAAAAGAAAAAAAAAAGACACGGACACCGTCTTCAGCTATTTAGCTGCACAGACTGTAACTTAACACTAGACAACGGACAAGCATGCTCCAATGGTACAGCCGAGAAACATTCCTCACGAAAAGAAGAAGCCCTTCATGATTTATCCAACATTTCGCAAATTCATATTTGTTTCAAAACATGTTTATGCGTAAGGAGCATCCAGATCAAATCCCTGGCCGTGAGTAATCATGTAGCATTCCATATCTAGTTTTCAATGTCGATCGAGATTTAAAAGTGTTGAAATCTCTCGCTTCAAAAATGTGTCTTGATGATTGGAATGCATAGACACACATTCCTTGAATACACTCATTAATTTTATGTACAGGTTTACCAGCAATACCACAAGCCAATGACTCCCACCGAAATCAAATCGATTAGCTGAAATTGATCTGTTTGAATCTTTACTCTAAAGCGCACGTGATTGATTCTCAAATATGTCAAGTATTTTATTTATTCTACAATGCCCGTTCCGTACACGTAGATCCGATGCGAGGCACGATAGGCAAATCTTCCTGGAAGGATACTTTTCGGGCCCTCAGCCATCAGATATCGGATTTTTATGACTCTTTTCCCCATCCACCCGAGTTTGCTTCCCGAACGGAAGCTCTGCATTTTGATGTTTATTGCAGCACCTATATTGAGCTGCGGCTGTTAACTGGCACGGTGTCCTGATGGGGAACTGGAGCGTTAATTTATGCCGTATATTTCACCAGTCGTAAATTTGTTGAAAATATAGTGTGAAGTGACAGTGTTCCAGCTCGTCTCATTTTTTGTTGGTTTCGTTGTGATAAATAAGCAAGCAGCTCGGACATTGCAGCTTCAGCGTAGACAGACGATGAGATGAGTTCATAAAATTTATAAACTTGGTGATAGAGATCTTCGTCTCCTGTTGAATGAAGTTTTGTTTATGCCTTTTATATCGCACAAGGTGCGAGCCGTGTATGTAATTACGAATGCAGCCCAAATGCAAATGCAGGAAATGTCTTGCAGCTGGAGAAATGATGAATTCACTTATATCAGGGTAATGTTTCCTAAGCAGTCTTGTGTTTTAAATTTCAAAATACCTGGTATCGAGAATCGGAAAACAGGCTACATACCACGTTCCTCATTATTTGGGGAGCCATTTCCCCCGTGATTGGGAATCCCACAGATTAGGAGATTTCATTCGATTGGGGTTATAGTCGATTATATGAATTATGAATTATGAAGCACCGGGGGGTGCTGCCGCTATGAGGACACTACAATACAGATTAAAATATATATTTCTCGATTACTTTTTCAAATCGACGTAAGTAACTTCCATGCAGTTTTGAGAAAATTAATTCAGAAGAATCACAACCTGTCTTCTAAAACTGTTTTAAAATGAATCACCTTTTTCACATTTTTTCGCCGTGTACATTGCTTAAATTTTGCATACAATAAGCTCGCATTCAAAAACTAGGGAGTTCCTGTTATTTCCCACAAAAAAAAATATTACAAAATGATAAGCCGATTTATTCAGTTACTTTCGACGTTTTTGTACCAGTGTAAAATCGGCTCAAGTAGTGTTTTGTTTTGATTCGTGGTTAAGTCACTCTGTCTCTCCATACAGCGGAGCGGCGAAAGTAGTGGTTAGGTAGCGAAAGTTGAAAATCTTACTTTCGTCGTTTTGTAATTCCGGAAAGTAAACGTTCTAAAAGTGAAAAATCGAGTTGGTTTAGAGCAAAATGCGTAGAATTTCGTCTGCGAAACACGTAGAATCGATAAAGTAAGCTTGTATACGTTTTTGACTTGAGTCTGTTTGAATAAGTTTTCGAGATTTGTCATTAGACTGAAAGGCAAGCATTTGTTCGACACTACGGAAATTCTACCAGACTAGAGTGCTAAATTCAAACAAATGTTCATTTATTTTATGTCAATGTCATCTATCAGTAGAAGACCGTTATGTTATAATTTTAAGCTTAACTATCTAATGTCAGTTTCAAACGTTATTTGAATTAACGTATTTGCTCTGATTTGTTCAGAGTAAAGTCAATGGTTTCACTATGTTTATAGTAAATAATTATGACTAACTAGCTTGGCATTATATTGTGCAATGATGATTTGTATACTGTAATTTGTAATACTGCATTTTCGCAGTTGTCGAGATGGAGAACACACATTTAATTTTGACAAAAGTGCCATCGCATCGATGCGAATTGAGGAACTTCAGATGTAACTTGAATTGGAATAGATTTTAATCTTTGTATCTAACAATTTGTTGACGTTTAGTAAGATACGAATTCATCCATTTCAGAAAGTCCAGTGCAAAACCTTTCTAACTTGGAAAGCATTGTTGGTATGTCGTAAGCTTTACTGAAACTATACGTTATTATGTACGTCAGATTTATTTCCGGCAGCTTTTCAATGTTTCTGGGAAACTAATTGATTCTTAAGATAAATTGTAGGTAGAGCCAAAATAGAGATGTAAGACATTTAGCATTTTCGTTGCATTCTATATACTTGATCCTCATGTACTGCATTTTCTATTGATAAGTCGACTTGAAAGTTCGATGAATCATAGTTCAATTTTTATGCGAACGCTAATAAAACCAGTGTTTCATACAATTTTGACGTCCTGTTGAACTACACGTGACGTGCTGGAACTTTTATAAGAGCGGCATTAGATGCAGCAACCCCGAATTTACTACACATGATTTGATCCTTGTTATAATTTTAAGTTGTGATAATGTTATTTTAGTTACGCTGTGTTACTGTCTTGCTATGACGAATATACCTACGATCAAAGTTATTTGCAATCCGACAGACACACAGTTAAACAAACGTATTTTTTTGCCGAGATCCAGGTTGAAACTTGCTAATAGAGCTTAGTGACATTTGAACACACGTAGACTAGCATACGCTCATCATACACAGTTTGTTTTTGTTTTCCTCAAAGAAACTTGCACACGCTTTCCAGACTCATCAAAATGTATATGGAAATATTATCCAATTTGCAAAAAATATACCCGGGTTCTGGGTGTTTTTCGAGACAGAGTGCATATTGTTTTCCTCTAAGGTTCACAAATACATCTACACTACGGCACCCATACCATTGAGCGTGAAAACCACTATACCCGAATTGTCGAGCTCAACTTAGTTTGTATGAAAATGGCGTATGGAGGAGAAGAATGCTCGCGTAACTTTTCAAAAGGATCAACATTGAGTGGATCTCTACGTTAACTTTCTCTTCAATCGATAACTGAGCCACATAAACCTCTTCTGTTGTATTTATTGTATGAAACGCTAGCGAAGGACATTGTCTTTCGATCAACAGTGAATAACTTCCGGTAAGCTTTTGTAATGCACTGTTCTAATCGAAAGAGAGCGAGAAAGGAGAGAATCTCTCATTGTTACATAGAACCTTTAGTAAAGTTCAGCGAGAATTGCACTATTCTTTGGCGACCTCAATGTCCAAAAAATTAGTCCGGAAGAGTACAATGGACAAGGCATTGTATGAATACCGGACAACAATCCCAAAAAGTAGTATTTACTTCAATTCCGGCGGATACAACCCGAGGAGGAACAAATAACTCTCCAATAACTTATGCATACCATATTTTGGTATCATACCAAAATTAGGTATTGTTCAGTTTGGTATTATAATGGTATTGAAAAAAAAATCTTAAAAAGAATTAAAAATACTTCATTGAGGTGTTAAACAGCTATTGAGGTCTGCTGGAGGTATTGAACTACTATTGAAAAATTTCAATTTTATATGAAAATCCATCAAGTATTATTGAGGTATTACAATACCTGATCTAGTTATCAGTTTGGTGTTCGTAGAATATGCTTGAGATATTATTTGAGGTATTTTACCTCTTATGCAGGGCTCATTCATACCTCATTCAGGTTGTAAGTATTGGAAATTATCTGGTATGGAATACCTTAGTTTGGTATTCAGAGGTTATTTTCTTCTGCTCGGGAAGCTATATGGAGGCCGATAGTCCTCTACGGGCATGAGACGTGGACTATGCTCGTGGAGGACTTTCAAGCTTTTGGGGTTTTCGAACGCCGAGTGTTAAGGAGGATCCTCGGCGGCGTGCAGGAGAACGGTGTGTGGCAGCGAAGAATGAACCACGAGCTCGCTCAACTCTACGGCGAACTCAGTACCCTGAAGGTGGCTAAATTTGGAAGATACGCTGGGCACGGCATGTTGCTAGAATGCTGGATAACAGCCCTGTAAAGATGGAGTTCGCTACGAATCCGGTCGGAACAAAAAGGCGTGGGGCGCAGCGAGCTAGGTGGATTGGCCAGGTGCACCAGGACCTGAACAGCGTGGGTCGCAGTCGAGGATGGAGAGAAGCGGCCATGAACCGAGTGAATTGGCGAAATATTGTTGGCGAAGTTTTATCATGTTTATTGATGTAAAACCAAATAAATAAGCTATTCGGATCGATCAAGTGTAACAATCCCTATGAAAAGTGAGATATTGTAGAAACTGGATACATATATTTGTAAAACGAATGAATGGAGAAACATTGTGACACAGGAGCAGTCCTGAGAGACTTTGGAACAGCTATAGTAACTAGGTAGGGGGGCTGGGGGCAAGAAGGACACCTTAAGATATATCGGTTCATATCATGGCTGATTAGCACAATTTTTGAAGATTATTCCAGTGTAGGGGTAAGTTCACCTCTTGTTGTAAATGATGTTATCGATAGATTTCAAAAATATAAGAAATACATGTTGATTTGAGAGAGCAAAATGCAACAAATCTTGTATATTATTATTTCCCCGGTACATTCTAGAGTAAGTCAAGATAATAACTGAGGAATAAAAGTTTACTTTACAGGAAAACAGTAATTTTACTAAATTAATTTAGTTTTCATCTTATTTGACTGTCGGAATAATAGTAAAAATTTTCAGAAACCTTTTTGAGTGTCCAAGATGATTTATTTTGATTTTATTTAGAAGGAAACATTGGCTTAATGCAATATTAGATAAGAAAAATAAAACTTCATATGATTTTATATAAGAAAACTGCAGTGTCCCTCTTGCCCCATAAGACATACTGTGTTTATATGCAAAACTTAATGTCAAAAGTACTTTTACAACAAAAAAATTCTTCACAGCTGTATTAAACAATTGCAAATCATCAATACTGTGCGGAGAAATCAATATGTTTTGGATTTATTGGGAGTCAAACCTTGTTTTCCAGTCTTACATTCTTATAATATTTCGCAGTTTTCACGTTGGCGAGCTATACCCATTTTTTCAATTTTTTTGTACTAAACATTTTCAAGTGTAATTTTTACGAAACTCTCAATTAATTCTTATCACGGGTTGAACATGAAAAAAATAATTTGAACTACGTGAAATTAGAGGTGGCATTTTTGCCCCGGGTGTCACTCTTGCCCCATGTCCCCTATTGATATTGCTGGAATCCATCAACTCCCATCGATAATAGACTAATCCAATTGCCTGTAGTAGTGCAATGTTGACAATATTTTCTTTGTTTGCTGTGAGAACTGTCACAAGATTGCTTTTGCTTGCGGTAAGAAAGTAAACATAAACAGAATTGCTGACGAGCATTCATTTCCTTGTTGGACTGACGTTGTCCGAAAGCTCAAACGACGTCAAACGAATATCGATACGTTTTTATTCTGAGGCAATTGACTTGTGTAGGATTGATCGTGCGTTGGTAGTCGTGGCAGTTTGCTTGTAGACCTCTATTCGCGATGACGGAGGCAATTACCACAATTGACCCTATGTGTGCAGCTCCGATTTTTTTACATGGCAAAGCATAGGAAGTCAATTTTAAAATGTTTCAAAAAATTTCAAAGTTTAATTTAATTAAATTCTGTTAAGTGTACGGGATTAGATTTATGATAAGCTATAGAATCCGCAGAATATTGAGGATAAAATATAAAAATCAAAATAATGTGTCTATAATGTAGCCCATCAAAAGTCTAACAACATGTACTGAAAAGAATTTAAATAGCTATTGTAATTAATTTTATATAAGCATTTGAAATTTCACTTCCTATACCTTGCCGGGTTAAAATTTCGACGCTTCACGCATAGAACAAACTTTTTACAGATGACAGCACCGTACCTTCGTTAGAGCGAATGGTGCATTTACAAAAGAGACTGCGAGTGTTCGATTTATTTTCAACATCAACGAGATAAAGAACATGATCACTGTGTGGGGCGAGATGGCAACAGTGTGTTTGTGTCGTCTCAGCCCGGTCGTCGCTCAGCGATCAATCACGCTAAGCCTGCTCAACGCAGTGCATGTGTAAAAACTACACAGAATGAGGCAACCAATGCAGGACTCTCTGGCTGAGTGAAAATTCTGTGTAAGTCGCACTCATGCTGTGTGTAGCCGATGTGTTGGCCTTCGGCTGTGCGGGGATCGATGGAAATACAGTCATCTCTCCCTTACTCGATATTGAAGGGACCATCGAGTTAGGGAGGTATCGAGTTACAGAACACAAAAGCAGTGCAACTGCGTTCCAAGGGACCATCGAGTTAGCCATGAAAACCAACTTTTACTATGGTTCTCTAACTCGATATCGAGATACGGAATATCGAGTAAGGGAGAGTTAACTGTAGAACTGTCAATCTCTCCCGAGCGGCAGCAAACAGTTGGCCGTTGGTAAGATGGGGAGTTTTCTGTGGTTTTTTCAGGCGAAAAGCCGGAAGATGGTCGCAAATGTGGAAGTTTTTTCCCCATTTGCTTCCACTTCGGCTACTCGAACGAAAAAATCTCTGAAAACTTGAAAATTTGAATGTTTTTTTTATGTTTTCAGAAGCAAAACATAAATGGAAGCGAATTCCGCATTCCAACACGCTAAACTTGTCACGCTCAGAAATGAGTGCCGAGTACACAAAATCAGCCTCTCTTCATGCAGCACAGATTCTGTGCAAAGGGGGCTGTACACAGTTTTGTGCAAACGGTGGTAAACTAACCGAATGAGTGAAATGCGCACAGAGGAGGAACGCTTGGAATGCGGAATTCGCTTCCATTTATGTTTTGCTTCTGAAAACATAAAAAAAACATTCAAATTTTCAAGTTTTCAGAGATTTTTTCGTTCGAGTAGCCGAAGTGGAAGCAAATGGGGAAAAAACTTCCACATTTGCGACCATCTTCCGGCTTTTCGCCTGAAAAAACCACAGAAAACTCCCCATCTTACCAACGGCCAACTGTTTGCTGCCGCTCGGGAGAGATTGACAGTTCTATTTCCATCGATCCCCGCACAGCCGAAGGCCAACACATCGGCTACACACAGCATGAGTGCGACTTACACAGAATTTTCACTCAGCCAGAGAGTCCTGCATTGGTTGCCTCATTCTGTGTAGTTTTTACACATGCACTGCGTTGAGCAGGCTTAGCGTGAAGCGTTCCTCCTCTGTGCGCATTTCACTCATTCGGTTAGTTTACCACCGTTTGCACAAAACTGTGTACAGCCCCCTTTGCACAGAATCTGTGCTGCATGAAGAGAGGCTGATTTTGTGTACTCGGCACTCATTTCTGAGCGTGACAAGTTTAGCGTGATCAGTCATAGTGGAGTGGATTACAAAAAAGACGTGTGTTCCCTTCCAAAGCGGTTATCTGCATGATGGGTGATTTTCCAGTTACAGTTTGATGTTACACATTAGCTACCGTGGCAGGTTTTGCTACAGATATTTTTGTTCACTTTTATAGCAAACAAATTGAACTTTTCAACGAAAATTTACCTAGCGGAAATCACCGATTGCGTAGTACACGGTAAAAAAGGACGATGCTATCAATAGTTCTGCATTTGGATTTGCACTACTGTTAAATCTTGACAATATCAAGGTAACAGCACTTGAATTCAACGTTGCATGTTCTGAAATTTAAAAAAAAAAACATTAAATATGACTTTTTGCCTGATCCAGATTAGAATCTTCAATCTTCGGAGTGCAATTCGCATCTGTTGAAAGGGCTTGAATTGATCTCAATCAATTTCTACATCGAGCTGTCAATGATTGCTTTCATACAAAAGACTTGGTGTTCAAAATCAACGATTTTTCACTTCAGTGTCTAGTGCTAAAGACAGTAAAGCATATCCAAAGATAGCACTCTTAAAATTATGGTGTTTGCTGTTTTGAATTGAATTAAGTGATCAATCCATTCAATCGAACGTGCTGATTTTTTTTACCGTGCACATACTGCAATAAATCTGGTGCGACCGAGACGAAGCAAGCAAAGATGGCTGGTAGGTATCTGGAGAGGAGTGTGCGTTCTCTAGCATTTTAGTCGTTATACTTGAAAACAATAATTTCCACGAGTACTAACCTGCGGAGTGCGGACTCGAATTTTTAGGGCGTTCAAATTGAACACAATCTATTCCACGAGTGCTAACCGTTGACGAAATCATGACCGAACATTCTTAGGCATATTCAGACCAATTTAAGAAAATTTCAGTTTGACAGCGACCTGGCTGTTTATTGATTTCCAGTTCGCATCCCCCAGGTGCTAACCGTTATTTGTTTGCTTGAAAATTTTAGTTTGATTCGCGTCTACGAAGGTAATTACCACAGTTGACCCTATGCGTGAAGCTCCGACTATTTTACATGGCAAAGCATAGGAAGTCAATTTTCAAATGCTCCTAGAAAATTCAAAACACTTTTTAATTAAATTCTGTTAAGTGTACGGGGTTAGACTATTGATCAACTATAGAATCAGCAGCATATTGAGAAAAAAATATAAAACTCAAAATTATATGCCTATAATGTAGCCCATCAAAAGTATATCAACATATACTGAAAAGATTTTAAATAACTATTGTAGCTAATTTTATATAAGCATTTGAAATTTCGCTTCCTATACCTTGCCGGGTAAAATTTTCGAGGCTTCACGCATCGAGCAAACTTTTCCCAGATGACAGCACCGTACCTTCGTACACTCGAATAGGTATGTTTGATCATGTTGAAGCGATTTGAGGGAATCGCTTCAGCTTGTAGACAAACAAAGAGCGAGATGAGAGAACCACTGAGATCATAAAATAGGGTAAGTGCCCGCTGTAAGGACCGCCACCACTAAGTTATATTGTAAAGCGAGTTGTGAGGACCGCTTGTTAAGAGATTAAGAGTGAGTTAAGAGGACCGCAGAAATCAGTAAACAGGTTAAGAGCGCGTCGAGAGGATCGCCACCTTTAAATCATATAAAAAGCAAGTTGGGAGGACCACATGCAAATTGATTGATAGCGAGTTGAGAGGACCGCTGAGAAAGGAAAATGGGGTGACTGCGCGTTGTGACAACCACCACCTTTCACTGAGATTTTAAAACAAGTTGAGAGGAGAACAGAAATCAGTAAATAGGGTACGTTTGCGTTGTGAGGACCGCCACCACCAATTTATATTGTAAATCGAGTTGTTATCTACGGAACAAGGGTTATCTTCGATGCACTCAACATATACGTCTTTTAATAGTTAAACTATTTTGGCAACACTCCTGTTGTTCTACAGGTAATCAGAGGATGGTGTATTTGTGTCAAGTCATAAGTGAATTGTTTTGCAAAGGGTCTATTCTCATTTCTCATACACTGAGAATTATATGGACGTATATAAATTTTACTGGCAAAGCTGGGATTTTTATTTGGATGAGCCGATCGAACCATATTCGGAGAGTG
Source organism: Aedes aegypti (assembly GCF_002204515.2). Classification (NCBI taxonomy): domain Eukaryota; kingdom Metazoa; phylum Arthropoda; class Insecta; order Diptera; family Culicidae; genus Aedes; species Aedes aegypti. The sequence continues at coordinate 206,576,133 of NC_035108.1, forward strand.
CTGTTCATGAACAAAAAAAAAATGGAAATGGAAAATAGGAAAAAAAATGTATGAGCTGTAACACCTCAAGGACACTCACCCACCCCCTAGAGCGTTATGAAATTGATAAGGCCCCAAGAGCCGCAACTTTTACAGACCACAACCATATCGAGCCATTCAGCGAATTAGCGGATAGTTCAATTCACGGCGAAATTCTTTACTTTTCGCTTTTAACGAAATTTGAAAACAAGTGTGCAAGTGCCGTTGGGGATGAGATTTGGCCAAAAATGCGAAAGTCCTCATTTATTTTTAAACAACTTTCTCAATTTGACTTGATATGTTCGGCTTAATATGAGAATACGTTGCAAATACTGAACAAATAATTGAAATTTGTTTATTTTCTTTAAATAGGAAACGTATGAACTGACCCCTTCGAGGGGGTGACGTTGGGCCAAACAAAGTACACTCAGGAAAATGAACTATCGATAAACATAGGAACCCTTTTGTGAAAATTTGCCACAAAAAATCGGATTGAAATTCATAAATTTACGTTATGAAACCGAAATTTGAAAACAAAAAAGTTTTCGCGGCAACTTGAAATCGAACCAAGGACTTTACGTTAGGCTCGTGCCCACACCCCTTGTTTATCGGCGCCCTGATGTAAGGTGATGCTAAAACGATACATAAAGCGTTCGTATTGCAATAATTGTTCCATCTTTCATAAGGCAAAATGTATGAATTTCGATATTCCAGTTCGCTGCGAATAGAATTGATACGCAATAAGAACAAATCAAGAGAATCGTGTTCCTTTCAAGTTTTCTAGAGCTTTCCAACAACAATTGATGTGATGAACATAAAAGTGAGATTTCAAAACTCCTACACCTAAACTGCCGTTATACGCATAATTGTCCCATGTTACTTTTTGTGCATTTTGACTTTTTGCCATCAAACAGTTTATTTTTACGTATAGTTTTAGAAAACACTTATCAAAAATTAACTTTGTTCGGAAAATCAATAAAAAGCAAGCCAAGTCAATTTGTCCCATTGTTGAATTTCCACGCATAGCTGTCCCACTACTGTATTTCTACGCATAACTGTCACACTATACAATTCGCTGCGCTAATCTTGAACAAAATATTCAGTTTTGAATTTTGAATTAGCTGGTGTTTGTGAAAATCGTTACGTTGACTTTACATCCCATGTGCAACACAACCCGTTTTATGTGTTTGTATTATCGGGATGCATTCGTCATTCGAATCTGACGTCAAATTTGATTGAAATTTTCAATTTAATAATATTATTTCCCATCGATTTTACAATGAATTTCAGTTGAATTTTCAGGGTCAATCACAATTTTTTTCAATTTTTTTGAACCGCTGTCATCGATTAGAAATTCACCGTAATTTTGGATTCATCACGAGGAATACTGAAATAATCCCACTTGAAGAATCAGTAATTACTTTAATTTCAAGTCCATGGCTTGCGACAAATCAACTTCATAATTTAGCAAACCAAGTCCAAATAAGAATAGTTCGACCATTTTTGGATGACTTGGCCATATGCTGGGTTGGTCCGAATACCGGTTCACTGGTGGAAGTGGCCATTATATTGGCGAATCTGAAACCTGGCTTGCGACATATCAATTTTCATGAATTAGCAAATTAGGTCTACAGGTGGTTCAAATGTATTTGAATGACTTGACCACATGTCGGATTGTTCTGAATTCCCGATTTCCTGGGGGAAATGGCCTCTAAACTGTCGATTCTGAAACCTAGCTGGCAACATCAAACTTCATAAATTCACAAATCAAGGCTAAATAAGGGTAATTCAAAGGTTCCTGAATGACTTGATAACATGCCAGGTTGTTTTGGATACCCTGTTACCCAGAGGAAGTAGCCATTATATTGGCGGTCTTGTGACCTATCTTGCGAAATATCAAACTTGAAGAAGTCAAGACGAAGTCAAAGTCAAGTCAAAAGAAGAATAGGATGACCTGGCCACATACTGGGTTATTCCGCATAGTTGGCTCTTCGGTGCAAGTTGCAAATATGTTGGTGGTTCTAAAACTTAATTTGCGATGTATCAAAAATATCATGATATGTATTGCAAACAAAGTCCAAAGAAATGTCAAATCTTGTGAATATTTGTGTCGTGAATTTTGAGTTAAATATTTACTCGGCAGATTAACCTTGAATTCGCACATGCGTTTCTGTCAAGCCCAGGCTTGAGAACTGTGATCACAATTTGCCACAGTCCATCGATTCTGCCAGTCAACCAAAACCAGGCTTTATTCTGCTCATCTTGATCTGATAGATGAACACGCTAAACTTGTCACGCTCAGAAATGAGTGCCGAGTACACAAAATCAGCCTCTCTTCATGCAGCACAGATTCTGTGCAAAGGGGGCTGTACACAGTTTTGTGCAAACGGTGGTAAACAAACCGAATGAGTGAAATGCGCACAGAGGAGGAACGCTTGGAATGCGGAATTCGCTTCCATTTATGTTTTGCTTCTGAAAACATAAAAAAAGCATTCAAATTTTCAAGTTTTCAGAGATTTTTTCGTTCGAGTAGCCGAAGTGGAAGCAAATGGGGAAAAAACTTCCACATTTGCGACCATCTTCCGGCTTTTCGCCTGAAAAAACCACAGAAAACTCCCCATCTTACCAACGGCCAACTGTTTGCTGCCGCTCGGGAGAGATTGACAGTTCTATTTCCATCGATCCCCGCACAGCCGAAGGCCAACACATCGGCTACACACAGCATGAGTGCGACTTACACAGAATTTTCACTCAGCCAGAGAGTCCTGCATTGGTTGCCACATTCTGTGTAGTTTTTACACATCCACTGCGTTGAGCAGACTTAGCGTGAAGGAAGAAGCATGCCAAAACACAAAGCAGGAGCAGCATCAATACCATCAGGTGTTGCGCTGCCAACGGTTCACACACTGCTTGACTGTTTTTGTCTCTCCACTATGACCGTTTTCGGTCAGCCATCTCGAGGTGAATGATTGGAAAAAATGTAAAATAATTCAATCGCCAATATTTCGCTTGTATTTTCAACTAATTGATATCTATTAGCGTTAACAGCAAGACCACAATCATTCCGTTGCGATACATATAAACAAGTTCAATTTCATGCTGCCTTTATCGAGCAAAAATGCAAAATCCCGAAAACCGGAAAAATTGTGTCACCACTGTGCACGAGTCATTTCGCACCCGGGTTTGAAAAAACGTTGTGAAGAAGAAGATTACAGTTTTGAAGAGCCGTGACATGTTTTTTTTTGTTTTGAACGGTCATGGTTTGCTTCGGATTTTGATGGTCGTGTAGAAAAATGTGAATGTCGAGGTGGTAAATGTTTGCTACAGTACATTTCTCATCCCTGGTCAAGCCTGCAGCTGGAAGAGTCGATTTAGGAATTTATTACATCTTATAAACTCTCTTACTTACTCATCCACTTTTTCTTTCACTAACTCATACATTTTCTCACTATCACACATACAGAAAACTTTGCTTTCCCTCCCAAATTTGGAAACTATAAAATCGTTTTTTTTTCACTTCTCCACACGTGGCTCCGTTTGGCACATGTCACTTGAGCCTTCATTAGGTGCCTTAACATAGTCTTGAGGATATACGTCCTCTACATTCGGTACAATCTATTCGTAAGAACGGTCATCCACAGCAGTATGTTTAGCACATAATTGGTCACTACTATCAGTGGGACTGTTATGCGTAGAAATTCACCAAAAACCCCGTATTTCTAGGCATAACAGTCCCACTTTGAATTTCGTAGCTAAATTTACTTTATTCCCATAATACAAACTCTTGACTCTAATAAACACGCTATTCTTTATACTATAGTGAAGATTTCAATTCAATTTACCACACACCTGGTCAATACGAGGCCTAAATGTGTTAAAATCTTTAAACGCGTTTTTCTCGATTGCATATTTTGGAACATGGGACAATTATGCGTATAACGGCAGTAAAAGGGTTGATTTTATATGAAACTTCAAAAGTGACAATTTAAATAAGCCTTATTCTCAAGCTTCTTTCGATTATATAATAAAAATAAACTACTAGTCCCATGAAACTATTATTTTGATGGTCAGTTTTCGTTCGTTGCTCTAACCTGTAGCCCACATATTGAAAGATTTTCACTAATCGGGCTGAGTTTCGAGCTGTCCAATAACAAAAGAAAAGCAGAGCTAGTAACATTGATCAATTGCGTCTTATGTCAGAAAATGACGTTTGCCTTCGTTAGAGGTGGGCTATAGCCCAACTAACGGGAGCCCACTTAAAGATAGTGCAACGAACGAAATTCGACTGTAGTTGTAGATATCTTCAAGGAATACTACATTAAAGTTTTATACCGTGGTGAATCAAAATCCGGACGGTACCAATATCCGGACACTCTGGTAACTTCTACTGAATACAATGTGAATTTGAATAATTATGTGGTTTTAATGATACACATCTGAGCTTTATAACATTGCTCATGATTTGACTTTAATTTGATCTAGTAGCCATTGTCATATAATTAATAAAAATAAAAATAAAAATCAAACATCAGTTTGACACCATTATATCGTAGTGCAGTTTTCGTAGTTCAAGTCATTCAGCAAAACAAAGATCGGTCAAGTTAACGATAGATAATTTCAATGACATTGTATGCGAATTGTTGCAAACCATAGTTTGTGTTTAAATATGTTAGATAAATGATTGTAACACTTTAAAACTGTGAAAACAAGTGTAAAAGGACATTTTTTCGTGTGATAAGTGAGTGTCCGGATTTGTGAACCATGGATTTGAAATCCGAACGCTATACGTTTAACTTGTAGTTTGCTTGAGTGAACATCTATTTTGTAATAAAAATGAACCGAAAACTGAAATAAATGCAAGAAAAAGTGGATGGTCGTGTATGAAATTAAATTGTAGTGGAAAAGTCGACTTTATGATGACGATTGTTGCAGATTATTTGCTCGCGGCTACAACCAAAAGATATGAGTAACCGAAATACAGAATAATCTTGATTATTCATTTTTAAAAACATTATTATGTGCTTCCCTGTATTTAACAACAAAAAATATGATAGAATAGCCACATTTAAATTGAATTTTCTTTATTTTATTTGAATTAGGCTGGCCCTAACACGGATGTCCGGAAATTGATTCAAGGATGTCCGGTTTTTTGATTCACATGTCCGGATTTGAAAACAAGACATGTGTAATAAAAAACATTATTTCCATATTATATTCGTTATTTTAACTAGAATATTTGCAATTATCATTAAGATAAAAGTCGAAACGATTCGTGACACGGTAGTGCGTTAATCAAATCTAATGCAAATACATTGATATTGGAATTAGATCATGCTGCACCGCTTAAGCGTCCGGGTATTGATTCATCACGGTATTAGTATTCCCAGTTCTTGCTGAGATATTTCAGATTTTTATTTTTTCCTGTCACCCCTGACGACAGTACCTGTAAACATTGACAGGCACTGACACCGTTGCTTTCAGTTCTTTCAAGGAAACCACTGTGTAACAAGTGGTGACTTGCAGTCGTCGGTACCAACCAGAGGATGGTGTTTTTTTTTCTCTTTCGTGACTTCTTCCGCTAACGACAAAAGTCATGCGTGTTGTTTGAATGCGGACGGATGGTGTGGATCAGGAGCGGATAATAAGGAAATATTGCGGCGATCATTTTAAATCCACATCTAACGGCGGCAGTAACGCGCCATTCAAACGCAACTCTGAAATTCAAGTAAGGTGTCGGCCAGGGTAGACGCGTCACGCGAAGCGACGCGAAAATTGCACGGGAAGGAATAACAATTATTAATAATGAAATGTCAAACTCCAAAGGATTTTCGCGTCGCTTCGCGTGACGCGTCTACCCTGGCCGACACCTAATCCGATAATCGCGATCCGTGGATTTTTCTTGCAGCACAATATTATGAACCAAATAACAATGACATCACGCTGCAAATTCTTGGCTGTTTGGTTGGTTCTTGGTTGGATTCTCACCTGCTGCAAGTTTATAACCATGACATGGTAATTTTTACAGCCGAAATGCTGCCACTGTAAAATTTAATGCAAAAAATATTCGATGAAATAAACGAAAACGAAATTAGGCAGCATCCATTCATTTCATAAGGCTATAATGTACGATTTTCGAGAAAAAACAGTGTTTTGTGTATAATAACCAATAAATGAAGAGTGCTCAAGTGCAGTTCAGGTGTCTCCTGCTAATTGTTGTGCTTTATTGTTGTGTATAATTGCCTTCTGCTGCTTAGACTGCCGAGAATACATAAGTTCTGCTGCTTAGACTGCCGAGAATACATAAGTTCCCCTACTACAGATTTAAAGTGAAATAACTAGCTTAAATGTGTTGGGATTTCGGACAGAAAGACAATAGTAGATCAAAGCTTCTTACCAGATTCCTTGCGAAATCCACACGTTAATCATGGCAACTTTTTGATAGAATTTTGAATAAATATTGAGAATTTTTAAATTAATAGCGGACAACTTGTCAGAATCTGGACGAATTCTAGGATGAATGATTTATAGGTGTAATTTTTCAATAATATGCTTAAAAATATTAATTATATTTTCTGTAGACACTCTCTAAAATCTTTTGCAGATTTTTCTATGATTGTCTGTTGGATTATAGGCAGGCCCGGATTTAGGGGGTGCCGAGGGGGCAAATGCCTCGGGCCCCCGACCAAGGGGGCCCCCCGAGGAATGAAAAAAATAAATAAAATTCAATAAATATTTTTTACATTATTGATTTTAAACTTAAATTCCAATTCCTGGAATGATCTTGATAAGATGAAGATACTCGTTAATTCAAACATTCTCTTGATTTTACCATCAGGATTTGATTTTTTTTTTTGATTTTGTATTACTATTTTCATGGCTTTGTTTGAATATTGAAATTTTAGCTAAGAGCTTCAAATTTATTATAAGTTTGACCAAAATCTACAGAACTTAAATAATTACAGAAACTATAGCATCATCTGCAATTTGTCGAAGCGTGGATAGTTCTTCCTAACTTTTGTGAACATCTGGAACATTAGAATTATAATGTAAGGGACTAAGACATGAGCCTTGGGGAAAGCTCATACAACTAATTCTGGAAGTTTTTAGTTGATCCAGAGTTAAGGGTATGTGCTTTCTGAAAGCAATTGCCCCTTGTCCGTAAATACTAGTTAAATATTTGGTTTAAGTTAGACAATCGTGTGTTCCTTTCCTGTTATGAGAATCAAATTGAGTATTTCAAAATATACTGTTCAATACAGTCGCGGTAGGATATTTTTTTAACAATAAATGTAGAAAATCAATAAATTTCTACACAATAAAATAGTTATACGATTTTCGTATTGCTCCAACAATGGCCTCCGTTGAAGTCCATTTATTGGAAATATCTGCAGCTAAATAAAAAAAAATATGAATATAATATTTGGTATTGTTATCCAAGTCTCGATTAGTCATATAGACTTTATTTCCTCTGGAACATTTTTAAGTTTGGACTTGATTGAGAACGATTCAGTCAAAAATCAATCTAATCATGTGCTATATGCGACTTTTCAAGTATTTTATATAAATGATTTTCCGGATATTTTATTTTCATAATACAGTCGAAATTCGTTCGTTGCACTATCTTTAGGTGGGCTTCGATTTAATTGGGCTCCCATTAGATGGGCTATAGCCCACTTAATACGAAGACAAACGCAACTTTTTGACATGAAGCTCGGTTTATTAATGTTGGTAGCCCTGAATTTCTATTGTATTCAACATTTTAACAGCTAAAAACTCAGCCCCATTAATGAAAGTCTTTCACTAGGTTGGCTACAGGTTTAGTGCAACGAACGAAAGTTGATTGTACTGAACTTTCCTATGCTTAGCGTTTCCCACTCATTTTGTGCCAAGGGCCCCCGTCAAAAGATCTGACCCGGGCCCCCCGAAGTCCAAATCCGGCACTGATTATAGACAAAGCTCTTGACAACTGTGGATACAGCCAAAATACTCTCAAAGAACACAAGTTCTTCTATTTTATGAAGATTTCGAAATGCTGTCAAATAATGGGTTTGAATCCAGCCGAATGAGGATCTTTTAGGTTGAACTTTTTTACGAATTCCGAACGTTCCCAGCTAATAACGTCGCCGCCACCGCTGGTTACAGCGAAAGCATACGCCACCGTCGGTTCGCATCGGCGAACACCTCTACTTATTGCTGTAATGTTTTTTTTCTTTTAGGAAAATTCAGAATATATTAGTGCTTATATTATTAGGGGCCGAGATAGTCGTAGCGGTAAACGCGCCGCTATTCAGCAAGACCAAGCTGAGGGTCGTGGATTCGAATCCCACTGGTCTAGGATCTTTTCGGGTTGGAAATTTTCTTGACTTCCCAGGGCATAGAGTATAATCGTACCTGCCACACGATATACACATGCAAAAATGGTCATTGGCATCGTAAGCTCTCAGTTAATTACTGTGGAGGTGCTCATAAAAACACTAAGCTGAGAAGCAGGCTCTGTCCCAGTGGGGACGTAATGCCAGAAAGAAGAAGAAGAAGATTAGTGCTTATTTTATGTTTATTTATCTGGGGAAGGACTTAATTTTAAAGTACTGATCTACAGCTTTTCTCCTATTTTTTGTGAATTTCTCGATCAAATGTATATTGTTTACTGCAACTTTGGGTTTTTATTGCTATTTTATCGGCTGCTCTTAGATAATAGTACACAGTTCAATGAAACGTGTAATTTTCTGAGACATATAATGCACACAATTGGAGCGTGGAATATTATGGATATTTACATGATATGTCATGCGAACTTCAGTTATATGTCATATAATCTTGCAGGATCCTGAGTGATTACATGACACATAACACATTTTAACATGATTTCAGACTTAAATTTAAATGACGTCATGTTTACATCGCAAAAATGAAGTTTTTATGACGTTTAATTATTTTCATTATTATTAATAGTGTAGTGTTTGTTCTCTTCTTAGAGCATAATAAGATTTTCAATACTGTTACAATACTTTTCCTGAATAATATCTTCAAGTGGCGTTCAATCCAAGGACAGTAGCAAAGGTGCTATACCCCATAAACCTTTCCATCATTATATGCGTGTCTATTTTTGAGAAATGTTTATTATTATTTTTATTAGGCTGCACTTTCTTCCTTGTCAGTTTTAAAGTCCTCAGCACGGACTAAATTTACGATTTGTTCACACCTTCTACACCTTTGCCGTTTGCCAGGTAGATGCAGCCACCGTTGGGTAACATATGAATGAAGGAAAGATAAATGAGCGAAACCGTCGTAAAGATAAAACACCCTATCTCTGCGGTAGAGATCTCGTTCTGCTGATAATCGTGCATTGGGTCTGTTGAAGGATATTAGGATTTTAGTGAGGCAAAATTGTCCGTTTATGGTTGCAGAGGATCCTATATGCCAAATGTGAATCAATACTGGACATGAACGACCCCATCAGGTCAGTGAACATTGAAACACGATTTGTGAGGTCACTTAAGACAGCAACTGCACCACACCGATAGGGTGGAGGCACTATGATTGGACCCATAAAATCGGTAAATGGATGAACATCCCCCCAACATTTTACATTCGAAACGTTATTGCTATTCCAAGTTCATTAGCATATGAAAAAGCTTAATTTGCATCAATGTTGAGCCTTATTGAAACGAAATATGCATGCATATTTTCAATTGAAACCATGAAAGACAGTATCTTTTTGTGTTATTTTTTCGACAAATTGTTTCAATTTGCAACCCATGGTTAATCAAATTTTCGACATATACGTACCCATGATATAATCGGTCAATTACACAGCGTAACAAAGGTGACATTTTTGCGTGTCTCAAGGATCAAATTATGTGTTTCGAGTAGATTTGGGGTTGCTGAATCTGATGTCATTTTCAGAAATGCTCCAGCACGTCACAATTTTTAGCAACAGATCGCCAAAGTTGTATAAAACACTGGTTTCATTGATGTTTACTTAAAATTTAAGGTATGATTTATCAATCTTTTTTGTGATCTAATCCACCAAGAATGCTAATTTAAACTTAAACTTTCATTTTAGAAAATTTGGTTGGTTGGTTGGTGCACGATTCAATTTAGATTAAACCGATTTTTTCAACATGCTTGCAGTCTCCATACGAAATTCTTCGTTGCTGTTATATGGCAGAATACAAAACTATTTTAAACCTTAAAAAATGACTTTTCTGCATCGAAAATATTATAAAATTTGTTGATAAGTATTGTAATACACATAAAATTTGGATTCTGTGGGAATTTAAGCAAATAAATTGTTTTACAAGCTGACAAACTTGCATGCAAGTTGGTTAAAATAGACAGTTTTTGCATTTTCAATAGTCAATATCTCAAAAAATAGACGTGCTATGATATTTTTGAAAACGACAATGGACTCAGCAACCATTAATTGAGTGAGTAGCGGTATTTTGGTGCTTGAGACAAAAATGTATTGCGCCGTGTTACAATACAAGTTTTATTTTTGATAATAACATTTGTGTCCGCGGACGTGGGGTCGAGTCCCATCCAACATTTAAGAAACGAACATTTTTGGAAACTTTCTTAAATATCGTGGAAAATCACTTTTTATCCTTATCACGAAAAAAATAAAATAAATTGTACCGGGAGCCGAACCCAGACACCTTCAGTATGAGTTGGTTACCATGTTACCATGGGGTGAAGGGTCAAAACCCGCCAAACATGTATTACGTAATTAATGGACGGTTCTTTGTAGTTGTAGTTTTAATATGCATGTTATTTAACTTGCAGATTATCAGGAAAATATACTTATTGTACAATCTTCAAAAACAAGAGGAATTAAATTGATCAACAAAAGGATGAACATCAAATATTTTTTATTCTTCATGTGTTTTAAAATGCAGGGAGAGACAAAACATAAAAGATCAATGAATGGGTCGGAAACAAGCAAAGGGTCAAAAATTAGATCCCTTACCCTATTAAGTTCCATCCACAATAATAGCTATTCGTTGTTATCTGCATACAATGACTCGAAATAGCTGACTCGTTCTTATTCTCGTTTGAGCATATTGTGAGGTTGTAAAAGTGTTAAAAGGAATTTGCTCCCAAGATTGCTCTTCCGATGTTCGACTCTGCCAGAATCAGTAGCGAGCGCAAGCTGAGTTTGGAACTGCCTTGTCGCGGCTCTGAACTTGGCCTGCACTAAATTCTTGAACCGCTTTTTCCAATCATGTTTCGCGTATCGCCAGAAGCCAGAAAATAATTATCAGTTCTTTGGTTTCGCCGGAGTCATCTTTGACGCTGTTGTCGTTGTTCCGGATGAGGTGGTGGCTGCTGGTGGGCAAAAAAAAAACGGCCCCGGTTAAGGTAGGGAACCGATCTTGCGATGATGCACGGCGAGTGAGTTGCAAAGCGAGTTTGGTCTGATCGTTTTAATTAAACTATCGATAAGAGGTCAGCTGGGTATGGTGGATTCCATTTACTTCAAATTTGTTGCCCGCCTTGTTTCCTGGAGCTTGTATGAGGGTTGTTGTTTCATAATGTGTATTTTGCTGCTTGGAGTAGAAAATTTATGCTGCGCACGGGCGCTTTAATGTTTTTGGTTCGATATTGAATTTCTGAAACTATGGTGGCATCATCCATTTTTTTAATTTTACTGTTAGAATGTGTTTTTTTTTCAATATAGCATAACAGATTTATTGGTTCCACTTGAAATACAAAGTAGCTCAGTCACATTTTTTAGGGATAGACCCTGCTTCTCTGCATAGTGTTCTATAAGCAAAGCTACAGCTTTTACCTGAAAGCATTATTTGCCAAAGTTGTCATCTTTGATGGTATTTCTGCCCATTTGATACTATTTTATGCCCAAATAACCATTAATTTACTTCAAAGCAGTAGTGGTTTCCCCTAAGCATCCTTTTCATGTAAAATTTTAAACATGGCATAGCGTCGTCCAACATGGCCTAGACCTTGCATTTCTTACACCTATCGGATCAATTTAAGGTCATCGATTGAGTGTTTGGACATAAACATATATAGAGACATCTAAAGATGGTGATGATTGACGTTTAAAAAAGACTTCCACGAATTTAACTTGGAAAATGAACTCCGAAGTTGAATGAACGGGCGAATTACGTTTCATGGGCGTTTGCCATGCATATGGTATTGATCCGCGAAGGAACGTAGGGAACAGTTGATTCTCCGGGGGGCACTAAGGTTGATTTGGATCTTTTGGAATGAGCCCTCGCGACGATTTACTTCAGCATTGAACTCTACAACTAAAGCTTGGTTCCAACGGCGAAAACAGCGAAAGAAGTCTGGTCAAGCCTGAAAACAGCTTTCCAGAAGTACGGGAGAACTAGAATATTATGCTTCGCGAATTTACTCGGTTGGAGCTTGAAGATTGTTCGTCGGTGGAGGACCACGTGGACGAGATAATGTCCACTAGCTACAAGCTCGAAGTAATCGGATTCAAGTTGGACGACGAGTAGCTTTCGCTAAATTGCTGATGAGGTTATAAAGGCGATATGAACCCATGATCATGGGGCTCGTCGCGTCTGGAGTCAATCTGACGGCGGACGCGGTCAAATCGAAAATGCTTCTAATATGTGACCCGTGATCAAAATACAAGATGCGGTTATTCGAACAGAGCGTTGCTGGTACGCAACAGGAAGAAAAATATCAGCAAGAAGGACAAGTCTAGAGTACGGTGTGTCAAGAGCGAGAATCCAGGGCATTTTGAATCAGAATGTTAGCAAAATTCCAAGGCAGTTGGAGGTTCTGGTCGTCATAAGCCGACGGCGATACTAGCGTTGCACAAGCCGGTGCATCAGACTGGCTACTGTACTCTGGAGCGGGGTGTTGTATGTGCAGATCTCAAGCAACTCTCTTGGCTCCCAGAAGACATCCTATTCAATTTACGTGGTCAATGCTCAATAGATTCCCGTGACAGCTGTTGGAAGCGTGAAACTGAAAGCCGATGTGTAAGGTATGTACACCGATTTCGATATCTCCAACGGGCTATGTATTCCAGACGTTGCGATCAACCTACTGTCCGTGAGTGAAATCTGCAAGAAAGGATATTGTGTAACGTTCGCTGACATGGTATGTGAAGTGGTGCACGCTTCCAAGGAGTACGTTATAGCGACGGCACGAAAAACAGATAGCCTGTAAAAGCTGGATCTCACTGCATGAAACAAATCGTTTGTCGCAAAACCATGTGGCAATTTGGAGTTGTGGCAACAGGTGATGCGTAGGGACCTGATATTCCCAGCATTTTTGGAGGATTTGCCGTACTGTAAAGATCTGGTCCGTCGTCGAGCGGCCGTTCACAAAACCGGCTTGATAACTTCCCACGAACTCATTTGCTATTGGTGATAGACGACTGAAGATGATCTGGGATAATACTTTGTAGGCGGCATTTAGAATAGTCATCGTTCGATAGTTCTCACATTCTAGCTTGTTGCCCTTTTTGTAGATAGGGCATATAACCTCTTGCTTCTACTCCTCTGGTAGCTGTTCAGTCTCGCAGATTCTGACTATCAGCCGATGCAGACAAGTGACCAATTTCTCCGGGCCCATCTTAATGAGTTCCGCTCCGATTCCATCTTTCCCAGCTACCTTGTTGTCCCTATAGAAACTCCTGATGAAATCCCTGGAAGGATTCCTGACAGAATCCCTAGAGGAATTCCTTATGATATGTCTTGAAAAAATCTTGAAAGACTTTCTCTAGGAACTCCTTATATAATCCCTGGAGGAACTCCTTATGGAATCTTTGGAGAAAGTCCAGGTGGAACCTCTGAAAAAGCTTTTTAGGTTCTCTTGATAGAATCAATATAGGCCTCTTCATGGAATCCCTGGAGAAACTCCTAATGGAATCCTTGGAGGAATTCCTAAATATATTCTTGAAGGAACTCCTGATGGATTTATTGGAGGAACTTCTGATGTAATTTCTAGGGAAACTCCTGAAGATATCTCTATAGCAACTCCTGATGAAATTCCTAGAGGAATTCTTGATAAGATTCCTGGAAGAAATCCTGATAGAATCGCTAGAAGAGCTCCTTATAATATCCCTAGTAGAAATCCTGATGGAATTTCTCGAGGAACTCCTAATAGAATCTCTGGAAGATCCCAGGTGAAATCTCAGAAGGAACTATTGATGGAACCCCTGGAGGAACTCCTGATGAAATCCCCAAAAGGACTCTGATGGAAGCCCTAAAGATACTCCTGATAGAATCCCTATAGGAACTCCTGATGGAATCCCTGGAGCAATTCCTGATGGAATCCTTGGATGAATTCCTTAAGACATTCTTGAAGGTACTGCTGATGAAATTCCTAGAAGAACTCCTGATAGAATCCCTGGAGTAGTTCCAAATGGAATCAGGAGTCCCGATGTAATCCCTAGAAGAACATCTGATGAAATCCCCATTAGAACTCATGATGGAACCCCTAAAGAAACTTCCAATGGAATCTCTAGAGAATCTTGCGATGGAATCCATACCGGAACTTCCGATGGAACCCCTAGAGAAACTCCTAATGGAAACCCAGATGGAACTCCTGATGTAATCCTTCGTGGAATTTTTGATTGAATCTTTAGAAGTACTACTGATGGAATTCCTGGAAAAAATTTGATGGAGTGTCTGGTGGAATCTCTGATGGAATTCCTGTTGTAATCCTTACAATAACTTCTGGTGGAATCCCTGGAAGAATTTCAAAAAAGAAAAATCCTGATGGATTAATTGTAGGGATTTCAGGTACAATCCCTGGAGGAATACCTTATTGAACTTTGATGGAATCACCGGTAGAACTGCTAGTGTATTTGCTAAAGAAATAGGATAAACATTGTGGGAAAATGCCTCTGGAATATATAGAATCAACTCAATAGCGCAAATTTTATATATCACCATGTGGTCGATGCTTTGTAATTTCACGCATTTTGAGTTGCCACCCATCTGCATTCGCAGTTCATGGGACGTCGAAGCTTCAATTTGACATGCTGACGTCGATGTTCGTGCATCATACCTACAGACGGTACGATCAGCTCGTCAAACATTTTGCTCCGCCCACCGGTGTTTTGAGCAAAATCAATCTCATTTGATTTTGGCCGACCAATTCGCCAACCGTCAAATTGGTTTCACAAACTGTCAAATTGGTTCGTCAAGCAGCATCACACACGGCCAAAAATAGCACAAACATGAGCATCAACCTGGGGCCGGAGTTAATGTTGGTCAAACCATTTGAGCGTCTGTGGGCTGCATAATGAACAGCTGATCAGATCTACTAAAAGTTAAATATGCTTTGTCAATGTTGTTTAAGAAGTAAATTTTAGGTATCGTTTCGATATCTTTTATGTGTTATATCTATCAAGTTAGTATCACATTAAGATGTACATATCAAAATTTGCTATTACTTAGTTTTTTCGCCTGCTCGGGCAGTGAATTGGAGCGCTCAGTTGGATGCAAGTATATCTCAGCTTCCATTAGAAACAGCATTGGGAAGCTTTGGGTCAATTCGATCGAGATCATTAAATCGAAACGATGGAGAGCAAGACCTACTCGTCAGTCATTGGTTACGCAACGGTGCGTTACCTCCTTGCATTGGCGGCGAAGTTGAATCTGGTGGTTCATCAAATGGACGCAGTGACCGCTTTCCTGCAGAGCGATTTGGACTTCGAATAGATCTTCATGAGTAGCCAAAAGAGTTCCAGATCAATAGAGCACCGAGCAAGGTTTGCCACCTACAGAAGAGACTGTGCGGCCTGAAGCAGGTCAGCAGAGTATGGAACCGGAAGCTATACACGAAGCTCAAGCAAATAGGTTTCAAGCGATCAGAGTGTGACAAGTGCGTCTACTATCAAGTGGTGCAGGAATGATCGTCATCGTCACAATATACGTGGTCGATTTTCTGATCCTTTCGAATTATCATCGGTTGATAAACCAGTCGACTGCAATGCTGCTCCAACTCCTCTTGATGTGAATCAGCGGCTCACCAAGAAAACAGGGCACATTTTCTAACAAAGAAAAGGAGAACATGACGAACATTCAGTTCGTGTTCAGAAACCAAACGATTCGGACGTATTCGATCGTTGCTCTTGGTCGAGAATCAAGTGTTTTTTGGCTGGTATTTCGTTTTGTTTCGTGAACAAAAAAGTGACCTTGAAAAGAACAATGGATACGAGTGTTCACAAGAATTGTTTGAAGGTGCAGTTTGGTGCTCAGTCCCAAATGCCATCCGACAAGGAAATTTTTGTCTTTCTCAGGCAGCGACGTTCGTTGCCAGAAATGCTTCATGCAATGTTTCGAGAGCCACGTGAATATTCCGTTTACGTTAAGTTTCAAACGGAGGAGCTTATGACAGCGGAGTTGTTAACCTTCGGGCTGTCGCGCTGTTGTACTTTGTACAACAGTTGTGATTTATATGCTATCATTTTGCAACAAAGATATCTATCGACACCAAACCAAAATGTATTCCTCAAGAATCTTCTTAAGAGCAATACTCAACAGTTTTTATTTACAGTATGGCCCTTTATAATACGGTAAAATCAACAAATGTACATGGAAGTCGCATAATAATGAACGCACTAAATACGGTTCGAGTAAACCACAGTTTGAAATCGGTATATTTCAAAATCCAGATAATATAGAAACTTGAGGTCTTCAGTAAAGTTGTTCTGGAGGTGAAGCGCTATCTGATGGTACCTCATTTAATTCGGAATTTGACCGCTAGGCGGCACTAGTGGGCATGGAAGTTTTACTTTTGTTTTGCAGATATTTCAGGATCCTGGACCATTTAGAAGGATGGCGTCTTCGGCAAATTTGTTTAGTAAGTTAAGGACTATTATTATTCGAACTAGTTGATTCAAAATTTTGCCACTAGGCGACGCTAGTGTGCATTAAACTTTTTTTTGCAGATATCTCAGGAGCCTAACCACTTAGAAAGATAATGTCTTCGGCAAAGTAGTTCAGTAGCTTAAGGGCTATCATTGTTTGAGCCAATATATAGGATATTTTGCCACCAGGTGGCGCTAGTGAGCAAGAAATTTGTTGTTTTGCGGATGCTGCAGGATCTTGACTTTTTAGACAGTTACCTTCGGCAAAGTTGTTCAGAAGCTCAGGGACTATCATTATTTTACAAAATCTCGAACTTTAAGGTTTGAACAAAGAAAGAATTTGAGCTACTGAACAACTCTACCGAAGACGCCATCCTTTTAAGTGATCAGGCTCCTGAGATATTCGCGAAACAAATGTTTTAAGCTCACTAGCGCCGCCTGGTGGCAAAATTTTGAATCAACTAGCTCAAACAATGATAGTCCTTGAGTTACCGAACAACTTTGCCGAAGACGCCATCTTTCTAAGTGGCCAGGATCCTGAGATCTGCGAAACTAAAGTTTCATGCTCACTAGCGCCGCCTAGTGGCAAAATCCAGAATTTCTTGGCAGATATAATGATAGCCCTTGAGCTACTGAGCAATTTTGCCGAAGACGTCATCTTTCTAAGTGATCAGACTCCTGGGATATTCGCAAAACTAAGGGTGTTGTACAAAGTACAACGCGCGACTACTCGCGTTACAAAAAATCGCGCGACGACCGAAAGGTTAAAATGTCCAGCTTCAGATGAGTTTCGATACGCAAATGGCGACTATGTGTTGGTCACATTTGCTGCTGCAAAAGGCAACTTAAAATATGTGCGATTGTTTGGATTGCCGATCGAGGTAGATGACTGTCACGTGGTAAACGTTATTTCGAGATACGGAAAGGTACACAAGGTAGTACGCGAACGGTATGGGACAGATACCGGTTACCCCATTCTCAACGGCGTAAGAGGAGTGTACTTGGAGATTGCCAAGGTAATGCCGGCGCAGGTTCACGTTCAAAGTTTTGCAACGCGCATCGCTTATGAAGGGATGGAACGAAAGTGTTTCAACTGTGGTAGTATCGAACACGTGAAACAGGACTGCCCGAAAAGGGTTTCGGTTAACGATAGGCTCAAGAATGCTAGCTCCTTTGCTGGCGTGCTCTCTGGTGGTGTGATTGGGAACCAGGTTAAGGTACCTATTCAACCGTCGGGAAATGTTTCCAAGGAGGTGGAGTTCCCACCACTTGAGGAATTGCGGCAGATGTTTAAGTCGAAGTCAGAAAACAGCAATGTAAATCAGCGTCAACAATCTGCGTCCGGAGCAGAGTCATCGTCAAACGAGCAGGTGGCCTCCGGTGTAGAAACCCAGAAAGAAGGAATACAACCTTCATCGTCGAAATCTGAGTTGCCGTCTCATGACCAGGTCACTCAAGATGCAGCTGACGTGGACGAGACCGCCATGGATTCCGTTGATCAGCACGACTCAGTTAGGAAGCGAGGACATGAGGAGAGAGACTCGGATGCCACATCGGAGTCATCTGGAATAATCGAAAGTCCCCGGTTGGTTCAGCAGCCAGCTGAATTGACCGCTTTCAAAGTTCCAACCGTAAACAGCTTGCTGGAAAAACAGGTATCAGCAACGAAACTCAGTAAAAAAACAAAAAAAATCAAAGAAGTAGATAATAGGGGAGTGTCTTGCTATTCTAAGAATGAACTTCAAGATTAGTGTAGCAACTATCAACTTGAACAGCAGTAACAATGACATTCATAAGTCACTTCTTAGGGATTTCGTTTATAACTACGATATAGATGTGGTCTTTTTACAAGAGAATTTCACTTTTTTGTCTTCTCATAATGCGCTGTTGAACATTAGTTCAGATAAAAAAGGTACAGGAGTGTTGATTAGGAAAAACTTTAATTATTCGTCTCCGATACTCGACCCATCAGGAAGAATATTATCATTAGTAGTCCGTGGAGTCAATTTTGTGAACGTATATGCTCATTCTGGTTCAAACAAAAAGAAACAGAGAGATGAACTTTTCAGAAACCAGATGGCAGTGCATTTGAGTAAAACTAATATCAGGTTTTCTGTAATAATTGGCGATTTTAACTGTATCATTAACCCGGCAGACTCCAATAGCTCTATTAAGAACTATTGCAAAGGTCTCCAGCATCTGGTTGATTCCTTCACGTTCAAAGATATTGCACAATCTTTGAATTGTGACAAGTACACGTTCTATAGGGGAGACAGTGCCTCTAGACTTGATCGCGCTTATGGGCCACAAGAATTTGTCAATGTCGTAAGTGAAGTCAAAACAATAGCAGTCGCTTTCTCTGATCATCATGCTCTATTTTTCTATTTTTGAAGTATGATGTTAAATAGCAAGATATAGTGCCACGTGGAAGGAGTTATTGGAAAATCGATCCTCTGATGCTTTCATCTACTGAAACGTATGACCGTTTAAAAATCGAATATGCAAATTTGAAACGACGTTTGTCTTACATGGATCATAGTTCGTGGTGGAACCACGCAGTGAAAGCCAAATTCCGAAATTTTTACAAACGTGAATCTTGGCAGGCTAGTCAAAACGTTTGGAACCAAAAAGGTGCTTTGTATTGTAAATTAGAAAATTTGTCAGCTCGACAGGCAAACGGAGAAAGTTTGGGTAATGAAATAGGTAGAGTGAAGTCAGAGCTCATGGAGCTCGAAAATTTACGTTTGGAACGTCTACGTTGTAGAATCAACGATTGTTCCTTGATAGAAGGCGAAAAGATTACCATTTGCCAGGTAGCTAAATATCTGCATAACAATTCATCCAGCGGAATCGTCGCAGATGATTCAAGCGAATTTCCAGTAATTGAAAGAATCCATCAACATTATTTGAATTTATTCAAAGAATCACCGTCCAACAATGAGCTGGAGGGTTCAGATCCAATCGAAAATCTGAGGAAGGCTCTTAATTTGGAAGAAGCTGAATTTTTGATTCGGCCTATAGCATAAGAAGAAATTTCAAGTACTTTAAAAGCATGCTCTAAAAAAAAATCTCCTGGACCTGATGGTCTGTCATACGAATTTTACGTGAAAAACTTTGATATAGTTAAAGATGATTTAGTAGCTCTGTTCAATTCCTATCTGTCTGGAGACTCCAATCCACCAAAAGATTTTACAGCAGGAATCATTACGCTGATTCCATAAAAAGGCTGTGGACGTGCAATTGATGATTTAAGACCTATAAGTCTTCTGAACACAGATTATAAGTTATTTACAAAGATCATTGCTAATCGTATCGCGGCAATTCTTAATAAGTTACTTGGTTACGGGCAGTGTGCTGCAATGAATGGCCGTTCGTGTACAGACAATATAAAAGATTTGAGGATATTGATCACGCGATCAGTTGAATCAAAAAAGTTCAAAGGATTCCTTGTGAGCCTGGACCTTCAAAAAGCTTTTGACAATGTAGATCATGAATATCTTTGGAAAATTTTAGAAAAGTTCAATTTTCCGGCTCAATTGATCAACTGCTTAAAAAAATTGTATAGTTCAGCATTATCTAAAGTTGTGCACAATGTTTTTTTTACTCCAGAAATTCCAATACGTTCATCAGTGAGGCAGGGATGTCCACTCAGTATGGTCCTTTTTGTGCTCTATGTTGAGCCGTTGATAAGGAGCATACATGCTAGTGCAAACGGTGTTCTTGTCTATAGGAAATTCTTAAAGGTGATAGTATACGCAGACGACATTACTGTTTTTGTCCGAAGCCAGAAGGAGTTTGACGATTTGATGGGAATCGTGTCTTCCTTCTCCAAGTATGCAAAAATCAATATAAACATAGCAAAATCATGTTTTTTGAGGCTTAATAATGCGAAATCCGCCCCACAACTGATAAAAGAAGTAGACGAGTTAACAATTCTTGGGGTAATAATCTGTAGATCTTGGTCAACGATTATTGATCGAAACTACTCACGGCTAATTCGAAAACTTCAGCAGCGCGTAATGATCAATGATACGAGGAATATTAATTTAATACAGAGATCATGGATACTCAATACTTTTATACTATCTAAACTCTGGTATGTGGCACAAGTCTTTCCTCCGCGTAATAGCCACTTGGCTAAAATTAAAAGCATAGTTGGTAGATTTTTGTGGAAAAACTCTATTTTCCGTGTAGCAAGAGATCAACTTTATTTACCGTTCTATAAAGGTGGCATAAACTTAGTGGACCTTAGTTCAAAATGTAAATCCTTGTTCATCAGAAATGTAATCAAAGAAAATGACGAAAGCGTCGAAGATGAAGTATATTTGTTAAACTATGCGAACAAAGGTCAACTTACGAGAAATGCTAAAGAATGGTTAGAAATTGTGATTCAGGTTAAAAGAAAAAGATGAAGTGAATCCACAAAATTGCTCTATGATTTCTTTATAAGCGAACAGAATATACAAGTGAACTGTGAGATACGGTTCCCTGAAGTTGATTGGATGATAATTTGGAATAATTTGTCAAGAAACTTCTTGTGCAGCGAGGATAAGACGAATGTGTATCTTCTTCTGAACGATGTGCTTCCTAATAAGGAAAAACTTCAGGCTTATGGTATAGGAAGATTAACAGATACAAATTGTAACATATGTGGAGTTCCAGAAAACAACTTACATAAAATTGCAGAATGTGCCAGAGGAAAATCCATAAAAGAGTGGGCGCCCCACATACTAAGATCAAGAATGAAAATCGATTACAGAAGAATAGATGATATTCTAGTTTGGAATATTAGTAACGAACCACGAAAAAATGCTGCACTCTGGCTGGCAGTACATTGTATAAGTTGGCTAGTAAACCCTGTAAAAAGTGATAGTCTGTATGCTGCCCATAACTGCATGTTTGTCACATTCGACATTTTTAACAATTTTGAGTTAATACCGGGGAGAGTCATCAAATGGCAAATACTTTCGATCAACTTACTGAAATCTGTGAGATTGTTCTAGAAAATTCGAAAAAAAAATACCAAGTTGTTTTGTCACATTGACAATTGTAATCGCATAACAGTCACATTGAGATTATACACGATCCTAATAATGCAGTAGCAACGAAATTTCTATCAGAATTATTTTCTGACTATTCACCCAACATGCGATAGGAGTTGTACAAAATTTCAGCCTCAAATAAGCACTTTTGAATTCTCAGTGGTTTTTTGAAATTTTGGTTCCCTCTCATACTGCCATAAAATGCAAACTTTGTATCGCATTTACTCAATGCCTACTTTTGTCGAATGTTACAAATATGCAGTTATGGGCAGTATGTCTGTCAGTAAAAAAAAAACATTCCGTACATATAGCTCGTTGGTGGATTACAGTTTGTTGCGCAGTATACCGGGCCTGACATTAGTTATGTACTAAATCTGGTCAGCAGCTTTTGCAGCAGCCCTGGACCGGTGCATTGGACAGCGACCAAGAGGATACTACGGTATTTGAGGAGTACGAAGCACGAAAAACTAACGTACACGCGGACCGAAGAGACGAATTTCTATGGCTACAGCGACGCAAATTGGGGTAACGATCTCGTAACGAGCTGTCTGCGAGCGGTTCGCGTTCTTGGAGAGTGGTGACGTTGTTATCTGGAACTCAAAAAGGCAATCAACCAATGCACTTTCGATAATCGAAGCGGAGTACTTGGCTATATCTACAGCGACACAAGAGGCCGTGTGGTGAAGATGATTTCTGCATGAGCTTCACGTCACGAACAGTGCTCTAGTGACAACAAGAGTGCTCCAGGCGGAGCGTGAAGTTATCTACTCGGTCCATAGTAAGCATATCGATATCAAGCATCACTACGTACGGGAGTAAATCGAAGGCAAAATCATCAAGTTGGTCTACGAGGCATCCGAACTTCAAGCGACATTCATTTAAACTAAAGCGTTACCTGGTCCGAAACACATTGAAAATAGGGAGAAGCAAGGTGTTTCATAACTTATGCTTAAGGTGAAGATGAATCGAAGCCAAACCTCCAATTTTCAAGAGCACGAATCTGGAGAACCGAACATCCGTTCAGGCTGAAAACTTAATCGATTGATCACTAGCTGGTTGTGGCCAATCGATTAAGTTTTCAGCTTAAATAGGTGTTCGGTTGAAAATTTGAAATTTGGCTTCGATTCATATTCACCGTAAGGGGGGATGTGGTGTAGCACCGGCAAATGATCGTAGGACCGACCGAGGTAACTACCCGGATAGCATCGGTTCGGAAGAACTGCCGCCGCCGGAGAAATCTTCGTTGGAGTAGGATAGATCCACCGTCGGGTGCTATTCTGAGTAGTACGAGCGTATCACCGGCTTGAGTCGTCGGAGCACCAGTGAATCGGAAGCCATCCTCCAACCGGAATCGCTGGGCCGACTTCGGCACTCTACCGGCCAACAACGGAGTTTGAACAACGCGTTACATTACCCGTTTCGGGAGATATTCCTCCGCCCGAGTAACACACATGTTATAATTGTGTATTATCAACTTATATATGACTAGTTTTGGTCATATATCAGTTGAAAATACACAATTAGCACAATTATAACATATGTGTTGCTAGGGCGTTGAGGTAGTCTCCATCGGAGTAGGCTAGCTTATCAACTTAATACCTCAGATATTTTTTTTAAAGAATATATGAAAAATTCAGCCAAAAACAAGTATACCGTCGTTAAGACATGTAGTGTAATTTGCCAGATTTTTCCCACTTTTACCCTACCTCACTCTATGTGTTTCGTATTTGGTAGAAATATTATCTCTCATAAAATGGAATTTTGTGAACAATTTTAAATTTATGTATTTTCAGGATTACATTGTGAAATACAGTAAATGAAATAATTTTATAATACAAAAATGAGCAACTGTTTCAAGAAAATAATCCGTCTAGTTGTGTTTTTGAAATTGAAACGTAAAGTAGCAAACCGTCAAATATATAAAAAAATTAAGAGCACAAGAAAAAATCGAGTTATGGTCAGTAATTTGGTTCACTTACAAGTATTGGTGCCGTAAAATTGCGGTGACGTAGCTTAGCGGTGTACCGTTTTTAGCTCTACTAAAACCCTTTTTGTTTATTTCTGGTGTTACGTCCCAACTAGGACAAAACCTGCTTCTCAGCTTAAAAACACTTTCACAATTATTAACTGGGACCTATCTCTGACGATAGACCATTGTTGCATGTATACCGTGTGGCAGGTACAAAGAAACTATATGCCCTGGGAGGCCGAGAAAATGTCTGACCCGAAAAGATCCTCGACCAATGGGATTCGATCCCCCGACCCTCAGCTTGGTCTGAAAAGCTGCGCGTTTACTGCTATCAGGGCCCCCTATTACACCATATTTTTGTTCTGAAAATGTTATCATATCATTTTTAAAAAAGTGTTCAGCAAGTATGTAGCTGAAAATATTGTATTTACGAAGGGATTTTCTTTGACGGATACAAACCAGACGCCGAAAATAAAATGCTGGCGTTTACATAAGGTACACCGGGGCAAATTCAAACGGCTGGGGTAAGATGAAGTGGCAAGGTATCTTTATGACATTTTATAATGATGAAAAATTTGTTTAGGGGGAGATCCCCCAGTACCGGACACTTAATCTACTAAATTCATAATTCGAAAAATATTGATTTTATGGGCTCGTTTTTTTCATTTATGATAAATATTACCATTTTTATAGTGTACAAAAATAAATTTGAAAATTTAAATATGAATTTTGACATTGCATTTTGATGATGTATTTTAGTACCAAATTGATCGATATTGAAAGGTGGCACCCAATACTGGACACGATCTGGAAATGCCTCGAATTCTGTAAATTTGAAAATCAATCAATGTGTACACTATAGGAATAGTTTATAATTACCAATTCAATGCATTTGCAACATTTACAAGAATAATTTGAGTTTTTCTTAGTTTGCAAGATGCCTATCAAAAACCTCTTTCATATATGATGAAAAATAGCACATTTTACGATGTTGTTCTGAATGTTCATTCTTCTTAATTTTATTGCATGTTTGATACCGTGATCGACGGGACCCATGAAAAATGAAAGTATTTTGAGACACTGGTGCAATAATTGCAAAGATATCATATAACAAATCAAGCTGTCCGAAACTGAGGGATTTTACCAAAATTGTAATTTGTCCATATTTAATTCAACTATAGTACAAAATACATTCATGCTATCAAATTAGGATTATGTTCGATCATGAATGCGGGATCCAAAGTATTCAAAATAATTACTAAATAGGCTCAAAATTAAGGGGATACGTCAATTTTTTAAAGATTTTCAAACTTTTCTACTTTTTTAAGAATGCATGCATATTTCAAGGATGTGTAATTCTACGCAAACATTAGTTTACATAATAGCTTTCTTTTTTACTAATACATCATCTTGATTGGACCATGATTTCTCAATGTTTCGACTTTGTACGATATTGGGCTCAATTGGGTGCTGTCCGGCACGGTGTCCGGCCATTTGGCCGAACGCCGTTTGGCCGATCGCCATTTGACCGAATGCCGTTTGGCCGATCGCCATTTGGCCGAATGCTGTTTGGCCGAATCACGAAAAAAAAGTGCTTCAACGCTGATAAGTAGGAGTCATAAGTGTGGCCCAATAACTAATCAAGTAATTCATTTGTTGATTTTGATAATGTGGTCGAACGTCATATTTGTCGCTAGATTAGTGCTCCAAGAGAATAATTAAACCGATCCGTTAATTCAGGACGAAGTTTTAAACTCGCGCCAAGACTCTAAGCTGATGGTTGGTTCGTTTCTGGATTATCAACGGTGTGCTAGGTTTATTCCTGAGTGATTTTCATCAGAATTTTTTTCCTTCTTTTAAGAATAGGCTATTTATTCGATTTGTACTGGTTCCATGACTATTGGCAATACTGAATCTTATATTTTTATTGGGAATTTTAGCTTCTTTAAAATATAGGCAGTTCATTGTAGTTATACTGATATAATAATTAGCTGTATTACACTTGCTTTAATTTTTATAAGCAATTTTTCCTTCTTTTGATCATAGGCTGTTCTCTCATATTTGAATATTTTTCATAGTTTATTGGAATTATGGCTTATAATACGCTCATAAAGAGTCTTATTAAAAAAATATTTTTTAGCACAAGGGTTAACTTAGGTAAGATTTCATTCTCCTCAAAGATTAACTCTGTACCGTTGCTTTCGTATATCATTAAATCGAACGATTCAGTGAACATCAAATAGGCTCACTGTTTCTCCGTCGAGAAAAGAAAAAGCCAAAACTCGTGTTTGCTAAAACTATGAATAAAATCGCTTAATACGATTCGAAGTTTTGAAGCGAACCGATGCTACAGAAGGACGAATAAGTCTTAAACTGTATTTTAGTTTCAGTCAAAAGCTGACTACAAACGCAATGCAAAAACCTCTGCTGGCTACTATTACCGCTAGCAGAGAAGTTAATAATTTCTTTCATTTAGGATGTTGTTCTTTCAGCATTGACTATTTCTTGAACTAATACTAAAGAGTTATACATAAATGATGATTTATCCTTCCTTAAGAGTAAATTGTTCTTTGAAATTCAGCTTTGAAATTCATTAAACATTCCTGCTAACTGTTATCTATCATCTATTATTTTCAATTTCGGCAAAACGGCATTCGGCCAAAATGGCGTTCGGCCAAATGACCCGGAACCGTCCGGCACTGGGGGATGCCAACTTTTAGGGAAGACAAATTTGCTAATTTCTTTTGACATGAAAACTTTGCATTTCATCTTGCCTCAGCCGTTTCAACTTGCCTTTTTATGTTACACGAAAATTTTCTGTCCAATTTTTAATTGTGTGTCTAGTCTCAACTATACACTATATTTAAAATGTGCTGTGCGTTCATAAGAAATGCAATCACGAAGTTGAGCTGAGAACACCGAATCCATCCAAAATTGATTGGCTCAACTTCTCTAGACAAATCTTGTTGCATCTGATGGCCAAAAATATCAAGCCTCAGAAATATGCATCAAAGTCACAAAACGCTTGATTGACAATTTCCGCGATCCTGCAGATGAGAACAATGGGCCCAACCTAACGGGTTCATCCTCTTCTTAACATGTTTATTCGTTATTGAATTTGACAAAACAAAACATTTTGTTCTTAGAGATTTTGGGTTTGGTTGGAGATTTTTTGCGCATATGACATGAACGTTTTGCTCGCTCCTTTTGCGAGGCTACAAATTCCAACAAAAAAACGAAAGATCAACATGCATAAAAACGCATGCCAAAGTGGGATCCTTCGCGAGCCAGTCAGTCAATAAGGCAGCAGCCATCAACCATCAAATTGAAAGGGAAAAGACGATAGGGAGACAAAATGCACCTTTTTCTTGTTTTTTTTTTGCTAAGCAGCTCTCCTCGCGAGGGATCCTCCGTTTCGCGGGCAGAAAAAAATGCGCCGAGATTGATGATCATCATCCTTCTGACGAGACTTTGACGAATTCCGGTTCTTCGTCGAGCCGTTCGTTGGTGTGGTTGTTGTATTCTACGTCAGATTCGCCAGCAGATTTTGATTGTTTTTATTCCTTCTTGTTCTATTGAATGGGTTGCAACGCATGCTTGAGACGGTTCTCCTCGCCATGGACTTTATTCGATTTTTTGTTTGAACGCCACTCTGCAAAACGGTAATTGTTTTACTATAAAAGCATATTTGGTTTAGTTTGACCAGAACGCAATCCTCTTAGGTTACTGATCAGAGCTTACACCAGGTTGGGTGCATTGTACTCTGTATTTAGAATACATTGAACCCGTCATGGTTTTCACTTTATACTTTTTTTTGTATGTACTATGTATTGTTTAAAATGAAAATATGAATTGAAACATTTACATAATGAAACGTCTCCTATGTGGCCTATCACCGCTGTCCGTGCAAGATAATATGGTTCAAACATGTCGAAAATTAAATAGAAGTCGCATAAGAATTATCTTAAAAACTCGTTTACTTGTAGAAATAACACATATAAAGCTAAACAATAGCGAAAAAATTAAAGAATATCTCTTTTCCTGTCCGTCGAATAGAATTTATCTCTTCAGCAAATTTCTTTATCATGGTTTGAAGAATGAGTTTCCACTATGGGATGATATGTTTGTACTTACATTTTTCATAATTTCCCGATAATATTTTCCATATTAACCTACATCGCCTTCAAACCTTCAAATCACCAGGTAGAAAGCTGAAAATTTCACAGAACACTATGTTTACGGTTAGGATGGTAAGGAAGATATGAAAAATTCGATTTTCAAACCTTGTTGAGTTTTGAATCGCCCTAGTATACATATACAAAGTAAGTCGAACCAATCCATAGTAGCAGTCAAATCAGCTTTGGTATCATAGATTAGGTCGCATATAATTATAAAAATTTGCTTGATACTATTGAGAACCAGAGCTACAGGTCCAAAGCCCTGATAAAGGTGGATGGTTGTGATGGCTATGACCGTGGTCATCATGTAAAGAACAAACGGACAATGCTGTATCGTGTCAGCACCGAGGAGGCAGCCCCTCTAGCACGATGTAGGTAGCGCAACCCTGGTTAGGTGACCTATCGAAGACTCTTCATCAACCAAGAAAGGCAAAAGTAGAGCAAACGGATTGATCTACGGCAACAGACCCGGCAACGAATAAAGGGCAACGATTGGAAAGTTGGATCTTGGAACGTGAGAACTTTGAATGAACCCGCGCGTGTTGGACTCCTGGCTCGTGAACTGCGGAATGTCGGCGTGAACGTGGCAGCTATCCTGGAAATACGCTGGCCGAAAACCGGAGAACGCGATTTCTGAGCGGTGGACCCCATCGCCAACACTTCATTCAAGTACCACATCTACTACAGCGGTGGCGACAGAGCAGAACGTGGAGTTGGATTCATAGTGATTGGGAAGCAGATGAAGCGAAATATTCGGAGGAAACCGGTAAGCGACCGAATCTGTGTGTTGAGAATAAGGGGCAAGTTCTTCAGCCTGATCAGCATATATGCGCCAACGAACTATAAGCACGATGACATGATGGATGAGTTCTATAAGGCCTACGGAGAGTCCCCAAAACAAGACGTCAAGATAGTCATCGGCGACGCAAATGCGCAGATCGGGAAGAAGATTACTTCCGACCCGTCATTGGAACGGAAAGCTTTCATTCCGTTACCAATGATAATGGCCTTCGCTGCTGCTAGAGGGATGGCAATCAGCTGTACCTACTTCGCATGAAAGAATATCCGCAAACACACCTGGCGACACCCGAGTGGCGGTGCCTGCTCCCAAATAGACCACGTGCTGGTTGATGGGCGACATTTCTCAGATGTCATAGATGTCAGGACCTTCCGATGCCCTAATATCGACTCGGTTCATTATTTCGTTGTAGCTAAATTTCGGGCGCGGTTATCCAGCGTCACAAGTTCCAGAACAAACAGAACGTTGCGCTTCAATATACAATGCTTGTCGACTGATGGGAAAGCTGCACAGCACCGTCAGCAACTAGACGAGCAGTTGGGAAGAACCAACGTTGCTGGAGACGTCGACAGCCTGTGGGACGCTATCCACGAAACTGTGACAACAACGGCGGTACAGGGCAGCGAGAGTCGAAGAAAAGCGAATCTACCGCAGGAAGAAAAGCCAGCACGAAGAAAGTGTGGTAGCAGAAGCTTAAGAATGCTTGAACCGGAATGATATGCGAAGATTCTATGCAACTGTCAATGGTGCGTGGCGCAATACCGTACCAGTGCCCGCCATGTGCAATGATCGAGAAGGGAGTTTTCTGACCGATAAAAAGGCGGTGGCTGCTAGGTGGAAGGAGCACCTTCAGCAATTGTTGAACGGTGAAAATGGAAATGTAGCGAAGAACAGGATGAACATAGATTATGACGATCAAGCTGTGGACCCACCAACCATAGGAGAGGTTAAAAAGGGTATCAGCGAGCTGAAGAACTGTGAGGCTGCTGAGAAGGACGTGATCCCGGTCGAGCTTCTCAAGCGCGGAAGTGAGCAGCTTTACCAGTCAATCCATCGAGTACAGTCACCCCACAGTTATGGATAGCACACAGATATGGATCAGAGTTGGATTAAAACGGGAATATCTCATCAAACAGAGTTGCAATTACTCAGAACACATTTTGCCTACGTAAACCATAATTCTGTTCAGCATCGCAATCAATCATAATATGCTTAAGCATATTTTTTTCCATCCGTAGGAAATAAAATGTCAACCGTATTCCCAGAAGCGCTGATTCATAATTGTGGTGCATTGTAAACCATACCACAGTTATGAATCAGAGATAAGACGATTCCGAAACAAACGCCAAAACGTATGCTTTCATTAGCACATCATTCGTTTACCTCGCAGATAAATTGCTGTTATAGTGTTTTGATCCATAATATGAGTCGATTTGATCCATAATAGGGATCCTCCTCTCCCAGTGATCCACATCTGTGGGGTGGACATCGTTTGAAATTTCTCCTGAAATCGACACTTTTTCGTAAATAATCGAGAATTTTGATATGTATTCTCAAAAACAAATATATTCTGCAGTGCCAGGGAGGTAATTGTGTTTTGTACAGCGTCTCCATGTTTTATCAGCATATTTTGTTCTGAAAAACTACCCTTAGTTGATCCATAACTGTGGTGTGACTGTACTTCTGAAGGTATGGGAGGACGAAGAATTGCCCACCGGCTGGTTGGATGGCCTCATCCGCCCTATCTACAAGAAAGGGCACAGACTGGAGTGTGCCAATTACTGAGGAATTACCCTGTTGAATTCGGCGTACAAAATTCTGTCGCGCATTCTGTTTAACAGAGTGAAACCTAGGGTTTTGGTACCGGGAGTACCGGTACCGAAAGTATCGATAATACCGACCATTTTTTGGTACCGAAATACTGGTACTGGAAGGCATTGAGTACCGGTATTTTCGGTACTGATGAAAAGTCGGATAATTGGTTTGAATAAATAAATTTCTTCACAATAAACGGTACGTATGTTTGGGACAGTTTGTTGATCGTGAGTTTCTCAGGTCGACCAAGAAACGTATTACATAAAAGCTTATTGTAATTATCATATATTTTAATTCTACTTAATGAATGAAAAGCAAACTGATAACATGAAAATAGTCAATAAATTATTAATTTTGAGTCTCAGATTTTGAGCAATTTGCCGCACCACAGACAATATAATATTAGACAATAAATCTGCATTTTGTTCGAATTTCCTATAAAACGGTGAACTGTAAATAGTTAAAGACCAGATTTGAACGAATGTGAATGAACACATATTTTTGAGTTTTTCATGAGTTAGAACTAATGTTTAGAACTGTTTACTCGTTAATATTTTGAGACCATATTCGGTTATTGGTATAGTTAATAAAGAATTAATTAAGAAGAAGCTTAAGCAAACTTGTGTTTATTGACGAATTCGAAAAAGTTGCAAATTTTTTGTCCAACTATATATGCTTATTAGCGAAAAAATATTCCAGTACCGGTATTTTACCGGTACTACCGGTACTGAGAGCTACAGTACCGTAGCTACCGTACAGTAACGGTACTCGTTGAAGAGGGTCGGTACTAGGAACCCTACTGAGACCGCTCGAGGAGTCCTTCGTCGGCGAATACCAAGCTGGTTTTTGTGAGGGCCGTTCGACAACGGATCAGATGTTTAGCTTGCGAATGATCCTTGACAAATTCCGGGTATCAGGTATCAGGTATCAGAAGGCCGGCTCCAAAGGCTCCCCACCAGTTGGGAGATTTGTGCCATCGCCATATTTGAGCCTATTTCATCATCTACCCGATGGGAGAGGAAAGGGAAGGGAAAGATGGGAGGAAATAGGAGTGGGGTCCCTTGAAGAGGGAAGATCGCATAAGCGAAATGAGAGCATGTAGCTCCATACCACAATGGGTTCGAACAGCGCCCTAAAAAGGGCACTGCAAAACGCATGAGCGTAAAGAGAGCCTATAGCTCATTACCACAGCGGGTTAAGAATAACAGGATGTCCTGAAGATTCAGGCTTCTGTATTCAGTTTCACTTAATAAGTGTTTACCAAGTAATTGGAATCGCATTTGCGCAAAAACTGGACAGTTACATATCAGGTGATACGAAGTTCCATAATCGGAGTCACAACTATCACACACAAATGAGTCAGCACGCTGAATATTTGCCATGTGATAGTTGAGTCGGCAGTGGCCTGTCAACGCTCTGACTAAGAGACTGCAATTCTGCTTTGACAGATTTGTTAAATACTTCGCCACCTTTGGAGATGGCTCAGTAATGTACAATTTTGTTTGACGACATGACTCCAAACTATTCCAATATTGCCTGTGCTGAGTTGCCGCCCAAGAGTTTATCTGAAGCTTCACCCAGCACTTCGAAATTGGAACAGCCGGCTCAGGGCCAATGAAGTCATGCGATGCTCCATCGCGAGCTAGCTCATCAGCCAATTCATTTCCAGCGATGGAAGAATGGCCAGGTACCCATATAAGGTTTACAGAGTTGACTGAATTCAGTTCCTCAATTTGAGTTCGACATGCGATAACAAGCTTCGACCTTGAGTTGGCCGAAGCGAGAGCTTTTATAGCAGCCTGACTATCTGAACAGAAGTATATGACTTTACCCATTACGCGCTGTTGAAGTGCTGATTGCACTCCACACATAAGAGCAAATATTTCCGCCTGAAAAACGGTGCAGTTTCTACCAAGTGAGTAAAACTGATTCAGCCTTAGCTCACGAGAATATACTCCTGCACCAGCTCTACCTTCAAGAAGGGAGCCATCAGTGTAACATACTATATTGTTTGATATACTTCTTTCCAAATAGCCAGACGTCCACTCTTCCCGTGAAGGGAATTGTGTGGTAAATGTCCTGTAAGGAAAGTTACAAGCAATTGTGAGATCACTTGGAGCAAGGACAATTTTGTCCCAATTCACCAAAAGTGGAAACAACGAAGTGTGTGTAGATCTACGATTCACTGGATTTTTCTCCAGTAGATCCAGTACCCATAAACGGTAAGAGCAAGAAAGTGCTTCTTGTTTAAGATATATGTGTAGTAGCGCAACGTCGAAAAGGGCCTCGAGCGCTGCTGTGGGAGTTGTAGAGAACGCACCAGACATCGCCATCAAGCACATCCTTTGGAGATGGCCCAATTTTGATTGGATTGTTCTCACTTCGCCCTTTTGCCACCACACAAGACATCCATATGCCAATATTGGTCGAACAACTGTTGTGTAAATCCATTTGATATATTTGGGTTTGAGGCCCCAAGTTTTACCAAAGGTTCGCCGGCATTGATCGAAGGCCATACAAGCTTTTTTGACTCTGAAATCAATGTGAGCTGTCCATAAAAGTTTGGAATCTAGAATGACTCCGACATACTTTACTTGATCAGTCACATTAATCTCAGTGCCAAAAAGACGTAAAGGTCGAATTCCATCGCGGTTTCGTCTCTCCGTAAAAAGAACAATAGATGTTTTATTCGGGTTAACCGAAAGGCCATATTGGCGACACCAACTCTCGACTACCTGAAGAGCACTTTGCATCAGGTCGAATAGGGTGCTTATGCACATACCAACTATCAGAGCTAGATAGTCGTCGGCAAATCCATATGTTGGAAAACCGCTATTATTGAGTTGCCTCAATAGCGTATCTGCTACGAGATTCCACAAAAGTGGTGACAAGACTCCCCCTTGGGGGCATCCGCAAACACTCAATTTTCGAATCGCTGCTTGACGCAATGTCGAGAAGAGATGTCGGTTTTTGAGCATTTGATGAATCCAATTGGTAATCATTGTAGGTAGCCCATGGTTTCGTGCGGCTTCCAATATGGCATCGAAAGACACGTTATCAAAGGCACCCTCAATATCCAAGAAAACACCCAAGCACGATTGCTTCTGAGCGAATGCTTTCTCGATATCGTATACAACTTTGTGTAAAAGAGTCACAGTGGACTTTCCAGATTGGTAAGCATGTTGATTCACATGAAGAGGCATGTTTGCCAAATATACATCAGGGATGTGATGATCGATAATGCGTTCCAGACATTTCAGAAGAAAAGAGGTCAGACTGATTGGTCTAAAACTCTTCGCTTCCTCATACGACGCACGTGCTCCTTTTGGGAGAACTTTACAGTAATATCACGCCAGGATTTGGGAATGTACCCGGTAGCAAAACTGCTTACAAGTAGCTTTTTCAAAACATGTTTGATAGACTCAAATCCCTTTTGGAGCAGAACAGGATAAATCCCATCCGCTCCTGGAGATTTGAAAGGAGCAAAACTATTAAGTGCCCATTGAATCGATTCAGTAGTTATGATACTGCGAGCCGAGGCCAGAGACTCGTAACTACATGAAAAGACATTTGGTTCATCCGTAGATGCTATGTCCACACATCCGGGGAAGTGTGTATTGAATAAACATTCTAAAACTTCTTCATCGGAAGAAGTAAAGTCACCATTAGGTAAGCGAATTTCGTTCACTTGGAAATCCTTAGATTTTGCAAGAATTTTGTTCAACCGACTGACTTCACTCAAACTGGAAACATTTGTACAAAGGTTTTTCCAGCCGGATCGTTCAGCAGAACGAAGAGCCTTCTTGTAAGCCTTGCGAGCTGACTTGAACGACTCTGATCCAGCTGAACGGCGTCTGTTCCAACTCCTTCTACATTGTTTCCTGAGTCTAGTCAGATCGGAATTCCACCATGGGGTCCCTCTTGTAGTCTTTACAGACCGCAGAGGACATGCTTCTTCAAAAGCTTCCATAATGTAGGATGTTGTAGTATCAACGGCATCATCCAGATCACTTGGATTTTCAATGGACGGAGAATATCCATGAAATTTGGTCGCAACCAGTTCAATGTAGAGTTCCCAGTTTGTTGACCGGGGATTCCTAAAACGCAAAGTCTGCGCAGTTACATTTGAATGTTCAAAGAAGATGTAGCGATGATCAGATAATGATTCCTCATCTGATACATGCCAATTCGTCAACTCGTGACTGATTCTATTCGAGCAGAGCGTTATGTCTAACACTTCTTCTCTATTAGAAACCATGAAGGTTGGGCGATTACCTATGTTAAGTAATCCAAGGTCTGTACTACTTAAGTATTCCATCAGACTGGAGCCTCTCAAATTGATATCCGAGCTGCCCCATATTATGTGATGAGCATTGGCATCACTGCCCACAATCAGCGGAAGGCTTTTTGTTACGCAGTGTACGACAACTCGTTTGAAGTCATCCGTTGGGGATGGTTCATCATGTGGTAAATATACCGAACAATAGACGTATTTCCTGTAGAGGTCACCAACAGAAACATCGATTGTGACAGCACATACATCTCTAGTAGTTAACTCAGAAATGAGTGTAGCAACGATTGCTTTATTAACGAGCACGCATGCGCGGGGCATGGAGCGCGAGTTTGCCATTTCAAGCTTGCTAAAAGTAGCAAAAACTGGGTCCACAAGGTTACCTAGATAGAAGTTTCCTCTACGAAAGTAGGGTTCTTGAACTAGCGCCACTTGGGCTGCACCATTTTGCATGAGTCTGCAAAGATTGATCGTTGCTGTTCTTTTATGCTGAAGATTGATCTGAGCTAACCTAACCGTAGCCACTACCCAAACTAGGCAGGACTAAGCTTTTCGCAATCTCAGCACGAAAAAGACCAGCAACGAAAAAACCAGATCGGTATCTATTTAAAGTCGCCAAAGGCGAAAGAGCACAGAATACACTGTGTAAAACGCATAATGCGAATCCATATAGGTGATAATTTAAATTAAATGTCAACATATTCATAATCCCACCCTTATTAAGCCTCAGGATAGAGACTGAAGAAGGGCAGCCGATTATCTCGGAGAAACACAAGGTCACCTGTACCATTGCTCCGGGTAGCACAGGAAGGACTCAATACTGTGGAGGGCGCCCTGGTACCCCACAGGCTCCGTTTGCGGTTAGGTTTTATTTAGACCCCCCTAACCATTCATTCTTAGGCACGGTACGCATCACACCATAAATTAGGGGTCACCTGTGAGGTGGACTTTTACCACCGGAACAGGCAGTCCGTAGTGTTAATTCTTAGCCAGTTGAAACAACCACTACCGACACTAAGCGGTTATCTAGGCTGCTCGGGAAAAGGAGGTTAATATTGATGATTAACTCCTGACGTGCCCAAGCAGCCATCCACAAATTCCGGGAGTATAACTTGCAGACTCACCATCTGTTATTTGTTTTCAAGGCGGCGTACGACTCAGTGAAAAGAAATGAGCTTTGGCAGATAATGTCTGAATATGGTTTTCCGGCGAAACTAATTAGGCTGGTACGTGCTGGGAGGTTCTAAAACAAGTGTTCGGATCGCAGACGAGGTGTCAACCTCGTTCGTGACGTTAGACGGGTTGAAGCAGGGAGACGTACTTCCGAATTAACTGTTCAACATTGCACTCGAGGGTGCTATTAGGAGATCTGGCGTGCAGAGAAATGGCACTACTATCACAAGGTCGCACATGCTCCTTGGCTTTGCAAACGATATAGACCTAATTGGAATCGATCGCAGGTCATTGGAAGAGGCCTTCGTGCCTCTGAAGAAGACAGCGAGGATAGGCCTAACCATTAATTTTACCAAAACGAAGTACGTGGCTGCAGGTAGAGATAAAGTCAGGCATGGTTGTCTAGGTGCTGAGGTAGTGATTTATGGGGATGTGTTGAAGAATTTGTTTACATTGGAACACTTGTGACATGCGACAACGAAGTTTCCCGCGAAGTGAAAAGACGTGTTGCGGCTGCGAATAGGGCCTTTTACGGACCACGTAACCAGCCTAGGTCCCGCAGCATGCAGATGGAAACTGAATTCGCCCTGTATAAAACATTGATTCTTCCGGTGGCTGTCTACGGGCACGAAGCGTGGACGTTGAAAGAGTCAGCTGTATCAAGTGTACAAATATGCGAATATTATCGAGTGTGTAAAATACGGCAGACTTCAGTGGGCCGGTCACTTAGTGCGGATGTCTGAAGAAAGAATTGCGGTAGTACCAGGTAGAGGTCGGCGGCTTCGGGGAAGACCACGAATACGCTGGCTGTACGCAGTGGAAGAGGACCTGGCGACCCTAAACGTTCGGGGCAACTGGAGACGAAGATGGAGCTCTACAATACGCCCGGCAATGGCGTGACACTACGCTATAGCCATCAAGGTATCAAGGTAGGTATATTTTTGTAATTTTCCTTGGGGAGTTTTAAATGCTGCCTGTTAAAATTTAGTTTGATTTTTGAAAATTTAGTTCCAGATTATTACATGTTTTAACGGATTTACAAGAACTTGGTTTTACCTTCTTAAAAATCAACCTCAGCTGAAATCATATTTTTGGTTTCTATTCAAGTTTTATATATTGAAGTTTATGATTTCTATCAAAATTAGTAATAGGCTGATCAATTATCGTATCCGCACCGAACAAAATATTTATTTTTTCAGATTTTTAATTGTACGTACTTTATGACCTAGCATTAATTTCGAACAACAAAGTCGCTCAGATATAACGCGATTTGCGCAAAACTGATAAGAGGGGCTCCTCGAAATGTAACACCATTAACAAAAAGGTAGCGTAAAACGTCACTAAAAAAATCTACTCTTGATATGTGCAAGAATAAAATGTGTGAAAATCAGATTTTTATCTGCACTAGCCTCGAAATGACAGTATGGTAAAGTTGTGCCCATACTTTCTGAGACACCCTAGATAACACGCACAAGGTTTTTTCATGGTTTATGTAAATAAACATACATTTGAAAATAAATTGAATTTAATATTGCCTCTACTTTTGTACGTACCGTAATCCGGGGTATCATTGATCAGCGGGGTAACATTGATCGGAATGACCCATCTCATAAAAAGTTCGCATTATCATTTATTGATGGAACATTTCCAAATCATGAATGGTGCTTCTCTTTCTTGTATTCATCAGCTGATAAAAGTGAAGATTTTTGAGAAAATTGCGTTTACCTTATGCGTAAATTTGGCAACTTTTCGAAACAATGATTTCAATGATTAAGGATGACACTACCAAACATTAATGTCTCACATAAGTTCTGTAAATGATATGAGCAAGGAAAATGCGGTTGTTACTAAAAACGGCATCGCCGAAAACGATTCCGTTGTCAAAACTTTCATAAGTATGTTCAATTAGGCAACATTACCGAATTACTGTTAAGAATGTAACTTTCCCTTAGAAATTTGCCTACCTTTAGGCGTAATCGGTGGTTCGAGATGTTTTTAATTTTAAAATAACTCAAAAAGTAAATGACTTGTAAGCATTTAGCCTTCATATTCGGCTTCAGGGGCTATGATTTTAGTAGGTAATGACATTTTCAATATTACCGAACGTTGTTTACATAGGTGATCAATGTTACCCCATATCAGCTAAATCAAAAAATCACTTAAAACATTTTTTTTAACATGCTTAAACCTTTCACAAAACAAAATAAAGTATATAGTCACGAGCTATGGGTGCCAGTACTTGTTTTAAAAATATAAAATTTGCAACATTTGCATTTTCGAACCAAATATTCAAGAAATATTCAAAAAAATGATCAATGTTACCCCGGATTACGGTATAAGGCCTTTTGACGACATCTTATATGGGAACGTTAGTTAAAATCTAAACAGATAGGGCGTCTGTACCATTGATAGAGGCAATAATAAAGGGTTGAGGAATAAAAAATCTCCAAAGAATAACGGGAACTTTTTCATATCTGCATACGTCATTAGAAAGTTATTCTATTCTATTTCACGTGAAAAATAATTGTAGTATCATAGAGTAAATGTAGAAAAATAACAATTCTATCGTAAGGACACAAAATCATTAAGTTCATAGCTAAAAGAAAACTTTGAATATTTTAATTCTAGAGCATTTCGTTCAGTGTAATTGTAACTTTTGCTTTCGCTTCCAACGCAAGTGATCGAAATCATCGAAATGAACACGAGAATGTATGCGAACAGCGAGAACGAATGCGGAGACAGAGGGGTTGAGCTGAATGGATGCGGATGAGAAATACGTCGATTGACGCTACGACGCGGGTACTGAATAGGATGGAATGAAGCAAAGTGAAGGAGAAAAAGAGAGGGGTGTGCGTCGCTGTAAGACTGGTCGATGTCGTTGCGCATGCTCCTCAGTCTAATAACGAATTTTGACGCGGACGGTTTGCGTTCAGTTTGCTCGGAGTGAAAAAAAAAAAAGATTAAATGAAAAAATATATAACCGCTGGTGACGCCATGAAAAAAAAAATGTTTTTATTTTGAAAGAATACGACATGGCACAGTCGCTAGTGTTGTGACTAATTTCAATTGGCAATATCATTGTGTGAAATGTGTAAACACCAATATTTGATTGGTTTTTTGTGAATTGTAATCTGTAGGAAGTGAATGTTATAGGATGGAGAATGTGATAAAAGCAGAGGAGTAGATCGGATACATGGGTGTTGAAATTTCGAGGTAAGATGTTTAGTGAGAACAAGGGAGAAGAGTTTGACAATCAGAAGTAAAATTATAAAAGTTTTGCAAATAGATGTTTTGTTTTTGCTAAAATCTTAAATCTAAATATTTACAAAGCTAACGTATAGTCAGGGTAATCATGCCACAGCTGCAACTGAAGCACGATAAAAAAAAATGTTCTTCATGTTCTTATATTTTGATTGTCATTGAATTCAATGTCATGAATCGTGAGATATTAGCATCCATGTTTTATGGAAATATTTCATAATCGTAAAACAAATTTATAACCAAACATACCAACCTTAAACTGCCTATAATTTTTCAATTATTTGCATTATGTAGAAAAGCAGAACTAACATTGACGAATTATATTTCAGCAAATTTTGAGAATCGTGAAAAATACTGCAAAATTAATAGCTTAAGCAAATGGGATACTTCTAGCATTGCAGACGAGCAAATGTGGCATAATGTAAAAATAATAATAATAAGTTATCAAAACATAATGATGAGTGAATGGGCTACTGCTGAGGATGATGTTGAGATGAGTGGTTTCTTACATGCTGCTTAAAAAAAAACACGAAAGTATTAAAAAAAAAAAAAAACAAGAAAGCAGAGCGAGTGGGCTACTGCCAGCACTGCAGATGAGCGGATTCCTGCATGATGCTTATAAAGAGAGAAAGAGAGTTGAAATAAATAATTGAATCAGCAGAGCGAGTGGGCTACTGCTAGCATTGCAGATGAGCGGATTCCT
Organism: Aedes aegypti; assembly: GCF_002204515.2. NCBI lineage: Eukaryota > Metazoa > Arthropoda > Insecta > Diptera > Culicidae > Aedes > Aedes aegypti. Next base: position 206,616,204 of record NC_035108.1, read on the forward strand.
GCATGACTTGAAAAGGAAAAGAAAAATACAAAAGAAAGCAGAGCGAGTGGGCTACTGCTAGCACTGCAGATGAGCGGATTCCTGCATGATGCTTATAAAGAGAGAAAGAGAGTTGAAATAAATAATTGAATCAGCAGTGCGAGTGGGCTACTGCTAGCATTGCAGATGAGCGGATTCCTCCATGAAACATAAAAAGAAAGAATTAAAAAGAAACAAAAGAAAGCAGAGTGAGTGGGTTTCTGCTAGTAATGCAGATGAGCGGATTCCTGCATAATTCTTAAAAAAATGAGGATAAGAAAAAGAGAGCAGAGTGAGTGGGCTACTGCTAGCACTGCAGATGAGTGGATTCCTGCATGATGCTTAATAAGACAGCAAAAGAATTGAAATAAATAATTGAATCAGTAAAGTGAGTGGGCAGCTGTCAACAATTCAGATGAGATGATTTCTGCATATGCTAGATGGAGAAAATATGCGATTTAAAAAAAATAATAAAAATGCAAAGCGAGTGGGCTACTGCCACCAATAAGTAGATTTGGGTAGTTTGAAAAGAGAACTAGGAATGAAAATATATAAGAAAAGTTAAGTCTCTAAAAAAATAAAATAAATAATAATAATAATAATAAACGTGTGAGGCTTTTAAGCTTATTATTGTTCTTTATATTCTTTCCTCTGCAAGAAAAATAAAGAAACATGAATTCCCCGTTACCGTAGATTAATTTACACTTGTTTGATTTAAAAGTGGATTGGAAATTTTCTGGGTGTTACATTATGGATTTTCAAGAGGCTGGTCAAAAGTATCAAAGAGAAGTGATAGAATTCAGATAGTATGGCTCGATGAGATACAGAACATGATAAATTCGTTTGTTGAGAAATTTAATTGGAAGCTTTTTTGATTTGTTGACGGCTCCAAGAGAAGTGATTAAAAGAAGCTTGTAATAATTATTGAGAAACTTTTAGAATTGATGGGTTGCGTAAATGAATTGAAAGTTTTCTGGTTTTGTAACTTAATTTTTTTCAGGAGCCTGGTCAGCTCCATCCAAAATAACAAGCTGTATTTATTTTGACAATTGTAACTTAAAATTTTGTTTGCTGAGGTAGTTGATTGTAGGTTTTCTGGTTATGTTACTAGATGGCGATGAAGTGACAAAAAAACCTGCTAGTATTATCTTTCTAAATAGAGAACATGTAAAATTCGTTTGTTGAGAAAATTGATTTGAAATTTTCTGGTTTTGTCATTTGACGGAATTTTTCAGGAGCCTGGTCAGCTCCATCCAAGAGAATTGATAAAAACCAGCTAGTTTTAACTATGAAAATATAGAACATGTAAAATTCCTTGTTGAGAAAATTGATTAGAAATGATCTGGTATTGTCACTTGACGGAGTTTTTCAGGAGCCTGGTCAGCTCCATCCAAGAGAAATGATGAAAACCAGCTAGTATTACCTATGAAACTATAGATTATGTAAAATTCGTTGTTGAGAAAATTGATAAGAAATTTTCTGGTTTTGTTACTTGACGGAATTTTTCAGGAGCCTGGTCAGCTCCATCCAAGAGAAGTGATGGAAACCAGCTAGTATTACCTATGAAAATATAGAACATGTAAAATTCGTTGTTGAGAAAATTGATTAGAAATTTTCTGGTTTTGTCACTTGACGGAATTTTTCAGGAGCCTGGTCAGCTCCATCTATGAGAAGTGATGAAAACCAGCTAGTATTACCTATGAAAATATAGAACATGTAAAATTCGTTGTTGAGAAAATTGATTTGAAATTTTCTGGTTTTGTTACTTGACGGAATTTTTCAGGAGCCTGGTCAGCTCCATCCAAGAGAAGTGATGGAAACCAGCTAGTATTACCTATGAAACTATAGAACGTGTAAAATTCGTTGTTGAGAAAATTGATTAGAAATTTTCTGGTTTTGTTACTTGACGGAATTTTTCAGGAGCCTGGTCAGCTCCATCCAAGAGAAGTGATGGAAACCAGCTAGTATTACCTATGAAAATATAGAACATGTAAAATTCGTTGTTGAGAAAATTGATTAGAAATTTTCTGGTTTTGTCACTTGACGGAATTTTTCAGGAGCCTGGTCAGCTCCATCCAAGAGAAGTGATGGAAACCAGCTAGTATTACCTTATTACGCTACGACGCGGGTACTGAATAGGATGGAATGAAGCAAAGTGAAGGAGAAAAAGAGAGGGGTGTGCGTCGCTGTAAGACTGGTCGATGTAGTGGCGCATGCTCCTCAGTCTAATAACGAATTTTGACGCGGACGGTTTGCGTTCAGTTTGCTCGGAGTGAAAAAAAAAAAAAGATTAAATGAAAAAATATATAACCGCTGGTGACGCCATGAAAAAAAATGTTTTTATTTCGAAAGAATACGACAATAATCTCACGAGTGATAAATGTGTTGAATCTTTTAAAAAAACATTTCCTCCATTACTGGAACATGTTCCAGTAATAGTGGTACCGTAATCCGGGGTAACATTGATCATTTTTTTGAATATTTCTTAAATATTTGGTTCGAAAATGCAATAGTTACAAATTTTATATTTTTATAACAAGTACTGCCACCCATAGCTCGTGACTATATACTTTATTTTGTTTTTTGATAGGCTTCATTCATTTATTTAGTTAACATCTACACAGATAACACTGAATCAACAATTTCACGCCACAATACTCGGTTCGTGGCCGCATATCTCCATCCTCGGTTCTGCCCCACGCTCGCCAAATCGATACGCACTTGATCCGCCCACCTAGCTCGCTGCGCTCCACGCTTTCTTGTACCAACCGGATCCGAAGCGAATACCATCTTTGCAGGGTTGCTGTCCGGCATTCTTGCAACATGCCCTGCCCATCGTATCCTTCCAGCTTTGGCCACCTTCTGGATACTGGGTTCGCCGTAGAGTTGGGCGAGCTCGTGGTTCATCCTTCGCCGCCACACACCGTTCTCCTGCACACCGCCGAAGATCGTCCTAAGCACCCGACGTTCGAAGACTCCAAGTGCTTGCAGGTCTTCCTCGAGCATCGTCCACGTTTCATGCCCGTAGAGGACTACCGGCCTTATGAGCGTTTTGTACATGGTACATTTGGTGCCGGCGTGAATCTTTTTTGACCGCAGCTTCTTCTGGAGGCCATAGTAGGCCCGACTTCCACTGATGATTCGCCTTCGTATTTCACGGCTAACGTTATTGTCAGCCGTCAGCAAGGATCCAAGGTAAACGAACTCGTCGACCACCTCGAACGTATCCCCGTCTATCGTAACACTGCTACCTAGGCGAGCCCTGTCGCGCTCGGCCCCACCAGCTAGCATGTACTTTGTCTTGGCCGCATTCACCACCAGTCCAACTTTTGCTGCCTCGCGTTTCAGGCGGGTGTACAGGTCTGCCACCTTTTCAAATGTTCGGCCGACGATGTCCATATCATCCGCGAAGCAAACAAATTGACTGGATCTCGTAAAAATCGTACCCCGGCTGTTAAGCCCGGCTCTCCGCATAACACCTTCTAGCGCAATATTGAACAACAGGCACGAAAGTCCATCACCTTGTCGTAGTCCCCGGTGGGATCCAAACGAACTGGAGTGTTCGCCTGAAACCTTCACACAATTTTGCACACCTTCCATCGTCGCTCTTATCAGTCTCGTGAGCTTCCCGGGAAAGCTGTTCTCGTCCATGATTTTCCATAGCTCTACGCGGTCGATACTGTCGTATGCCGCCTTGAAATCGATGAAAAGGTGATGCGTTGGGACCTGGTATTCACGACGTTTTTGGAGGATTTGCCGTACAGTAAAGATCTGGTCCGTTGTCGATCGGCCGTCAACGAAGCCGGCTTGATAACTTCCCACGAACTCGTTTACTACGGGTGACAGACGACGGAAGATGATCTGGGATAATACTTTGTAGGCCGCATTTAGAATGGTGATCGCTCGAAAGTTCTCACAATCTAACTTGTCGCCTTTCTTGTAGATGGGGCAGATTACCCCTTCCTTCCACTCCTCCGGTAGCTGTTCTGTTTCCCAGATTGTGCCTATCAGCCGGTGCAGACAAATGGCCAGCCTTTCCGGACCCATCTTTATGAGTTCAGCTCCGATACCATCCTTACCAGCAGCTTTATTGTTCTTGAGCTGGTGAATGGCATCCTTAACCTCCCTCAAAGTGGGGGCTGGTTGGTTTCCATCTTCCGCAGTACTGACGAAGGCATTTCCTCCGTTGTCCCGTCCTTCATTGCCTGTGCTCTCAGCACCATTCAGGTGCTCGTCGAAGTGCTGCTTCCACCTTTCGATCACCTCACGCTCGTCCGTCAGAATGCTCCCATCCTTAACCCTGCACATCTCGGCTCGCGGCACGAAGCCGTTGCGGGATACGTTGAGCTTCTGATAGAACCTACGCGTTTCCTGAGACCGGCACAGCTGTTCCATCTCCTCGCACTCCGTCTCCTCCAGGCGGCGTTTTTTCTCCCGAAAGAGGCGGGTCTGCTGTTGCCGTTTCCGTTTATAGCGTTCCACGTTCTGCCGGGTCCCTTGCTGCAGCATGACCGCCCGCGCTGCATTCTTCTCCTTCAAAACCTCCTGGCATTCCTCGTCGAACCAATCGTTCCATCGACTCCGTCCCACGTACCCGACGTTGCTCTCAGCTGCATCGTTGATGGCTGCTTTTACTGTTCTCCAGCAGTCCTCAAGAGGGGCTTCGTCCAGCTCACCCTCTTCCGGTAATGCAGCCTCGAGTTGCTGCGCGTATGCCGCTGCGACATCCGGTTGCTTGAGCCGCTCTAGGTCATACCGGGGCGGCCGTCGGTACCGTACGTTGTTAACGACGGAGAGTTTTGGGCGCAGTTTGACCATCACCAGATAGTGGTCAGAGTCGATGTTAGCGCCACGATAGGTCCTGACGACGATAATGTAGGAGAAGTGCCGACCATCAATCAGAACGTGGTCGATTTGCGATTCTGTCTGCTGTGGTGATCTCCAGGTGTATCGGTACGGAAGGCTGTGCTGGAAGTAGGTGCTACGAATGGCCATATTCTTGGAGGCGGCAAAATCAATTAGTCGTAGGCCGTTTTCGTTCGTCAGCCGGTGGGCGCTGAACTTTCCAATCGTCGGTCTGAATTCCTCCTCCTGGCCAACCTGAGCGTTTAGATCTCCTATGATGATTTTGACGTCGTGGCTTGGGCAACTGTCGTACTCGCGTTCAAGCTGCGCGTAAAAAGCGTCTTTATCATCATCAGTGCTTCCGGAGTGAGGGCTGTGCATGTTTATTATGCTGAAGTTGAAGAACCGGCCTTTGATCCTCAACTTGCACATTCTCTCATTGACCAGCCACCACCCGATCACGCGCCTCTGCATATCACCCATCACTATAAAAGCTGTTCCCAGCTCATGTGTATTGCCGCAGCTCTGGTAGATGGTATGGTTACCTCTAAACGTTCGCACCATTGATCCCTTCCAACACACTTCCTGCAACGCTACGATGCCGAATCCACGGTCCTTCAGCACGTCGGCGAGTATGCGTGTGCTCCCGATGAAGTTGAGAGATTCACAGTTCCACGTACCGAGCATCCAATCGCTAGTCCCTTTACGTCGCTGTGGTCTTCGCCGATTGTCCAGGTTCGTATTCTCTCGTTGATTATTCGTTGCTTGATTTTTTACGGCTGGCTTGCAGGGCCTGACACCAACCCCCTAGATTTCCGGAGGACCATTCCCCCTAAATGTTCGGAGGACCATAGTGCGCAGTTTAGCTTAGAGTCCTTCTCTGGCACTCGGACGATGATCAGCCGCCCCTGATATGGGGAACAGACGCTGTTGTGAGCCGCTCCTAACATGGAGTACAGACGCTCAAGGTTTGCAGAAGCAAAAGCAAAAGCAAACCCCCCCTTCCCTGTCAGCATACGACCAAAGTTCCCACCGGGGGTTGGTTACCCGATCTTCCCTAAGGTTACTCGTACCCCGGCCAGTACCGCGAGGAGGTAGGGATAGGAGTTGCTGGGCAAGAGGCTAAGGACCGCACAAAGGGGTCTATTTTATTCCTTCAGGTACGCGAGGTACCAATGGTACGCCATGCCCAGCCATTTACCAACCTTGATAGGCTTAAGCATGTTAAAAAAATTTTAAGTAATATTTTTGTTTAGCTGATATGGGGTACCGTCGTTGGGGGTGACAATGGGTCAAAAAGGGATATGTGCGATTTATTTTTTGAATAACTATCGCAATTTAACTCCAATAAATTTCAAATTTGGTGTGTATGTACTTTGATGATACATTAACAACTGTTCAAAAAATTAAAGACAAATATTTATTCACAGCGGCACCACAAGTGAATGAAAAATGACCCACACGGAGAAACATGAAAATACTAGTTAGAGTGATATTTATTACTTCAACCACATTTGTGATTTTTAATCCTTGCAAATCATATTACTTTATACTTTCTTTGGCATTTTCGTAAATTATTTCTGACGGTGCATTTACGTTGACTGATGCTGCTTTTGTACACGGAGAAACATGAAAATACTAGTTAGAGTGATATTTATTACTTCAACCACATTTGTGATTTTTAATCCTTGCAAATCATATTACTTTATACTTTCTTTGGCATTTTCGTAAATTATTTCTGACGGTGCATTTACGTTGACTGATGCTGCTTTTGTAGATCACCTGCCACCACCATTGTATCATTCTATCAGCGAGTGTATTGTATATCCAGCTCTTGTCTGAAAGAACTTTATTGGAAGAATTTTAATCCCAGGGAAGCAGAAATAACAAAATATGAAATAATTGGTGAAAAATGGATGCGATAAGGCAAGCTCGTTTTAGTATTCATATCGATTTTTCATCATGTATAACTTTTTCAGTTCATTTTGCTAGAGGAGCACCATTCCAAACAGCGTGAGCAAATCGGAAGTAACTGCGGCAAGGACTTGGATAACAGATCTTTAATCGATGCGGGAAAGGATCGGAAGAAGCATTAACAATAGGCAGCAAAGGAACCTTGTTAAGAATTATATACAACATTGATTTCAAATGAAAATAAACACTTAACATGCGGTTTCACTTCCTCACGTTTTCCTTGCTTTTGTTTACAGTAATTTAATTAAAATGGTTGATTCTATGCAATTTTATTCAATATAAAGAATTAAATATTTTTATGCCTTGAATGCATAATATCAAAAAAATCATTCATCGATATAAAACCCGTTTATACTAGCCAATGCTTAATGCGCAAAAATGCATCGCAATGAGTGAATAGACCGAATATGGTTTTAGTATGATATTTAAGCAATCTAGTGTAACATTTTTTAAGCGTGTAGATCACCTGCCACCACCATTGTATCATTCTATCAGCGAGTGTATTGTATATCCAGCTCTTGTCTGAAAGAACTTTATTGGAAGAATTTTAATCCCAGGGAAGCAGAAATAACAAAATATGAAATAATTGGTGAAAAATGGATGCGATAAGGCAAGCTCGTTTTAGTATTCATATCGATTTTTCATCATGTATAACTTTTTCAGTTCATTTTGCTAGAGGAGCACCATTCCAAACAGCGTGAGCAAATCGGAAGTAACTGCGGCAAGGACTTGGATAACAGATCTTTAATCGATGCGGGAAAGGATCGGAAGAAGCATTAACAATAGGCAGCAAAGGAACCTTGTTAAGAATTATATACAACATTGATTTCAAATGAAAATAAACACTTAACATGCGGTTTCACTTCCTCACGTTTTCCTTGCTTTTGTTTACAGTAATTTAATTAAAATGGTTGATTCTATGCAATTTTATTCAATATAAAGAATTAAATATTTTTATGCCTTGAATGCATAATATCAAAAAAATCATTCATCGATATAAAACCCGTTTATACTAGCCAATGCTTAATGCGCAAAAATGCATCGCAATGAGTGAATAGACCGAATATGGTTTTAGTATGATATTTAAGCAATCTAGTGTAACATTTTTTAAGCGTGCAATCTCACCCCATAGAGGGGGTGACATTGGGTCACTGAAATTGAAATAACTTGTTTTTGAGAAAATGATTGCAAAACCATTCACAGCTGAAAAATATTGATGGAACACGATGCAAACAAGTTAAAAAGATATCGAAGATGTTTCACAAGTATAATAAACCCACTTTAAAGAACGATTATACCAAAAAATTGTAGATCTATGAGAAAAAATATGTAAATCTAACATTTATCGTCAAGTTTAAATAAATTTTCTTGTTTTTTTTCCTCAAATTGTCTTCAAAGTCTCATCACCATTGCCATGAAGCCTATTCAGTTCCTCAAAGGTGTACTGAAACAGTGATTATTTTAAATCTTCGCAAATAGTTAAATTTCGGTGCGACATTCCACGATCACTACAATTCAGGCAGATGTTGACGTCATAATCCCAATATTTCAGCGATCCAACTCATTTGTACTTGCGTGAGATGTTTCTATAATATGAAAATACTGATAAATAATCAAATTTAGAAAAAAACACCCTTTTGGTAAAAATTTACGATGTTGCTGCGCACGAAACACAGTTGCTGGTTTGAGAAGTTGTCAAAATGCGTTGTATTGTTATTCAATGCACGGAATACTCAAGTAGACTTGTTTGATGTTTCAGAGATGCTGTATATAGAAAGAATAAACACATCTTAATGAAAAAAGAGAACACCCGGCACCGTAAAATGTCAAAAAAATGGATTTGGAATTTCATTTACTATCGTTCTTGCTTGACCCAATGTCACCCCCATTTTCAATGTTTTAGACATCGTACCGAAAAAAAAAAATTTTTTTTGTGGGAAAATCAAACACATTCCGGAAAATACCTGTGATGTGTAATGAAAAGACTTTCAACATTCTACTAATACAACGATAGAGGCTAGAGTACATGCGTGATACTTTGTACAGGAGAAATTTAATGTTGTAAATTTTATCTAGTTTCAACATGCAAGTTTATTGATGTAGTAAACAAAAACTACTATTTCTAAAAATGTATATTGTTATGAATTATGTGTAATAATATGTTCCCTAACATATGAATTATTAATTTTAGTAATATCAGCGTTATTAGCTGAAATATTTCACAAAACATATTTTTCCGTTTTGACCCAATCTCACCCCCTAGACCCATTGTCACCCCCATCGACGGTAACATTGATCACCTATATAAACAACGTTCGGTAATATTTAAAATGTCGTTAATTTCTAAAATCATAGCCCCTGAAGCCGAATATAAAGGCCAAATGCTTACAAGTCATTTACTTTTTGAGTTATTTTAAAATTTAAAACTTCTCGAACCACGGAATACGCCTAAAGGTAGGCAATTTCCTAAGGGAAAGTTACATTCTCAATAGTAATTTGGTAATGTTGCCTAATTGAACATACTTATGAAAGTTTTGACAACGGAATCGTTTTCGGCGATGCCGTTTTAAGTAAGAACCGCATTTTCCTTGCTCATATCACTTACAGAACTTATGTGAGACATGAATGTTTGGTAGTGTCATCCTTAACCATTGAAATCATTGTTTCGAAAATTTGTCAAATTTACGCATAAGGTAAACGCAATTTTCGCAAAAATCTTCACTTTTATTAGCTGGTGAATATAGGAAAGAGAAGCACCATTGATGATTTGGAAATATTCCATCAATAAATGATAATGCGAACTTTTTATGGGATGGGTCATTCTGGTCAACGTTACCCCGCTGATCAATGATACCCCGGATTACGGTATTTGCTAACTTGTGTTCCTATAATAGTGGCTTATATTGATTTCCCATTGAGACTCACTATTATAGGAACGCCCCACTCTCACTGGTGCAAAGGAGCAAAAAAGTTAAAGTTTTTTATTGTTTTCTACTATTTCTATACTAATATCCAAGATTTTTTTTATAAACATTTATTTTATTTTAACATGGATCGTGTAATAAAAATACACATAAACATATATTGCTGTTTGCATTTGAGGTGCAAATCTCGACTAAACTCTTCCAAATGCGGTAACACAAATCAATCAAAGGACTCCTAGCAACGATTATCTAAATCACCGCTGACCTAGATAGAAAAACCTATCTTTGACATCGCATTTCTTGTGGAAAATCTTACCGCGTTTGGTGTTCCCGCATTTGATATTTGCGTTTCAAACGCACACAGCAATACATTGCCTATTACACGCTTTTAACCGCACTACCACTATTATTGGAACACACAATACCACTGGATCAGCCACCCTAACACTGAATCAATAATTTCAAGCCATAATACTCGGTTCGTGGCCGCATCTCTCCATCCTCGGTTCTGCCCCACGCTCGCCAAATCGATGCGCACTTCATCCGCCATTCTAGCTCGCTGCGTTCCACGTCTTCTTGTACCAACCGGAACCAAGGCGAACGTCATCTTGCAGGGTTGCTGTCCGGCATTATTGCAACATGCCCTGCTTATCGTATCCAGCTTTGGCCACCTTCTGGATACTAGGTTCACCGTAGAGTAGGGCGAGCTCGTGGTTCATCCTTCGCCGCCACACACCGTTCTCCTGCACACCGCGAAAGATCATCCTAAGCATCCGACGTTCGAAGACTCCAAAGCGTTTTGTACATGTACATTTGGTGCGGGTATGAATCTGTTTTAACCGTAGGTTCTTGTGGAGGCCATAGTAGACCCGACTTCCACTAATAATACGCCAACGTATTTCACGGCTAATGTTTGGGAGTGAGCCCACCCCCTCTACCTACCGCATTGATGAATTATTATTATTAAGCATGCACTTTGTCTTGGTCCCATTCATCTCCCCACAGAAAGAAAAATCCATGTAATTTTCAGCGTAAAATCATGCACATGAGGATAATGCCAGATATGTCGTCACATCCTGTAAAATTACTTTAACATCATGTAAATTCCCGCTATACATCGTGTAATCTAGCATGGACTCTAACCGATTACGCGACAATTCGCATAAATTTACATGATGTTTATGTACCGTAAAACGGGGTAACTTTGATAGTTTTTTCGAAGAAAACTTGAATATTTATGCAAGCTATTTCAAAGAATTATAATTAATATTTTTAAAACAAGTACTGGCATCCTAGCTATCGATTGCAGTCGAAAGATTGCCAAAAGATTGATTTTGAATGGATGATATAATTTTTCATATACCGTAAAACGGGGTAACTTTGATAGTTTTTTCGAAGAAAACTTGAATATTTTTGCATGCTGTTTCAAAGATTTACAATTTATATTTTTAAAACAAGTACTGGCATCCTAGCTATCGATTACAGTCGATAAATTGGCAAAAGATTCATTTTGAATGGATATATAATTTTTCATATAATCGAAAGTTGGTTTTCTGTTTTGGGGTAACTTTGATAATGGAGTATGAATCGAACAAAATTGAATGAATAACGAACATTTGTAGGGCATTGCATACCTCTAGGCGTTAAACGTTATATGGAAATTTCTGACTTAGATTACAAAAATGGTCCCAGTTTGTGAATATGCTTTTTGCTAAGAGATTTGAGACCGTATTCAAGTTCTATGATAACTAGGCTATCAATGCTAAGTGGCCAACTATTCAAAATTACATCTAATAGTGATCGTAGAACAGATTGTTTGTAAGCGTTTTAAAAATGCTAAAATTGTGTAATTTTTTTAAATTCGTATAAAAAGCCTAAAATGTTTTTGATTTAAATGAAAACCGCTCTTACATGAAGTGTCATACTAATATTCTTTAGTTTTGCATTCGTTTTGCTTAACTGATTAACAGAAATTGTGATATTTCATTTAGTATGCGGTGGGTTACGCACTATCAAAGTTACCCGCATTATCAAAGTTACCCCGTTTTACGGTAATCGAAAGTTGGTTTTCTGTGTTGGGGTAACTTTGATAATGGAGTATGAGTCGAACAAAACTGAATGAATAACGAACATTTGTAGGGCATTGCATACCTCAAGGCGTTTAACGTTATATGGAAATTTTTGACTTAGATTACAAAAATGCTCCCAGTTTGTGAAAAACTACACCAGATAGTGATCGTAGAACAGATTGTTTGTAAGCGTTTCGAAAATGCTAAAATTGTGTCAATTTTTAATATTCGTATAAAAAGCCTCAAATGTTCTTGATTCAAATGAAAACCACTCTTAGATGAAGTGTCATACTAATATTATTTAGTTTTGCATTCGTTTTGCTTAACTGATTAACAGAAATTATGATATTTCGTTTAGTATGTGGTGGGTTACGCACTATCAAAGTTACCCGCATTATCAAAGATACCCCGTTTTACGGTAATTTTATGTGATGTGTCATGTAAATTTGCGATGAGTCTGGCATTCTCTTTATAAGCATGATTTTACGCTGAAATTTACATGGATTTTTTTTTATGTGCAGTCTAACTTTTGCTGCCTCGTGTTTCAGGTGGGTGTACAGGTCTGCCACCTTTGAAAATGTTCGGCCGACAATGTTCATATTATCCGTGAAGCAAACAAATTGACTGGACCTCGTTAAAATCGTACCCCGGCTCTCCTTCTAGCGCAGTATGGAACAACAGGCACGATAGTCCATCACGTCCCCAGCGGGATTCAAACGAACTGATTTGATACCTTCACACTATTTTGCACACTTACAAACGTTGCTCTTATCAGTCTCGTGATTTTCCATAGCTGTACGCGGTCGATACTATCGTATGCCGCCTTGAAATCGATCAATAGGTGATGCATTGGGACCTGGTATTCACGACATTTTTACCGAGAAGTAAAGATCTGGTACGTTGTCGATCGGCCGTCAGCGAAGCCGGCTTGAGAACTTCCAAAGAAATCGTTTACTACAGGTGACAGTTGACGGAAGATGATCTGACTTGTCACCAAAGATGATTAGAAGGAAAAAGATAACCGACTCCTGTCTTTTCTAGGAGACACGAATAGCGCCGCTCTGGTGAGTCAAAAGCTAACTAATATGTAACGTTCTCCTAGTGACCACCAGATGTTCGTTTGTGACATTCACTCTTAAGAAAAGCTACACAGCTCAATCGGGGATGTTCGATATTGCCAATCATTTATAAATGCCATAAAATGCAAGAAAAGAAGAAAAAAACAGCACAGGAATATTTTTTTAGTATGTGTAAAAATTCCACCAATTTTGTGTTGGTCCAGAAGAGCCTGATTTGATGTGAGTTGTACTCATTTCTGTGTAATTTTTTTTAAAGCGTGTTTGTTTTGATTCATCATCGTTTTGTAATTGCACGATGATTTTAATTTAGTCGAAAATAATGTTTACGCGCTTTTCACACAACAGATGGCAGTAGTGTTACTTGAATAGCGTGTCGTCTGCAAAATGTATGGCAAAATGAAGAGTCGATCATCTCTTTCCTTTTAACCATCTTTGTTGTCACTCTTCTTGTAGATGGGGCATTAGACTGATGCAAATTTTGAAGTTTTTGATCCCCTCTGCTTGAACGGTGTTAATTATGATAAACATCATTCTCCCAAAATTTGAAGTGATTTGGAAGAAATTTGGTTGTGCACAGGCCATTTGAAGTTTCTATGGAAATTACTATGGAAAAGACAAACCTTTTGTGTTCAGTCTTCTAACTGCTCGTGATAATAATTCATGGAAAAGTGAACAAACTCTAGTCATGTGAAATCTTCCAAGCTACAACTTTGCCGAAGACCACATTTTGATGGGACGTATGGATAATTTGTTATTAGTGATAACAAAGTCTAAACCATGCTGAGATGATCATTAAATTACTTTCAGAGCAACACTGCTATTTTGCTGTAGAACATAGTAGCCTGGATTACTTTGATCTATTCTACCCGCTAGGAGCACCACTGTTGCCTGCCGAGTTGTTGGTTCAGCATGGAAAATGCAAATCCAGTTTATGATTAAGAAAAGCAATTTATGCTTCAGTCCTATCAAAAAGTGGTCGTCAGCGAAGTTGTAGCTGAAAGGATTTCACATGAGCAGAGGTTGTTAACTTTTCCATTAAATATTATGTCGAATAGATAGAGGCCTGGACACAAAAAGTTGGCGTTTTCCATAGTAATCTCCATATAAACTTCAAATGGCTTGTGCACAGTCAAATTTCTTCCGAATCATTTCAAACTTTGGGAAGATGCTGTTTACTATAATATAAATCGTTTTAGAATAGGGGAGCCAACATTTCAAACTTTGCATCACTCTAATGGGGCATATTATCCCTTCCTTCCACTCTTTCGGTAGCTGTTCTGTTTCCCAGATTGTGCCTATCAGCAAGTGCAAACAAATTACCAGCCTCTCCAGGTCCATTTTTATGAGTTGAGCTCCGATACCATCCTTACCAGCAGTTTTATTGTTCTTGAGCCTGGTGAATGGCATCTTTAACCTCCCTCGAAGTGGGGGCTGGTTGGAATCTAACGTCCGCAGTACTGACGAAGACATTTCTTCCGTTTGTATTGACCTTCATTACCTGTTCTCTCAGATGTTTGTCGAAGTGCTGCGTCCATCTTTCAATCACCTCACGCTCGTCCCACCCTTATCTCAGCATATCTCGGCTCATGGCACGAAGCCGTTGTGGGATGCGTTGAGCTTCTGTGTTTCTTGAGACCGACACAGCTGTTCCATCTTATCGCACTCCGTCGCCTTCAGGCGGTGTTTTTCTCCCGAAAGAGACGTATCTGCCGTTGCCGTCTATGTCTATAACGTTTCACATTCTTCCGGGTCTCTTGCTGCAGCATGACCACCCGCGCTGCATTTTTCTCCATTTCTCCAGATTCAGCCTACATTCCTTGTCGAACCAAACGTTCCGTCGATTTCGTCCCACGTACCCGACGTTGCTCTCTGCTGCATTGTTGATGTCTGCTTTAACTGTTCTCCAGCAGTCCTCAAGAGAAGCTTCTTCCAGATCACCCTCTTCCGGTAATGCAGCCTCGAGGTGCTGCGCGTATGCAGCTGAGACATCCGGTTGCTTACGCTGCTTTTGCTCATACCGGGGTGGCCGTCGGCATCGTACGTTATTAACGACGAAGAGTTTCGGGCGCAGTTTAACTATCACCAGAGAAAGGTCAGAGTCGATGTTAGCGCCACAATATGTTCTGACGACGATAATGCTGGAGAAGTGCCGTCCATCAATCAGAACGTGGTCGATTTGTGGATCTGTCTGCTCTGGCGATCTCCAAGTGTATCGGTATGGAAGACTGTGCTGGAAGTAGGTGCTACGAATGGCCATATTCTTGGAGGCGGCGAAATCAACTAGTGGTAAGTCGTTTCCGTTCGTCAACCGGTGGGCACTGAACTTTCCAATAGTCGGTCTAAACTCCTCCTCCTGGCCAACTTGACCGTTCAGATCTCCTATGACGATTTTGACGTCGTGGCTTGGACAGCTGTCGTACTCGCGTTAGAGCTGCGCGTAGAAACCGGCCTTTGATCCTCAACTTGCACATCCTCTCATTCATCGGCCATGACGCGCCTCTGCACTATAAACTATAAAAGCTGTTCCCAGCTCGTGTGTGTTGCCCCAGCACTGGTAGATTGTATGGTTATCTCTGGTCAAATTTGTAAACAATCCTATTATGGACCCCGGGAGGGCCCATAATAGGCATTCGGACAACAGTTTTTCAAATGTATATTTCGCTGGAAAAATCGAATTATTTTATATGTTTCATAGACGTACTATGAAGTGAAGATATTGAATTTGTTGTTAGACTCCACAAAACGTATATGCGTCTGAGATATCATTGCGGAAAAGCGTCTAGAATGAATTTCAGCTACTAAGGGATCCATTACTAGCATTGAAACCCTACTTCCTGCAACGCTAAGATGCCGAATCCGCGGTCCTTCAGCACATCGGCGACTATGCGTGTGCTCCCGATGAAGTTGAGAGATTTAGAGTTCCACGTACCGAGCTTCTAATCGCTAGTCCCCTTACGTCGCTGTGGTCTTCGCCGGTTGACCCGGTTTATATTCTCTCGTTGATTACCCGTTGCTTGATTTTATACGGCTGGTACGGAAATGTGTAACAATGTTACAAGAGAGTAGAATAGGTATAAAATTTTAACTTTGAAATGCGTTGGATTTACGTCTTCTCGGGCTACCATAAGGCTGAGAGTAAAAAAAAACATATTAATAAGGGACGATATTTGAATTCGAGCACTTTTAGCCGATCGCAACGCCATGGGTGGCGAGAATTTGAATCACCCATTTTTAACGGATCGCGAAGCAGATCACATCGCTCCGGTCCCAAAAATAGGCTGTATAGCCAATGGATTAGAGAAAAAATATTTGCTATTTTTAGATGTACACTACCCACCATAAGTATGGAATCGTTGCAATACTGAGTATTGCAGCACTTTTAAGTTTAGCATCACCCAAAATCTAGTGATTAGAGTTTTTTCAACAAAAAATCAAAAATACATCGATCTAGCACTTCAGATTCACGAGATAATATTCATTTTAGGTGATGCTAAACTTTTAAAGGTGTTGCAATATTCAGTATGATTGTTGCAATACGCGTTTCCATACTTATGGTGGGTAGTGTATGTTATTTTTAGATTGTATGTGTGTCCTTGGAACCCCGTAAGTTCGTGAAGACCAAGATTTGAAGGCCATCTTATTTTATCAAATTATCGTTTTTCTCCATTCGAACGGCATAGTGAAAGGACGTAGTCCCAAAGTTAGTGGAAATCAGAATCTAGTGTTAGCCAATCGTTAGTCAAAATGGGGTCATGCACAAATTATATCACGCTCCAAAAAGGGGGGGGGAGGGGGTCGAGCCAAGCGTGACAAGCCTTACAAAAAAATTGGGGGGTTTAATACAAAAAGTGTGACAAGAGGGGGGGGGGGGGGTCAAAAAAGTTGAATTTTAGCGTGACATCATCTGTGTACCAACCCAATGTGAGTTGTACCTGTGAACCCCTCGAAACCAGAATTTAATGTTCATTGTAATTTTTCTTAGAAATCGAGAATATCTAGTGGTTGAGATTGTGATTGTAGGCCCAAGTGAGCCAAGTTTTTATAGCAAACCAAGTGAGTTGTGAATTGAAAGATCTTATTGTGTACCCTAATTGTTACATGTTCTTTGTTAGATTAAAAACAAGCTCGTTAATTCCCTATCCTCTTGGAATGTATTTAAGCGGAAATCGCTCGAGGTCAAGGTAATTGAAGTCAGAACAAAATTTGTTAACCAATATGACCTAATTTGTGCTAATTTGCTCTCACTTGAAGGACCAAATATCCTTCAAGTGACGGTGTTTCGTCCGGGTAGGTGTAAAGAGTTACGCACGTTGCGTGACTCATGGGCAGGTCCAAAGACCCGACCGCTTGTAGCTGGTCTTGTGACGGGTTAGTGATCCAGCCCCAGCACAATAGACAGCAACAATAGTGATAGTCATGAAAAAACATAATCCAAATCTCTAATAGAACGATTTTTGGTGGACTATGTACACTTGGTCCACTCTGACTGAGCTAAAGACCACCGTTTGGTGATTTGGCTCACTCTGACTTAACAATTTCTAGGAAAATAATAATTATTTAATGCTTTTATGGTCAAACTGGGTGTATATCTCTAAGATAAACAGATTATCAACATCCTTTGACATTAGAATAGTAAATTCTTTAATGGTTCATACATTCAATCCCGAAATCAGTAGCATTACGACAGCTTGAAAATTAAAGTTTTGTAGGGCCAGGTGCCTTCCTTAGCCGAGTGGTTAGCGTCTGCGGCTACAAAGCAAAGCCATGCTGAAGGTGTCTGGATTCGATTTCCGGTCGGTCCAGGATCTTTTCGTAATGGAAATTTCCTTGACTTCACTGGGCATAGAGTATCATCGTACCTGCCGCACGATGTACGAATGCGAAAATGGCAATTTAGGCAAAGAAAGTTCTCAGTTAATAACTGTGGAAATAGAATTAGAACACTACGCTGAGTAGTCGGCTCTGTCCCAGTGGGGATGTTAATGCCAAGAAGAAGAAGAAGGGCCAGGGCATTGAAGACCAGAAATATTCAAAAATGTGTTCAGTCAGAGTGGACCAAGTGAAAATCTTGACTACCGGCCAAAATACACTGGTTCGATAAACGGATTCTAGGAAATTTCATACAGACACCATAGAACTAGCAAACACTTCCAATGGATTCTTAAATTGACTCAAAAAATACAATAATCAATCAGTTTCTTGCTTTTTGACGCTTGGTCCACTTCGTCTGCACATAAATTTTTGCAATTTGTGACCACCCATCTAAATATGGAAAATGATGAATAATCAAAATCAAATGCATTTATGAATTTACATTGATGGATGAGAAGAAGAATCATTCCATTCTGACAAATCATTTAAAATGTCTTTCATTTCCTAGCATTTCTCAGCGCGCTGATCATTTTCGCTGTTATGGTAATAAGCACTTGGTCCACTCTGACTGCATACTTTTATCGATTTTCATTGATCTTCCAAAGTAAATTTCTTACATATCTCTCGCAGTTTACAGCATTCATCAAATCTGATCAAAGTGAAAAGGAGTTCAAGTAATTTCGCATCTACTGGAAAAATAATCCAATTTTCTCAAGTTTTGTACTTGGTCCACTCTGACTTAACGCCGATCATTTGATAACAGTATTTGAAAAAATCATGAGAACAAATCAATATTAAATTTTACCGTAATAGCTCCTTTTACTATTCGTATGATTTACATCAAAGATTTAAAAACTTTAGTTTTATGCAGGAAGGCAAAAAGTTTATTTTTCAGTCATGCCAAATTTAGATATTCAAGTCAAAGAACTAAATATACTCTCTATTTTTAAACACACGTAAATAGCTTATTTAGTAATTATTTAGTTATGAATAATTAAATAATTACAAATATTGTTATTTTCTTCTGCCTATATTTTTGTTATTATTTTGTTATGACATTGGCAAAATACGATATTGTTTAGTTTTTGTGCCATACAAACTTAGTAATTATTTTTGTTATTTTAACTCTTATTTAAAACAAATAAAACAAATAAATAACAAATTTTGACATTCTTATTATAATTTTGTTTTAAATTTGCAATTCTCCTCTACTCCGGATATGCTTTTTATAGCGGCCGCTTTCGTTATTTTAATAATCCATTGCTTTGGGCTGGTCACGTTACGCGTATGCCGGAAGACTGTCAAACAAAGATTATATGAAATATAGAACTTGATCGAGGTCACGCACATGATAGCTTTTTGCAGCTGAGGACTTTAGGGCACATGCCGTTCAAGGAGATTGGAATCGATTGCCCCAGTACTGAGCCTAATTCAGAAGAATTATCTAGTGGTTTCATCGCAGGGAACCGTAGCCTATCATGTCAGTAAGTATGATAATTGTTTATATACCTAGTTTGTAGATCGCTGATTCCAAACTCTTACCAAGATCTCAATTACTAGTACTTAAACCCCGTTAGTCTGGGTCCATCAAAAGACTTCAATAGACGTTGACAACGAACTCGTTTATTTTCTCTCGAAAAACCGCATCGGCGAGACACCGAGATCCAACTGGAAACTGGGGAATTGAAACAATTGAAGATGCTTGATAAAAAATTCTTTTGTTATACTGGAACTTCTTATTATTGCGTGTGGTAAGATGCCTTCAATGTCTATCCAGCGTTGGCGATGAAGCTGCTGTTGCTGCATTGATTCCTATATCCGTCCTCAACGGGAAGCAAGAGACATATTCGTAAAGGTAAATGGACGCTGGGGGGAACGGGAGAAATCTGTTTTTTTGGTAAATATTCTCCGGAAAGTCGTGATGTCTCGTCAATCTGGTGAGGCGACACATTGCCACTGAGAGACGATGACAACGGAAGAAAGTCGCGACAGAGTGCTAAGTTGTGGTCGCCTTTCGCCCTCCGCGATGCAATGCGTCAGACATGCTCGAGAGTTAATAGATATTCTGCGTAATTTCCAGTGTGGATTTTTAGTAATGTCAATGGTTTAATAATCTGGTGATGGTGAGAATGAAGCGAGTGAAGTGAAATTCAATTGTTCCAATTATTTTCAATGAACTCATTCACTAAGAATGATGATTAACTTTTCCCTTCGACTGTTTCTGATTTTTTCTGCTGCTGCTATCTGGGGATACGATGGATGGTCTTGATTGTGCAAAGGACAGAATTCATGACCTAAAGCAGAAAGGAAGAACATGTCCAAACTCGTCAAAAAGGGCAGCGGAATGCGAAAGTGACATTTTCAGATGGATGTAAATCGAATTCCGAACGTTGATGATGTCTGCTGGAAATTATTTCGTATTGTCTTCGGGAAGCTTGCGATTTTTTTCATTCAGCTTTTTTGGATTGAATCAGAAGAAAATAATGCTAAGAAGAAGTAATGAGATTTTGATGCAACCACTACTCAAAATGTGGCCGTTCGTTTATATGGTCTGACTAAACATGAATTTGCTCGGTTTAGAAAACCGTTAGCCAATGTTGATCGGAATTGAATAATGGCTTCGGTTAGCTTCAAAAAAGCCTTTTGAAGCAACGCAGGAGGACGGAAAGGAAATACGGGGTCCTAACCTGAACCTTTTGACTTGCTGGAGGGTGGTCCGGAGTCGTTTGCTATATATGACTACAAGAAGAACGTTTCCTTTTACGAGCCATGAGCATTCTTCGATGGCCAGGCTTGTGTTGTTGAGGCGATAAGAAAAGAAGACCGTTTCCTTTTTCCGAGAGGTGTCAGGAAAGCATTCTTATGAAAATAATTGCTATCGAGATGTTGACGAGCCATAAACGGATGTGGCCGTATGATTGTTATCGCGTTTGTTCTTTTTGAGGCAGTCGAAGGCAACAGGCACGTGGTTGTCGGAATGTTCTGAAGTGGGTTTCGAAACGAATTTGGATGCAAATTTCAGTTTTGGTTGGAATGGTGCTGCTTGGAGCTGACTTGCTTAATATCAATAGTTTCATCGCGTAGAAATATTGACATTTTAGAATTAGTCTGCCAAACGTTAAACATATAATATGTCATTCTAATTTTTGCGTTTTTTTTACGTAGAAGACAATCTGGTTGTAGGTTTAATTCTTGGGATCATACCGGATTCGCTTCATATGGCAATGGAAGTTACCCCAAATGGAAATTCGTCGACCTGAGCGAATGCAAAATTAAACAGGGGTATACCACTACAGATAAGCGTAATGGTCGCAGTGACTCATGAAAACATTGGATAAAAATATGACAAATTGAGCAGAGGCATGAACATGATTGACCGCCCGCAGTTGCTACTCCGTTATTGCAAGAGCAGATGTACTCACTCAGGGAACCAGCAGACGCTACTCAAGATCAGTAGCAGCCTTAATATGTGAGTACTGATGCTCTCATCGTTGAAACAAATGATAATGGTGCTGGCTGCATCCAAATTCCAAATTTTATCACTTGCTCACAAATGAGCATGCAATATATTCAACGAATCAAACATTATTTTGTATTGGAGTTTGATAAACTGACCAAAACAAATTAATATTAGGACTGTTAAAATAGTTGAAAATTGTTTTAATAAATGATTTACATCTGAATAGATAGCTTTGGAAACACAGCAACCATGCGCATAAAGTGATTTCAGAATGGTATATTCTATTTGTTTCACAGATCTTTTGAGCTTCTTCATATACAGTTTACTGATGGGCGTTCCTGTGTTTGAGCTCTAATAGGACTTAGATTTTTGAACACGAATTACAATCTGTTTATAGCAAACAAACAGAACAGAGTGAGCAGATTTAAAACATGTTCAAAATTTATCTTAAGAATATCATGAATTTCGAAATCATTGTCACTTTTATGGTCTGTTAAAAAATGACGTTGGCTCGGGCACTGAATAAAAGGAACATTTCACTATGCATTCAGTCCGATTGGATCAAATACAATTATTTGAATACCGGCCAATCGAGGTTTGTTATAAACAAATTTAAATAAAATGAGATGATGTGAGAATCAAGATTATGGTAAAATTAGCTGCAAAAATTCTGGTTCTGCAATTTACTTTTGTCTTTATTACAATAGTTTTTATCCACCTATATTAGTTTTTATCCCATACAAACTAAGTTATTATTTTCGTTATATAAACTCTTCTTTATAGGGTAGATGTATTAATCTGCGCCATGCTTTAGTTTTCGCCCCCTTCATACAAATTTAGACTTTTTTGTATGAAGTGGCGAAAATTAGTGCACATTTCTTGGGTGGCGAAAACTAGATCTTTACCCTGTCTTACAAATAACTAACTTTCACATTCGAACATATTTCATATTAAGTACTTCAAACTTACGATTATGGCAAACATTGATATGAGGTTGTTCAAATGTATCATTTTCCTAGAGCTACTATACTGCGCATAACTGCATATATGTAAAATTCGACAAAAGTTGGCATTGAGTAAATAGAGCACCAAGCAATTTTTGTCGGTATGAGAAGAAACTAAAATAAAAAAAATAGGACCAACAGCTTCACTTCCTTTCCGAAAGAAGCGGGATATTCACTTATCATAACCTTTTCATGTAATAAGTGACTATCTCGGGGATGGGATTCAATCCATGGTTTTCGGCGTGACAGGCGTGAGTTCTAACCACCCCCCTTATTTTTAATAGAACCCTCTATGCGGTACTTAGCCTACCGCCTAGCAACACCTATCCCTAGCTCCTCGCGGTACTGGTCGGGGTACGAGTAATCTTATGGAAGATCGGGTAATCAACCCCGGTGGGAACGTTGGTCGTATGCTGACTGCAAACCTGGAGCTTCTGTACTTCATGTCCGAGTGCCAGAGAAGGACTCTAAGCTAAAGTGTGCACTATAGCCATCCGAACATTTAGGAGGAATGGTCCTCCGGAAATCTAGGGGGTTGGTGTCAGGCCCTGCAAGCCAGCCGTAAAAAAATCAAGCAACGAATAATCAATGAGAGAATACCACAGCGACGTAAAGGGACTAGCGATTGGAAGCTCGGTACCGTAAAACGGGGTATTTTTGATAATGCGGGTAACTTTGATAGTGCGTAACCCACCACATACTAAACGAAATATCATAATTTCTGTAAATCAGTTAAGCATAACGAATGCAAAACTAAAGAATATTAGTATGACACTTCATGTAAGAGAGGTTTTCATTTGAATCAAGAACATATGAGGCTTTTTATACGAAAATTTAAAATTGACATAATTTTAGCATTTTCGAAACGCTTACAAATAATCTGTTCTACGATCACTATTCGATGTAGTTTTGAAAAGTTGGCCACTTACCTTTGACAGCTAGAACTTGAATTCGGTCTCAAATCTCTTAGCGAAAATCATTTTTACAAACTGGGACCATTTTTGTAATCTAAGTCAGAAATTTCCTTATAACGTTAAACGCCTAGAGGTATGCAATGCCCTACAAATGTTCGTTATTCATTCAATTTTGTTCGATTCATACTCCATTATCAAAGTTACCCCAAAACAGAAAACCAACTTTCGATTTTCTGAAAAATTATATATCCATTCAAAATAAATCTTTTGTCAATCTATCAACTCCAATCGATTACAAGGATGCCAGTACTTGTTTTAGAAATATAAATCATAATTCTTTGAAACAGCATGCATAAATATTCAAGTTTTCTGCGAAGAAACTATCAAAGTTACCCAGTTCTACGGTACACTAGTGATTGTGTAACTAACATGACCATGAGTAATTAGTTTCAATAAGAAGAAAAAAATATTATTTTTTAAAAAAGAGATTATAAAAAGATATTTTTTGATACTTTCAATGTTAGCTTTTTTTGTATTTATTTTATTATTTGGGAGTAAAAGATCCCCATAATCTCCTATGTTTTATAATTTAAATATTGTATCATCTACTGACAAAATATTTAGCTCGTAATAAATTGAATTCACAGATGTCTGTTCAATAAATGGTCGGCGTTAAGTCAGAGTGGATCAAGTCACATTTTTCATATTTTGAGAAAAAAGGGTTTAAAGTCTAACGCTCTGTAATTTTTAAACTCGTTTAAATTTAGGTTCAATATTCCTACACGTCTTTGTATTACTTCTAAACAATATAATGTGAAGTGATAATTATGAAAAATCGTAATCCAAATCTCTGATAGACCGATTTTTTGATGGACTATGTGCACTTGGTTCACTGTGACTGAACAATTTCTTAGAAAATAACAATCATTTAATGCTTGCATGGTCAAACTGGGTGCATATCTCGAAGATAAGTAGATTATCAAGACCCTTCGATACCAGTATCGTAGGTCTAGGATTGAAGACCAGAAATTTTTAAATATGTGTTCAGTCAGAGTGGACCAAGTGAAAATCTTGAGTACCGACCAAAATATACTGGTCCAATAAGCGGGTTCTAGCACATTCCATACATACACCACAGAGCTACCATAAGCTTCTATCGGACTCTTAAATTGACTCAAAAATGCAATAATCAATCAGTTTATTGCTTTTCAACACTTGGTCCGCTCTGTCTGCACAGAAATTGTTGCAATTTCTGACCACCCATCCAAATATGGTAAATGATCGAAAATCAAAATCAAATGCATCGAATAGAGTAATATTTATAAATTTCTATTGGTGGATAATTAGAAGAACCATTCGATGTCGAAAAATCTGACAAAACTCTTGAAATGTTTTTCATTTCCTCGCATTCCTCAGTGCGCTGATCATTTTCGCTATTCTAGTAATAAGCACTTGGTCCACTCTGACTGCACACTTTTATCGATTTTTATTGATCATTCAAAGTAAATTTGTCACACATCTCTTGCAGTTTACAGAATGCATCAAATCTGGTCAAAGTGAAACGGAGGTAATGTAATTTTGCATCTAATTAGAGAATAATCAACTTTTCCCATGTTTTGTACTTGGTCCCCTCTGACTTAACGCCGACCAAATCATGAAACAAATCGTTTTTAGGGAAATCGGGGCAAATATAACCATAAAACTATATGCTCCCACTACCTCCTATCAATGAGGCTAACGGTAATCGATCATTTAGATCAACATCGTGTAGCCAAACTATCGCGTATCGTTTGTAAATGTTTTTAATTTGTGATATAAGAAGGTTTAATTATTCACAATATATTGCATAGATAGGCTGACCATACGTACCGTATTTAACGGGACAGTACCGTTTTCACGACCTTATCGGGCTGTCCCGTCATATTATTGAAAATGCCAAATTTGTCCCGTTTTTCTGGAAATAGGTACATTCCTTATAACATAATTTAACTATTTTTAAAATACTAATAAGCTACTTATCTTTGTTTTCAATAGTTTTCATTTTGTCAATCAGAGCCATATTTCAGTAGTATCGAACACAAATATTTTATTAAAATGTCGTGTAGGTAATCCCTGTTAACATGACAATTTCATGTTCATTATTTTTTTTTGCTTTTTCTAAGTGGTTTTTCGTCTTTGGCGAGTGCCCCATTATCTTCTGTGCTCATATTTATGACATTTTCAATAAAATTTGGGTCTTATAATAATTCAACAAGAAGATACAAAAATTTCCTAAATTAGACCTAAGGTTTGAAGTTAGTTTCCTAAAACTTGAGTATATCATTTTCTTAGATGTGTTTATTACAAAACTTGACCCTAAACAAACTTGTTTCTGCGTTTTCAGAATTTCAGAAATTCACAAACTCAGAATTGATGTACCGTTAAATCACCCGTCACCGTGCGGGCTCCATTCATCGTGCACATATACAAATTCCTACAGAATATTCATACAATTTTCACAAATTATTCTTTTGTCAGCAAAATAAGATAAAACTGATAAAATGAAATAGTTTTTGTCACGAAGCATTTTGAAAAACCTAGTTTATGTAGTCAAAATCATGTGAAATCTGATAATGAGGTTTTTCAACACTCTTAGTAGAAACGCCAAAAATAACCATTTTTCATTTTAACGTTAGAGTATGAAATTTTTCAAAATTTCAACAAGTCTACACTGTGGATACTACTAGTTAGATGTATTTCATCGTATGAGCAATGAAATTTTATGCAATTTATAATTTTTTATTGTGTTTCAGTCAAAACCCAAATGCACGGTAAATGGACTCTTTTCAATATGTATGGTTCCCATTACCGTGCATTACTGTAAAAAGCTTGAAATTATTCGGTAATATTAGATTTATTGTTATGTCGTGATTGAAAAAAACTTTATATTGAGTGTTTGAGTGAATATAAAATGGTTTGGACAATACAGTCAAACCTCCTATAACGATTTTAATGTAAAATTATTTATTTAGTAAATTTTTAAACTTTTTATGGTTTTTATTATAAATGAAGATTTTAATACTCTTATAAATGAGTGCGCACACTAATAGCAACATAGTTGCTCCATTACCAACGTTTCTTCAAGATACAAAATTAAATCATGACGAAAACTATATGCACGGTGAATGGTGCACTAGTGTGCACGGTAAATGGTGACATAGAACGGTACGAGGCGACCTTAACATGACATTTTCAAACATATTTTAGAGTATTATTTTGTTATCCAACACTAGTTTTATATTTTTTCCTGAATTATTATATAATTGCACGCTACGTAGTGGTATTCTAGCACGCATCAAATTATTTGGCAAAGTTATACAATTCGTTGAAGTGCAAATTTTTCTTAAATGCACGGTGAATGGTAGCTTGGCGGTATCACCAAAACAAAAATAATTTATTGGGTTTCAAACAGTCCTTAGAGAATAAAAATTGAATGGAGAATGACGCGGTCAAAAAAAAATCTTTCATATGAAAGAGAAATTATCTAATAAATTCTTAAGGTTATTTTAAACAACAAATCTACTTTCATCACTGATTCATCATTCATAAAATAAATTCTGAAAAATAAATTGTTAGGACCATGAAACTATTAAGTTTCTTCTACAATTTTCAGTCAAAATCATTATTAAATTGTCTAATTTTTTTATGAATCGGCCCTGCTCTTCATGCAAACCAGAAGCAATTTTTGTTTATTTAAAATTCGAGAGTTGTAACTCATTTTCTTAAGGCTTTAAAGGGTGATAATTTTTTCCTGTTAGTAAAATTAATGATCATAGAAAATATATGCTTGAATGAATTCAATTTCTAATGTACTTTCAGTTTTGAACAACTTTAACATCTGCCCTGAATATTTAAAGGTTACTTACATGTTTTTGACCTTGATTTCTAACGATATGCATTAAGTGGCGTTTCATTAAAAAATCATATCTGTGGAAAACGTGCGTGCCAACTGTAACGCCTTTGTAACAATACATGCGATCAAAATATAAGGCATATGAAAAAAATCAACTTATATTTTTACGCTTATAAACGTAAATAGCAGAATATAAAATGAGAGAGACCCCCGTCTCCAAGCCTTAGGGTCGGCGCTACGCTCGTGCCACTCCGCGAAAGAAAACACTTAAGGTGATTATAAAACGAAGCCAAACTTTGAATTTTCAAGTGCACAAGACGAGAGTACCTGACAACAGTTCACGTTGAAAACCAATCAACTTGTTTGCTTGCTGGTGGTGTCCAATGGGATAGATTTTTAGCGCGGAGCGCTGTTTGGTTCTCAAGTCTTGTGCTCTTCAAAATTTGAGGTGTGGCTTCGTTCTATAATCACCTTAAAGATAGCTCAAATAAAATTCCCTCTATTTTCGGTCTCGGTGCACACTTGTATTCACACTTCCTTGACGTTCTACTCCCTGTTCTACTCCTGACTTTCCCTTCTCTATCCTTGCGTCCGTCCTCAACACCGGACGACGCCTCCCACTTTCTTATCCTACTCCTACCCTACAATTCCTTCACTTCTTCGGGCCCCTTTCACTGCAGCACCTTTTCCGCTGCTCCTCCTCCGTTGCTCCTTCACCGACCGCTCAGACTTGTCCTTCTCTTCTGGCCAAGGGCGACGATGCTTCCTTCTCTCTTCTTCTTCGGCTGCAGCCTCTCGTGAAACTCCTGCCTGCCCCGTGCGCCCCTCGAGTGTGGTGACAAACTCGAGGCTTCAGTGATCCGTGGATTCACTGGAAAACCTGGTTTTTGTGGCGCACTTGAAGTTCGAACTCGGTTCAGGGCTTTAGGGACACACTACTGGCGAGTAGGTTCTTCAAAGGCGATTCTGAATAAAAACCGCGATGGCGATTTCAAAATGGTGGGTTTCGCACGATACGGTCGAACTAGGTTCAGGGTTATTTTGAGACGGGATTTACCTGGATGTCTAGATTCTCACTCACTTCCTCTTCTTCCTTTTGAACTATCTTTCCTCTTACGATTTTCACTACTTGAATTTTATGCAACTGCTGTAAAGCGCGACTGTTCTCGTTGAAGATCACCAGACTTATGAAGTGTCTTGCTGGTGAACGTTGACCTCGAACCTTTGGCCGTTGACCCATGTCCATCTACGTCATCGATCCGTCTCATTATGGTCACCCTCATGGCCGCCCATTCGTGTGGTTTAGCGCAGCCCTGGTGGTGACTAACACTACTACTACCTATCTACAAACGTTTTCTTTTTCTTTACAATACCTCTACGAAACTGAACGCGACAAATCTCATCAACACTAGACATCACACTGACACTGTGATTTGTAACACAACAAAAATAAACAATTACGAGTGAATAGAAATCGTTATTAAGATTGTAGTAGAAGAATTTAAAATATGGATGAAGATTATGTACCTTTTTTTATAAGCCTATGTCCCGTTTTTTGTTCGCCATGTGTCCCGTTTTTGCTCTGTTAGCATATGGTCAGCCTATGACAAACCGCGATCCATCCATGTGTATTATTTTTGACAAAATTTTCAGCGTAGAATCATGTAAACTGAGCATTCTTGTTTTCAATTTCACTTTCAAGATGCAAGAAAGCATGCAATATTGGCGAATGTTGGATGTAAGATCATGAAATGTTTCAGTTTCACTCAAGATTGCAAGCATTTTCGAATGCAATGAGATAGTTTACATTAATTATCGTTGAATGTTCAGTTGCAACTCCTTTTACATGGTTATTATAAAAAAATACGTGCCATGTAAATTTGAAATTTATTTGCTGTTTGTAGTAAACGAGTAAACGGCCGATCGACAATGGACTAGATCATTACTGTACGGCAAATTTTCCAAAAATGTCGTGAATCCAGGCGCCAACGCATCTCACCTTTTCATAGATCTCAAGGAGGCATACGATAGCATCGACCGCGTAGAGCTATAGAAAATCAGGGACAAGAACAGGTTTCCCGGGAAGCTTACGATACTGATATGAGCGACGAGAGAAGGTGTGCAAAATTGTGTAAAGATTTCAGATGAACATTTTAGTTCGTTTGGATCCCGCCGGGGACTACGACAAGGTAATGGACTTTCGTGCCTGTTGTTAAATATTGCGCTAGAAGGTGTTATGCGGAGAGCCGGGCTCAACAGCCGGGGTACGATTTATACGAGATCCAGTCAATTTGTTTGCTTCACGGATGATATGGATATTGTCAGTCGGACATTTGAAAAGGTGGCAGACCTGTACATCCACCTGAAACGCAAGGCAGCAAAAGTTGAACTAGTGGAGAATGCGACCAAGACAAAGTACATGCTAGCTGGTGGGACCGAGCGCGACAGGGCTGCCTAGGTAGCAGTTTTACGATAGACAGGGATACGTTCGAGGTGGTCGACGAGTTCGTCTACTTTGGATCCTTGCTGACGGCTGACAATAACATTATCCGTGAAATACGGAGGCGCATCATCAGTGGAAGTCGTGCCTACTATGGCCTCCACAAGAAGCTGTGGTCAAAAAAGATTCACACCCGCACCAAATGTACAGTTACCCCACAGTTATGGATCAACTAAGGGTAATTTTTCAGAACAAATTATGATTAAAAAACATGGTGACGGAGTACAAAACAAAATTACTTCCCAGGCACTGCAAAATATAGTTGTTTTTGAGAATACACCTCAAAATACCCGGTTATTTACGAAAAAAGTGTCGATTTCGATGGAAATTGCAAACGATGTCCACCCCACAGATGTGGATCAGTGGGAGAGGAGGATCCGTATTATGGATCAAATCAGCTCATATTATGGATCAAAACACTATAAAGCAAATTATCTGCGAGATAAACGAATGGTGTGCTAGTGAAAGCATACGTTTTGGCGTTTGTTTCGGAATTGTCTTACCTTTGATTCTAAACTGTGGTATTGGGGCGGTTCAAAATTTAAAAATGTTTGAAAATCCAATCTCCCATATGCTCCTTACCATCCTTACCATAAAAATAGTGTTCTGTGAAATTTTCAGCTTTCTAGGTGGTGATTTAAAGGTGGCCCAAAGACAATATAGGTTTGTATAGAAATTACTATGGAGAAATTTTGAGATATGTTCCAAACACGGTAGTTCTGTAATATTAATACAAACTTATTATCCCATATTGAAAACTCGTTTTTCAAACCATAATGAAGACATTTGCTGAAGAGAGAAAATCAATCCGAGGGATAGCAGAAGAGATATCCATGAGTTTGTTTGTTATTATTTAGCTTAATATGGGATTTGAAACAGTTTAGTACCGAACAAATCTAGAGCCGGTTCTACAGGGCATTAAGTCCGAATGACCACATCCAGAACATTCTAAACGGTGCGATACTCCTCATGTATAATGTAGAATATGAGATCTTAATGATTTATGCAAATTAAAATTATTGCCATTGGAAATTAATTAAGATAACTTAGTACGTCCCAAAAAAAAAACGCCTTTTTCTACCTGACTTGACCCAGTGACGCACCACAATAACTCCGGCTACAGGAGTTTTCCCGAGTTCCTCCGACCACTTCTAGAAACTAAATATGTGGGCCAGTAAACTGACAAAAAATTATTTGAATCCGTTAAGTATTTGCTGAGTGGTAAGAGTTTTAGTATTTTTGCTTTCACTCAGGCCTATAGGGGGAGATCCCCCAGTACCGGACAGCACCCAATACCGGACAAAGTCGAAACATTGAGAAATCATGGTCCAATCAAGATGGTGTATTAGTAGTGAAGGAAGCTATTATGGAGACTAATGTTTGCGTAGAATAACACATCCTTGAAATATGCATGCCTTTTTCAAAAAGTACAAAAGATTGAAAATTTCAAAAAATTTGACGTATTGCCTTAATTTTGAGCCTATTTAGTAATTATTTTGAATATGAAAAAATACTTTCGATCACGCAAGCATATTCGAACATAATCCCAATTTGATAGTATGAATGAACTTTGTACCATAATTGGACTAAATATGGACAAATTACAATTTTGTTTAAGCACCTCCTGTCCCCCAGTTTCGGACAGCCTGATTTGTTATATGATATCTTTGTAATTATTGCACGAGTGTCTCAAAATACATTCATTTTTCATGGATTCCGTCGATTATGGTATCAAACATGCAATAAAATTAAGAAAAATGAACATTCAGAACAACATCGTAAAATGTGCTATTTTTCATCATATAAGAAAGAGGTTTTTGATGGACATCTTGCAAACTATGAAATACTCAAATTGTTCTTGTAAATGTTGCAAATGCATTGAATTGCCAATTATATACTATTCCTAAAGTAAACACATTCAATGATGTTCAAATTTACAGAATTCGAGGCATTTCCAGATTGTGTCCGGTATTGGGTGCCACCTTTCAAGATCGATCAATTTGGTACTGAAATACATCATCAAAATGCAATATCAAAATTCATACTTATATTTTCAAATTTATTTTTGTACACTATAAAAATGATAATATTTACCATAAATGGGTAACACGAGCACATAAAACCAATATTTTTCGAATTATGAATTTAGTGGCTTAAGTGTCCGGTACTGGGGGATCTCCCCCTACGGGTTAAGCATATTATAATTGATGGCGATGCTGTACAGATTTATGGTTCACGTTAGTAAAATGTGTTCTGCCTAATTGCAACTATAGTTGATGAGATATTCCCGTTTTATCCAACTTTGATCCAAATCTGTGTGCTATCCATAACTGTGGGGTGACTGTACCATGTACAAAACGCTCATGCAGCCCGTAGTCCTCTACGGGCAAGAAAATTGGACGATGCTCGAGGACGTCGGGTGCTTAAGACGATCTTTGGCGGTGTGCAGGAAAACGGTGCGTGGCGGCGAAGGTTGGTTGGTTGGTTTGACTTTATTAACGAGATTTTTAGCCCTAGGCTAGTTCATCTCGGGACCAACGGCTTTACTTCCCTTCCGAAGGAAGTCGTCACTATAACTTTTTTTTTTACGTCATAAGTGACTATGTCGGGGATGGGATTCGATCCCAGGTCCTCGGCGGCGAAGGATGAATTATGAGCTCGCTCAACTCTACGGCGAACCCAGTATCCACTTTGCAAAGTGTTATCTGTTTAGATGTTACATTAATTAATTTATTCGTTTTCTGTACGGTGGTGTTAAATTAATGGGCATTTAGAAATGTACTAAATGGGAATTGTACTAGAACATTTGTATGAGAAAACAAACATCAAACTTTGAGCGTTGTTTTTTAAAGGCAGCGTACGATGCAGTGAACATAAATGAGCTATAGTAGGTAATGTCTGAACATGTTTTTCTGATGAAACTAGTTAGGCTGATACGGGCAACGCTGAATGGTTCGAAACCAAGTGTTTGGATTGCAGATGAGGTGTCAACCTCGTTTGTAACGTTGGACGGATTGATGCAAGGAGACGTACTTTCAAATTTATTGTTCATCATTGCACTCGTGAGTGTCAATAGCAGTGTTGCTCAGACTAATTTCCCCGAAATAACATTTTCCGAACTACGAAGCCACGAACTACTACATTCATGCTCTATTCTCCTAAGATAGAAAAGCAGATGGTTGAGTTTGAGTACTGCACACAAAATCGATCAATTTTGTTCCCAGACAGCCACAATTCAAGTTTCGGTGAAATGAAATGAGTGAGTGAGTGAGTGCGAATCATTTCACCGAAACTTGAATTGCGGCCCACCGAGATCGAAACTGTAGGATCCCATGTGCAACACTCAAGCCCAACCACCTCCCCCTCCATCTCAGGAATACAACGCACAGTTATACCAGTTCATGGCTTCACAATTCGAATTTCGGGGAAATGATTCTGGTCAACACTGGTCAATAGGAGATCTGGCGTGCAGAGAAACGGCTCTATCATCACACAGTCGCACATATTCTTTGGCTTTGCGGACGATATCAACCTTAGAGACCTTCCATAACTGTTGTTGAAGGGTAACAATAACGTTTCCCGCCAAGTAAAATACGAATCGCGGTTGCGAATAGTGTTTTTTACGGATTACATAACCGGCTTAGGTTCCGCAACTAACAAACGAACACAAAATTCACCATGTATAAAAATTGACTCTTCCGGTAGCCTTCTACCTACGGTCACGAAGCGTGGATGTTGGCAGAGGCAGTCCGAAACCCGTTCGGTGTTCCGAGCGTAAAGTGCTGCGGACAATACTAGGTGGAAAACTAGAAAATGACAACATTAATGATATTTCCAATATATGCTTTTATATATATTTAATAATGTTTTGACAAATTTTCTCCCTATGATGATGTTATCTTATATGTTTGTCATAATACAGTATGTTGTTTTGACACCAAGTTTTCGTCAGTTGAGTAAAATTAAAATTGAAAAACTTCATTGACAGACGCGGGAATTGTACCTTACCGTTTTCAGTATGGTCTTATTTTTCAGTCTTAACAGTTGAGGCCCAACTGCAATGACAGCGGAACCGATTCGGCTAGAATGAATCACACTATCTCGAACGAGTTGTCAACGAATGAAAGTGAACCAACACCAAGTCGACAAGCATGGTATAGCTCATGCTGGCAAACCGGTTCCGTTTTCCGTTGCTATTCCGCTATCATTGCGTTTACAGAAAAGCTCCGGAAGGCCTTTCCAGGTCATAATATTTATTATTTAATTGTTGATCATATCCTTTGCATGTGTTTTTATCGCATACCTCTTAAAAATCGCATCCTCAAAACCGAAAGAAATGCCTTTCAGCGAAATCGAAGCACAAATTTCATCAAATTTATCACAAGTCAAACCGCAAACCATCCAAGAATCTCGCTCACAGGCAATTTCCCCAGCGGCTATTGACAATAAATTTAACTAAACTTGCAGTCGACTTGTTCTGACCTGAACGCGAAATTAATTACCAACGGCCGAAGGATGTAAAACGGCGTGCGCTCGCGCGAACCCTTTAGACTCGATCATGGTACCTGTATTAGGGTGGTTCAAATCGCAAAAAAGTTTGAAAATTTCGCCTTCCATATCTAATTTGCAAACATTATGATGAACAATGCATTCTTTCAAATGATTAGCCGTTTTGATGAGGATTTGAAGTAAAAGACGTGAAAGTTTTTAATTGAGAATTTGTATAAAGAACTTGAAAAAATACTAATTTAAGTTGAACTCTTCTTCTTCTTCCTGGCGTTACGTCCCCACTGGGACAAAGCCTGCTTCTCAGCTTAGTGATCTTATGAGCACTTCCACAGTTATTAACTGAGAGTTTACTATGCCAATGACCATTTTTGCATGTGTATATCGTGTGGCAGGTACGAAGATACTTTATGCCCTGGGAAGCCGAGGGAAATTTTCTCGAAAAGATCCTCGACCGGTGGGATTCGAACCCACGACCCTCAGCTTGGTCTTGCTGAATAGCTGCGCGTTTACCGCTATGGCTATCTGGGCCCATTGTATCCATATTAATGCTAGTACCTCATTTTTCAAATCCTAAGAATTTTACAGAAAACTTCTAAGAATTTTACAGAAAACAATCGAAAAGATAGTCAGAAAGATATCGGAGACTGAATTTTCAAACTTTTTTTTTGTAATTTGAACTGCCCTAACCAAGATAGCCTGTATTGTACGACTGCCACCACCATGAAAAACGCGCCGGGCTTCCAATGGGTGTCTGTTCGTTCATAACTTTTAATTAATAAATGAAGCATGTAATTTCTTCAGTGCCACGGGTTATTTGAATATTGTCATTATTTGGGTTTCCCTTTGCTGGGATGGATAATGAATGGATTCCGTATAGCGGTTTTGAATTATGGCTTCGATAAAAAGGAATACCGTAAAACGGGGTAACTTTGATAGTTTTTTCGAAGAAAACTTCAATATATATGCATGCTGTTTCAAAGAATTTCAATTTATATTTTTAAAACAAGTACTGACATCCTAGCTATCGATTGCATTTGATAGATTGCCTAAGGATTTATTCTGAATGGATATATAATTTTTCATATAATCGAAAGTCGGTTTTCTGTTTTGGGGTAACTTTGATAATGGAGTATAAATCGAACAAAATTGAATGAATAACGCAACATTTATAGGGCGTTGCATACCTCTAGGCGTTTAGCGCTATATGGAAATCTCGAAAAATTTCTGACTTAGATTACAAAAATGGTCCCAGTTTGTAAAAATGGTATTCGCTAAGAGATTTGAGACCGAAATCATGTTCTACTATAACTAGGCTATCATGGATAAGTGACGAACACATTATGACTTTATTAAATAGTGATCGTAGAACAGATTGTTTGTAAGCGTAGCAAAAAGGATAAAATATTGTCATTTTTTAATATTTGGATTTATATCCTCAAATGCTCTTGATTCCAACGAAAATAGCTTTGACATGAAGTGTCATACTAATACTTTTTAGTTTTGCATTCGTTTTGCTTAACTGATTGACAGAAACTTCGTTATTTCGTTCAATATGTTGTGGGTCTCGCACTATCAAAGTTACCCGCATTATCAAAGTTACCCCGTTTTACGGTACCTCCGATGCCGTTGGATTTAGCAAATCTATTTTATTGACTTTTTCGTGCTGGCTCAGGATAGATTGGATGCTCAATAAGTTCAAAATAAGGTTCGATTGCATTGAGTTTAGATGAAACGTTTGTAAGAATGTACATGTAGGATTGGTGAAATTTATTTGAAAATGTTTTGGTAAGTATATGAATCCCATATACTATTTGCAAATGAATGAAAAATTACCTCTTGCTTAGAGTTGGGGTGTTAAGGGATGAAAACTAAATTCTACTAAAATTTCGAGCAACTTCTAGTATGGCAATAGTTGAACAAAATACATTCGTACCATTCTCCCGGCATGCATATCAAAAGTCAATTACAATGAGGACAGTCATATGGCAGATTTCTGAAATAATCATGAAAATGTGTGATTTCTGACGGAAATGCAAAATGGGGTGTTAAAGAATTTGAACTTTTTAAATAAAACTATATTTTGCCAAAAGCAAAACATTATTATGCCCATCCAGACAGCTCGCCAAAACCCAGACGGTATTGTTTCACCGATGGAGCAGTCGATGGAGGAACAATGGGTCGTCGCAGTCTATGCTATGCCTAGACAACTACGGATGGATAGATGGACAGACGAATCTTGTCTGTTGCTGCTATCCTTCTCAAGCCTACAGCGATGCGGAGAGCGATTGTCCGAGGCTTGGATGCGGCGATGATAAGCACCCAACAATCGCTGGGATGCTCTCGCACTGGCCATGCCGATCGTTGGTTCTCTCAGTGGATGACGTCACTGATATCGATCATCAGAGCACGGTGGATGGATGGCTTACTCTGATGATGATATCAAACGCATCCACTGCTCAGTTTACTTTAGCCTCACGACGCGATCGGTCGCATATTTCAATATATATTCTCGTGAATTCGATTAGTTCTAAGTTTAAGGTTACGTGGAATATAGTGCTAAGTTGAGAATTATTGTTTAATTGAACGATAAGAAGTACCGCGTCCGCCCGGAGTGACTCAGGTGTGATTGAAAGCTGGGATAAGTTGTTCTGCTACGGCTTGGTTGGTGGTGATTTCCAAGCCTTAAGAGTCTTCATACTGTGGATGGATTACGGGCATTGCAGTGGAAGGTGAACATTAATCTTGCCCTGATTGTGGCTGGTGTTATACGGCAGCATAGTGTATGGTGATAATTGCGCCTATTCGTGACCACGAAAATTATTGGTCGGCTGCTGGAGCCTAGGCAAGATTAAGGACCTTTCTAGCCGTTAGTCGAAGGTGGGTTCCGGATCCGACAATTATGTTGGTCAATATCGCTGGTGTGTTCTTTCAATTCTAAAGGTCTTGTTCAATCTTAAGCTGATATTACTTCAATATAATTCAAATTTCAACTCCTGAAAACGCCAACCGTGATTCTATTTTCAAGCGAACTATCAGTGTATCGCACTATTGTCTTGAAAAGATTTTATAATAATAAATGAAAAACCGAATTTAGTACTACACAATTTAAATCCACTAGAGTTTACACTAAAGAGTTTTTCATACTTATATGTGATATGGATGATAGCCTAAAAATAGCAATTTTCGAATTCTAAAACATTGGAAGTGTCCAATTTGCCTTTTAAATAAAGCACCGCACTAAAAAAACCTAACGATTGGTTTCCAATATAGAGTGGAAATTGCCCACGCCATATCCCAATGTAGGTACTCAATGCTCGACACGAAGTCTTTAAAGTTTTTTTTAGAAAGATTTCAGAAAAAGCATAATACATATTATTATTGTTTATCTAGGACCTAAGCAGTGCTTAAAAGAATTAATAGCCCCAAAACCATGTCAAATAAAGGATGGTACAAAAATTATGTCACGCTAAATTTCAACTTTTCCAACCAAATCTCTCCCACCCCCATTTGTCACACTTTTTGTATGAGTCTTTCGAAAATTTTGTAAGGCTTGTCACGTTTGGCTCGAACCCCTCCCCCCTCTTAGAGCGTAACGC
Source organism: Aedes aegypti (assembly GCF_002204515.2). Lineage (NCBI taxonomy): Eukaryota > Metazoa > Arthropoda > Insecta > Diptera > Culicidae > Aedes > Aedes aegypti. The sequence goes on from NC_035108.1 coordinate 206,653,860, forward strand.
AATTTGTGCGTGACCCATAAGATAATCATTCCTATTTCCAAGCTTTTCACCAATGTGCAAATTTTGAAAATATTATTGAGGATTTTGCCCTTTAATAGACACACCAATATAATCTCCCACCATGTTTGCCATATATTGGATGGCGTCGTAGCTAACAAAACCAACCAGTAACGCACATGTAACGCATTATGTAGGATTGTACATTGAATGCAAGTTGCGTGCTTCTATTAAAGTGCCATAGAAACTGACGTGTGAGTAATTATTTTTCCACGTTCCAAATGTGCACGAGAATCTATTCCTCAACGAAACGAACAATATCATGAAAACCCCATATTCACATTAATCAGTTTTTATCTAGATTTTCCTAACAATTTGACCAAATTTCGAAGTAAGTCATTTTTAATGATACAGGTATGTTTCGTTTTTATCACGTTCCGATTTTGTCACGCTCCGATTTTGTCACGTTCTGATTTTGTCAACAAACTATTCCGTTTTTATCAACACAAAAAAAAAATAAAAAATTTAAATTTTTAAATGCTTGAAATATAAACATAAAATTTATTTTGAAGTTTTAAAATGTTTTTCAATAGTCTCAGGGTTGAATTTTCGACTCACGTCATATACGATCCAATAAGGTTTGACTTCTTCTTATCCGCTTATCAATTAGAGTTTTCAAATTTAACATGTTGGACAAGATTGACGCATCTTTCAACAGTCGAGAGTTGCTCTGGTCACGTCCTAGCAACCAGGCTTGACAGAACTCTTCTGCAATACAAAAATGAACGAATTCGATGTTTTAACACAGATTTTGATGATTCAACACAGATCCTCAAACGATTCGAGTGAGAGTGCAAAAAATACGAAGATTTTTTCTGGTACTCTTTCTCTCTCGTTACTATGCTCACATTTTCTCACACTTTAAAAGAACTCTTGAGTGTCTCGCCCGAACAAAATAGCCCTCGCGGAGTTGTAATGGCACTCTTTCTATGGAATTTGCTCTGTTCTGCATCTTCCCTTTTTGTTGCCTCTCTGTTTATATTTTTTCGCTCAAAAAACAAACTCTAGGTTGATAACAGTAAGCTGAGAAAAAGGCTCTTCCTCAGTTGGGATGTAACACAATTAAAAGAAGAAAAAGCAGAAGGATGATGATTAAGAGACGATAAAACAAGTGGTGCTTGTTAATTTTTTTTTTTAATTTCTTCATTAGTATTATTCCAAACATTACATTTATTAGTTCTTATATCTAGGTGTTCTGTGTTATTAGACAACACTATCATTCTTATTTGGTAACACAAATCTATGATTTTATTAACATTTTGTTAACAACATATTACATTTCATTTGCCTTAGCAGTTCAGATTTTTTACAGGTGAGTTGATTTCACCTGCATATAAGAGAAACCAAATTTAATATACTTAACCTAACTTAACCTAAACATATAACGCATCAATCGTGGCAATAGAAGATTGTAACGATTTTTGCCTGAAATTATTAATGATTTTATTTGACATTTGTTCCAATGTTTCAACATTGGATATTCTATGTAACTCATTGGTACTATACCAGGGAGGAAGCCTCAGAATCATTTTCAAAATTTTAACTTTGAACTCTGTAGAGCTTTCTAGTCTATATTGGTACAGCATACAACATGACTAGCCTGAAAATTTGTTTGAATATCAAAAGCTTGTTCTTAAGACAAAGTTTTGATTATCTATTAATAAGGGGATAGAGACATTTTACATATTTGTTACATTTGGCTTGAATGCCCTCCAAGTGATTTTTGAAAGTAAAAATCTTATCTAGCATGAGCCTTAGATACTTAACTTTATCTGACCAATTTATTGGAACCCCTTTCATTGTGACAACATGTCTACTTGAAGGTTTCAAATAAAGAGCTTTTGCTTAAGTGGGAATATTATTAGTTAAGTTTTGGAAGCATCAGGAGAAATCGTCCATTTTTGCAAGTATGAAGAAAAAATATTCAAACTTTTTTGCAATCGACTACAGATGACACGCAGGCTTCGTCCTTTGGCGGAGAGGCCTGTGTTATCCGCAAACAAAGATTTTTGACATCGCTGAGGTAACTCAGGTAAGTCAGATGTGAAAATATTGTATAATATTGGTCCCAAAATGCTGCCTTGAGGAACACTAGATCTTACAGGAAGTCTATCAGATCTGGAGTTCTGATAATTTACCTGAATTGTACGATTTGACAGATAACTTTGAATTATTCTAACAATGTATGTTGGAAAATTAAAGTTTTTTAATTTGAAATCAAACCTTCATGCCAAACACTGTCGAATGCTTTTTCTATGTCTAGAAGAGCAAGACCAGTAGAATAGCCTTCAGATTTGTTGGAACGGATCAAAATTGTTACACGTAAAAGTTGATGAGTGGTCGAATGTCCATGGCGGAATCCGAATTGTTCATTGGCAAAAATGGAATTTTCGTTGAGGTGGGCCATCATTCTGTTCAAAATAACTTTTTCAAAAAGTTTACTGATGGAGGAAAGCAAACTGATTGGACGATAGCTAGAAGTTTCTGCAGGATTTTTGTCTGGTTTTAAAATTAGAACAACCTTAGCATTTTTCCATTTGTCAGGAAAAAATGCTAATTGAAAACATTTGTTAAATATATCAACTAAAAATGATAAGCTACTCTCTGGAAGTTTCTTGATGAGGATGTAGAAAATTCCATCATCGCCAGGAGCTTTCATATTTTTTAATTTTTTAATAATAGTTCTCACTTCTTCCAAATCAGTCCCCCAGGCATTTTCAAAGACGTTCTCATGATTGAGAATATTTTCGAAGTCCTGAGTAACTTGATTTTCAATTGGACTAGTAAGTCCTAAATTTAAATTGTGCACACTTTCAAACTGCATAGCAAGTTTTTGAGCTTTTTCGTAATTAGTTAGTAATAATTTGTTTTCCTCTTTCAATGCCGGTACTGGCTTCAGAGGTTTTTTCAAGATTTTAGATAATTTCCAAAAGGACTTAGAGCCAGGGTCCAATTGAGAAATTTTATTTTCAAAATTTTTGTTTCTTAATTGTCCAAAACGTTTCTTGATTTTTTTCTGCAAATCCTGCCATATAATTTTCATAGCAGGATCGCGAGTGCGTTGAACTTGTTAAATCTTTCATGAAACCAAAGCAATGATCAGCGTGACCCACTTCCTTGTATGTAGTTATTTTTACAAATTTGACCTATCTTATGATGCAAAGCACATTTATGTGATTATCGGTTTATTATTCCATATTTCATATATTTAAATTGTAACCAAGAAAACTTAAACTATTAATTTATCATATTGATTGATTTGAGTATGTAATCCACTTAATATACGAACTTATACGAATGAACAGCTCCTAAACATCATTAGTGTCCATTATTATGATGAAATTGTGTAAAACTTGGCAAAACTGCAATTTTATTTTAAAATTTGTAAAATATTTTGTCTAAGAAAATTATTCCATTTTTGTCACAGCTCCGTTTTTGTCAACTGAAAATTGCCGATCGTGTTGATAAAAACGGAACATAAGGACTGTTCATTTAATAAAGTGGACACTTTGTTTTTGCTATATCTTTTTTATTTATTGATAAAATCGTAATCGGTTTTCTGTGCATCGTTCAACTATTATTCTACAATACTATTAAAATATAAGATCATTTTCTAAGATCTTGAAGAGCCAAATATTTTTTCCAAAAACTCCTAAGAAAAGCTGTTTGTCAAAGTTTAACATTATTTTTCGCAAAACAAAAATCCTAATTTTTATGAACATATTGTATGTTTGTACCCTTTACTATTCTACAAAAGGTATAGCTTAAAAAAAATCAACTTTATTCCACCATTCTCTGACATTAGGTAACTTTAGTGATGCACCCATTTATGGCCAAATTTGCTGATACATACCCCTTTCACTCCCAGCAAAAGAGGAAAGTAAAAAGCGTTTTCAACGTTTTTTTTGGTCTTTTTATTTTAATAAATAAACTATATTTGTGCAAACGAGAGCCAAATCGTGCGTTTAAACCACAGTCCTAAGCACAAATTTTACTGTTTATGGTAGTTTTACTAGAAAGTCTCATACTTTTAAAATCGTGTACGCATATTTATCGATCTGCAGCAAATTGTAAATGGTTTTCTCCGAAAATTTCAATTGGTAATCTCAGAATAACATATTACAAAAATAATAGGTGCAAAATGAAGTCGATTTTATTACAGCAGTGTTGCCAATTTTGATGATTGTCAATGTACTTTGAAAGGTCTTCTAAGAATAAAGCAATTGTGTATCTATTGTGCTTTAAATGTCACCTGGGGACTTAATAAGTAACTCTATGAAGGCGTAAGTCATTTTTCATATTAATACTATATTAGGACTTCCGTCAGGACGTACTTTTAACCAAAAAATTCTACTCATACCGATCCCCTTCAATTTTAAAATGGTTTTCTCTAAAAATATGATGTTATTATATCTGTAAAATTGTTGTTCCAAAAATAACTTGATTTTTTCCATCAGGCTTCTAGTTGATGATACTCTCTAAGAACAAGCCCTTTTTGAAAATGAAAAATATAAATTGTCGAATTTTCCAGCCAATTTCTAACAATCATTGATTTTGATAACCTCCAAAAACCGACCGTTCTAATCGTTGTTCCATATTCGTGTGAAATTTAATTAATTTTTGAGAATTTTTATTATCACAACATTGTACAATACTAGTCAAACGATGTGCAGAAAACCGATTGAAATTTCATTGATAAACTAAAAAGATACAGCATGAACAAGGTGTCCACTTTAAAAAATGAACAGTCCTTACCTGTATTTAGTGACTTACGAAATAGACCCCTTAACTTTTAAATTGCAGGTTAACTTCACGAAACAACCCAAAACTATATTGAAATATTTACGGCATAAATCGAAAGAGTTTAATAACTTTGAAAAGTTAGAATAGATGTTCCCTCAACACCCCAGTTATTTTCAAAACGACACTTTTTTCACATAAATTCCTAAACATCAGAACCCGGATAGAATTTTAAGAAGTTTTTGTCTGTACTATGATCTCAATTGAATTTACTGATCTTCTACGTTACACGCGAATTTCTCTCAAATATATTTCATATATTATATTTCGTATGTGAATGTATTTAGCCCATACAATTCGTACAAAAATGTTTTGAAACGTTTTCAATATCTATACACCACAATACTTTATATTAAAAGACAGATCCTATCACATAATGAAGCCTACAAATTTCCGAACAAATCAAGCATTTCAGATGACTTATAGGGGAACTTACGTATTCTCGGCAACTTAAGCCGATGCCGTGCTTCTTTTGTAGTTTTCTCGGACATCAGCAGACAAATTCCGTGTTTGTCTATTTACATTTATGTGTTGCTCAATCCTCTATCGATTCACACCGATAGACTTGTCAAAATGCTTTTGGAAACGTTTTTACAACGCTGCAAACATCCCTTGTCAGTGTGACTATTGTCGGCAGCCTCAATCTCTTCGGCAACTTTCCCATAACAACTGCTGGTGAATCTCTTCGGCAGCTCCAAATCAGTCACATTTTGAGGCGTGCTCATTTGAATTGATGTCATCTTCGGCGATATCGTTTATTTAGTCTCGGAAATCTCGCCAGCGGGAAGCGGGCAGAACAAAGACTCATCTGAATGTTTCCACTGAAGTGTTTTGATAGAAAAATACTGTGTATTTGGCGTTTGAAATTTGGTTGCCGATAATAGTCGAATGGTGCCGAAGCCGTAAGTCTCCCTATATTGACTTCCAACGTTTGTTGAACTTGATTGAGAAGTTCAATCCCTTATAACCCCACGTGTCCTTAACATCCCATTTACGGTACTCAGTTCAATGAAAAGTTCCCTCGAAAAATCCTTTGTTTTGTATATCATAACATATTTTTTGGAAAAAAATGTCGTCAAAAAGATATCCATTTTATCAACAACTATTTGATTTATAAAACAACAAATCAACATCGAAATCTAACTAGCCATTTAGTAAGGTCATGTGTAAGGATGGTATAAAATAAATTGTGCGAAGGTTTTTATTTGAAAATATATTGTCATTTTTTTAATTAGAACTACCCGAGAAATACGGGAATCCCGTTACAGTTCATTTTTTCATACAATTGTTTCTACCTTTCGAGTCAATTTCGTGTTCTTTTTTACAAGCACGTCGCAGCCACTGTGGAATGTTGTAGTGAAAGAGTTATGCAAACCCGTTGGCCTATCCACAAGCCAATTCGTGACATACAAACACCATGCCATTTTTATTTATATACAAAATAGATAGATAGATATAGCTGAGTCTTAGATACTTAACTTTATTGGAACCCTTCTCATTGTGACAACATGTCTACTTGAAGATCTCAAATAAAGAACTTTTGCTTTATATGGGAATCAGACTGGCCCAGATTAGCATTAGAGAAAAATAAAGTTTTATTACCTTCCTTAGTCTCTAGTAAAAAGATACAAATTGTGACTTAGGGTCGTTTTCGACCCGAAAATTCAAACAGCTCGCAAAAATTAGTGTGTTGATCGAATTTAGTTCTGTTAGGTCTAAATGAAAGGCACACATGTCTAGTCTCGTTTTCAGAAAGCCTCCCGGAGATCCGGATTTGGTCACTGTGGCCACCGGGAACCTGCTACATCTGAATAAAGTTCCTTTAGAGACCCTTACTTTGACAACCTGTAGTTTCGTAACTAAACAAGTAATCCGAAGCGTCATCATATTGTTGAACAGGTATTCACGTGGAATGTGAATAGAGATTGTCAAATCACTTAGTTATTCATACCCGATACCGGAAACCCGGAGCATCCGAAAAGTAAGTATCCATCTCAGTTTTGTATATGTAATCAACATCGGTACTATCGGTTGACGGATATTTTGGTATAAAACTATTTTGTAAGCTGAATGAGCTATAATTGAATTAATTGAAGATGTACATGTTCGCTGATAACTTAAGATAATAATACTATAAAGAACAGCAATAACATTGACGTTTCATTTGGTTATTTTATGAGCAAATTGTTATAAATATTTTCTGCTTAATAATACAATTTTTATTTCAATAAAAGTAGTCAAGTCAATAACAAGTTTAGAAAACAATAATCTATTTGGTAGGAAAGAGCGATGAAAATGTACAGAATGTAATTTTTGGATATAAATTGTGATAGTTTCAACTTGCAAAACCACTAAACTTGTAATATTTTTCTGATGAAAAAACAAGCGATGTGACTTACTTAGCGGACTAACTACTCATATATTCGTAGAAGAAATGTAGGTATCCTATATGCTGAAAAATTCCAGAAAAAACCGCTGGCTGAATTCTTGAATTTTGATACTAGTTTCTCGATGAAGTCTTAAAACAATTTTGAACGTTGTTGTCCAAACTAAAGTAATCTTTGAAGAATTTTTAGATAGATAATTAGAGAAATTCGTGCAGAAACATATAAAAAAAACGGAGGGATTTTTTTAAGTTTATAGAATTCCCTTTGATTACACTGCGGAACACGTTTTTGTCTCAAGCACCAAAATACCGCTATTCACTCAATTAACGGTTGCTGAATCCATTTCCGTTTTCAGAAACTTTATAGCACGTCTAGTTTATGAGATATTGGCTGTTGAAAATGCGAAAATAGACTAAGTATTGTAGCCAACATGCATGCAAGTTTGCCAAATTGTATGACAATTTATTTGCTTAAATTGCCAAAGAAATCAAACTTTATGTGTATAACAATACTTATCAACGAAGTTTATAATATTTTCGGTGCGGAAAAGTTATTTTTTTATGGTTTAAAAAAGTTTTATATATTCCCATATAAGAGAAAAGTAGAATTTTGTATGCAGACAGCAAGCATGTTGAAAAAATCGGTTTAATCTAAAGTGAATCGGGCAATTTCATCCAAATTATGTCTTAAATGAAAGTTTAAGTGCAAACTGGCATTCTTGGTGGATTAGATCACAAAAAAAGTTTGTTAAATTAAACCTTAAATTTTATGTAAACATTAATAAAATCAGTGTTTTATACAACTTTGGCAACCTGTAGCCAAAAATTGAGACGTGCTGGAGCAATTCCTCAAATGAATCTCAAATCTACTCGAGACACATAATTTGATAAATGTAATTTTTATCACGCTGTGTTATTTTTTATTACACGATTATTTTCAGAAGAGATTTCAGGGAGAATCTATAAAGTAATTTATAAGAATATAATTTGGAGAATTCCTACAGATTCCCAAAAAAAAAAGTTCATAATTTCCAAGATGGAATGGACAAAAATTTCAAATGAGTACCCTAAGAAACCCCAGAGGAATCTTAGAAGTATCTGTAAAATTATTCATGGTGAAATCACTGGAGGATTCTTTACAACAAACTAATGAGAGAATACTTCTTTGGCAATAATTCCTGGGCACACACTAGCTACAATTCCTTGAGGAATATAATATGTTCATATTATGATGCAACACAGGTCTATAAAGATTTCTTGGTAGTGTGTTGGAGGAATTCTTTTGAGATCCGTAGAGTGATTACTGAAAGAATCTTTATAAGAAATATTAGAGTAGTTGCTGGTCTTAAAGGCATTTCGAAGGATATCGTGCAAGAAACTCTGAAAGAGTTCAAAGAGAAATCCGTGTATTTATTCCAGGATAAATCCCTGAAGGTTCTCTGGAAGGTTTCAAGATGGAGTTTATAGGTGAATTCCTGAAGTCCCTAGAGAAATTCAAAGAGGAATTCTTGGATGAATTTCTTCGATGAAATTTTGTAAGAATGTCTTAAGCAACATTGAACTATTTCGGATAATATACTTTTTAGAGAAGTATCAAATTTTACTTGCTGAATTGTCCATCGGCGTGAAAATACAAAAAACGGCGTAGTGCTGATCGGCGTATGGCGTGCCGCCGATACCTCATGCGGTGTCAGCGTGACATAAAATGGATCGGCGGCGGCGCACAGGTCTATACTGAAGTAGAATTGCAAAACTGCTTAGTATTTCTTCAACATAGCTGGGTGGTAGCCACTAAGCGCATCATAACCACTTATGACGCTGGGCGTGCTGCGGTACAAGGTACATGTATATGTGTGATTGTACGGAAGTGCTGATCTAAGCCTAATTTTCAACAACCGAAAGGTTAATGAAAATGAATTTAAATCCAGATACAACCTTCTGCAACTATGTTCACTAGGATATCAACTAGTGAATTTGTCATTCTGGGCTTAATTGTACGCGATTAACTAGTATACGGAACGAAACAGCAACAAATTTACACTATTTTCAATATATTTTAAACGAATATTCCATACAAACTTCGAATTGAATGCGCCAGCTGGGAAAGCAACCAAATGAGTTGAAATTTTGAGAGAGCTTTTTTAACCCTTACGCACATATCTAGGAGGTGCCCCGTTGAGTTTTACAACTTTTTTGTTCAAGGCCCAGTCTAATGGGAATATTATAAGATGAGTTTTGGGAGCATTTGAAGAAGTTTTCTGTTTTTACAAGAATGAAGAAAATATATTCAACTATTTTACTACAGATGACTAGCAAGATTCGTTCATTGGCCTACATGATTCGCAAACAAAACAAATGACAACCCTGAGGTAATTCAGGTAAGTATTTAAATATTGTGCGGGTCCCACTACTGCAGTACTGTGTACTGCTGCCTTGAGAAACACCAGTCCTTATAGGAAGTCTATCAGACTTGGAGTGCTGATAATTAACCTGAAGTGTATGATTTGCTGGATAACTTTGAATTATTCTAACAATGTATGTTGGATAATTAAAGTTTTCCAATTTTACAATCAGAATCTCTTTCAAAACAGTTCAGCAATAATTGTCGAAAACGGTGTTTTGATTAAGAATGATTCCGAAATCTTGAGCAACTTTATTTTCAATCACTAAGAAGCTAGTGAGTCCTAAATTAAAATCATGTAACAACATTAGCAAGTTTTTGAGCTTTCTCGCTATTAGCTAATATTAGGGGATACTGGGTAGATTGTATCCCGGGGAGATTCGATCTTATTCTATTTACTTGGAATCAAAAATAGTTTTATTCCAAGTATTTTTAGTAACACCTAATTCGTAGTTTTCGTACGTCAACCTATTTTGACAATGATTCATAAAATTTTGAACGATGTCTGGTACTGGGAGATGTGCAGCGAGGGAATCTCCTCTTACAGAATAGGCATCGCTAGGCAAGTGAAATAGCGAAAGTCACTATTCAGTTTAGTGCTGAAACGATAGAAAAATCCAACTGGTTTGCTTCTGCAAGATATTTTCTTGCAAAAATCAAATTTAACTCACATGAATTGCATCCAACATAGAACAAGACCAAGAGTACTCAATACCATCGATCGATAAACCATTTGTGACTCTGAATCTCCGGACAAAAGCCATTTTGAAAAACCACAGAAGCACCGCATCGAGCATCCATTGTTCGTCCATGTCAACTGTCATTCAAATCGCGTACTTGCTTATTTTAATCCCAGCCTCTTTTTTGTGTCCAGTCTCGATTCCGAGCACTACTTTGCGTGGTATGGACAGAGCTCGGCTCTAGATTTGCCGGATTCTTCTTCTCACCGTCTTTTTGCGCTTGAAGCTTTTGGATGGGCGAAGCTCCTCTTCACCCGATCGATGGAACCAATCACGATTCACCGTTTTGGGGCTTATATTCAAGACATCAATTGAAATCAGCATACAAACATTTAAATAAAATGGTATTCATCGACTGTTGATTGGCGAGAGAAGAGAAAAAAAAACGCCTCTGGTCGGATTGATTTAATATGACTCAGGGACAGTTCGAGATGGAAGACCATCCGTTGGTATGTATTCTTGAGTTTGGTCCCATCTCAAGCCATTGTTCGGCCGCATAAGGGATTTTCTGAAACAGGGGTTTAAACGTTATTCTTTCGAGGTGCCACTTGCAAATAATACTATTCCAAATAATTGAAAAAGGACCAGTTAGCAGCTGATATACCTCATGCCACGTGGTCATTTTTATGACTTCCCTAAATACTATTGTCAGGGTCTTTTTTAAAAATAAAAAGAACTATCAGCAGAGCATCCTTCCAGAATTATTTTTGCAAAGCTCTTAGAGAGCCTCTTGAGATATCTATTCAGAAATTTTCATGGTTATTCCTTTTGGTCGACCCAATGGTTAGAAAATAAGCCATGTATTTTCAATGTTAAGCTAAGTATGCTGTTTCGTTCAAGAAAAGTAAAGAAATTCCTTGATTGAAAGGTTCAAGACATTTACTACAGGGGACCCCCTTTGAAATGACATTTCTTCTGAACTGCGTACTGCGATTAGAAAAATGTGATTTTCTGAACCATTTTTGGAAAGAAATTTTCCACGCATCGAGATTAACTGTTGCATTTGACAAGAAATGCGAAGTGTTCGTGTGCATGAAAAATAGAGGAAAAAAAAAGACGAAACGAAACTATCATCTTGCATGAAATAATTCTTGTATGTAGTTTTTCAGTAGCTTACTTGATGGCAAAACGATGTTCGCTGGGACCACTAGTATATCAGTAAACAAGAATGCTTTTCGTATGTCACGAAATGAAATAAAAAAGGGTGAACAAAATCACACAGTTCTTTCATTATTGGCTTCGTTATGGCTGCGTTTAAGGAAGTCTTCGGAATAGTCGGTAAATCAGGAGAAAATTAATCTGTCAATTTGTAGGGAGATGGTATGTCAGTTTCCAACAAAAGTGTTTGCCGGGACCACTATTTTAAGTATTAAGGGATGTGGTGGCAAAATGAACAGGGGTGGTAAAATGAACACCGTGCCTTTTACCAAGAAAAAACAAATTTGAATTTTCAACACGCATGGATGATTTAGAGCATAAATCGGTGTGTTCGAGTTGATACGGAGGTCAATTGACGTGAAAATATCATCCAAAACGATTCTAGGAAACCACGTTTGAAAATTAGAACTGATGTATTTTTAAGCAAGGGAGCCTTGAGATTTTTCAGTGATGTGAATATCGTTATGATATGATGTCAAATTTGATACCTTAAGATTTCTTTTTGAATGTTTTACAATCATTTATGGATATATTTTTGGAAATACAATGAAAATTTTTAAAAAAATTTGTTTTGCTCACGTTTTATGCATGATGTTCATTTTACCTAAAGCCAAAAAAAGCCAAAATTTTTTAAGATTTTTGAAAAATCTTGGATTATTTTTGTATTTTAAATATTTATGTCAGCGAATCTTTTCATGAGATAATTTCAATTTTTTTTTATAGAAAACCAAAATTTATTTAAGAATTGTAGAGAAAGATTTTCAGACGATTGTTTCACAAATATGAACCATGATACTTGTATTCTATCGGGGATTCACTTACCAAATTTTTTTGGAAGTTTTCTAAGAATTTTGCTATTGGTGTCGTTATTAATTCATGCTGAAATATGTTTATACTAAACATCGTGAAATACGTATTAAATAAATAATATATTATATATAATATATTTCAATAAAATTATATTTTTATGTCCTCAATAGGATGGTTCAAAATAAAAAAAAAACTTCAACGAAACCACACCTACCTTTCTGTCGACACTAAAAAAGGGGTTTTTGAAATTTTCAGCTTTTCAGTAGGGATTTAGTTTCGTTGGAAATTGCTATTGAGGTTGTAACAGCTGCACATGATGATTCCGTTAATTTTAACGATCGACTACTTCTTGGATAGGGAATCGGCCCATTACTTGGATCGCCGTCATCTGTGCTCTTCCTGCCACCCAACTGCCGTTATCGGAAAAATCCGATATGGCTCTGCAATGATCGTAATGATGCACTTTTTTTTCCGTTGTAGATTGCCATAACAGTTGTTGTGCGGCGTCGCAATGATTGAGGTTCACCTGCGTCATCTTCATCACCTTCTGATAATTGGGGCATTTGAAGCCATATTTCCTGCAGTGTTCGGACCTGTCTGGGCCTTCGCAGTTTATTGTCCGGTGGTCGAAATCCGTGCATCTGAACATCTCTCTTCTGAATTTGTCTCCCGAGGTATCATTTTCAGCTGGCACCTGACCGACCATCACCTTACCAGCCTCGACGAGTTTCTTGACTGCTGCGACTGGTTATAGGATTGTCGCTATTTGCATGTTCCCGAACGCTTTCTTCAGCCGGATTGACTGCGGTGCGGATTGACTTCCAAATTGCATTGAGACAACAGTGCACTTCTCACATCGTCTTATGTTGTGATCTCGTCCAGTTCTCTACATCCGACCACTGCATCCTGGGATAAAGCTCTCACACTTGCCTCGTTGCCTAGCGATTTCGCGACGAGATCCAGGCAGGCCGAACTCTTGATTGACGGATCTTTTAGGAGCTCAAAGAGCATACCATCTTTCTGGGTGCACCACGTCTCCCCCCACTCCATCAGCTCTGGATCCTCCCTCACTCTACTGAGAATCGCCGCGTAGCTTGTCTTGTCACTTGCCTCAACGACAAGAGCATCGCCCTTTAACCTCTCACGAGGTGACCGTCGCTTTTCTTTCTTCTTCGGTTCCTTTCTTTTCCTATTCCTTGCCTTAAGCACTGCGTTCTTCTCTTTTTGGCCTTTCACGATGCGCTATTCACTGCTGTTCTGCTCACTGACGCACTTATTGTCGCTTCTCTGCTTTTCGGGATCTTCCTGTTCTCCTGGTGTGTCCCTCGTTCTTTTCTTCGAGCGGGTGGTCGGATTGTTCCTAGGTGTCTCCTGTGAAACAGCTGTTGCATTCATCGAAATCAACGCCTTTCCAGCTTTTTCCGCTCTAATCTGAAATTCATTCGGATCCGTGTTCTGACGTTGTAATGGTGGACTTGATGCTCGTGACCAGCTGCTTGATCCTGAGGTGGACATTGTTTTTGGTCTTGACGAGCTCATAGAGTTCATTGACCTTCCCCATTACTTCCGACAACTCTGACTTCTCATGCTGCCGGTCGTCTTGAATAATGCTACTCCCAGACTTCGGTGTGAACACTTGACTCAGGAAGCCTGCATCTTGCTGGTTTCACGGTGGCTCACTCGGTGTGCTACATCTGCTAGTGCTGGTTGCTACCGTCTGTGGTATCACTGGCGATCTCTGCATCTTTCCGCTTTCTATGCAAGCTGGGAGGCCATGCTAGAGTTGACACAACCCTTCATGGGGGTTGTGTTCAGAGCCGGATCGGCGTGAGTCCGGAATGTTACATCTGAGCCTACTACTCACCGAGGTTGGTGACAAGTTTCGAACGTACACGAAGGGTTGTGCGATATATGCCAGAAAACCATTCGCCAGAAAACTATTCGCCAGAATGACATCTGCCAGAAAACCATTCGCCAGAATGTAGCATTTACCAGAAAACCATTTGCCAGAATGTACCATTCGCCAGAAAGTACCATTCCCCAGAATTATTTTTTTTATCGATTTTGATCATGAAACAACTCGGAATCCAAGGATTGTCGTCACAATATTCGACTTGTGCCATTTTGCAAATGTTCAAATACACTAAATTGAACAAATAGTACGGTAACTATCTCGTTCTTTTCATTTTAAGCTTTCTGCTAGTGCACAAAGCGATGACAATATAACACTGTTATTCTACATCTCTTGCGAGATTTTTTGGCTATGAGATTTTGATACAATATTCTAAGCTGTTTTACCTAGTTTTAAGAAAATTTAATTTCCTGTCACCGAGAGCTGTTCTTTATCAGAATATTGTATTGTACAGAATTTCTCGTACAACTACCAGATAGTTTTTGCTTTACAATGGACAGTTTATTGGGGTTGTGCTACTTTCTCCCGAATGTCGTTTCCCTGAAAACTACTTCCCTGAATACCCCGTTTTCTCAAGTGCCCTATTTCCTCGAAAATGTTTTGGCACTCATAATTATCAGAACTTATTGATTGTTTCAGGCTGATGAACGGTTCATATGAGATGCACCCTTCTTTTTTGATCAGCGATTCTTTAAAGTTTCTCCGAATTCAGCATTTTTTGTTGTTTTCTTTATCGTTCTTCCTAGTTCACCACTCTGTCTCTGAAGATTGTTTCTTATCCATTTTGAACTGCATCTATTTTGGGGCCGTCCATGAACATGTCGTTCAAGAGGGATTAGAAGTGGGTGGTTCTATCATAATACCACGATCCATACAAACTTTGGGTCATTCGGGAGAATGGATTGCAGGAAAAAGTGTCATTCAGGTATCTGGCGTTCGGGGAAATGATATTCGTGGGAACAACATTCGGGTAAAAATAGACCAAAAGGTTTTTAGTAATAATGGTCACCTAAATATCCTTACATGAAAAAGTATTCCAAAAAGAGTATTTGGTTACCGCTACTTGACATGGTTTTTGTCAAATAAGAATTCTCCATTCCCCTTATATAGGATGTTCTTATTGATTTTACAACTGTCTTATTTGTCTAAAAGCTCCTGAAAGTTGTTATAGTAAATGTAACTTTGGTTTGCGAGTGGAGGCATTCATTACTTCATCGAACGGACGGCACAAATGGTTGCAACGTATATCGAAATCTTGTAAATATCCAATGAACTAGCTCTTGAGAAGCAACAAAACTTCTAAGAACAGCTTATGATGAAAAGAAGGGAGCACCACTTGTGAAATATTTTGTAAACCATTATTCTCTGTAAAACTTAATAATATTAAAAAAAAAACATTTAATTGAAACTGAAAAAACAGAAAGATGAAATTTAATAATCATAATCATGAAATAGCATAATCTCATGCTCGAGTGATTCCAAGCAACAGCACCAAAATTTGGTAAATTTTTTAATTCATTTTTTTCTATTGAGCTGAAACTTTGCACAGTTTTCCAGTTCCATCTAAATCGTCATTTTCCGATATCAAATCTTCAAGTTGAGTCACGACTAACTTTTCAAAAGGATGTATGTGAAAATGGTTCAAAAATATTCAAAAAGCTGCACAGCAAAAACGGTTCGTTCGATTGTTAGACAACTAAAGAAACAAAGTTAGACAACTAAATAAAGATTCCAAAAAAATACACACAGTAAAAAAAAATTTTTTTTGCATTAAAAAACATAATTTTTGACACAAAAACTCAAATATCTCAAAACCCTATGAGAATACCAACGTAATTTTTTAAGGGAAAACGGTCCATTATATTAGCTATCTACCATAAAAATTTGGTGATGGTAAACCAATAAACAAAAAAGTTATGACATTTCAAACATGTCACAATTTTCACATTTAGTAAAAAAAATTTTTTTTTTTGGTGTAAATTATTACGGGAACCGCAGTTTGTTGCTGATTTTATTGTTAAGGGCCTTGCGTGAATTAAACAAGTCGTTTTCATGTATTCATTAGTATTATGTATATTACATGTATAAATATTATGTATATGTATAAATATTATATGTATATGTATATATGTATAAATTAAAATGAATTAACAGATTACACGAAAATATTTTTTTTACCATATTTTTTTTAGAGTATGATCGATGAGTTTCTAAATGTTATATATAAACTTTAAAAGTTTTGGATTTGGGTAAGCGTTATGAGATCATGAAAACATTTTATTAATACTTATTTATTTATTTATTGTTATTCAATTTTTTTTACAATATCGAACACTTTTGCATCATTATCAGTACAGTTCGAGTATAGTTTTGCTTTAATTTTATTTTCTGACAATGGAATGAAACAGTAAAATTTTTTTATTCCTTGGATCGTTTTCGCGTTATTATATTGCTCGCTGAGCTCTGATGCCGTTAATTCGTACTCTTCAGTAGTAGTAAAACAAAATGATAATTTTGTTAAATCTTCTTCTTTTCTGCGATTCGCCCAATCAAATAGTTCTTTTGCAGTTTTAATTGGATGCTCACGTTCTTTGGCTAAACTTGCTCTTGTGGCCATGCGCTTTATGGTTCCTCCAATAGCATCACAAGGACCTTTGCCATGTGACGTAGCAAAGAAATGCCATTCTGCATCAATTCCGTACTTTGATTTAAATTGACATAGGCTCGAAAAATTCTTACGGTTTCTGTACTGCGATGCTGCTTTATCAGACATGAAATATATCTTTCTGATTTCTTTATCCTTATCAACGCGTAAAAAGTTAATCATTTTGGCAATGAACAAATTTACAGATACTGAGTCGTGTCTTAAATCTTCGGAAATTAAAATAAAACTAAAATGTTCAATTTGCGTACTTCCATTGAAATAAATAACGAATGGATGAATTGTAGCTTGTTGTACGTTCCAGTGATGGGACTGCACTTCATCTTGCAATACAAAGCTATAGTTTTCAGTGCTCTGTTTTAATAAAGTCGTGAGGAATTAAACTTTCTAATTTCAAGCAAAAAAATGACACAAACTCATCTATAGGTTTTACAATAGTTTCTAGGTCACACCTATCCGTGGTCACCCATTGCTCAAATGATAACTGATCAATATAATTTTCTTCAAACTCAGCGAATAAAGTATTTTCCAATGATGAAGAATCTGGACAATCCGAACAAGATCGTAGATAGCAATTTGATGTTGTATTTTCACACAAAAGACTACCAGTTAACATTTTAATATCCTTTGATAAATTGATTCTTTTCAAACTATGTAAGATTAGGTTAATATTTTCGTGTGTTGTGCACACACAAACATTATGTGTTCCTGAATTGGATAGAAGCTTGCATTGCCTTGGACGAAGGCTTGCAAATGAGGAAAAACCTACCTTAATATTTTCGTTAATTTCCTTGAAGCGTGTATACGCTTCTTTCAAAGTAGTCATCATTAATCGTTTTTGGATTGCTTGACGCTTTCCATCTTTTTTTACAGATACATAATCTTTTTGGCCAGGCATAGCTCTACTTACTTCATCGTCTTCAAAATATTGAATTATTTTTTCTTTTGTCTCATCTGTTAATGAAGTACTCGACCTAGCATTTTTGGTTGCAAGACAGTTATTTTTGAATTGTTTTGCCTCTTTTGCTGTATTTCTATTGGTTTTGAACTCATCAATGGCGTCTTGAATAGACCACGAGCTTGGCAGCATCGACAAAATCAATAATTTTTCTTTCCTTGTCGTGGCTAGATTCGAGAACCTTTCCTTCATATTCATAATTACCTCATCGTAGTCTGTATTTTCCACATCCTCAGGTCCTAATTTGAAGAGGTTTCTTCGTACAGCTTCGTTGATTTCACGGTATTTTTTCTCGGGATAATTGACATAACCCATCTTCGTCCATTTAATCGGAGTCACTTTTATTCCAGCTATCCCTTCGTTGAAGCGTTCGATGTTGACCTTCTGGATGCACTCATCTTCTGATTGATTTGTTGAAACAGATGTCGCTGATGGTACCGTGGCAAGACTATCTGCACTTGGTACTTCTGGTAACTCCTCAGTTGTTGTCGGTGCATCTAGTAATTCCTCAGTTGTTGTTGTTTTCGAACTTCCTGCAACCTGATCCACCGATGATGTACAGATTGCCCGTTTGTCAACGTTTAAACGGCAGGACGTACAAATGCGTAAATTTGTATTCAATGTAGACATTGGAGCATAACCAGCCGCTTTCAGTTTATCTATGGTGCTTTCGGTGAGATTTCGTAGCTCTTTCGAACACTTTTTTTCTGCAACAGTTGAGAAAGCGACTACTCATGTTGCTCGTTAGATTTTAATAAACAAAATCACTTTTAAGTTTTTACTGACTAGTTTAGTGTCGTTTGCTTGACTGAAGAAAAATTTTACAATTAAATCTTTTATAACCATAGTGGTAGTATATTTTTAGCTTTTTCGTGAGTATGTTCATGGTATCATGTTTTTGATGTTGTTGAAGTTACTCGCTTTCTCCCAAATATGATTAACAAAGTATATTCTCTACCAAGGCGGGTCTATACCCAGGTGTAATCAGATTTTAACTTTGTGGAGAAAACCAGCGCCGAGAAAACCGACCTGCTTTACGTATACTAGATCACCTGGGTATAGACCCGCCTTGTTCTCTACGAGGTAAACTTTTTGCAGGTAAACTAGTCGTATACCTGTATAGAAAACTTTGTTTGTAGTTTTTGTCTTCAATATTAGATTTCTTATAGGTTTCTTTTATCAAAAGGTTTCAACACTATTGAGAGAATTTTGCTTCAGTTACGTACAATAAAAAATATGACACTATCAAGACTTTAGATCACAACACTGGATCGCGTCTAACTTTCTAATAGATGCTAAAATAGTTATGAATAATTAAATAAAATATCATGAAAACAACTTGTTAACCTAAAAAAAAAAAATAACAAAATAAAAAAAAAATTTCACTACGTGTCAAATTTGTGATATATTTGAAATGTCATAACTTTTTTGTTTATTGGCTTACCATCACCAACTTTTTATGATAGATAGCTAATATAATTGACCGTGCTCCCTCAAAAAATTACGTTGGTATTCTGATAGGGTTTTGAGATATTTAATGCAAAAAAAAAATTTTTTTACTGTGTGTATTTTTTTTTTTTTGGGATCTTTATTTAGTTGTCTAACAATCGAACGAACCGTTTTTGCTGTGCAGCTTTTTGAATATTTTTGAACCATTTTCACATACACCCTTTTGAAAAGTTAGTCGTGACTCAACTTGAAGATTTGATATCGGAAAATGACGATTTAGATGGAACTGAAAAACTGTGCAAAGTTTCAGATATTTTTGAAATGGTCGATCAGAATCGACTTGCATGCCTCCGTGGAATCCCTCTGCTATGGATCAATGCACGAGTTCACTAATTTGACGATTGAGCGGTGCCGAATTCACTTGATGCCATGATCTCGTAAATAACACGGCACCGCTCAAACGTCAAATAGTGAACTCGTGCATCGGTCCATAACATCTGTAGAATGATAGTTGCGAGTATATTGAAATCTATTAAATGAATTTGTTCATAAGAAGCAACAACACTTTGAAGAACAGCTCATGCTGAAAAGAAGGGCGAACCGCTTGTGAAGCCTTTCAAACCATAAAACCATTTTACAGGGACAACATATATTTGAAAAAAAAATTACTTTACTATCCGTCATGCTAAATATCCATTCTTTACATCAGTAAGCAGTATCTTTCTTACATAGTGAAGCAGCTTTTAATGAATGCAATTGTTATTCTATTGCCGTGGCTGAGGATCACTGTTCTATTGTATATTTTTTTCTTTCTAGTTCCACGGTCCCCCAGTATTAAGTGTTGCCTTTTCAATTCATATTCATAAAACTTCAAATATTGCTGTTGATCGTTGATTGCTCAAGAAATCGGTATTTTTATTATATGTACCTAGTCCAACAATTAGAATATGGATATTCGAAGCTGGCTCACTAAGTCAACGGTAGGTTGTGTCCAAGAGACCCTGTACTTTTTTGAGTATATTAACTAAAATAATCCCACACATTTTTTAATGCTCTACAATTGCAAACTTGATTTACCTGAAAAAAAAAAATTAGATGATGGTAAATTCTGGGGAATGGTACATTCTGGCGAATGGTACTTTCTGGCAAATGGTTTTCTGGCATGTGGTACTTTCTGGCGAATAGTTTTCTGGCGAATGGTTTTCGGGCAAATATCGCACAATCTACACGAAGGCCTGCCAAGGTTTTATCAGGACGGATGCAGTTTCTCCATATTCCTATTCGCCGTTTCAAGTTGGTGTTCCCCTTACTTACTCAAGGAACAGTAGAGTACGCTGCCAGCCCACGACTGTTAGTCGACGTATCCAATTCGTAATCCGTGTCCTGTCCATTGTTCTGTGCTGTGACCAGTATACCATAATCAGATTTTTACTGGCATCCATCCTGATGTGCCGGTTGGCAGTCCAGAGGGCTAAGGCACTTTGAAAGCAGTACCAGGTCCCTTATTCAGGGCTACTTGCAGATATGTGGTTTTTTTTGTAGAGATTCAACATATCCCACTGCTAAACCTCCACCACATCCTAGGTAGACCATGCTTGAGCTTCTGGTCAGATAGACCAGACGCTCGGCCAGCTCCCGAATACGGCTGTATGTACGAGTTTCGCTTGGGAAAGGTAAAAATTCCAAGCTCCCACCTGGCACCCCCTCACTCTAGCTGATGTTTGAAGGACAACATGATGATGTAAAAATGGGTTCTCAAAGATGTATTGAAAGAAAAATGTAATTTTACATAATTAGGGACATGAAAACGATACCGCTATGATTCACATATCCCGAATCAGACACCATCGTATTTAAAATGTGACACAAATCTACGTCAATTGGCTCGCTTCTTTTATGTGCATCCAAAAGACGTAAAATCACATGATTTTTTCGGAGTGTGCAGGTTGCACTACCAGCTAACTACGCAACCCTTAGCTGGCGGTCTTAGTCATCGTTAGACTTGTGGAAGCAGAGCTATGTTGAACGCTCCTTCCCAATTGTTGACTCACCATTTTACAACCTATGTTTACGAATGTGTCTGCTATTATTTGGCTCCATGTGAGATTATAGACCGTCAAGCTTAATAAATCAGCAGCGAATAATCCGAAAATTTCACAGAATAATAATTTTATCGTAAATATGAGAAGGAAAATATGGGAGGTTGGGTTTTCGAACTATTTTGAATTTTGAATCGTCCGTGTCCTCCTATTGCTCATGCTATTCCATTCAGAGAAGTTGTGTTTTAGTTGTTAGAATTATCATTATGTTATAATTCGGAACTACATATCATCAAACCACTTACTTAAGCTACGAGAAATAAATACCCTGATTAGAAAAATTCAATGTAAGCTTATGTGGTTTCGAACTTTCAGCTCAGAATATGCATGTTTTTAATAAAAATCTTCAAAGGTTAAATTCATAAACAACAAAAGTGTGATGACAACTGTCTGTCAAGTTAAAAGCAATTGTCCATATGAGTTTATTCCTCCCTCCCCATCGTCACTAATTCGTGAAGTATCCCCTCCCCCCTAAAATGCTACGTCATTTATGGTTCACCCCTTCTGTGCGTTTTTTCTAAACATTTCTTGATTCATCTGGGACACTCAGAAATTCCTCGGAGATTTTGTTCAAAGACCATTTTGCCTCAAATTCCGAACAGTGGCGATTTAAAAAGTAAGAATTGAAATTTGCACAACTTTAAAATGCACCTGAATCCAAGAAAAATTGATCATTCTATGAAGAAATTCGAGTGGCTTTCTTGAAAAAAATCGCTATAAAGAGACGAGTGTTTGGAGTATGTTCAGAATTTGAGACAAAACGTTATTCCTTCAAGAAGTGGTATTAAAGGTTCCATTTATTTGTTCAGCTATCAGAATAACTCAGAGTTATCGTTGTTTAGAAAAAAAAAAAAATTCTGTTTGACAACAACCGTTTTCTGAGCATGAAACTCCATCAAAATTTATAACTGCTTCGTGAAACTCTCTCTGAGAACCTCCAAGTGCAGAACATGGATAGGCTATGGGGCATGTGATCATTCTATTTCAGGGATGATCACTTCAATGTTGAAAGACAGCCCCCAACTGCCACAGGATGCAGATTCAAGCTAAGCATTTTCCTCATAATGCTTCTGTGAGAACCTAGACTCGTCCAACGACTTCCTATAGCTACCTTGATTGAATTCCACCGCCCTAAGAAGTCACTCTCCGGTGTGGTCCCTTGTAAAGGCATGCTTGTTTCGTGTTGGTTCTCATGATCCCATCGCAGTCACTTATCGATGCAAACGATTATCGATATACGGAGGTGTCACAATTAAACTTCAAATGACCACATTTCCACAGCAATCGAAAAACCGACTTGCACACGGTGGCCATCTCATTAGTTGTTGTCGTAAATTTCGAGTCCACTGAATTCCTCTTTTGAACGATGGGAACGGCGTCACAATGTAGGTAGCCACACGGGTGATCATTTACTTACTTACTTTGCCCACCTGGTTTAAGCTTGCAGTCCGAACTGGAAAAACTATTTTTTAAGTTCTATTGTGCTACACCGTAGCATTCTTCTATCTGTGAAATGAGCTTTCTTAGGACTTTGTGCGGTGTTTTAGTAGTGCAGTTAAAAAAGGAAAATGATAGTAGTTCATAACACGTTTTTTCTATAATATCTCTGAGAAAGAGCACCGAAAATTAAATTCTTTATTTTAAAGTTCAAGCCAAGAATACTTCTTACAATTCGTGCTGCTGATTCGAGAATCGAATCACGTTCACGCTATCAAAATGTGTGTGAAAAAGATTAGTTCGGATGAGTTGGCTCTCCGTAAGGTAAATTGAGCTACCCACGATGAGCTATGTGTGAGACTTACAACGAAAAGAAAAAAATAACAAGATGTGATGTCCGCTGGTTATGCTGTGAACGTCAAGCTTAGAGGAAGGGACTGGTAACAAATGAAGTAGCTTTGAAATTTATTGCTCGAAGGTTAACTATCTAACGAGCTCAAGTACATTTCCTGCCGATTATTTCAGCGATCAACGCATCCATCGGCGGTTGGTTTCTTTTCGGGTGCAGGGTGTGATTTTTCTTACTTATCTTAAATTAATTCTCACAGGTTAAACGTTCGCGAATTTTTAGAAGAATTTTTCAATTTGATGAGACTCAAATAGATACTATGGTATCATGATAGGAATCGTAAATTTGACGGAAATTGGTTAGTGTACTTCAAATAAAACATTATGCGGTCTACTCCAAACTAAACGTTTTAGAGTTAGTAATTTTGAGCAGAATGAACAAAAATCAACAGCAGAATCAACAAAAATTCGATTCTCGTTAATGAACAGTTCGGATTCCTACATGAACATTCGTCCATTCATCAACTGTTACAAATTTGATTCGTACCAGCAAATCTGAAGGGTGTTCTACTGGTCTTGCTCTTCTAGACATAGAAAAGGCATTCGACAGTGTTTTGCATAAAGGCTTGATTGTAAAATTAAAGAACTTTAATTTTTCTACATACATTGTTAAATTAATCCAAATTTATCTGTCAAATCGTACACTTCAGGTAAATTATCAGAACTCCGACCTTAAAAGACTTCGTGTAGGGGCTAGTGTTCTTCAAGGTAGCGTTTTTAGAGCGAAATTGTACAACAATATCTCATCTTACCTGAGTTACCTCAGGGATGTCAAAAATCTTTGCGGATGATACAGACCTCTTCGTCAAAGAACGAAGCTAACGTGTCAGCTTTAGTAGATTGCAAAAAAGTTTGAATATATATTTTTTAAACTTGCAGAAATGTAAGATTTCTCCTTATGTTTGCGAAACTCAACTATTTACTAATAAACCAAAAGCTATATTTTTGCAACCTTCAAGTAGACATGTTGCCATGACGAAAGTGGTTCACGATGTATCTAGGATAGACCTGTGCGCCACCGCCGATCTAGTTTACGTCACGCCGACGCCAATTGAGGTATCGGCGGCACGCCATACATCGATCTGGTTTACGCCGCCGATTTTGGATTTTTACGCCGATAATTGTTCGATAATCTCGAAAAAAATTTAATATTTTTACAAAAAAATAACCGGGAACTATTTATTGAGGTATTTTTTTGGACGTTTCTATAGGGATTATTATAGAAATTCGTTAGAGGATATTTTGAGAATTTCGCCGTGAATTTCTTTAGGATTACTTCTATGGCTTCCATCGAGAATCTTTCCTGAGAATTATTTGGAACGCCTCCTGGGCATTCTCCAGCGATTCATCCAATATATTCTTCAAAGATTTGTGCTTCACGTTTCTAGTTTGGAGTTTGTTTTGAAACTTCTATAAATATGGCAAATTTTCAGAAATTCATACAACTAATAATTCCTATAAAAATATTTTCAGGGACTGAAGTTTTTAATGAATTTAATTAGTGATTGTTCCAAGAATTCTTGCAGATATTCTTTTAGTAATTCATGTTCAACTAGAATTTCTATAGGATTTTTTGAGAAATTTTTCGAAAGCTTCCTCCAAAATTTCCTCCAGCAATTCCTTTTGAAAAGAAATTGTTCAAGTATTCGATCAGGAGATTTTTCAAGAAATTCCATTCCACGCCACAGCTTTCTCCAAAAAATCCCAAGAACTCGGTGTATGTCCAGAAACTTTTTACAGAGTAGATGACAAACCCGAATTTAGTACTATACTATTTAATTCCACTAGAGTTTTTATCCTTTGACAGATACGCGTATTTCGACCTCAACTGTTAGGCCGTCTTTAGTGTCGTGTACTAGACTCGACTTCTAAAACACGACACTGAAAACGGCCCTACAGTTGAGGTCGAAATACGCGTATCTGTCAAAGGATACAAACACTACACACTCCGAAAAAATCATGCGATTTTACGTCTTTTGGATGCACTTAAAAGAAGCGAGCCAAATGACGTGGATTTGTGTCACAATTTTAATACGATGGTGTCTGATTCGGGAAATGTCAATCATAGCGGCATCGTTTTCATGTCCTTCATCACGTAAAATTACATTTTGCTCTCAATACATCTTTGAGAACCCATTTTTACATCATTTCATCACTTACATCATGTGTCATTCAGTCATAATGTGAATTACGTCCGGTGTGATTTTCATTATTTTTAAGTGGAATTAAATGGTATAGTACTAAATTCGGTTTTTTCATCTACTTATAGGTATTCTACTTAACAGCTCGAAGATTTATTATAATTTTTACAGAGGTTTCTTTTTTAGGATTCCTCTAAGGTTTTTCTATTATTTTTTAAAGAATTGATTCAGTAACATATCAAATGAGCGCTTTTTTGAAGGGTTACTGATAAAAAATTTCCGGAATTTTAAAAGGGTCATACTATGATTTTTTTGAAGAAAATCCTACTGAGATTCCTTCAGAAGATTTCCGAGATCTCTTCAGACATTATTCCATCAATCATTATGGTGTATAGGTTATTCCGTGATTTCTTTCAGCGGTTTTCCAGAATTTTTTTTTTAAATTTCTCCTATAACTTTTCAAGAAACTTAAATTATATTGCTGTGAGGTTTTGAAGTTTATATTTTTTTTATTATTTATTAGTATCATTCCAAACATTACATTCATTTCTTATATCTAGGTGTTCTTTGTTATTAGACAACACTATCATCCTAATTTGGTAAAACAAATTTAAGATTTTATTAACATTTTGTTAACAACATATTACATTTTATTTGCCGTAGCAGTTCAGATTTTTTACAGGTGAGTTGATTTTACCAGAGAAAAAAAAACACGTTTTTAATTTACTTAACCTAAACATATAACGCATTATTCGTGGCAATAGAAGATTGTAACGATTTTTGCCTGAAATTATTAATGATTTTATTTGACATTTGTTCCAATGTTTCAACATTGGATTTTCTATGTAATTCATTGGTACTATGCCAGGGAGGAAGCTTCAGAATCATTTTCAAAATTTTTTTGAAGTTTACATGTACATGGCGAACACGTGCCAAATGTATATATTAAAATTATAACTGCGAAAATTAACCACATGCTCCGTTGAGTATCGAACCCACGATTCCATATTCGCTAGATGGACGCTTCAACCTACAAGCTATCTAAACCTTCTTGGGATGATACCATGTGCTTTGAGGTAATCCAGTTCAGATCTCCTCCGAGTGTCGGGGTCTCTCAAGGGGCTCCGTAGCATGTAGGTTAAAGCGCCCATCTAGCGAATGGGAGTCGTGGATTCGATCCCCACTGGAGCACGTGATTTCTTTATTTATATTTATTTCTTTGCAAATATTTTAAGTGATTCTGCTAAGAGATTATCAAGGGTTTTCATTGAAATTCCTCCAGTGACTTCTACGGAGATACGGTAGAATTTTCTAGATTTTGCTATAATTTTATGTAGAAACATATCCTCAAGATAGCCTACTGGGATTTTTTATTAAAAAAAATTGGTCCTTCCAGGATTTTTCACAGGTATGTCTATTAAAAGCTCTGTAGAGATTCCTTCAAGGAGTTGTTAATATATTTGCCCAGAGATTTTTCCAGGAATTCCCTCAATTACTCTTCCATGATTTAAGGTGAAACAGCTTGGAATTTAAATTCAACAATTACCAAAACTTTGTAGACACACATCTCGCGAAAGCAGCGTCAAGCGACTGTTCAAGTTCATTTTAGTTGTGTGCATCTATATAAAGTTGAAAATAAGTATGTCACCTTTGTGCCTTTGGAATCGCGAGTAGGGGCACAAGCGAGCCATTGTGTCAGCCATGTTTGGATTTCGATATGTTTCTCATAATGAAACATATTTCAGCTTTCAAATGCTTCAGAAAACATTAGTTAAACTAAAAATGATCGAAGAGGACAAAAGTCTTTTTAAATTTTCTCCAACTGTTCCTATAAGAACTATTTTTGAAAGAGTCTTTCCTTTATACTAAAACATTTCCAAAGTTTCATTCGAGAATTGCTGCGAAGATTGCTCAAATCTTACTTTTCATGATTTTTTCGGTGATATAACTAAACATTCTATTCTAGATTAATTCATTGAAAGTTTGTTACCGTCGATTGGGGTGACAATAATTATTGGGTGAGATTCGGTCAAAACGGAAAAATATGATTTACGAAATATTTTAGCTTATAACGCTGAAATTGTAGCTTTTGTTTAATATATCAATAAACTTGAATGTTGAAGCTAGACAAAACTTACAACATTAAATTTCTCCTGTGAAAAATATCACGCATGTACTTTAACCTGTAAGATCTATAGTCTTTGAACTGTAGTCTACTAATAGAAGGTTGAAAGTCTTTCAAATACACTTGCCACGTATTTTCCGGAATCTATTTTATTTTTCCGCCAAAAATATTTTTCTTAATACGGTGTCTAAACCATTAAAAATGGGAGTGAGATTGGGTCAAGGAAAAACGACAGTGAATGATATCACAAGTCTACTTTTTTGACGTATTACGGTGCCATGTGTACCCTTTCCTCATTCAGATGTATTTATTCTTTCAAAATATAGCATCGCTGAAACTTCAAAAAAGTCTTGTTGAGGATTCAGTGCATTGAATAACACTTACTTACTTACTTATTTGGCTTTACATCAATTATCTTGATAAAGCCTCGCCAACAATATTTCGCCAATTCCCTCGGTTCATGGCCGCTTCTCTCAATCCTCGACTGTGACCCACGCTCTCCAGGTCCTGGTGTACCTGGTCAATCCACCTAGCTCGCTGCGCCCCACGCCTTCTTGTTCCGACCGGATTCGTAGCGAACACCATCTTTACAGGGTTGTTGTTCGGCATTCTTGCAACATGCTCTGCCCAGCGTATCCTTCCAGCTTTAGCTACCTTCACGATACTGGGTTCGCCGTAGAGTTGAGCGAGCTCGTGGTTCATCCTTCGCCGCCACACGCCGTTCTCCTGCACGCCGCTGAAGATCGTCCTTAGCACTCGGCGTTCGAAAACCCCAAGAGCTTGCAAGTCCTCCTCGAGCATAGTCCACGCCTCATGCCCATAGAGGACTACCGGTCTTATGCAAACCCCCCCTTCCCTGTCAGCATACGACCAAAGTTCCCACCGGGGGTTGGTTACCCGATCTTCCCCAAGGTTACTCGTACCCCGGCCAGTACCACGAGGAGGTAGGGATAGGAGTTGCTGGGCAAGAGGCTAAGGACCGCACAAAGGGGTCTATTTTATTCCTGCAGGTACGCGAGGTACCAATGGTACGCCATGCCCAGCCATTTACCGCGCCTGAATAACAATGCAACGCATTTTAACAACTTCTCAAACCAGCAACTGTCTTTTGTGCCCAACAACATCGTAAAATATTATGGAAAATGGTTTGGAAAATGGAAAATGAAATGGATTTTTTTAAATTTAATTAGTTATTAGTTTATTATATTATAGAAACATCTCAAGGAAGTACAAATGAGTTGGATCTCTGAAATACCGGGATTATGACGTCAACATCAATAAAAACGTTATTAACATCTTCCTGATATGTATTGATCGATTGTACCCCGTTTGGCATAAAGTCGTTTAGCATAAGGTCGTTTGGCATAGAGCCGTTTGGCATAAAGTCGTTTGGCATAATGACCGTTTGGCATAATGGTAGTTTGGCATAATGGTAGTTTGGCATAATGGTCATTTGGCATAATTATTGACTTAGAATGAATATTGGCATTTTCGAAGATTTTACCGAGATCAAGAGATCAACACCACTGATCCACATGGCATAAATTTTTCGTAGGTTCTCAATAAGCGTGGTGGTTTTTCAGAGATATTCCTTGCTTTGAATGTCAAAAATTGTAGTGACGTTCGAGAGCATAACTAAATAAAACTTGGGACGGATCTATTGGGAAATCTTTTCGGAATAATAATTTTCTCCAAATCCCCGAACATAGAGTATCTCTGAACTTATTGCGATATACATATTTGGAAATAGTCAATTGGCAAAGAATTCTCAGTTATTAATAAAGGGAACGCTCTTAAAACATTTCGCTGAGATCAAGCTCTGTCCCAGTTTGGACGTAACATTTGATTAAAATACTTGGTAACAGAAGGGAGAATTTATTTGCAAAACATTAAAAGCTCTTATCCAAAGATCTATTATTGCATAATACCAAAATTCCCCACATACGAGAGCTGAATATTTTTCGTTTAAAAGTTTAAAGCTCTAACGCAAAAAATCTTCTAACAGCATAACTCAAATAAACAACAGACTTTTGAAAAAAAAAAAAATATATTTGTGGCAAAACTTTTGAACGATTCAATATACATTTTAATTTTGGTAACACATCAAAACCACTGTCTATTATCGAAAGAATGGAAAATTTGTGATTGAAATAATATTTTTCCCAGCATATCTCGAAAGAAGATCATTTGTTTGCAAAAACGATATTTTGAATATTAGCGTTCAGAATCAACGAAGTTATTGTGCTATTTTTCCCCGAATGTCGTTTCTCCGAATGCTAGTTCCCTGAATGCCATTTCCCCGAATGACCCGTTTCCCCGAATGACCCGTTTCCCTGAAAAGTGGTGCAGTTTAAATAGGTGCTACAATAGTCTTCAGCGGCTGGATCGTGAACGAGAAAGAACTATAAGCAATCAAAAGAAGGAGGTATTCAATCATTCTCGGCTATACACACGTTGGCAATAATGCTGAGGACTGCAAAGCTCGAAAGAACCGCCAATTAAATAAAGAAGGGTGCATATCAGATGGCCAGTTCATTTACTATCCTGAAATGTATAAGGTTACGACAATTATGAATACCAAAAACTTTTTGGAGACGTGGCCTATTCGGGAAAGCGGGAAATTCGGGGAACTGGCGTTCGGGATAACATTCGTGGAACCGACATTGGGGGAAAAGTGGCACAAGCCATCGTAGTAACTGCAGTAATCGATTTCTCTTTTCGCTTGAGCAAATCAATGTTATCGATTGCCACTCTTTTGCCAGTTGGAAACAAAAAATATCTAAAAATTATAGCTCCAGAGAACAGCCTATGTATAAAAAAGGTGAAATTCATTTCAATTTAAAATCAACAGTTTTTACACCTATAGTTATGGTTACATCATATTTAGAAAAAAAAAAAACAGAATGTTTGAACGAAGGGTTTAATTTGTGATGTATATCAAAATCTTCAGTGCAAAAAGTTATTCCAATAGCGGAACTCTAAAGAAATTAATATTTGGAATAAGGGTAATTTCTGGATAATTTATAAAATACGATTGGCCATAACTTTCCTAATATGTTTCAGTTTACTCAAGAGCATATGATTGCTGAATAAAGTGACATTTTGTATCAATTGACTCCACAACAAACCTGTTATCTTCTGAAAGATTCAATAGGATTGTAAAATCGAATATCATCTCAAGAAATTCTTGGTTTCAGACTCATTATACCAAACGACTATTATGCCAAACGACCATCATGCCAAACGACCATTATGCCAAACGACTTTATGCCAAATGACCATTATGCCAAACGACTTTATGCCAAATGACCTACCACCGTATTGATCGTGGTATGTCACACCGAATTTTAATGATTTGCGAAATGATCACTGTTTCAGTAAACCTTCGGAAAAACTGAATAGGCTTATGGCAATGGGGATGAGACTTTGAAATCAATTTGAAGTAAAAAAAAAAACAAAAAAAAAATGTAAAATTGACGATAAATGCTGGGTTTACATATTTTTTCTCATAGCTCTTAATTTTTTTGCTATAATCGTTCTTTTAAGCAGGTTTATCATGCTTTTGAAGCATCTTAGATGACTTTTCGTCTTGTTTGCATCGTACTTCATCAATATTTTTCAGCTTTGAATGGTTTTCCAACCATATTCTCAAAAAAAAACCCCTCTATGGGGTGGAATTGGGGCATTTTTCATTCACTTGCAGGGCCGCGGTGAATAAATATTTTTCTTCAATTTTTTGTACCATCAAAGTACATAGTACATACACACCATATTTGAAGTTTACTTGAGTTAAATTGCGATAGTTGTTCAATAAATCAATCGTACTTATCCTTTGTTGACCCATTCTCACTCCCAACGACGGCATAGGCTTTTCCCGAGGATTTTTTTTTCGGAAATTTCTCCTGCATTGATGTCACGAATTGCTCTACGTTTCAATAATAATACGTTTTCGAGAGTAAATGCGATATTTCTCTCGACTTACTTATTTTCCTTGATGGAGAATCGCGAATAACTTATGAAAATGTCCTGATTCTATACCATTACCCGGAATACCATTACCCAGAATGCAATTTACCGGAATACCACTTACCGGAATGTACCATTACCCGTAAAATCCATTTACCGGAATGCACCATTACCCGGGAAGCCTAATCATCCATTTTCAACGACATTTTTGAATACATTTGTACACAATTTTATTCTCTTTCAATGATGCTCAGCACAAATTATGTCACACTAACCATGGACATTCTTGACTCCCTCGGTTTCTATAAACACTTTTTTTAAAGACATCTTCAAACAGCTATGGACCAAATATGTTTTTCTTCTTGCCGGAGTTACGAGTCAACTGGGACAAAGCTATTCTAGTAGCATTTCTACAGTTAATAGCTGAGAGCCTATGTCAATCGACCATTTTTGCATTCGTACATAGTTCGACAAGTATGTAAGTACTCTAGCTCTGAAACGTCGTCAAATTTGCCAACAAGAAATAATTTTGAACCGGCGGTATTCAATTCTACCAACCTCAGCTTGATCTTTATGAATAGCTTCATTTTATCGCAACGATACGATACCAAAATTAAATAGCACATGTCATTTATTTGTGATTTTATCAGAAAAGAATCGCCTGGTAGAGTGCAGAGCTACTTGGGCACTTCCACATGTTTTTCTTGGCCGAAATATCTGAAAATTTTCAAAAAGAGGCACTATAGTGCGACGCACATTGTGGCCAAATATAAACAAAGTAGCTTTCAAAAAACCCCACTACCGAAGTGAATCAAAAGTGCCAATAATACGATCCGGCTCCCTATAGATCGAAAAACTATGTCTTCAAATTTAGGCTATAAAACTAAACATTACAGGCAAGGATAAAAGAAAGAAAAGAATTATTTTCGTTATGTATATATGATGTCAAATATTAACGAGGTCAATATAAATTGAAAAAATCGCCTACCGATTAAGGTTGGGTGCATTGTAGTGAATGGAACATCTCACCATTTGAAAATGTTTGGATTTATGATTGTTTTGTTATTCCCTTCAAATCACAGTTTAAAATCCAATTTAAATATTGTATCAACAATTTTTTGCGGGGGAAGTGCAATTCTCATTTTAGTTTTAAGGTTCCCCCAAATCAACAAGATTTTTTAAGCGACATCGACAAAAAATCGACGCGATTTCGTTGTTGAGTCGCTGCAAGCACTCTTATATGAAACCATCTAGATCGACACGACGAAAATCGCTGCTAAATTGCGTCGCTGTGGCTTAGACACGCTCATCAAACTGTGCATGCAGCGCATGTGCATGTCGCTGTCACCGTAAAAAAATCGTCTTGATTTAGGGGAGCCTCTATGGTTTGAGGAAATCTAAAAAATCAAGACGAATTTAAGAGTGAACCTCATTAGATCTACTTTTCCTTTGAATTTGCTTGATTGTGCTATTTTTCTACGAATGTCATAACTCTGAATGTCTGTACCCCGAATCCAATGCCAGGATAATATACTAGATAGAACAGTAGGCAACCATAAGAAGAAGATATTTGGTAATTTTCGACTAAACACATTTTGCCAAAAATGCCAAGATCGGTGGAACTCGAAAGAACTGCCAATCAAATAAAGAAGGGTGAATATCAGATGACCCGAAATGGGTCATTCTAGAAAAAGGTATATACAGAGGATTTGCATTCGGTTGAATGACGTTTACAGAAACGACATTCGGTGAATTGACGCTCGGCGAATAGTAGCACAACCAATCGTGTTGAACATTCTAATCATTGCTCATTAATTAACATTTGGACACTTGGAGAACCGACGGTCGAATGTCAAAAGTAAAGATACATAATTGTAACCAAATTTAGCCCTTTCAGCCAAGACAAGCTGCAAAGATTAGTTGAAAGAACAGCTTATTTTTAAAAGAAGGGTGAATCATCTATGAAATGCAAATATATGAAGATAAGATGTATTTTGAAGGAAGAACCTCCCCTGTCCATTATCGTTCGTGATCATTTTAAATATTTCAAGTCAAAATACTGACATGAATGACCACAAAAGGGTAAAATGGACGTTAATGAAAAAGGCTAGAAATAGAGAAATAATTTTCCGGTAAATGGTCCTTCCGGGTAATGGTTTTCCGGCAAATGATTTATTCCGGTAAATGGTTTTCCGGTTAATGGTCTTCCGGTAAATTGCATTCCGGGTAATGGTTTTCCGGGTAATGTCGGAGAACCAAATGTCTTAAATTAAACTCGATATAATTCTACTTCTAGAGAAATTATCCATGTAATCATTATGGTTCAGCATAATTTCTTAATTCTTATTGTATCATGAGAACGTATTTATTTTGACAAAAAATCGGTTAAAAGTTGTTCTTGGAAAAACTTTTTTAAAAAAAATTCTCCATAATAAAACTTTGTCCCAGACATCTGTTTACTATCAAGATTCTATGGTGGAAATTCGAAAAAAAAAATTAAAAATCGGGTTTTTGTGTAATATAAAATTTGAGTGTTTTTTTTTATGAAAATAAATAAAATATTTTTCACGGTGTGTATTTTTTTTTGACTAATTCTGAATGGAATTCGTCTAAAATACATCGTACCATACAAAATCTGTCGACTCATCAGCCGTAGCACTATTGGTTTACCAAAATTGTAAGGGTAGTTTGAAACTTATAATAAACTAACTTGATTCTTATAGCTTGAAGTTAACAGCACCACAAAAAAGCGTTTGCTGATTGAAGTTGGAAAATCCAATCGCGTGCATCCTAACAATCTTCTTCAGCATATTTTCAATGATTCCATGTTCTTCCATAACTTATTAAAAGATCATTTCAAAGAATTATATCTACATTTTGTTCAGGGATTATTGGAGGAATTTGCCAAGAATTCCTCGAAAAACTTTATCTTGAATTGAACCCAGGATTCGCTCACAAGTGCCTCACATGGTGTTGAAAATATGTTTAGAATTTCCCAATAATTTCCGCAAAATTCATACATGATCAGTTACACAAGGAACCAACTAGATGACTTCTTGGTTCTAACATACACCCTCAGTGTAAAAGTGGTGGTGTTCTTCTATATTTAAGCAACAATGGCGCCTGTCATGTCAGAGTGCAGACCAATGCAATATAATAAATTTAAAATATAATGAAAAGAAGGGAGATGAATTGATCATGCATTTAAGACTGGCCCACACTAGACCGGATATACCCTTGCATCTACGCCAGTTCATGCGAGATGGTGCAAGGTTGGTAATATTGTGGTATAAAGGCTTGCTGTCTTGGTTAGCAGACTGCTTATGTATGCAAGCAAACTGCCTATGTATCAGGCGCAAGGAGAGGCGTGCTATAATGATAGAAGTATAGTATGGAAGTATAGGGAAACGGTTGTTTAGTCTGTCTCCGATTCTAGTAAATGCTATGATCGAATAGATCAACTGTAGTATTAAAGTTGGAAGATAGAAGCAAGTGAAAGAAACAACTACAAAGATCGAGGAAAATGGCGGGCCTGGGATTGAACCCATGACCTGCTGCTTATGAAGCAGAAGCGGTAGCCATTAGACCACCATCCCCGTTTTTCAAATTTCTCATATGATAAGTAATGGATCATTTACTTTAGGTATATAAGCACTTATTTATGTAAGAATTTGCTTATGCAAGAATTCGCTATGCTTCAGAAATCTATTCGAACATTTTTCAGGAATTCCAGATAGAATATTTTTATAAGTTCTAAAAAAATCTTCAACCGATATTTCAGTTGAAATAGTTTATGTTTTTTTTTGGGTATGAGGTGACTGATCGCTTTGCGATTATAGCCTCGTTAAAACAACCATTGTTTTTATTGATTGTACCGATTCAGTCAACTACCGAAAAACTTAACATTACATATACCTTGCATTTGAATTAAATGGACAAATTAATGTGATATTTTCGAAAAAGTTACACATCTTCTCGGTGACAATCGAGCTCACTAGATAGGGCACGTTATCCCTACGCCACGAGAGGACTCATGGACGCAGAAGTTAATCTGAATTCGATTTCAGCTAAATAATCATGTGGTCCTCTTCCGCAAAGCGCACCTCTTCGGAAGAACTAGATGCCCATCCAAACACTACGCTTTCTAATTATATCCAATGCCTAGACCAAGAGTGCATTATTTATTAGGTATTGAAATACCACACACCACTCGCCAACGACGTGCTGGCTGAGAATTCTATAGTGCGGGCTTTCAATGGGTCGCGACGTTCTCAAAAGACCGGCTACGGAACATGAGTCCGTTGCTCGATAAATACTTGTGTCACTATCTAATTCTTCCGAAGAGGTGCGCTTTGTGAAAGAGGACCACGTGATTATTTAGCTGTTTTGTTTGACTAACATTCCTTCCCTTCCTAAGCGATTGTAAGGATTTTACCAGCTGTGGAATGTGATGCTTGTTTTGTTTATTTATATTATATAGAAAAAAGCATTAATCTCAAACGTTATTTTTTTGTTACAAAAACTTCTATTGCCGATAATTTCGAGGACAGTAAAACTCTAAAGAACTGCCAATCGAATCAAGAAGGGCGCATATTAGATAAACGGTTCATTCACCACTATGAAATGCTTAAAGTTATGGCAATTATGAGTGATTTACTCAGTGTAGTATTAAAAAAAAAAATGTTTAAAAGATTCAAGTTTTGCAGGTATGCTGAAAGGATGTTTTATTTTCACCTTGCTTTGCAATAATTTCCTGTATACATATTCATCAGACATCTCTTCTAGATATAAAACAATCAATCATTCATATGATTTTATATCACTTTTCAGATGCGAATAAAATTGATGCATAAATTAAGAAAATTAATCCTTCAGAACAATAAGTTTGCAACGAAAGACATTACATGCATTGTTTTCAATTTTCGGAAGTGCACTCCAAGCATATAAATTTCCATTGTTACAATCCTAAGATATGACTTCTAATTCCGTTCCGAAAGCCGAAGACTTGTCATTCAACAGGGTCTCCCCATAGAGTGCGAGCACCCACGCATTACAACATCTTAGCTGCATCACATTGTGACTTTGTGCATCCAGGAAGATTGCATTTCCTTCGAATCATACCTTACCGGTCGTCATCTCATCGTCGTAGCCTTTGGATGCAGGAATGGATTTGTGAATTTACTTACGACACACGTTACCAGCTGAAGAGAAGTTTTCCTTTTCACATCCATGGCGTGCAAACCATCGCTGGAATGAGGGAGCCACACAGAGGTCCAGATTTTTCAGCAAGCTGGTATGAAACCAAGTTTCAAACATAATTTATGTTGAAAATTGAAGTCAAGCATTCATTTACAACATCGGATAGTTTAGATTGAATATCACTATTGTTTTTTTTTAACATACGAGAATCTTGAAACAAAAATATTTTTCATCATGATTGGACGCTAAATGTCGAAAACCCTCATTTTTTGCTTTAAAACTCGTCCATTTCATCTTCACCAGAACCCGTGTTAATTTGGGTTTCAATATATTTTTCCTGGTTGATATTTTTTGACCAAGACTCCGCTGAATGTATATTTATTTTAAAGTGATGTAAACCTTATTAAATTAACAGTTTTTTTTTACAGGCATATACATTATTAAATAGCTTCTTTATACCATAAGAATCGCTCCCAGCGGACATATTTTGCTCAAACGTGCATTTGATACTGAAGAATCGATTGATTAGAGAAAGATCCTCTTGTCATAGCAACAGATTTTTGAAAATAAAAATTGAGGGCCTCAAATCTTATGAAAAACAGCAATTTTGTTAAAATTTTGTTCTATGACAACCAAGGTATGTGCCCTAAGTAGAATCTTCAGCCTTTTATCATGTTCCAAAACACTTTCATAGCCAAAAATTGTAACATTATATTGCTATTGATAATTGAGATAATTGAGAAAGCGGAATGCTATAATTTTTCAAATCTGGACCACTGTGAGCCGTCCGTCCGTCAACCATGCCAAGGAATGATATAATCCTGTTGGTTTTCCGATTCCGATTAGTTTGCATAAGTTTCGTGCAAGGAGTTGTAGACAATTGAATAGATAATGGTTTCGTAACAGTTGCGCAAATGTGCGCCTTTCTTGGGGAAAATGTGCAGGAGACGGACCACTTATGAGAATCGGACTTATTGTCTTGAGAAGTGCATGCTTGAAGGATTTATGCATGGGTTAGTGTGTGGAATAATCTCGTCTCGATGGGCACTGAACTATAGCAAATTCTGACTTCCTTCTGGGGGAGACTTCTGCCTGATCTGTTTGTTTCCATCGGTGAAACATTTGAGTGATATATGTTATTTCTTTAGACACAAGATTATTCAAGGATTTATTTTACTAATTTTGTTGATTCGAGTTTCGTCATTTGCATAAAATGATAAAATTAGAATTGTTATAAAAGATTATCCTTTTGCTTAGTAAATTATTGATTGATAAATTTTTGAACATTCAAAGGTAGCAAAAATATTCAGGCTACAGAAAAAGTTACTTCCTCTTCAGCCTGACCATGCTCGGGGTTGCAAATT
This sequence comes from Aedes aegypti, assembly GCF_002204515.2. NCBI lineage: Eukaryota > Metazoa > Arthropoda > Insecta > Diptera > Culicidae > Aedes > Aedes aegypti. The sequence goes on from NC_035108.1 coordinate 206,691,932, forward strand.
TGAATCCCGCTAGTCGAGGGTCATTTCCTTAAGGAATATTTTCGGACTTCTCAGAGTATGAAGTATCTTCATGTTTGCCACACGATATACCGTGAAGTCACCAGTCACTTTGCGGCCTCCATTCACCGTGCATATATACAAATTACTGCAAAATACCCATACAATTTTCACAATTAATTATTTTGTTGGAAAAATAAGATTAAACTGATGAAATGAAGTAGTTCTTGTCACAATGCATTTTAAAAACTTAGTTTATGAATTCAAAATCATGTGAATTTTGTTTAATAATGATTTTTTTTAACATTCTTAGTAAAATCGCCAAAAATTTACATTTTTCATTTTAACGTGAGAGTAAGTAATACATTTTTCATAATTTCAACAAGTTTTTGCTGTAGGTCTTCTAGTAAAATGCATTTCATCGTATGAGCCTTGAGATTTTATTCAAATTATATTTTTTTTATTGTTTTTCAGTCGAAACAGATATGTACGGTGAATAGACCCTTTTTAAAATGTACGGTTCTTGTTACCGTGCATTAGCGCAAAAGCCATAAAATTATTGGGATATATTGGATTTATTGTTATGTCATGATTTAACTACAGTCAACTCTCACTTACTCGATATTCTGTATCGCGATATTTCCCCTAACTCGATGGAATGCGCGGTACCTTCAATCTAGCATGCTTTGATACCTCTGTAAGACGATACCTCACTAACTCGATGCTACCTAACTCAATGCTATCTGTTTTAGTTTCCCATATGAGTTTACCTCTCTAACTCGATATTTCCATTAAAAGTTCTAAAAGTCTATTTGGAGTAATTTATGGTTGGAGAAACACCTTTTTCAAGGCTAAATATACGCCGAAATGTCGGAGAAGTAGAAGCAAAAGCTTTTAGCTGCCTCCAAACTGATAGAGCTGATAAAACTTCAGAAAAAAAGCCATCACAGTCGAAAGCGTTTATCAAACTAATCTACATATTTTAAACTCTTTCACTAAAAACTCCAAATATAATTACAATTGCAGTTGTTATCAAGACTTATTTTTATTGCTAAGATGATTACAATCATCTCTACGAAATAACAGTTGAAACTTCTTCCTCCTATTATCAAATATCAAATTTCTAATTCCTCTCAATATCCAAGAACATTTAGATCATTTAAATTTATACTACCCGTTATAAATACGGACTCACTAAAATATGTATTGCAACACCTAGTTGAATATTGAATCATCCCCCAAAAAGTTTAGCATCACCTCAAAATAGGTAACTTTGCATTGCTATATTTTCGAGACCCTTATGATATGCGAAGAACCGACCTTCAGCAAAGTTGTTTACCGGATCAATGACATCCGGAAGGCAAACAGTTTGGTTCGGCGCTAGTGAGCATGTAAAATTGAGCATTTTAAGCATGTTCTGTCTTGTGATCTACATGAGATATAAAGCTCGAGTTTTCGGCAAAGTTGTTCAGAAGGTCAAGGACATTCGGAAGACAGACAGTCCGCAATTTTTCAGCTAGATAGTACTAGTGAGCATGTACAATTGAGCGTACTAAAGTAGTTTTCTCTTGTAATCCACAAGAGATAGAAAGCTCGAGTCTTCGGGAAAGTTGTTCAGGATCTTGAGATATAACGGTTTTCATGAACCGGTAGTTGCCTTCTTGTTTTCTAGGACGCCATCTTGGATTCCAAAATGTTCAATTGAAAGCAACTTTCAACCTGAACAAACTTGTCGAATAAATCGTCCTTCTAAACGATCAGGATCTTGAGATACCATCATATATTTGTAGAGTTTGTGCATAGTTTGTATGCTCACTAACGCCACCTAGCGGTTGAATTCCTAAAAATAAAGTAAACTCTCCCTAACTCGATATTGAAGGGACCATCGAGTTAGGGAGGTATCGAGTTAACCAGTGCAACTGCAATTTAAGGGACCATCGAGTTAGCCATGAAAACCAACTTTTGCTATGGTTCTCTAACTCGATATCGAGATACGGAATATTGAGTAAGGGAGAGTTAACTGTAGGTTCACGACTACCCCGTTGAACTAGGTAACAACTTTGCTGAAGACACCGTTCTTCCATCTCAAGCGGTGGTCCGCGGACCCCTATGAGGAATCTGTTCCTAATATATTAGGTGCTGTCCACATATTACATAACTCTCTAGGGGGAGAGGGGAAAAAGCGTTACGGGCGAGGGTTATAAATTTAGAATTTTGGCATTATGTAATAAATGAATGCTGTCTTATCACCCAGTTGCAAATTTTTCGTTTTTCAAATATTTTTAGGCCGTAACCTTTATTGTTTCTTTTAATTGTGATAATACTGAGAAATTACCTTCATTGTCATTCTTGGCAGATTTTGCCAGCTTTCTGGCAAGATCCTACAAAAATTTCTCAGAACTTTGTTGGTTATTGGAAGTAGTGAACAAAGCAAGTTTTTAACTGCCCATAACTGCATATTTGTAACATTCGACAAAAGTAGGCATTGAGTAAATGGAACATTAAGTGTGCATTTTATGGCAGTATGGGAGGAAACTATAATTTCTAAAAATTACCAGGAACTCAAAAGTGCTTATTAGAGGTTGATATTTTGTACAACTGATATCGCATACCAGGTGAATAGTCAGAAAATAATTCTGATAGAAATTTCATTGCTAGGACATAACGAGGCTCATTTATAATCTCAGTGTGACTGTTATGCGGTTATAATTACCAATGTGACAAAACAACTTAGTATTTTTTCCGAATTCTCTAGAACAATCTCACAGATTTCAGTATGTTGATCGAAAGTATTTATCATTTGATGACTCTCCATGGTATTAACTCCAATTTGTCAAAAATGTCGAATGTGACTGTTATGCAGTTATGGGCAGTTAACAGCTTTTACAAAAACCAAATTTTCCGCGCAAATAACAACTTTGTCATATTTAAACTTTAATAAAACAAAAAAATGAATTGTGTTTGATCCTTCGACCTTGACGCTTGCTCTTGCGGGGGCCGGCGATGAGGGCAGGATCAAACATGTCGCGCGTCGATCGAGTAAAGTGAAAAAGTGCCGCTTTCGATTAGTTCTTTTTGATCTTCCGACGTTGACGCTTGCTCCTGGGCAGTGCGTCAAGAAAGCCCGAGCAGTCGTCAGTTGTTTTCCCTCACGGGTTGCACGCCTATTTTCTCTGAGTGCTTTTATATAGCCTATTAAACGAGTGAAGTTCAAAGAGGATTGTTGCTGCTCAAGGATGACGGATCAATTGGTGAGCTCGTTTTATGCTACTGTTTCTAATCTATAAAATATGTATGATTGCACCCTTAATCGTTACAACGGTGAGACGTAAATATGATTTTTCAAAAAAAATATGAATGGTTCGTCACTGTGAGTGTCGACATAAACTCTGATTCATAAATTATTCATGTCTAATTTTTTTTTTTATTCAAAACACTTTCTTCATTTTACCTTTATTTTTGTAATTAAAAAAAAACTTTGAATGGTTCGACACTTCTAGTGTAGACTTCCAAAAGGTTCACTTTATTCAACAAACTTTGAAACGTTCGTCACATCAAGTGTCGGCATATTTTTTCTCTACATAGATGTTGTTCATATCAAATGAAAATATTATATTTACATATAAGCATGTTTATATCTCACAAATAATTATTTATCATGGTCTAATCGCTTATCAAAGTGAGTCCTGTGACCCAACGATCCTTCCCATTAACAAACATCCCTCCCAGTAACCTTTGTGGAGATGTATAAATAGAGGCACTGAATTATGCACACTGAAGAAGATTATGGCCAATCCCAGCCGAACTTCTAGTTGATTCTTTGTGCATTTTCACTGACTTCGGTCAATCACGGAATAGCAACCATTGATATGTGTAGTCAGTCTAAGCTAAGTTAAGCTAAGTTTAAACTTTAATAAAACAAAAAAAAAATGGTTCAAATTTCAACCTTGACAGTTTTGATCATGTCTGACGTTCACTTAGTTTACATACACGCCACAGGGGCTAAAGTTTTTAACACTGGGGTTGTTCCTATCTGACATTTCAGAAGAGATAGGGAAAACAAAATATACACGAAATTTAAGTAGCAACCAAGGAGTTTGACAAAATCTCATAAATCAAGAGTTTTTGGCCTAAACTTAAGCGTTTGGTACTAAAGTTGGGACAGGGCTTTAGGACTCTATTGACTCCTGGGAATTTTGCTGAGAAGCTAGTGGGATTTGGAAGTTGAAGAATGTTTATTATTCTTTGCACTTTTGTTTCACGTCGGCAGGATATTTGGGCTAAAATGCGTTGTTTTGAGGAAAAGTTTTAATTTTAATCTCATAGTGAATCGTTGTTGTCTCAAGTTTCGGATGGAGAAAAAACCACAATGTTAAAGTGAAAGATGAAGGTTCCCAAGGGGTTTATCCTACTTGCCCTGCATTTTTTTTTTGTTGGATTTTGTCAACATTGTTTATGGAGGTTCCTTGTCATACTTTTGAAAAGATGCTAATAGTCAGAAATCTACATTTCTGGCTTAATTATCAGTAAACTCCTCCAAAGGTTTATAGCAGATTTCTTGCATTTGATTTCACGAAAATTCACCTTTAAGGGTCCACGAGAGGTTTATTAAGCTTCAAAGGGAATCGCAGTACCGAAAAGGTTGAGAGCCACTGTTTTATCTAGTGAAAATCACAAGAATATTTAACATTGAAGTAAAACTAGTTTCAACAACTACTTGGCACCTCCATCAAGCAGGCGGTGATGCGGAAGACGACTTTGCCACCCACTTTCCTACATAAAATGCACTATGATACCAGATTAAAAATGGTAAATCGTGCGTATAAAATTTTCGGAGCTTACAAATTCTATAACTCGTTTATTTGAAGAGCTACGAGAAAGTTGTGTTCTAACGAAATGTTCACTGTTTCATGCCCTAAATTATCAGTTAGGGAGATAATTTTTAGTACGCCCTTAAAGTACCTTTTTCTATTTATTTTTGAAAGCGTTCGTTTCCCCGTACTGAATAAATAATTTTCCCGAACCAAACATCAAGTCGCTTGCCGAGTAGCTAAACGATTTTTTTAGAATTTTAAAATTTTGCAGGGTATTGTTCGGGCCCATTCGCTACCATTTGTGACTATGTGGCTTTAAGATTCCGAAAGTTTGTCAAAATCGATACAGCCTATTGCCCATGAGGGTTGCCTTCTGTTTCCAGAAATCTTCCGACTAGAACGGCATTTTCCGTAATTGCAAAAAAAATGTTGCATGCAACAACAACGCGTTGCAAAACTAGATTTATTCAGCACTCGTCGTATTTATTAAATGTTAATCTCGCGCCGAAAAAAAAAAATCATTTTGCAACTTGTTGCATAAATAACTATTTCGATGTTCTAGTAAAATAAATTAAAGTATACTAAAATCTTTCTATTTCAACCCATAATTTTAAATTGTCTTTTTTTAGCTGATTGATGTAAACATACATGTCTTTGTGTTATTTATTTAATCGGATCACATCAACAGAAAAAAACCGATCCCAATGATGTATAACTCATTCTAGCTTAACAACTATTACCAGTTACAAACTTAAACAGAATCTATGACAAAAATACAAATATAATTTCATTATTTGCCAAGAAATGAAAAAGAAACAGTTTTAAACTTTCTCCGGATCGTTTGTCGGAAAACGTGGAAAACGTTTATAAAAAATGCTTTTCGTAATTTTTGAATTAAAATAAATTTTGAATGCACTCAAAAATTTTATTTTCTGGCCAAACATGTTCACCAGTCTTCTATATTAAAATTCGTAGCGACAAAACAAGATGTCATCTCATATATAGAAAGATATCTTTATATGAGAGGTTTGCAGCCCGAGGCTGGCTCATCTCTTTTGTCATCTCGTAAAATTTTGATGTTTTGGCAAATCGTATAAACATATGGGATTTGATCACCTTAAATATTGTTACATTGTTTAATTTGTACCACAAATCCTTACCAAATACCACTACAAATTATTTTTTGTTAAATATTTTGTTTATACTATCTTTTTGAATCAATTCTGAATAGATATTGATTTTAAATAGTGTCCAATTCCATCGCCGCAAAAATTTTGAAAATCTCTTTGAAAACGAAAGAGATACCGTGTGGGACCGAAATACGTACACATAAGAATTAAGCCAAATAAAAACCTCTGTTAAAAATATTTGGGTTTATAAAAGGCAATCGATCACTCTTTTTATATGACTTTAACATCTTTTAAGACATAATTAATCCCAACATAAGCCTGAAGTTGAGTAGAAACTTAAAAAAAACAGGAATTAAAATCACTTGCCTTGGATCGACATCCGTACACTCTAATAAGATTGAATCAAAATCCGTACAGCTGCCCAAAATTCAAAATTCAATTTCGTCTTAATCATTTTTATTCCAAGTGAGTATCAAACTTCAAAATAATGCTTCCAGCAGTATATTCAGAACCATTAGACGCACTGACCACTCTGTAGTAGGTTCCAGGTGCCCTGAGGTAAGTGGCCAATTAGGAATTTAGGAACATATTTGGAACCATATCAATGTGGGCATCAAACTTCAAGATTTTTGAAGATGATATTTTCGGAAGCATTTCCAGAACCACCGACTGCCATGACCACTCTATAGTAGATTCCAGGGGCCCCTAGAGAAGTGACCAATTCAGAACATGGTCACATGTCCCAGGACACTTGTAACCTGCTATATAGTGATCTAGTTGTTTTATCCGAACAGTATTATTTTCCCCGACTTCCTCAACACTCATATTGTTTAAATCCAAAGTTTGAAGCAGATTCATTGGAGTTTGAATTTGATACAGCTCCTTGAGTGGACCGTGGACATGATTTTTCAAGAAAATTCATATTTGCTATCCATTTTTCACAAGTTATATATGAATTTAAATATAGCTCAAGCCGCAATGGTATCTTCAGAGAAGTTGTTTTTATGTACATAAAGCACACTTGAGTTGAATAAAAATTTTCATTACATTCATATAAAGTGAATTAAAGTTAAAATTGTTCAAAAAACATATATTTTTTTATAACAATACCCTAAGACATTAGTAGCTTGCGAATGCCCGCGATGAGAATAGGCTCATTCGAAAGCTAAAAACAAGAGCTTTCAAGTAGGGTACAAATTGTTTTGCGAAAACTTTCAACGATAGACCACTTTCAACGCGTTTGAAGGTGTACGGAGTGCAATTGGAATTGAATAATAATAATCCTGTGATACACTAGTACGTGCATTGCAATCGCAGTAGCCATGAATTGCATCCCGAGAAGGAACGAAAAACTCGCTCCAATCTTCCTCTTTTTCTTCTTCCTCTTCTTTCTGGCGTTACGTCCCAACTGGGACAAAGCCTGCTTCTAAGCAGGCAGGTGTTCTTATTAGCACTTCCGCAGTTATTAACTGAGGATTTTCTTTGCTGATTGACCATTTTTGCATCTGTATATCGTTTGGCAGGTACGATGATACTTTATGGTTTGGCAAGTCGAGAAAATTTACTTTACCAAAAGACTGGTGGGATTTGAACCCACGATTCTCAGATTAGTCTAGCTGAATAGCTGCGCGTTTATCGCTAGGACTCTCTGGGCCGCTATGTATACAATATTTTGGTGTTATACCTTAATTAAATAGTGTACACACCCTTATTTGATATTATTAGGATATTAAGCTACCTTGAATTTAAATTTGAGCTGTCATTAAATAAAATTACACAATCTATCTCGGCTTATTAAGATTCGTTCAAAACTATTTCCTTCGACATGCAGCCTCCAGATAAAATGAAACAAATTGGAAAAAACATTCCCTACGCTGTTAAAACAAGTATGACTGAAGCTATAGACATGACAATCATGCTGAAACTGATTAAATGAATTATACTTGCATAAAGGCAGGGTTAGATCAGAGATATTTATGGAGAAATGTGCATGAAATTTTCACATTTTATTTTCAGACATCACATGAATTTCAATATATATTTTTGTGTGGTTTTCCCAATCACGAGTTCATTGTAGTGTTTTTTTTTACTTATTTGAAAAATTGGCGCATTAAATAAATAAGGTTTAATTTCCACACTGACCAGATGAACATATTTACTTATGATGGTTTTTGTGCAGAGCTTCCATATCTTTGGATGAACAGTTTATATTTTTTTTTGTCAAAAATTGCACTTTAGTCCAGTCGTTTTTACTATTGGAGTTGTGCATGGAAAAATAACTCAAAAATATATGTTAAAATTCAAGTAAAGCCTAGCATGCTGTGAAAATTTCATTTCAATCCGTCAATAAATAACTGCGAACCAGCCTGCCCAAGTTGATCATTTTGTATGGAATATTGAAAAAAGTTGAAAATGTATTGTCCAAACCTGAATATTCTAATTATCAATCCAATACAAGAAAAAATAAAAAAATAAAGTCCATAATAGTTCAATATGGCATAAAATATGTCAAATATATGATTTCAGCTATTTTAAAGAGAGTTTGAGGTTTATGCCGATATTTGTTCTAGATCGAACCACTGTGCGCTGGTTCTGAAAATACCTGCCTTTACCTTCAAAAACCTTGAAGTTTTACACTTATATTGATATGGTTCCAGACATACTCCTAATGGGCCACTTCCATCAGGGCACCTGGAACCAACTATATAGTGGTCCGTGCATCTTATGGTGCTGCCGAAAGCATAATTTTGAAGTTTGATGCCCATTTGGATCCGCATAATATTCACATGATTGGAAATACAAACATGACTGACCATATTTTCCAGAACCAGTTTTACGGAAATGGTCATGATCTCGGAATATTCGGAACATCTCCGATATCCGAAGGCCAATTTGCATGGCCAAGCAAGTTTCTGAAATTAGCCGTCGATTGATTCTGGATGCATAAAATTTCATCATTTTTTTTTCGATGAACTGATAAAAAATCGTATTTCACCAGATCGCCATCATATATATGTTACAGATGAGCATGGTCGAAGAGCACCATTTGAAACTATTGAATCTCTTCATCAGGGGTATTGAGTTGGGGCCATTCTTAGTCGAGTGGTCAGAGTGCGCGGCTACAAAGCAAAGCCATGCTGAAGATGTCTGGGTTCAATTCCCGGTTGGTCCAGGATCTTTTCGTAAAGAAAATTTTCTTGTCTTTCCTGGGCATAGAGTATCATCGTACCTGTTATACGATATATGAATGCGAAAAAGGCAACTTAGGCAAAGAAAGCTCTCAGTTAATAACTGTGGAAGTGCTCATAAGAACACTAAGCTGAGAAGCAGGCTCTGTCCCAGTGAGGACGTAATGTCAAGAAGAAGAAAAGATCAGGGGTATTAAGACTGCAGACAAATATTGAAATTCAAGCACCTATAATCTCATTCACTGAAAAGCGATGACATTGTCTGCCCAAACAGCCATCAAAATATTTACCATCAATCAAGCTACCACCTTTGACATAATAAGCAAATCGAAACAGATCGTGTTACGCGATATACCGTACGTCCACATTCCCTGCTGTTAACGTGAGGTGCACCGAAGATACCCAGCAATGGATTAACCACTGAAGAAATTATTATTATTGTAATTTTATTAATTTATTCATATGGAAATCTTAATTAAAAAACAATTAGAATAAATATTTAAATTCGCTGTGATCTCTTCTCTCGCGCGAAGTGTGTCTCACTCATTGTCGAGTTGGCGGTCGGTTTGCTGCTTCAGCCGGCGGTGAGTGGAAAATATCTTGTTTGAAGCGCGATTACCGGACTACCACCTATTGGAAGAGTACGTACTAGCGATACACGGTGTGTTCAAAATCGTTATGATGTTGCCGATGTTTTTTTTTCATTATTGATTGCTTTTTCACACAATACGGAAGAGACTGGAATAAATCGGAAGTCTTTCTGTTTAGAAACAGAAAAGTTATACCTAGGGAAACTGGGCACTTTTGCAATATAATTATGCGGGTCTTCCCATTATAATCCGGGGAACCTCGTTTTTCAGTTTCCATAGATTTATCTTTTTTGTTCATTAACGAAAAGACTTCCGGTTTGCTACAGTCTCCTCTACATTGATAGCAGAATTTTCAAATCAATAGTGAAAGATATTCATCGACTACAGCGTCATTTATGGTTGAAAATGTAATTGGAATGAAATATAATTCATGGAAATTTGAATCTCGCGTAGCTCCCCTTTAATATTGTCGGATTTAGTTCAAATTTTCGGGGAGATTTTTGTAGTTTTATCAGTATTGGCCATCCTTATATAACATCTTTTGAGTGCTGAATGTGAACCTGATAGATCTTTGTCATTTCCCTCCATGAAACATTTTCTAGCTCACGGATAGGGTATTAGGATACTATTTCTTTCGAGTGATTGGTGATTTGATCGGCATTTTTCGTTATCAACGGTTGAAGACACACCGTGGTTCCAGTCCATGCTTCAATCGGCAATAGAGTTGAGGGAGCGATGGGTCACGGATATGGCGGGTATCTGCCTCCCCATTTGATCCCGACGAGTGGATGAAAGCACCACCGCCGCCCTCCACATCCATCCAGTCACAGTTCGAGGAAACACGTTTCGGCTTGTTGATGTTTGTTTAATAATATCGTTAAAATTGTTATGATTTCAAGCAACGTCTAATTTTATGATAATCACATGGCACTTTTGCTTTTTTTGCACTCGCACTCGTTTTACACGAATAATCGAGTTAGGTACACACCGTAGCCTTTGAACTATGTTGGCTCGTGAATGCATGTGTTAAGTCAAGTTAAGGCATTGCGCGAAAGGGCGGTGCATTTTCAACCGGATCAGCCGGTTGTAAGTTTTTTTTTTCTTCTCCGTTTCTTGGCGTCTCGACTTGATACAGTTATTTTATATGCGAAAATTATGCGCTACATCGCGAAAGAGGTGTTTTATCGACGGCATAGGAGAGTGTAAGACGCACGCAGCGCAGTTTCTTGTCGCAGAGAAACATGATGTACGCAATCGGATGAGGGAATTAGCGAAGTTCTTAAACATCATATGGGTGTCGATTATGGAAATTACTTCTCAGGAATCTATGTATACTTTTCACACTATGGTTTACCTTTAGACAATTATGCCGATAAAAATATTGTGCATTTCTTACATTACTCTTCTTGGAATGCAGTCAGTTCCCATATGTGAAAAAGCGCAAATAAAAGTGCGAGTTTGTATCGAATCATGCTGGCGTCCTGTGGGTACATTTGGATTATGAATGAGTTCGCCGAAGAAGTTTACTCGATTCGATACTTTGATTAGTGATTAGCAATTAGCAATCGCGATATTTGATTATTGTTTCTACACTTTTAGAACTACTGTGATTGTTCAATGCTATATAAAAGGTTCTGTCCCTCGATTGGTCCTAAAGAAAATGACCAACAGACAGTTGATTGAAATTTATTTAAACTCAACACTTGAATGCAACCAAATCTTGGTCCTGGGGGAGTTTGAAGAAGAATACGCAGTGAAAACTAAATTGTACCCCCCCTTATGAATACCTTCCTTGATGGCTACACCGTAGCTTCACGCCATTGCCGGGCGTATTGTAGAGCTCCATCTTCGTCGGTCTTGGGCGAAACTTCTTCACTTGAACTGAGCGTTTAGGGTCGCCAGGTCCTCTTCCACTGCGTACAGTCAGCGTATTCCTCTACAGATAAACAGATGGTGAGTCTGCAAGTTATACTCCTGGAAATCATCTAGAATCATTTGGAAGCTAAACATCTGGTCCTATGTTGAACGGCCCTCACGAAAACCAGCTTGGTATTTGCCGACGAAGGACTTCTTGAGCGATCTCAGTCTGGATGCGCGGCAGTATTTTGTACGCCGAATCCAGCAGGGTAATTCCTCTGTAATTGGCACACTCCAGTCTGTGCTCTTTCTTGTAGATTGGGCGGATGAGGCCATTCAACCAGCCGATGAACAATTCTTCGTCCTCCCATTCCTTCAGAAGTGCTCGGTGGATCGACTGATAAAGCTGCTCATTTCCGTGCTTGAGAAGCTCGACCGGGATCTCGTCCTTCCCAGCAGCCTTACAGTTGTTCAGCTCGCTGATAGCCTTTTTAACCTCCCCTATGGTTGGTGGGTCCACAACTTGATCGTCATCATCAATATTCATCCTGTTCCTCGCTACATTTCCATTTTCACCGTTCAACAATCGCTGAAAGTGCTCCTTCCACCTGGCAGCCACCGCCGTTTTATCGGTCAGCAAATACCCTTCTCGATCATTGCACATGGCGGGCACTGGTACGGTATTGTGCCACGCACCATTGACCGTTGCATAGAATCTTCGCATATCATTCCAGTCATACTTTCTTGAGCTTCAGCTACCATCTTCTTCGTGCTGCCTTTTCTTTCTGCGGTGGATTTGCTTTTCTTCGGCTCTCGCTGCCCTGTATCGCTCTCTGTTCTGTCGGGAACCGGCCAAAAGCATACGGCTTCTGGCGACATTCTTCATGTCTGTCACTCTCTGGCACTCTTCATCGAACCAGTCGTTTCGTCTCCGTCGATGACCAGTGCCAATCACTTCTCGCGCCGTTGTTGTCACAGCTTTGTGGATAGGGACCCACAGGCTGTCGACATCTCCAGCAACGTTGATTCTTCCCAACTGCTCGTCTTGCTGCTGGAGGTACTGTGCAGCTACCCCATCAGTCGACAAGCGTTGTATATTGAAGCGCAGCTTTCTGATTGTTCTGGAACTCGTGACGCTGGATAACCGCGCCCGAATTTAAGCAACAACGAGATAATGATCCGAGTCGATATTAGAGCCTCGGATGGTCCTGGGGCCTTCCTTAGCCGAGTGGTTAGAGTCCGCGGCTACAAAGCAAAGCCATGCTGGAGGTGTCTGGGTTCGATTCCCGGTCGGTCCAGGATCTTTTCGTAATGGAAATTTCCTTGGCTTCCCTGGGCATAGAGTATCATCGTACCTGCCACACGATATACGATTGCGAAAATGGCAACTTTGGCAAAGAAAGCTCTCAGTTAATAACTGTGGGAATGCTCATTGAACACTAAGCTGAGAAGCAGGCTCTGTCCCAGTGAGGACGTAATGCCAGAAAGAAGAAGAAGAAGATGGTCCTGTCATCCACGGCATCTGAGAAATGTCACCCATCAACCAGTATGTGGTCTATTTGAGAGCAGGCGTCGCCTCTCGGGTGTCGCCAGGTGTGTTTGTGAATATTCTTTCGTGCGAAGTAGGTACTGCTGATTACCATCCCTCTAGCAGCAGCGAAGGTTACTAGCCGCAGGCCATTATCATTGGTAACAGAATGGAGGCTTTCTGTTAAAATGGCGGGTTGGAAGAAATCTTCTTTCCAGATCTGCACATTTGCGTCGCCGATGACTATCTTGACATCCCTAATGAATAAAACGCGCTTAATTTAACTACTTGTAGCACCTACTCAAAAACAAAATCCTTGAGTTTACTACACTTTTGGTAGGAATAAAATATCTTTGAAACATATAATAGTATACGTATTATGACATGTTCCAAAGAACTTGAGCGTTTACTAAATTCGTATGAACGCATTTCACTCCAACTCAAACAGATGTTGGCAGCACCCTCTCAGATTGAAATGAAACTTTATAACTAAGCCACTTTGCATACCTAGTTTTTTCTTTTAAAATAAGCTGGACTATCATTTGAAGAGGGCCAAACTTTTTTACCCATTTTTTTTTTCGAGATAATGCAATCGAAAAATGACTTCAATACTCGACGGTGGACTTAGTTTACTCGGACGGGAAGTTATCCGATGAATGAATATTTATCGAACCGATGTTGTCGCCACTCATTTGTTTTTGTGCAGATACCAGGCTTTGGGAAATTTTACTATCATTGACACACGAGCCATAATTTCGACCCATTTATTCGCCTGCTTTCATACAACACGCATGACATTTATCGTTCGAAGAAGATAACGAGCCATGAACGAAAACAAGACAGACACACACCACCCAATGTTTGGCGCCGATCATTGTGTTAAAGATGGTCAGGTTTCACATTTTTCAAACCCGAACCCGACCAGTACCCGACTTATTTTATTTCTTCAAATCCGGACCCGACCCGAACCCGATTCAATAATGGAAAAGCAAACCCGGACCCGATCCGAATCCGAAAAATTTTCGGGGTTCCAACCCGAACCCGGCCCAAACCCGAAAATTTGTTGTAAGAAAAAACCCGAGTTCAAAAAGATGATAAATTTATCGTTTCTGATGCATAGGGTAACTTTCGTGTTGTTACTCTGTTCACAATTCTCACTAAACCCGACTAAACCCTACTTTTTTCAAACCCGAACCTGACCCGTACCCGATAATTCTGTAACCTCCACACCCGACCCGAACCCGAACCCGAAAAATATTAAATTTTCAAACCCGACCCGATTCGGATCCGGTTTCGGGTTTGAAAACCCGAGACCCAACCATCTCTACACTGTGTGTCAACACTTGTAACATTCGTTCCCTTATATTTCCATCGTCTTTGATTTCTAAGGCGTATCTCAACACGGTTCATGTTCGTTTGATACCTTAATAAAAATATATTAAAATCTGCTTTTAAATAATATTTAAGTTATCAATAGCATACTCATTCTGACATATCTTTTTTCTTATAACATTTAATAGTGAAACTTACTTTTTGTATTCACCATCAATATTACCAACCAAACGTTTCCTTCAATCGGTCTATGATTCTTTCTTGAGCGTTCGTCCATTATTCTTTCTTGAATGTTATGATATTCCTTCAAATATAAGTTAAACATTTCAGGCTCCATTCAACTTCAGGAACTAAAGAAAAATAATTTAAATATATAAATATGATTTTAAAAGACATAGAAGATGTGGCTGTAGTTGTACTAACATAGTATCACAAAGTTTTTTTTTTCTAAAAATTGTAAATGTAAATGAAACTGCCATGTGCTCGCTTTTTTCATCAGGGTAAAAAATTAATCTAAGTTGTTTTGAGCCAAATGCTCGTGGCACGTTGTTTTGAACATTTGTAACATTAAACACATGGATTTTTATAACAAATTTATCAATTTTCGTCTAATCTTACATCAGCTAACACGTTAAATACTTTTTGGCAGCAGGAACATGGATAGCTTTCCGTATACTATTTACATTACGATTTTTTCGGGGAAATGGAACATTCGGAAAAATAATTTTCGGGGAAATAGTTCATTCGGAAAAACGTCTTTCGAGGAAATTGCATTCGGGGAAATGGTTATCGGAAAATGTCGGACAATCCTTTAAATTATTTAGATAAAATATATATTTTTTTGAAGTGCAGATTTTTCTTAAATGCGCGGTGAATGGTAGCTTAACGGTAACTAATATGTCTGTTGATAAGAGTGCAAACAAAGTTCTCGAACAATAACATTGCGGAACAACCACCAAAATTCCGCTATTTGCTTAATTAAGAGTTTTTGAAATATTGGCTGATAAACATGCGAAATTTGACTATTTCAGCCAACATGTATGCAAGTTTGTCAGCTTGTATGACAATTTAAATGCTTAATTTGCCTTAGAATTCAAACCTTATGTGTACAACAATACTTATCAACAAAGTTCATTATACTTTCGATGCTCAAAAGTTATTTTTTGAAAATGTATTGTATTTCAACATATAAGAGAAACGAAGAATTTTGCATGGAGACTGCAAGCAAGTTAAAAAAAATCGATTTAATGTAAATTTTATCGTGCAATATCAACCAAATTAAGATGAAAGTTAAAGTCCTTTTTTGCATGCATGGTGGATTAGACCCAAAAGATTGATACTTTAAATGTCATCAATAAAATCAGTGTTTTATATAACTGGTTACTGTAATTATGACATGCTGGAGCATTTCTGAGCATTAGATTCAGCAATCCTAAATCTAGAGACAAATAATTTGTACCTTGAGACACGCGATATGTTTTTTTTTGTTACGCTGTGTAACTGTTGAAGTGCTCAACGAACACCAAGCTAAGAAGAATGCTCTGTCTCAGTTGGATCGTAACGCCAGAAGGAAAATAATGACTGTTTTAGTGTGTATTTATCAGTAACTCATATGGCAAACAACAATTCAAGAACAAATCGCATAACCGCAATAGAATTTTATCCCAACGAAGAAAGATTTACTGCTGGAATCCAACTCCCGTGCATGACCATTTGAGAGAAAGACGAGTTGACTACACATTCGCCCATGTGGGAGAGAAAAAGTGAACCGCTCTACTTGGTGGGGAGTCCAACGCGTAGGCGCTTCTCTGTGCTTGGGGCGCAGTCTGGTGGGAAATATTCAACTGGACCAGATTTGAGTCCAATAAGGAGAACACCGGTGTCGGTTGCTACAAGCTTTTGCTTCTGGCCATTCATAGACTACCGAGCCGATCGCGTGGAAAATGGCGATGTACGAGTAGGAATATATGGCAAGACGACGGTGATATGTGAGAAACGTTTGTAATTGGGAATTATTTGTAGAGTTTAATTGACTTTGCATAAATTAGTTTTTCTTCGATGTTAATTGAATTGATTAAGCTGTTTTGGATGCATGATCCATTACTAATAGGGGTGTAACCATGTTAATTGTGGAAAATGTCCCATGATGGTAACAGTTCAATTGTAAGGTGTTTGATGATTGCGTTATAGCTTGATCTATTGCCTTGCAACTTTGGACCAAAGGAAGTCTTAAAACAGAACGAAGAGGAAAATGACGGGATACGAACAATTAACGATCATGATTGGATATGTATCAATCCGTATGCCTAATTTTATCTAATTGGCTGTCAGTTTGGTAGCACTCATTTTCATATTGGCCATTTATCTTCATAATCACAGATGAGTGAAACTATGCTTTTTGTTTGGACTGACGGATTTGTATTTGTAGACAGGAATGTCTTCCACTTTAAGAATCGGATCCATTTCACTCAGTATTTGAACTTTGATTTGGCATGGAGGCTACTTAATCCACGTCTCACTTAAGACCAATCTCATCCGGTGATCTCTGCCATAAACATCGAACCTTAGTAAGAGTAATAAGTGTTATAAGGGAGTCCATGGAGCCGTAAAATTATTTACTGTCCAATAAAAATCGGGTTTCCAATACGACTTTGAAGACATTAGAGCGATTAGTGACCAAGGTAGCATCTGGAAGAACGAGTTCGATTGATCGTTTTCGATTTTGTGTAATTTATTACATCCATCATAACGTTTTTATGGTGACGGTTTAAGTGTGTCATAATGCTCATTCAAGTATATTTTTGTTGCTCGGAATGTGTATGTATGATATATCGTTTTGGTGGGTTTTGCTTATAAATCATTGATTAATTGTATCACTGATTTATAATCAATCCTCTTAATGGACGCTGATGGAACACAATTTGTTCTTTGAAATAGTTCGTTATCGACTACAATGTTTGTTGCCAATTAACTTGTGAATCCGTTTTGGAGCTGAACAAAGTTGATGTGAAACACTCCGTCTGTGTTTCATTTTCATTATAGATTTAGATTGAATTATTGGTACCGTAATCCGGGGGCGAACTGGTCTCTATTTTATAACTGTCAAATAAATTTCGACAAAATCAGCACTCCATTGATCTTCATAAGTGTATGTTATCGACTTTTCACGAAATAATATTTAATATATCATTAAAAAATTTTACATAAAAAAAAAAAATGACACAATGTGGCGAAATTGATTATTATATAATAAAGCAGGTTTAAGAATAAAAAAATCCTCTCTACTAAATATTGGTCTCCTGAGTCTGAAAATGATGTCAAAACTCGAGTATTTGATCATTTTACTGCAAAATTGAACTTTGAAAATCTGTCTAATACGCCTAAATGTAGGCAGTTTTCCTTGAAATAAGCATATTTTTTTTAGAATAAACGGTTTTATGAGCATAAAATTTTACTTGCTTTGCTGTATAATATCAAAAATGAGTTCAGTTGTTCATACTTAAGCTCACACAACATGTTAAACACTCAAAGTTGACATGTAGGCATAGTACCAGTAGATTTTAGCAGTATTTACGGTGTGTATTTAGCACCGACATTTCCAACTGTATTGCATTTTAGTTGTATGTTGTATGTGATTTTGGCAAAGAAAGCTCTCAGTTAATAACTGTTGAAGTGCTCATAAGAACACTTAGCTGAGAAGCAGGTTCTGTCTCTGGTCATATATGTTAGAGAAAATTTGAATTATCTAATGGTCTGTTGTTCTTCTTTTGAAGGAGAAACTTTCATGGTATCACACCGACTCATATCAGATACACATTTCCAGCTGCAAACCTGCAAAATTCATCTACCTTGTTGTTTTGTTTCCAAATACAGCATTGGGTCCATCTTAGCAGTTCCGAAGGGAAGCGGCATTACCACCTGTGTATCACTACACCTGTCAGATGAAGCTCTTTAGTAAGGACTAGTAATAATACAAATGAACTCAAACTCAAACTCATGCTCAAACTAGGAATAGTCGCCGTATGCTAGGTCATGGAAATTAGTCTATTATACTCAAAAATGGATTTTACGTTTTTATCCGATGTTTCAGACAATTTGAAATGCACACACAAGGAATCTGCGGACAATGTGCAACATAAGTAAACATCATCGACCACCTGCTTCCAGGAGAATCCTGTCACTCGTCTTCTAGCATATACTTTCTCATTGACTCAACACTGTACACTGTACAGGTGTACAACTTATTCAAATGTTCGACTGACAACGTCTTTATTATCCGCGAAGCAAACAAATCGACTGGATCTGTTGAAAATCACCTCGGTTCTGAAATCCTCAACGACTGTCTCTGCATTTGTAGCGCAAATTTGAACAAAATGGGGTGTTAGGGAGGGGTCCTTTATTGGGAATCCTTCGATAGCCCAACAGTAGGATTGGTTCCAGACCCCCCAACACGATTCCATCTAGAAGAAAGAAAGAGGGGGGGGGCGGGTCGTACGCCAAACAGTCTTAGGGGCGGTCCATTAATTACGTAAGACAATTTTGGCAGTTTTTAGACCACCCCCCCTCCCCCCATGGTAAGATTTTTTGTATGAAAAGTGAAAAATAATTTGTTTGGCGCGTAACAAATCTCGAACCCTTCCCTCCCACCAATAAACACTTACGTAATTAATGGACGGCCCCTTACTGAGCTTACAATTACAACCAGTGCTGTAAACATTCGACTGGCTGGATTCGAGGTGAACACCATTGATGCGGGATTGTTGTCCGGCATTCTAACAACGTGTTCCGCCCATCCACTATGGGGGATCAGGCGGTTATAAATCGAAAAAAATTGTTTCCTAAATCATTTTTGGTTATTTTCTACTAATTAATAACAGCATCATTAAGAAAAATACAAAATTTTTAAATGCTACTTGCTTTAGTTTCTGAGATATTCAGTATCAAAGTCAAAAATGCATGCAAAATTAACACTTTCCGGCGAAAAAACCCTTTTTTATCAAGTTCATCAAACAATAACATTTTTCATTATTGGCCATCATCTGAATAGTTCCCATAAACGTTTTTACATAAGCTTTCTGCTGTATTATTAAAAAATGGCATATCACTAATGAAAAAAAAAATTAGAAATGAAATAAATCGATTTTTTTTAGAAATTAATGCCAAATTTGAACTTTTTTTCCTCGCATTTATCCACACTTCTTCTTCTTCTTCTTGACATTAACGTCCTCACTGGGACAAAGCCTGCTTCTCAGCTTAGTGTTCTAATGAGCACTTCCACAGTTATCAACTCAGAGCTTTCTTTGCCAAAGTTGACATTTTCGCATTCGTATCTCGTGTGGCAGGTACTATGATACTCTATGCCCAGGGAAGTCAAGGAAATTTCCATTACGAAAAGATCCTGGACCGACCGTGAATCGTACCCAGATACCTTCAACATGGCTTAGCTTTGTAGCCGCGGACTCTAACCACTCGGCTAAGGAAGGCCCACCCTTCTGTTTAGATAAAATTTAGGCTTGAAAATTCTAAAAACATGTCCCGCATGCTTAAAATTAGTTTCCTTTCACATTAAAAATGTTTACAGATGGCCATAATCTCGTTAATTTAATAGGCCTACAAGTTTTTGATTTATTTCGAAATAATATTTTATTTTTCTTTTAGGGTAGCCATATCTTCAGGATAGAGATCGCAGTAGGCAGCGCGCGCGAACGGATATGTTGAAAATTGTTCTGTCACATTTTTTTCGTCTCCGTAAATTATTTCATTCGGCTGGTGTAGTTTTTGAAGAAAAAGTGTAGTGGAAATGAAACGTTTTATTCTGCACGCTTTCTGTTGGGCAGTGTTTCGTTAAAGCCCAAGCAGAAGGTGGAGATGCATCGAAGCCGGACCTCAAATTTTCGAGAACAAGTCTGGAGATCCGGACAGTGGATCGGGCTGAGGAATTAAACGAATGGTACAAGCTGATGGTGACCAATCGATCAGATTTTCAGCTTGAACCGCTATCTGATTCTCTAGATTTTTGCTCTTGAGGGTTTGAGTTTTGGCTTCGTTTCATAATTATCAGAAAGATCGTTTTTTTTTCTTTGCGTCGTCGCGCCGCCGGACTTTTTTTTTCTTGTTTTATTTTAGGGTAGATGTACCAATAGTGGAAATACTAAGCACGGTTGAACTTCATTTAACCGCCATAATTCAAGAAGCGCAATTAATGTACATGTTATTGTTGTAACGGGAAGTAACGACCATTGACTTAATGAGAAAAATGATTTCATCGCAGTAATCCACGGCATGTCAGTGAAAAATAATACCTCCACTATTGGTACACTGTTCCTTTAGTTGCGGTATATTTTTAATTTGTGTTCCTATAGTTGTGATATCCGTTGTTTTCTTATGGGATCCTCCACTATAGGAACACTTTACCGCAACTATTGGTACAAGTAAGAAAAGTTTTAGCAAATTTAGTGATATTTCATCAGTTTTAATGCAATTTGAACGCTCTTTCCAGCTATTCCATATATCAACAAGCCAATACGTCGATTGGCAGTGTCGGTGCTGTAGCTAAAGTGATAAAATCAGTGAAAACGGCACTACCGCAACTATAAGAACACCCACAACTAAGGGAACACTTACCCTAGTTCGCACGAGTGCAATCGAGCTAAAATTTTCGCGTCGCCGCAGTGATATTTTGCTTTTGAGTGATTCCAAGCAACAGCACCAAAATTTGGTAAATTTTTTAATTCATTTTTTTCTATTGAGCTGAAACTTTGCACAGTTTTCCAGTTCCATCTAAATCGTCATTTTCCGATATCAAATCTTCAAGTTGAGTCACGACTAACTTTTCAAAAGGGTGTATGTGAAAATGGTTCAAAAATATTCAAAAAGCTGCACAGCAAAAACGGTTCGTTCGATTGTTAGACAACTAAAGAAACAAAGTTAGACAACTAAATAAAGATCCCAAAAAAAAAAATACACACAGTAAAATTTTTTTTTTTGCATTAAATATCTCAAAACCCTATCGGAATACCAACGTAATTTTTTGAGGGAAAACGGTCCATTATATTTATTAGCTTCTTCTTCTTCTTTCTGGCATTAACGTCCCCACTGGGACAGAGCCTGCTTCTCAGCTTAGTGTTCTTATGAGCACTTCCACAGTTATTAACTGAGAGCTTACTGTGCCAATGACCATTGTTGCATGTGTATATCGTGTGGCAGGTACGAAGATACTCTTATGCCCTGGGAAGTCGAGAAAATTTCCAATCCGAAAAGATCCTCGACCGGTGGGATTCGAACCCACGACCCTCAGCTTGGTCTTGCTGAATAGCTGCGCGCTTACCGCTACGGCTATCTGGGCCCCTATTAGCTATCTACCATAAAAATTTGGTGATGGTAAACCAATAAACAAAAAAGTTATGACATTTCAAACATGTCACAATTTTCACATTTAGTAGAAAAAAAAAAAAAAAATCGGTGTAAATTATTACGGGAACCGCAGTTTGTTGCTGATTTTATTGTTAAGGGCCTTGCGTGAATTAAACAAGTCGTTTTCATGTATTCATTAGTATTATGTATATTATATGTATAAATATTATGTATATGTATAAATATTATATGTATATGTATATATATGTATAAATTAAAATGAATTAACAGATTACACGAAAATAAAAATTTTTTTTACCAGGATATTTTTTTTAGAGTATGATCGATGAGTTTCTAAATGTTATATATAAACTTTAAAAGTTTTGGATTTGGGTATGCGTTATGAGATCATGAAAACATTTTATTAATACTTATTTATTTATTTATTGTTATTCAATTTTTTTTTTTTTACAATATCGATAGAGACGAACCAGCTAAGGGCTGAAAGTCTCTCAAATAAAGAAAAAAAAAATCAATCACAATATCGAACACTTTTGCATCATTATCAGTACAGTTCGAGTATAGTTTTGCTTTAATTTTATTTTCTGACAATGGAATGAAACAGTGAAATTTTTGGGTTCCTTGGATCGTTTTCGCGTTATTATATTGCTCGCTGAGCTCTGATGCCGTTAATTCGTACTCTTCAGTAGTAGTAAAACAAAATGATATTTTTGTTAAATCTTCTTCTTTTCTGCGATTCGCCCAATCAAATAGTTCTTTTGCAGTTTTAATTGGATGCTCACGTTCTTTGGCTAAACTAGCTCTTGTGGCCATGCGTTTTATGGTTCCTCCAATAGCATCACAAGGACCTTTGCCATGCATAGTGGCCACATCCCATACAAATGCTGGCCAAAAGTACAATTCTCACTCAAAACATTAAAAAATGCTAATTATATGTCAAAACATGATTTGAGAGGTAATTTGATAGAAATAGTCGCTGAAACAGAAAACCGATATTTCCGGTACATTTGACATAATTAATTTAAAACAGCTTATTATTTTAATTCTATCAATGAAATTCTTATGCAGATCAAAAACAAATTAAACGTCATTATTTCGTGCCAATTTGAAGTTAAATAACGTGTGCAAGCTCGAGGTAGTTTTTGAATCTATTCAGGGGCTTATAATGTTGAAAAATGCAATATTTATATCAAGTAAGATGGAATAATGGGCTGATTCGTAGTGTAACCAAACAATATTTTTTTTTATCTTGGCGCAAAAAAGCGCAAGTTAAGCCATAGTGTATCGAATACTATGGAATATTTGCCACACATTAAGAAGTGAATGATCATTTTTGAGCGTTTCCCAGTTATCTTGCACTACCTTTGAAAAAATGTCTTATTTTTGAAGGAGCTCTATGTTATACACTTCTTGACATTCTCATATGGTAAACATGTCATATGTAGTTCGAAATATCTTCAAAACAAAGCCTAAGGTATATTCTTTCGAACTAGACCGGTTGAGAAAGATTTGGTCATGATTTAGTACAGAAACTTCAATTTCTATATAACAACCTTCACGAAATTTGAAAAATTCAAATGGGTCAATTTCAGCTGACATCTCTCAAGGTCACATGCTGTTAAAAATCGAAATATACACCGATTGATCTGAAACTTTGGGGAATTGTTATTCAATACTGAAGAAATCAAGAAAAAATATTTAAGAAGGAATATGCAAACTTCGTTTTTTTGACTTTTGGCCAGCTTCGGGCCACTGTGCCATGTGACGTAGCAAAGAAATGCCATTCTGCATCAATTCCGTACTTTGATTTAAATTGACATAGGCTCAAAAAATTCTTACGGTTTTTGTACTGCGATGCTGCTCCATCAGACATGAAATATATCTTTCTGATTTCTTTATCCTTATCAACGCGTTAAAAGTTAATCATTTTGGCAATGAACAAATTTACAGATACTGAGTCGTGTCTAAAATCTTCGGAAATTACAATAAAACTAAAATGTTCAATTTGCGTACTTCCATTGAAATAAATAACGAATGGATGAATTGTAGCTTGTTGTACGTTCCAGTGATGGGACTGCACTTCATCTTGCAATACAAAGCTATAGTTTTCAGAAAAATCACAAATGACTAAAAATTCACCATCTTGTAATGTATTTTTCGTATTTTTTAAAAAGCGGGATTGCTCTGTTTTAATAAAATCGTGAGGAATTAAACTTTCTAATTTCAAGCAAAAAATGACACAAACTCATCTACAGGTTTTACAATAGTTTCTAGGTCACACCTATCCGTGGTCACCCATTGCTCAAATGATAACTGATCAATATAATTTTCTTCAAACTCAGGGAATAAAGTATTTTCCAATGATGAAGAATCTGGACAATCCGAACAAGATCGTAGATAGCAATTTGATGTTGTATTTTCACACAAAAGACTACCAGTTAACATTTTAATATCCTTTGATAAATTGATTCTTTTCAAACTATGTAAGATTAGGTTAATATTTTCGTGTGTTGTGCACACACAAACATTTTGTGTTCCTGAATTGGATAGAAGCTTGCATTGCCTTGGACGAAGGCTTGCAAATGAGGAAAAACCTACCTTAATATTTTCGTTAATTTCCTTGAAGCGTGTATACGCTTCTTTCAAAGTAGTCATCATTAATCGTTTTTGGATTGCTTAACGCTTTCCATCTTTTTTTACAGATACATAATCTTTTTGGCCAGGCATAGCTCTACTTACTTCATCGTCTTCAAAATATTGAATTATTTTTTCTTTTGTCTCATCTGTTAATGAAGTACTCGACCTAGCATTTTTGGTTGCAAGACAGTTATTTTTGAATTGTTTTGCCTCTTTTGCTGTATTTCTATTGGTTTTGAACTCATCAATGGCGTCTTGAATAGACCACGAGCTTGGCAGCATCGACAAAATCAATAATTTTTCTTTCCTTGTCGTGGCTAGATTCGAGAACCTTTCCTTCATATTCATAATTACCTCATCGTAGTCTGTATTTTCCACATCCTCAGGTCCTAATTTGAAGAGGTTTCTTCGTACAGCTTCGTTGATTTCACGGTATTTTTTCTCGGGATAATTGACGTAACCCATCTTCGTCCATTTAATCGGAGTCACTTTTATTCCAGCTATCCCTTCGTTGAAGCGTTCGATGTTGACCTTCTGGATGCACTCATCTTCTGATTGATTTGTTGAAACAGATGTCGCTGATGGTACCGTGGCAAGACTATCTGCACTTGGTACTTCTGGTAACTCCTCAGTTGTTGTCGGTGCATCTAGTAATTCTTCAGTTGTTGTTGTTTTCGAACTTCCTGCAACCTGATCCACCGATGGTGTACAGATTGCCCGTTTGTCAACGTTTAAACGGCAGGACGTACAAATGCGTAAATTTGTATTCAATGTAGACATTGGAGCATAACCAGCCGCTTTCAGTTTATCTATGGTGCTTTCGGTGAGATTTCGTAGCTCTTTCGAACACTTTTTTTCTGCAAACGGCCTGCAACAGTTGAGAAAGCGACTACTCATGTTGCTCGTTAGATTTTAATAAACAAAATCACTTTTAAGTTTTTACTGACTAGTTTGGTGTCGTTTGCTTGACTGAAGAAAAATTTTACAATTAAATCTTTTATAACCATAGTGGTAGTATATTTTTAGCTTTTTCGTGAGTATGTTCATGGTATGTACCTATCATGTTTTTGATGTTGTTGAAGTTACTCGCTTTCTCCCAAATATGATTAACAAAGTCAATTCTCTACCAAGGCGGGTCTATACCCAGGTGTAATCAGATTTTAGCTTTATGGAGAAAACCAGCGCCGAGAAAACCGACCTGCTTTACGTATACTAGATCACCTGGGTATAGACCCGCCTTGTTCTCTACGAGGTAAACTTTTTGCAGGTAAACTAGTTGTATACCTGTATAGAAAACTTTTTTTGTAGCTTTTGTCTTCAATATTAGATTTTTATAGGTTTCTTTTATCAAAAGGTTTCAACACTATTGAGAGAATTTTTCTTCAGTTACGTACAATAAAAAATATGACACTATCAAGACTTTAGATCACAACACTGGATCGCGTCTAACTTTCTAATAGATGCTATAATAGTTATGAATAATTAAAAAAAATATCATGAAAACAACTTGTTAACCTCATGTGGTACCCTTAACAAAAAATTCAGCAACAAACTGCGGTACTAAAAAAAAAAGAAAAAAAAATTTCACTAAGTGTCAAATTTGTGAAATATTTGAAATGTCATAACTTTTTTGTTTATTGGCTTACCATCACTAAATTTTTATGGTAGATAGCTAATATAATGCACCGTTTTTCCTCAAAAAATTACGTTGGTATTCCGATAGGGTTTTGAGATATTTGAGTTTTTGTGACAAAAATGATGCTTTTTAATGCAAAATCATTTTTTTTTTACTGTGTGTATTTTTTTTGCAATCTTTATTTAGTTGTCTAACTTTGTTTCTTTAGTTGTCTAACAATCGAACGAACCGTTTTTGCTGTGCAGCTTTTTGAATATTTTTGAACCATTTTCACATACACCCTTTTGAAAAGATAGTCGTGACTCAACTTGAAGATTTGATATCGGAAAATGACGATTTAGATGGAACAAAGTTTCAGATATTTTTGAAATGGTCGATCAGAATCGACTTGCATGCCTCCGTGGAATCCTTTTTTTGTGAAATAAACATGCTTATTAGAGTAGCAACATAAGCTGAATCAAGGATGGATGATCATTTTGGCGAGCTCGTTCCATGCTTTTATTTTAAATTTACAATATATTATGAACCGTATTTTTATAATGACAACGGTGGGAAAGTTACTTAAATAAAATGGTTCAACAAAATATGAACATTTCGTCACTGTAAGTGTCGGCATTAAAACCCCATACCTTTCCTTTTACCTGATTTTTTCTATTACAAAAATAACCTTTGAATGGTTCGACGCTAATTGTGCCGACTAACCGTATGTTCACGTTGTCTTCAGAGTACTGATAGGTGATTTTTTGAACTGAGGTGCATGAATCGCATCACTCACCAAGGTGAATTATGATCATGCAGCTATGATCCTTCCCCACTAACAAAACTCCTTCCTGTGACAACCATGGAGATGCAGAGGTGATCTCGGTCTCTAGTAACAATGGATGTCACACTAATATTCCTTCCCCTCCCCGATGACCATAAGGACGTGGCCGGCGCCGTTTTTTTTTTTCAAACCGTTTATTTAGAAGGCCCAAACGCCCGGAGGCTTAACGGGGCCGATTATTGCTTTTTTTCTTATTCGAAACAACATGCAAATCGGTATCACAAACAGACTGTGATCCATTATCAGAACATATTTTTTTCTTCTCCCTAAGCCTAGTTGACAGTCGTCGCTTGTTGCTACCATCGTGGGCCTCGTATGTGGAGGATGAACCGTCGTTCCCGTCGTTGTCATCGTCGTCGCCTTCACTCGTGTTGTGTTGCTCTGTTTGTTTCTCGGTGACCGTAGGTATGGTTGT
The DNA here is from genome assembly GCF_002204515.2 of Aedes aegypti. Taxonomy (NCBI): domain Eukaryota; kingdom Metazoa; phylum Arthropoda; class Insecta; order Diptera; family Culicidae; genus Aedes; species Aedes aegypti. The sequence goes on from NC_035108.1 coordinate 206,719,253, forward strand.
CGAATCAAGTGTATGTTTGGAGCACGTAGATTTAGGTGGTTGGTCGTTGATTATCGGTGGAAAATCAGCCTCACTGAATTTTTGTTCGTTTGCTGGTGCTGCTGTACCGGTTGCTTCTTGCGTCGTGATCGTGTTTGTTTGGACGTCTACATCCACGCATTTCTGCTTCGGATGTTCCGCTCAGGCACACCGTTTGCAGGTTTTGATCTGGTTCGGGTGCTCCACGTAACAGATCTTATTGGCGATTGTTAGAATAGGATGTTTAATCCTCATTTGCAGTACACGAATTCCATTCGGTAATCCAGGAAAGTAGTGCCTCCAACGTTCGCTTTGTATCGAAAGCACCTCTCCGAACCACATCATGAAATTACCGACCGTCGTATGTGGTACGGATGGAGGAGGATCATGCACACGAACACTCACTGCCTCGCTATCCACATACACAGGGATTTTGAATTGCTTGTCTTTACAAGTAAACACTCGCTTGATGTTGTGTGCGTTTTCATAGCGTTGCGCTGTGGCACGGTCCACCATTTCAATGAAAACGCATTTACGGGTGTTATGCAGCTGGACACTTTTGGCATCCGAAAGATCCAATTTTAACTCGCGTTCCAGAAAATTCTGTACTTTGGCCACATCTGGTCGCGACGGAAGAATACTAAAATCTACCACCAAAGTGTTTTTTCGAACAACACTCATTTATGTCGAAATTGCGCGGGAGGAATTCTGAATAGGTCCGAATGCTACGAGTACTAGCTGTCAACTGGCCGGCGCCGTTATTGACTTTTTAATGTTTGGAGTTTTCGAAGATGTACAGGCTGGAGATTTTTTTTCCTGTTTTGGAGCGTCTTGCTGGGTAGGTATTTGGGAAGGCACAAGCAAGACGGTTTGTTTTCGGGATGCCAAGAAGTTTTGCTGTCAGTGTCAGTTTTGTGTTCAGTCGAGGATGGATTACCAACTGATGAGTTCGTTTCATGCTTGTAATAACACATATTTTCTTGAAAGCGTAGGTTTTAAGTAATATTAAAACAAACTTTGTATGGTTCGTCACTATAAGTGTCGGCATTATGCTTTTTTCTTATACAATTTCAATATACATATATGTATATATAAATTTTTTTTTTACATTATTATATATATATCTGTATATATATATATATATATATATATATATATATATATATATATATATATATATATATATATATATATATATATATATATATATATATATATATATATATATATATATATATATATATATATATATATATATATATATATATATATATATATATATATATATATATATATATATATATATATATATATATATATATATATATATATCTGTATATATATATATATATATATTTATATATATCTGTATATATATATATATATATATATATATATATATATATATATATATATATATATATATATATATATATATATATATATATATATATATATATATATATATATATATATATATATATATATATATATATATATATTTTTTTTTTTTTAACATTATTAAAAATTATCTTTTGAATTGTTCGACATTGTAAATGTAGACGTATTTCTTAAAACTTCTACCACATCCATTCAAAATGCACAGTAATACTCATATGTAATTTTCAAATAAACTATGTATAGTTCGTCACTACAAGTGTTGGCATTATTCCTGTTTCATATAATTTAAAATATATACATGTAATTTTCTGTTTTCGTCATTAACAAAAACATCTTTTGAATAGTTCGACATTATAGTTGTTGACGTATTTTTTAAAGCTTCTACCAAAAATTTCTCGAGACAAAAATACAAAGTTAGCTTTATATAGAAGTCGCATATTTCCCCCTTGTCCATGGATCGCATCATCGACCGGAGGTGACTCCCAGATCTTTTCCTCCCTCACTAATAAACACCCTTCCCGTGGTGATTGTGGAGATGCAGAGGTATTCTCGGTCTCTTGAAGCAACAATCATTACACCCTAACATTCCTTCCCCATCCCAACTGACTGTAAGGACTTGGCCGCCGCCGTTATTGATCAATAATATTAGATCTGCTCAAATTGCACTTCGAGAGTAAGCGGAAACTCCCATCCTTTATTCATTTGGATCGTAGTGCAATTCTGACCAGTTCCGATCAATCACGGAGTAGCAACCATTGACATGTACAGTCAGTCTATGCTATGCTACGCTATGCTATGCTTTGGAGTTTTCGAAGATGTACATTGAAGATGGAAAGCTACTCCCAAGCTACATCTCATGGTTCCTTGTGCAACTTCGATTATTCTGGTCAATCACGGAGTAGCAACTACGAATTGTACGATCATCAATGCTTATGCTTAGGGTAGCCATATCTTCAGGATAGGGTGGCCAGAAAACATGATTTAAGAAAAAATGAATTGAAGCTATTTTCATTTTTTTATTTTGATACTAAAGGTAGAAAATTCGTGGTTTTTTACTTGTTTATTCATAACCACGACCATTACCGCCACCGTAAGGTTCAGAATAATATTTCTCTGTTATGTACCTTAGGAAATATCAATTGCTCTTTGTTGAGCACAAACAAAAATATGCTTCTTCGACAACAGTTAGTACATGTTACTGGCAATTGAATTTTAAATATATGTAGAGTATTTCACTGTCAGTATTTCTGAAAATGATGGTATTGTTGAGAGATTAGAAAAAGTGTGAGCACTATTAAAAACAGTGATAAGTGAAGCTATGAATAATCGTGCTGTTATTTCTCTTTTTGATGTAAAATTAAATGATATGGAAAATGTTGAATATTAAATATATTTGTACCAATTATGGAATAGCAGAAGATGTTTACGATAACTTAAGAGATAAGTTATATAATTTGGAGAGCAAGTTTGTAAAAAAGTGGAAGTAAGCTTATGACATTAAAAGTTTATTGAATGGTTGCATAATATTCTGATAGAATCAACTGCCAAGAGCCAATAAACCCAGAAAAAATGGTGAGTATTGTAAGCTACTTACCAACAATATTTCAATTTGTATAGTTTGTACAAAATTCCTGCAACTGTTCATAAAGTTCTGGCTCATGCTGGTCAAATAATAATTCACTCACCTGCACCTTTAGCAACATTGGCTGAAGAAGCTGTCGAATGCCAGCATAAACTTTTGAAAAAAGTAAGAACTCATCATTTAAGAAAACGATCCAGAGAGGTCAACTTGCATGACGTTTTTCTAAGCGATTTATATGAGTCAGATCCATTTTTAAATTCCATTTTAAGTTACGAAACGAAAACAAACAATAAGTTTCTGTGAGTTACCCTGAAATAGTGCGAAGCTTTACGATATTCGAAGTTTCTAAATGCGATTTATCTGGTGACACCTTAGTTGACCTGGTAGACGTCATTGACGAAATTGACGAAAATTTTGTGGATGAGAAGTTAACTCTGATGAAGAATAGTGTAGTATTGTTTCTGTGATAAATAAAAAAGGAAAATAATAAAAGAATGGTGAAAGAAGAAGAAAAATCATTTAATATGTCCAGATTGCTTTCCTTTCGCTTATTATGGTTTGTATATCGATATGTGGGAGTATTCGGAATGTTTGGTGAAAGGGTGGGAGATAGAGAATTGAGAGTTGAGGAGAGGGGAGGGGGCAGGTAGTGGTCATAATAAGCATTTTTTTGCTTATTATGACCACTACCTGCCCCCTCCCCTCTCCTCAACTCTCAATTCTCTATCTCCCACCCTTTCACCAAACATTCCGAATACTCCCACATATCTTCTTGTCAGTGGCGATAGACGGCGGAAGATGATCTGGGAAAGCACTTTATAGGCTGCGTTAAGAATGGTATTCGCTCGATAGTTCTCGCATTCTAACTTGTCACCCTTTTAGTATATTCGGTATTCCACTCCTCCATAAGCTGTTCTGTATCAGTATAGCCGGATCCTGGATATCAATCGATGTAGACAAGTAGCCAACCTGTCTGGGCCCTTTTTAATAAGTTCCGCTCCAATACCATCCTTTCTAGCTGCTTTGTTGTTTTTGAGCTGTTTGATAGCATCCTTAACTTCACCTATTGTGGGAGTTGGCACGTCTCCTTCATCCGCCGTACGGATAAAGCCATGATGCGGAACACTCTTGCTGCCTTGGTCTTCCTCCTCTGCGCTATTCAGGCGTTCATCGTAGTGCTGCTTCCATCTTTCAATCACCTCATGTTCGTCCGTCAAAATAACTCCATTCTTTGCCGGCACATTTCGGCTCGCGGCACAAAGCCTTTGCGGGAAGCATTGAGTTTCTTGTGAAACTTACGCGTTTCTTGAGGACGATACAGCTGCTCCATCTCTTCGCACACCAACTCTTCCAGGCGGCGCTTTTTATCCCAGAATAGATGGGTTTTCTGTCTTCGCTTCTGTTTGTATCGTTCCACGTTTAGACGGGTGCCTTACTACAGCATAATCGCCTGTGCTGCATTCTTCTCGTCCAAAACCGTCTGACACTCCTCGAACCAACCTTTTCGTCGATTTCCTTCCACGAACCCAATGACACCTTCCGCTGCGTTGTCAATGGCTACTTTGACACTACTCCAGCAGTAATCAACAGGAGCTTTGGTAAACTCTCCCTCTTCCGGCAATGCTGCTTCAAGGCTTTGCGGGTAGTCAGTAGACTACGGACAGCTTGATTCGTTCCAGATTGTACCGTGGTGGGCGTCAGTACCGAATATTGTTCACAATGGTTCACAACACACTTTGGCGCTTTTTGACCGTCACAAGATAGTGGTCCGAATCGATGTTCACGCCACGATAGGTTCTGACGTCGATAATGTCCGAGAATCAAAACGTGGTCGATTTGCGATTCAGTCTGCTGGGGTGATCTCCAGGTGTACCGATATGGGGCCCTATTTCACAAACCGTAAAAAATACTATTTAACTGAAAATTTAGATGAACTTAAGTTTTCAAGGTTCCAATCCAAAGATGCTTTGATATTTTTATATGATGATTTTTGTCTTCAGCAATCAGTGATTTAATAGTTGGCATTCATTTGTGTCCGTCAAATTTAACAAAAAATGATAAAATAGTGTGTACTATAATAACAGATAAATATGCGTGCAACCAAAATTTCAAAATTATTTGTGAATATGTTCGTAAAAAATGGATGCAAAAATGAAAACATAGGCTGCCTTTTTCTAAACTTCCCTTAAAGCAATTTAAGTTAAACAATGAATCAAAAAATAAAATGTCTTATTGAGCTCTGTTGCTAATTCATGTTTTCAAAATTCACATAAGTTGGAAAAAAAAACTGAATGCATGATACAAATACTTTGTTTTGACAATCGTCAAGTTCTGTCTATTGTGAACATGCTTATAATTACTAATAAATAGAAAAAAAATAGTTAGGTTAAGTCTCCTCCAAATTGTTTGAGTCTTTTATTTCATGTTCTTCAGTAATAATACTCCTTATACTTATATTTTCGCCCCCTCTCTAGCGTTTTCGCCCCCTTTCTAGCGTTTTCACCCCCAAATTCAGTTTTACACAATTTTGTTCCCATGACTAGCAAACCGTCCACTTTGGGAATCACTGATCTAATCTATTGAAAGACGCCTAAGACGAAAAAGCACAGAATTCACTGCACTATGGTCTAGAAAGCAGTTTTACGCGGAAAGATGCATTTTGAGCTTAAGAATGAAACATTAGACAAAAACGGTCTTCTACAAAGTTGTTTGTATTAGTTAAGCCCTTTGTTTGGTTTTATTGAAAATTATGGTGGACCACATTTTCATAGAAATTGTGTAACTAACTTTCTTATTTGTAGAAATAATATTATACATGCTTCAACAAAGTTGTAGAGCACTCAATTTCAAGCAACCTAGCCAAAAAAAGTTTTTTGTATCTCTTAAATTGACCGATTTAGAGCTTTTTTCCTACGGTGACATAAGGTGGTCCGAACAAAACTGGTTTTCTGACTCTAGCGTATTCAATTCAAATATCTCATCAAAGTAGTCTATGAAACACTTTTAAAGCTTTGAGAAATGCGTAATTTGGTGAGTGAAGAAACTCGCCATCTTCTTCCGTTTAAGAGTTACTTTTGTTTTTCTCACATAACCAAGCCTACTTTTATTGTTAATATCTCTGATTGGGGCAAACATAAAAAATATATTTTGATGGCATTCAAAAAACAAAATAACATTATATATCATATAAAAAAATTACAGATGTGTTATTTTTGTAACTCTAATAAAATGCCTTAGAAAGCAAATTTATTTTTTATCACAAAAAGTTAAATTACTTTTGAACTAAAATATGTATCAACAATCCTTTTTCATGAAAATTTGCATTTTATTATGTGTTTAAAGTCGCTCATAGACGATTTAAATAAAAAGCGTTGTGCTTGGATGGGCATCTTATTCTTCCGAAAGAGGTGCACTTTGCGAAAAAGGACCAAATGATGACCACGTGAGCTGAAATCGAATTTAGGTTTACTTACGCGTCCATGAGTCCTCTTGTGGCGTAGGGGTAACGCGCCCTAACTAGAGATCAGGGAGTCGTGAGTTCGATTCTCACCGAGGAGACGTGTAACTTTTTCGCAAAACTTCACATCAATTTGTCCATTTAATTCAATTGCAAAGTAGGGAGACTTACGGCTTCGGCACCATTCGGCTATTATTGGCAATCAAATTTCGAACGCAAAATTCATAGTATTATTTTATTTTTTAAATATGTCAATGAAAACATTCATATGATTTTTTGTTCTGTCCGCTTCCCACTAACGAGATTTCCGAGACTGAACAAACAATAACGACAGAGATGTCATCAATTCAAATGAACACGCATCAAAATGCGACTGATTTGGAGCTGCCGAAGAGCAGTTCTTATGGGAAAGTTGCCGAACAGAATGAGGCTGCCGACAATACTCACACTGACAAGAGATGTTCGCAGCGTTGCAAAAACGTTTCCAGAAGCATTTTGACAAATCTGTCGGTGTGAATCGATAGAGGATTGAGTAGCGCATAAATGTAAACAGACAAACACGGGATTTATCTGCTGATGTCCGAGAATATTACAAAAGAAGCGCGGCTTCGGCTAAGACCGAGTAAGACGAGTACCGGTTCTACGGTACTGTAACTCTCAGCACCGGTAGTACCGTAAATTCGGGTGTAATTGATCAGAAGGGTGAAATTGATCATCGTATCACACAATTTTATTTATTCGTAATGGAGCACAAATATCAATGTAAGCTGCAGTAAGTGAACGTTGTTTGTCGTAACTATTATCGAATTATGTGTTGTGAAGTTTTCTGCGTTAAAGAATGTTTATTACTATGAAAATAATGTAAAATTTAAAAATCATACACGGTGAAGTATTGACAAACACCTATGAACTTCTATTTCTAAGCAAGGATTTGAACATGGTATAAAGCTGAAAGTTTGTGAGGATGCTTGAGATGTATCCCCAAACCAGATTTCATCACCAAAACTCGTACCAATTATCGTACCATATGGTTGAAGTGATTGAATTTCTGTTAGAAATCATTGAATTTCTTAGGAAATTGCATACATTTAGGCGTTTTCCGCGTAATTCTTGAAATTTAACTATTCGTTATTTATATAAATATAGCATTGTTAAGAATTTGACAAGCATATTCGGATTCAGGGAGCTCCAATATATCATGTAGAGTTGTTTTAAAAACTAACAATAATGGCATTGACAAGTGATCAATTTCACCCCGAAATAAGATCCCCTGATTTTTTATTTTAGATATATTTGTTAACACTAAAATTACATTTGTTAGAAAGTTTTGGTACATAAGTCGATGAGGCTCACCTTCGTACTTGTTTTTCTGCATTTAGTTGTTTTGTTTTGTTAACATTATAGAAACAGACTTGAAAAAACGTGAAAAATGATCAATTTCACCCGAAATCACGGTACCGGTAAAATACCGGTACTGGAAGTATTTTTTGCAATAAGTGTGAAGCATACAGTATTTGACAAAAAATTGCAACTTATTCGAATTCGTCAATAAACACAAGTTTGCTGATGCTATCACACTGAAAAAAGGTCTTAAAAAAATAATGAGTTGAACGTTCTAATTTTATACAATATGTATTGACATTCAAGTTTTTTCTGACTGGATGGATCTTATGTATTCAAATATGTCTGTGAAAATACTCACAAAAAATGCAAAGCGTGTTAAAGATCAATGTTCAACTGGCATTCGATTGCGTATTGTTATGACAAAACTTTCAAATACGGACAAAGCTCTTTCAGGGTCATTCGCAAGTTGCCTAAATTGCTGTCCATGCATCGTGAAATGCCAACAAATTTTTCGCTTAGAATAAACGTATAATACACGAATTTATTCGAATAATTTCTCTTGATCTTTGTGCCATATAACTTAACAATTTAAATTCTAAAATATTCTGAAACCATAATTTATATTTGTGCCTAGTTTTCTTGCAAGCTTGCAAGCTGCAAGAATTCACCATCGAATGCTTTGTTTGTATTCGAAAAACGATAATCCGTTAATCCTGTAATATTCTGACTTATTTTCGGTCAACAGCTTCACCCTTATAAGCGGTTTCTTCACCACCGCTTAAGCCTTAAACCTAGTTTAACTATATGGGTAAACGTGGTTTACGGCTTAAGCGAAGGTGAAGAAATCGGCCCTTAGCCTTTTTAAATATTACAAAACATGTTTAAAACAAGATGCAAACTATAAGCGTACTTTTAGCGTTTTTAGGAGATAAACCATACTTAGTGATGAAAAGATGAATAAGCCATTATGTAGTACGTTCCTTGGTCGACCAAAGAAATTCTCTATTAACGAACTTAACCGAAAATACGTAATATTTATTGTGAAGAAAATTTATTGAACCAAACGTTTATTATATTTTTCATCAGTACGGAAAATACCGGTACTCAATGCTTTCCAGTACCGGTATTTCGTTACCAAAGAATTGTCGGTAGTACCGGTACTTTCGGTACCGGTACTCCCGGTACCAAAACCCTAGTAAGTTCCCCTATATGTAATGTTTAGCTATTCGGTAGTTGTAAAATATCTCGTTTTTCACTACATCATTTGGCTAAAATATCTCGTTCTGTACGTCCAAGTGACGATTTGTGTATGAATATTCAGCAAAATCTTTGAAAACTTCTGAACAAGCTTTTATGTAGCTTTCTCGTGTTCAGTATCATAGGCGTGCAACTGCAATGATCGATTTCTCTTCATTGATTTTTTCTTTAGTTAATAACCCGGCTGGACAACTGTTTTTGACTGCTAGTTTTAATTCAATAGAAGCTACTCTAATCGTCCTTCATCCTTAAATGTTATGAAAATTGATTTAATTTCGTGTAATAATCCAAAAAGAAAATCGATCACTGCAGAAGCGCGAGATTTCATTTTTGTATGTAGGTGAAATTTAGAGTCTCGAAAAAGATGTTGTGGTTATGAATGAAGTAATCAATCCATGTAGTTTTATATATGACTATCGTGAAGCATGCTTAATGAGGCAATCGGAGACCCTCTTTTGATATAATGGGAATGAATAAGAATTGTGAATAACTAGTTGTCCTCAATGTAATTTGAAACATTCTTTTGATCTTATACAACACATTATTTGCTTGCATTGTTAATTGCATTACATTTCCTTCCGCAAGTGGGACGATTAATTCATCTGCACCCTCCAAAGCACACCACATGCCTATTCTGCGACTTGCGTTCACCGAGTCCTTGAAGACCGCCGGAGGAAAACAACGCACTGCTTCCGGTTGACCATTCCGGTTACACATTTCCGGAATGATGGTGTAAAATTTGTTTGAAGTCAAACGGAGCTATTTCAAAATGTCGCTTGGGGTTGAGCGCTACGTGGTTGTAATTCCTTCCCGAGCAGCATTCATTCTTCTCGGGAAAACTTTTGAACTGGATGCGGTCTCAGACTTTATGCTGTTGCCACAATTTATTGCACGACAAAACGGCAAAACTACAGTATTGGACAATGCATTTGCAACTATTTCAAATATTCCTACAAAACCTTGGTGTGCTCGATTTCAGTTATTAATAGGCCCACCGTTCTGATTCAATATTCAGACAGCTTCAAATTCCGGACACTCTTCTTTGTATGGAAAATATTTCACTTGAAATGTTTCAGTATTTTCCTGTTATTACACGTCTAATTGAAACTGCCTTAGGCTCGTTCGAAATGAAATAAGTTGATCCTAATTTGAAAAAAAACTTGAAAAAAAAAACAAGTCCTACTTTATCAACATTGGTTAAACTAAAATTTCAAAACAATGCACCACCACAACCGTTATCTTATATTTTTTGAAGAGCACGAAATTTTGACGGGAAAATCTGTAAACTGTTAACTCGTACAAACTTAATTGTATTTTTTTAGTCGGCTTATTAATGATGGTGCATTTAAAGGACAAATCCTTTCTGAAAATAAAAATATTGGTTGTTTAGCTTTCAATCAATTTCTAATGAAGCTGTCAAAAAACGACCATCTTAAATAATGTTGTTCGTTCGGGTATTGTCTCAACAACGTGGAATATTAATCAAGCGAGGTGCAGAAAAACGATTGAGATTTCATCAATAAATTTAATTTGCTAAACTAGACTGAAAATCCAGTAATTTTACAAAAATAACCGAACAGTCGGTGTATCAGTAAAATACCTACCGAGGCGGAGTTTTACAATATTATACATTAAAAATATATAGCATGCACAAGTTGTCCACTTGATAAAAAGAGCAATCCTTAAGTCTGATCGCTGTAAAAAAAATTTTCAAATCGGTTCATAAATAGTTCAGATTTACATTTAAGCCTGACCATTTTGTATTGAAAATTGAAAAAGTAACATATTTGTTGTCCAATACTGTATGTAGTGAATTACCCATATATCTATGGGCAAGGTGCACTCACTCGCCCGCTTGAAAATTTCGTCCGCACGGCTGGTGACTTCCTCTGGAGCTGCTGGGCCACATAGCGTTCTTGTCACTCAGCCTGGTTCCAACTGCGTTGACGACCTTCCCGCCTGGCATGGAAGAAAACTGAGTATGAGACTCTGCGGTCGATGGAGGACTGCTGTACTTAACCGATGGCGATGATATTCTGGGGGGAAAGTTTTGCAGTCTGCTGTTGGTTGTTTTGCGCTTGGTTGGATGTTCCTCCAGCTCCGGTGTGTATATTTTATCCATTATTCTAATGTGCCATAATGTAGTGTAATAGAGAATTTAGCACCAGGCCCCAAGTGGGGGCCAGGTCGGGTCTGCCGAAGGACTCTAGTGAAAACAAGTTCATATATTTTAATTTGCTGCGATGAAAATGTCGAGTACATTTTTGGGAAATTTACTACAAGACACGACACGTTTTGCCGCACGTTTTGGCCTTTTGTAGTTTCAATTTTTCCTCGGTTAGGCGATGGAAACGGGTGAACCGAGCTACACTTCCACTCCTTGGTGATGAGCCGTTTGGATGATGTTGTTTGTGTGAAAACTTAAACCTTGAGTTGGAAAATGTTTCGGGTTAATTAAATAATTCTTCCAGACTAACGAAAGTGTCTTTCTGCTGCGTAGGTTATTCATAGGTTATTTATAAAAAGGAGCGAAGCAACACGCTACGTTTATTTTCAAAAAATGGATAGCAGGGTGTGCCTTTTTTTTTGTTCGAAAAACCATTCATTCATTTATTTAGTTGGCATCTAAACAAATAACACTGAATCAACAATCTCACGCCACAATACTCGGTTCGTGGCCGCATCTCTCCATCCTCGGTTCTGCCCCACGCTCAACAAATCGATACGCACTTGATCCGCCCACCTAGCTCGCTGCGGTCCACGCCTTCTTGTACCAACTGAATCCGAAGCGAACACAATCTTTGCAGGGTTGCTGACCGGCATTCTTGCAACATGCCCTGCCCATCGTATCTTTCCAGCTTTTGCCACCTTCTGGATACTGGGTTCGCCATAGAGTTGAGCGAGCTCGTGGTTCATCCTTCATCGCCACACACCGTTTTTCTGCAAACAGCCAAAGATCGTCCTAAGCATCCAACGTTCGAAGACTTCAAGTGCTTGCAGGTCCTCCTCGAGCATCGTCCACATTTCATGCCCGTAGAGGACTACCGGCCTTATGAGCGTTTTGTACATGGTACATTTGGTGCAGGTGTGAATATTTTTTGACCACAGCTTCTTGTGGAGGCAAAAGTAAACCCGACTTTCACTCATGATGCGCCTCCGTATTTCACGGCTAACGTTATTGTCAGCCGTCAATAAGGATCCAAGGTAGATGAACTCGTCGACCACCTCGAGAGTATCCCCGTCTATCGTAACACTACTACCTAGGCGAGCCCTGTCACGCTCGGCCCCATCAGCTAGCTTGTACTTTGTCTTGGTCGCTTGCACCGTTAGTCCAACTTTTTCTGCCTCGCGTTTCAGGCAGGTGTACATGTCTGCAACCTTTTTAAATGTTCGGCCGACAATATCCATATCATCCGCGAAGCAAACAAATTGTCCGGATCTCGTAAAAATCGTACCCCGGCTGTTGAGCACGGCTCGCTGCATAACACTTTCTAGCGCAATATTGACCAACAGGCACGAAAGTCCATCAGCTTGTCGTAGTCCCCGGCAGGATCCAAACGAACTGGTGTGTGCACCTGAAACCTTCACACAATTTTGCACACCTTCCATCGTCGCTCTTAGCAGTCTCGTGAGCTTCTCAGGAAAGCTGTTCTCGTCAGGCATTGCAGAATTCTCTCTCATTTGATTTCAAACTTTCGAAAGTAATAGTGTCCCCAAGCTTTGGAGCTTGTTTAGAGGTGTTATATCATGCACTGCTATCCCCCCGATCTGATCAAAGTTGTAGCAGTATACGATAAACAGACTCTCATAATGTGCAGCATATTTTTTGAGGATTTGTCGTACGAAAAAATCTGGTCCGTTGTCGATCGGCCGTCAACGAAGTCGGCTCGATAACTTCTCACGAACTCGTTTACTATAGGTGACAGACGACGGAAGATGATTTGGGATAATACTTTGTAGGCCGCATTTTGTATTCTTGTAGATGGGGCATATTACCCATTTCTTTCACAGCTACTGGAGGGCTGTTCTGTTTCCCAGATTGTGTCTATCAGCCGATGCAGACAAATTGCCAGCCTCTCCGTGTCCATCTTCATGAGTTCAGCTCCGATACCATCCTTACTAATAGTTTTATTGTTCTCGAGCTGGTGAATGGCATCCTTAACCTCCCTCAAAGTGGGGGCTGTTAGGTTTCCATCGCCCGCAGTACTGACGAAGGCATTTCCTCCGTCGTCCTGTCCTTCATTGCCTGTGCTCTCAGCGCCATTCAGGTTTTCGTCGAACTGCTGCTTCCAGCTTTAGATCACCTCACGCTCGTCTGTCAAAATGCTCCCATCCTTATCCCTGCACATCTCGGCTCGCGGAACGAAGCCGTTGCGGGATGGGTTGAGCTTCTGATTGAACATACGTGATTCTTGAAACCGGCACAACTGTTCCATCTCTCCGCACTCCGTCTCCTCCAGGCGTCGAGTCCCTTGCTGCAGCATGACCGCCCGCGCTGTATTGTTTTCCTCCAGAATCTGCCTACATTCCTGGTCGAACCAATCGTTCCGTCGACTCCGGCCCACGTACCCGACGTTGCTCTCAACTGCACTGTGGATGGCTGCTTTTACTTTTCTCCAGTAGTCCTCAAGAGGGGCTTCATCCAGCTTACCCTCTTCCGGTAGTGTAGCCTCGGTACCGTACATACGTTGTAAACGAAGGAGAATTTTGGGCGCATTTTCGCCATTACCAGATAGTGGTCAGCGTCGATGTTAGCGCCACGATAAGTCCTGACGTCGGAGAAGTGCCGTCCATCAAACAGAACGTGGTCGATTTGTGATTCTGTCTGCTATGGTGATCTAAAGGTGTTTCGGAATGGTAGGCTGTGCTGGAAGTAAGTGCTACGAATGGCCATATTCCTGGAGGCGGCGAAATCAATTAGTCGTAAGCCGATTTCGTTCGTCAGCCGGTGGGCGTTGAACTTTCCAATAGCCGGTCTGAATTCCTCCCCTAGACAATCTGAGCGTTTAGATCTCCTATGACGATTTTGACGTCATGGCTTGGGCAGCTGTTCTGCGACCCGGATCGTTTTCGGATTTCTACTCCCGAACGGGGAATTCGTTTTATGCTGTTGGACAAATGTTACCTATGCTGTGGGCAAACGATAAAACGGAACACAGCTAATCCTTGAAAAAGGCACAATACATGTGTCCGAAACGTCGGATGTAAGCAAAAATCCGTTTTTGAGTTTTATTTAAGACTGAAAGCCATAATTTCAAACGTGGTCATTATGTAAAGAACAAACGGACCGTAAGAACAACGAAACGACAGCATCTTGCACCATAGAGGTAACACAACCCTGATTATCGTATTGAATACTCTTCACCAATCAAGATGATCAATAGCAGAGTGAACAAATGGATGTTACAGCAACAAATAAAGGACAATTATTGGAAAGTTAGATCTTGGAACGTGAAAGCTTTGATATCACATGTGTTGGGTTCTTGGCTAGGGTATTACCCCAGACAACCAGAAGTCGCATAACAGTTTACGAACAAAGTCGTTTATTTGCACAAATTTCATCACACTCGTACTACATGGTGGATGATATCATTTGATCGATGAGTTTCCTCGCATAAAACGCTTTTTTCTGAGTTCATATGAACATTTTGTTTCGCCCCGTATACTCGTACAAAGTAAGTCGGATCAATCAGTAGCAGCTGTCAAATCAATTTTGTTGTGATAAATTAAGTCGCATAAGAGTACAGACTAGTTCGCAAGAGAATTTACACACTCGCATAGCATGTTATTTTTCATCATACAAAATATGCACGTATAGCTCCTCCACTTTTGTACGTATAAGGCCTTTTCGCATCATCTTATACGTGAAACTTTGCGCATATAAGCATCGCATAACGCAAAAGGTGATTTCAATATACGTACATTCTGGTTGTCTGGGACGGAATGTTAATATCAACGTGGAAGCTAACAGGGATTCAACTAGCTGCTTATTGATTTTTTTGTTAATTCGACCAATGATATCAACAGACAACAAATGTCTAAATGATGCATAACATAAAATAAATAACACAAAGTTAAAACTACTCGTCCAAAATTGCTGAGAAAGCTTTAAATGAAAATCGAATAAACCAGCAACAGCGATTGAAAGCACGTTGGCGTTTATGTGATGTCGCTGGTAGTACGATGGTACCTGATCCAAAAAAAAAAAAACGCTCGACTGAAGGTTCTTTAAATTCAGCCTCTTGATCGCAAATTATCAATTCGCAATTGTGTCGAACTACTCATGATTCCTTTTGTAATACAAAGTTGGGATACACGCTCCACGTCACTGGCTTTCGTACTTTTGCACGATGACTTGAATGACTGTTTAATTGATTTTGAATAGTTTTCAGATTTTTCCGCAATAAATTCGTGAGTGCTTTTCAAATAAAATAAGATTAAGATTCTAAAGACACCTTGTTTAAAAATTTTGGTTGATCCAATGCTGCGGAAATTAGCTATGTTTTTTCAGCGTTTTTTTTTTTAATGTCACAACTTTAAGTAAAAATTTAGTATAGAGTAAAGTGGGGCAAAAGTTCGAGTGGGGTAAGAGTTTCTTTTTAAGATTTCTAGCTCAATTCAAAACAAATCTTATAAATGTCATGGTGGTTCGAATGCTATTCAAGTGTGAGACTTTGAATCCAAATATCATAAAAATCGATTGAGATTTGGAAAAGTTATGGCTATTTGTTGTTTTTCGACGTGAATATTGTAATTTTTGGTCAAACTTTCGTTGCATTGAACCAATTGAAGATAAAATCTTTTTCAATATTTTATGTAAGGGTGTTTCTAGGCCTATCATAAGGTTGCTTTGAGGTGTATTAGTTTTTGCATAAATGCTTGAAAACAATTTTTGGCCCATAGTGGGGCAAAAGTTCGAATCAGCGGGGCAAAAGTTCGACCCATGTATAAAATCACGGGAAAATTTGCAAATTTCCTAAAATCCACATATTTTCTTAAAATTTAGTTAAATTTGTCTGATCGTGTGAAAACTGTCACTAAAATTTTACATTTCCACTTAGTTTTACGAAAAACTGCTATTTTTGAATATATTACAATTAACCCAGTTTTGGGCAATTTTTTGATGAAAATTTAGTGTGTATTTTTCGTCAAACTTAAGTTAACGACTGGTGTAAAATATGCCTGTCATAAAAGGATCGATATTTTGTGTTTTAGCCAGCGAACTTTTGCCCCACACCCCCCCCCCCACCGGTGGGGCAAAAGTTCGAATAAGACAATCAATTTTGAAACTGGTATAACTAAAAATGGGTAAATATTTTGACATAAGTATGTTCAGCAAAATTATAGCCAATATGTTGAAGTTTCACTGGATGGTATTTGTTTTGTTTTAACTGCTTTTGTTTTCCTGGAAACTTTGATTATACCACTAAGGTCGAACTTTTGCCCCACCTTACTCTACAAAGTTCAAAAAATGTTTTTGGAAAAAATCATACGAAGTAATAACAACTCTTTCTCTTTCGAATGCGGCTTAGAGAGTTCCAATTGGACGCGAAATCACAGAGATATGGACAGAACACTTTTGTATGTTTTTGAATGAGTGAACCCAACCTTTTGCACGAGAGTGCATATGACAGTACACCTTTTCACAAATTTGGCTTTCGCGACTCCCCAAAATGTCAGCTCACTTTGTCTGTAATATAAAAAACGAACTGATGAGAGGCTAGTGTGTCGCAAAAACCAAGTTTGGGAAACGATGTGATAGCATTTTATCTCCTCGGTGCAAAAAAGTATTAATAATATAACCTGATTGTAATCGAAGAATCAAAGAATTTTCAACATGTCTTCAAGATCATGTAAGGCTATTTTTGCGTATACCAGGTTGTTGAAATAACTGTCATATTGAACGTTTATTTGCGCATGTGCAGTAAGGACTCACGTGATTCATGCAAATTTGTGTATCCTTGTGTGAATCCTGTCGTTCTACTTACATTGGAAACGAGCTCTCTCTAGAGGTTGTAATCGAGCAGTTCATTCAGCCGCCTCTAACAAATGAACAAGCTTTATATTGCTCGCAAATTCTCTCAGAGAGCAGTACAAAATCAAGTCAGCTGTTATTTCGAAAGCATTTCGTGAAGAGCGTTCATTACCGAATTAGAAAATGCTTTGTTGTGAATAATATGAATTGTCGAGTGACATTCAAAGTCGGTTTTTAGTCTTCCAGTAGTAATGTCTACTTATTAGGGTTTTAGCTGTTTCCAATTGTGCCAATATTTGTTGACCGGAGACGACTGATATGTCGTCGTGCAACTTAAAAAAAAACTAGAAGGGAAAATTGTCATGCATCATAAAACTCGCATCAGGTTTTCGTCTCCCCCTCATATTATCTATTTGTGAGCGGGTTATTGGCATGGTTTTCGATCAAAGTAAAACTGCGATAAATAAACAGTAGTGTTCAGAAAAAAACAACGGAAGCCAATTTTCGTAAAAAAAGGCCTACTTTGGAATTCTTTAACTTTGCTCCCCTATGAAAGATTGTCTTGGAATATTCAAAGAGAACTACAATATGCTCTCTTTCATTCCAACACAGTTTTAAGTTTTTTGAAGTATCTGTAAGAGCTGAGCTTAGCCAAGTTAAGCAGCTTAACAGTTCAGTCGTCGCGCTGTTGTATTTTGTACAACACAGCTGAAAAAAGCTCGCTTTCCGTTCACAAAAGCAGCGCGGTGGTTCTGACGATGGCAAACCGCGCGACGACTGGAAGGTTAATATAACAGTTGTTATTATTTAGAAAAATTTTGTTCTGTAAATTTGTGTTCAGGACTGATTTTGGGTGGAAATTGTTGAACTATGAGTTTTAAAAATCAAAAATCAAGCTATAGTTGCAATTTAAAATTAGTAAACCTACTGTTATTTGGAGCGATTTTGCCTCGGGCTTAAGTTTTAATAACAAATCACAAGGTAATGAAATTGATCATGGTGATTGCTCTTATCGAAACAAAGGTACAGCATTTCAAAGTTGTTGCATGAAGTTTTCTATGAAACTCTGCTTTCAATACTGTTTCGCCCACAACTGTATGTATTAGAACGAAACAACTCCGAAATACAAACACCACAAGAACGCGCGCGCGGCAACCGCTTCAAACAACGATAGAAGAGCCAAAAAGCAGATCGCTGAATGTGTTCTCTTTATCTGCGGCTACTTGTGTACAGTCGGAGGTGGTTATGGACAGGTGATACGGTGGAAAGCATCAACAACGTGCTGGTTTAGGCTTTTTGACAACCATCATAATCGCTAGTAGGTCTCTGCAATGAGCATTGAGAAAAATAAAATAATATTAATTACCGGAAGGAGCTAGATTTATTGCACCAAACAGGAAAACAGTTTTTCGGCGTACAGATACGGAGCTATATCAACTACTGGATGGATTTCAGTGTTGCAAAACTGATTCAATTTCAATAGGTGATTGGAATGTCTGGATACCCAAAGAATACTGTATTAGTGTCTTATGTTTTTTTAAAATTAAAACTCTACTTTAATATAACACAACCTCTTTATAACGTAGCTTTCACGTCGATACAAAATATCTAATTTTTTGGCCTGTTTTTCTAATAATCTTTTTCTAAATTCTTATACGAATATCTCATTGGACTACTTCATAATAGTTTCCAGTATTTCTGCAGCAGTTTCTCCAGAAATGCCACCAGTAAAATTGGGCAAAACTGAACACAATTGTATTGGAGGTCATCGTTGATTGTTATATTTGCAGGTTGTTGATATTTTTCCCCGAAGTACTTCAACTATCTGCAAATCTTTACTGAAAAAAAAAAAAGGTTAACACCTCCTCATTATTTTGACAGATGCCTCAAAGAACTCATTCGTGTATTTGCTTTAATAGATTCTCAAAAGATTCCTGCAAGGATTTTTTTACACATTTGTTTGATTTATTCATTTATTTATCATAGAATTACTCCGGTGATCTCTAGTTCTGGGTATCACAGGGATTCTTTGAGGGATCCCATGCAAAAACAAGCTATATTGGAGGATCTCATGAGAAAAAAACGGCTACCTCAAATATTGCAACACAAATTAAACATATATCCCAACTGAAAGGGCAGTGTATCTATAGATGGTGGTTTAAGTACTACTAAAATGCCGTAGATCACTGCGAAGAAGTTAGTTTGTTTTCGTAAAGTAAATTATTGGAATTGGAATTATTCGAGTTCTTGGCTTATCTTTACAATGGCAAAATATCATGTAGTCCGGTCTGTCTGAACACCGATCATTTATCTTAACTGTTTCTGAAACTTTAGACTTTGATGAACCAAAGCCAAGTAGACAAATACATGAAAAATATAAGAAATATTTATGCTGTTTTTTATGTTTCCTTTCAAGTGCCATGATTTAGTTGGATTATTTTTCAACAAAAATAATCAATACTTTTAAATATTGATTTTTTTTTATTTAGGCTGTGAACCGTTTCACCAGTTCGTTTAACTTTTAGTTAAAATTTGACAGCTCGATAGTTATTTCCCCTCCGGTTAGGAATACTCCTGCTCTGGAGCATGGTTAAACTTGACAGTTCGAAAGTTATGTTTTGCTCCCGTGAATTTGAGAATAACTAACCATCTGTCAACTTTGTTCTGAAACAACTACTCGACTGTCAAAGCTCAAATGGGTCGACTGCGATGTTCAATTTAACCATTTGAGGGGAAAATAACTATTGAAATGTCAAATTTTAACTAATAGTTAAACGAACTGGTGAAACGGTTCACAGCCTTAAGAATATCATCTTGGCTGTATCAATTGTGTATAGTTCGATTCCAAACTTAAAACGAACCCTCTGAGGGTCTACAAATTAGAAACTCGACTAAAAGGAATTAAGAAAATTATTCTTATGATTTTGAAACATGAAACAAATATTTGAGGAGCCAAAAAAAAAACTGAAATTTAGCAGCGGGAGCTGCGCGACTATCCATTCGTTAAGCGAAGCACGGGTTTCGGTTTTTGCGGGTTTCTCAATGCTTGACGACGCTGCTGGCGCTATGGCGGCATTCACAACCAATTGGAGGCGGCGACTCCCTTGTTGTTGAGTAACTCTTCATTTCTGGTGCATTCTTTGCTATTTTTTGTTCGTGCGATCAAAAAGGCGGAGATGCTTGCATGTTTCCATATAATTAATTATTTGTTTTATACGCTCGTAATCAATTCAAACGGGTTAATTAGATTTACGCTACAAGGTCAGACATGACATTCCAAGTGATGCACTATTGAGCACCTGCAAGAACTCAATTAGGTTGGCAGTATCGGATGTCGAGTGAAATCTTCAAAGAGTCTCGGATTTCCAAAGCCTAATTGTGGTTGTTGTATGCTTCAGATTTAGTTTTCGTAATATTCCACATTATCACGTTGGTCATTTTTTTTTGATCTGGAACCCTCCTCTTCTTCGTGGCTTATCTTAGTTCCTCGTGGTGTTTGGTGACCCCTTTTTATTTATTTATATGTATACCTTACTCATTACATTGTGTTTTAATATCTAGGGGAACATGGTCCAGTTCGGACCTAGTAAGTAACAGTTTAGCGCGCGCATTTTTATCTCAGAGAGATTTGTGATATCTCATACCAGGACATGACTAGACATGTTTGTACAAAATTCTACAAAAGGTCCGAATTGGACCAACCCTGATCGAATTCGGACCTCCCGTGTTCTAATTCGGACCACGCTATATTTCATCGTTTTATGCTATGGTAGTTATTAAATATAACTCCGATTTGTTAGGTATCAAAGCTTTTTCTATAAGCGCAAGCATAAAAAATTAACTCAATGTGTGAAAAACTCCAATTTAGTTCGAGTCAGAACTAGCTCAAGTAAAATGTGAATTTCATTAAAATAAAACATGGGTGAAATCCGAGCCTGGTTCAAAATTGAGTACAGTAAACTCTCCCTAACTCGATTTTAAACTGACTATCATGAATGGGAGATATCGAGATGAAGAACACATATAGTAAAATTTCAATATATTGTATCATCTCATGAAAATATAGGGTTAAAAAGTTTAACTTGTCCGAGAAACTGAAAGAGACAGCATTAAGTCTCGAGACTACAAGTTGGAGTAGTACTGAAATACATTTTAGCGTCAAAGTACGCTATATTGAAGTGATTATAAAATTAGCCAAACTTCAAATATTCATATTCAAAACACATTATATCGGGTAAGGAATAGTTGCCTGTATTGTTCTCAGCACTCGTAAACGTTTTTTTTTCGTATTGTCAAACTTATTTTGAAAGCTGTATCCAAAATAGACTGTGGTATTAATGGAGATGCTTTTCAAGTAGCTGACGTATTTTTTAGTTTTTTTGAAGTCTTTTTCTTGACTGCAACAGAATCAAAGGCACCATCCATCAATATTACAACTTCTGCAAGTCAAGAAGATTGTTACGGGGTGGAGCTTATGAAATAGAATTACTGCTCGTTGAAAATCAGGAGGTCCGTATTGAACCATATTAAAAGGTCCGGATTGGACCAACACACATTTTGAGATTTTCAAACTAGTTGAGTACAAACAGTGCATAGATATATCAAAAGCATACGGTCACATGAAAGTTAAGGCTTAGGGGATTCGATTATAAAATAACACAGAAAGATTGAAAAATTATAGTCAATTACAAAATTTTTCAAATAATGTTAATCGATAGCACACTAGAGCGCTTCAAAACAACAAATCAATATAAAAATCAAACGAATTAACTGAATGGCGTCAAATGTATTGTGTTAGATCCTAGCCAGACGGTGCACAGTGGTTCGATCTAGAACAAATGTCGGCCAAAACCTCTAACAATTTTTAAAATAACTGAAGTTATAATATATGACATATATTATGCCATATTCAACTATTATCGACTTTTATTTTCGTTTTTTTGTTGTTTTGGACCGATAATTAGAATATTCGGGTTTGGACAATACATTTTCAATCTTCCATATAAAATGGTCAACTTGGGCAGGTATATGTTGAAATTCATGTGATGTCTTAAAAAAATGTGAACATTTCATGCACATTTCTCCATAAATATCTCAGATCTTATCCTGCTTTTATGCACGTATCATTCATTTAATCAGTTTCAGCATGATTGTCATGTCTACAGCTTCAGTCTATTATCATACTTGTTTTCACAGCAAAAGCAAGTCCACGTAGGGAATGATTTTTCTAATTTGTTTCATTTTATCTGGAGGCTGCATGTCGAAGGAAATAGTTTCGTTCAATCATCTTAATAAGCCGAGATAATTTGTGTTATTTTATTTAGTGACAGTTCAAATTTAAATTCACTCACTCACCCGAACGCCACCGGTAAAAAATAGCAAAAAATCCAACACACTTGTATCTACGAGGGACGAGTGAACGCATTTAGCATCCATTCACCATATGCATTGAACTAACTGCGCGGATTCCTGACTCACTGAATCATTCCGTGGTGCGGATTGCCAGTCAGTGAACGCTCATCAGCACTCAAACCCGAATGCCACTCGGAATCAGACTATGAACAATCATTCGGTATTGCATTCGGCTGCTTTCGGCTTTAGAATCGGTAGCGACTCAATCAGTTGCCGTTTTTTGTTTCGCTTAGTGCTCGTCGAAGAAGCAGAATGGGCACTGAAAATTGAAGCGTTTGGCTTGGTCGAAGAAACGGCTTCCTCACTCCCGACTGTACGTGGAAGCGAGTGAGGGAAACGCAATAACTGAGTGAGTGTTTCCCATGCTTACCTGCCAGACGATATACACATGCAAAAATGGTCAATCTACAAAGAAAATCCTCAGTTAATAACTGCGGAAGTGCTCATAAGAACTCTTGCCTACTAAGAAGCGGGCTTTGTCCCAGTTGGGACGTAACGCCAGAAAGAAGAAGAAGTAGATTGGAGCGAGTTTTTCGTTCCTTTTCGGGATGCAATTCATGGCTACTGCGATTGCAATGCACGTACTAGCGTATCACAGGATTATTATTATTGAATTAGAATTGCACTCCGTATACCTTCAAACGCGTTAAAATTGGTCTATCGCAAGTTTTCGCAAAAAATATTGTACCCTACTTAAAAGCTCTTGTTTTTAGCTTTCGAATTGACTTATTCTCATCGCGGGCATTCGCGGGCTACTAATGTCTTAGGGTACTTTTATAAAAATAAAATATATTTTATGAACAATTTGAACTTAAATTCACTTTGTATGAATATAATGAAAATTTTTATTCAACTCAGGTGTACTTTATGTATATACATACAACTTCTCCGAAGATACCATTGCGGCTTGAGCTCTCTTTAAATTCATAAATAGCATGTGAAAAATGGATCGCAAATCCACGGTCCACTCAAGAAGCTGTATAAACTTCAAAGTCCAATGAATCTGCTTCAAACTTTGGATTTGAACCACCAAAGTGTTGAGGAAGCCGGGAAAAATATTACTATTTGGATAAAACAACTTTGATTGATGAGGTTCTGGCCGCACTCGGACCATTGTGGTAGAAAAACGATACACACGATCTTTACAATAGCGCCAGTATTGAGAAATGCTTGATGGTCCGTATTAGAACAGGGTCCGAATTGAACCAGCTTCCCCTATGTATTTCTTATATATTTCACATTTGTTTAGTATATTAGATTTATCAAACATTATTTTGCTGCTTGTTTGGTATATCAGTGAAGTATTTTTTTAATTTTGTTCGAGTCATGTTAACATCAAACATTTAACTATGCTGTGAAATGATATCATTTACAAATTGAACCATAGCATATTTCCGACGCACTTGCAGTAATTTAATACATATTAATCTATTTATTGTACTACGTCTTCAGTTAAAAAACTCTACTGACTAATGCTTAAAATTATAAAACATTACGGATGCGACATTTAAAAACATTTTTGGATAGGCCAAATTCATGAGCTTCTTCTTCTTCTTTCTGGCATTACGTCCCCACTGGGACAAAGCCTGCTTCTCAGCTTAGTGTTCTTATGAGCACTTCCACAGTTATTCACTGAGAGCTTACTGTGCCAATGACCATTTTAGCATGCGTATATCGTGTGGCAGGTACGAAGATACTCTATGCCCTGGGAAGTCGAGAAAATTTCCAACCCGAAAAGATCCTCGACCGGTGGGACTCGAACCCACGACCCTCAGCTTGGTCATGCTGAATAGCTGCGCGTTTACCGCTACGGCTATCTGGGCCCATGAGCTATTTCAATGAATTTGCGACAACAGCGATCTATCGGATTATTCTCACCGAAATTTGTGCGATGCCTGGGCAGCCACAGTGCAGAATGTCGACGGAGCGAACGTGACGGAACGGAGAAATTAATCCTTTGGAGAAGTTCTGGGCAATCCAAATTGCCAGACAGCACGTCGAATACGAACATTCGCTCAGAAAGTGTCCTTCTCGAAGCAAGCGTCTCCAGGGAGATAAGTTGGCATCTTTGCTCATACGGCGGTAGATGCAACGGGTCATTCCATGGTAGCCTCCTGAGTGCAAATCGCAAGAACTTCTTCTGGACTCGTTCAATCCTGTTTGCTTGGATGGCATGATAAGGAGACTAGATTTGGACCACGTACTCCAAAATACTGCGTACTAACGAACAATATAGAGCTTTCAGCGTATAAACATCTTCGAAGTCAGCAGCGTTATGCCGCACAAATCCGAGTACGACGAATGCTTTGGCGATTGTTGCTGAAATGTGTTCAGAAAAGCGTAGTTTGTTGTCCACTATCAGACCTATCAGACGGGACATTGATGTGACCTTCTCTAGAGTCTTGTCCATCAGCTTGTAGTCAAATACTATATCGGATCGGGTTCTGTTGTATCGAATTATTTTACATTTGCTGGCATTCACTTCCATACCGTTAAAGCTGCACCATTCTTCTAACCGCTGTACATCTGATTGGAGGGCGACGCAATCTAACATAGCATACATAAGTTTGCACGACTCTAGATAAGTGCACAGGTCATTGACAAAAATTATGAAAATCAGTGGCCCTAGGTGACTAGACTACCTTGAGGCACACCCGATGTCGTGCGAAACGATTCTGACTTGTGGCATCCTATTTTCACGAACGATGTTCTTTCCGATAGATACACTGAAAATATAAATTGTTTTATATTACGAAATCGTTCGTTTGAACTACGAAATTATTCGTTGTTTTCTGCAACGAAACAGTTTCGTAAAATGTATGCAACCAGCTTCATAATATGATTCAAGCTCGAAATCAAAACAAACAATGATTGTTATAATGTACTAAACATTTCGTAATCGAAATTCGTTTGTTTCGTATTCAGAACGAACATTTATACGCGCTTCTTCTTACCTCCTTTGGCTGCGGTCGTGTCATGTTGTATTTTACGAAATGTGTCTACGAAACCTTTCGTTGCAGAAAACAACGAATGATTTCGTACATTAAACGATCAGTTTCGTAATATTAAACAATTCGTAATACGAACAACACGATAACGCACATCTACGAATTGTATATCGTACATCTTACGATTATTTCGTAAAGTCACTGAATCGCGAAATTCTGTCAAGTACAAATAATTCGTAAAATGAATGAAAATAGCGTTATATGTACGAAATCTTGTTTTACGAAATGGATTTTGGATAAAATACGAATAGATATTTTCAGTGTAAGAGCGAAGCCATTGTACAATCCATACCGGAAATCCTAGACGATCAAGTTTCTTCAATGCTAATTCATGCGGAACCTTGTCGAAGGCTTTCGAGAAATCGATATAGATCGAGTCGATTCAGCGTGCTTATATATGAAAGCAGATTCGTCACCGTCGAACGTTTTTTCACGAAACCGTGCTGGAATTCTGAGAGTTTTGGAGCAGCTGCATACAGTTTATCGTAGATTATCGATTCCAGAACTTTCGATAAATGACACAGAATGGAAATCCCTCTGTAATTTTTCGCTGAATGGATGCTTCCTGTCTTGTGGATCGGTGTAACGGCGGCAGATTTCCATGCCCTAGGGAAAGTTCCCTCCGCGATGGACTTGTTGAAAATGAGCGAAACAGGTGTTGCTAATTGAACAGCGCAACGGGTTAGAAAAACTGACGGCAAACCGTCAGGGCCAGGGCCTTTCTTGGGATCCAATCTTCTCAATGAGGCGAGTGCGTCGTTACTAGTCACGGATATCGGAGGAAGATGAATATTGTATGACGGTAAACTCTGAAGGTAGTAATCGGATATGGTACTGATAGGAGAACTGTATACAGTTTTGAAAAATTCAGCGAATAATTCGGTGGCTTCAAGTGTCGAGTGCGAACTTTGTCCATGGTATTTGATGTTGGAAGGAATGGTATTGGCGCATCGTTTACTATTGATGAATCTCCAAAAGTTGGATGGGTTCACCTTTAGATCATCCTACAAATTTCCTAAATACATTCGGTACTGCAAGTCCATTTTAATCTTCAGTTCACACTGAAAATATAAATTGTTTTATATTACGAAATCGTTCGTTTGAACTACGAAATTATTCGTTGTTTTCTGCAACGAAACAGTTTCGTAAAATGTATGCAACCAGCTTCATAATATGATTCAAGCTCGAAATCAAAACAAACAATGATTGTTATAATGTACTAAACATTTCGTAATCGAAATTCGTTTGTTTCGTATTCAGAACGATCATTTATACGCGCTTCTTCTTACCTCCTTTGGCTGCGGTCGTGTCATGTTGTATTTTACGAAATGTGTCTACGAAACCTTTCGTTGCAGAAAACAACGAATGATTTCGTACATTAAACGATCAGTTTCGTAATATTAAACAATTCGTAATACGAACAACACGATAACGCACATCTACGAATTGTATATCGTACATCTTACGATTATTTCGTAAAGTCACTGAATCGCGAAATTCTGTCAAGTACAAATAATTCGTAAAATGAATGAAAATAGCGTTATATGTACGAAATCTTGTTTTACGAAATGGATTTTGGATAAAATACGAATAGATATTTTCAGTGCATCCTCCACACGTCTAACTGATAGTCCATTTTGAACAGTTTTGCTTCAAAAAAAGCGTTTCCGTGCCTTGCAAAGAACGTTTTTCAGATGTTGAAGTTCCGAGTTCCACCAGGGTTTCCGGTTTGTGCGGGTTGTATGATGACGAGCGAGCGGAGCAAATCGTCGAAGAAGGTCGTGGATCGTATCGTAAAAACGCGATACGGCTTCATCCGTGGTCAAGCCAAGTAGCATGCCATTCCAATCATACTGAGAAAAAGCATCAATTAATGTATCGTAATTACAGCGGTTAAGATCGAAAATATCGTCGGACGGTTAGGGTGGGGGTTCAGGCTCATCATTGTGCTGAACGTCAATTCTCAAAACAAATGGCGTATGATGCCTGTCCATACGTAGAATAGCAGATGGAGGTTCAATGCATTCTACATAGGCAACATTATTCACAAATGCCAAGGCCAGTAATCTTCCGTTTTCATTTGTATCGTCACAAATCTGTTTAAGTCCAGATTCAAGTATATTTTCGGTGAACGTGATTTCTTGTTCAGAAGAAGCGTTAATAGGCAAGTAGCAATCAACTTCGTCATCAAAGTGCCATGTTAAGCGGGGTAGGTTGTAATCACCAACAACAACAACGGAATCATCGGTGTTAGCCATGTCTAGAATTTGGCAAATAGATGAAGAGTGCATAGAATATATGGTTGGATCACTGTTCGGGCGAATGTAAATAGCACAAACGTAAACATACTGATGTGGTAGTTTGATGGATACGGCTACTTGTTCTAGATGCTCGCTATCATAGAGGTGTACGGATGAGCATGGCAAAGTTTTTCTTACAGTGATCAAAACCCCTCCGCCACGAGTAAAGTTGCTAGATGCTGAATTGCGATCACAGCGATAAATCGTATATTCCTCAGTCAGCTCTGAGTTACGTATCCCGTCATATAGCCATGTTTCGGTAAAAACGATGACATCATAGTCAAGTGAAACAGAGGTTAGAAAAAATGAACGAATTTTGCTACGCATACCGCCAACGTTCTGGTAGTACACGGATATTTTCGATTTGGCGGGTGTAGAGGAAAGATGCGAAGTTGGAAAAATTACTGAATGATCGTCGCTGGAGTTGGACCTGTGTCTGCTGTTGTGATCGAAGGCTTCCAAAAACCCCGACGATTGTCACGTGTGTCGTCGACGAACTCACGAAAAACGAGGCCCCTAGGCCAAGACGACGCTGTCATAGCTTTTTCTTTCAAGCTGGGGTGGAGACCTACCTTGAAAGATATGAAACTTAACGTGCTCATGTCTTTTCCTCTCAGGACGAGCTTCGTAACGATGGAATTAGTAGTTTCAAGAGCGCTGGAATGTCTTTCACACATTATTTTTGACAGGATATTTGATTAGCACCACAACAAATATGGGTCATACCACAATATTCCTAAGCTCCGCCTGCATGTAACGACACGACGAAACGACAACCGGACGGAAGATGAAGATGAAGCAACAACGACCCACAGCGTATAAAACCAGCGCGATCAGTATTTTTTTCAAATTTCGAATCGTTAACTTCGGGAAGAATAAAATGTGTAGTTAAGTGAAGTGAAGTGGCTAGTTTTCTATCGGCGTCTTCCTTGAGGAGCAGACCACCCGAAGGGGAGAGTTCCCTGTGGTGTTAACAGTCCACTGGCGATCGAGTTGTTGGCTTCAACGGACTTGTGGAACCCAAACCGCCCTTTCTAGGTCAAGAATTGTTATTTGTCCCCTCCACGCACAATCTCCCGAGAAGAACACTCACCTTTTCCCGGCTTCCTGCTTGAGCGACTCCCTCTTCTTTCCTGGCGTGTCAGGACGTGTATCGTGATGTCGCAAGAGCGCATGGAAGTCCATCGTGCGTTTCCCAGAGCCTAGTACGGCCCCGACAGGTACCATGAACTGACACGTTGATGGCGGTTATACTCAACGCGATCATCAATCGATTCGCTATTGTATAATACCAGGCGGACGGAGGGCAATGCGATGGAACTCGACCCATGCCCGTGGTTTTAAAATAGCGCGCTTCGACGGCGAAGTATTCACCGAAGCCCTGAGGCGCGAAAGAAAGACCCTGTGAGATGCTTCCATACTGAGAAAAGCCCCTTC
This sequence comes from Aedes aegypti, assembly GCF_002204515.2. Lineage (NCBI taxonomy): Eukaryota > Metazoa > Arthropoda > Insecta > Diptera > Culicidae > Aedes > Aedes aegypti. Next base: position 206,748,444 of record NC_035108.1, read on the forward strand.
CAGAGAGAACAGGCCACCAGTTTACTGTTGGTGCGAACCAATTGAAAATCTTCGAGCAATCTGCCTTCGTGCTAGAATGCAACTCGATTCCGTGGGGTGACGCCTACAGAGTGGTAATGGTTAAGACCAAAGATGCCATAGCGCCCCAAGAGAAGTCGCCCGAGATGCTGTGATCGATAACCGATCTACTCTTCCCACTAACCCATTGCCCCCGGTGCCGTATGCGGAATATGAAGGAAAAGAAGTGACGAAGGTGACAGACGAAGAGCTGGTCGTGAAGTCGTGAAGTCATTCGTGTTAAACAAGGCACCAGGACCCGATGGTATCCCGAATGTTGCCCTAAAATCGGCAGTGAATGCGGATCCGGACATGTTCAGAAGCACGATGCAACGCTGCATAGATCCAAGAATCTTCCCGGATGTATGGAAGCGACAGAAATTGATGCTACTACCAAAGGCGGGAAAATCTTCGGGTGACCCGTCGGCGCATAGAGCTATCTGTCTACTAGATACGACGGGCAAGTTGTTGGAGAGGTTGATTCTCAACTGGTCAGTACCATATACGGTTGGCCTGTCCTACAATTAGTTTGGTAAATCTACTCTGGACGCTATCCAGCCGGTCGTTCAGGCAACTGAGGCGGCAATCTAGCATAAAAGAAGCGGAATCCGTTACTGCGCGATAGTGTAATAGTGCAAGCTGAGAAGCGATAGCCCACGCACTTCATCGTCTCAAGGTACCGATGCAGCTGTGTGAGCTTCTAGAAAGCTATTTCGATGATAGGATTCTGCTGTATGATACAGAGGAGGGTCAGAAAAGTGTTCGAAATACCGTGAGAGTACCTCAAGGTTCAATTCCGGGCCCAATGTTATGATATGCGATGTACGATGACATACTGATGCTGCCCCTTCCGACGGGTGTTAAGATTGTTGTCTTTGCCGACGACATCTCCCTGGTGGTCTATGGCAAATCTATGGAAGAAGTAGAGTTGAGAGTAGCGCACTCTATTTCCATAGATGAGGAATGGATGACGTCTAGTAAACCAGGACTGGCCCGTCACAAGACTGAGGTGGTGGTGGTAAACAACCACAAGTCCGAGCAACATGCCCTTATCTCGGTAGGTGACTGCGCCATGGAGTCCATAATAAGGTATGGAGTACCAATCTGGTCAGAAGCGCTTAGAACGAACAGAAACCTAAAGCGGTTGGAAAGCACGCACAGCATCATAGTGCATACCGAACGGTATCTAAAGAGGCCGTGTGTATCATAGCCGGGATGACGCCCATCGGGCTTATCATCAAGAAAAATGTTCAATGCTTCAACCAAAATGGTACCAGAGGAGTCCGCAACGCGTGTAAAGAGGCAACGCTCAGAGGTTGGCAGCAGGAATAGGATAGCTCTAAAGGTAGATGCTAATAACAAATGTGGCAGATTGGTATGAAAAAAACCATGGGAAAGTGAACTTCCGCCTGATGCAGTTTCTGTCAGAACATGGTTGCTACAGGCAGTGCCTGCATAGGTTCGAGCACTCACAAGGGAAGGTCACGATGTTGTTACACGGGGTTTTCAACCGGACTATCTTTGTTAGATTCTACATGTCGAAATATGAAAAACCTCAAAACCTTTCGGGTGATGGACCAGTGATGTAGCCAGGAGGGGCTCCGAAAGGATCAATTTTGTACGAATATAATATTATCAAAACAATTGAAAATTTGTCAAAAATATTTTTATCAGTATTTATTGTGATAGTAATGAACATAATTGATATTAATGTATATTCATAATGTATTTTCAATGCCCAAGGCGCAACTAGAATTGGTTCTTCTTGCCATTTTATTCCACTAAAACCAAGTTGATTTTGGTGTCAATATTCCATTCACTTCATAGTTTTCTAATATCTATCATGGAACATAGATAAACTTCATGTTTAATTTAAATAGTGTAGTAAGAAAGGGATTGATAAGGGGCTTGTTGAATAATGTAGAAGATATGGAGGTACAAATAGTATTGACAATAATTGTTGCCATGGAAAATCTCCGTGGTTATGAAAAGTGCGAAAAGCATAAAATTGTCCTGCGGACGGATTATTTGAATGCAATGCAAATTTGCATAATTAAAATAGTTATACTACTGGTTGGTATTCTCACAAGCTTTGCAATTCAACACATATTTGAAATCTGGAAAACAGCCCCATTTATAACCACGGAGGTTTTCCCTGGCAACAATTATTGTCAATACTATTTGTACCTCCATATCTTCTACATTATTCAACAAGCCCCTTATCAATCCCTTTCTTACTGCACTATTGAAATTAAACATGGAGTTTATCTAGGGTTCTATGAAAGATATTAGGAAACTATGAAGTGAATGGAATATTGACACCAAAATAAACTTGGTTTTAGTGGAATAGTATGGCAAGAAGAACCCATTCTTGTTGCGCCTATGGCATTGAAAATACATTATAAATATACATTAATGTCAATTATGTTCATTATTATCACAATAAATACTGATAAAAATATTTTTGACAAATATTCAATTGTTTCGATAATATTATATTCGTACAAAATTGACCCTTTCGGAGCCCCTCCTGGCTACACCACTGGTCCATCACCCGAAAGGCTGGGGGGTTTTTCATATTTCGACATGTAGAATCTAACAAAAATAGTCCGGTTGAAAACCTCGTGTAACAACATCGTGACCTTCCCTTGTCAGAATCTTCTACGATCCCCAATTGTGCTGATGTGGAGGAAACAGCGGAGCATGTCGTGTTCGATTTCCCCCGTTTCATTGTTGTGAGCAGGCTTCCCATGAACATTACCGATGTTCAACTTGGGTTCGCATCTTTCTACTCGTGTTTAACAGCAATCGCACGACGGCAAAAAAACACGTATTGCGGTACACTTGAACTTCGGTTGAACCGAGGTTTGAAACATCGGTTCAAACCGTGGTACAAAACAAACCGAAGGAAAACAGTTCGAATGCACGCTGATAAAATTTAACTTGAACTTTATTATACTTCTAGTGACGAGAATCTTGTCACAGATCACAGATTAGAGCTTTAGGTAGAAAATTATAAGTGTGCGTACGAACTGATCAATGCCGAATGCAAGGCTTACTACACTCAAATAGCATTAGCAAACTGAGCTAACAACGCGTTGCTACGGGAGAAAAAAATACAAAGCAAAACACACTGATGCTGCCGCGTACTCGTGATGGTGTACTGTGGGGTTGTACCGGTTTTTAAACATCGGTTTGAACTTTGGTACTCCAAAAATAAGTTCGGGTTTAGGTACTGGTTCGTGAGCTGCAGAGGATTAGCCCTTCCGAGGCTGGGTCATTGTAGCAGTTTGCCTAGGCTTCTTCTGCTACATGTGTTTGCTCTGGCCCCTCCCCGAAGAAAAACTGTAAGGTAGTCTGGGGAGATAAGGGTCTGAAGCCAAGGGTAATATCTGTGCACTTGAGCTATTCAGCGAGAATTTTTCAAGTACAGTGCATAGGCTGGTTTTAGTGGGTTGTCGTTGGTACGGCATCCCCACACACCCTGAGTTACCTTTTCAGGCGTCTATTTGTAGATTTTCTCTTTGTAAAAAACACATTCGGTGATTACTGAAAAGAACATAAGAAATTTTCATTCATGCATTAAAAATGTTCTTTCGATTAATATTGATCCGAGCTCCTTACTACTCCTTACTACATTCCAATCAATGTTACTCCGTTGATCAATGTGACCCTCCTTTACGATACGTGAATTTCCATTTACGTACCCCGACCTATTAGGTAAATGGAGGTTTTAGTGTTCTCATATATCTGACGAAACAATGCCAAAAAAGTCTAGTCTGTCTGAACACTAACAAAAGACATGAAACTACCGTTTTTACCTATTAATTTTGTCAACATTTTCCAAACAGAAGAACCAGCTCCCATGGATCGTATAAGTTGCGATTTTAGAGGATTCGATTAGATAACATAACATATTTCGTAAATAACTCTAGTGGTGTTTCCATCATTCGATTGCATAGGCCAGGAGAAGGGGATGAACTTTTCATTCATTTTTCTGTCAAATCTCATACAAAATCTACTTTTTCTATGACAGAAATTCACTCTAGGTGAACCACTTCCCCTGGCCTATGCCCTACGAGTCAGAAATCAAAGACTCATAAATGAACTAGAATCTGGTCATACCGATGCAACATGTCAAAAACATTTTGTATATATCGACCTTTTGAAACGCTAGTGAAATAATGTTTTTACTGAAGAATGTACTGAAGTACACCTTTATAGAGAACACATCAACTGCATAGTTTTTTGAGTGAATATTGATATATTTTTATCAACAAGCACAACTTTAATGTGCAGACAGTGAGACAGATTAACATACATTGATTGTAAAAAATAAAGTGAAAAACGTTGTTCATCCACTTTCTATACTCTAAACTTTCCCAGATCGGGCTAAAAAATGTTTAAAAAAAATCTCATCAAATCATACACATTAGAGCACTGGCCTATGTCCGCACCGTAGTTGTCATCAGCAAGCATACACATTATAACCTAACAGGAACATCGGCGCAGTCGGAAAGTCAAGTGTGCAAACCGCGCTCATTCAACAAACAACAACACCATCGACAAGGCAAGACAGCGCTGCACTGCAAAAAAGGCAAACTCACTTTAATTTATGTATAATTATGCACCCCTAATTGTTCTCGGTTTCGGTACAGAGACCTACATATTATGCCGATATTCATCCCGTCCCGGACTCACAGTTGGTACTTTGGTGATGTTTCGTGCCGTGGCCGCATCCGTTCTGGAAAAGCCAAAGAACACGGAACGCCCGGTACGCTTGGTTTGGCTCTGCCGCGTCGGCTTGAGCTGCCATCCGTTCAACACAATATGGGCCAGATTTCAAAATTTCGCGACAAAAGTCCAGAAATCCTTATTTTGTAAAACGAATTATTTTAATGTATTTCCAATGGTGAGAACATGATTACCGACGATTTTGAATGATTTGTTACAGAATTTCATAGCATTTGGGGGAATTATACTGGGATTAAACGGGAAAATTTGATTTTTTGTATATACCAAATAATGGGTATACGGGTTTGGTACGCGAATATATCATATTTTACTAATACGACCATCACCGATTTCAACCAAATGTTGATCAATTGTTCATTCACTTGAGATGTGTAAAAAGCAAAATTGATATGTTTTTTGATCCACCCCTTGGTCCCATGATTGCAAATAAAAACCAATGATCTCACATCAATTTATATCTTCAAAACTAGAAGAAACATAGGGAAGGATGAATCTTCGACACTTTTGAAGGAAATCGTTCAAGGAGTCTAATTTCTTTTGGTTGTTGGGTACAGTGTTGCCAAATATACTTATTTTCATGTTTTCATGAATGTTAGTTACACAATCATTGTAACCATATACCGAAGAATCTTCTGCATCTCCACAATTCTCATTGAAAGGATATTTAGTTAGTGGGAAAATATAAAAATCTGTGAGTCACCTTTGGTTGGTGATACGATCCATGATGCATTCAAGATTTATGAAATATAAGCGAATTTTAATAAAAAATACCATAAATAACGTAATATCTCTAAATTCGTTATCTTTACAATTATTTAAAATTAAATTTAAAATGCATATTAATCACACCAAGCTCATCTGTTCTATGCATATTTGTGATTTTATTTATTTATTTATTTATTTTTTAACTAAAAATTTTGAAAGAGGGAAAAGCCCCTTTGAGTGATTTCTTTTTGAAATTCTTCTCAAAAAGGCACAAAACCTCTTTATCTTTTCAAAATAACATTACAAAATGATTATAATAATAAAATATAAATCTATAGGCTCAGGCGGCATTTATCCATTACAGAGCCAAAAATCTTGAAAAAAGGGCCATGACTCGAAAACTACTTGATGCCGTCATTAAATGGGTGTGTTGAAAATGTTTCCATCAAACCTGAAAAAAAGAAAAAGAAAGAAGCAGAATCATACGTAATACAAAGCATCATTTAAAAATCTATAAAGTATTTTTAACGAGGGTAAGAATTTACTTCCCAGAATATCACGAACAGATTGAGGGAGCAAACGATGATATATTTTCAAATTTCTAAAGAAAGCAATTCTAGGTATAGCAAAACGCGTACAATGAAAAACAATATGGTCAATATCCTCATAAGCAACACCACATTCACATAAATTAGAATCATTGATATTGATACGATATAAATAACTATTACAAACATAATGATTGGATATAAGCCTCGACAATGTACAAATAAAATTTCTTCCGACAGCAAAATTTTTAAACCAACTAAATCGACTAATATTAGGTAAAATTGAATGACACCATCGTCCTTTATCACTTAAGTCCCATGAAAGCTGCCAATTATTTAAAGAATATTGTTTTAAATCTGTAAAATATTCAGACGAAGAAATTTGTCTGTTGAACATACTGCCACAACGAACCCCTAATTTTGCTAAAGAATCAGCTTGCTCATTACCATAAATATTAGAATGAGCAGGAACCCAAATAAATTTAATAATGTAATCCTGAGAATTCAAATGACATAATTCTTTTTTCAGCAACAACATAATGTGATGAGTTTTAGAATTGAAATTAACGGAATTGAGTGCTTTCAAACAACTTAAACTGTCTGAGCATATAATAAAAATGTTTGGAGTACATTTTTTTTATCAAAGAACAAGTAAAATACAAGGCAGTTAGTTCAGCTATAAAAACTGAGCAAGGATATTGTAATTTGAAAAAATAAGCAGAATAATAATTATAAACTCCATAACCAGCAACATTTTGGATTAATGATCCATCAGAAAAGTAAAATTGATGTGAATCTAATCTAACAAATTTACGCCGAAAAAATAAAGGAGCGAAGCGAAAATACTCATTACTAGGAATTTGTTTCAATTCTTCATATAACGATAAATCGATCATTGGATGGAACGAGTGAACATTAATATCAAAATTATGATAATTGAATGTAGAAATTGTTGTAGGAACAATATTTAAAGAAGAACAATATTTGTATGAATCTAAAATTTTGCAAGTTGGATTTATATCATTTAAACATTTCAAACCATCAATTATTGGGTGTTTTTTTATAAAACAATTCAACATGAATTTACAATTTAATTCATGTAAGCGAGTTTTAAGTGGAATCACTCCAGCTAAAACCTCAATAGATTGAGTGTGCGTTGAATTCATTAATTTTAAACAAATTCTTAGACACCGAAACTGAATCTTTTCTAGCTTACAAAAATGCGATTGACTTACATTTACAAAAGTAAAACATCCATATTCAATAATAGATCTAATGGTCGTTTTGTAAAGTGTAATTAAATCAGTAGGATGAGCCCCCCACCAAGTACCTGTTATAGTTCTAAGGAAATTTATCCTTTTTGCACAAATTATCTGGATATATTGAATATGTTTTTTCCACAATAATTTTGAATCAAACCATATTCCTAGATATTTATAATCATCAACTTGTTCAATTTCGTGACCATTAAGATATAAATTTATATTAACAATAGAGAAAATAAAATAAATTTAGTTTTAGAAACAGAAAAAGAAAAACCATTATTGTTTGCCCAAATTTCAATATTGTTTAATGCACATTGCATAAAATGACGAATAATTTCTCTATTATTACCGCTGATAGAAATAACTTTATCGTCGGCAAATTGATAAAAATAGCATCCATTTGGAATAACAAATGATATGTCACTGGTAAATAAATTATATAGAAATGGACTCAAACAAGACCCTTGAGGAAGACCAAAATAACTATATCGTATCAATTTGGAAGAGCCATTATGAAAAAAATGCATAATTTTGAAAGAAAATAAATTATATAAAAAATTGGCAATTATGTTTGGAATATTTTTAAATTTTTCAAAAAGTAGATCTAATAACACGGAATCATAAGCCCCAGAAACATCCAGAAAAGTTGAAACCATATCCTGCTTCTTATTAAATGAAAGATTAATTTGTGAAGCTAGAAGAGCAGTGCAATCACGAGTGCTACAACCTTTTCTGAAACCATATTGGGAAGAAGAAAAAATTTTATTACTTTCAGCCCATAATTCTAAACGATTAAGTAACATTCTTTCCATAAGCTTACGAAGACATGACAATAAACTTATTGGTCTACGACTATCAGCTAATGAAGGATCCTTGCCTGATTTTACAATACTGACAACCTTAATAGAACGCCATTCCGAAGGTAGAATATTTTGAAAAAGGAATGAATTGTATAATTCTTACATATGTATTTTTCCATCATGTGGTAAATTTTGCAAAACAATAAATTTAATGTTATCAATTCCCGGAGATGTGTTTTTTGTAACAGATAATGCTAAATCTAATTCTCCTAATGAAAATGAAGCACTAAGTTCAGGAAAATAATTATATCTCTGAAAATTTTTAAAATTTATGGAACAAGGAACAAAATCAGGACAAATTTTAGAGGCAAATTTATTAATCCATTCTTCAGAATATTCCTGAATATTTGGAAAAGAAGAATTACAATTTCTTAAATTTCTAGCAACAGACCAAAGAGAAGATAGAGAAGATTCTCTATCAAGATTTTCTATAAAATTTCTCCAATAATTCCTTTTTTTTAAATTTAGTAATTCGAATAAATTGAGCTTCAGCTTTACAATATAAAAAATAATTTTCCCTTGATCCAAAACGACGAAATTTTTTAAAGGCTTCAGATTTATTTTTTAAAGCCATAGAACATTCACTGTCCCACCAAAATGAAGGACATTTTTTTCTAGAAGAAATTGGAGTTATTTTGTATTTTTGAGATTTTATTAAACATTTAATTATAATCTCGCAAAATTGTTTATAATTATCAAGTGGAGATAATGAATAATCAAAATGAGTTAACGAAAATGAAATAAGATCCGAAAATTTTAACCAATTAACATTTTTACATAAATCAGGCTTAAGAAATTCATTATTTGTTTGTTTATTGTCATTATTACAAATCTCGATCAAAATAGGTAAATGATCACTACCATTAGGATCATTAATTATTTTCCAAGAAGAAAGGAATGTTAAACTATTAGAACAAAGAGATAAACCAATACAAGTATGATGAGCAGGAGGAACAGCAATTCTGGTAAATGATCCATCATTGAGAATATTCAAATTCAATTCATCAACCAAGTCCATGATCAAATTACCTCTACCATCACTATTCCTACTACCCCAAGCAGAATTATGGGCATTAAAATCTCCTAATATGTAAAATGGAGAAGGTACATTGTCTAATACAGCTTTTATTTCTGATAATGAAAAAGGAGAATTTGGAGGAATATAAAAACATATGATAGAAAATTCCTTACCCAAATGTTTAACAGAAATAGCAATATATTCAATTGCAAAATCAAAAGGTAAATTTAAATATTTAAATTGAATATTTTCACGAACACCAATCAACACTCCTCCAGCTGAAACATTTCTATCTTTTCTTATAATATTAAAAGTAGGGATACGTAAGTGTTTACATTCCACTAACCAAGTTTCATTTAAACAAAATATATCTATATTGTGGTTAAATAACAGAACTTTTAATTTATCAATTCTGGGTATAATGCTACGACAATTCCATTGTAATATATTTAATTTGTTGGAAGTAGCCATTACATTGAAAATAATGAAGAAAGGAGGGGTCCAAAAGAATTTAGCTTTTCAAAAATAAACGCTAAAAAAGGTAAACATTTTTTAATCAGATTTTTCCAAAAATCACTAAATCCTAATAAATTTATTATTTGTTCCAAAATATTCAAAATGTCATTATTATCATTATTGTTGGATGAATTATCAACATTATCCCTATTATTACTATTAAAGGAATTGTCATTCTCTACTCTTTGAAACCCAGGAATCGTATGGCAAGTGGAAGAAACATTAAGTGGAGGAAAGTTTTTATCAAAAGATGTTGATGGTTGAGGATCAGAATTTGCATTATGTTTGTTAGATAGTAAATTAGCCCTTTTTATTTTAGTAGGAGGTTTATATATAAATTTATTAGAATCCTCATTCAAGTCATCATTATCATAATCAGATAATGCTTCATAAATATTGGAAGAATTAAAATCACCAGATGCTTTCAAAATCTCTGAATAAGAACATCGATTTTTAAATTTAATTTGTTGGTTAAATTTTTGTTGATTAGTTTTATAAACTGAACAGTCTTTAATTGAAAAATGATTCTGATTACAATAAATACAAACATCAGATTGTTTATCACAAACAGATGAAGAATGAGAATCTCCACATTTGGAACATTTAGGTTTATTTGAACAATAGGAAGAAGTGTGTCCAAATAAAAGACAATGAGTGCAATGCATAAGTTTAGGAAAATAAAGTCTTACACTAAATGATACGTTATTAATTGAAACAAAATCCGGAAGAACAGATCCGGCAAATATTATTTTTATACAATTAGAATGAATATAATAAGAACTGTTGCCATTGAACGTTAATTTAGATAAACGATTGCAATCTAAAATTTTGACGGGAGAAATGGATTTATTTTTGAAAAAACCAAAACCAAAATTTTTAATGTCATCGCAACTTAAAGATTCGTCATAAATGACGCCACTAATCTCACATGAGTCGCAAGGGGCGTATACACGGTATGAACTACCAAATAAGTTGGATTCCAGCAGAGTATTAGCATCTCCACGTGAACCAAAAACTACCCTTAATTTATCTAACGAAATTTTCTTGATTTCTTTAACAGATTTAAATCTTTTATAAACTTCTGCAGAAATCAAGAGAACATTAATTGGCTTATCCTTTTTTCTAAAATAAACAGGATAAGGACCAAGAAAAGTAGATGGGAAAATTTTGACTCTAAATGGTTTAGAAACTGAAGGAGGAAGATTCGAATGATCATCCTCTTTAGAATTCGAGGATTCCCCGTCAGTTTCCATATTAGGAAAACAACGGGGAATATAAGTAAAAAAAATCAACAATCGAGAAGTAATAACAACTAAAACTTATAAAATAAGAGAATAAATAAAATTATACTTATCAAATTCAATAGAGAACTTGATGAATTCTTTCTTGAGAGAAACCACCTCAAGCTTGAAAACTTCCCAAAGCCCACAATCTGTACTTGATTCAGAAAACTTCGATCGCTCTCCAATCCAATCCAAACCAATCATCGAACGTAATCCGAATCTTGAATCGCTTTCCTCGCATCCAAAAACATTCGCCACCAAGAAACACGAAACCAATTGTATCCGTACTCCGAGATTTTTTTCCTCCTGAAAGAAGAGAAAACTGTCAGGTGCAGAAAAAATACGTGTTTCCTAGTCAAGGCCTACTGCAGCAATGATTTGTGATTTTTGATCGTAGTGAAAGTGCTCGGAATTTTGTCGCGAAGTTTTGATATCTGGCCCACAGTGCATCCGCCCGACAGTTCCACCTTCAATAGGCGTTCCGGTATGTGTGATGTGATGTGTGTGCGGTGCATGTTTCCCTCTGGGGCATTCGATCACGGCTACGGGGCAATAACGATGACGGCGATGGCGACGCGTGGATCTGTCACAGTTCCCGCCATGAGCCACACGTATAGTTCACAAATGACCGTTGGACCGTTGGTTGGATACCAGTCAGTCATTGTATTAAGCGTCTATTGGTGGCTCTTTTGCACCAGGAGAGGACTTGCCATGATTAGACCTCGCGAGACATGAAGCATCATGATGGTTATCAAACAAACGGGCGGAGGTCTACAGTTGCTCTACTCAAGCACGGCCTGCAGATTGTTTCTGCACACATATGAAGCAACTGAATTAATGGATAATCACGAGCTTTTTCGATCCAATATGTATGACAAATTTTCAGTGTTTTCGTTTCGCTTGTTATTCTCACTCTTTCAAAATCCTTTTTTAAATTCTTTAAATTTTCTTCCAAGTATATTTCAAGGGATTGCTAGGGCTTTTTAGGAATTTATATCTGGAGCATTGGGAGACTACTCCGAGATTTCCTACAAAGGTTTATCAATGGTTTTTTCTAGTGTTCTATTGTTTTTTTTGGGGCATGTAGGGTATTTCAGAATGGTAGTGATGGGGAAAACACAGTTTTTTTTATTATTCGATTAAACATTGATTTACTTGACGTAATGTATTACCTGTTTCAGTTTAGAGACTCTTGTGGGACTCATTTCGGTAACATTGTCACCGGATATCGGTTTTGGTAGCGATTCTAGAGGGAAACTCTCATAGTATCATGCGCTGATTCCTTTCGACTGCTCACGATCCATGATTTCCTTCACAGTAGGGAATAAATGTCATGTCTTGAACAGAAAAGTGGTTCTGGTCATTTTTGAATGATCGATGACAGGTTCCGAGAGGGGTCCAAATGGCCACTTGTGGTAACACTAGTGCAGTTGTCGTGTGACGGCTTGAATTTTATGATTTTTACACATAGACAGAGCCTGCACCACATTTTGCCCAGTAGGTCAATTTCCCCCTTTTTTCATAGAATTCCTTGCATCCTAATCACTTCTATTGCAAAGCAACCAAGATACCCTAATAAGTTCTAACCTAAATCTAGAACTATTACTGGAAGCAAAGCATTCAACGCATGCATCAAAAATGTATTGCATTAACGATTTTTCCTGAACATTTCTTCGAAATCGATCGAAGTAAGCACCCAGTACTGTATTGGTTAGAGACATTTCAAATGAATTGCAATTTATCACCATTTCCTTTAAATTCGATAACATATATCAGTGGAAGATGTCAACATAATCGTTATACAAAATTGGAGCGTTCGAAACACGTGTTTGATCGGAATTTAAGACTAAACCAGTGGTCACCAAACTGCGGCCCGCGGGACGATTGCGGCCCTTAGAGAGGTTTTGTGCGGCCCGTGAACTGCTTTTGAAATTTAGTGTAATGTGGCTCGCAGAATGTGATTTTATGATGACATGGATATGATGCAGTATGAATCATGGCATAATATTATTAGCAATTCTAAATGTAAAACAATTGAATGATTATCAGGATTTGGAATGAAATCTTCTGAATTTATTCATTCCTCAAGTATATCTGAATAAAAATTCCCTTTGTCTCAGAGCTCCAAAGAGGAGGAATTAGTATATGGAAATGTTCATAGTTTTCTAAAAAAATCCTAATGTTTGAAAAGTCTGGATTGACAATGAAAGCTCATTTTACAGAATTTTTTATGATTTAGGTACGGATCTTGTTGTTTCACAGTTATTTCTTTAGATGTATGTTAGTCGATTGACAGCAAGGAATGAAATAGCATTTTTGATATTAGGTTGACCTCAATTATTGGTTGTTCTTCGAATTTATTGCTTGAACAAACGTTTGGATTTCAGCCGACATCAAGCTCAATCGAGAAAACTGGGGTTCAGAGTTTTGAAAATACATTCATATCATACCGACTTATCAAATCTGTGATCACTCTAAATTTAGTGTTGTGGATTTTCCTAACATTTAAATTTTAATACTGACTATTTTTCAGAAAACAAAACTGATTCCCGTAATGACCTGTCGAGTATCAGTAAAATGCGTTTTATTACCGAGATTTTTGGTAATTTGTTAGCTGAATCTAAGTAAAACTTTATAAATTTCAATTTGTCAAAGAGAATTGAATTGATTTCGGGTTTTAACTTTTCTATGCTTACTTAACTATTTTGCGTCTTGATTTGATAAATCGTTATGCAGCATCAATTTATTACGTAACGCTCAAACTGGATCCTACCCTCTCCCTTCCCTCTCTTTGAGCGTTACGTAATTTGTGGGTGGTGCGTTGTAAATGCGGCCCGCGCCAAGCTCTGTACGCACCACAGTGGCCCGCACAATCAGTAAAGCTGAGGATCACTGGACTAAACTATACACTCCCGTGCATAAGTTTGGGTTCACCCCCTCAAAAACATACAAAAGGGTTCAGTCCATATCTCTGTGATTACACGTCCAATTCAAACTCTTTAAGCGGCATTCGAAAGGCAAAGAGTTATTCTTACTTCGTATGTATTTTTCCAAAAACATTCTTTGAACTTTGTATACTAAATATGTACTTAAATTTGTAACATTTTTCAAAAAAACACACTGAAAAAACATTACTAATTTCCTCAGCATTGGATCGACCAAAATTTTAAAACTAGGTGTCTTTAGAATCGTAATCTTATATTCTTTGAAGAGCACTCATGAAATTTTTGCGGAAAAATCTGAAAAGTATTCAAAATCAATGAAACAGTCAGTCAAGTCATCGTGCAAAAGTTTGGGTTCACCTGAACTTTTTTTTTTCCTCTGTGGGGACATGATACCACTGCGACCATTAAGTTGATCTATTGTGGTGTTATCCTCTTTGTTTTTGCCGTACTGTAGAAATATGTTTCTATATGAAGTAACTATCTCCACAGCTATTGGCGTGCATCCCAATCAGGTACTACGTTTCGGATAAAATGTAGTACCTGTTTTGAATGAACTTACTTGAATCTGTGAAATCTCAAACCAATCATGTACGCGCCATTATTTGCGCTCAAAAAAGCTTTAAATTTTTAAAATCGGTTGAAAAATGGCAGAGATATTGACAAAAATGATGTGCATGCGGCTCTCGTGAACCAAAACTTATGCACGATTTGCATCATACTGAGGGGTGAACCCAAACTTTTGCACGATGACTTGACTGACTGTTTCATTGATTTTGAATACTTTCCAGATTTTCCCGCCAAAATTTTGTGGGGTCTCTTCAAAGAATTAAAATTTTGGTCGACCAAATGCTGAGGAAATTAGATATGATGTTTCAGTGTGTTTTTTGAAAAATGTCATAACTTTAAGTTTAAATTTAGTATACAAAATAAAAAAGTGTTTTTGGAAAAATACATACGAAGTAAGAATAACTCTTTGCCTTTCGAATGCGGCTTGAAGAGTTTCAATTGGACATGTAATCACAGAGATATGGACAGAACACTTTTGTATGTTTTTGAGGGGGTGAGCCCAAACTTTTGCACGGGAGTGTATGTTTAAAAAAAAAAAAACGAGACTGTTTCAGAAACTAATGCTTGCGTGAAATAATATAGATTTGAAAAATGCGTGTATTTTCGAGAAATTAGTGTTGAACCTAATTACCAGCAAACAATTGAAATCAATGACCAGTAAACAATTGAAATAATGAAAATTAGAATAATGATAAATGTGAGTAACAAGTTGGATACAAAGCTGGCAAAAGTTGGTGATGTGCTGGTTGAGTTGGTTAGAACAGATTGGTAAAAACCCTATCAGTCGTAGAAGGGTTTTTATGAGATGAAAAACAAGGAGGGTCATTAAAATAATAATTATTATTTTCAGCCAAATTCCATAACCTAACCTCGATTAACCTTTGAAAACGTTTGCATATAAGAAGAAGTTTGGGTATGTTGCTTTCTTTTTTTGTTGTATTTTTGTTATACAGTGAAGTTTCTGTTTTATCACTGAAATTGAAAACAACTTTATGCAGCACCTGAAATAGATCACAAGGAATACCATGACTAAGAAAACTCAGTTGTACATGTTGATGGGCATTAGGTAGAGATCGGAAAATGTTTGGATCAGGGTGGCATAAAACCGAAACGGCACTGTGCTCAAAATTTATTCTCAACCATCCAAGAACTTTCGGGAATATAGGTATTTGGGCTTTAGAACATTTGGTCGAATGACTTTAGAAAATTTCGTCGAAAGATTATTGGTTGAAAATGATTTAAACAAATAATAAAATGTGATAAACTATTCTTGAAAAAAGTTTCTATTCTTATGCCTTTTTGAATTCAAAGTTATATTTTACCGATTGTTTATTGCATCATCTTTTTGAAAATCCTCCTAAATATTTTCGTAACTCAGTTATGAGAATGTTAAATATTGTTGAATTTATATTTCTTTCAAAATGTCATCGTTCTTTATATATAACTTCTGACAATTTTCCAGTGTGAGTGCTCGGAACCTTTATTGCCTATCAAGTTTTACAGCATAACCAAAGGAAAGAATTTAAAATGCGAAGACCAGACCGGATACAGTTGGACATAGAACAATTTGGTCATCTTGAATTGTCTGCATATAAATCACTTTTATACGTAGAATTAAGGGGACAATTTTGATGGCCATGGCTTTTAGGAAACGATTTTGTTAAAGTGCATTAAACGTATTACCCATGAGAAAAAATCATTCTTGATGAATTATTGTTATGTTTGTGACTTCCATCTAAATTCCATTTATTCAATAAAACATGTGGCATTGATAATGAAGTCGAGAGATTCAAAAATAATCAAACAAAAGAATCGTGTTTATTCTGTTTATTGCGTGAGGTACGACGAGTCGACTTAGGTGGCAAAGTTGAATTGCTTCCATTTGCGATCAGCTCTCTCACGAGTCATCCCATCTACAGAATTTGTCTGAATGAAAAAAATTATATCAAGTAACTTCAGAGTCCAAAGGAACCAATCAGCTTGCTGGGAGGGGGTGTTTAGGTGATCCACTGAAATTCTAAAATATCGCCTTTCGTATATCAAAGCCATAAAGTTTGTCCCAAGAAATACCAGCGATTAAATTCTTTTCGACCAAATGTCCATTCGACTAAATGTACGTTCAACTAAATGGCATTCGACTAAACGTAGTCGTGACGTCTATGACAAAACTCATAGATTCGGATATTAGGTCTATTCTATCTGTTCTATTTCATTCTGCACCACTGGACTAATTAAAAAAAAACCTTAGGAGGAATCTTGAGAAATCTTGATTAGAACTTTTGACTTAACATTTCAATGTAATCCTTATTGGAATTTCGCAATATTACTGAAAAAACCTACAAAATGATCAAATAGTTGGCAAAACTGTATTCTACTAGTGTAAAATTGTTGACTTACTGGAGTGGCTTAAGTATGTTTTTTTTTTGTTTAATATTTCACTGCTTTAAATTTTATTGATTGTTGTTTTCTGTATTGAACCGTTTGAAAGGTAAAAGAAATAAATTGACAATTAACAATGTTGTTATTTAAAAAAGGGATCTGAGAATAAATGTAAAACAATAATAGTTAGAAAATAACCCATGTGGTTACTTTTATAGTCGATTAGAACTAGTATCAACCGTTAGTTTCAAATCTGGAATGATTTGGTTGATCACTCACGTCAAAATCAGCATGAACATACGCGGATTTCTTCCATGGGCCGCTGACCTCCACCTGGTTGATGCTATTTTTTCTCACGGCATTCGCACTAAATGACCAGCTCACTGAAGTTGGCCTATTTTATTCGCTTAATATTGTTCTCAAATAAATGTGTTTAGAGAGCCAAGAATCAACTATTTATACAGGGCAAATTCACAATGATGTTTTATTTGGGTATGCTTGCATTCCTCGTTGCTCTCTTTGCATTATTATTGAAAACTGATTAAATTTTCAAAACACTTTTCAGTGTTGTACGATAAACGAACGCGAGATGTTTTGGCGAAGTTGTTGACGAAATAATGGATCTATGAAGTCAGATTATCCTTTACCACGCAACAGTATAGAAACGTCGTTTCCTTTTGCAAGTTGCGGATCCCTAAGCTGGTTACGTAATCCGTGGAAGGAGATATTCGAAGCCAGAACACTTGTTTTTACTACACGGGAAATTATCGTACGTCACGAGTGCCTTATGGCTCTTCGACAATTTCAACTACATCAAGCACTGCCTCAGCACCGACACATCTGAACCTGCTTCTCTCTCTACATGCAACCCTATACGTTTGGGAAGAGTAAATGTTATTACAAGCTCATCCTAGTTGTCCATTTTTAGAATAGTGAAACCCTGCTCAACTGCACTGCGATCGATTCCAATAAAGCCATCGTTCATTCAATCCATGTAGTTAAAATCCTGTTGTGACTGACAATGTAAAACAGATCTTAGATTTCATTCTATTAAACTAAGCTTACTGTTTCAAGCCTATAAAAACATACTTAAGCCACTCTAGTAAGTTGAGTCAGTTGCAAATATTTTCAATTATAACAACGGTAACAATTATATAGTAGTTAAGAACAGTTTGCCCAACTTTTTGAACGATTATGTAGCTTTTTTCAGTGTTTTACGTAATTGTAATATGGATTATACTGAATTTTCAAGTCAAAAACTTCAAAACTAGATTTCTATTTCTCATTAGTATCCTCGCAAGATTCAAATAAAATACATCGCAGGATCTTCATCAGAATCTATTCATGATCATAATCAGAATAACGTCAGGATTCTCATCAGCATCATTGAAGGATTCACAAAATATTTTTAACAGAATTTTCTTAAAAAATCACTCAAGATTCTTATCAGATGCATTCACATAAAAATCCTCTTGAGGTTCGCATCAGAATCCTCTTATGATTTTCATTAGGATTCTTTTTAAAATCCCTTCAGCTATTTCATCAGCTTCCTCTCAGAATTCACATCAGACTCATCTCAAGTTATTCATTAGAATTCCTTAACCATAATGCAGATTTCTCTCAGGATACTCATCAGAATCCTCTCGGGATGCTTGTCAGAATACTCGTAGGATTGCCATCAGAAATCTTCATAGGATTATCATCAGCATCCTTTCAAATTTTGTTATCACAATCCTCTCATAATTCTCATCAGAATCCTTCCAGGAATTATCAGCATCGATGCCGAAATCTCATCAGAATCATTTTAGGAACTTTACCAGAATCGTTCCAGAATTTCCATCTCACGCTTCTTAATTTATTATCAGAATACTCTTCCCAGGATTCTAATTACACTTGTTTTGAGATTATCTTCAGGATCCTTCCAGGATTACAGAATGCTTCTAGGATGCTCAGCAGGGTCCATTCAGAATTCTCCACAAAATCCTTTAAATAATCGTAACAACAGGATTATCGAAATTCTTCCAGGATTCTAACCGAAAACCTTTCAGGGCATTTACCAAAATCCTTCCAACATTCTATTTAAAATCCTTTCTGGATTCTCATCAGAACCTTTCTCAGATTTTCATCAGAATGCTTCCTGGATTTTCAATAGAATCCTTCCAAGATTTTCGTCAAAGTCGTTCCAGGATTCTTATTATTTTTTTTTTACGATTCTTATCCAAACTTTTGAGGGTGCTCATCAAAAACATTGCAAAGATCTCAATTAGAATCAGGGTTTTCATCACCTTCCTTCCTGGATTCTCAAAGCGATTCTTTCAGGATTGTCATTAGAGTATTTGCAGGATTCTCATCTGAATCCTACCAGAAAAAAATATGACAAAAACCTTCCAGAATTGTCTTTGTCACCAATGACTGTTTTACATCCGAAACCATCCAGGAATTTCATTAGAAGCTTCCTAGAATGTTTATCAGAATCCATATACGATATGATACTCAATATAAAACTTTCAAGATTATTATAGACATATTTTAAGGTGATTATAAAACGAAGCCAATCTTCAAATTTTCAAGTGCACAAGACGAGAGTATCTGACAACAGTTTGCGTTGAAAACCAATCAAATTGCTTGCTTACTGGTGGTGATTAATGAGATAGATTTTCAACGCGGAGTGCTGTTTGGTTTTCAAGTCTTGTGCTCTTGAAAATTTGAGGTGTGGCTTCGTTCTATAATCACCCTAAGGATTCCCACAAGGACCCTCACAGTATAATAGGAATTTAAAAAATGAAGCGAAATCAAAAAGTGAAAGTTTGCTACCAAAGCTGAGTTCAACTGTGTCCTTAATGCTCTTGTGCAGGATTGAGCCCACTGTACGCACTACCACTGCTCCACGGGATAAAATCTCAACCTACCAGCACCATGCTCAGCATAGCTGTCAGTGGTATTATACAAAACAAAAACAGAAATACTAAACGTTTGAACGTGAATTTCATCTCTATTAGCTACCTTACTTATTAATCTAAAATACTTTAAAACCGTGTTAATTTAGCACATTTGAATTGTAAGTAGACAAAGATTAAAAACTATTGAACTAAAATTAACTAAACTAATTGTACAACACAGAAAATTGAAATTGATTGCGGAAAACAGGAAGAGGACAAACAAACCAAATTAGGGACTATAAACGTAAGTGACTATAAACAGACTATGATATATGTAATTAACTAATTCTAATAAACATACCCGTAGCTTAAAGCATTCACTCAACAAACACACGAGTTTTGCTAAAAAGGCGTCCTAAATTGTCTTGCTGTCCCAACCACCGCAACAAACTTTAAGGTTTATAACCAAACAATGCCAGGTGCCTCGAAGAAGACCGGCAATCGTCGCAGTGTCATCCGACAGCTGACGGAGGAAGAAAGCTCAGAGACCCCTCGTTGTCCGTCTTGCGATCGTCCAGATGTGGCTGATAATCGATGGTGCAGTGTGACCTGTGTGAGAGATGGTTCCACTTCTCTTGTGCCCGAGTTGATGAAAGTGTTAAAGACCGCAGCTTTGCGTGTGTTGCCTGTGCACTCCGACACGGCCGAGAATCCACCAGATCGATTGCGTCCAGTACCAGCTCTGCAAGGAGACGGCTCGAGCTTCTTCGATTAGAAGAAGAAAAGGAACTGCAGGAAAGGCTCCTAGCAGAACAGGCGGCTGCCGAAGCTGCTCTCAAGAAGAAGGCCATGGAGGAGGAAATGGAGCGAATGAAGTCGACAATGCATGAGAGGCTAGAAATAGCGAAGCGTTACCTCACGAAGAAGTACGAAGTTCTGCAGGAGGAAGAATATTCAAACGACGGTAGAAGCCGGAAAAGTCATTCCAGCTCTCGCAGCAAGCTCAGCGACGTGCGAAGTTGGGTCGAGAATCATGACATGGTCTTGGAAACAGGATTCGGGATCAACGGAGTCCCCACCAATTCCATGCCCGTCACTGATGCTGACCCCAACAGCATATCCGCCGGAAGCTCGGGAAATGGGCCGCCTCTAAAAACATCTACCAAGTCTGACGTCCTCAATGAGCACGGAGTAGGTGTAGCTACTGGTTCGTACAATCGGGAGGATATTGCATCGTGGGGAATACTGGTGCCCCGTTCTGGACAGAACGCAGCAGATTCGGTGCCTGTTCCACCCCAATCGCTACCAACAACTTCTGGTCAAGATTCCAGCACGCCGGTATATGAGACACGCGCTGCCCGGATCGTTAATGCACTTGCAGCAACTAGCATCTCACCGCTCACAGCGTCACAGCAAGGAGAGCCGTTGACGTCCAATATCAATATATCTTCACCCACAGCCAGTGAGAAGTCTAGAGCGGAACTGGAGCAGGAGCTTCAGGAAGTGCTTCAGCAATTAGCGGACCTGAAGCGATCGACGGCTGGCCAAAATCGTCCGAGTTCTGCCTCCGGGAACTGCAGTGGTTCTATTGTGGTTACAACTAGTCTAGGAATAGGCACAGGTACGTCAAGGTTGCATGCTCCGTTACAATCGGCCCCAGTAGTAGGTAGAGAGGCATATATTCCGCGCAGTAATCCAATAGGAACTCAGGCTAGCTTTACTTTAGCAACAAATTGTACCACGCAAGACACTATCTCAAGGTCCAGCTTTTTACCCCACTGGAACCAAATGAGTTCGTCAAACTATTCGTCAAATAACCAGCCAGGATTTCCCCACTACACTGCTAACTTTGCGTACCCGTCCGTTTCCATCGGCGTTGCGTCACAACAACGTGAATCAAATTCTCATTGGCCGCCTTTTCCGGTTGGTGCTCCTTCGTGCCCGTACAGTGCAAGTGAAAGAAGTGTTCATTATTCGATCAACCAACGATCGGCATTTCCGGTCGGTGCTTCATCTCATCCATTCGTCACAAGTGTTCCGAGTCTGCCTAATCCCATTGTCACTCCGATGATTACGTGTAGAGAAGACAATGACCCGCCATCTTCAGGGTATGGGCCGAATTCTCAGCAAATCGCCGCGAGACACGTCGTGCCTAAGGAGTTACCAGAATTCGCCGGGGATCCCATGGACTGGCCGCTATTTGTGAGTAGTTACAGCAACTCGACGCGCATGTGTGGGTACACGAACGATGAAAACCTCATGCGACTTCAACGTTGTCTGAAGGGGAATGCGAAAGAGGCAGTTAGAGGTCATCTGTTCCATCCATCGTCAGTACCACAAATTATGACTACCCTGGAGACGCTGTACGGTCGCCCGGAGTTGATTGTGAAGTGTTTGATGGCTAAAGTGTACTCAACCCCGGCGCCAAAATCGGACAAGTTGGAGACGCTCATCAATTTCGGTCTTGTAGTGCAGAATCTCTGCAGCCAGTTGCAGTCCATGGGCATGGAAACTCATTTATCCAATCCTTCACTACTTCAGGAACTGGTAGACAAGCTGCCGGCCAACGTCAAGCTGGATTGGGCCATGTACCAACGACATCTACCTGTAATTGACTTACGCGCTTTCGGCGCATACATGACGACAATTGTGTCTGCAGCAAGCAACGTTACGCTCTATGTTGAGCCTCCAAGAAAGCAAGAGAAGTCTAAAGGTTTCGTCAACACCCATGCAGCGGAACCTGAACTGAGAGCTGATAGTGAAGCTTAAAAGGAGGAAGTAGGTGTGACTGCAACATACCAACCAAAGCCTTGCCTAATGTGCAAAGAGCTTGGGCACAAAGTAAGGGATTGCAACAGTTTCAAGCAATTGTCGCTAGAGAATCGATGGAAGACCGCTCATCAGTTAAGTCTTTGCCGTCGCTGCTTGATTCCCCACGGAAAATGGCCGTGCAAGGCTACGACTTGTGGCATAGAAAGTTGCGAAGCACGTCATCACAAGCTACTTCACCCTGGCGAACCCCAAGCTTCAACTACAGGAGTAGCAGTACCAACGAGAAGCCAATCTACAGCAGTGCCATCGGCGACCGTGAACGTTCACCGACAGCTCCCATGTCCGGTTCTTTTCCGGATACTTCCTGTAACTCTTCATGGAAAACACACGTCGATTAATACTTTGGCATTTCTCGATGACGGTTCATCGCACACACTTGTCGAGAAGGATTTGGCTAACGAGCTAGGTGTTGAAGGTGAATTCGAACCTCTATGCTTACAGTGGACTAGCAACATCAAACGAACGGAAAAATATTCGCAGAACGTCCAGTTAGAAATCGCTGCTATTGGCAAAACTCGCAAGCACACGTTGGAATATGTGCGAACGGTTGACAGTTTAAACCTCCCACCACAATGTTTGAACTATGAAGAGCTGGCGCGTAAGTTCGACTATCTCAAGGGGCTTCCAATCACCAGCTATTCGACGGCGGCTCCTCGCATCTTAATCGGTGCCGACAATGCAAAGCTGTTGCTGACATTGAAGAAACGAGAGGGGAAGTACAGCGAGCCTGTTGCCGCGAAAACTCGAATTGGATGGACCATTTACGGCAAAGCGGAAGGTATACCTGTTTCGTCTGAGCATCGTCTTCTCCATGTTTATGTTCATTCGGCCGATCAGCAGTTGCATGACGCAGTGAAGGACTTTTTCTCTATAGAGAATGTTGGCGTAGCCTTAGTTCCACAAGTTGAAGCTGATGAGGACCGTAGATCACGTGAGATTCTGGAACGTACAACTATTCGCATTCCATCCGGACGATTTCAAACAGGACTTTTATGGAAATTCGACTATTTTGAATTCCCAGAAAGCCGATTCGTGGCAGAAAAGCGACTGACGTGTTTGGAGCGAAGTTTGTCGAGGAAACCAGAAGTCTACGCTAACGTTAGGCAGCAGATTCACGACTACCAAACCAAGGGCTACGCACACAAACTAACAGAAGAAGAATCGAATAGCAGTGATCCAAGGAAGGTCTGGTACTTGCCGTTAGGAGTGGTTCAGAATCCGAACAAACCCGGAAAAATTCGAGTTGTGTGGGATGCAGCTGCCAAGGTGAGTGGTGTTTCATTAAACTCCATGCTACTGAAGGGCCCGGATCTCCTCACATCGCTGCCATCCGTGTTATTCCGTTTTCGTCAGCGAGAAGTGGGAATCACGGGAGATATAAAGGAAATGTTTCACCAGATCCTGATTCAACCTGAAGATCGACAAGCTCAACGCTTCTTGTGGCGTAATCATCCAGAAGATACAGTAGAAGAATACGTCATGGACGTAGCAACGTTTGGGGCAACATGTTCACCGTGCTCTGCCCAATACGTTAAAAATAAAAATGCCGAAGAGTGGAAAGATGTCTACCCGGAAGCAGCTGCGGCCATAGTGGAAAATACCTACGTAGACGATTACGCGAACAGTTCCGATACAGTAGAAGAAGCTGTTCGCATAGCACTCGAGGTGAAGCAGATACATGCCAGTGCTGGTTTCGAAATCCGAAATTGGCTCTCAAATTCCAAACAAGTTCTTCGACGGGTCGGGGGACAGGGATCGGTAACATCCAAATGCTTTGCTGTGGAGAAGTTGACCGATTCAGAACGAGTTTTGGGAATGACCTGGTTACCAGAAAGCGACGTCTTCACGTTTGCTCTAAAGTTTCGAGCCGACGTTCTCCAACTGTTGACGGAAGAGATTATACCAACGAAGCGCCAGGTCCTTAGAGTAGTAATGAGTATTTTTGATCCACTTGGACTCGTAGCACCATTTGTTGTTCACGGAAAGTGCCTAATTCAGGATATCTGGCGTGCCGGTGTGGATTGGGACGAGAGAATTCCTCGCGAGTTGTTGATTCAGTGGCGGCGTTGGGTGGAGGTGCTTCATCATCTCAACCAGGTGCAGGTACCTCGCTGCTACTTTCCGGGATATGATTCCCATAGTTTTCGCAGCTTGGAACTCCATGTATTTGTGGACGCAAGTGAGGCAGCATATGCATGCGCAGCTTACTTCCGAATAGTCGACCTTGGGCAGGTGAGATGTGCACTCGTTTCCGCTAAAACAAAAGTAGCACCACTAAAACCAATGTCAATCCCTCGGCTAGAGCTACAGGCTGCCGTTATCGGTGTACGACTAATGAAATCGGTACAGGAGAACCACACGCTACCAATCAACCGTCGTGTCATCTGGGGTGACTCTAAAACAGTACAATCCTGGATCCGATCAGACCAGCGGAAGTATCGACAGTTTGTAGCGTACAGAATCAGCGAAATTCTTAACGAAACAAACTTGGAAGAATGGAGATGGGTCCCAACGCGATTTAACGTAGCGGATGAAGCCACAAAGTGGGGCAAAGGTCCCTGTTTTGAACCCGAGAGTCGTTGGTTTATCGGACCCGAATTTCTTTACAATCATGAATCAGAGTGGCCGAAGCAAGAGTTTTCGCCACCGGATACTCCAGAAGAAATGCGATCCGTTCATGCTCACCATCGTGTTGCTCAGGAATCTTTGATCGACTACCATCGCTTCTCCAAATATCAACGGCTGCTGCGAACGGTATGTTACGTTCTTCGCTTCGTTGGACACTGTCGGAAAAGAACTGACTACGTTGAGTGCCGTGATGCTAGCGTACTCTCAAAAGCGGAACTACAGAATGCAGAACTCGCACTTTGGAAGTTGGTGCAAGCTGAAGCGTTTCCCGAAGAAATGTCAACGATACGCAAAAACCAGGAGTTACCACTGGAACAAGCAAAACGGTTGGCAAAGAGCAGTCCACTGAGCAAGTTGTCAGTGTTTCTCGACAAAAATGGAGTCCTGCGTATTGAAAGTCGGATTGGCAGCGCAAAATTCGTCGAATATGGAGCGAAATATCCCGTCATCCTTCCGAAACAGCATCGATTTACCGAGTTGCTTGTAGAGTATTTCCACCAGCGATACGCTCATGGATATAGAGAAACAGTGGCCAACGAAATACGTCAGCTTTTCTACATTCCCAGCTTAAGGACTATAGTTCGAAAGGTAGCCAAGAAATGTGCGTGGTGTGTTGTGTACCGAGCTGTTCCCAAAGCGCCGCGAATGGCACCCCTTCCCGCCGCAAGAGTGACTCCGTATGTTCGTCCGTTTACGTTCATTGGCATCGATTATTGTGGGCCTTTTCTGATACGCATCGGAAGGAACAATGTGAAGCGTTGGGTCGTACTCATCACCTGTTTGACAGTACGAGCCGTACATCTGGAGGTGGCCAGCAGTATGTCGAGCGAGTCGTGCAAACTGGCAATCAGGCGGTTCATAGCCAGACGAGGTGCCCCGCAGGAGATATACAGTGACAACGGGACGAATTTTGTCGGAGTAAGCAAGGAGTTGCGAGCAGAATCAGTGACGGTCAATCGTACCTTGGCCGAAACATTCACCAACCGTGACACGCAATGGCGATTCAACCCCCCGGCGGCCCCTCACATGGGTGGTGTATGGGAACGCCTGGTACGATCGGTAAAATCTTCACTGGAAACTCTTTCGGTTAGCAGAACACCGGATGAGGAGACATTCCGAACGCTGTTGATCGAGGTCGAAGGTATAGTCAACTCCAGGCCTTTGACATTCGTACCATTGGAGTCGGAAGACGATGAAGCGTTGACACCTAACCACTTCCTCATGCTAAGCTCGAGTGGTGTAGTTCAGCCGCCACAGGCTCCAGTGGAAAATAGCGGACGAACACTTAGAGCAAACTGGAACCAGTTACGAAGCCTGATGGACGAGTTTTGGACCAAGTGGATTAAGGGATACCTGCCAACCATCTGTCGCCGCACCAAATGGTTCGACGACACCAAACCCGTTAAGATTGGAGACCTGGTGGTGATAGTCGATGAAGGTGTGCGAAACAGCTGGACTCGTGGAAAAGTTGTTAGGACGATTCCTGGCAACGATGGTAGAATACGCAGAATAGATGTACAGACTGTTAGCGGAGTGATGCAGCGACCCGTTACAAAAGTGGCCGTGCTTGATGTGGCTATTGAAGGTATAGCTGCGGATGACCAGCAGCAATACGGGTCGGGGAATGTGCAGGATTGAGCCCACTGTACGCACTACCACTGCTCCACGGGATAAAATCTCAACCTTGGATACCAGCACCATGCTCAGCATAGCTGTCAGTGGTATTATACAAAACAAAAACAGAAATACTAAACGTTTGAACGTGAATTTCATCTCTATTAGCTACCTTACTTATTAATCTAAAATACTTTAAAACCGTGTTAATTTAGCACATTTGAATTGTAAGTAGACAAAGATTAAAAACTATTGAACTAAAATTAACTAAACTAATTGTACAACACAGAAAATTGAAATTGATTGCGGAAAACAGGAAGAGGACAAACAAACCAAATTAGGGACTATAAACGTAAGTGACTATAAACAGACTATGATATATGCAATTAACTAATTCTAATAAACATACCCGTAGCTTAAAGCATTCACTCAACAAACACACGAGTTTTGCTAAAAAGGCGTCCTTAATTGTCTTGCTGTCCCAACCACCGCAACAGCTCTTATACTCTTATACTCACTTGCTTGGGCACGTCAGGAGTTAATCATCAATATTAACCTCCTTTTCCCGAGCAGCCTAGATAGCCGCGTAGTGTCGGTAGCGGTTGTTTCAACTGGCTAAGAATTAACACTACGGATTGCCTGTTCCGGTGGTAAAAGTCCACCTCACAGGTGACCCCTAATTTATGGTGTGATGCGTACCGTGCCTAAGAATGAATGGTTAGGGGGGTCTAAATAAAACTTAACCGCAAACGGAGCCTGTGGGGTACCAGGGCGCCCTCCACAGTATTGAGTCCTTCCTGTGCTACCCGGAGCAATGGTGCAGGTGACCTTGTGTTTCTCCGAGATAATCGGCTGCCCTTCTTCAGGCTTAATAAGGGTGGGATTATGAATATGTTGACATTTAATTTAAATTATCACCTATATGGATTCGCATTATGCGTTTTACACAGTGTATTCTGTGCTCTTTCGCCTTTGGCGACTTTAAATAGATACCGATCTGGTTTTTTCGTTGCTGGTCTTTTTCGAGCTGAGATTGCAAAAAGCTTAATCCTGCCTAGTTTGGGTAGTGGCTACGGTTAGGTTAGCTCAGATCAATCTTCAGCATAAAAGAACAGCAACGATCAATCTTTGCAGACTCATGCAAAATGGTGCAGCCCAAGTGGCGCTAGTTCAAGAACCCTACTTTCGTAGAGGGAACTTCTATCTAGGTAACCTTGTGGACCCAGTTTTTGCTACTTTTAGCAAGCTTGAAATGGCAAACTCGCGCTCCATGCCCCGCGCATGCGTGCTCGTTAATAAAGCAATCGTTGCTACACTCATTTCTGAGTTAACTACCAGAGATGTATGTGCTGTCACAATCGATGTTTCTGTTGGTGACCTCAACAGGAAATACGTCTATTGTTCGGTATATTTACCACATGATGAACCATCCCCAACGGATGACTTCAAACGAGTTGTCGTACACTGCGTAACAAAAGGCCTTCCGCTGATTGTGGGCAGTGATGCCAATGCTCATCACATCATCTGGGGCAGCTCGGATATCAATTTGAGAGGCTCCAGTCTGATGGAATACTTAAGTAGTACAGACCTTGGATTACTTAACATAGGCAATCGCCCAACCTTCATGGTTTCTAATAGAGAAGAAGTGTTAGACATAACGCTCTGCTCGAATAGAATCAGTCACGAGTTGACGAATTGGCATGTATCAGATGAGGAATCATTATCTGATCATCGCTACATCTTCTTTGAACATTCAAATGTAACTGCGCAGACTTTGCGTTTTAGGAATCCCCGGTCAACAAACTGGGAACTCTACATTGAATTGGTTGCGACCAAATTTCATGGATATTCTCCGTCCATTGAAAATCCAAGTGATCTGGATGATGCCGTTGATACTACAACATCCTGCATTATGGAAGCTTTTGAAGAAGCATGTCCTCTGCGGTCTGTAAAGACTACAAGAGGGACCCCATGGTGGAATTCCGATCTGACTAGACTCAGGAAACAATGTAGAAGGAGTTGGAACAGACGCCGTTCAGCTGGATCAGAGTCGTTCAAGTCAGCTCGCAAGGCTTACAAGAAGGCTCTTCGTTCTGCTGAACGATCCGGCTGGAAAAACCTTTGTACAAATGTTTCCAGTTTGAGTGAAGTCAGTCGGTTGAACAAAATTCTTGCAAAATCTAAGGATTTCCAAGTGAACGAAATTCGCTTACCTAATGGTGACTTTACTTCTTCCGATGAAGAAGTTTTAGAATGTTTATTCAATACACACTTCCCCGGATGTGTGGACATTAGGGCGGTTCAAAATTTAAAAATGATTGAAAATCCAATCTCCCATATGCTTCTTACCGTCCTTACCATAAAAATAGTGTTCTGTGAAATTTTCAGCTTTCTAGGTGGTGATTTAAAGGTGGCCCAAAGACGATATAGGTTTGTATGGAAATTACTATGGAGAAATTTTGAGATATGTTCCAAACACGGTAGTTCTGTTATGTTAATACAAACTTATTATCCCATATTGAAAACCCGTTCTTCAAACCATAATGAAGAAATTTGCTGAAGAGAGAAATTCAATGCGAACGATAGCAGAAGAGATATCCATGAGTTTGTTTGCTATTATTTAGCTTAATATGGGATTATAGCCCTGCAAACATGTACAAAAATCTAAAACAAAATTAGCTCAAAAGGGATTTGTTTCTTCAGCAACATCCTTCATGAAGGTTTGAAGAATGAGTTTTCCATACGGGATGATAAGTTTCTACTTACATTACAGTACTTGAGTGTTTGGAACATTTCTCTAAATTTCTCCATAGTAATTTCCATATAAACCTATATTGTCTTTGGGCCACCTTTAAATCACCACCTAGAAAGCTGAAAATTTCACAGAACACTATTTTTATGGTAAGGATGGTAAGGAGCATATGGGAGATTGGATTTTCAAACATTTTTAAAATTTGAATTGCCCTAGTGGACATAGCATCTACGGATGAACCAAATGTCTTTTCATGTAGTTACGAGTCTCTGGCCTCGGCTCGCAGTATCGTAACTACTGAATCGATTCAATGGGCACTTAATAGTTTTGCTCCTTTCAAATCTCCAGGAGCGGATGGGATTTATCCTGTTCTGCTCCAAAAGAGATTTGAATCTATCAAACATGTTTTGAAAAAGCTACTTGTAAGCAGTTTTGCTACCGGGTACATTCCCAAATCCTGGCGTGATATTACTGTAAAGTTTATCCCAAAAGGAGGACGTGCGTCGTATGAGGAAGCGAAGAGTTTTAGACCAATCAGTTTGACCTCTTTTCTTCTGAAATGTCTGGAACGCATTATCGATCATCACATCCGTGATGTTTATTTGGCAAACATGCCTCTTCATGTGAATCAACATGCTTACCAATCTGGAAAGTCCACTGTGACTCTTTTACACAAAGTTGTATACGATATCGAGAAAGCATTCGCTCAGAAGCAATCGTGCTTGGGTGTTTTCTTGGATATTGAGGGTGCCTTTGATAACGTGTCTTTCGATGCCATATTGGAAGCCGCACGAAACCATGGGCTACCTACAATGATTACCAATTGGATTCATCAAATGCTCAAAAACCGACATCTCTTCTCGACATTGCGTCAAGCAGCGATTCGAAAATTGAGTGTTTGCGGATGCCCCCAAGGGGGAGTCTTGTCACCACTTTTGTGGAATCTCGTAGCAGATACGCTATTGAGGCAACTCAATAATTGCGGTTTTCCAACTTATGGATTTGCCGACGACTATCTAGCTCTGATAGTTGGTATGTGCATAAGCACCCTATTCGACCTGATGCAAAGTGCTCTTCAGGTAGTCGAGAGTTGGTGTCGCCAATATGGCCTTTCGGTTAACCCGAATAAAACATCTATTGTTCTTTTTACGGAAAGACGAAACCGCGATGGAATTCGACCTTTACGTCTTTTTGGCACTGAGATTAATGTGACTGATCAAGTAAAGTATGTCGGAGTCATTCTAGATTCCAAACTTTTATGGACAGCTCACATTGATTTCAGAGTCAAAAAAGCTTGTATGGCCTTCGGTCAATGCCGGCGAACCTTTGGTAAAACTTGGGGCCTCAAACCCAAATATATCAAATGGATTTACACAACAGTTGTTCGACCAATATTGACATATGGATGTCTTGTGTGGTGGCAAAAGGGCGAAGTGAGAACAATCCAATCAAAATTGGGCCATCTCCAAAGGATGTGCTTGATGGCGATGTCTGGTGCGTTCTCTACAACTCCCACAGCAGCGCTCGAGGCCCTTTTCGACGTTGCGCCACTACACATATATCTTAAACAAGAAGCACTTTCTTGCTCTTACCGTTTATGGGTACTGGATCTACTGGAGAAAAGTCCAGTGAATCGTAGATCTACACACACTTCGTTGTTTCCACTTTTGGTGAATTGGGACAAAATTGTCCTTGCTCCAAGTGATCTCACAATTGCTTGTTGGCGATAAGAGACGAGAAATCCCAATTTTGTTAAAACGGTACTTTATTGACGAGTTACAAAATTCCTGAAGTGCAAATCAAAACGTTAGCCTCAGTTCACGAATATAACTGTATATGATACTCACTGTAGTAACCTCTCGTTATCGCACAACAACTTGATGACGACGTATTTTAATTTAGAAGTTGGAACCTTTATGAATTTAACTCTA
Source organism: Aedes aegypti (assembly GCF_002204515.2). Classification (NCBI taxonomy): domain Eukaryota; kingdom Metazoa; phylum Arthropoda; class Insecta; order Diptera; family Culicidae; genus Aedes; species Aedes aegypti. The sequence goes on from NC_035108.1 coordinate 206,779,978, forward strand.
TTTAGTATTTTAAATCGTGGTGTACCAGATCATTTTCTCACCTCGTAGATTCAATAATATAATATATCAATGGCGTAGTGTTCTTCAGTAATTCTAATCCAATTCCTGTTTGTATATAGTATAGTATAGGTTCAAATTCATATTAGGTTATCAAATTCACCGATCTTACCGTTTTAGGCAAAAAATATAATTAAATTAGAATGTAAGAAGTCCTGTGCTATCCTAGTAGCAATCACTCGTCCTTTGGGCCAGCAATTACGAGGAAGACGTTCGTCAACGATCACCACGATGTCGTTGATTTTAATTGGCTTTACTTCCGTGAACCATTTGGCCCTGCGAGTCAGGGAAGGTAGATAGTCGTGTACCCACTGTTTCCAGAACTGGTTGGCCATGGCCTGGGATTGGCGCCAGTTCTCCTTCAACGCGACGGGGTTGTCATCGAAGCAGGTCCAAGGTGGTACCCCATTGCATGACCCCATGATGAAATGGTTCGGTGTCAGTACAGGAGATTGATCGTCGTCGAGAGGAATCTCTGTCAGCGGTCTTGAATTTACGATTTGCTCTACCTCTATTAACATGTTTCTTAGCGTTTCTTCTGTTGGCGTACGATTTGGACGTAACCTGCCCAAGTTCTGCTTCACCGTTCTAACTAGTCTCTCCCATGCCCCACCCATATGCGGAGACAAAGGAGGAATAAAACTCCACGTCGTGTTCGTTGAGATGAACTCTTTCATGATCTTCTCTTGATCCAATTCTTTGAGCCCTGCCTTTAGTTCCGTATTGGACCCAACGAAATTCGTTCCACGATCGCTGTATATGGTTATCGGAGTACCCCTCCTAGCGATGACGTTGCGTAGCGCCATTATACAGGAGTCGGCGGATAGTGAGTGCGCGACTTCTAAATGGATGGCGCGTATAGTAAGACATGTTACTAAAACGCCCGAACGTTTCTCCGTTCGACGGCCGATGGATACCGTCATTGGGCCGAAATAATCCACTCCTATGTGACTGAACGGTCGACTGTAGGCTGCAAGGCGACAGGGTGGTAAATCGCTCATCAGTGGCGCAATCGGACGAGCTCGTTCATTTTTGCAAAATTGACAGCTACTGCGAACTGATTTGTAGACCGCTTTAATGCGTGGAATGTAGTAGTGTTGTTTCAACTCATTTATTGCAGTCTCGTGGTTTTGGTGAAGATACTTCTGATGGACGCCGAATACGAGGAGTTTTGTAACATCATGTCCACGAGGAAGAATGATGGGATTAATAATGCTACTATCTACGAACCGGCAGGCGTTTGTTCGCCCACGACTTCTAAGAACTCCTTTTCCATCTATAAATGGGCAAAGTTGAAAGAGAGAGCTGCTTTTGGAAATTCGCTTTTCCAGTTGTCCTGATGGATTTGAAGACATCATCAATATCTCCTCGTCATATGCACTTCTTTGGGCTACCTGGTATAAGTAGCATTCGGCTTCCACCAGTTCATTGTTGGTGAGTGGTACGATTGTTCTAGAAGTTTTTCGAATACTACATTGCAAATTCTTGATAGCTCTGAGCACGTATGCTGTAGTTTTTAATAGAGTGAACCACTGGCTGAAGCGGCTCACGTCGATGATCGGTTCAAGGGTCTTACCATGAAGGTGTAAATACGGGCGAAGCTCAGTGTCGGTGATACGAATGGGCTGTGATGATGTGGGCCATTGTTCTTCTGATTCTAGGAGGAATTCAGGTCCACGAAACCATCGACTGGAGTTGGTTAGATCTGGAGTGTTCTTCCATTTCGTTCCCTCATCTGCGACATTTAGCTTCGATGGGACCCAGCGCCAGTCTCCAAGGTTCGTTGTATCTAAGATTTCGGTGACTCGCGCTCCAACATACGGGCTATACCGTCGATGGTCTGAATGAAGCCAGCACATGACATCTCTGGAGTCTGTCCAGAAAAAACGTTTTTGGATTTTGGTCGTCAGAGATCCAACGATTGTGTCCGCCAGTCTTACTCCTATGACTGCAGCCTGCAGTTCGGAACGCGGTATCGAAAGAAATTTTAGTGGTGCCACCCTGGTTTTTGCTCCAGCTAGTGCACATTCCACGGTACTTCCTTCTTGAAATCGCAAGTAGGCCGTCGCCGCGAATCCATTTTCGCTTGCGTCTACGAAGGTGTGCATTTGCACAATATTGCCTTCTTCAGAAGATGTAATTGACCTGTAGCATCTAGGTATCTTGATATTGGCCACTTGAGGAAGAATTCGCAACCAAATGAGCCACTTTTCGAATTGAGAGTCGTGAATCTCCTCGTCCCATTCGACAGATGATCTCCAGATTTCTTGCAGAATGATTCGCAGAAACATCAAGAAGTGGCTGATTAAGCCGAGCGGGTCGAACACCATCATCAATGTCCGTAACACCTCGCGCTTCGTAGGTCGTTTACTGCCAGACAATAGCGCAGCGTCGTGGCGGGAGGACAGTTTGAAAGTGAAGCAGTCCGATGAAGTATCCCACCACATTCCAAGAACCCTCTCAGTGGTATTGGCTTCCCCAATGCTCATACATTTTTCCTTGGTTCCCTCTCCTTCTAGTGCGGCCACAACCGCTGTTGAGTTCGAGACCCAATTGCGCATTTCGAAGCCTCCAGATTCGTGAATCATTTTCACGTCAGCCGCCAATTGTATCGCCTTCTCCTCCGTTTCAGCACTGATCAGCATGTCGTCAACATAGTGCTGGTGAATGATAGCATCGACGGCTTCGGGGTAGTTGTGCTCATATTTCATTGCGTGGGTGTTTTTAACATACTGAGCGGTACTGGGAGAACAGCACGCCCCAAAGGACATAACCTGCATGACGTATGTACTTGGAGACGAGTCGGCCTCGTTCTCTTTCCAGAAGAAACGTTGGCAGTGTTGATCTGCTGGCCTTATTTGGACTTGATGGTACATCTCGCGGATGTCCCCGGAGACTGCAACCCGAAACTCCGTGGGAGATAGCCGCTGCATCCCAAACGAGTCTTGTCTTTCCGGGCTTATTGGGATTCACGACGGGAAACATAGGAAGGTATCAAATTCTGTTGTGACTTGTCTCGAGTTCTTCTGTAGTAAGCTTCCTTATGTAACCCTTGGCTATGTAGTCGTTTACTTTTTCCGACAGTGCCTGTGCCAGTTGGCCGTCCTTTTGCATGCGACGGTCTAAGCACTCCCATCGTCTTAGCGCCATTGGTTTACTATTTGGAAGTTGACATTATCGTATCGCCATAAAAGACCCGATTCGTATCGTCCATTCGTGCGCCTAGTCAGTGTCTCCAACAAATCGTTTGCTCTGCGGTCTTCATTGGACAGCAATAGTTGATGCGGCTTGATAATTCCTAAGCTTTCTAGCGAGAAATACTGTTTCATGGCATCGTGAAGATCTTCGTTTGATTTTTTATCACAATGGCAGAGTTCCACACTGTGATGGTTGATATGAGTGAATGCGTTCGTATCTCTGGAACAGCTTCCATATATCGTCCATCCTAGCCGAGTCTTGATCGCAATAGGCTCGTTCAACTTTCCTTCGTGACACTTCATTACATTTCCCAAACTGGCATTGTCTAAACCGATCAGAAGACGAGGGCTCACATATCGGTATGACTCTAGTGGCAGACCATCCAGATGGCGATATTTTTTCTGTAATTCAGGAACCAACAGCGTTTGTGGTCGGAGCTGCAGGTTTCTGACAGTGTGAACTGCTGAAAGCTCGTATTTATTTGTAGGATTACCTAGGCTTGAAATATGGAAGTTTACTACTTGCGAAAGGTCCTCTGTTCGGTTGGTACCTCCGGTCCATCGCAAACATAAAGACTTCTCAGGTCCTTTTACTCCTAGCTCGTTCGCCAGTCCTTGCTCCATCAACGTAAGTTCAGAGCCATCGTCTATGAAAGCATAGGTTCTCAGCGTCTTAGATGGTCCATGGAGGAGAACCGGGACGATCCTAAACAGGATTTCTGACTGCGCTTGATGGACATTGCACGTCGAACTCATATTGTTCATTGGATTATTTGAGGGCTGTGCAGACACTGTTGCTGGGGTAGGAGCTGTGTCCACCGTTTGCTTCCTTTCGCTATGCAGTAGAGGGTGATGCAGGAACGAACAACCATCTGTACCGCATTCCTTTCTCTGCTTACAGGGTCCGTTATGTTGCCTTAAGCACTTTCGACACGCTTTGAACTCCCTAATTACCGCCCATCTAGAATCACAGCTCAGCTCCTTAAAACGTTCGCACTGCGCAAGACTTGTGCAGCTTCCTTTGCAACCGACGCACTCTCGGACAGATCTCTGACTCGTTTGAGCATTTGACGAATTGATCGTTGACTCCTCTTCTGTGTGATGATTCAGATATCCATCCTTTTTTCCGCCTCTGGAACGATGTTCATTGCCGACTGAGATGGATACAGCGCTTGCGTCCTCCGCAATGGAACGTAACCATGAACTGAAATCCGACAAATTGGGACTAGGATTGTTCCGGCAATTTTTTGCCCAGTCTAGTTTCAATGTTGGTGGTAACTGTTCTACCAGCTCGTAACGTAGGGATGCATTGTACATGAAATCTCCTATTTCACACGCTTCAACTGTCGCAACTAAATTCTCGACACTTAGTGCAAACTGGATTACAGTGTCCAATCTTTCGAGGTTTGGAGGCTGTAGTGAGCGGATTTTCCTAACGATGGCTTGTATGATCGTTTCGGGCCTCCCGTAAAGCATTTTGAGTGTGGTCATTACTCCTTGTACGTTGGAGGGATGAAGCAGTCGGCACTTGACTGCATCCAAGGCTTTCCCTTTTAGGCACTTTCGTAGCCTCAGCATGTTTTCTTCGTTCGAAAATCCACATAGCTGAGTGGACGAATTGAAGATCGAGAAGAATAGCGGCCAGTCTTCTGGATTTCCGCTGAATTCCGGCAGGTCCTTCGAGACGGCTTGCCTGGCAGCCAGTTGGTTCCGATTTAAGGAATAGACGACTTCGTCGTTCACCACCGTGGGATCCACTGACCTAGTCTGTGATCGCTGGACCGGAGTTGATCCTTGCCTTGGAATAAAGTTCAGTGCATTCATGAAGGCTCCAGTTTCCCTCTGGTTTTCAGGCTGAAAATGTACTTCTGGTCGACCGTTGCCTTGTTGACGCGATGTTCGCTGAATATTTTGAACCGTTGCTTCGCGTAGAGGAGGTAGAAACGAAATTCCCGGATGACCAGCGGTTTGAACGCGATGCACTCGCTGGTAATTTGAAGCCGATTCTTCATGTGACGGTTTTGAAAATGGAATCGGGAAATTGAAGGTTCTATTTGACATTCTAGATTTTGTGTGCCTTGCAGAAGAGTGGGCCTCTTCGTCCGAAGAATAGTTCAAATCTCCTCCATCTTCCAAGTTTCCGTCGACGAGGCCAGAATCATCACCGCAGTTCTCCGTGTTGATCATCCACTGTTCCACTTTCGACGCATTATCGACAAATGATCTCACGTCACTTGCCGCAGATGAACCTTCACTCTCTAACTCTTCCGGCAAACTGTATTTCTGCTCCAGGTACTTCAACTGCAATTTCCTCTCTTCTTCTAGTTTTTGCAGTTGCAGCTCGATTCTTCGTTTAACGTCACTGCGCCTACTGGATTTACCAGCGGACTTGTTCGAAGCGGCATCGTTGTAGGGCGGATTCACTGGATCACAAATTGATTTCCGGTTTCTACTGGGGGTCTTTATTATGGTCACGTGTGCACATCCGGGACACACCCAACTGATTTCGGCGATTGATTCGTTCACATCGACGCACTCGAAATGATACCACGTTTCGCAATCGTCGCACTGGACCATTCTTTCGTCGTCGGCCTCCACGCATAACCCGCAACTACTCACGATCTTTTCGCGGACGCGACGCGGAGGATTTCGTCTTAGGGGCACGTTTACAATGGGGGCATGGGGGACCTTGACTGGATCTTTAGTTTTCGTTGTTACGGTTTGTAACCCGTGAGACTTTTGAATAGCTCCTTTTTCAGTACTCACCACTCTGGTCGGCATAACCTGTTGCCGTTGGCTAAGAGGGGGTTCAGCGATGACCTCTGACTGAGACTTACTTGCTTGTTTGTTTACCGTCTGTGATACTGTCTGCCCCGCTGTATTTGAATAAGTCTGGGCAACGTTCTCCAACTGTCCCGTCGTCTCCGGCTCCTTTTGCTCCGGATGGTTCTTGCTGTTAATATTCGTATTTCCTACCCCGGCTACACCAATTTGTACAGCGTCGTTTCGTCGGCCGTGGGAGCTACCGCTGGACTTTGTGCTCGCCATTCCTTAGTCCTTTACAGAATTTTGTAAAAATTTGTTGGCGATAAGAGACGAGAAATCCCAATTTTGTTAAAACGGTACTTTATTGACGAGTTACAAAATTCCTGAAGTGCAAATCAAAACGTTAGCCTCAGTTCACGAATATAACTGTATATGATACTCACTGTAGTAACCTCTCGTTATCGCACAACAACTTGATGACGACGTATTTTAATTTAGAAGTTGGAACCTTTATGAATTTAACTGTATTTAGTATTTTAAATCGTGGTGTACCAGATCATTATCTCACCTCGTAGATTCAATAATATAATATATCAATGGCGTAGTGTTCTTCAGTAATTCTAATCCAATTCCTGTTTGTATATAGTATAGTATAGGTTCAAATTCATATTAGGTTATCAAATTCACCGATCTTACCGTTTTAGGCAAAAAATATAATTAAATTAGAATGTAAGTATGATCAAATTAGATTTAAGTAATAGCAACAAATTTCAATATCGAATTCACTTTCATTTGTTTCCTTCTGCACCTACGCTTCGTTATTGTGTCTTTTGACCTTCAATGCGATCACCCCTTGATGTACGATCCTTTAAATCTATGGGTGTGGTTGGCGCACTCAGCGGTGTAGTAAGGTCGCAGTTAGGCGTGTAACTTTCCTTACAGGACATTTACCACACAATTCCCTTCACGGGAAGAGTGGACGTCTGGCTATTTGGAAAGAAGTATATCAAACAATATAGTATGTTACACTGATGGCTCCCTTCTTGAAGGTAGAGCTGGTGCAGGAGTATATTCTCGTGAGCTAAGGCTGAATCAGTTTTACTCACTTGGTAGAAACTGCACCGTTTTTCAGGCGGAAATATTTGCTCTTATGTGTGGAGTGCAATCAGCACTTCAACAGCGCGTAATGGGTAAAGTCATATACTTCTGTTCAGATAGTCAGGCTGCTATAAAAGCTCTCGCTTCGGCCAACTCAAGGACATTTTTTGCATGCAATTCAAGGACATTTTTTGCATGTATGTTTGTTATAGGGGGGCGATTCCAAAAAATATTGGTTTCAAGGGGGCGAAAGTTGAAAAAGTTTGGGAAACACTAGTTTAAACCCTATATCACAATTAAAACCATTAATAGGGGAAGGGGTGGTAAAATGAACACCTTAAGGAAATCATCTTGTTTTTGATAGAAAAACGAGGATTTTTTATAGTTCTATCGCACAATATTAAAAATAGGGATGTAATCTATAGCAACGACAAGGATTCAGACTAAAATGGCTAAATTTTCACATATTTTCATCGCTTTCAAAAAGGGATACAAATGTTCATTTTACCTGCACTTTGTGGGTAAAATGAACAGCGGTTGGTGGTAAAATGAACACCACGCAAAAAACGTGAGCAAAACAAATATTTCTGAATATTTTCATTGCCCCACCGAAAATTCATCCATTAATTATTGTAACCCATTCAAAAAGAATTCTTAAGCTATCAGATTTGACATCATATCATAACGATATTCACCTTACTGAAAATCCTCAAGTCTTCCAAGCTAAAAGTTACGTCAGTTCTAATTTTTGAACGTGGTTTTCTAAAATCTTAGTTTTCGTTGATATTTTCACTTCAATTGACCTGAGTATCAACTCGAACACTCAGATTTATGCTCTAAATCGTCCGTGCGTGATAAAAAATCATCGAAATTTAGTTTTTCTCGGTGAAAGGCACGGTGTTCATTTTATCACCCCTGTTCATTTTACCACCACTTCCCCTATATTAAAGCGGTCGCTTTTAGATCGCATGGCCGTGAATCGCAAGTCAGTCCCATCTGCATTTTGGTCAAAATTGAGTTGATATCAGTTTTCATCATATATTTCAATGATCTTTCAGCTGCACTAACGAGACACCACATTTTGTTCCGTAAAATAATGAAAAAAAAAAAAAAAACACATGAAAAGTAACCGCATATCAGTCCCACTACAGATTTCTACACCACGTAACTCAAAAAATTAACCAAATTTTGATCGTTTTCTAATTTTTCTTTCCAGAGAGAAAAGGAATTTGTGCAAGTTTCAATGAGATTCAATTATGTTCAAACTTCACTTGCCATTTTCTCAATGCCTACTTTTTACAGATGGGATTGACTTGCGATTCACGGCAGAATATTGTATGGAATTTTGTTTGTGAATATTGTGCCAATATTCCTTAAAGGTCCTTAGACTCAGTATTCTGAAAACTAACCTCAAAATTTATTTCAAACTTCTAGGATTCTTGGTACCTACCTTCCTGTTGCCCAACAAACGATTCTAACCATTGCTTTAATTCAGTGGCTGCTACAATTCTGCGTTTTTCTGCAATATCCTGTACAGTCGAATGTCCCAAACAAGTGTGTGGCTTCCTGTTCGAAGCGATGCGGCTTTATTATTCTAATGCTTTAGGTAGCATTTTATTTAATGATGTTAGTAATGATTGGCCATTTATCTTCGCTTCTGTGTGCTTTGTCACTACGGATTGGCCATATCCTGTGGTTCTCCTCGATTGAATCGCCTGCCTCTCTGGGGGACATTCCGGATCAACGGGGAGAGGGAAGTCGCCGAAACGAGTGCGGACCCAATATAGACAGAGTTGACGAAATAATTTGGTAGTCAAAGTTTTATGCAGATTAGATGCAGACGGCGGATGTTTCGGGTTCATGTTGACGCTTTCGGAGGGTATCGTGGCAGATCGAAAAAGGGTTCTGCGGTAAAGGAAGGTACACTAGACAGAAAGTGGACCGTTTGCGGATGATTTGTTTCGGTCACTTTAGAAGATTGTCGGCCGGTCAAAAACGAATACCACCAGAATGGCCACCGAACATTCACAGAAGAGTTTGATGATGAGCACTGCTTCGAAAAGTTGCACAGGGATGATTTGGCATAACTTTTGGCTCTGTGTCGTCGGATCTTGCCGCTTTTTGAGCGCTCGTTAGGTTGTGCGTTGTCAGTGCTAAATCGATTTTCAATGTCACGCGTTGGCGGTGACAAGCGAGGTGCGGATTAGGTGAAAAATGGTTGTTTAATTTAGTTGTGACTTTAAAGGGGAATGTTTGAGCCCAGCCGTGTGTGTTTGAGCAGAGCATAATTACGTAAAATAAATAACACATTCAATGGGAAGTTAACTAATAATTAGGTCTGAATGTTTCGAAGGACTTCTCAATATATTTTCATAAATACGGCTATTTATGTTCAGTTATCTATTTATTCTACATATTTATGATTTTTTTTTCAAGTGAGGATTGTATCTGAAAGTAATTATCAACATATTCAACTGCCTCACGATTGTTGTGTCGACTTAACTTTTATGTTTAATACCGAGGTGGTTTTTTTTTCATTATTTCTATTATTGCTTGGCATTACGTGCCCACTCGGACAGAGCTTGCTTTCAGCTTAGTGTTCTACAGTCAACTCTTCTTTGGTCGATATTCCGTATCTCGATATCGAGTTAGACAACCATAGTAAAAGTTTGTTTTCATTGCTATCTCGTAGACACGCATGATTCAATATTTGAGACACACGAAAAAAGAATTATCCTTACGTTACATAAATCAAATAAATAAAATAAATATATGTGTTATTTTTGTTATTCTGTGTAATAAATGCCAAAAATATATAAAAAAAACACATTTTGAGCAAATTTACCATTAAGGTGAAGACGAATTGAGGCCAAACTTCAAATTTTCAAGAGCACAAATCTGGAGAAGCAAACACCCGTTTGAGCTGTAAACTTCATCGATCAGTCACCACCAGCTAGTGACCAATCGATTAAGTTTTCAACTTAAACAGCTGTGTAGTTCTCCAGATTTGTGCTCTTGAAAATTTGAGGTTTGGCTTCGATTTATCTTCACCTTAAGAGGGTTAGGTTAGCAAACCTTAATCTTTTTTTCAATACGATAAATCTTTTAAAGAAACCCCTATCTCAAACTAAAGGATCAGTATACCAACCAAACAGATTAGAACAAATATTCGTATAAAAGCATAGTGGTTCTACTATAAGTACAATAGGTCTACCATATGTGCAAGGGAGCCTAAATGCAATCGAATTTTTTATTTCGTTCATATTTTGGACGAAATTGAGTTTTGGCTAAATGATAATAAAGGTAAAAAGCTGGTTTGTAATTATTTGTAGCAAAACAATTGTTAAAAGTCACTGGTTTGACTATATGGGACTGACTATTAAAGGTACATCGACATTCGGTACAAACCATGCATTAACATGGAGAACATCTTGAATGTTGATAATTATTTTTCGATTAATCCTTGCATATGTTTAGCTTCAGAACTACCTGTGAAATGAATATTTGAGAAAAAGCGGTCTAGTCAATATACTACTGTGCAGTATATTGACGTGACCGCTTTTTCACAAATATTCATTTAAAATGTCATCTGATTTCTCATCAGACAGGAACATTTTTTCCGGTTCTAATTGCGACTTTGGATCTGAACCAATAAAGACATGCCCTCTATCCAATTTCACAGCACTCATCCTATTAGAAACCTTATCTCCCTAACGACCTATTTAAAGTATCAGACAGGAAAGGTGGAAAGTATCGATTAGCTAAACGAAAACCGATGCGGTTTCCTCACAGGCCTTTCCAGTGGTGGGATGAACACCATTACCTGCGTCCAGACGGAATTGTTTTAAAGCTTTCCTGAAAACCGATTGTTTATTTTATCGATTTTCCTGCCAACCCTGAATACTAAACCATTCCTTACTATATGGCAGGGCAATTGTTTTGCATCGAACCTTCACCAACGTAGATTTTATGTGCATATCTCTGAAACCGGCAGTAGACAGTCAGAAGAGCTATCAACAATAACCAGAGAGACAGTGCTAGTTGCGAGCGAGTTCATCCTGTGGCTATGTTTGTATCCGAGCATGCTTTATCGCATTTCATCACCCCTTTGCGAGAGAGAAGCGAATGTTGGAAGCGCCAGTTTCTAGTAAGGGTCTAGGACAGGAGTTTTCACAACGTACGATTTTTGAGACTTCACTACATTTTCCGAAGAATTGATAAAATGTCGTATCACGGTATGAAAAATTCTAGAAACAAAAGTTTAACTCTTTATAGGATTTAAGGTCAAACTGCAGAAATACAAGAATTTTTAATGGACAAAACTGCCGTGAATCGCAAGTCAGTCTCATCTGCATTTTCGTCAAAATTGAGTTGAGTTCAGTTTTCAACATATTTTTCAATGATCTTTCAGCTCAACTCATAAGATAACATGATTTGTTCAGAAAAATTAGGAAAAAATAACAAGTCAAATTGTCCCATAATGAAAAGTAACCGCATATCAGTCCCACTACAGATTTCCACCCCGTGTAACACAAAAAATAAATGTGTTTTGATCATCTCTATATTTTTCTCGAAAATATATCGAGGTGAAAAGCAAATTGTGAAAGTTGCATTAAGATCTAATCATGTTTCAATGCTCTGGGATTTTTTGAATATTCGTATGGAAAACGAGTTTGGAAACTTCACAGCCCATTTTCTCAATGCCTACTTTTTACAGATGGGACTGACTTGCGATTCACTGCAGAAAAGGTCTAAGATTTAATAAATCTAAAACAAAATTGCTTGATTGAAAACTATTTATATCTTTAAGATAACAAAGAAGCAAATCTTGTTTTAAGTTTTAAGATTCTTTATCTTTGGATGTATTTTTTTTAAATTGACGGCTTCATTCATTCATTTATTGGTATTACATTATTTTTACAATAAAATCGCGTCAACAATTCCACGCCAAACATCTCGGTTCGCAGCTGCTTCCCTCCATCCTCGGCTGCGGCCCACACTTGCCAGATATTGCAGCATCTGGTGCCCATAGTGCTCCTCGTCTTCTTGTACCTGCCGGACGGAAGCGAACACCTTTTTTGCAGGGTTGTTGTCCGGCATTCTTACAACATGCCCCACCCAACGCATTCTTCCAGCTTCTGCTACCTTCAGGATGCTAGGTTCGCCGTAGAGTGCAGCGAGCTCGTGGTTCATCCTTCGCCGCCACACACCGTTTTCCTGCACATCGCAAAAGATCGTCCTTAGCACCCGACGTTCGAAGACTACGAGTGCTTGCAGGTCCTCCTCGAGCATCGTCCACGTTTCATGCCCGTAAAGGACCACCAGTCTAACCAGCGTTTTGTACATATGGTGCGGGGACGAATCTTTTGGAGGCCACAGTGAGCACGACTTCCACAGATGATGCGTCTCCGTATTTCACGGCTAACATTGTTTTCCACCGTCAGCAAGGATCCGAGGTTAATGAATTCATCTACCACCTCGAAAGTATCCCCGTCAATCGTAACGCTGGTTGGTTGCTATTGTCCAACATTCCGACGTAGTCATTTTTTCCGCTGCCTTGAACCTCCGTGCTCTCAGCGCCATTCATCGTAGTGTTGCTTCCACCTTTCGATCACCTCGCGTCCGTCCGTCAAAATGATCCCATCTTTATCCCCGCACATTTCGGCTCGTGGTACGAAGCCTCTTCGGGATGCGATTTTTTTATAGAACTTTCGCATTTCTTGGGTGCATTTCTTCGCATTCCCTCTCCTCCATGCAGCGTTTTTTTTTTCCTGGAACAGACGGGTCTGATGCTCCCACTTCGGTCTATAACGTTTCACGTGCTGTCGAGTACCTTTTTTTTTTTTTTTTTTTTTTTAAATTTCTTTATTAGTATCATTCCAAACATTACATTCATTTCTTATATCTAGGTGTTCTGTGTTATTTGACAACACTATCATCCTAATTTGGTAAAACAAATTTAAGATTTAATTAACATTTTGTTAACAACATATTACATTTCATTTGCCGTAGCAGTTCAGTTTTTTTTACAGGTGAGTTGATTTCACCTGCTTATAAGAGAAAAAAAAATGTTTTTAATATACTTAACCTAACTTAACCTAAACATATAACGCATTAATCGTGGCAATAGAAGATTGTAACGATTTTTGCCTGAAATTATTAATGATTGTATTTGACATTTGTTCCAATGGTTCAACATTGGATATTCTATGTAACTCATTGGTACTATACCAGGGAGGAAGCCTCAGAATTATTTTCAAAATTTTATTTTGAATTCTCTGCAGAGCTTTCTTCCTGGTATTACAACAGCTAGTCCATATTGGTACAGCATACAACATGGCTGGCCTGAAAATTTGTTTGAATATCAACAGCTTGTTCTTAAGACAAAGTTTTGATTTTCTATTAATAAGGGGATAGAGACATTTTACATATTTATTACATTTGGCTTGAATGCCCTCAATGTGATTTTTGAAAGTTAAATTCTTATCTAGCATGAGCCCTAGATACTTAACTTCATCTGACCAATTTATTGGAACCCCTCTCATCGTGACAACATGTCTACTTGAAGGTTTCAAATAAAGAGCTTTTGGTTTATGTGGGAATATTATTAGTTGAGTTTTGGAAGCATTAGGAGAAATCTTCCATTTTTGCAAGTAAGAAGAAAAAATATCCAAACTTTTTTGCAATCGACTACAGATGACACGCAGGCTTCGTCCTTTGGCGGAGAGGCCTGTGTCATCCGCAAACAAAGATTTTTGACATCCCTGAGGTAACTCAGGTAAGTCAGATGTGAAAATATTGTATAATATTGGTCCCAAAATGCTGCCTTGAGGAACACCAGCTCTTACAGGAAGTCTTTCAGATCTGGAGTTCTGATAATTAACCTGAAGTGTACGATTTGACAGATAACTTTGAATTATTCTAACAATGTATGTTGGAAAATTAAAGTTTTTTAATTTTACAATCAAACCTTCATGCCAAACACTGTCGAATGCTTTTTCTATGTCTAGAAGAGCAAGACCAGTAGAATAGCCTTCAGATTTGTTGGAACGGATCAAATTTGTTACACGTAAAAGTTGATGAGTGGTCGAATGTCCATGGCGGAATCCGAACTGTTCATTGGCAAAAATTGAATTTTCGTTGATGTGGGCCATCATTCTGTTCAAAATAACCTTTTCAAAAAGTTTACTGATGGAGGAAAGCAAACTGATTGGACGATAGCTAGATGCTTCTGCAGGATTTTTGTCTGGTTTTAAAATTGGAACAACCTTAGCATTTTTCCATTTGTCAGGAAAATATGCTAATTGAAAACATTTGTTAAATATATCAACTAAAAATGATAAGCTACTTTCTGGAAGTTTCTTGATGAGGATGTAGAAAATTCCATCATCGCCAGGAGCTTTCATGTTTTTGAATTTTTTAATAATAGTTCTCACTTCTTCCAAATCAGTCTCCCAGGCATTTTCGAAAACGTTCTCTTGATTGAGAATATTTTCGAACTTCTGAGTAACTTCATTTTCAATTGGACTAGTAAGTCCTAAATTAAAATTGTGCGCACTTTCAAATTGCATAGCAAGTTTTTGAGCTTTTTCGCAATTAGTTAGTAATAATTTGTTTTCCTCTTTCAATGCCGGTATTGGCTTCTGAGGTTTTTTCAAGATTTTCGATAATTTCCAAAAGGGCTTAGAGCCAGGGTCCAATTGAGAAATTTTATTTTCAAAATTTTTGTTTCTTAATTGAGCAAAACGTTTCTTGATTTCTTTCTGCAAATCCTGCCATATAATTTTCATAGCAGGATCGCGAGTGCGTTGAAATTGCCTTCTCCTCACGTTTTTAAGACGGATCAAGAGTTTAAGATCATCGTCTATAATCACGGATTCAAATTTTACTTCACATTTTGGAATTGCAATGCTCCGGGCTTCAACAATGGAATTTGTTAAAGTTTCAAGAGCATTGTCAATATCAAGTTTAGTTTCTAAAGAAATGTTAACATCAAGATTGGAGTCAACATACGTTTTATATATATTCCAGTCAGCTCGTAAATAATTGAAAGTGGAGCTGATAGGATTGAGAATCGCTTCTTGGGATATTTGAAATGTAACAGGGACATGATCAGAATCAAAATCAGCATGAGTAATCAGTTGGCTACAAAGATGACTAGAGTCGGTTAAGACCAAATCAATCGTAGATGGATTTCTAGAAGAGGAAAAACATGTGGGGCTATCAGGGTATTGAATTGAGAAATATCCTGAAGAGCACTCATCAAATAAAATTCTGCCGTTGGAATTACTTTGAGAATTATTCCATGACCGATGTTTGGCATTAAAGTCACCAATGACAAAAAATTTTGACTTATTGCGAGTCAATTTACGCAAGTCAGTTTGGAGCAAATTAACTTGCTGCCCTGAGCATTGAAAAGGCAAATAGGCAGCTATGAAAGTATATTTACCAAACTGTGTTTCAACAGAAACACTTAAAGTTTCAAAAACTTTAGTTTCAAATGATGAAAACAGTTGATGTTTTATACGCCTACACCCAAATGTTGAAACCGTCATTATAGGCGTTTTCTGCGTCTATTGATGGCGGAAAAGTGTTCTTCTGAGCGACATGACGTTTTTGAGCGTCTATTGATAGGCAGATAATCCGGTCATTGAGTCGAGCAGTTTTTACGGTACAAATGGGGAAGTACAACTTGATATGCTTTTTGAACCACGCATACCAACAAGCGGGTTTAGTGCTGTGGTATAGTATTTGGTTCTCACGCTCATGACCATGGATCGATCCTGGTTGATGTCGCATGTGTATTTTTTTTCATGTGCGTGCATCACCAACACATGTATTAAAAAATAAAACTTCCACACATATGCCTCTTTTAAGTGCATGTATTGGAAGTATGGAAATACACAAAAAACCAAGTGGGTGCAAACCAGTTTCGAACCATAATCATCGGATCGACTAGCACACTGTGTATCTACTGCTCCAGACTTACTTCTGAAAAGAAGAGTAACCAAAGTCGATGTGGTTTTACGTTTCATATGCATGATTGCTCATGCTGTTGATAAACATGTGAACATGTGTTATCCCCAGCAAAATAAAGATATACAGTCAAGTCTCCTTTAAAGCGTTAATCATCGTATGTTGAAGAAGTTTAATGTATATTCATAATAATTTATCACCTACCAGAGTAGCCACATTCTCTATTGTAGAACTTACTTAAGGACTGTTCATTTTATAAAGTGGACACCTTGTGCATGCTATATCTTTATAATATATCAATAGAATCGTAATCGGTTTTCTGTATACAGTATCGTTAGACTATTATATTATTGCACGATGGTGTTATAACAAAAAAGCCATCAAAATAATTATAATTCACACGAATAAGGAACAATGTTTAGAATGGTCAAAGATTGGTAGGTCTGGAGCCAAGTATAATAGTTGAGTATACCAAAACACAATTCATTCATAAAAATTCGGATTTTTGGTATGTGAAAAATATTGTTTAAGTTTGAAGAACATCTTTTCTAGGAAGTTTTTGTCGAAACTTCTTTGTTCTTCTTTGTAAGATCTTATATTTCCATATAAGAGGAAAATAATAGTATTACGATGCACAGAAAACCGATTATGATTTCATTGATAAACTAGCTAACCCAGCGTGGCTAGTCACGTTCCATAAGAATTTTCAAGCAAAAACCTCTTTCAAAGATTAATAATGTTTATGTTCAATTGCAAAATGATAACATGGACAGAGAAATTTCTCTGTTGATTAATATACCATTGGTGTAATAATAAGCTGAGACACGCATGATATTTATGAACGCAAAATCACCCAAATTTATGCTCTAACCATACTCCATTGTTATAGTGCCGTTATTCTGATCTGGAATAATTACAGCCTTAAATGCTGTTGTGAAATATTTCAAAAGTTCCAGAAGCTTCTATAAATTAGAGAGAAGAATCTGACTGAAAATTTTAGAATATTCTATTGAATCCCGATTAACCAGTGCTACAATTTCTGTATAGATCTTTGTGCTGCGATGGCGATCGTCAACGATATACAACGAATCGAATTGTAATTAGGGGACTATCGACTAATGAATATATCAAGTCATCGAACAGGAATGCTTTGGAAAGCTATTTTAGGGGACCATTATAGTTACCATAAAAAAATATTTTTATTTTGCCTTCATAAGTCGATATCTAACCATGGAACATCGGCTCAAGAAGGTTGTGTAAATAAAAAAAAACTAGAATATTCGGCCCACAATCATGTTTATCTTTCCTTTGCAAATATCTTATTTGTTTTTGAACCTTATATTGAAATGACGAAACCCGTAATGAATCACATTTTCAACTTGCATCGGAATTTAAGTGCGGTCGAACAGCATAAAGTTGGTTTGTTTACATTTTGATTACCGTCCAAGGTCATAAAACCGGTAAACTACAATGATAAAAAGATCGTGACTTTTATACGAATTAGGAAGGACAAAGCTCCGGAAAACTCTAGAACACCCTGTGCAATAGCTGTTATAGTGCTCCACAATTTGCAATAGAGTCCTAAAATGGTTAATTAAATCTTGTTTTCATTTAATAACACGAAAGATCATATTACTGCAACTACTTTAGCAATTTTTCTCGCTCAAATAACGGATATATCATATTTAAACTTTAATTTCAAAATTGGATCCATAAATGAACCTTGACACTTGAGATCATGTTTGACGTTCGCTTAGTCGACAAAAATATCACAGGGGTTTTAGTTTTAACACTGGGGTTGTTGCTATCTGACATTTCGGAAGGGACACGGAAAACAAAATACACCCGAAATTTGAGTTCAAATCAAGGAGTGTGACAAAATCTATAAAAACATAAAAAAATGTTTTTTGTACTTAAACAAATGAAAAACATTGAAAAATTGAGTAAACATGTGTTTTTGGCCTGAACGTAAGCGTTTGACACTT
Organism: Aedes aegypti; assembly: GCF_002204515.2. Taxonomy (NCBI): domain Eukaryota; kingdom Metazoa; phylum Arthropoda; class Insecta; order Diptera; family Culicidae; genus Aedes; species Aedes aegypti. Next base: position 206,798,057 of record NC_035108.1, read on the forward strand.
AAATTGGGACAGGGCTTTAGGACCCTATTGTAATGTTGTAACATTCAAATGGACTTTTGCAGTGCTCTTAATTTGACTGTTGTTGTGCTCTTAAATTGCTGTTGCATGCTGCTCAATGAAACCTTTCAAAGCGTTACTGACAGACAGAAAACTCTGGGATTTTATATACATGATAAAAAAGATATAGCATAAACAAGGTGTCCTCTTTATAAAATGAGTAGTCTTAAAAACATGAAAACTCTGTGGAATCTTTTGCTGGTGCTATTCAAAGAAAACAAGATCACGGTTCTACTTTCACATTGATAAAAAATATCGATCCAATGCTGATGAATGCTACCCAGAATGAGCCGATTATAAGAAACCGTGCCCCATATATGGGATTAAATTTCAACCATGGTTTTAGTATAATAGTAAAAGAGTTTTCTATAGATGAATCGATCATTTTGACTCAAGAACAACTTCTGCAAATTGGCTATTAGTTTTTGCAAGCAATTTATTTTAAGAATTATGGCACTGATATGTTGATTTTAGAACAGAACGTTCAGTGGGGAGATTGTAGTAAACCGTTTGGAGAAATCAAGAGAACATATATACTGATTTTTTTTATCATGAAAAATAAAAAACAAAATTTCATTTTTATATAACGCAATAATCTTTTTTTATCATTTTTAATTTTGACTATCTATGAATTGTGATAAGAATTAGTTGTTCAGGACAAAATTTCAGAGACATTTTCGATAAGAAAGTTTTTCTAAGAACAACTTATGCTGTCCATAAAGGCCCATATTGAAAAAAGTAGGCACTGAGAAAATAGCGCTCAAACTTTGAAGTTTTTCTTTCATACAAATGTTTATAATTTTCTATTAGGGGCCGTCCATAAATAACGTAGCATTTTTCACTGATTTTTTACACCCCCCTTCCCTCTCGTACCGTTTCGTCACAAATGCTGATACTTCCCCTTGGAAAATACGTAGCATATCAAGCACCCCCCCCCTTCTTCTTCTTCTTCTTCTTCTTCTTCTTCTTCTTCTTGGCATTGACGTCCTCACTGGGACAGAGCCTGCTTCTCAGCTTAGTGTTCTTATGAGCACTTCCACAGTTATTAACTGAGAGCTTTCTATGCCAAAGTTGCCATTTTCGCATTCGTATATCGTGTGGCAGGTACGATGATACTCTATGCCCAGGGAAGTCGAGAAAATTTCCAACCCGAAAAGATCCTGGACCGACCGGGAATCGAACCCAGACACCTTCAGCATGGCTTTGCTTTGTAGCCGCGGACTCTAACCACTCGGCTAAGGAAGGCCCCCCCCTTTGCATTTTTTATTAATTTTCCTCAGTGATTGGGTTGAAACAAAAAATCTGAATTCAGAAGTTCAATACAAAATTTGATATTAATCTCTGGGAATCATAAACGGATTTCCGTTCTACACCTGACGTTTCGGTCACATTTATTGTGCCTTTTTCGAAGGATAGACAATTGATATCTGGCGCGAAAGTGACGGTAGTGAATTATCGTAGGAGGTAAACTAAAATTCAACCGGTAGATTTAAAAACGAGCGTAAAAGAAGGGAACTCGAAACACTTATGGTCCGACGTACAATTATGTTTAAGACATACACGAAACGAGCGAACGGAGTGATCGTTGTCTATCCTTCGAAAAAGGCACAATAAATGTGACCGAAACGTCAGGTGTAGAACGGAAATCCGTTTATGATTCCCAGAGACTGAAAGCCGAAAACCCCAAAAACATTTGATATTAATTACTGACTAAAATGTAAGGATAATCTCATCTAACAGTATGATATACAGTAGCGCTCGAAAGTAATTTGGAAAACAGTTTCAAATAAACACAGTTCCTGTTACATAATTTTGGTATCTAGTTTCATACAGGGTGTCCGCAAATTATCCGTACAAATTTTGAAGACATGGCTCTGTACAATCAAGAATAATAAATTCAATATTCTCGCACGGTTTTAAACATTGACTTATTATATTCTTAAGAAATACGTTTGACACATTTCCGATTTGATATATTTGCAAAACCAAGCCAAATGTATTAAGGTGTCTTAAAATGAGCTGTTTTTTAAGCTTCATGACGGAAGATAAATGTCCATAGAACTCACTGGATTTAAACCGTATATTTTTTTATTTCCAGTCTAACTTGAAGCCACTAAACTGCAGGTAACATCAAATAATAATAGGACATTTGGATTCATCTCTTTTAGATTTTAGGGGTAACACATCTCCAGTATGACTAGCGGCCCTCAGGAAAAACGTCTCTGAAAAAAATAAATGTGTCTATCTCAGTGACAAGCAATCATTTCGAAATTATTTATAGTTGTATTTTGTGTTAACACATAGATGTATTATAAAGGGGACATGGACATAGATTTTTCAATGTTTTCAATGCGTGATCATCTTTCCAATATTTTGCTGTTCGGATAATTTGCGGACACCCTGTATAGGCTAAATTGTATTACTTTTGCTGTTGTCACCAAGCCAAACAAGTTTACTATAGAAAATGTGAAAAAAAAAATTGATTGGATTGATGAAGCTCGTTATTGTTGAGTTAGGGTACAATATAATTTTAGTTTATTTTTAGTTAGAACAAAAATTTCGTTATTAAAGGATTGTTTTTTTTTTAATTATTCTTTGTTAGGAAATAGATTTCAATGAAAATGAACAATACAATATATTAATTCGAAATGAATTATTATCCAAATTCAAATCCATTTGGCAATCAGTGGCCAGATATAGAAAAAATTACACTTGATATATTTGGAATGTTTAGAAAATTTTAGCGATTATTATACAAATTATTTATCTCTATTAATATTTCAGCTGAACTTTCTTCATAATAAAATAAACCTACACAACCTATAATGAAACAGTTAAATAAAAAAAAATTATCAAATTACCAAGTTATCAATAAAATTGAATGATAGGGCAATTTCGATATCACTCGAATCTGTTGTCCTCATTAATATTCAGGCTATTCCATCAAGAGCATTGATACATCAAAACAAATCGATGAGTTGATTGAGTGAGATCTCCTGCAACATTGAATGCATAATACACGGTATAAATATCTTGTTTCATGTAATATTTGCCGAAAAGAGCATATTTTATTGTCTTGAAAACGGCTGACTTTTTAAGAGAAGAACTAGCTTTTAAGTTAAAATTCTCGTTAATAAAGAAATAAAAAAAAAAAAAAAACGGCTGACTTTATGACTTGTTAACAAATGAGAAAACAATGTACTCCAAGTAGTTAAAGCATTGATTTTTAATTTATTTATTAAACTTTGATTTTGTTTATTTATAAATTTATCAATTAAGACACGAATATAATATAATATTTACATAACCATTTAAAGCTTTGAAAAATCTGTTTGATTGCATTTATCAAGAAAATCTAAAATTTCTCAGATTTCTTTTCAATCTTGATGAATGTTTTGAAGCTGAATCATCATTTTATAAACCAAGTTTATAAGTCAAACAAAACAGAGGACAGAGCCTGCATCTCAGTGTTCTTATGAGCACTTCCACAGTTATTAACTGAAAGCTTACTGTGACAATGACCATTTTTGCTTGCGTATATCGTGTGGCAGGAACGAAGATACTCTATGCTCTGGGAAGTCGAGAAAATTTTCAACCCGAAAAGATCCTCGACCGGTGGGATTCGAACCCACGACCCTCAGCTTGATCATGCTGAATAGCTCCGCGTTTACCACTACGGCTATATGGGTCCCGTAAAGATCCCCCTCCCCCCTAAATAGCTACGTCATTTATGGATGACCCCTTACATTTCTTCCTGACATATTTAACACAACCGCATAGCTTACTAATTTTGCTTCTAATGATCAGCAAAAAATAATAAACTTGAACACAATTCACGTTTGCAGCTGAAATTTAAATTAAAAGTTCATATGGAGACTGGTATGCCTTTATTTTTCAATATGGGACTGCTGCAGCACCAACTTCATATTTTCCAATACATTTTCAAACAATGTGTGTTTATTTTTATATGCATAATAAAATGCAGATTAAAATAAGTTTTATTGCACTCATTCGATAACTGTCAAGCAATGATACATAGTTTTGACATCATGAATGCTCTAAAGCATGACTTTAAATCGACAATATGTTGAGCATTATTATTATAAGTTAATTTTCTGGGATGTAGAAAAAATATTGTTCGGAAAAGATCTTCATGAGTTTTATATAGTTATGCGGCTTGGCAAACCTCTGAACGAACACCAACACCAAAAAATCCACTTAAGGGTTGAAGAAATCATTTCGTGACGCGTTCACCATTATTTTGCGATTATGTTGTGCACATAAGTTTTTTGAGAATTATTATTTATGTATATCAATTCCTGTTGGATTACAATACTCGAATCTCTAGAGCATCTAGATTACTTCTACAGCTACTCGATTATGAAGACCATCCAGCAATTTCCAACTACATGTACACGACTCAATTGTAACCAAGTTGTGCGCTGTTTTGTATTCTTTATTTTGACGAGTCAGTGCATACAAGGCTACATTTCGGACAAGACGTACTACCGAGCGCGATCATTTTATTTCTGTTTCTATTTCGTCTACAATAAGTTTGTGAAACAATTTACCTAAAGATTAAATCTAGTTTAAGCATAAATCGTGTTTTGTTCAAGTGTTTGTTTAAATAGTTAAGTGGACTTTAATAAATACAAGCTAAAATTCCCTACGTGATAAGTGCTAGATTGATCGAACGAAGAAAGAAGATTTAGTTTATTACGATGCTGAATTTGTTCCACTGATCTCCTTGAGTAATCGAACAATTCCAAAAATATGGAAAATCTGGCTTTGGTGTAAAATGTTGAGTGCGATAATTCAACCTTATTGTAATTTCTGTAAATTCCAGTTAGGTACTATTGCATCTTCTTTACAAAAAAAAAAATATAACGGTAAATGTAAATGACTGCTAATAAGAGCGGTTTTAAATTTAAAAAAAAGTTTGAAATTCCAATCCCCATATCTTTTTTAGGGGTCGTCCATAAACCACGTGAACATTTTTCCTGACTTTTCAGTCACCTCCTCCCCCCCGGTGCTTTTGTGTGGTTTTGACGAATAACCCTCCGCTCGCCCAATGATCATGTGTTTCATTTGTTCATGAATGAAACAGAAATTTGAAAAATGGGAGAAGAGATATTTATGAATTGGTTTGCTATTATTAAGCGAAATGTGAGATTATAGTGTGACAAACTTCTGCAAAAATCCCTAACAAAATTAGCTAAAAAAAGATTTGTTTCTACTGCAGTGTTCCTTATTATTGTTTTAGGAATTAGTTTTCACTTAGAGATAATTTTGTATTAACATTACAGTACTAACATGTGGGGAACATTTTTTTTCAAATTTTGTGATAGTAATTTCCATAGAAATCTTAATCGTTTCATTAGCAGTCGGATGGTTCAAATTAAAAAAAAAAGTTTTAAAATTCAATATTTCATATCTTTTTTACCAACAACGATTAGAAGTTGTTGGTAAAAAAGATATGAAATATTGAATTTTAAAACTTTTTTTTTTAATTTGAACCATCCGAATGCTAATGAAACCTTTCAGGTTTAGTTGATGGTGGAATTTTCTTTGAAACACAAATGGGTGGACCGTGGTCTTTGGCTAGATACCCCCTTCCCGCTAAATGATAACATAGTTTATCAACGGCCTCTATTTTGATAAGTAATTGTTAGGAGAATTACGGTAATCCAGTTTGCTGTACATACACTTAAAAATAATGAATATTACTGTGGACGTAATTCTGGTTATGACTGAATGACACATGATGTAAGTGGTGGAACGACACAAAAATGTGTCCTTGAAGATGTATTGAACAAAAAATGTAGTTTTACATGATAAAGGACACAAAAACAATGGAACTGTGATCGACATTTCCCGAATCAGACACTAACGAATTATAAATTCGACATAAATTTACGTCATTCGGCTCGCTTCTTTTATGTGCATCCTGAAAGACGTAAATCACATGATTTTTTCGTAGTGTGTAGATGTTTGATTACAATATTACATCGTCAAATGAATCGAATCCCACAAACCCTGGGTCTCCTACTTCGAGGAGTCTCATACCGTCCCCAACCATGCGACTAATGGGAGACCAAAATGTAAATAAATGAAAAGTAAATCAATCAGCAAACGTCAACGATAAAATTCTGCTTATAAAGCGCCCGACTGTTATAGTCAAGTGTGTTTATTTGTTTCTTCCTAATATATTAGCCAATCCAACACGCACGGCATGAAATTCTATTTCCACTGCAAATGTATAAGTCATTGCCGATAATAAAGATATACAAACATATAGATTTTGACTCTGGTATAAGTAAGAAATTCCCGCAGCACCGCGTTGGTACTTTAAATATATTTATAGAACATATCATCTCACCCCTTCTCGCACTTGGCTGTCCAACGGGTGTTGTATTTTGCTCCTCTTGCAGGTTGTCCTCCGTGACAAGATGGTTCCATGTTGTGTGATGTAGAGAACCACACACATGAGAAATTGTGGTAGACGAGTGGTGTGAGTTTATGATTAAGGATCCGAAGGTTGCGGGTTCGAATCCAGTTACTGTTATTTTTTTTGTTTTTCATATTTTGGTGTCTAAGGCAAATTTCTTGTGGCGGAGCCTTGGAGCAATCGGGTATATGGGGTAGAGCTAACAAGGGAAGGTCACGATGCGTTACACGGGGTTTTCAACCGGACTATTTTTGTTGGATTCAACATGTCGAAATATGTGAAACCCCAAAGCCTTTCGGGTGAAGAGCCAGGGAGATGTAGTATGTTGTGAACAAAATGTTATTAAAATCTTAAATTTGTTTTACCAAATTAGGATGATAGTGTTGTCTAACACAGATCACCTAGATATAAGAAATGAATGTAATGTTTGGAATGATACTAATAAAGAAATTAAAAAAAAAAACATGTACATCGTAATGTTCTGAATGGCTTCAACGGATGACGCATGAATTTGGATACTAGGTTCAAATAATGACTTATTCAGTAGGTACAAGAATGCTAACACTTTTGACCGGGTTAAATCCGCTCGATAAAGGCAATAAATACATTACTTAGAAAAGAGATAACTTAACTTTATATAAAATGAGTAGTAGAAAATCGGTAAAATAGAATGGTGTTTGATTTTCGATGATGTTATTACTTTCAATAAAAGTAACATTGTTGCTAAATAAATAACTTTACTCAAGAAAATTGTTTTAAAAAGAACAAAATGTTTATTATTTATGTGTGATTTTTTGTGTATTCATACACTAACAAATGAGACCATTTGAAATCACAGATCTGACTGTTATTTTTTTAGTTTCAGTTCAGTCATTTAAAACGACAATATTTTCACTTGTCCTACTAGTTTCCAAAATTTTCAATATTTACCTTGAACTTTGGCACAAACATTAAATTTAAATATAGCATAGATTTAGTAGGAAACAATCTGAAAAATATAGTAGATCTTATTAATTTTATTTTTTTTAAGAACCCTCTCTATACGATTTCATTTACCCATTTGTCACACGGTACCTTATTTCGATAGTCACTCAAGCAAAATGATTATCTAAATACAGGGACCGGAATCTATTATGGTAATTCGCCACAAGAAATCGGGTTGAATTTCATAAATTTGCCTGAAGAACCAAAAAATAAAAACAAAATATATATTCGCGCTTATTCAGAATCGAACCAAGGACCTCCCGATTCATAAACCAATACTATCTCCACAAACCTATTGACGGCTTGATGAGAGAAGTGACAAAAGCAATATATAAAGCGTTTTATATTGCAATATTCATTCTATTCCTCTGACATGTCCACCATCCATTTGCCGCGTGACCATTTGCCTAAGTGTGCGTTTCCGATGCCATCATTCGGCCTCGGATTGGTTGTGCAATTGTGTGGGTCGGGCGTTAACATTTAGATTGCTCGAATTTTCAAGTCCAATGTGCTCGATTTCAATTGACGGGTTTGCCCGTCTACGCTTAGGAGGCGAATCTTACCATCAATAGGTGGATTTAGCACCTAATACGCTAGGAGGGAAATCCGCCATCCGAATTATTTTGGGTGTATGAATGATGATTGCAACTCCCCCACATGCCCCATCAAGTCGATCGTTACGATAAACAAAAAAGTTAGGATCTCTTTTGAGTTTAGATCCAGGTTTTAAATACGTTTCGGTAATAACAGCTATATGCACGTTATTAACCGTAAGAAAATTAAACAGCTCGTCCTCTTTACCATTCAGAGAACGAGCATTCCAATTTAAAATATTTAAATTATTATTTGGATCCATTAGAAAAACGTAATCCAATAACAATTTGATTTGTAAATTTTACACCTACTTGGACTGCTTCAGTCATAGTGGTGGCTTTGAACATTGCATCAATCATTAGATTCAATTGTTCAGTTAGAAAATTAAAATCAGAGGCAGACATGTCATGTGATTTCCCATTGGAATTTCCGGTAGACGAAGAAGCGGAGTAACCTGTGGCGGTAGGGTTTTTTCCATTTGATTTGAAACAAGTGGAATGGGTACCCATGGATCGAACAGGGGAGGAGTTCGAATTTCCTGCTACGATATCGGCAAAGGATTTACCGTGGGTAGATACATTCGAAATAGAAAGATTCGAACGGCTACCCGACGGATTAAAATTTGTTTGTGAATGAGCATGATTATGATCTTCCTGATGGGTATGATTCATGATCAAGCGATCGTTAACTGAAAAATGAGCATTGTTCGATACTCTACCAGGCCAATTCCGGAAACGACCGTTATCGTAACGGATATTATCTTTCATCTGCCTGGCACGAGCCTCAATGACCTTTTTGCGTGAAGGACAATTCCAAAAATTGGACTTATGGTTAGCCCCGCAATTACAACATATGAATTTGGTGGTATCTTCCTTCACTGGACAGACGTCTTTGGCGTGAGAAGAACCTCCGCAAATCATGCATTTAGCATCCATGCGACAATTTTTTGTACCATGACCCCACTTTTGGCACCGACGGCACTGAGTGGGGTTCTGGTAATTTCCTCCAGGTTTCTGGAAATGTTCCCATGTCACACGGATATCAAACATAAGTTTTGCTTTTTCTAAAGCTTTAATATTATTTAGTTCTTTTTTGTTAAAGTGAACTAAATAAAATTCTTGAGAAAGCCCTTTCCGAACAATGCCAGATTGGGTTCTCTTTTTCATAATGATTACTTGGACTGGGGAAAATCCAAGTAAATCATTTATTCCATTTTTGATCTCTTCAGGTGATTTATAGTCACTTGAGAGACCTTTCAAGACAACTTTGAACAAACGTTCAGTTTTGTCGTCATAAGTAAAAAATTTGTGCTTCTTCTCTTCAAGATGTTTGAGAAGAAGCTCACGATCTTTAAGAGTTTCCGGCAAAACGCGACAGTCTCCTTTCTTTGCGATTTGGAAGGAAACCTTGATTCCCCTAATGGAGTTCAAGATCTCCTGCCTAAATCCCCCAAATTCGGAACAACTGACCACGATAGGCGGCACTCTTTGCTTCCTCACTTGAATCAAAGAGCCTGGGCTAGAGGCTGCTTCGATTTGGTGTTCGGAAAATTTGTCTAGAGCATCGAACTGATTGCTCATTTCGATACAATTATTCATTTCACCCTTGGAAGAAAGTTCGCATTCCGGAGAAACGTCCTTTCTTCCATTCTTGCCACGTGTAGTGACAGTTTTAAAACCCACTTTTTTGGAAGGAAGTAGTGAATTCAGAGATTCACCCTTCCTTTTGTTTGTTGTTGATACCATGTTTAATTAATAAACGAAAGAAGACGTGACCTTCGAAAGGTTTTTTCCCAAGACGGTGTCCAAGAAGGATTACCACCGCTAGCTTTCGCCAACGGGTCCAACGAAAAATCGAAGGCACGGGTCCAAACAAGGATCGTAAAGGGATCAATAGTAGAAAAATAGTACTGAAAAGTACTGTTTTAGTAGCACTGAAAAGTACCGTTTTTAATTTTAGCACTGAAAAGTACTGTTTTTGTAGCACTGAAAAGTACTGTTTTATTGCTTTAGGTAGTTTTTAAGAAAACTTCCAAGAGCAGAGAGAATTCGTGTACGCACAGCACGAAGGTACGATGCGCACTGTTGTCGAGTACCTTGCTGCAGCTTTACTGCCCGCGCTGCGTTCTTTTCCTTCAGAATCATTCCACACTCCTCGTCGAACCAATCGTTCCGTCGACTCCGTTCAACGTACCTAACAATGTTTTCACCTGCAACGTTGATGGCTGTTTTTTATTGTTCTCCAGCAGTCCTTGAGAGGGATTTCGGCGAGCGAATCCTCTTTCGGCAACGTTTTTTCGAGATGCTGGGCGTATTTTGGAGCGACATCTGGTTGCTTACAAGGTCGTACAAGGTCATACCGAGGCGGGAGTCGATACCGTAGGTTGTTAACGACGGAGAATTTTAAGCTTTATCATTACCAGGTAGTGGTCGGAGTCGATGGTAGCGCCACCATAGCACTATGGGCCAGAAAACAAAATTTCGCGACAAAATTCCAAACACCTTTAAAATGAACAAAAATGAACCTAAAAGTAATACAAACTTGAAGAAGCATGAAAATGTCATGTTTGGGATGACTTAGATGCATTTTGAATTGAATTGAGAATATTCATAAGGATTGAGAGTATTTGGGAAAATACAGTTAAACCTCCATGAGTCGATGTTCCATTACTCGATATCGACTCATGGAACTATACTAAAAATCAAATTTCATGGTTACTATGATGGTCCCTTCAAACAACTTTCCATAGCATTGCTGTTCCATGACTCGATATTTCCATGAGTCGATGGTCCCTTCAATATCGACTCATGGAGGGATGACGGTATGTTAATTAAGGCATTATTAATTCAAATTCGCTCATATATCATTTTAAAAAAATATATAGTACATTTTCAAAGATATGTTTCAAACTTTTCAAAGTATTTTGAAGATACACTGTTAAGTTTCTCAGAAAAGTTAAAAATTGCATGCAAAATGTGATCATAGTTATCATAGTTGTTTGGAATGCATTGGCAACTGTTTATTTGATGTATTTATTAGTCTTTAATCGTACATTTGCATTTAATACACTATTAAAATTTTATAACGCAATATTGTTACTGTGCATTACCTATGGAAAAGCCATACAATCATCAGAAAGTTATATAGATATGGTCCAAAATGGAACAAGATAATATGAAGCACATATTCGTATATGATATGCTGTTTTAAAATGTGACACTTCAAATTGTTTGAAGCGTTTCAATCAAAATCACTTTCGAAACATTATTGTCAGAAATATTTTAGCTGTAATGGAGGCCTAACTTGATATGTTAAAACATCAGAACATCTGGTTAACCCAAGCTTATGAAATCCATTATAAGATTACGTGGAGCAAGTTCTTATATAAGAAACGTGAATTGTTGTCCAGATATCGTATTAAATTGATTTTAAATTGAAATAAATCAAGTAGAATTAAAAATCTTCATTTCTTTTTGCCGGAATAAGATGATTGTTTTATGAACAAATGAATAGTTCATCTGATTAAACTATTAACATTCTCCCGACAACATTACGCTTAAATTTCTGGCAGGAATTTAAAAGGATTCAAACGATTTTTTGACGTTCTTCGTTGATGGCCATTGACCTGACCATTTGGTGCTGTCTTTTTTATTTTTATTTTCTTTCAATCGTTTATACTGTATTTTTTTTTTTGATATTTCAACGTAGTTTAGGAAGATAGTACAGGAGGTTGCCCAATTATTTTATAATCTATAAGGGAAAATCAATTCACTCTATGTGAACCATCAAACTTAGATACGGGCAAATTTTCGATGTTTATACCTATTTTTTAAATAAATTTTGTAAAACATTATACCAATAATTTAATCCTGGTTAAAAAATAATCAACAGAATTTGATATTTTTTAGAAAATTTCTACTAAATGTTTATATTAAATATTAAATTGAAGCCACTTCGATTTGAACAGAAAAAGCATAGACACAAACCAATCTCAGCCGTTTCATTTTTCTTCAAAAATCTGTTTTTTTTTTAAATAAATCTTCGAGCTGTTATTTTTACATGGATGTTGTCTAGAAACTACGCATTAGTCCCTATATCGCGAACCTTAAACAGATTTCTCTGTTTTGGTCTTATCATATCGTACAATTCATGGCCTCAGAGAAAATTAGCAAAATTATATATTTTTTGTAATTTTTCAACCGACTCAACCCAGATTTCTGGATGTCACCTAGCTTATGAACGGAAACTTGCTCAAAAGTAGTGGAGTATTATTGCTTTAGTTATTTTATACCAATCAAACTTATTTAATTTGTGATTGTATGAACAGCATCGAAGTTTAAAATATGGGTTTAAAAATCGACTAAATTATCGCATGTACTTAAACCGATGTATCTCGGCCATCCGCAAATATATGCAAAAACTTTTGGTAGCACATGAAAGAGTGGAGTCTAGGCTTCCACCTCATACTGGTTGCAAGCCGAATACGGTGGAATACCTTAACTTCTAAGGCGAAATAGTAAAAATATAGTGAATATTACTGGTACATTGTAAAATCAATGCTAAAATTTAAAATTTACTTTATTTTTATACCAGACATGTAAAATGCACTTCATTTGCTTTCCAAACATGTGCTCACAATAATTTTTCTAGCCATTTTTCCCCTCAAACCAAATTTTCTTAGGATAGGGTGAAATTCAAGTTTTACAGTTTAGACAATATTGAGCCCCATAAAGTGCAATGAAATAATGTAATTAATCAAATAATATAGTTGGTATACAATCACCCATGTTGTCATTAATGAGAAATTCATCTCAATAATTCATTTCATTGAAAAAAGGTTTTTGGACTTTTGTCGCGAAATTTTGATTTCTGGCCCATAGTGCGTCGGTCTGAACTCCTCCTCCTGGCCAACCTAAGCGTTTAAATCTCCTATGATGATTTTGATGTCGTAGCTTGGGCTTGTCGTAGCGTAAAATGCATCTATATCATCATCAGTGCTTCCGGAGTGTAGGCTGTGCACGTTTATTATGCTGATGTTGAAGAATCGACCCTTCATCCTCTACCTGCACATTCTCTCATTAATCGGCCACCACCCGATCACGCGCTTTTGCAAGTCGCCCATCACGATGAAAACTGTTCCCAGCTCGTCTGTGTTGCCGCAGCTCTGGTAGATGGTATGATTACCTCTAAACGTTCGAAACATTCGTTCCTGTCCAACAAACCTCCTACAGCCTCACGAAGTCGAACTTGCGGTCCTTCAATGCATCGGAGAGTATACGGGTGCTTTCGATGAAGTTAAGGGATCTACAGTTCCACGTACTGAGTTTCCAATCCTTAGTCCTTTTTCGTCGCATTGGTCTATGCCGATTGTTCCGGTCCGTATTATTCTGTTGACGTAACTGTGCTTGTTTATTTTTACAGTTGGCTTGTAGGGCCTGACACCAATCCCTTAGATTTCCTAAGGACCATTCCTCCTAAATGTTTGGAGGGTCATAGTGCGCAGTTTAGCTTAGAGTCCTTCTCTGGCACTCGGACGACAATCAGCCGACCCTGACGTGGGAAACAGACACTTTTGTCAGTCGCTCCTATCATGGAGTACAGACGCCTCACCGAGTTTGGTTACCCGATCTTCCCTAAGGTGAACTTGTACCCCCGCTAGTACCGCGAGGAGGTAGGGATAAGAGTTGCTGAGTAGGAGGCTAAGGAACACACAAAGGGGTCTATTTTATTCCTGCAGGTAGGCGAGGTACCAATGGTACGCCATGCCAAGCCATTTACCGTGCCTGTGAGCTTAAACGATTCAAAACTTCCATGCCTAAACGTATGAGTCATTGCTCAAATTGTAGTATTTGATCTTTTGATAGTATCGCTTGCTCTTGCGAGGGAGAATGGTGAACACTTGTTCAGTGTACAATGCGTTTATCGAAAATATCGCGAATCCGGTTAGGCTTGAATATATCATGGATCGTATCACCAACAATAGGTGACTCTCACTAACCCACTATCTTTCCGATAACAACTGTGGAGATGCAGAGGTATATTCGGTTTCTAGTAACAATGGTTGTCTTTTAGTAACATTTCTTCCCTTTCCCTATGACCGCATTGGGCGTGACCGGCGCCGTATTGACTTTTAAGCTTTGAACTCTTGATTTGTGTACATTGAGAGTGGTAAGCTAATCCCAAGTTCCATTTACTTAATCTCTGAGCAACTTCGATTGCTCTGGTCAATCACGGTGTGCAACTACAAAGCGGTCATCCATGCTCATGCTCTCATGCTCATGCTAATTCTAAACGTATGAGTCATGACTCACAATATTATTCAACAAACGGTAACCAAAGAAAATACAAGCCCTCTACATCAAAATAATTTCAACATTTAAACAAAAAGAAAAAATAAGTTAAAACATAGGCACACTATACTTGTAGTACAGTTGAATTTAAGTAATCAAACTAGATTTTTATTGCATTCAAAAGATTTTTTTCGGCAAACAAAGCCGTGAACTTCATTCAATGAACAACAATTCTCGCGTAACATTACTAAAGGACCTATGTACAAATGAGAGATTCTCTCCTCTCTCGTTCTCTTTCGATTATAACAGTGGAACACTAAAGATTTTGGGAAGTTTTTCACTATAGATCGAAAGTCAATTTCCTTGACTAGCGTTTCATACAAAAAACGCAATAGATGAGATTAATGTGACTCAGTTATTAATGAAAGAGAAAGTAAACAAAGAGAGCCTCTCAATGATAGATAGGTCCTTTAGTAATGTTACGCGAGAATTAATATAGTTCAAATATTTGTTTGTTCAATTCAATTACGGGCTTAGATCAAATATTGAAAAAATGAATACTATGTATGAATTCAAAGATTTGTCAAGGAATTATTCCGGTATCAAAAAAAAAAACACATTATAAAACAAAATTCCCGTTCAATAGCCTGTTTTATACCTAGTTAAGCTGAAAAGCAGACTCTGTTCCAGTAAGGACGTAACGTCAGGATAAAGAAGAAGAGGAAGCGTAACCTGTTTTCAGAGGTACCCAACATGTTGAGAGTCAACAAAGTGAAAAACTCATTTTACTACGCAACAAAAAAAATCCACATCCTCGACGGTCTTTTTCACAACGTAGGTTCTAAAAATTTATGTATTCAATTTTCCATGGGTAATTTTAAAATAACATTCATTAACACGTGTCATTCCGTCAAATTGTTGAATGTTGAAAATGTCATGCACAGAAAGAAAAATCCATGTTAATTACAGCGAAAAATTATGTACATAAAGGGAATGCCAGAGTTGTCGCAAATTTACATGATACATCGTGTAAAACTACATCAACATCAGATAAATTTATGCGAAACGATGAGAATACATACTGAATTACACAATGCATAGCGGAAATTTACACAATGTAATTGTAATTTTACAGGTTGTTTTTTCTTTCTGTGTAAGATTTTACTATACAAGGCATAACATTGTTTTAAAAATCATGAAATTACATAGCAATGCTGGTAATATTGAAGCTCACGTTCGAAACCATTTTACTGCCAAACATAACCACGCTAGCTATTATCAAATAAACGATTATTGTGAAAATTTTACAAAAAACAACTATTTTGTGAAGTTGATTCATGAGCAATAATTAGAAAAGGTTTCGTGAGTAGTTTCTGTGACAATAATAATGAAAACTAGATGCGTATTCTAGTTTTTACCAGTGAATTACAACAGAGTTGTAATAGATTTGATTACTTGGTTAACGCAGTTTTTGTTATAAGTCTATGTAATAGTTTTGGCTGGTTCTAAACTAAAGAAAATTAAAAAAAAATGTTATAATTTGAATAAAAATTTAGCTCATTATATTTCAAACCAAACAAAAATATCACTTATTTTGTTATTTTCCATAGCTCAATTATAATAATACTTGTTATTTTCTTCACATGGATAAAAGCTCAGATTTTTACAACAAATTTTGTTGTAATTGTTTAAAATTAAAACAATTTTAAGACAGCTTTTGTTATTATTACTTATTTTATATCGATCATACTCCATCAATTCAATGTGCTTCTAACAAAATGTAATACAATTCTTTAAAAGTAAAAAATCTTGATATAATTGTGATATGATTTTGTTGTAATCCACTGGTCGGGGAGGCTTTTGCATAACATTGATGAATTTAAAATAAGTGATTCAATAGCAGAAACGTGCATATGAAAAAAGAGTTAAAAAACAATAAATATACATGAGAACCAACCGGAAACTTTTTTTCGTATGTTGATATAACATCGACTTTTTACTTTCTTTTTTACATTACATTTCCTTAGAAATCGTCCACAATTGACGTTGAATTTTAGGGGGAGGGGGGTATTTACCAATTAACGAGCAACATATGGCAAGGGGGAGGGAGGGCTATATCTATCTATGAAGACAGTAGCTTGAGCTTAATTGGCCGCCCGTGGTTGCTATTTCAGTATCGCCAGATCAGCTGCACTTACACAAGGAACCAAACGAAAAACTGCGGACTAACAGACACCCTTAGTGTATAAGTGCTGGTAATCTTCAATTTTTTAGGCAACAATGGCGCCTGCCACGTCAGAATGTAGACCAATGAGGGAAAGGGGAGGAATGATACATTAAGCTGGCTCCCACAGTAGTCCATATATTCCACTGCACTATGGTCCAGGAATCAGTTTTACGCGGAAAGATGCATTTTGAGCTTTAGAATGAAACATTAGACAAAAACGGTCTTCTACAAAGTTGTTTGTATTAGTAAGGTCCTTTGTTTGGTGTTATTTAAAATTAGGGTGGACCACATTTTCATAGAAATTATGTAACTAACTTTCTTATTTGTAGAAATTATACTATACATGCTTCAGCAAAGTTGTAGACCATTCAATTTCATGCAACTTTGCAAAAAAAAGTTTTTTTATATCTCTTAAATTGACCGATTTAGAGCTATTTTACTACGGTGACATAGGGTGGTCCGAACAAAATTGGTTTTCTGGCTCTAGAGTTTTCAATTCAAATTTCTCATCAAAGTAGTCTATGAAACACTTTTAGAGCTTTGAAAAATGCGTAGTTTGGTGAGTGAAGAAACTCGCTATCTCTTTCCGTTTGGGAGTTATTATTGTTTTTCTCTCAAAAACATGCCTACTTCGATTGTGAATATTTCTGATTGGGGCAAACATAAAAAATATCTTTTGAAGGCATTTAAAAGACAAAAAAAATGTAAATTATATAAAAATATTACAGATGTGTTATTTTTGTAACTCTAATAAAACACCTTGAAAATCAAATATTTTTTATCACAAAAACTTTAATAACTTTTGAACTAAAATAGATATCAGCAATATTTTTGCATGAAAATTTGCGTTTTGTTAAGCTCTAAAAGTCGTTCATAGACGACTTTGACGAAAAACTAATATTAAAAACACTAGAATTGAAAAACTGATTTTTGTTGGACCACCCTGCGCAGATTAGGAAAAAATGCTCTAGATTGGTCAAATTTTGAGCTACAGAAAAACTTTTTTTGGCAAAGTTGGTCAAAATTCCAAGTTCTACCGCTTTGCCTTAGAGTATATACCAGTATTTTTGCAAATGAAAAAGTTGATTATATGATTTGTGTGAAATTGTGGACCACCCTAGTTTTAATGACTCAGTAAGAAAGCCTACATTTTTATAAACAATTTTGTAGAAGATCATTTTTGTCTAAAATTTTATTTTCATGCTCAAAATGCAAAATAATAAAGAAAT
Source organism: Aedes aegypti (assembly GCF_002204515.2). NCBI lineage: Eukaryota > Metazoa > Arthropoda > Insecta > Diptera > Culicidae > Aedes > Aedes aegypti. The sequence continues at coordinate 206,815,886 of NC_035108.1, forward strand.
ACATACTATGAAAATCTTCAAAATAGTTTTAAAGCCCTATCTTTCTTATTTCAGATTTCTCGTCAAAGCGGTCTATGAACGACTTTTAGAACTTAACAAAACGCAAATTTTCATGCAAAAAGATTGATGATATCTATTTTAGTTCAAAAGTTAGTTTTTCTGCTTAAAATCATTTGTTTTTAAGGGCATTTTATTAGAGGTACAAAAATAACACATTTGTAATTTTTTGATATAATATACAATTTTATATTGTCTTTTGAATGCCGTCAAAAGATATTTTTTATGTTTGCCCCAATCAAAAATATTCACAATCAAAGTAGGCATGTTTTTGAGAGAAAAACAACAATAACTCCCAAACGGAAAGAGATAACGAGTTACTTCACTCACCAAACTACGCATTTTTCAAAGCTCTAAAAGTGTTTCATAGACTACTTTGATGAGAAATTTGAATTGAAAACTCTAGAGCCAGAAAACCAATTTTGTTCGGACCACCCTATGTCACCGTAGTAAAATAGCTCTAAATCGGTCAATTTAAGAGATATAAAAAAACTTTTTTAGCAAAGTTGCTTGAAATTGAATGGTCTACAACTTTGCTGAAGCATGTATAGTATAATTTCTACAAATAAGAAAGTTAGTTACATAATTTCTATGAAAATGTGGTCCACCCTAATTTTCAATAACACCAAACAAAGGACCTTATTAATACAAACAACTTTGTAGAAGACCGTTTTTGTCTAATGTTTCATTCTAAAGCTCAAAATTCATCTTTCCGCGTAAAACTGATTCCTGGACCACTGTGCACTGCGTCTACACCAATTCATGCGGGAGTATGGGTTGGGGGAAAGGAATGGCAGAGAGGAATGCCCTGTGGTTAGCAGACTGCCTATTTATCATGAGTATATCATATTTATATAGAGTGGAAGCGTAGGGAATCGGTTTCTTGTCCGTTCCTAATTCTAGCGTTTGCTACCCGACTAGAGGCTTGTAACAAAAATATAATAAAATATTATCAGAATATGATATGCATATCATATTATGATATAATTTTGTTAGGCTCCGTTATCCATAGAACATAATAAAACAGAAATATAACATAATGTGTTTTATTTCCCTTTAAGATATTTTTTTGTTCATTTTTAACAACTTGATAACAAAGTAAATAGATAGTTATGCATTTCAATAATATATAATATTATTGTATATCGAACAGTATTATAATGTTGATACTTTGTATCAAACATTATAACTTGATTTGATATGTTTTTGATAGAATTGAAACACATTTTGTTATGTTTATGTTACTATTCATACACTTTTTGTTATAATTTTAGTTATTTTAACAACATCCTGCATCAAGTTTGTAACAACCTATGTTCGAAAAAAACTTATAACATAATAACATATGCTGATATAATTTTGTTATTGCTGTTTGCATTTGAGATGCAAACCTTGACCAAACTTCCTCCAAATGCGGTAACATAAAACAATCAAAGGACACCTAGCAACGATTATATAAATCACCGCCGCCCTAGCAAGAAAAATCTATCTCTGACTTCGCATTTCTTGTGAAAAATCTTACCGCGTTTGGTATTCCCGCATTTGATATTTGCATTTCAAACGCACACAGCAATATGTACCCTTAGTCGGGTATGAACGAATAAGGTGTGAGTGTGATAGATTGAGAGTGGAAGATAGAAGCAAGTGAAAGATACAACTACAAAATACGAGGAAAGGGACGGGCTTGGGATTGAACCCATGACCTTCTGCATAAGAAGCAGAAGCGGTAGCCATTAGACCACCAACCCGGTCCATCTAACTATAAAGACAGTAGCGTTAAAAGGTACAAAATAAATAATAAAATTTATGTTGTTGTTCTTGTAAGTTGAACTTTCTGTTATTCTTGAAACTTGAAAATATTGTATTGATTAGAATTTGGCAAGCGTATTCGGATTCATGGAGCTATCCTGACGTTGAAGCCAGTAATCAACATCAAAATTTTGTTTTCGAATTTATGAACTTCAATGTTTTTACATTATTTTTGTTTTGTTTCAGCCCTACGCTTGAAAAAAAAAATGAAAGGGGGTATTTTCCAGGAGGGGGTTTCAGTATGTGTGACCAAAATGTAGGATGAGGGGGGAGGGTTGTAAAAATGAACGAAAAAAGCTACATCATTTGTTGACGGTCCTTTAATTCAATAAACATTTGAATCTACATGTCTTTCGAACGTTGCAAATGGAATGAATATTGCATCACATTTGCGATGCAGTTGATGTCAATCTAAAATTAAGTGATATTACACATTAGTTTTTGCTGTGTACTTGAAATCAAGATGGCGTAAAAATCCAAGATGACACTAAGATTTTTCACTCACAATACTACTTATATTCTCTCCACGACTCAAAGAAAACCAACGATTGCATATGCATTAATTGTACTCGCCATATACGTCGTGATTGAAAAAATCGTTTATTTCATAGGGTAAATACCATTGGGGGTCATGCACAAATTACGTTACGCTCCTAGGGGGGGGAGGGGGTCAAGCCAAGCGTGACAAGCCTTACAAAAATTTCGGAGGACTCATACAAAAAACGTGACAAAGGGGGGGAGGGGGTCAAAAAAGTTGAAATTTAGCGTGACATAATTTGTGTACCATCCCTAGCTCATCTAATTTTTATAGCTTTATGCAGTGTTTTCTCAGCTTTCTGATGATAATGCAAGCTAAGATATGACAATTCAGCATTGTAGTTGAAAAGGATTGGTATTTCCTTGAATTTCTTGTGTAATTCTCATACCTATCCCAAATTTCAGTGATACAGATTCATAATACACATATTTTGCTGCAGGATACAGAAGTACAGATAATACAAGGAAAATATACATTGTGGCAATTCTGGGTGTAGTGCTCCAAACACATGCCTATCTTTCCGAGGACCTGGGATCCCATCCCATCCCGAGCACTTATGACTAAAAAGCTTTAAGTAAAAGCCCAGACAACCAAAATGTACCTATAAAGAAATCACTTTTGCGTTATGCGATGCTTATTTGTGCAATGTTTCACGTATAAGATGTTGTAAAAATGCCTTACACGTACAAAAATGGAGGCGATATAATACGCTCCCTGTCGAACAATTCACTCGCTGATGTTGTTTCCGCTTTTAGCTCTTTGTCATCCTAGCAGCGTCGGCCCTTTACATCGCGATATCGGTTTCAAGCACCCTCTAACGAAACCAACGCGTTAGGCAAGTCCTAGCAACGAATCCATTCCCGTCTTCACCGACACATGGCTTAGACTAGACATCGGTAACGCTGAGTTTTTATCTGGTTACACCATATTCCGTTGCAACTGCAGTGCATTATCCAGTATTTTTTTAAGAGTTTTTATCGCCGTCAAGACATCTTCCAGTGCGAGCCGGTAAAATGTAGTGGACGCGAGCATATCGAGCAGGTTACTGTTCGCATAAAGCGGCAAGGTTGTTGGCTGATTATCTGCACAATACACCTTCTGCCAAATTCTGGACCTGATCTTTACCCACACAACCAAAATGTACGTATAACGGAATCACCTGGAGGCTTTGTTTGTGCGAAATTTCACTCATAAGATGTCGCGAAAAGGCCTTCTACGCACGAAAGTGGAGGCGATATGCGTGCATATATTATGTGATGAATAATAACATACAATGCAAGTGTATAAATTTTCTACCGAACTAACCTGTGATCTTATGCGACTTAACTTATGATAACAAATATTGATTTGACAGCTGCTACGGATTGTTTCGGCTTACTTTGGACGAGTGTACGGGACGAAACAAAATGTACATATGAATTCAGAAAAGAAGTGTTTTATGCGATGAAACTCATCAATCTGACGAGTTCATCCACGGTATTTTGCGGGTTTGATTTAATTATTATGTTTAAACGAGTTGTAACGTGAACTTTTATGCGATTTCTGGTTGTCTGGATACTTTGCTTGCTCATCAGTCATTCAGCAAATTACGGAGTCCATGTCAGAGTCAGATATTTTCCTGCTGCTAGGCGATTTTAATCTTCCAAATCTCCACTGGCAATTGGACTAACATTTCAACGGCTATCTTCCTTCAAACGCTTCTACTGAGCAAGCTTGCACCCGTCGAGGCCACTTTTGCCAACGGTCTCCAGCAGATCAACAACATCGTGAACCCAACGGTAATTTATTAGATCTAGTATTTGGTAATTAACCGGAGCATCTCGATCTAGTCTAGCCACCACTCCCACTTTTAGCAGTGCACACACATCATATGCCATTCGTCATGCTTCTCAGCACAAACTTTCCCGATGTCTTTGACGACCAATCTGAAGACATTAGCTTTAACTTCCAGCGCTGCAACTTCGAGGTTTTGAATGCTACTCTATCCTCTATCAGCTTGGAGATCCATCCAGACAGTTCGGTGGATTGCGCTCTCACGACATTCTACAATAAACCAAAGCAGGTAAACCTAGAATATGTTCCTTGTAAACATCGCGCAACTAACTCCGTCTACAACAAGCCATGGTGGACCACAGAGCTACGAAACCTTCGCAGTGTCCTCCGAAAGAGCAGGACTTCTCGTCCAGATCTGCTGCCAACAAAAGTTATCTTCATGATGTAGAGATTCATTACAACACGCTGATTCTTTCCACGCGCAATGACTATATCACTCGAATCCTATCCTACGCAAAACATAACCCCTCGTCATTCTGGGACTTTATCAAATGCCAGCGGTCTAACAACTGCATGCAAACGTAGAGTATACAGGACATTCAGACAGCACAAATTCTGAAGCAGCTGAGTTGTTTGCAGCGTTCTTTGAAAGCGTCTTTACTCGAGTCTCTCCGTTGAACCGCCATGACATATTCCAGAGCATACCCTCGTTCGACATTAGCATCACATTACCTCAATTTTCAAAATTTTCAATAGAAGAAGTTTGGCAGACCTTCGACGTCAATAATGGTCCTGAAGACGACAATCCTCACCCACGTTGTTGTTTAGCAATACGCGTCCACACTCGCAGGTCCAATCACTGATGTTTTCAATCGATCTCTCGCCAAGAAGAAAATTCCTTGCGCGTGGAAAAATGCTATTATCGTACCAATTCATAGTTCTGGCAGCCGTAACCGTGCTGAAAACTACCGAGGTATCACGCTATTATGCTGCTTAAGTAAGGTGCTCGAGAAGCTCATGTACAACATCCTGCACAACGCCGGATTGCCGATCAACGAATCAACGAACCTCATATGTTATGTCACCGCATTATCTCGTGAGGTGGAATCGAAACAGCAGGTAGACTCGATCTACAAAGATTTTGCGAAGGCTTTTGACACTGTACCGCATCTCTTGACCGTCGAAAAGATGTCGCACCTCGGATTTCCAGGATGGACAACTCAATTGTTGTTTTCGTATCTCTCCGATCGAACGTATACGTGGCCGTTAACTCCACAAGCTCCAGCGCGTTCGAAAAAACCTCGGGAGTACCACAAGGAAGCGTCCTCGACCCGCTTATCTTCATAATTTTCGTGAATAATATGTATTAGCTGTTCTCGTCTTGCAATTTATCCTTCCCAGACGATCTTAAGCTATATCGGGTAATTCGCTCTGCTTTGGACTGCATAGCCATGCAAGCGGACGTCGACGCCATTACTGTGTGGTGCAGTGACAACAAAATGCGAATCAATAGCAACAAATGCAAGGTAATATCTTTCTCTCGCCGCAATAACTAATACGTGCATGAATATACCGTAGGGTCTGTCGTAATTGAACGCGTTTAATCAATCTGCGATCTCGGAGTTACAATCGACTCAAAAATCAGATTCAACGAACACGTTGAAATTATCACTGCTAAGGCTTGACAATCGTGGGGTTTGTTAGACGCTTCGGACTTCACCAACATCTACGCGCTGAAATCCCTATTTTGTGCACTAGTACAGAGCATACTAGAGTACCCAGATCCCTGTGGTCCCCATACCATGTGACGCAAACGATTGGAGTTCAGAAGAAATTTGTGCGTTTTGAATTACGCCACCTACAGGGGATTGATCCTATCAATCTTTCTCATTACCAAGACCGCTGCCGACTCATCAATTTAGAAACTATGTCGGCTAGGAGGACTCAGTAGCAGCTATTGTTTATCTTTGACACCATATGTGGCAACCTCGACTATCCTACTCTTCTAGGCAAAGTCTCTTTCAACGTTCCTCTACGGCGATTCCATAGTTCCCTTCTTTTGACAATTCCTTATCACTGGACTGCGTATGGTCAAAATAACTCTTTTAGTTTGTGTGTTAAAGCTACTAATGCCGTTAGTAATCGGTTTGATTTTAATTTGTCGAAAGTGATGTTTTAATATAAGAAAACTAAGCCTTAAAAATGTTCTCGTCTAAAGATATCCCGTTCCACGGCATACAATTTTTTTTGGGAAGGGTCTTTCATATTTGACATATAATGAGCCCGATTTTTAATTGAACTTGGCACCAATCAATTTGAGCAACTGCTCCGTCAGGCAAATGATATGCTCAAGCCTGCATCGGATTGGTGTTAGTTTGCTGAATAGTCTCGTTATTCATCCAATGTCACATTTTTTCCTTTCCCTGCTGGATGGTGTACCACAAGGATTCCAATCAGAATTCTTTTGAAAACACGTAATCACATTAGGAGCGAAAGGGACGGGGCATGCGGCTGGAATCGAGAGTGAAAATCAATTTATTCACCACATTCAAATTTAACCCCTGCGAGATATCGACCCTTCCCGAAACCCAGTGCCGAAGTGGGGGAGGTGTTGAAACAGCCGACCGACAACAATAGAAAAGGACTTAGAGAGCATTCCACAGCAGGTCGGTGAGTGCCTCCAGGGCATTTGCCATCCCAGTCAGCAAAGCTGTCATTCTTTTCTTTTGCGGGCACAACTCTGGAAAAGTCGAACAAAAACCGGAGCAAACTCCAGTGAATACAAAGTAATTTATCGATTTTTCAATTTACTTTTAAACTAGAATTAAATTTCTCTTTAACATGAGACTTGGTGTGTACAAGACGAGCAACCGTTGTGGAGTAGAAGCGTTGCACGCTTGGCACTCATTTATGATGGAAACACGACTTCTCCTCGCAATAACAACAGCAACGACGCAAAGTGGCGGGCCTTCATGCAAAAGTCGGACAAAACTTCAATTATTGTCTAAAATTGGCTGAAAATTTGACCTTTTGATTGTTTAGGTATGCTGATTCATTTTTTAATGTTAAGTTTTGCATAGCGTGTGTGTTTCCAATCGTAGGGTACTGTTTGATGATATAACACTATTTTTATTTTGGAAATCTTTATCTTGTTCATAAAACAATCATCCAAAAATGGCGAACTCGCCAAGGGCGAAAAGCCACTCAAATAAAAAACAAAAATTATCCAAAAATGCTGGAATTTTCAGAGTGTTGTCCATCATAACAGGGTATATTTTTGGAATTCGTTGAAAATCGTATTTCGAGCTGGCAGAACCTCTAAGATTTCAATGAATCTTTCTGGATAAGTAAACCTCGACAAGTAAACCACTTTGCATACTGAGTTATTCCAATAATTATCTGGACTATCTTTAGAAACGCCAAAACCAAACTTTTATATCCGTTTTTTTCCCAAAATGATGTAATCGAAAAATGTCAACTTCTACAACAAACATTGTATGGATGACTTGTAGATAATTGTATATACAGTGTATAATTTTTTGAATAAAAATAATGTAAAGAATCTAATTCGTGGCCTATATTAAAAAAAAACTTGATTTTCACAATTGAAAGATGGTATTCAAAAATAACGGCGATTTTTTATTTCAATGAAATTTCGTCTGAAGATAGGACATTATCTTTACTACCAACCAATCGCGAGATAGGCATTTTAACGAAAAAAGTTTTTATAACGAAACTTATTCTTGTGTCTATTTTTAACGCGTTATTTTCATGCTACAATGAACAAGTGAAAGTCACAATTATTTCAGAATTCAAAGCAACTCAATAAGCAAGTCAATTTAGTTTAATGAGTTTACTTTAAACTTTTGTTTTGCATATTGTCATGCTTGATAAAATTTACAAATTTGAGGATCGACTCCAATCATTTACACTTCTAGTAGAGGTATAGGTACACAAAAGTATTTTTTTACTTTGAAATACATTACGCAATTTATCTTCCCATTATAATAGTTATAACAATTAAATAACTTTTACTATGTATCATAAATTTGACAAATTTTCGATGATTCATATTTTGTTCAATTGAGTTACAAATTTGGGTTTTCCGTTGTTAAAGAAGAGAATCATGTTTTGAATTAGAAATCTTGCTACCAACTTTTGAGATTCTGTTCAGCTTTCCGCCATTGTGCGACGTTTTGTTGGACACGCGGAACAGAATCAAACCAGCGCTGAAAACAAAAAGTGGGTAGGCACGGTATGGCGACGCACTTTATTATTGAAGGTGGCGTTTTTTTTTTACTTGAATTAGAAATTCAAATTTTCAGCAAACTGAATACAATAACCTCACCACTTTGGGTGTCTGGCTGACTTACAGCTGTTGGGTGCACTCACGCTATTTTAGGCTGGCTCTTTACTGTTGCTGTTGCGTTCTCCTCCAAGAAACTGGGCAGGCAATTTGATGGCAACGAATGATAGCCGCGACGACGGTGCCAAGGTGAGATGTCAACAATTGCAATTTTTTTTGTGGTGACAACATTCGGTGTTAACTTTTCTCACCTTTTCAAGCGGGATGCCTTGGTGTTGCATTTTGGACGCGAGCGCCAAATGAACTGGCAGCATGCAATAGTTTTCTACAAGCGTTGGATCGTCCAAAGTGATTTTCATTGCAGAACTGTCAATTGATAACACTGTTTAGGAAAAATGGCGGGGAAATCTGAATTGACACCACATGGAGATCTGTAGAATTTGTGAAGAAATTCCGTCACAAAACTTGGGAAAATTGGATTATTCTCTCATTAGATGCGAAAATACCTTACCTCCGTTTCACTTTGACCAGATTTGATGAATGCTATAAACTGCGTGAGGTATGTAACAAATTTACTTTGGAAGATCAATAAAAAGTGATAAAAGTGTGCAGTCAGAGTGGACCAAATGCTTATTACCATAATAGCGAAAATGATCAGCGCGCTGAGGAATGTGAGGAAATGAAAAACATTTCAAAAGATTTGTCAGATTTTTCGACATCGAATGATTCTTCTACTTATCTATCAAAAGAAATTTATAAATAGTTCTTAATTCGGTGCATTTGATTTTGATTTTTGACCATTTACCATATTTGAATGGGTGGTCGGAAATTGCAACAATTTCTGTGCAGACAGAGCGGACCAAGTGTTGAAAATGAATAAACTGATTGATTATAGCATTTTTTGAGTTAATTTCAGAGTCCGATAAAAGTTTATGGTAGTTCTATGGTGTATGTATGGAATGTGCTAAAACCCGCTTATTGGAGCAGTATATTTTGGTCGGTACTCAAGATTTTCACTTGGTCTCTGACTGAACACATATTTGAATTTTTCTGGTCTTCAATGCCCTGAGCCTGCAAAACTTTAATTTTGAAGCTATCGTAATGCCACTGATTTCGGAATTGACGAATGGATTATTGAAGAGTTTACTATACTGGTGTCGAAGGGTCTTGATAATCTGCTTATCTTAGAGATATGCACCCAGTTTGACCATGCAAGCATTAAATGATTGTTCTTTTCCTAAAAATTGAGTGAACCAACTCACTGAACGGCGGTCTTTAGTTCAGTCAGAGTGGACCAAGTACACTTAGTCCATCAAAAAATCGTTCAATCGTTCATCATATTATATTGTTTGAATGTAATACAAAATGTGTAGAAATATTGAACAAAAATTTAAACGAGTTCAAAAATTACAGAGCGTTAGATTTTAAACCCATTTTTCTCAAAATATGAAAAATGTCACTTGGTCCACTCTGACTTAAGGCCGACCAATTAGTCCTCAAATTAATCAAGGAAATACAGAGAAATTGCAAAATCATGATTATCTTCTTCTTCTTGGCATTAACGTCCCCACTGGGACAGCGCCGGCTTCTCAGCCACAGTTATTAACTGAGAGCTTTCTTTGCCAAAGTTGCCATTTTTGCATTCGTATAGCGGTGCCGTACCAATCCCAAGAAACACCGAAAACATAAATCCAAATTTAAAAATACACAATTTGTCCTACAATGATTGCTAGAAAGTTTTTGAAACATGTCATGTCTCACGTAAGTCGCTATTTTGTTTTGTTAAACCTTTTAATGTTGAACTTGAATGGAGATGTTCTACTAAGGCATATAATTTGTTTTGCAATACAAATCTACCATTATGCTGACAATGTTCTTATTATGTTTACTATGTTTCAACCATATTATGTTTTATATTTGTCTTCTTATGTTTATCAAAACATGTGTTTGGTTATATGTCTTATTTCGGTTGTTTTAGATATGTACGACAAATAAAGAGTCTCAATATGTCATATTCATGTTGCATGTATGTCTTAATATATACATGTTCTGAATAAACAAATAAATATTATTTTATTTTCAGTCAAATATAAGTTTTTCTAGTTGTCTATGAAACAAATGCAACAAAAGTGACATTTAATACTTTTGATAGCATGGATGATACACTGCCGGCTAAGAAATTCGCCATATGGTGTTCACTGAATACTTTTAAACAAATGTTTTGAGTAAATTATTATTTTTAAGGTATGCTCTAAATGCCGATTTATCAATTTATATGAATGAATAGAGTGTGGTGGTTGTTTGCCACTGTTAAGTACGAAAAAGGTTCAATGGAATTACCTAACTTGCCTACAGTTGTGTTCATGCAGGGCTTACGTGGTTTTGTGAAAAATTGTAGGAAACAAATATAAATACTTAGAAAACACTTCATAGTCATTTGGTATAGGAGTTTTCCGTCAACAAAATTGTAACATAAAGTTTGCCGGAATAGGTTTTGGTAATAACCTGATTAGACTATTATATTTCGGGTACAAATCAACCGTTGTTGATTGATCGTGAGATTTGAGAAGCAATTTCCATGCTACAACTTCCATTTATGCTGTCATAGTCAAATGATTTATCAAACTTATATCACACTGTAAATTTATGATCACACTAGTTGTCCCTGAAAACTGTTCACTGCCTTGAATGAATGGCAAATGATTGGCAATGAAATTTGTGTCTTTTCCCAAAACACTCGTCATGCAGTGTGTCTAAGGGGACCATCTTTAATTTTTGAATTTAATTTTGAATATTTACCATAACGATGAGATTTTTGTTCTGAAGCTTTGAAAAAAGTAATAATAGTTCAGTAAAAGTTCAGTGTATTAGTTGAAAACAAAATAATGAACTAATTTGCAAAATGTGATGATTCCTTTTTGGAAATATTTACTTGGCTTGATGTCGAAAAATGTTAAATAACAGTTATCAATCAATAACAGTTAATCAATAAAAAATGAAGGCTTGTCAATGTCTGCACTTTTACATTTTTCATTGTCGACCATCCAATACATTTCCACTACCAAATGTTCTCAGTATTTTGTTGCGTTAATGGTATGTTGGACAAAGTATAATACATAATTATGTATACCTAAACCCATATGGTACATAGTTTTGACAACAAAAATATGTTGCACAAGCTCCACCTTCTGCGCTTTTCCAGTCATATATAAGTATGAATTCCAGTTTTTTCGCTATGAAACAGAACATTCTCATTAGTCATATTGAAGTCATTGTGATTTATATGAGACATGTTGTGTTACTTGGGAAGTTGAGAAAAAGGCTCTATTCATGTTGTATCGTAAGACCAAACAGAAAAGTAAGCAAATGAGAAGATTTATATTCAATTCTGTACGAAACATCATGTCGAGCCGTCACTGCACAAGAGTGGTAATTTGTAGCTTAATCGGAGCATGTCACCGAATGCCCGAAAATTATCGGAACCACTTCATAGTTCATGGTATGGCAATTATTCACTTCTGGGTAGATAATCAGGAGTATAAAGGTATCATCAGTAATTGATATTTTTGGAGTTCCTATTGAAACCGATATACGGTGACTATATTCCGGAACGACCACAAGCCAGACAACCAAAATGTACGTATAACGAAATCATCTGGAGGCTTTGTATGTGCAAAATTTCACTTATAAGATGTCGCGAAAAGGCCTTCTACGTATAAAAGTGGAGGCGATATACGTGCATATATTATGTAATGAATTATAGCATACAATGCGAGGGTATAAATTATCTACCGAACTAATTTGTGATCCTAAGCGACTTAACTTATGATAACAAATGTTGATTTGACAGCTGCTACGGATTGATTCTACTTACTTTGTACGATTGAACGGGACGAAACAAAATGTACAAATGAACTCAGAAAAAGGCGTTTTATGCGAGAAAACTCATTGATCTGACAATTTTATGCACCGAGTTTTGCGGGTTTGATGTAATTTGTATGAATTAACGAGTTATTGCGTGAACTTTTATGTGACTTCTGGTTGTCTGGTAGTAGTCTCCAAAGTGAAACAGGTGATAGATTATGTCAGGTACCGTAATCCGGGGATCATTGATCAGCGGGGTAACATTGATCGGAATGACTCATCTCGTTAAAAGATCGTATCATCATTTATTGATGGAACATTTCCAAATCACGAATGGTGCTTCTCTTTCTTAGTTTCATAAGCTAATGTAAGTGACGATTTTTGCGAAAATTGCGTTTACATTTTGCGTAAATTTGTCAACTTTTTGAAACAATGATTTCAATAGGTAAGGATGACACTACCGAAGATTCATGTCTTACAAAAGTTCTGTAAACGATATGAGCAAAGAAAATGCAGTTCTTACTAAAAATGGCATCGCGAAAAACGATTACGTTGTCAAAAATTTTATAAGTATGCTCAATTAGGCAACATTAACGAATTACTGTAAATAATATAGAATTCCCTTAGGAAATTGCCTACCTTTAGGCGTATTCCGTGGTTCAAAGTGTTTTTAATTTTAAAATAACTCAAAAAGTAAATGACTTGTAAGCGTTTTGCCTTCACATTCGGCTTCGGGGGCCATGATTTAACTAAGTAACGATATTTTCAATATAACCGAACGTTGTTTACATAGGTGATCAATGTTACCCCATATCAATTAAATCAAAAAATCACTTAAAACATTTTTTAAACATGCTTAACTCTTTCAAAAAACAAAATCCAGTATATAGTCACGAGCTATGGGTGGCAGTACTTGTTTTAAAAATATAAAACATACGACATTTGCATTTTCGAACGAAATATTTAAGAAATATTCAAAAAAATGATCAATGTTACCCCGGATAACGGTACATCATTGTTACATTGATTTTTTTACAGTTATCGATAAGATTTCTTGCATTTCCCTCATAGATAGCCCGAAAAATCCAAAAACATTACCTAATTCGAAATATTCAATGCATGTGTCCAAAAAAAACTTATTTGTGATTTGTCCTGAAAATTTCATCAAAATTGACAGAACGCTTGCGAAGCTACATATATATGAAACTTCGATGTTGGCACCCAGTACTGTAAAGGTTAATGATAATATAATGTATTTAGTTCATTTTCCTCAAACTTAAAAGAAAACTAACACTTTTATGAAATTTTATATTAATGTCCATCATATTCATGTTGGCAGGCCATTTGGCATAAAGTCAGAAGGCATAAAGCTGTTTATCATAAGGTCGAATAGCATAAAAGTTATTTGATATAAAGTCGTTTGGTAGAATGGTCATCTGTTCGAAAACAAGTATTTCTTAGGTGACATGCGTTTCCATGTTTATTTTTAATTCTTCTAGCAAGTCTGCATCCTGGGATGTTCATGGCATTTCTACAGGTTTCAATAATTCAAGATTTTGATGTTGATAATATTAAAAATATTAATTTAAGCTTCTTGAAAACAAAGGATGTTCTTTTGTGTTTTATTCTGTGGCAATGATTATTGGCACTTAATAATTTTACCTTTTGTTTATAACATTTGCCTTGTATCAAACATGGTCTGTTCATATTTTTTTCTGTTGCGTTCGAATTTTTCAAAATTTAGTCATGAATTTTCCCTTCTTTAAAACTTAGACTTTTCATGAGAGGATTTATTTTAAAATGATAAATAATGTGATGCTTTCAGTATTTCATTTTCTCCAGTGTTCTAATATACATTTTTCAAGTGTAGCTGATATCCAAAGCATATGCTTTATTTAAATTTTAAGCTGTGCTGCGGCATGATGTTTTAGTAAACATTATTTTCATTGCTGTCAATATTCCTGTTCTTGTAAGCTTTCGAAGAAGCAGGAGGACATAGTTATATGTTGTGTTTCAATCTTACCATTTTTTTTGAATCAATTATACCAAATGGTCATTATACCAAACGACTTTATGTCAAACGGGGTTCAATCATATTCATTGCTATTGGTTTCTAGTATTAAACTCAAATAGAGTGCAATCCTCTGCTTTTTCCTAATGCGGACCAATCATATTTTATTCGACCAAATAGCACTTCATCGGTGGGGTGACAATATACATTTTTAGAATGATATCGTTTGAATGGACTGATTTGAAAGCATAATACACAATTAAATTATTTTACGGATTCCTGTGAAATTTCAACAGCTGAACAGTTTGGTAAAATAAATTCACGGAGTACGGTAAACTCTTACAGTATTCGGTAAAAAATCACCGGAATCCGTTAAATTCCAACGAAGTTACGGTGTTTTATTTCACCGAACTTTTCAGCTGTTGAGATTACGGTGAAATTCACTGTAAGAGCTTAGTGTGTATGCTTGTAAAACGTTAGCATTCTTAGAAATTATTTTATTGTGTTTCCAGGGTGATGAAACATCATTAGATATCCCTTCCTTGGTTTTGATCGCACTAGTTATAAAAGAAAGAAAATTCACTCTTTTATTCAATCACTTATGCAATTAATGTATTGGATAATTATCTCTTATATTATAATGATTAACTTCAGAAGGGTTTGTTCCACGTTTCAAACTGATTCCACAGAATACTTACGGTAAATTGCTTCTAGTAACTATTAGACGCACATTTTCGGAGAGCCTCACCAAAAAAAATAGTAATCACCAGGAAATAAAAAAAAATCACAGGAACCCTCATTTCCAAAATCTCTATCAATTTCCCTGGATAACATTCCACAACCTATTGCTGCTGCGACCAAGTTGGATCCGCCGGTCTACTCTCGGTAGCATTCTCACCCGTTGCGTTATTATTTCACGTTCCGGTCAGCCTATGCAAAATGAAGCGCTGTCACACTGCTGCTAACAGGCTGCTACTTCTATACGGTCTTCCTCCGGGTTGGCTACATACAATCCGCATCACCGACCGCACAGTAGTTGTAGGTGTAAAAACGCTCTGTACGCATGTACTGTTTCTTTGGCTCTTTTGCCTGCTGAGCACATTTCACCTCCACCTTGTCCGTCATTCCACTTGATACGCGCCGCAGCAGAAGAAGCAAACGAATCGCACAAAGAAGAGATCTCCGAACATTGTAAAAGAATTGAGCAAACATTCTTGCTGGTTTGGCAAGTGACGAGACAAGGTAGCTAGGAACGGAATCTCGCTCGACATCCAGCGGGAGTTAACAGTGCATGGTGAAAATGTTCGACAGAGACGGAAATAGTCGGGTGGTTATCAGGTGGTGAACAACACACGAGGAGGAGAAGTTGCGTGATGTGGTGGTGTGTGGTTGAATGGTTCCAATTGGTGGGAGTGAAACGGGATACTTGTAAGTTGCTGACTCAGTCTTGTTCACTGGGCAAGTGGAAAATGGAAGAAGAGAGATGCCAGAAGAGGCGGAGTTACATTGCGAATGAGAGGTGTTGATATAGATATATACCAATGAAAAGCACCCTGTGAATGAAGTACAGAATGAGGTGAATTGGTTTCGATTGCGTGGTGAGTTGATGATTGCATGAGTCGTTGTGTGGGGAATTTCACTGGTTGAAAGCGTAACAAACTGGTTGAGCGAATTCGTTTGGTCGCTTGGATATACGGCTGAATCAGAGGTATGAGTGTAAGGGTTATGTTTGTGTGGAGACGTGTGTGGAAAGAGTGACAACAAAAATGATCGAGCGAGACACGGCAACCACACCGAGTGCGGTGAATAGTTGAATATATTGTTTAGTCAACTTCTATGATCCGGAGCGTTTGCACGTATATGTCTCGATTGTGCGTGTATATTTATTAATTTATTTTTTTTTTATTTTCACAACGTTTCTTTCCTCGCTGTGAGCTCGGAGAGTGTTTTGCCTCAAACTGGAAAATCCGCGATGACAGTACGGTGGACGACGTAGCAGATGAGAAATCTGTTTTTCGGTGATCGTAAAACAATTTGGATGAATTATCCAAACGAAACGTGCGCGACTGAGAAGAGAACTACGAAATCGACCGTGTACGCGAACGCTCTCCTGCATATAGGCATACGAATTAGAAACCGTAGGTCAGTGGAACGCAAAGTGTTGGTTAGAAACAAAAGTGCGAAGAATCGAATTTTCGCTAGTTTGACATGTTAATGATGATGAAAAGTATCAATATTGGAAGAAATAACACATGAGAACTTGCTGAAGCACGTAAAGCTGTTTGGCTTACGAAAAGCGTGTTTATCGATAGACGTACCTGAAGGTTTGGAACACAGCTGATCTGTATCGTACTTTGTGACATCGAAAGTCAACGAGCGCGCAATTTTAAGCACCGGTACTGTTCCGGTGACAGAAGAAACCAGAATAGCAAGTGATCTAATCTGAAGAGAAAGATATGTGCTGAAGTGTGTTTATGTTTTGATCGGTTCCGTCGACGAAAGTTGAGTTCTTTATGGGTGCCGGCAAAAAAGGTTCCCAAATAAATGCCTCAATTAATTTGAATAATCTTGAATGAAGAAACAGAAATTTACATAATTTGTATACTCTCGCGGGGCGCAGTAGCAACAAGCAAAAACAACAACAACAGTGGCAGCATCCGCGAAGTGATCAAGAACATAAAGTTGAGTTCGGCGAACAAATAAGAAAACGAAATACAGTAAAATTCCAGCGCCAGTAAAACAAATCAAAAGAGTTAGAGAGAAGAAAAGAGAAGTTATTAGCAAGGAGTAAACACACCTGAGAGATGATTGATCGATTCTAGCTGCACTGGAGAATTGAATTATCGATATATGCGCGTTGGTTCACCGATAGACTTGAGAGCGCGACACAGACATACAGCCTTTCGGGTGTTGAGTGGAAACTGGAAAAGGAAGACAAACAAAACAACTCTCCGATTTGATTACTTTGACGTGATCGACATTTTTTGTGTGCCTCGTGGGATCGTCAGCAAGAACTAAAAGTTATCGAAGACCTGTTGTTGCTAGAGAGCTCGGTCAAGACTGGTCGGGTTTTTTGTCAAGTGAAACTTGAAAGCAAAACGGAACAACCAACAGCACCTGAGATAAGCTGGGCCTGAATAGAATATTGCGGTGCCGCTGAGGCGTGTTATGCTAGTGAGCCATATTTCATAAGATAGGAAAACTGAGCCCAAATTTGGAGCCCTGCCCCGCCAGCGTGGAAGGGCTTAACAGCCCTAGAGCGGTGGGGATGGCCGCCACCACGTACATGTCACCCAGTGGCGAGCTTGATATGGCCTTAGGCGGCGGATATCATACATCTTCACCGCGGAGTGCAGCCGATGCCAACGAGATGAAGTATATGCATCATCACCACCACCACCAGAGTCATCACCATGTGCCCTCTAGTCCTAGTCCTAATCAGGCTGGTCTGGGCTCAGTGACGGGTGGTTTAGGTGGTGTTGGTAATCCATGGGCTGCAATTCAGCCGACTGATCCTTGGGGTTTGCACTCCCATCATCCACATTCCCACCCGCATGCTACAGACGTGAAACAGGAAATGCATTTATCGCAACAAGCTCGAGCACAACAAGGTATGGCTTCGCCACATGCTTGGCATGCACCGGTGCATCCTGGAACGCACTATGCTACCGGAGGATCTCCTCTGCAGTACCACCATGCAATGAACGGCATGCTTCACCATCCTGCTCATCCTGCTCATCACCAAAGTGCACCACCTCTACATCACTCGTTACGAGGTGAATCGCCCCAGCTACATATACCACACCACCACCTGCAAGGCGATCGGGATGTGAGTGCCGGCGAAGAAGACACTCCAACATCTGACGATCTAGAAGCGTTTGCTAAGCAATTCAAACAGAGACGAATCAAGCTAGGATTTACACAAGCTGATGTTGGCCTAGCGCTGGGCACCCTCTATGGCAATGTATTCTCCCAAACAACGATATGTCGATTTGAGGCTCTACAGTTAAGTTTTAAGAATATGTGCAAACTAAAGCCACTGCTACAGAAATGGCTTGAGGAGGCTGATTCGACGACAGGATCCCCAACGAGCATCGATAAGATTGCCGCTCAGGGTCGGAAACGAAAAAAGCGAACGAGCATCGAGGTGTCAGTGAAGGGAGCCCTAGAACAACACTTCCATAAACAGCCGAAACCGTCGGCTCAAGAAATTACCTCACTTGCCGATTCGCTCCAGCTAGAGAAGGAAGTAGTTCGGGTATGGTTCTGCAATCGACGGCAGAAAGAGAAACGAATGACACCACCGAATACGATGGGTGGCGACATGATGGATGGAATGCCACCCGGACATATGGGCCATGGTGGCCATGGATATCATCCGCATCACGATATGCATGGTAGTCCAATGGGTACCCATAGTCATAGCCACAGCCCGCCCATGCTCAGCCCTCAGAGTATGGGCGGTGGAGGGCACCATCAGCTTACGGCCCACTAGCAATCAGAGCACCAGGAGTCCAGCAATAATCCGGCGGCATTCCAACCAATACACCATCATCCTGCAATTATGCAGCCACATGCCGCCATTGCCGTCTCCTCCGCCCCCGGGAATAGCTATAGCTTAGCATCGACCACCACAAATACCTCTTCGCCACCGTCTTCGACGTCGTCGTCATCCACAACGGCTGCTGGAACACTAGCAGCCGCCTCAGGAGCGTCACCTTCGTCATCGGCGGCGGCCGCTGCTGCCGCTCAAATGTACATAGATCACCGGCATCACCAGCAGCAGCAGCAGATGCATGCTAGGCGGATATTTCAAGAATGGACTCTGCAGTTCGGACCAACCGGAACAGCAACTGGTGCACGATATCTCAACTAAAACCGCGGACAGCTTGGAACAAGCTGATTCCGCACTCTCTACGACACATTCCCACTACATCCCAACCAATGAACGGCAACCTTAACACACGAAACCAATAAAACAAGCAAGCTAGTAAAATAGAAAATAAATTGATGCCCCCTAAATGAATTGTTTAAATAAAAGTTTAAACTTTAAAAAAGCAAGCAAAAAGTGGTGACTTAAATTATACAATTGGTGAGAATTCGATCGAAACTGTGTTTACCTGTACATAGACGAGAATATGTAGAAGTGAGTAACGATGTAAGTTTAATATAATCAGTATGGGGTAAAATCCAGACATGAACATAGTATGAAAGAAAGTAGAATTTATATATGAGCTAACGAAAAAATAACAAAACAAACAACAAGAGCTAGATAGAAATGAATGAAGCGAAATTTCATGAGCAAAAAACCAGAGATGTTCTAGTGATATGTAACGGGCGAGTAAAACGTAACGTGATGAAACCTTACAAACACGTGCAACCAAGTTTGTTCTTACGAGCATTAATAGTCGATCGAAATAAGCGTTCCATCGTCAGTGAAAACCATTTCAACTGTAAGTACATTTGCCCTTTTTGTCCGCGAGTGTTGATATCGAACGGCGACGGCACTTAATTCATGACTGAGCGATACATTAAGCAGCGTGCAGCCGACGGTAGAGCGACGTGGTTATTAAAAGTTCCAGTTTGATATGGTGCAGCTGAAATTAATTGGCAGCTGCTTAGCAAAAGTGAGGAATTTTCGAAGAATTGTTCTGTAGCAGGACCTTTGGGAATAACCCTGGGCCATGCACTAGAGGTAATGGTGTCGTAAATTTTTGAAGTATCGCTCTCTGTGCCACCTTGGATTTGTTCTTTTTCTCCGTCGCTCCGTAGAATGTGTTGAAAGTGTAGTTTGCGTTCTTCCTTTCTCTGCGCCTCGTGCGGGAAATTTCCTGTTCAGGAAATTCCGGTAGTATCCTTTTACGACCTGGAGCCCCCGAAGCCGACGGCAGGCCGATTAGTGATGATTGCTTTCTCTCGGCCTCCTTCTTTTGTTACTTTCACACCTCGGCAAAGGATCGCTAATAAGTCGCAAACGGAGTTCCCATCTGGTCCGTTTCGTTTCTTTTTTTTTCTGTTTGCTACGGATCCTTTTGTGGGTGGGTCCTAAAATTTACTGGGTCAACAAGGGGCAGGGATATTGATGGGTTTCTCGGAGCGCAGTTTCAAGGATTTTCCCATCAGTGGTTTGAATTGCCCTTGCAAACAGTTGTTTCCAGATGTATCTACCTGACATACGTCTAAGTCGGGTATTTCCGGATTGAAAGCACAAGGCTTCTGCCCTTACGGTTGAATCGGTTCTCGGACGAGAAACGTTTATTCGTATATATTGCAAGCTCGAACACAAATGTCCACAGCTGTATACCGAACCATTAAAGAGGGACGATAAAGATACAAGAAAATATTTGTAAAAATCCATCTGATGATGGCGTATAAAGCAAAGCACTAGGCCGTTGTATAGAATCATCTGGAAAAAAAAATAAGAAAATACCGAAAAAAGTGTACGAAACAATTACAAGAACATAGAATACCAATATTTGTATAATGGAACTTGTGTAAGTACCATACGACGAAGAGGAGTATCTCCACAATAAAAGCAAACATTCCAAATGAAATTCCTTGATCTATGTTTTACCTTACATGAGAACCTTTCTTTTTCGCCTTGAATGGACCCCATCAAATTTCGCGTTCATTGACCAAGTATTCGCATGGCAGCAAGAGCCTTAAAAGCATCATTTTGTGCCTTCATTGGATTCCTAGTTTTCTTTGGAAATTTTAGTTTCATCATCGGCAGTATGGTTTGATAGTTCGAAATCACATTACGATGGCAGGTGTACATTTTATACGCAGCCATTATTCTAGCTTATTTTTTTCTGCGCAAGATGTACATACCCGAGAGGAGGTTGATTTCTTTTTAATTGAGTTAGGTGTTTGCTGTTGTTTCGTCCTCTGTTGTGGGGTTAATTGTTTCTTTGCATGTAGGTATTGGCTTGAACTGCTGCCATGCGATGGTCGAAGGTCTAGTCTTAGTAAGTTCTACGCTCGGTTTTGTTTAAGATGCTTTCTGTTTTGATGGTTTTCTGATGAAATGATTATTCTACGATTTATGATGAGGTGATGGCTAAAATTTGATAGACGACACAAGCAGTGCATTGGACACAACGTTTTCAAGTGCAATATTAAACTTATCATGATACGCAGGTTTTAATACTTAAAATTTGTGTTAAATATTTTCTATGTACACCCGATTCTGTTTTTACACGGATTTTTTTTTACACGGCCGTGCAAATAAAAGTTTCCATACATTTTTGTCCGCCAAAATCTTATTTTTGCATAAAACGTCGAGAAATTTTGTTTCTTTTTTTACACGGTTTTTGAAATTTTGAACTGAAAACATTTTTTTCACGGTACGCATCCTCCGTGGAAAAAAAGAACCGGGTGTAATTGCATAAATTTGTGGCGAAAATTTTGTTTTGGATTCCAATAAATGTAAAAAAGAGATTCTTAGATCTTTTTCAACAAGCAAACATTTAATTAATTAAAAACCTTATTTAATGCGCACTCTTAGTGCTATACGTATGCTCAACATTCTTCAATTGCTTTTCTTATTTTACTCACAGCATAATAAACTGAATAATTTTCATGTACTGTACCTTCGGATTGAACTCTTATTGTTGGCATCACTATCAATTCTGGTAATTCAGTTTTCGAAGGGTATTTCTATACCTTATTATCATCGTAGAGTCATCAGAGTTGCGTTCATAAATACTCAAAAAGAAGTTTTGTTTTGAATAAGTCCCAAAATTGTATTTAAAAATGTGGCAGTCAAAAGGATTGAGAACTCTCTTTGCCAATTGACCATTTTGCATTTTATATTGGATAACGTACGAAACCAAAATACGTTTCTAAGCGGTTCACGCTATGTCTGATCCAGATGATTATGGAAATCGAATACATCGGATTTTATCAATATTTGGTTTATATTTTCAAAATTGGAAAATTTTAGAATATTCCATTGATGAAATTTAGATTTTTTTCACTTTTTAGCTATTTTTCATAACTGGTATGTCTGAAACATATTTTTTTGAAACTTGTAATCAGAAAACACAGTGTGTGTTTGTTTGACAAATTGAGACATGATATTTTTCATACAAAAATTCATGAAAATCTTGTTTTCCACAGAAAGAATATTTAAAAACCTTCCGATTATGACAATATAGACTAAATATTGATATCTAGCGAGAAAAATCAGATAGCGTGAGGTTTGGAATTTGAACTCACCTTATGAATATGTTTATTACATAACATTTGTGTTTTTGTATCCATTACAAATTTTTAACATTAGATTGTGTTAAGAATGATGAGTGAAAATAATATCGAAAGAAATGGTGAATAGTTCAAGAATAAATTCAAGAATTTAGCAATAGGGTGCCGTAGCAAGAAAAAAAAACTTTCTATTTACTTCAGCAGAATGCTTTTCAAAGCTATTGGGCTCTTATTTGGCAATAATATGCTTCATAACGAAGTGAATCATTATTTAGAAAAGGGATCTTTTAATTTTTGATTCAATGCTTCCAACGCATACTAACTTCGAAATAAAAAAAACATTTCACTTGATTTTTAACTAATTATGAATTTCCTTATTTGAAATTTACTTCAGAAAAAGAAATTATTTATAGAATTTCAACGATATATATTTATTTTAGAGTGGCGCATTTTTTGCATGATTTCAAATTCTTAATTTTGTTAGTTTTTTTGAGTTGAATTTGCAATGCAAAGTGCCAAAAATTTAATGATTCAGGGGCAGCGAATTGACTTGAAGCTAAAGTTTTGGATATTTTCAGATCCAATTAAAATTCCTTCTGCATCATTCTTTTCATACTTTTGTGGAAAATCAACGCGTCTAAAGGTACGATTTTGTTAAGTTCAACATAGCTATATGCAGCTATTTCTTCATTTTAGGAAAAAGTTATAATTGTATGACTATAACTTCAATAATCGAATTCGAACCTTTTTGCAAGCTATTGAAGATTATGCCTATGAAGGATGTATAAAACCATCGACAGGGAATCATTCGTTTATTTTTGACAATTTTACGACTCTGTTAATGTAACAATAAATAACGCCGGTTTGTTGACGGAACAATAAATAAGATCTTTGCTTTTTATAGAATACTAGTGGTTCCAGCAAACTTCGTCTTGCCATGAAGTAGGCTGTTGAAAAACGCTAACGATAGTCTCATTAAAAATGACAGTTCCGTTTAATCTCATTTTTACCGATTTTACGTTGAATATCCTGAGATTTTTATACATTTAAGCATGTCGGAGCCCTTGAGGAACAAAACGGAAATATAATCATTCAAATACGTTGACCCGTTCGTAAGTTATTTCGTAATATACAAACACCATTCCATTTTTATTTATATAGATAGGAATAATATACAATTTCTAATTCAGAAATATTCTAATATTCAAAACGGAATATGTTTACATTTTAGATAAAATTTCTCTTACTTAATGCTATTTTTTTAGTTTACGGCTCACCATCCGAGTTGAAGCTTTAACAACTCCCGAAAAACTAAACATTAGATGCACTTTGCAATTGAATTAAATGGGAAAATTAAAATGACATTTTCGAATAAGTTGCACATTTTTTCAGTGAGAATCGAACTCACGACTCCCTGTTCGCTAGATAGGGTATGTTACCCCTACGCCATAACAAGACTGATGGACGCAGAAGATAACCTGAATTCGATTTTAGCTCAATAATTACGTGGACCAATAAGTATTTTTTGATTTTTTCACGTAGGCGCATAAGTATTTTTGATCACATACCTTCATTACTCCCCATAAAAGTAAATAATTGCGGATGAATATAAAAATGTTTTGCATTTCTCAATGATGTTTCATGGTTTGAAGCAGTTTTTTTATATTGACAGCTGTGTCTAAACAAATCCTTCTTATTGAATGGCATTTTTATGCCTTGAAGTCAATTAAATGATTTCAAACAGTTCTGAAATTTCGAACTATGTTTGTTCTCGTAAAAGATATCATACATTTCATCGACATAGACATTGACAGCATAATGGTAAATTAAGCTATTGTCTTGATAATATCTCTTCACCTATCGATTTATTTGTGCATATTTAACATCTAAAGTGTATCGTATCAAATTTTTATTTATTTTTTTCCAAAAAAGTGAATTTTTCGAAGCAATTTATACCATTTTGTTTAAATTCTCGATGAAATCTATTCATTTTTTTTAATTGTTTGACTTTTTTCAACTCGATGTTCTAATCACAGAAACATACCAACTGAGATTCCATATCAAATGTGTTTGAAGCTGTACTTATTTTGACATATGTCCGTCTAAATTTAGTGTTTGATGGTATTGAATTTTATATTGTTCAGGTTTTCATGTCATCTAGAATAATTACCAATGGAAACATCAGCAAGATTTTGTTGAATATAATCAAAAAGTCAAATCTTACATAACCAAAATCATTTTGCGTTGCAATCGGACTTAAGTTATGAATTCTTTTTTTCATAAAAATTGTCAAGATTGGAGGATTTAGTGTTATGGTGTTCCGACAGCAATGACAATGACGAAAAAAAACTAGGAATATCGTTTGAATGGAAATAATTAAAACAATACGTCCTTCTGCAAAACTGTTTCCAAACCACTTCTTTGTTTCATTTTTCGGTGAAATGAAGTGTAATTAAAACATCTCACAATAAAAAACTTTGCCGAATTTTGCAAAATATGGAATCTATGTTGTAATTCAAAAGTTTGTGTTTAAAGTGCTGTGAATTCCAGAACATGTTAATTCGAGTTATTGCAAAATGGCCCTTAACCCCATCTAAACTTTTAGCCATATGGTAGAAATTGGACTTAAAATTTCAAATATCGAACGTGTTTTTAGCCTGCATTTTCTCATTGTAACTTTTCGAGTTTCTATTTCATCCTTCAATAGAAAGTTAATGAGGAAAGAACTTGATTCAATTTTAAATTAACATGTCCTTACCATTGTCATCGTCAATTGTCATCGTTTTACAAATTTTATAAACCGTTTTTCCGTTCATGAAAATCTATCATTGTACTGCTAGTGAAATAACTTTTATGGAGTTTTCCGTAAATTAAAATGCGAAATATGGTTTTGATTTTCCAATGATTGCCGATGATTGAACGATTCGTTCTTGAACCTCAAATGGAAGTACATTTGCCGTTATTCAACTTCAACAATGTACAACCGTATTCAATGGTCTACCGTAGCTTCATATTTCAAACCCGATTTATTTTTTAAAACTTATTAATATCTTGAGCATATTACCTAGACACTTGCATAGGTTATGCTTTCTAAGTTATGCCTTCAGAAAAGCTATTCAGGTCTGTTTAAAACTTGCTGTAGGACCAAAGAGACTGAATTTCGAGCCACTTGATTCTAACGACGTCAATAACCCAAACTTTTTTTTTGAGATTTACTTTTATAGCATTCTTAAAGTCTTTCAGTAGGATATGCTTTTGATGGAACTATTGTTAATCCTTGAGTTAACGTCCGCGGTTGTAAAGCCAAAGTATGTGGCAGGATAAATGTTTGATTCCCGGTCGGTCCAGAGTAGATCACAAATGAAAATATTCTTGAAAAGCGTTGTCATAAACATTCCACTACGCTGAAAAGCAGGAGAGTGGCCAATTTACTATAAAAACGCTTCGCTTGGAATCATTTGGCACAATCGACGTTCCGCATAAAGCAGTTATAAGAACATGTAGCATTTTAAAGAAGGCATGTAGCCCTTATTATGCCAAATGTCTGAAAGCGAAACGTCCTTATGTGGAATACCTTCATGCGAAACGTCCCTCCCCCGAAAAGCAGGCTTCAATTACCCATTGCACGATGACGTTATCAGAAAATCGCTCTCTTTCCCTCCTTCGGGAAATCTGAAGAAAGAGAGAGAATTTCTCCGTGAAATGCCTAATAGGGATGTTATATCAGAAAGAAGAATAAATGAAACAAATGAGCTTACTTCGATGGATTGCTACGTACATATGATAAGTGTATCAGTTATGCAAATAAGGGTTACCTCTTTCACCATACCGATTATTCGATATTTTTCGAATTTTGAAAAGTGTTGTGTGTAGTAGTAGTAAGCTTTATCTCAATATTGATACATTCTTATATTGACTGACACTCAAATCTCAATCAATGCGCTCTCCCGTGAGAGCAAACTCATAAGAGATCTGCTTCGCAAATCTCACGCTTGAGGTTTTGATGCAAAATCACTCAATCAACTCAAACCATAAAAAATTATTCAGTCGCAAAACCCAGAATGTTGTTGTTGACATAAGAAAGCATTACTTTAATTTTACCAGACTAACAAGAAATTATTGCTGTTTGTGAGTAAACTGTGGAAATACAAGACAATGAGTCAAAAAGGTGAGCCAACTCATCCATAATTTTTTTTTTTGACTGCTGAGTTGCGTGATTGACAAAAGAAATTAAGTTTTTCACAACACTTATCACTGGAATAGTTTTTCTATGTTGTGAGAATTAAGCTTTATTTGCATATTAGAAGAGTTATTTTTCACATATCCACTTCTTAATAAAATGCATCAAAACTTCTCATTATAGCAGCTGTATACATAACTACTACATATTTTTATTTTAGCTTCGTATACTAGCTGAAGGCTCAAAATGAGAAGTTTGAAGATTGAAAAATTGAATATAAGATTTGCCGCTTTAAATGAATAAGGCAGTGGTTGATGATAACAGCGATTCAACGTTCAGTTTGAAACAGTTTCATGTTAATTAACATATATACCATGAACATTTTTGGCACTGGTTTATTCTACTGTAATTTTATGAATCCTGATACTCCAACTTGATCTTATAGAATTCCGAATTTATTATCAAAACCGAGCGTAGAAGTAAAAAAATGCCCTCTAAACGACCACCTTTTTTCGTTGCAATCATTTACGTGTCATCGAGTTCTATACGAAGGAACAAAATTTTACGGAAAACCATTCTCTAATGACTGGGTCTAAATCATGATAATACACAGGGTAAAACTATTAAGCAAAAATTTACGACCGTAGAATCGTTCCCCTTTAGTTGTTTCCGTTGATCGATGTTCGCTTTAAGTCTCATAATTTCGGGCCAGTAAACAACCCAACCATTACACAACATTACCTTGCTAGTGACGGTTGAAGAACGCTAGTAATCTGGTGTGGTGCGCTAGTTAAGAATCACATACACCATCCCAGTCTGCTCATCTTGATCAGTTTCGTTTGTTTTGGTTCTGTTACGTTTTAGTCAAAAAGAACAAACATTCCAGTTTTGTGTTTTGTTTCTCACGCGAGCAATGCAAGCGATTAATAGTAACGGAAACTATGACTTAACTTTTTTTTCTGTGTTAAAACCACGTTCGGGAATCAAAAGCTTATGCGTGTAAAGCGAGATCTTATTTTTGTTATTTAATGTGTAGAAAACAAGTAAACGAAAAAACACGACAACAAAGAGTTTAGACGAGAAACAACAAAACAAGCTTATAATTCTACGATTAGTTAATTGTGAAGTCGTGAAACATGATTAAACTTAGTAAGAGTCTAAGTAAAACAAATGAAGTCATGCGCAAATGTAAGTAAGTCGAAAAGTAAATGAAAAACATTACACTTAATTATCGAGCAAAAGTAAACAAAAAATCCCGCATAAAAAAGCAGAATAATAAGTGTAGAAATGAACAGAACACAACCAGTCCCCTTTGATAATGTGTGGAGAAGAATAATACAAAAAAAAATCATAAACAAATCTCTTATGAGTTTGTCGACTGTAAATATTTGTAGAAAGCCGTTTGCGCTCGGTTCAACTTTAGTTCTTCGTTGCGATGTAATGGTTCAAGAATTTTCTCATTGAACTCATTAGTGTTTTTGCGTTTTTTTTTCGTAACTTAGTTTCGTTTAAAATCAAAATCGGTACTAACTAGAGATAGTTATACAAACAAACAGAATCAAATACTTTATTAGACGTGGAAAACTTTGCAAACCTTGCAAGGAAAGTTACTCAACATTCCAAATTGTTCGTTCCGGATACTATAGGCCAAGATTCGGTTAGTCTGAAAAATACGTTCGGTCAATAATTGCAAAGATTATGTTTACTGATTTAGTGGAAACAAAAATGTGACAAGGAAACACAAACAGATAAAAGAATAAGCTAAGTAATTAATTATTAGAGTTATTATTATTCTATTATAATTATTATACACAAAAGGCAACAAGAAACCAATTTTATTAAAAATATTTATGATGAAAACAAAAATAACCCAGCTTGCTTTGATTTCCTACATCCCGGCGACGGGAAGAGCAGGAACAAAAAAAAAAAAAAAACGAGAAGACAAGAGAATGCCCTTTAAAACTTTTCCATCTGCGTGAGGTTTATTGTGTTGGTTCCAAATGGCAGGCGGTAATAGATTTTCCTCGATTTTGCATCACATTCCACTGGCGAAATAGTCCAACTGTGCTTCCACCAACACAGCGAAACAGCCAGCTTGAAGGTTTGGAAAAGCTACGGAGAGATACGCTCCTGGGAAAGTGAGGTCAGAAGGGAGCACTTCGAGTACCTGCGCTTCCGCCGGCTTTTCTCTCGTAATCGCAGTCAGATGGTGTCCTCTCTACGGTGTGTCTGAAACCGTTATTAATAAAAAGAAATTGCCATCAATTCATAACGCACCTCTCCAAGGTATTATCCTAGCATTCTTCCCGTGAAATTGGAAATGTTTTATCGAGAGAAATGGAAGTTTTTGTAATTTGAAGATTTTGGTGGGACTTTTTGCATAACCACGTTTCGCATAAAGACGTTTGGCACAATGATAATCTTATGCCTTCCTTAAAATGGTACATGTTCATCTATGAAACTACATAATGCAAAACATCCATATGTAAAACGTTCTTATGCGAAATGAGCCACCCCCAATTTATACGCATATGTCAAATCATTGGATTTTATCAACTTAAAATGGTTTAAGGACGAAATGTCGAAAGACAAAACGTTGAAATATTTTTTGCACTCGGAAAAAAACTTTTGTTTCTTTTACAATTTGTTTCTTATGAAATGTTGTCCTTTCTAAATATCCCTCCAGCGTTCAACCCCTTCACGTTTAGTTCTTTCGTTTAATCATTTCGAAGTATAGGCATTTGACATTTTGCAATTCGACTTTTTGTCACCCAAACACCAAAAGTTAATTTTTAAGAGATTTTCACTTGTCAGACAACAGATTTGGTTTTCGAGAAAGTTCTCTGAGAATGAAATATATAAATGAGTAAAGTTTAGGATCTTTTTTCAAGAATATCCATACCATAATTATAAATCAGTGTCAACAGCTAAGGTTCGTCACGAATCTTGAATGCCCTATGGAATAATATCGTTGTTAAATGAAAACATAGCATAATCTCGACGCACTTTCAACGATTTTTTATAAATTATCTGACCAGCCTAAGGACTGTGTCAAAAAGAAATTAGCAATTTTCAAGATGCTTCTTCTCCATCTTTGCACCGAATTTTTTTGACAAACCTTCAAAATTTTATTTAGTTTAAACTTTGCATTAAAGTGAAAATTTGCATAAAATGTGATTTACAAAACAATTGGTTGATTAGTTGCAGACAGAGTTTACACGATTTTTTTTTAAGTCTGTTGTACATATATATGCCTGTTTTTGATCGACAAAATGAACAACACAACGGACTAGTTATGTTTTTGAATGCGATGCGTTGCTAAAAAAAAAAATATTTGGATTTGTTGGAGTTTTACTCCATACATCCTTATTGGTGGTGAAAAACATCCATTCTGCAATTTTTTATATAAATAACTATTGATAAATTATCAATTATGAAAAAGATCTGAAAAAAGAGTTAGTGTGCAAAACTCGGAACAATATGATTTATTTTAAAAGCTCTGCTTTAAGCATATTAAAAAGTAAAAGGTTTGGTATACTGTTCTCATTGCTTAAGCCGAATTCCGAGAGGCGAATGACCGCTTTTGCGGTTAAAGCCTCGTTAAACCAACCAACCAACCTTAAGACGAATTCCATCCAGAATGAGTCGAAAAAATAAAATATAAATCGTTCTCGATAATCTTTGATTTGGATTAAATTTTGCTCATGGTTTTGGTATTATACAATAAGTGTTTTCCATTTAAAAATCGATCATTTTGACTCAAGAATAACTTTTGAAAATGGCCTATAAATTTAAGCATGCAATTTATTTGAAAAATTCTGACTCCGAAAATGTTGATTTTAGAAAGATATGTTCTATGAAGAAGTTGTAGTTAACCGTTGGGAATACATGAAAAGAATACATACTGAAAAAATATCTTATTCTTTCCATGAAAAAATCAAAAATAAGGCTTCAGTTTTAAATTACACAAAAGCCAAATTTTTAATATTTTTTTTATTTTCACCATTTAATCTTGATAGTGAACAGATGTTTGTCACAGAATTTCGTGATGGAGAAATTTTTAATAGAAAGATGTTTCTAAGAACAAATATTGGTCGATGTTTAAAATTTTGGATTTTTTTATTAAAACAATTACGTTCTGATGATACAATGAGGATCTTGAAATTATTCTAAGCCATAATGATTATATTGATTACTTCTCTAGAAGTAGTTATCTACGAATTTTATCAAGTTTAAGGCAAAAAATAATAAATAGAATAATTAAATAGGCCATTTTTATTAGCTATTTGCGATACTCCATCAAGAAAATAAATAAGTGGAGAGAAATATGGTCTATAGTCTTGAAAACGCACTGTTCTTGATAAAGAATCGCGAATAACTAATGAAAATGGCCTATTTTATTATTGAATTATTTTTTTTCCAAAGTACTTGATAGAGTTCGAAAATGGCTACTTCTAGAGAAGTTTTCCAGATAATCATTATGGTTTAGAATAATTTCAAGAATTTTATTGAATCGTATTTATTTGGACAAAAAACAATATTTTGAAAATCGACCTAAAGTTGTTCTTAGAAAAACTTTTTTATCAAAAATTTCTTTATCACGAAATTCTGTCACAAGCATCTGTTTACTATCAAGATTCTTTAGTGAAAATAAAAAAAATTAAAATGGGGTGTTTGGGAAGTTTAAAAATTAAGTTTATTTGTGAGTTTTTCATGAAAAATTAGATATTTTTTTACTACAACTCTAACAACATTTTTCTCTGAAATCAACAGTTTCTGAGTGAGAATTTTACAAATAAATTGCATGCAAAAATTTTAGGCAATTTTTAAAAGTTATTCTTGAGTCAAAATGATCGGTTTTTATATGAAAAACACTCATTCTACCATACTAAAACCATGTGCATAATTTACTGCAAATCGAAGATGGTCAGGTTCTGTGACTGACCGATTTGTCATGGAATTCGTCCTGAAATGAATAAAATAAAGACTAAAAAGACTAACATATAAGAGTATTGCTGACGTTGCTTGTCTTACCAGCGATTTTTTTTTTCAATTGAAGTGAAGTGTTAAAATTCAATTAAATTATTTATACACATACTCTTATAATTTCAACAATGTAAAAGTGTAGTTGAAATGAATGTTAAGAATTATTTTCAATTCAAAACACCTTATTTTCTTGTGCAGCGGTCGTTATTGGCATAAACGTGGTTCAATTAGGCGGCTTAAAATGAGTGTATTGCGGAAAGCGATTTCATCATATATTATTATTGAACTAACTGCCTGATTATTTTAATTTTTGTCAAAAATAATTTCGGTATATGTTTGGAAACATGCTCAATTGGGTGCGGCTTATTTTTCAAAAGTTCTCAAAACCAAAAAAAATCATATGCTGCAATGAATTCAAATCACATTAAAATAGCAACTTCAGAATTTGAGCCAAAAATATTAATATTTAGAGCAACTTGAAGGCGAATTTTCAAGTTATAAAAAATGAGCTTCAGTGAAGTAAACATAACTTTGTTATTTATTAACCAATTTTGAAACTTTTAGCATCATTCCCTTCAAAATTTAATTTTTAAAAACTTTGTGGAACACCAATTTTATTTAAAATCAGAATTATTTTTAGTTACATGTAGTTAACTCCATTTTTTTCCTCATTTTACTAAAAATTTCATCTCTGTTTGGCCGTAGCTTCATGAATACACTACTGATTCCAAATTTTCTTACATACTTTTGAATCTAATTTAATTGTTTTTAAACTGTTCATACAATACGAAAAATTCCAGTTGTTGGCAGTTAAACAATCAAATTTGACAAGCGGTCAAAACGGCAAGACAAGTTCTTTGCTGAATATTGTGAATAATATATAAAATTGAATGGTAAAATGAAATGTAGGTTTTATTTTATTCTGACACGAATGCACCTGTTCGATGTAAAGTGTCGTTAATAAAACAAACAACAACATTATCTCAAAAGCTGAAACTGGGTTTTCTCATTTGTTAAACCTTTGTAAAGGAGTTTGCAACAATTTTTAAATAATTTTGAAACAAATTTATGTCTGCACATGTTGAATAATATATGCATTTTTCAATTCATTATTAGTTCAAGGTGTCTTATAAACTTAAGTATCATAAAAAATGCAATTTCCGACGAAAAAAAAAAAAATCCAAAGAAATGTGATTTTTTCAATAAAAATCATGTTTTTGGGTAGTTTTAGTTGAATGACTTAGTCAAATCATTTTTTTAGAAAAAATGTGTTGTATGAACATTTCAAACTAAATTTCTTAAAAAACTTGTTAAAAGATTCCGTATACATTGAGTTTTCATGTAGTTATGGTCAAAAAAGATATTTTTTCGTAAAATGAAGAAAAAATTGGAGAAAGCTATTTTTAACTAAAACTAGTTCCGATTTTAGACTAAATTGGTGTTGAATAAAGTTTTCATAAATTTAATTTTAAAGATAGTGGTGCTAAAAGATTCGGTTTTCAGATCGTGCTACTCGGAACCTTGTCAAGTGCTCCGCAGCACTTCCAAAACTTGTATTGTTGCTCTTAAATATATCAACTTTAAATTTTTTCAACTTTAAATATGTTAGAGAACAAAACAACCATTCCTACTGAAGATTTATTTCTCGGGTTCTCAGAGTGAAACTACATAATTAGATTTCTTCGTTTGAATATTCAAGGGATGGTACCAATTCATATACACAAAAAGTCGTTCTGCTTATTCACGAGTATAAGATTTATCTCGGAAAATATGGAACTTTCGTGAAAATACGTATTTACCTCTAAAACAATCTGAAGTACATGCAACTTCGATAATAATCGAAATTTTGTTCAATGAAACAAAGTTCTTAGATATGATTCAACCAATACTAATCCTAATACAATCAACACTTTTTGCGTAGGATTTTCAAAATCATTTATGCGTGTCTGGAAATATGATTTCAAACTTATTCGCAAAAACTAACAGGTGCTAAGTACAACAATTCATTTATAATAAGTGCTTCGCGTCAAAAAGTTTTAAAACCTCTGATTTAGAGGATATACTCAGCATTTAGAACTATATTTTTTATGTAAGGCTGACCTATCTTTTCTGGGACGGTGGCAAATGTTGCTTCCACTCGATTCGATTCGATTAGCGTTAGGCAAATTTTTCCATAAGTAACATCGATGTTACTGAATCGATTCATATTTGAACTGTCGTATCGATTCACTGATATAAACGAATCCTTAGAACCGATGTTTTTGTACCAAATGAATCGAGTTGATACGAATTGATATTCATGAATTGTGAAATGAGATCAAATGCATATTTATGCTATTTGATTAAAATACTTCAGTTGTTGGGGCCTTCCTTAGCCAAGTGGTTAGATTCCGCGGTTACAAAGCAAAGCCATGCTAAATGTGTCAAGGTTTGATTCCCGGTCGGTCCAGGATCTCTTCGTAATGGAAATTTCCTTGACTTCCCTCGGCAGAGTATCTTCGTACTTGCCACACGACATACCACTGCTGGAAACATTGGCAAAGAAGCTCGCAGTTAATAACTGTGGATGTGCTCATAAGAAACTAAGCTGAAAAGGTCCCAATGAACACGTTAATGCCAAGAACTTCAGTTGTAATGCTATGGAATTTTGCACAACACAGCTGAAAAACCCCGCTCTTCGTTAACAGCACTAGTATTTTGAAAGTTCTTTTTTCTTCTTGATTAGTTGGAAACTGTTTCAATTAAACCAGTTTCGAAATTCAATAGAACAGATATAATATTTCAAAGCTAGTTAAAATATTTTTGATTTCCATAATCTCATTAAAAATTATTTAGAAGTTTAAAAAAAATAAACAAATCCAAAATCACATGCAGTGAAGCGATTCATCAGTCTAGGTGCTCTGAAAATAGAATTATCGGAATGAAAACATCGATTCAAAATCCCCCAATGCTATTTTCGATGCTGTCCTTAAATCACGTAGTACGTATAATAATTTTTTTTTATTTATGTAAGGATATAATACCAATTGTCATTAGTTTTCGTTGATATAATCCATTGAATTATCACGAACATGAACATATCTATATTATCCCAAAAATAATCCATATCAATGTGTTATTGAATACACAAACCACAGTTACTTGTAATTTCGTCAAACACAAGTAAGATGCTTCTATATCACATCTTTCGACTGTTGAATATGAACTTGATGGTTATTTCATTTGTCCTTGAATGGTAACTCCATCACTTACCTTTTTTTAAACATGGGAGTATCCCTGAAAATGGCAGTAAACACTATAACTTTCGCTTCCCTCGGTGAGACTTTTTCAAATTCAGGGAGAGGATATCACGTCATCCGAATGGTTGGTGCAGAATTGATGGTCAATTTTCCACGTAAAATCGTTTTCAGACACACCGTGCTCTCCGTTTTCGGATGCTGTGTTATGTGTGTCCTATCATCACCGCCATCATCGTCATCAGCGTTAGCGTCGTTGCTCCCCTTTCCAGGGGAGGGGGGTGGGGAATGATGATGCAAGATTTCCACCGGGGGAATTTTGGGCGGTGGGTGTAAGGTAGCCATGGAAACCATGTCGCGCTACAACACATGGCTTCCCGAGCGCGTCTGTGTAGGTATTGGGGGAGCGCGAAACCAACCGTCGGCAACTTTGAATTTATGCTTCCAGCGGATTGCAACCAACAAAAAAGTGCGTGTGGTTTTGGTATTGGTGTCTGTCTCCCCCCAATGAAAGAAGTTTGTCATTGTCAACGGGACGGGTGTCGTCATTGCCGTCACAGCCACATACCTACAGGGAGCCCGCCGGTTTGGTTTGGAGTAGTGTCACGAAACGGTCGGTGGCAGTGTCATCAGTGAGACTCTGTCGCCATTTTAATGATGATGGAGGTGGTTTTTTGTTTGCACCACGCCAACCGATGCGACTCGATGGGGAAAGGGTGAGTATTGGGTTTACCGTTTATGTTTTGGGAGAACTTGTCGACGTCGTCGTTACTAACAAGCATGATGCGCGCTAGAATGCAATTCGATTGTTTGTTTTAGGTGAGTATGTAGGTAGCAGTTGACGATTCGTGCTTGTTAAACCTTGCCTTGTCTTCGATTTGCTTATATCTAGTCATATTTATTGTACGAGTTTTGAGTCATATCTTAGTGTTAGAGATTGTTTTTAAATGAGTGAAAGTTATCTGGCAAAGCCTCTGCAGCAAGATTAATTAGAATGGCACCAAAACTTATAATAAATTACCAACTGATTAAGGCGCAATCGAAATCAAACGTTATGTACGTAGGTTATTTACCCTATTTTTCTTCTATGCATTACGTGTCCACTAAGTTAGAGCTCACTTCTCAGTTTATGTTTATGGTCTCAGCGCTTCTACAATTATTACCAGGGAACTTGCTTTATTGCTATTTTGGCATTGATTCTTCATAAGGGCTTATCTGCTTTCATAAAATTCACCGAATGGAGCGAAAATCGAACCCACACCTCGTGGCTCAATACGCCTGAACAACTGACGCCGCTAATCGCACGGTCACGAATCCCATCAGTTGAGCCACTAGTCAAACAAATTTAAAATGTGCAAGTTTTTAAAATTTAACATATTTTATAATATATTCCTATCAGGAGATCCCTAGGGCCATAACCGGTACACTTTCCCTATTGTTTGCAAGACTTTGGGTTGTTTAGTAATGAGAAAGTTATATGAAACATTTTTTCATGCTTCAATAGTAAAATTTTGATTGTACCTACTGAAAATGACGTTGTCTTGATTGAGCATGTCTTAGTCTTGGAAATAAGGAGTAAGCTTCAAGATTTACTCAATGTCATTAGTGGCATTAATAAAAAAATAAGACAAAAAGATTGAGGTTTTCAAATATCGACTGTCTTTGCCATAGAGTATCTTCATTCTAAAATGAATGATGCATTTTATTTAAAAATAGTCAAATGACAAAGAAGCCCTCAGTTAATAACTGTGAAAGTACTCATAGGAACACTAAGAATATTAGCTACACATATTCCGATACCTTCTCCGTTCTCTCCGGAGTCCCACAAGGCAGCCATCTTGGCCCGTTAATTTTCATAATTTTCGTCAACGACATTTGTAGTCTTTTTCGCTGTGATTGTTTGATGTTCGCGGTGACTTAAAAATCTACCTTACCGTATTGTCACCGTAAGACTGCTGTGCTCTTCAGGAAGATCTGAACATGG
Source organism: Aedes aegypti (assembly GCF_002204515.2). Classification (NCBI taxonomy): domain Eukaryota; kingdom Metazoa; phylum Arthropoda; class Insecta; order Diptera; family Culicidae; genus Aedes; species Aedes aegypti. Next base: position 206,852,835 of record NC_035108.1, read on the forward strand.
TTTTGGACTGGTGCGGAAGGAATGGAATGCAAGTGAACATCTCGAAATGCAAGGTGATATCCTACAGTCGTCAGCGCTCTCCATTCGTCTTCCCGTACAGAATCGACAGTGAACAATTGGAACGTGTTGACAAAATTCGAGATCTTGGCGTCGTTATTGACTCTAAAGTTAAGTTTAACGAGCATATCTCTATCGTCACAGCCAAATCGTATGCACTATTGGGTTTCATCCGGCGCAACACAGCTGCCTTCAACGACGTATATGCTTTAAAAACTCTTTTTTGCTCCTTAGTGCGTAGCACTTTGAAATATGCTGTCCAAGTCTGGGCACCGTATCATAACGAACAGTGCCATCGCATAGAGAGCGTCCAGAAATCGTTTCCTAGATACGCGTTACGTCGTCTACCGTGGTCCAATCCCATCGAATTACCGGCCTATTAAGACCGTTGTCAACTAATTGACCTAGAAACGCTAGCAAACCGCAGATTATTCGTGTTTGACCTGATTATGAATCGTATTGACTGTAATTATTTGTTAGGTAATATTTGTTTTTATGCTCCTGTGCGCAGTCTTCGAATCGTTCTATTTTGTGGATTCCTACTAGACGTACTCAATACGCTTTTTTTTATCCTTTTGACGATAGTTGCAAATTATTTAATGATGTTTTCGATAAATTTGACTTGAATATCTCTAAAAATGTTTTTGCCAGTAGGATAAGAAATCCAGATAAGGTCACAATCTGTGCAACCATAAGTGTTGAAGATATTGAACCAAATAAATAAATACATAAATAAATAAATAAATAAATAAATAAATAATTAAATAAATTATGCACATTGAAGAAGATTCTCAGACAACCAGAAATGGCATGAAAGTTCACGTTATAACTCGTTTATTCATACTAATTACATCAAACCCGCAAAACACCGTGGATAAACTCGTCAGATTGATGAGTTTCCTCGCATAAAACACTTTTTTTCTGAGTTCATTTGTGCATTTTGCTTCGTCCCGCACACTCGTTCAAAGTTAATCGTATCAATCCGTAGCAGCTGTCAAATCAACATTTATTATCATAAGTTAAATCGCGTAAGATCACAAGTTAGTTCGGTAGAATATTTATACACTCGCATTGTATGTTATTTTTCATCACATAATAAATGCACGCATATCGCCTCCACTTTTATGCGTAGAAGGCCTTTTCGCGACATCTTATGAGTGAAATTTTGCACATACAAAGCCTCCAGGTGATTCCGTTATACGTACATTTTGGTTGTCTGGGTTATGGCCAATCCCAGCCAAACTTCTAGTTGATTCTTTGTGCATCTTAACTGACGTCAATCACGCAATATCAACCATTGATATGTGTAGTCAGTCTAAACTAAGCCAAGCTGAACTGATAGAGCTTTAGTTTATTTGAATATATTACCAGAATGCTCTCGAGGAACCGGTTCAAAGGGATTATTGTATTTGCTAATCAAAACAATTTGTGTCCAATCCGATGCTTTAGAATAGCATCATGAAAACGTTCCTTAAAGACATTGTGCTGGTTCCAGAAGCAGACAATATGGCCAATGATCCTTTCAAATACTTTTTTCTTATCTATCTTCTTATACTATTTTCTTTCTGTATGATTTAGAAAAAGCTCTCGCATGACATGGTTCAGTGAAAAAGGCAATTTTGTCCTCGAAGGAATTTACTGAGAGTATTTCAGTGTTTTCCGAATTGGCAAATGGGTCAATGATTTTTTTTGTATAACTATAAGGTATTTTCATGAAAAATTATGAAGGAAAAGCTGTCACTAAACCTGTCTTAGAGTGGAAACACTAAAAACTGCAGATACGTGATCCCCTTAATATACTTTGACAACTGTCTTATAAAAACTCATGAAGAAAATGCTGTTGCGTTTCATGTTTTGGTGTGGAACCAAAAATGATCCCTGCACATGTTACCTGAGGGCATCCTAATGGTTGCACAAAAGGTCAATGTTGCCAATAACACTATTCAGCTTTTTACGATAGCCATAAAACTGAAGGGGATGGTATTTGATTTTGACGTTTCTTGCCCACATATTTTATAATATGATCCAAGTATGCAGTAATTTGAAATTGTTGATTGGAATGTCAATTTTTTTCACTATTTGTTTTTCAGCTAAACATCGTTATCTTAGAAAATATATTCTTAAATATTTATCGCTTTTTCTAAGTAATCATGTTTCTTTAACACTTTTTTAGGTATCTGGAAACGTGAAACTAATCGCGCTTCAAGAAAGACCCATAGACGATATAACAATTAAGCCATGGGGTTATTTAAACATCAATTCCGTTCGTTGTTGTTGACTTATTGCTTTTCTCAGCTCAGGATGTATCTCAACAATGGACCGATGCACGAGTTCACTATTTGACGTTTGAGCGGTGCCGTGTTACTTACGTGACCATGGCAACTAGTGAATTCGGCACCGCTCAAACGTCAAATTAGTGAACTCGTGCATTGGTCCAAAAGAGCAGCATACGGAGCAAGACTTTGTCAGGGCTGGATGGATTAAAGCTTGGATGGTATTTTAAAATTACATTAGTCCATGGAATAAAAGGGACAAAAATGTATCCAATAAAGCGAAGAGTTTAAACTAGTTTGTTAAATTTTTGTACTGGGTAGGACGTTCGACACTTCTTCCATCATTCGGAATGTTGAAGTATTTAAATTTTGTGTATGAAAATAAGAAATAAGAAGTACGTGGCGGGAGTGTGGTGCGGGAAGCGCAGATTCGATATTCCTATTGGAAGCATGAAACGAATACACCGGCATACAAACATGAGCTATCATTTTTAATTCAAGTTCAATTCAAGTTCAAGTTTTGCTCTGGATTAGTAGATCCTTCAAACTGTTCAATCATGAAGATCCGTGATTCTTGCGACAATATCAGTGGACGAACACGTTTTGGTATTTGATCCTGACGTCGATCGTTCTTTTAATCTAGTTTTATATTCTAGAGAGACTATATTCTTATAAGTTGAGATAAAATAGATAACTGTGAAATATTTTTGTTTCCCATATACTAGTACCAATGAAAACTATTGACGTTCTAAGTCAACAAATCACGTTTTCTCATATCTCACTTTGATTCTAGCTATAAAAATTATAGTGTATGCAAGAGACGTCAATGAGGGGTAGTTAAAAAAATATGGCATGCTAGCGAAAAAGCTGGATTTGAACTCTTCTTATAAATACTCATGGCGAAAATGCTGTCGCATGACATTTTTGGAGTGAAAATGAAAGCGATCTACTACAGGGTCACTGAGAGCACCCCAATGATCCAGAAATAAACCAATGATTCAAATGCTTTAGAAGGCTTTATGAAAAATCATGAACAAAAAACTGTCGCATCTCATTTTTTGGCGTGGAACCGAAAACGACCCCTGTCACAGGTTGCTTGAGGACACCCTTATAAGTCCAAAAAAGGCCAATGTGTTCAACGATCATTTTGGGCTTCGTGGCCGTGCGGTTAATGTCGTCAAGCAGTTGAGCGCATCGTGTCATGAGGTGTCGGTTCGATTTCCGCTTCAGCCGTTAAAACTTTTCGTCAAAAATGTTTCTAGGCTATGCCACTGTAACATGCTTGTTGCCTACACTCTACGTGCGTACGCCGCACCTGTCCGAAGATTGTGTGCAGACCTGTCGAAGAATACATTGCTCCTCGCGGAGTTGGAGTCGATTTCCGACGACTGATGTTTGGAGCAACTGATTAGAGAGAAGTCCGGTGTTGAAGTGATCCGCTAATTCTATTCCGAATAGTAATAGGGGAAGACGGGGTAAGACCGCCCGCCTAAGCAATTTAATTCATATATCAAAATCAAGAATCAATAAATCCTTTTTCGACGCAGCATGTCGTATTTTGAAGCCTTAGGCATGATAAAAAAATATCACAGGTGTTGTATTTCTAAAAAATATTTATTTCTTTGAGCTTTAAAAAAAAAAAAGACGGTGTTTCAGCCATTTAGCTGCACAGACTGTAACTTAACACTAGACAACGGACAAGCATGTTCCAGTGACACAGCCGAGAAACATTCCTGACGAAAAGTTTCGACGGCTGAAGCGGGAATCGAACCCACACCCCATGACACGAAGCGATTACTGCCTGGCGACTAACCACTCGGCCACGAAGCCCAGGATGTCTTATCACGATTATTTTTAGCGACGGGGTAAAACCGTCCACCCACGGGGTAAAAGCGACCACCACGATTTTCGTAAACAATTTTGCGAAAAAATATATCAGTTCCCTGTGATTCTTAAAAGTATAATGTTTTATGAATTCTACATTGATTAACGTAGATATTGAATCATTTTTAGGGTTAATTATTTCAAAAAACTTAAATGTATACTTTTTATCACCTTGAAACACCCATATTTTGGATAAAATATGAGGATTTGGCTTGTATTTTTCACAAAATAGATTTCATTTCACTTGAACAGTAATGTACAACGAAGTTACAACATTTATAATTGTTTACACAGTTATTTGGTATAAATTAAGGGTTACGGTCTTACCCCGTCAACAGTGGTCGGTTTTACCCCGCTTGCGCAATTTTCACAACTATGGCCATATTTCAAAGCTTAATATTTACAATTCATATTTCACTTCACAGAAGCATATTTCACTTTTCTGTTAAAGCATGGACGGGTAATTTGTTATGTTTTTCCAAAAAAATCCCTTCCGAAATCCTTAAGCGAGCATCTTTAAAATTTAGATCAAATTCACTATCGACAAGCAGAAACTTTGTTTTTGACATTTGTTATGAAAAATTTTATGTAAATATCACACTAAATGCTCCGGAATGTCAAAAATCTTGTGTTCATGGAAAGTGCTTAGTGAACTTTTAAGAAAATTGCCATTTACGAACTATAGATTGTTAATCTGGTTTATCGGTAGTTGAACCAAAACCAAAGTCAGGTGAGAGAATTACAATCCACATAAAATTGTGACGCAACAGTAATTTAGTGCTATATATATATATATATATATATATATATATATATATATATATATATATATATATATATATATATATATATATATATATATATATATATATATATATATACCGTTACAGCTACAGACTGTGCTCAGTTGTAAATGATTCTATACTTTTTACTCAAACAGGTTATTTAATGAACTTCTATGAGCTTTGATCGAAGTCTCATGAATTTATAAAATGTAGAGCTTTACTCATACGTCGCACCAGAGAGTCGATCCGGGTAACAAGTTTAAGGAAACCACAAAACGTAAGTTTGACTTTTGCAAGTACGCAGTTGACAATAAAGGTTATAAAAATGATTAATTTTAGGAGAATTTTAACTGTTCGATTCCCGACTGGTACTAATAGACGAGTTAACCCGTATAGGCCTGAGTGAAACTCATAGTTATCCAATTCAATCGTTTCTCAGAAGGTTTACACTGATGCAATTTTCTTAAAATTCCGTAATGTAGTGGCCACATTATAACCAATTCCGGAAATTATCTGTGACTTGAAATTTGCCTACCTCGAGGGGCACAAACGCTTAGTACCTTTCTCACCCGACCTGACCCAGTGATCCACCGGAATAACTCCGACCACAGGAATATTTCCACGACCCTCTGTCCACTTCTAGAAACAAAATATGTGTGCTAGTATACTGACAAAAAAATATTTGAATCCATTTAGAATTCGCTGAGCGGTGAGGGTTTCAGTATTTTTTCTTTCACTCAGGCCTATACGGGTTAACAGTATCGGACACTGTTTCATTCCCGTTGAGTAAGCAACAGTATTTGTTGTCTAGTGTCTAGTGTTAAGTTAGTTGATGCAGCAAAATGGCTGAAGACAGTGTCCTTGTTTTTTTTTATCATTTTAAAATACATTGAAAGTGTTCCAAAGAAAAATCACAAAGAATAAGTTGTCGCACAACCTGTTTTGATGAGAGAACGCAATTGTCTCCTCGACCAATGTAGCCTAATGATGGACAAATGACCCACTTCAAATAATATCCAATCATTTTAAAAACCATTCAAAACCATAAAGAAAAGCTATCATATGACCTGTTTAAGAGTGAAAACGAAAATGTCTCCTGTTACCCTAGTAGTTCCAGAAACGGCCAATGTGGCCAATTATACATTTTCAGTGGCGCGGGAAGTGGGTAGGACAGGTAGGACATGTACTACGCACAAAAATACCTGGGTAGGACAGTCAACGGATTGTCCTACCCATTTTTGCACGACCCCAAAAGTGCTGGCTCGTTTGAAGAATGATTGAGAATTTCTATACCGAAAATCCTTAGAAAATAATTGCGAGAAATGTTACTAGAAACCTTTCTCTAACCGTTAAAAAAGCTAAAGGAGCAATTCTCTAAGGCATTTTTAAATGAATCAATGTGTGGTTTCTGAAAAAATTCTACGACCAACATTTTATATGTTCTGGGACAAATTGTCGTGAGCATTCCTGGAAGTAATTCTTGAGAAACTTCTGGAACATCCATAGAGAACTCTCAGAAGATTCTTGAAGAATGTTTATAGAAAGCAGTCGTATCGTGTTATACACAGCAGGAGTGTGGTAGTGCTAGCGATTTCTGAACGTTTCTGAACGTGCGATTGCTTTCGATATAAATGTCTTGACGATTTTCAGAACAATTCCTCCTCCCACAGCACACAATCTAGAAGTTATTGGGTGGTTCTTATGCATTTCTGAAAGCCTGATTGCCGTATGAATTTCTGAGAGTAGTTCTTAAATAATTCCTGAAAAATGATTTGGGCATCATCCGTAAAAAAGGACAGAAATATTTGTTTTGCAAAATTGTTGAAGAAGTTAAAGCGCATTATTTGAAGGAGTTTCTGCGAGATGAAACATTTTCAATAAACTTAAAAAAAATCAGAGTTTTGCTGTTTATTTATTTTTTCATCTAAAAATAGATGAGGAAATTTGAATAACCTCACTGATTGTAAAGGCAAGCAGTTTGGTCAGTCTTTGTCAAATTTGTTTAACAAAACTTAAAAGGATATAAACATAAAGTATTCAGTATTTGTATAAAAATGGTATGGGAGGCAAAAAGCAAGGCAGTCTTCTAAGAATGACTGTTATTTTTTCTGTTAAGCGAAAAATCACCTGAATTGTTTTAAATCGTTAGAAAACTTGAAAACAGTAGAATTTTTTAACATGCTCAACTTAAAAAAACGACCACAATATCACCTATACCCCTATACCCCTTTGTGTTTGGACCCTCGAATAAGATCACTCTAAATTTCCAGTCTGGGATTCAATAGGGTTAAAAAATTGTTAGCTTTACGGTGTACAAAATATTAGCAAAAATTTGTCCTACCCATGGTTTCGAACGTGGACGCGCCTCTGAACATTTTAAATACTTTGATAGCATTCTCATGAAGAATCATGAAGAAATCAATTCACTTGTAAAAATTCTGAACTCCTATGGCAAATGAAATGTATTGTGTGATTAACAAAATGTTTAGAAAAGCCAAATTTAGTTTTATCAAATTATAATGATAGTGTTTCCTAACACAGAACACCTAAATAAAAGAAATAAATATAATGTTTAAAATAATATTATTAAAGGAATTAAAAATAATATATCATTCAGGATATTTTTTTTATCTTATGTATACAAGACAAGTCAACATTAAGTTTTGATTGCTAGCACCAGTTTTTACGTTAAAAAATACCACTACTAATCATATTGATATGCGTCAAAGACTCACAGCTAAATGATAGTAGAGCATACCTACAATTGTTTTGTTTTGCTGAATTCAATTACATTGTTTCATCTCATATTTTCATAGTCAAATATGACTTGCAAGTCTAACCTGATTTTCTTTAAGTCTTTACTATTCCTCAATCAATGCATAAATTATAATAATCAAGAGTCGTGTTTTGTTTCTTGGAGCTCTTCGTGTTCTTTATATTGTATAGAACTTGTAATCATCCCTCACTCTTTCTGTTTAACTGCCTAATACTTGTTTGAATCGAAACGCAGATCTTAGTACTCACACCCCAATCCTAAATAACCTGTCACGTTCCGGACAAATATCTCGCTGGTGTCGTTGGTTGGCCTGCTCCAAATATGGACACGACTCTGGCATCACAAAGGTAATAGAATGAATCTGCCGCCATTGCTTTTTTCAACGACAACAATAAACCGAATTTCGTCCTCCCTCAGTGGCTCCCGGTCTTCCCTACAGTCACAGAAAAAAAATGATGACTACAACGATGATGAGTACGCTCTCCACTCCATCTGGAGATGACAAAAAGAATGTTTGCAGAAAAATGTGACGGTGTTCTCTACCGTGACTGCTGCTTTAAATACAGCTGTTCCTTGAGTTGTCCTAAAATTGGAACGGAATACAAGAAGTTCTGCAGCTTTGACTTCTGAAACAGGAGGAAAATCTGAATTTTGTGCAGTCTAAGCATTTCATGCTACTAATTAACGTTTGAGTAAAAACATTTGATTGATGGATTGATAAGTTTTTAATAAAAAGTTGTTAAAATGGATACGAAGTGTGTGAAATGTAAGGTTTTCCAACGATCTAAACATTCTACATTGTTTTAATTGGAACAACAGAAATAAAAACGTACAATTCATATGCTTCCTGTAACAACGTACTTGAACTCGATGGAGATGCAAAAGTGGAAAAGAATTGAAATTCGAAACAAAAGCTTCGCGCCACTCACCGTTTTGCACGGTTCGTTATATCCGTCTCAAGCACGTACGATGTTTCTTCAGCCAGATCACAGTTGATAAACTTTAATCTGAAGAGTTGCGTTTGAAAAGAGTCACTGTCCATGTTTCATTTTGGTTGAAGCTTTAAGTTATGACTGTCATGGGCGTAAATAGTCATCATATCGGGGGGGAATGGTGGGGGCGTCACTGCCCCTTTGCATTGGAGGCGATTGATCGTTATGGATTTGCATAACTTTTCAATTCTTGTTTCGATAATAGGGTACCGGTCGTATTCTGAACCCTTTAAGGAATTTATTTTAGATTTTGTTCTGATTTATTGATTGATTCTAATTTTATTGATTTATTAAGTGAATGAACATGCCAAAATATATAGACAAATTTTCTCTGTTATTTAAAATGCTCACATAGTCATGTGTAGTTCGAAATACGTCGAAAATAATTCAATTGTAAAGCACTGCAGCGCACTGTTTTTCACTATTTTGAACAACCCAAAACTTTGTAGAGCTTTAAAATAAATAATTCGCCATTCCCTCCCAACACGTGGTTTACGTTGGAGACAAAGCCTCAAATACTGTATGTTTAATATGCTTGCGCATAATCCAATGCATGAAACACAAACTACTAACACGGAAGTAATGATCGGATGTAAGCCTTGTAACTATGTGCTCAACTTTCAAAGCTTCCTAAGCAATCTAATCGACTCGTTTATTCTCTTGAAGTTTTCATGCAGTGAAGATCATGATGTCCATATTGGGTCACGCATTTGAATCCTGCATCCTGTTTTCAACCAGTCAAAATTACATTTTCCCATTCAGATATGATAAAAAATATGCCCCGACAGCGAATGATAGTACACTTTGAAAAGCTAACTTTATTTGTTTTGTCAAACTTTAGCGAGCAGACCAAAGAAAACTTTCATCAATTTTCCTTCAACCATTATATCTCGGTTGTCGTTCTTCGATTCACATCATTCATAAGAAAATCAGTAAATTTAAATAATAACCAAGTTTACTGAATTCATTTAGTTATCCCTCTCGGGACGAACCAGCACAATTGTGTTGTTCGGAACCAGTGACATTGAATGATTCTTTTAGCCAATAAATCATTGTTCTACTAAACTTTTTTGATTTCGATTATTGAATTAACATTGATACTTGTAATTAAGCACAACAGCTTTTGTTTAGATCGTGTTTACAAAACACCAGCTCAGGGTAAACAAAATGTAAACAAACACCGTAAGAATTGGAAAAGTTTTACCTGTCGCAACTTTTAAACTATTCGTTTTCTCTAGGTATGCACAGGTACGAATCGAGAGCGAAAGAGTCATTCTTTGAAATGGTGAAGACCAAATGAAAATTGATTTACACAGCAAAGATTTCTGGAGGGACAAAATGGGACCAGCACAATTGTCGTTCAAAAATTTCCACTTACGAGGCTCGTTTTAATAAGCATTTTTCATGGATATCTAAAATTTAGAATGCTCAACTGCCTTACACGTCTCTCTAGTGTTTGGGTAATTTCAATTGATGATTTGGCATCTCCAACTATGATTTTCATGAGCTATCCGGAATTCGAATCGAAGTGTCCGGAATATGAGGCAAAAGTGAGGAATCGTCCGGAATAAGAATAATGAAAAGTATGCACATTTTCATTTATTTCAATATTTTTATGTTGCGGAATCGAAATCTTCACCCACCATCCGAAATTTGAGAGGTTTAGAAGTTTGATGATGCTGAGGAATCATACAGAATGATTTATTTGATATGCTTTTTGATAAGTTTAACTTCACTGAGTGCTTAAGTGGCCATAATATGAATCAAAACGGTACCATTTTGACGCGATAATCCATTTTGTTGCATGCTGGTTTAATATCTGCTATAATTTTTATGAAGTTGGACAACTGGAGCTGAAAACCTTTACTTGCTATTTGCTTCTGAACTGCAGAGTCTTTTAAATGGCATACTATTGATGTAGGCAGCCCATGCTAGTCTTCTTCTTTTTGGCATTACGTTCTCACTGGGACAGAGCCTGCTTCTCAGCTTAGTGTTCAATGAGCAGTTTCATAGTTATTACTTGACCGCTTCCATTGCCAAGTACGATGATACTCTATGCCCAGAGAAGACAAGGAAATTTACATTACAAAAAGATCCTGGACCGACTGGGAATCGAACCCAGACACCTTCAGCATGACTTTGCTTTTTTTTTTTTTTTTTTTTTTTTTTTTTTTTCGTCAATCAATAGTAGACTACACGTTTACTTAATTCTATGTTGTATTATATCTTAAGGAATTAAAATATTGTCTTAGCTTTGTTCGCGACATGGTCAGATCAATTTCTGTGCAATGCTGATTATAAAGCGACATCATTCGATTCATTGGGCCTAATTTTGCATAGTTAGTTCGATGATTATTTGATGCAAACAAATTCCGATTTCTTAACTGTCTAGCGGGCGTGTAGAAATTCAAACATGATAAAAGATGGGTGGAATCAATACGCTGCAATACAATATCATTGACAAATGAAATCATGGCTATTTCGCGACGCTCATTTAAAGTTTGAATATCGATAAGCATGCATCGAGCCTCGTATGATGGCAGTGGAAACGTTGTCCAGCCTAATTTGCGTAAGGCATATAAAAGAAATTGCTTCTGTACTGATTCAATTCTATCACCATGTGTTTTTATATGCGGAGACCACACAATACTACAATATTCTAGAACTGATCTTACATAAGCAATGTACAAGGTTTTAATCGTATATGGATCCCGAAAATTGTAGCTAAAACGCTTAATAAAGCTCAACATATTGGTTGCTTTATGGATAATCGTATTATAATGATCAGTAAAGGTAAGTTTAGAATCTAATATGACACCTAAATCTCTAATCTTATCGCACTTTTGAACAATTTGATTTCCTAAAGAGACAGTAATCTGTGGTGTATTCCGTTTTCTGCTATATGTGATTAAATTACATTTTTTGACGTTTAATTGAAGTAAGCTTTTGCTACACCATTTATCAAATATACTTATTTCATTCAGATATATGTCGCTATCTTTGTTGCTATTGATTTCCATATAAAGTTTCATATCGTCGGCATAAATCAGAATTTTAAGATGTTTAAGCACATATGAAATATCGTTAACAAATAATATAAATAACAATGGACCTAAATGCGAACCCTGGGGAACTCCTGATGTAACGTGAACAGGTTTAGACATTTTTCCCTCAAATCTAACTATTTGTTGGCGATCTGTTAAATAAGATTCAATCCAGTTGAGGAGTCTCATCGCAATTCCCATTTTATTGAGCTTGAAAATCAACATAGGAATGTCTAGTCTGTCAAATGCCTTACTAAAATCGGTGTAAAGTGATTCGACGTGGTTACCTCTATCCATTGCATTCAAAGTGTAATTTACAAATTCCAGAAGGTTTGTTGTAGTAGAACGACCTTTATAGAAACCATGTTGTGTATTCGTTATTCTATGTTTTATTTGGCTGAACACATTTTTATTTATAATTGATTCAAATAGTTTCGGAATGGATGAAATAATAGCAATTCCGCGATAATTTCGAACATCAGATTTTCTACCAGACTTGTAAATGGGTATGAGATACGATCTTTTCCATTCTTTTGGAAATCTGCTCATTTCAAGTGACATGTTGAATAGCCAAAATAATGGTGCTGTAAATTCATTAGCTAAGTTTTTCAGTAAAATAGGTGGGATTCCATCTGGCCCTGATCCTTTGGTGGAATCTAAATTCTTCAGTCCTGTTAAAATGTCCTGTACCAGTATTTGACTTACACCGATATCGCTTGTGAAATCAGGAAAACTAGTAAAATATTCAAAGTCACGATCTTTATCCGAAAAGTTAGTAAAAGTCTCTTGGAAAAAAGTAGCAAAAAGATTGCACATACCATCTGGATTATCTGCTGCTCTATCATCCAATGTCATTTTAGATGGAAAATTGTTGGACTTCATCTTCGATTTAGCATAATTGAAGAAATTCCTAGGGCAAGATTTTAAATCATTTTCTATTTTTGTGTTGTACTCTTCAAGTGCAGCGGATATGGCTTGATTAAGTTGGTTGACAATATACAAATAATTTTCTAAACTTTCTCGAGATTTTTGTTGCCTGTAAATTTTATGAGCCTTTTGCTTACGATTTTTTAAATTAGTTATTTGCTTATTAATCCAAACAGGGTTTTTCGACCCATTTCTACGACGTCTTCGCAATAGAGGAACTTCCATCTGAATAATTTCCGACAAAATTGAATAAAAATCCGTCACTGCACTTTCTAAATCTCCTTGGTTTTTCAAAACGGATTGCCAATCTATTCTATTTAATTTTCGTTTAATTCCGTCATAATTGGCGTTTTTATAATCAAAGAAATTCTCAAAGTCACAGTTGTCAGAATTGTGATTATTGTGAACAAAAATTGAGTACTCAATAGCTGTGTGAAATGCTTCATTTTTCCATAGTGGAGAAACAGATTCATTCACACAGAAATCTTCCATAATGTTTGAGAATAAGAAGTCCAAATAACAGTTTTGCCGGTTTTTCACATGATTTATTTGATTTAAACCTAAAAATGCAGCTTTTTCAAAAATAAATTGTAATGATTCGTTTTCACCGACAACCGGAAGCAGAATGCTTTCGTTTTCGGAATCACGAATAAAATCAGCATTACGCTGATTAAAGTCGCCATAGATATGCACTTTGAATTCTGGAGATAACTGGGATACGATTTCTTCAGCAGTTTGAAAGAAAATTTCATATGATGATTTGCAAGCTTGGTCTGGCGGAAAATACACAGAAGCAAATATATGTGTTTCTCCGGCGATGTGTGCTTTCACCCACACATGTTCAAATTCTTTATGTTTTGATGAAATTATTAATTCTGAATTGAATTTAGTAGATATTGCGATGAGAACTCCACCACCAGACATTCTTTGGGTAAGGACCAAATCTCGGTCGTCTCTGAATACATTAAAACTATTACCAAAAACTTCTTCACTTTTAATTTTTTCATTCCAACTAGTTTCAGTGCCCATAACAACTGAGAAGGATGAAGTTAGAATTCTTTTATAAATTTCGTTCATTTTAGATGCACTCTTCATGCGATTAAAATTTTGGCAATATACTAAAATTTCGGTAGCATTTGCTTCTGAAGAAGTTGATGGTAACACATCCCTTTGCATAACAATATTTGAAAGTTCAGATCTATCATTAGATACATTGTCATTATTTAAAATATTACCAACTGGTTGTTCATCAGCCACGATTGGATCGTCAGGGTCTACGTCTGAAGACTGCGTCAAGTTGATCGAAAACACGTTTTTTCACAGGAGCACGAGGAACAATGCTGCGAAAAGGAGTTTCTTAAGGCAGGACCAAACAACCAGTTGGAACTAGAGGTTGAGCACGAAGGGAATGCATCATCGACAGGATACGGATTCAAAATTTCGCCTCTCTGAAATTTGATCCCACATTGCTTAACTGGAGGCTTGGAAAAAGTCAGCTTTGCTTTGAAGCCACGGACTCTAACCACTCGGCTAAGGAAGGCTTCTACTGGTATTACTCGCAAACATGTTGTTTATGATGTTGATGTACGAAATGCGCATTAAACTGGGAAACTTTAAATTTTTGCAGTACACTATAACCTCAATTTACGAACTAGATCAGGGGTGCGTAAATTGAGTTGGTGCGTAAATTGAATCAGTGCGTAAAACGAGGGAGCTCAGTTCGTAAAACGAGGTTTTGCCGTTTGGAGTCTACTGGTACGAAATTAATTTATATTATTTAGAAAAAAATATGCTCTTTTAGCACCATTAACATATTATTAATACCTTGAATTCTTAATCAGGCTAGAATGTGTGCAAGTTAAGGTTTTCCAAGAACTCTTTGGAGTTTGGGCATATGGTTCTACATGAGTTAACGGAGATCAATTTATCATTTCTATGTAGAAGAATGTCTCACAATACTGGACCCTAGAAGATTGATATATTTAAAGGAAGCGTTTGTATTGTCAGATCCAAGTTTTGGTAATTAAGTGAGTACAACAGGTTTTCTAGTTCATCCAAAAACTTCCTGGAATATATACCTGCAATGATCTGACATATTTAGCGATCCTTTGATGTTTTTTTTGATATGGCACAGGCCCTTATCTATTCATAGTAGTATAATAAATATTTTTATAATTTGTGCCGATGTCCTAGGTCCTCCAAGGACTTCATTGAATATAGGCCTTGGGATCTACGACCGTAATAAGAGATTAGTGGTTAGTTTTCAATTACTCCACAGGCCCCTAAACATTCATGTGAGTAAACGGTGTATTGTAATAATTTGTGCGGAAGTCCTAGGTCCTCCAAGGACTTCATTGAATATAGGCCTTGGGATCTACGACCGTAATAAGAGATTAGTGGTTAGTTTTCAATTACTCCACAGGCCCCTAAACATTCATGTGAGTAAACGGTGTATTGTAATAATTTGTGCGGAAGTCCTAAATCCTCCAAGGATCCCATTGAACATAGACCTTGGGATCTACGGCCGTAATAAGAGATTAGAGGTTAGTTTTCAATTACTCCACAGGCCCCTAACCATTCATGTGAGTAAACGGTGTATTGTAATAATTTGTGCTGATGTCCTAGGTCCTCCAAGGACCCCATTGAATATAGGCCTTGGGATCTACGGCCGTAATAAGAGATTGAAAGTTAGTTTTCAATTACTCCACAGGCCCCTAACCATTCATGTGAGTAAACGGTGTATTGTAATAATTTGTGCAGATGTCCTAGGTCCTCCAAGGACCCCATTGAATATAGGCATTGGGATCTACGGCCGTAATAAGAGATTAAAAGTTAGTTTTCAATTACTCCACAGGCCCCTAACCATTCATGTGAGTAAACGGTGTATTGTAATAATTTGTGCGGATGTCCTAGGTCCTCCAAGGACCCCATTGAATATAGGCCTTGGGATCTACGACCGTAATGAGAGATTAGAGGTTACTTTTCAATTACTCCACAGGCCCCTAACCATTCATGTGAGTAAACGGTGTATTGTAATAATTTGTGCGGATGTCCTAAGTCCTCCAAGGACCCCATTGAATATAGGCCTTGGGATCTACGACCGTAATAAGAGATTAGAGGTTACTTTTCAATTACTTCAAAGGCTCCTAACCATTCATGTGAGTAAACGGTGTATTGTAATAATTTGTGCGGATGTCCTAAGTCCTCCAAGGACCCCATTGAAAATAGGCCTTGGGATCTACGGCCGTAATAAAAGATTAGAGGTTACTTTTCAATTACTCCACAGGCCCCTAACCATTCATGTGAGTAAACGGTGTATTGTAATAATTCGAGCGGATGTCTTAGGTCCTCCAAGATCTATATCGAATATAGGTCTTAGGATCAACAAGCCTAGCCAATTATCAAAAGATGCTTTTTTGATATGGCACAGGTCCTTATCTATATGTAGCAGTAAAATGAGTATTGTTATAATTTGTACCGATATCCTAGGTCCTCCAAGGACTTCATTGAATATAGGCCTTTGAATCTACAAACGTGATCAATGGTCTATAAGTAGTATTTAAATATGGCACAATCTCTCAACCATTCATTTAAGTCAACAGAATATTTTATTGATTTATACGGATGTTTTTGGTGCTCCAAGGACTCTATCGAATAAAAGCCTTTGGATCTACGACCATAATAAGTGATTAGAAGATAGTTTTCAAATACTCCAAAGGCCCCTTACCATTCCTGTGGGTAGACGGTGCATTGTATGAATTTGTGCGGATGTCCTTGGTCCTCTAACATCTCTATCGAATATGGGCATTAGGATATACAAGCGTAACCAATCATCAATAGATAGTTCCTCAATATTGCCAAGGTTCTTACTGTCCATATTTGCAAACGAAGTGTTGTATTGATTTGTGTCGATGTTTTTGTACTTCCGAGGACCACGATATATGGGCCTGAGTATCTACAAACTTAAGTAGTTGTATATTGATGATACTTATTTATAGCATAAAATCTAAACTCTTAAGGCTAAGCAGCCCGTCATTCGTTTTGGTAGCTTTGTTGATTCAATTCCAAAATGGCGTCGGACATCGATTTTCGTCATCCCCTCATCGTGTACATTCCGAAAATACCCATATTGTATGGGTTTCCATCGGTTTTCCCAAACCAGAGGTCACCATCTTGGATTCCAAAATGGCGTCGGACATTGATTTTCGTCATCCCCTCATCGTGCCCGTTCCGAAAATACCCATATTGTATGGGTTTCCAACGGTTTTCCCAAACAAGAGGTCGCCATCTTGGATTCCAAAATGGCGTCGGACATTGATTTTCGTCATCCCCTCATCGTGCCCGTTCCGAAAATACCCATATTGTATGGGTTTCCAACGGTTTTCCCAAACCAGAGGTCGCCATCTTGGATTCCAAAATGGCGTCGGACATCGATTTTCGTTATCCCCTCGTCGTGCCCGTTCCGAAAATACCCATATTGTATGGGTTTCCAACGGTTTTCCCAAACCAGAGGTCGCCATCTTGGATTCAAAAATGGAGTCGGACATCGATTTTCGTTATCCCCTCGTCGTGCCCGTTCCGAAAATACCCATATTGTATGGGTTTCCAACGGTTTTCCCAAACCAGAGGTCGCCATCTTGAATTCCAAAATGGCGTCGGACATTGATTTTCGTCATCCTCTCATCGTGCTCGTTCCGAAAATACCCATATTGTATGGGTTTCCAACGGTTTTCCCAAACCAGAGGTCGCCATCTTGGATTCCAAAATGGCGTCGGACATCGATTTTCGTTATCCCCTCGTCGTGCTCGTTCCGAAAATACCCATATTGTATGGGTTTCCAACGGTTTTCCCAAACCAGAGGTCGCCATCTTGGATTCCAAAATGGCGTCGGACATCGATTTTCGTTATCCCCTCGTCGTGCTCGTTCCGAAAATACCCATATTGTATGGGTTTCCAACGGTTTTCCCAAACCAGAGGTCGCCATCTTGGATTCCAAAATGGCGTCGGACATCGATTTTCGTTATCCCCTCGTCGTGCTCGTTCCGAAATTACCCATATTGTATGGGTTTCCAACGGTTTTCCCAAACAAGAGGTCGCCATCTTGAATTCCAAAATGGGGTCGGACATTGATTTTCGTCATCCCCTCATCGTGCCCACTCCGAAAATACCCATATTGTATGGGTTTCCAACGGTTTTCCCAAACCAGAGGTCGCCATCTTGGATTCCAAAATGGCGTCGGACATTGATTTTCGTCATCCCCTCATCGTGCCCGTTCCGAAAATACCCATATTGTATGGGTTTCCAACGGTTTTTCCAAACCAGAGGTCGCCATCTTGAATTTCAAAATGGCGTCGGACATCGATTTTCGTTATCCCCTCGTCGTGCCCGTTCCGAAAATACCCACATTGTATGGGTTTCCAACGGTTTTCCCAAACCAGAGGTCGCCATCTTGGATTTCAAAATGGCGTCGGACATCGATTTTCGTTATCCCCTCGTCGTGCCCGTTCCAAAAATACCCACATTGTATGGGTTTCCAACGGTTTTCCCAAACCAGAGGTCGCCATCTTGGATTCCAAAATGGCGTCGGACATTGATTTTCGTCATCCCCTCATCGTGCCCATTCCGAAAATACCCATATTGTATGGGTTTCCAACGGTTTTCCCCAAACGGAGGTCAATCATTTTCCACAGAATTGACAAAACTCAATTTACGCACTGCGTAAAAAAAGTGACTTACATTGAGTTTACTGCGTAAAAAAAGTGACTTAAATTGAGGTAGCGTAAAAAAAGACTTCGTAAATTGAGGTTTTAGTGTACTATGAAATACTGTACTAAACTATTAAGCAATGTATGAAAATCTGGAGTCTAGATTATCCGCTCATATAAAAAAATATCGTTTCGTTCCTTTTCCAAATCATGAATTTTGAGAGTTAGATAAGCTGATATATTAAAAATTAAAATCTGGACTTCATTGCCGTGCGTATAGTGTAGCAAAGTAACTAGCTGTATCGATCAAAGTAGTTTAGGTTCAATACCCGCTGCAGTATTTTTTTTTTGTCAGAAACATATTACGATTGTGCTATTTTGCGTTGATAGCATTACGGACTAGCATGCAACGCCTTGTGATGCTCCCTGTAAAGGCCATAATCGTACATAATGCTTTCCAGGAAATTTCCCGCAGTAAGATTGACAGCTAAAAGTGTCCATGCAATTGAAACGAAAGGGAAAAAAAAACTTACAAGTATGGTCGAGCTTTACATTTTCTTTTGTAATCTAACGGTCACACCGATTGCGAAACTTCAAAAACTCATGGCAAACCAAAAAGCTGATCGCAGCTGTCTTAAGGATTGTCTTATTAGAAGCATTATCAGTGTCTTCATTTTCAAATCTGATAATATCCAAATACTTAAATACATTCGAAAAAGTTTGATTGTGTTATGTAATTTTTCAAATAGCTGGTATGTAACAATTCCATAAATCAAATTCATGCATTAATATGGTTATTGACCTGATTTTGACAATCCCTTTTAAGGCTAAGTAGCCCGTCATTCGTTTTGGCAACAATGATGACTTTTCAACTTGCATTTCAAAGTGATAAAACTCAGTCTTGATAGTTTATATTGACTTGAAAAAGTATCACTGTACGCGCTCACATGCATAAAGTATGTTGATACTTTTTCAGCAGTGTCAGTGCAAAACAAGCTGATTTTCTATGATTTGAGATGAATTAGCAACAATCATCAACGACGCGTACAAATTTCAATGACAGCCTACTTCGCCTTAAACGGGTTTTTAAATTCCCTGTAATATGCAAGCTATCCGTCAAAGTTCTTTCAGTCTTACACATCACTAAAAACTAATTTTAAAATGACGTTAATTCCGTTTTAAGCAAATATACTCGATGTTAAAAATAAAATAAAATAAATTTGATATTGGAAGCCAGATAGCCATAACGGTAAACGCGCAAAAATTCAGCAAGATCATGCCAGCCGGTCGAGGATCTTTTCGTAAAGGAAATTTTCTCGACTTTCCTGAGCGTAGAGTATGATCGTACCTGTCATACGATAAACACATGCAAAATTGGTCGATTGACAAAGAGAGCTGTCAGTTAATAACTGTGGAAGTGCTCATGAGAATTATGCAAATTTGTCAAAGGATACAAACTCTAGTGGAATTAAGTGGTATAGTACTAAATTCGGTTTTCATTTATTCATTCTCATTCCAATAAACAATTTGATGGTTTATAATTATTTTCAATTTTAATTTGAATTTCATAATTATTTTTTTGCAATTCGATTGCGTATCGGCTTACTTTTTATCAAGGAAATGGCCTACATAACAGCCTACTTTTCCTACCGATACAAACAGTGCTGAAAAGTGTTCAGCACTGATAACAGTATCGAAAAGTAGCACTTTTCAGTTCTGTTTTGGAAGTTACCGAATCGGCGTCGGATCACCTCCATACGTCATTTGGAATGCTGTGATTTTCTCGAACCAGTTTCTGATTCTAGGATCCGAATCCGATTCAATTCGGTTCGTCAAATGGATGTAGAATAAGAACTTAAGTTGATTCTTCATCCGTTTGACGAACCGAATTAAATCGGATTCGGATCCTAGATTCAGAAGCTGGTTGACCGTGGGGATTCTGAGTCTTGCGGAAGTAGAGGATTTATGGGCTCACTATATAAAAGGACGGGAGCGTTATGGGGCGGTTCTTGTAATCTTGGCAATTCAGCATATACAATATGGTTGAAAATTCCGGGGCGTCCTTACCTGGTCTGTCTTTAAAAGTAGAATCAGCAATGAAAGTGTGAAAATCTGTGACAGTCATTCCACAGCCTACCTGATTGAGAAACACTTAGTTGCTACAACGCATGGATGGCCATGTGGATTTTCTTAAAATGTCCCCAAAAATCCAACTTTACCGGCATTTTTCGTTATTGCAAAAAATGTTGTATGCAACTCGTTGCAAAACTCGATTTCTTCGTGCTGAAAAAATCATCATTTTGCAACTTGTTGCATAAACAACTATTGAGTAATGTCGTATAATTAATATATTTTTTGAGGATATACAAACATAGCAAAACCAAGACGGTTTGATTGAGACAATTTATTTTCAAATTATTCACAAATGTATGTTTACCCATTTTTATATGCCTTGAACTAGTTCTTGAATTATCTCGATAAACGTCATCGTCACGTTATGCTTTGAATCTTAGAGAGAATATGAAGTATTTTTATCTCTCGTACATTGTTTTCGTTCCATTTAATAAAAAAAATCATATAAATTATAGTATATTATTTTTTTATATTTAAATGTACATTAAAAAAAAAAACAATATTATTTCTGAATTTTTGGGTCACCCTATCCCACGAAAGAGCACCCTAATGACGAAACAAAAAAAAAATGCGGGTCTAAAACTTTTTAAAAAGGCATGAATGGGACCATTTTCTAAAACAATAAAAAATATTGACCGACCATTGACCGCCTTGGGGACGGACCAGCTGGTCTGAATTTGACCCTAAAAAGTTCATGGAGTGATAGAATAACCAAAATAAAGAATGTTTTGTTCTGCGAAATGATGAGTTTATAAGGTAAATTTTGAAATAATCACTTAAATATGGTCCGTCCCAAAAGGGTTATACCGATAATAAAAAAAACTGGTAAATGTTTTTGGGAACCTTTTGGGGAAATAATACATTCGAGGAAATGGAAAATTCGGAAAAATCGTTCGGGGAAATGTCGGACAATCGTCAGTACATTTCCACAGTTATTGGATAAGATTTTTTTACTTTCGTGTATCGTTTTCGATTTAAGTTGATGAATTTTTCTGTAAGTAAATGTCAATTTTTAGACTTTTTCTTACCTCTTATAACTATCACAGTAATCGAAAACTCCCCGCTTCGATTATAACCTTTGAATAACACGCGCTTTTGCGCACACACTGTCTGTAACCTGATAATAATGAGTGCAAATTATTCGCGTTTGTCAATTATCGGCTCACACGGCAAATTGCATGTCATATTTCTAAACAGGCCCTGGGTGCTGCTTCTGTTGCATTACTAGCCAGATGCCCAGCTCGATAACTACCGGGCTTAGCTGCTGTCGGCAGGCCCAACTGTCCACCATGAATCATCCCTCGGATAATTGGGTTAATTCTCGTAACAATCAGTCCAGGGGTTTAAGATAATTGGGCCAATCATTAAGGTATTCATTAAACCGAATCAGCCCTGTCACAAGGTTTGAATGATGTGCGAATGGGAATTATGGGATGGATCGAAGTGGATAACTGGAAGATCAAAAAAAGTTTTGATGATCCTTTGATTTTGTGCGAGTTTGACCTAACATCTTGTCTTTGTCATAAGTTTATGTAAAGTTCGAGTCGCACTTTCCTGTACACTCTGTTTTTCGTTCAAGGTTTTGTTTTGACGTAGGTTTGATGAAAGATGGAATCAATTTCCAAAAGTGATGTGCGCAAATCAAGACTTATGGAATAAGTGGCAAAAAACCCTTTGCGAAGCGAAGCTTCTCTCGTTGTCTTATAATGCATTCCTTTTTTATTACTTTCTTGATCAGAATCATTTCAAAAATAACATTCATTATATCTTGCAAAACCTTTTCTAAAGATTTCCTCATTCTGCTCTGCTTCTCAGTGAGCCCTTCTACAGTTATTAACTGAGCGTTGTTACCTACTTACGATTTTTTATATCAAATATATATTCGCCAGACTACAAAAATGAAGAAAGTAAGCCCAATATCGCAGACGATCGCGCTAAAACTGGGTTAATGAAGTGGCTATCTCCGGCCGGCATGTGGAATTCTACGCATCCCGCTGCTGCCCGTAATTACACATCATACACATCCACTTTTACCTGTTGTATCGAATCACCAAAATAAAACTTTAATGACCGATCTGATACCACTAAAACAACAGTAAATAAATTAATTACCAATAAAATCGGGTTTATTTGATTTTTTTTTCTTCAACTATAAAATCTGACATTCGTTACGGTTATCAACCTTTTTATTTTTTGGAGGAAGAGTTTCAGTTAACAGATTCCGACATTCTCGGACATTCTTCCGTCGCTTTTATGTGTGGAGCTGCATTAGATAGATAGTGCCCGTGGAGAAGATACGATAGATGGTTGGCCTAGGAAAAATATCAGTCGTCTCACCTGGAACAAGGTTCGATTTTGGGTTTCGTCGTCGTGGTAAATTGTTTTGGGGCACCCCATTACTGGCGGTCGGATCTAAAACTCCTGGTTGGGCTTGACGGAGCAGGGCTCGGAAATACCTGTGTAGCACAGTGGGGACTGGGTTGGAAGAGAACAAGATCGAAGATGAGAGGGAAAATTTAATTAACGTGATATCTTTTTGGACTTTTTAGTTTCATATGATTCTATCTTACAATCAAATTATCTATAGTGCTGAATACATATTATATACACAATGATGACATTGAAATAACACCATTTACAGAAAATAGTTCACTTTAAGTTCTGCTTACATAATGCGTTGGGAAACGTAAGTAGTATTTAACTTCAGTGGAATTATTTCAATAATGTTTTAAATTCAGTTTGTTTGTAATTTTGTACATTGATAGTAAAGTGACGTCCATAAACGACGTGATCATTTATGTAGGGATGGAAATCTGTTCAAAGACCCTGTTATACCTTCGCTATATACTAATTTGCCTTGGTGTTTTTGGTTAGCCACGAACTACGTGGAAAACAGGCCTTTTGATCGACAACCGTAGCCAGTGATCTCTTGTCGGTTTATGAATAACATTTATACTCAAATAGGCTCATCAAATATATGTCATGTTTTGAGTTCATCCCGTTTTGGTTATACGAGAACTGCTTGAAGTATAGGCTTCAGGTCCACAAGCGTCATCAATGGTCTTTTGGAGGATTATGAATAAGGCGTAAACTTTTACAGTATCCTTTAATTATATTACATCAAGATTAAAGTACAACTGTTTAATACTATCTAAGAAATACTTGGATTACAGTTCATCACATCTACAAATGTAACGAGTGACATTTTAGAACCATGGGAACACAATTGTTGGATTTAATCCAACGGGAATGGAACATATATTGGATGTACCCAGTCACATCAAACAGGATGCAATCGAAAGCGCAGTAGAATGCCGAGAAGAGAGCACAACAGATCCAGGCCCTTCACTAGAACAGATTTTAACGATACACCGTAAACCTTAGCGGCTGCGTCCCATACTCACTTGATATTTGATGGGCAACAATTCCTTGCTATTGCATTGAGTCAACGTCGAATTAAGAAGCGTTCTCCATTGGACCCGTTCCTGGGCCAATCACTTCCTGTCGCACAGAACGTTAAGCGACCTTAAATTTTCCCCAACTACAAAAAGCCATCTGGTGCACAGTCTTCCATGGAGTGGAAGGCCTCTCCCTGATTCTCTGCTGAATATTAGTTTAGCTTGTCGTTCCTCCGACATGCGAGCTACATGCCAATCCCACCGCTGCCTGCCGTATTTTATACGCTTAACAATATCCATTTCTTCATAGACTTGTTTTAACTCGTGATTCATGCGACGCCGCCAGATGCTATTGTCCAATTTACCGCCGAGTATTGTTCGCAGCACTTTACGTTCAAAGACCCCAAAAGCTCTCTGGTCGACATCTTTCAACGTCCAAGATTCGTGGTCGTACAGAGCTATCGGAAGAATTAGAGTCTTGTACAACGCGAGTTTGGTCTTTGCCTGGTCTTTAGTCCGACTCGCAGCTGTAATACGCCTTTTTACCTCGCGGGTAACATCATTATCGCTAGTCACTAGAGTTCCAAGGTACACAAATCCTTCAACTACTTCAAAAATATCACCACCTAACTACCAACATCACCTATGGGACCACGTTGTCTACCAGCGACCATGTACTTTGCCTTTGTGGAATTAATAATGAGCCCAAGGCGGCTCGGCGCTCAATCTCGATTATGTCGATATCGTCCGCAAAACCAAGGAGCATATACGAACGTGTGATAATAGTGCCCTTCATATGCACGCAAGCTCTCCTTATTGCTCCTTCTAACGCTATGTTGAACAATAGGTTTGAAAGTGCATCGCCCTGCTTCAATCCGTCTAAGGTTACGAAAGATGATGAAATCTCATCCACAACCCGTATACTTGATTTCGATCCTTCCAATGTTACACGAATCAGTCTAATCAGCTTCGCTGGAAAACCATGTTCCATCATTATTTCCCACAACTCGTTTCTTTGCACTGAATCGTACACCGCCTTGAAATCAATGAACAGATGATGAGTCTGCTTCTGCTAGTTGCACTTTCGGAATTCATCGAGGATCTGTCCCAGGGTAAACATTTGATCGACGTCGATCGGCCCTCACGAAAACCAGCTTGGTATTCGCCGACGAAGGACTCTTTATGCAGCACGGTGTGCTGGAACACACATATTATCCAACATGCATGAACCTCCGATCTTTTTTCACTAAAAGTTAGCCTTGATAGTCAAAAAAGCTTGCGGAATATTAAAAAAACTTTCATCGGCAAAAAATTGAAAAAAGTCGATTTTTGTATTTTTATCCTTTTCCCATATATGAGTTCATTGGAGAAAATTGGAGCTACACAAATTTTGATGCATTGTAATAGCTCATTATCGGACATGATAATATGTGTGTTTCAGCACACCGCATGCGGTCTCAATCGGTTGAAAAGAATACGTGACATTATTTTGTACGCCGAATTGAGGAGCGTTATTCCTTGGTAATTGGCGCACTCCAATATATGCCCTTTTTTAAACAGAGGGCAAATGAGGCCATCCATCCAGCTGGCAGGTAGTTCTTCCTCCCATATCCTTAGTAATATATGGTGAATTATTTTATGCAGCTGCTCACTATTGTGTTCGAAAAGTTCGACCGGAAGCTCACCCTTCCCTCTGCTCCTTAATCGCCTTTTTAAACTCATCTAGAGATGGAGGCTCCACAGGACCATCGTTGTCAATGTTTATACTGTTCTACGATGCTCTATCGTTCCCTGCATTCAGTAACGTTTCAAAGTGCTCTTTCCACCTGGCCGCCGCCATCGTTTTATCTGTCAGCAAATTACCTTCACGGTTGTCGCACATGACCAGAGATGGCACAGACTTTCTCCATACGCCATTGACAGTTTCAATGGATCGTCGCATATCGTTCTGTTCCATACAGTTTTGCGCCTCGGCTATCACATTCTCATCATACTCTTTTTTCGTCCTGCGATGGATTCGCTTTTCGGCTGATCTTGCTTCCCTGTACCGCTCTCTGTCCAGCCTGGTACCAAACACCAACATCCGACGTCTGGCCACGTTCTTCTAATCCGTCACCCTCTGACACTCCTCGTCGAACCATCAGCTTCTGGGGCGTCTTCGAGCAGTATCTATAACTTCTCGCGCTGTTTCACTCACCGCTACATGGATTGCATCCCATAGATTGTTGAGGTTTTTTCTCACATTGACCTCACTTGTCCGCTCGTCCAGCTTTTGGAGGTATTCAGCGCTGAATATTGAATCGCATTGTTCGCTGTGGTCTTGAATTCGCTACAGTTGATAACCGCGCTCGAATTTTACTGACAACAAGGTTGTGATCCGAGTCAATGTTAGGACCCCTGGAACTCTTAACATCGATGACATTTGAGAAATGTCGGTCATCCACTATAATATGGTCTATCTGGTTGCAAATATCATCATTTGGATGCCTCCAGGTGATGGGATCATTCGCCCGGAATCTACGTTCTCCAGATCAAGGCCACCGCACTACTTGAATGGCGGCCGCGCCCACTTCAACTTTCTGCAGCTCACGAGCCAAAAGGCTCGCTAGTCCAGATCAGCGCTGCTAATTGCCGGCGGAGAAACTGTATTGTCGGACGTCTGGCCTATTGTTTGATGCTTGAACTTCTGTTTTTTGTGCAGAAGCTCGTGATGCCTGAAGGAGTATCCATCTTTGCCGCAAGGTTTTGCCTTGCACAATCCCTCGTGTTGGTTAAGACAAGTTCGACAGAATCCGAACTCTCGGATGACAGTTCATCTCCCGAAAACTCCAAAAAAACGCTTGTCCTCGAACTTACAGGTTTCTTTGAAACCGGACAGGTACCCATCACAGGCGCATTTGTGGGCTTTGGTGTTGATTCGATGGACTTGGTCTCTGTTGGTGTTTCTGAGTGGGCATTGAGGTACAATTCCCCTTTTTCCTTTCAAGGAGCATCATTCCGGGTAGGCTTCAACTGCAGCGATTCTATCTGAAATGCTACTGAGCTTGCTGCTCCTGCTAGCGAATATATCCATTGGCTGAAGATCGCCTGGTTTACCAGGTGTTGTTTTTTTTGTGTTGCGCCCAATTTAGCTTGATTGAAGGCGGTAGCTTGGCAACAAGCTGATGAAGGAGGGTCTCATTATATATATATTCCCCCAGACCACACGAGTTGACCGTTGCACAGAATTTCTGGATGTTTAAAGCAAAGTCCACCAGTGTTTCAAGACGATCTTCCCGGATTGGTGGTAGAGCACTGATCTTGCCAATCCACGTGTGTACGATGATCTCCGGTTGGCCAAATAATATTTTGAGGGTGTTGATTATGCCTTGGACGTTTCCCGGGTGCATCAGCCGACATTTGGCTGCTACGTAGGCTTTTCTATTCAATGTCTTTTGCAAGCGTACATAGCGGTCGTACAATTAAGCATAGATAGAAAGTAGAGATGGTCGGGTTTCACATTTTTCAAACCCGAACCCGACCCGTACCCGACTTATTTTATTTCTTCAAACCCGGACCCGACCCGAACCCAAGACAATAATTGAAAAGCAAACCCGGACCCGACCCGAACCCGAAAAATTTTTGCTGTGTAAACCCGAACCCGACCCGAAACCCGAATTTTTTTTGTAAGAAAAACCCGAATAAAACCCGAGTTTGAAAAGATGGTAAATTCATCGTTTCTGATGCATAGGGAAGCTTTTAGGTTGTTACTCTGTTCACAATTCTCACCAAACCCGACCTAAACCCGACTCAAACCCGACTTTTTGTAAGCCCGAACCCGACCCGTACCCGATAGTTTTGTAGCCTCGAAACCCGACCCGAACCCGAACCCGAAAAATTTCAAATTTTCAAACCCGAACCCGACCCGAACCCGTCGGGTTCGGGTTCGGGTCGGGTTTCGGGTTTGAAAACCCGAGACCCGACCATCTCTAATAGAAAGATCGGCCACTCTTCCGGGCTACCGGAAAATGATGGCAGGTCCCTAGAAATTTCTTGTCTTGCCGCAATTTGGGACCGTGATAGTTGCAATGGGTCGTCGTTGTTTGGCAGCTCTGCAAAAGTATGGTTGTGACCTAAAGTACCATCATGATTCTGCTCTAGAATCGTGGGCTTTGCCAGAGATCGCGGAAATCGGACCGGCTCTGAGCGAATTTGCGTAGACTGAGGTTGAATACAGTCGACTCTCCACATCTCGATGTTCTACATCTCGATATCTCTCCCTATGTCGATGATTGCTTCGGTCCCTTCATTCTGCATACGATTTCTCTCTCCATATCTCGATATCCTCCTTATCTCGATATCTCCATATCTCGATGTGTTCGTGTTGATTTTTTGTTCCCAATTTTCTCTCTATATGTCGATGTGAACATTATCAAAGGTTACTAGACCAGGTTTCAGCGATTCAGAACAATTTGGAAACTCGGAATGAAGTTTGTTTGTTTATTATTTTCCTAGTAACGGAGTGATTTTCAATCTAGTGTTCATTATATTAATGTTTTTTGTCTCGATCTCTCCCTATCTCGATGGTCCCTTCGATATCGAGATGTGGAGAGGCGACTGTATTTCAATTGAAGTATTTATACGTTCTGAAATCTGTATGCTGGTGTTGTTCAAACTCCTGCGGTACTGAACGATAGTCGCGGTGATCTTGCATCTGCTGTGGTGGTGGTTAATGAAACTGTTGCGCTACTTCCTGACATTCCTACTCAATCCAACTCTCTACACGTCTCCGAGAACGCTCACTATCGGAACGCCTACTTGATCCACTTTCAGTTGCCAGTTCATCGAGAAAATTGTACTTTCTCTCCAGAAACTCTATATGCTTCTCCGCTTCTATAGCTGTTCGGCTGCTTGTCGTCGTTCTGCTTGCTGCTGTTTGAAGGCTGGTTCTTCTTCCAGACGCTGTAGCTGTAATTTAGCGTGAATCCGAGCGGACCGCTGTGAGGAAGTAGGGTAAAAGCACCGGTTTTGGCCAGCCTAAGAGAAAATGTCAATAAAAACTGAATGGGAAGCCGTATTTATACAACAAATATGTCAAATGCAAGCTTTCAATCCATATTATATGTGTAAAATATCAAAACTGAGCCAAAACCATTTTTTCGCTTTGAAAATCCCGTTGTTCAATACAGGCCAACGGAACCAGTTTCGGCCAGAGATTTAACTTCGGTTCCTAAATTGGCCAATTGCATTGATTTCTCATGAGAGTGGCCAAATTAGGAGTGCCCTGGCCAAATTAGGTGTATGGAAGTAAAAATTATAAGGAAAATTAATTATTTTTCTTATGTTTTGAATCAATTTGGACAAGTAAATGAATGTAGCTCTATCATATGAATGTGATCTACTGCACACAAAAGGTTTCATGCTGATTGGCTATGTAAAACGGTGTATAATCCACTATGGCTACAACTGGCGTATGGCCAAAACCGGTGCTTCTACCCTACAGGACTGTCAGCGATGGATCAAACAACTTCGTTCCAGACCCTTACGGGGCCTATGTAATACCGCTCGAGAAATCCTGATCTCAGCTTGTTTACTTATGAGCACTACCACAGTTATTAACTGAAAGCTTTCTTTGTCAATTGACCATTTTTGCATGCATATCGTATGGCAGGTACGAAGATACTCTTTGCTCTGGGAATCGAAGAAATTCCTAATCTGGAAAGATCATCGACCGGTGGTATTCAAACTTATGACCCTAAGCTTGTCTTGCTGCTAGCTGGGCCCCGAGTTTGACTAAACAATGCTTCGTAAGCTCAACCGCATACAAGTTCCATTTACGTAATATTACGTAAATGGAATGTAGGTAAAGGGAAGTTTCACTGTAACCATTTGTATAGCGATATGGCTAATAAAAATAACAAAAGTATTATACAAAGTATCTTCCACTAAGTCTCGAACCCAAACTCAAGTCATTTCAAAGACAGAAAGATAAAGGAGAAAAACGTGCCAAAGATGATTTGCCGATTTTTGCGCGGGCAAAACAAACCACCTACACATGACTTTCAGCTCTTGTCGTTCATCGCGATCGACCGTTGTACTCTACAAAGCTCGTGCAATTCTGACAAACATAGAGGATACTCGGTCACAGTAAGACAACGAAATCGCTTCAGCATCAATGTTTTCTTATTCGACCCCATTCCCCCGTACGATGTCAAAAAAATGTTGCAAACATCCTTCCTTCGCCTTCGCCAACGTTTTCTTCCTAACTTTTGCACCAGCAATGCGTGTTTTCTTCGTCCGTTGGCGGCGCGATGATGTGCGCGTCGTTTTTCGAGATTTAGCAGATTTCTGTTTTAATTTTAAGTGAAAACTGCTACCAGTAAAATCTTGTCATGGCAGCCAACCAGGCTCAACAGATCTGTCCCCCTGTTTAAATCTCCCGTCCACTGACACCCTCTCCCATTCAAAATCGAAGAACTTGGATGGATTATGCAGGTAGGTAACCGTTTTGTCTGCTACACACACTCCCTGCTGCTCTCTGCTCAATGAGCGCGAAGACGTGAATGAAAACAAGAATAAAGCTGTGAGTGAGATTTTAAAGCCGCGATTAAGATATTCCTGCTTCTTCCGAGGCGGTTTAATAAAAATGAAATAAAAATAAAGTTTTGGCAAAAAGTGAGTCTTGATGCCGGATTATTGGTGCAGCGAGAAGTATTGCTTTCCGGAAATGGAATGCTATCAAACTCTTAAATGAATCGGGTCAATAATGAAAGACTTTTAGGTTAAGTCATCACATTAGTGAATCGTAATTTGTTCAAATAATAACACAGTGCATCACACAAAATATAAACAACATTCTACCTTCTGCTCCTGAAAGTTCAAAACCGTACTTGCAAAACCCTATTTGCAGTAAAGCCATTCTAAATTTTTAGGCTTGATTTTTCCTCAGGACAGCTTTAAACTCAATCTGGAGTAATGTTTGATCCTTTGACCGTGTCACTTGCTCCTGCGGCACGGTTGGTGCGGTCAAGATCAATCGTGTTGCGCGTCGCTCGTGTAGCACAATAGAACAGTTTCGTGGATCACAGATCGCGGAACGGAGTAGTAGTGTTTGATCCTTTAATCGTATCGCTTGCTTTTGCGAGGGCGACAATGCGTTTATCGAATAATATCGCGAATCCGGCTAGGCGTCAATCACAGACGTCAATCATAGATCGCATCACCAACCAAAGGTGACTCCCAGATCTTTACCTTATCCCTCTAATCCAGTATCCTTTCCATGACAACTGTGGAGATGCAGAGGATTCTTCGGTCGCTAGTAACAATGGTTGTCACACTAACATTCGTTCCCTTTTCGATGACCGTAAGGACGTGGCCAGCACCGTTATTTACTTTTGTATTTTGAGCTCTCGATTTGTGCTTTTAGACAATGGTTGGCTTATCCCAAGCCCCATTCATGAAATCTCTGTGCAACTTCAATTGCTCTAGTCAATCACGGAATAGCAACTACGAATTGTACGGTCATCTATTGTCATACTCATACAGTACGGTTGCACACTCAATCTGTTCGGTAAAAATTATGAGCTCTTGGAGTACCGAAATAGTCTGTAAACTAAAAGTTATTTTCGATTACTTTTTCAAATCGACGTAAGTAAATTTCACACGGTTTTCAGAAAATTAATTAAGAAGAATTTAAACCTGTCTTTTTAAACTGTTAAAATTTATCACCTTTTTAACATATTTTGGTTGTGTACATCGCTTAAATTTTGCAGCGTTCAAAAACTAGGTAGTTTCTATTATTTTCCACTAAAAAAACTATGACAATTCGGTTGTCCAAAATTCTAGTCCGACACCAGTAATCTAATCCAAGAATGTTCTTCTTCTTCTTCTTGACATTACGTTCTCACTGAGACAGAGCCTGCTTCTTAGCTTAGTGTTAAACTCTACAGTTATTGGCTGCGATCTTTTTTCGCCAAAGTTGATATTTCGCATACGTAGGGAAAGTGTACCAGTTATGGCCATAGTGGTTCCCTATTTGGCCATATGCAAAATTTGGAAAACTTTTACATTTTTAATTTTTTTGAATGTTTTAACATCAAGATTTATCCTTCATTTTACTGCTAAAACACAAAAGATTTTTCAAAATGTGTGGCATTCAAGATATCACGTATGGCGAAATAGGGAACCACTATGGCCATAACTGGTACACCTACCCTATATCTTGTTCCAGATATGATAGTTCTCTATGCCTAGGGAAGTCAAGGAAGTTCCCATTACGAAAAGATCATGAACCGACCGGAAATCAAACCCGGACACCTTCATGGCTTTGATTAATAACCGTGGATTCGACTAAGGAAGGCCCCATAGAATGTAGGTCTTATAAATTATTGAAAATTTATCAATGCAAACTTCGAAAGAACTATGTGTCTATGTCAAGAAGAAAAAGTCACAAGTGTTGTGAACATATGGAATATGGAACGCAGAAATATGCTCCCAACTAATTCACGAAACCTTGCTAAACAGTTTAGTAACACAAAAACAATCCTTCTTCTTGTATTGCTAATGTATTTTCATTACAGTGATCGTTATTTTCATTACAGTGATCGTTATGTTGTATTTTGCTCACAAACAGGTGGAAACCCCTCGCTCTTCGTCAACAGCATCAACGCGGTGCTTGTAGGTTTCGCGACAAAAAAAAGGTCAACAAATTTTGCTTCCTATTAATACATTTCAAAGCAATATTTTAGCATTTAAAAAAATTGTCAGCGTTTATCTAGTATCTAACCTAAAAATGGCCATTTATGGTGCAAAAACACTACGAAAACATGAAAATATCTCAACGAAATTTCACACGAGATGTGAAAATTTGTATAACGAGCCTTCTGACAAAATAGAAGGTTGCATTGCGAACATCCCAATGTATATGAGAATGGCTATAGGATAAAATGGTCCAAAATGTCACTTTAAGGATTTGTGTCGTAGTCTTGTAATAAGATCCACATTTGAAAGGCTATTCGAAGTTTTAACAGTAACATTACAATATTTTCTAGCTACTACAATGACAACATTTCCTAAATTCTAACATTTTTACAGTTTCAAATTGTGTCGAAAAGTTGGAAAAAAATTGGGGTGGTTCAATATGACCAAGTGGGTGCGGTAGAACGCCATTTAGTATCGAGATCGACGAGTCAGCAACCATGCTTCTCCACGAGTTTGCTGTGCGGCATGGAAACGCTTATCCGTTAATAAAATCATTGGAAAAGCTTACCACTTAGACAAAAAAGTAAAAAAAAACTGTTGAATTTCACCGGTAAATTAAAGGGAAATCTATAAGTTTATATCAAAGGGCTGTAGCAGCAACTCTTGGGTAAGCATGTTTGAAAATCATTTGGAAAATTCTACAAATTGAAATATTCTAGGAATGATACAATGCGTCGGGCCATCTTTCCCTACTAGGGAAAAATAGAGAGGAAAAATTTAAATGGGTGTAATTCCAATTTTCGAACTAAATTTTCAACGCCCAAATTCGCTAGTGCTAGTATCAAAATAACATTCACAATTGAGAATGTTGTTAGCTTTGTATTTCGCAACAAATACTTGTGACTGTATATTGTGTTTTGTTTTCTAAATGTTTTTGGTGTTTTCCTCTATTGATTTTGGATAACATTGCCATGTTATGAATCAATGCATTGAATGTAAATGTGAAGAATATTTGATAATATTCTGAATAAATCTAATTGCTGAAATGATGGAAAATTATTGTATATTTTTTCACGTATCCAAAAAAGTTAGTTACGGCTTCTGCATGCAAAAACGTTTGAAATAAATTTCCTGAAAAACGCATGGGCGCTTTCTGGAAGTAGCTCTTGAGTTAAAATCAATGCATTTGTTGAAAGAAACTAAAATTTCATATTGTTTGTGTCACGATATTCTAGAAAAATTCCACAAACCTTAGTTTGAAACAACAAAAAAATGTTATTTAACGTTCAACGCTCCGTCATCGTAATCATCGTCATCATCAAAACTTTAACAGCAGTTTTTCTGTTCAAAATTGAATTGTTTTCGACGAAAATGTGTTCACTGTATTTCGGTTGGAAAGTAGAATACAGTGAACACATTTTCATGTGAACTTTCATTAATTTGAACGAAAAAACTGCTTTTGAAAATTCGCAAATTGATGACGGATCCTGCCCCCTTAACATACCCAAGTTAGCGGATCTGAATTAACTGAAACCTGGATGACGAATTACAAATAATCTGAAGTTTTGTTTGAGAGGAGATCATCAAATTTCATTATTTTTTCCAAAAAGCTTCAGAGGATTGTTCAGACAATAGTAAGTAACCAGGAGATTTTTAATTTTGTTCAAAACAAACAGAAGCTGAGGTACATATACGCAAAATTCGGCATTTGGTATCAAAAAAACAGCATTTGGTTACTAACTTTTGTCACTGACTGTATTTCATCTGTTTGATTTTGATATTAGCAAAAATGTATCTGTAAGTAGGATTAAGAATATAGTCTAAAATAAAATACACTTTGTACGGCTTAAGTCGAAGACGAATAATCAATAAATAAATCAATAAATTCAATCCAAATCGACGATCCAGTCTTGTTACAAGTTGATTTGACATGAAATTCGTCAGTTGGACTAGATTGTGTCCTCCAATGCACGGTACCACTAGCCTTCAAGTAAAAAATAAAAAAAATAGTTGTTTTATTTTTTAATTAAAAACTTAGAACAGAATATATCTACCACATTTGCATATTTTATAGAGTCAAGGATCTATTTTCGACATAAGTAGAAAGAATGGAAGCATGCTCATTTCGTCATTACATCACATAACTTTGGATATGTTTCTATTTTTTGAACAACATTTAACCTTACTCTAATGATCATGTTTGAGTATTAGAAAGAAAGAATGCCTCCAAAGTCGTTAGTTTTTTCTCTAATCCTATGTATGTTCCCTGCGAGTTCAATATGACCCCAGAGCATTTTGAAGGACTGTACATTTTTTGTTAGTGCATCGATTTGTGAATTTTTTTTTCACAAGTACCCATCTCCACCATAGACCACTCCGTTTTTATTTTATTATATTTTTAAGTATATCTGATGTTTCTCGCGTTCAGTGTCATATAGGAGTATCTGCAGTGATCGATTTCTCTTCAGATCGCTGCACAAAATTCAATCAGTTTTCGTACACTTTAGTCGTCGAGCTGTTGTATTTTGTACAACGCGGTTGAAAAAACTTCGCTTTTTGTTCACAAGAGCAGCGTGATGGTTCTGTCTTGATAGGATAACAGAAAAAATCTTGTATTTTTCACTTCGATTCCAAAACTAAACAATTGTCAATATTTTTTTTACTATTTACAGATCCAGCTCTAAACAAATAACATAAAACATAGTTAACAAATATTCTAATCATGATTTCTAAGTTGTGAATACATGCAGTACTGGACAGAATAAAATACGCATTGGCTTTTTATAAAAAATGCTAAGATTTGGAGGTCCAATTGGTCTGAAATTTTTCACCACAGCTCAGAAATAACACGACATTTTACCCAACTGAAAAATCACAATATCTAAATCATCTACTTCTGAATGATGAGAAATCTCTAATTTTGTAAAAATTGACATACATTTGTTCTGGGAATATTTTGAAAACGATTAGTTCACTGACAAATTTGTGTGCCTAATGAAATTGCACAATTTTGCAGAAAGAAATATTTCTCCAAATAATTTCATATAAAAATATTTCTATTTCAAAGTTTTATAATTTTTGTTTAAATTTGAAATTTTTGATAACTCAAAAGTTAGTGCAAGAAAAACAATGCATTTTTATCTTGGCATTTTTGAAGTTAGTTACAAACTGCGGTGAAAATGACAGGTCAATCGGTATTCTAGAATCTGAGATCCTTGAAGGCTTGGACATGACCATTAGCCTGGTACATGATTATATGAAAAATTTAGATTCTCGCTCCAGTCCACTTTTTGGATTGCAACTGTGCAAAATTTCAGCTTGATCGGTGAAACTATATTTACGCGCCAGCCGTTCGAAGTTTGTATGGGATTTACTATGGGAAAACATACTTTTGCATAGAAAAATCGCCAGAGGTCGCTCATTGACCTCTATAAAAATTCTGAACATAGATCTTGATAGGTATTTCTACGATGAACAATAAATTTTGTCCCACACTAATGACCATTTTGTATAAAAAATGGCCAGTTTTTCTGTCCAGTACTGTATATGAATCATCAAGCGGATCAAATGCTCAATAACTGGTTATTGTTGGGAGTTGGCACAATTATTTGAAAAATGGATCATCAATAACTACTTACTATGTGCATTTTCAAAGTTATGAATGTATGAAGTACCTCTTAAGGGGCAATCATACCACATAAGATAATCATATATATTAACTCTTAACTCGTAGGTTTCATGATCATTTTCCACAAAATTTGCAAGAATTTCATTCATTTTGATAATGAAAAAAAAAACATATGGCAAGAGTAATAAGTTTTGTTATTACTTTCACTCAACTAAAATCTTTCCACTAAGACTTGTTGAAGTCCTCAATCAGATGTTTTGAAACACTATCAACGACAACAAACACGAGAGTTTTCTAGATAGTCAAAGCATGACTGATTATACAGTTTATGAAGGTATTTGCAGAAGATATCATATAAGATGGCCGCTTTGTAGAACAAATGAAATCACTATGCAATGTAATGCTCAACTCAATAGACATTCACTATACCGTAGGGAGAGAGATGTCACTGTACTGCGATGAGTTGAACTTGGCATATTCAATATCCTGTGAAACATGAATTGAAAGCAGTTTGTATATTAAAAAAAAATCTGAATACTGGTACACCTATCCTAGTGTGCCAAATCATCTGATTTTTCTAAGCTCAGGCTTCGTTGAATACTGTTAATTCGTCAAAACAAAAGTTTTATCGGTCTTCTTGAGCTTTGTATCCTTTGACAGATTCACGTATCTCGGCCTCAACTGTAAGGTCGTCTTCAGTGTCGTGTACTAGACTTGACTAGTCTAGTACACGACACTAAAAACGGCCTTACAGTTGACAGCTGATCGCAGATGTCTCATATGTCAAATTCAACCTAGGTTGGAACTGGCGCAACCCGTTCTGAATCACAGTTTCAACCCCAACCCGATTCAAGTTCGACCAAACTACAATTTGCTTGACGTGGGTTTGTTTGTGTGTTGATCACCGACCCAGTGCCTAAAAACTAAAACGACAAGAGATTGCCTTATTCATTCGAGTGGAGTTTTGCCATTCGGCCTTTTCACTAGACGTTTGAAATCAGCTAATTCCGAAGCTATTTGACAGTTCTTCTATGGAAATGACAGCCCTGTGTCTGCACCGGTGCTTCACCGATGTAAACAAATGTATATACAGAGCTATCACATGGAAAGGCCTATACGAGACCGAGATCTCCTACCCCACTCCACTCGAAAATACGCGAATCTGTCAAAGGACACAAATATAGTATGATAGGATGATATAGGGCAAATGTACCATTAGTGGTGCACCTAAGGGAAAACTGCTAAACCACGGTGATAAAATTATCAAATATATGATTTTAACGTATCAGTCGATAGATTTCAAATCCTTCTATCATTCAAATGTATAAAAATCACGATTCATTTGAAATTTCCCTGTAAAAAGCCTTGCACCAATAATAGGAACACTGTTCCTTTAGTGGAGGTATGTTTTAAGAATGGTTCCTTTAGTGGCGCAATCCATTGATTTCTTATGGGACCCTCCACTATGGGTACCGATGCACCACTATAGGTGCAAAGGAGCAAAAAATTTAAGCAAAATAATTGTTTTAAATAGTTTAACGGTTAAATTTCATGAATATTTTTCGATAACTTGTATTATTTTCGCATCGTACATCATAGAAAAATATCACATAGCCATAAATTAGTGCGAAACATGTCAAAACACACTACCTCCACTATTGGAGCTACCTCCACTAAGGGAGCGTTTGCCCTAGTATCAAATTCTTGGTTTTCATTTATTTACAGGTATTTCACTATACAGCTCGAAGATTTATCATAAAGCTTGAAAGGTCTTCAGTATCACTTTTGATGTATTTTTGGGAACATTTTTCATCAAACGGAACAAACCTGAATAGTTTAAGTGCAATAATTTTAAATTTATATATTTTTGGATTTATCAAATTGAGTCCGCTTCAGACCTCAACATTTGCTTAAACAATTAAACAATTATAAATAGGACAATATGTTTGCTCTATTGTTAAATTAGCATAACAAGCTAAATATGTAGTCATTTACAGGTAAAACATACCCATGATTTCTTTTAAAGTAAAATGACCTTGTGTGTATTGTGTGCATTTCCGCTGATTATTGTTTGCCTCGTCCCGTTGCAACTAAAGCAACAACGCCGTGAGCTGCTTATTGAAATTCGATCTCAATCTATAAATCAAATTCACCCACGCAAGCACTTGCCGCTGACTTAAATGTGGAAAAAATCACCGCACCTAAAAGCCAAACAACAGAAGCACCCAGCGCCAGATAAATCTGATGGGGCGCACTGTTCGTGAAAGTTTAACAACTCAATCAAAATCAGCTGCACTCTCATTATTGCCATCTCGAGCAGCTAAGGCTTAACCCTTTCAGGATGGATGGGTAATGCTGACCCGGTGTGAATGTATATTTGGTGGGGCCGTGATAGTCGTAGAGGTAAACGCTCTACAATTCAGCTTGGCCAAGCTGAGGGTCGTGGGTTCGAATACCACCAGTCGAGGATCTTTCTGGTCTATATTTGAGACTCGATATTGTAACGTTGCCTTTATAATATTATAATGGCTACCAAAATAATCCCAACGACCAGTGTTGATAGAGTCACACTCAAATCTCAATCAATAAGCTCTCCCGTTAGAGCAAACTCATTAGAGATTACTCCAGGGATTCCTCCATAAAATCTGCCGAAAATTTTTCCGAGACAAATTCCAGGAATTCCTCCAGGATTTTTTTCAGAAACTCCTTCAAAAGTTCGACTATATATTTCTCCGGAAATTATTCCCGGAACTCTATGAGGATTTTCTTTTAGCAAGCACTCCAAAAATTTCTTCAGGAATTGCTCAAAGAATTTCTTCAAGAGCTCCTCTGGGAATTTTTACAAGAATTACTTTGGGCTTATTCCAAGGAATCATCTGAAAATTTCTCCGTGAATTAATTAGCAGTTTATTCAGAAAACATCGCTTTAATTTTATTAGGAGTTATTTCATGAAATTATTCTTGGAATTATTGGGAAAACTTCGTGAAATCATCCCGGGATTACCCTGGAATGCCTCAAATTCTTCGAGTGTTCCTCGAGAAATTCTTTGATTCCGAAATTTCTTCCAAAAATGCCTCGGATTTTTTTATCGATCATTCCAGTAATTTCTGTAGTAATTCTCTAGAAAACTTTTCTAGGAATTCCACCAGGAACAGTTTCGGAAGTTCCTACGGAAATGTTCAACGATTTTTTTCTGTGAGTTTCTCCTGAATTTCCTTTCTTTGGATTTACTGAGTAATTTTTTTGAAAAGCAGGGCATGACGATAGAAATTTCTCTTGAGAATTACTCCAGAGTCTCCAGGAATACTAGGTAGTAACGCTGTAGGAAGTTCAGTTTTTTTAAGGAATCTTTCCTGCAGAAATCCGGAACGTTCAAAAAAATGTCTATAGAAAAAACTGGATGAAGAGGAATTTCCACACAAATTCTTAAAAGAACATCCACAAGGATTCCTAAAGCAGAAATTCTTCTATAGGAAGTTCTAGTGGAAATTATGGGTAAGCTTTTAAAGGAACTCCTGGTAAATCTTGGGGGAGCTTTTGGTGGAACTCATAGCAGAAAAAAATATTTTTGGGGAACTTCTGGAGGAACTCCTACAGAAATTCCAGGAGAAACTTCCAGAATTATCATTAAAACTTTTAGGGAAACATTTGGGGCTACTCCTGGGAAACTTGAGGAGGAACTTCAAGAGAAACTTCCAGAAAATATCTTAAGGAAAATTGCGGACGAACTTTCAGAAGAAATGCGCTTCTAGAAGTTGAATTTCCAGAGGTATTCGTTGCGAAATTCAGAGGAATATCTAATGAAACTTCCGCAAGAATTTTCAGAGATATTCCTAAAGGAACTCCAGGAGGCGTTTCTGGAGGAACTCGCGGAGTGATTCTTAGAAAAGTTTCCGGAGAAATTCCAGAATTATAGAGGAACTACTAGTAGTAACTCCTTGCGAAACTTCTGGAAGAAAACGTAGGGGATATTCTGGAAGAACTCCTTGCATTACTTCCGGAGAAACTTGCAGTACTTCTGGAGTGATTGATAGGGAAATTTACGGAGGAACTAATGAGGAAATTGGCCGAAGAACTCTTAGAAGAACTTCCGGAAGAACTCCTTGACGAACTACCAAAACACACCCTAAAGGAACTTCCAGAAGAGCTCCAGAACTGAAGAAACTTCTGGAGGAACTTCCAGAAAAACTTCTGGAAGAAATCCTAGGGGAACTTCCAGAAGAACTCTAAGAAAAACTTTTGGAAGATCTACCAAGAGAACTTCTGGAAGAATTGCCCAACATCCGGAGAAACTTTAAGGGAACTTCAACAGGAGCTTATGGAGGAACTTTTTGGAAGAACTCCTAGTGGAATTTCACGGAGGAAATCTTGGTGGAAGTCTTAAGGGAACTTCTAGTGGAATGTCTGGAAAAACTCTAAGTGGAACTTCCAGAGTAACTCCTGGGAAAATTTGTGGAGGAACTTTTAGAGGATCTACGGAAGAATCTCTTTAAAAACATGGGGAGGAACATTTAGGGAAACTTGCGGAGGAACTTATAGTGGAATTGCAGAAGTTAAGAAACATCTGGATGAACTTCAGATGTGGAGAAATTTCTGGAGGAAGTCCTAGCAGAACTTCTGGAATGAACTTTTAAGAGAACTTCTTGTTGGAGAGCAGGTATATCGCACACCCTGTAGCGGAGGTGTCTGGAGGTAAACATATTGTAAGATAGAGGTAAGAGAAGAATTGTGATATATACCCGACTGTGAATAAAGAGAGGAGCTGACGTGGTGTCAATATCAGTCAGTAGCCTGCGATTTGGAGCGGAAGAGCCTTGTTGATTTGTAGTCGTTTTTAATTTCAACACTTCTTAGGAATTTCAAGCGGATCTTCCTGGAATAACTTCTAGTAAAACTTCCAGAGTATCTCATGGGGAATATTTCTAGAGGGACTTCTAGGGGAATTTTCGGATGAACTGCTACAGAAACTTCTAGAGGAACTCTTGCAATAACTTGTGGAAGAACTCTTACAGGAACTTTTGAAGGAATTCCTAATGAAACTGCCGGAAGAACTCCTAAGGAAACTTCCGGAGGAAATTCTGAAGTATCTTTCATAAAAACTCATGTAGGAACTTACGGAAGAACTTTTAGTGAAATATCCAGACAAACAGAAGCTTCTGGTGGAATGTCCGAAACTTCTGGAGGAACTTCTTGCGGAGCTGCTACGGTAATTTCTATGGGGGCTTCCGTAAGATTTCCAGAATAAACTCTCGGAGGAATTCCAGGAAAAACTTCGATTCCAAAGTTAAAAGGATCCAAAATAAATCCTACAGCAGCTGTAGGATTTTGGCAAAAAAATGGTATTTGGTAAGAAGAGAAGTAAACTATTGAAGTAAATTCATTGACCTAGAACATCCCGAAAAGAAATCTAGCTTTTATGATACAAGTGAAAAGCAAAATAAACGAAGCCGTACATTAAATGTGTGCAGAAAAAAAACTGTCCTGAAATGGTTAAAGGGTCCGTTCTTTGGCTGATTAGCTCATACAGTCACACAAAGTAAGCTTGTGAAGTCAGCCAGTATATGTACCGATATCAACGTTGACTTAAAGTAGCTTCCTCACCCGTCTGGAGGTGCCAGGCGCTGCAGAGATTGCGAACGAGAGTGCCTTCAAACAACAGACGTTTTCACGTTTTAATTTATTACATTTTCGTTAGGAACCTTCCCACCTCCTTGGTCTCCTCCACAACTCTGCGATACGATACAAGAACTCCTCGACAGCGCTTCGTCCATCAGAACATCGCACCTTGTAGAGCCGCTCCAACGCTGTTCCGTGACGTTCTCCGATCCGTTGAGCAATCAGAGCGCGATGAGCACGCTTTCGGGGGCTTTCGCAGATTTCGTGAGGCACGGCTTGTCTGACCGAATGTATTTAGGTAGGTATGAACTCGAACAGACGGAAGAAACAAAGTTATAACAGAATTATTTATCTGATATGATATTTTTATATCATCAGCTGTTATAAAGCATGTACCGTTAGTAGTTTAACTATCAAAAATACAAAAAATTACACCGAGTTTAACAAGAATTTTATAAATCCTATTATAATTATAACAAAATTATTACAGAATGCGTTCCAAAGACATTCTAAAATAATAAAATTATTGCAAATTATGTTCTTCTTCTTCTTATTCTTGTTGTCATTAACGTCCTCACTGGGACAGAGCCTGCTTCTCAGCTTAGTGTTCTTATGAGCACTTCCACAACTATTGGCTGAGAGATTTATTTGCCAAAGTTGCCATTTTCACATTCGTATATCGTGTGGCAAGTACGATAATACTTTATGTCCAGGGATGTCACGGAAATTTTTATTACGAAAAGATCTTGGATTGACCGGGAATCGAACCCAGACTCCTTCAGCATGGCTTTGCTTTGTAGCCGTGGACTCTAACCACTTGACTAAGGAAGGCCCAAATTATGTTACTTTTCCTAATTTCGGCTGTAGTTCATAACAAACATACAAAAATAACAAGTTAACAATAAAGTCATGTGATTACGAAATTTCATCAATTTATGTTATTCTAAACTGCTGTTGATACAAATGAGTAAGAATATTGTTATGTGATTCTGGTCGGGAAGGCAAGCAGCCAGATAGGTACCGGTGCGACCAACCAACCGGAGACCCGCGCCTGAGATCCAAATCTAAGACATGAACCTGCGATTCTCGCACAGCCACCGCCTCCACCGAGTTATGTCTACTGTATGCCCTGAACTGCACATGCACATCGCGACTTTGGGTTTTGATTCCGACGAATTGATTAAGACATAATACAGGTAATGGCCTTAAATTTCAATGTCATTCATGACTGCTGGTAAGCGTGAGGAGGACTTGGAGATTTCACGCGTATGGCATGTACTGCTGTCGGTCTTTTATTTTTCACGACTACGATTTGACTTTTTTTATTGCAAAACTCAAATTTTGCCTTTCCGTTGGTATCATAATGTGTGAAGAGAAGAACTATATTGTTGTAGATATTTGTATTGTTAATGCAAAACAAGAATAATTTGAGTTTTATAGTTACCCGA
Organism: Aedes aegypti; assembly: GCF_002204515.2. Taxonomy (NCBI): domain Eukaryota; kingdom Metazoa; phylum Arthropoda; class Insecta; order Diptera; family Culicidae; genus Aedes; species Aedes aegypti. Next base: position 206,896,181 of record NC_035108.1, read on the forward strand.
AGGTTTTTCGAAAGATCTTCCAAGCTCATCACTTTTTCGTTGTTTCGAAAAAGTTTTATGACTAATATGTACCTCGTTTTAAAGATTCAAATACAATTTTACACATGGGGGTGGTCTATTATTTTGAAAGACAATTTTGGCGGTTTTATTACCCTCCTCCTTCCATGGTTAGATTTTTTTATGAAAATTAAAAATAATTTATATGACGCCTAAGAAATCTTGTATCATAGATCGCATCACCAACCATTGGTGACTCCTAGATCTTTAGACGGTTGTCTAACTAATATTCCTTCCCTTTCCCGATGACCGTAAGGACGTTGCCAATTCCGTTATTGACTTCTTATATTTGAGCTCTCGATTTGTGCACATTGAAGAATGGTCACTGGTCAGCTAATCCCAAGCCCCATTCATTAGTTCCCTGTGTAACTTCGATTGTTCTGGTCAATCACGGAATAGCAACTACGAATTGTACGGCCATCTATGCTCATGCTCATGCTTTGTAATTTTTATTTTCGAACATCCCTATGCTTTTTAATTTTTTCTTGAAGCCTCTTCTGGTTACTGATTTTTAGCAACCATAAAAATATTATTATTTTTTAATTATTTTTTCTGGAACATATTTTATTATCCGTGTAACTAACGAAAAACTGGTTTCAAATTATTTAAATACCATCAGGCTCTTCTTTTGTGATAGGTTGATTGTAGAAAATATGAAAGGTATTTCTTTTTGCATTTCACGTTAAATAAACCCCAGGCATTTTTAGGTTATAAAAAATATCTGTTTCAAACATTTTTCAAATATACAGGAAAGTTTCAAAAGTCATAAAAATATTCCTTATATGCGTGTTATGAGCCAAGGTTTAAGCCTGAAATAAAATAGTTTTGATTTCCGAGCTACGAAAAAATGCACAAAATGCCAAAGGGTACCCCGTCTCAAGACGGGGTTGGGTATTAAAGGGTTAACATGGTAGCTTCAACGAACAAAAAAAAAAAATGAATTTATAAATTTACAGCTAATTTCAAATAAAAGAGTTTGCATTTGAAAATTTTTTTGAGTGAACAATTGAAGCAGACTCTAGCCTAGGCTACAATGCGGAACACATTTTTGTCTGAAGGACCAAAATACCGATATTTACTTACTTAGGGGATGCGAAATACATCACCGTTTCCAAAAATATCATAGCACGTCTAGTTTTTGAGATACAAAATTTGGCACAAGATCTGTTTAAGGTGAAGATGAGTCGAAGCCAAACTTCCCAGACAACCAGAAATCGCATGAAAGTTCACGTTACAACTCGTTTATTCATACTAATTACATCAAACCCGCAAAACACCGTGGATAAACTCGTCAGTTTGATGAGTTTCCTCGCATAAAGCACTTTTTTTCTGAGTTCATTTATACATTTTGTTTCGTCTCGTACACTCGTACAAAGTAAGTCGCATCAATCCGTAGCAGCTGTCAAATCAACATTTGTTATCATAAGTTAAGTCGCATAAGATCACAGATTGGTTCGGTAGAATATGTATACACTCGCATTTTATGTTATTATTCATTACATAATATATGCACGCATATCGCCTCCACTTTTGTACCTAGAAGGCCTTTTCGCGACATCTTATAAGTGAAATTTTGCACATATAAAGCCTCCAGATGATTTCGTTATACGTACATTTTGGTTGTCTGGGTTCAAATTATAAAAAGCACAAATCTGGAGAACCGAACAGCCGTTTGAGCTGAAAACTTAATCGATTGGTCCAGCTAGTGACCAATCGATTAAGTTTTCAGCTAAAACGGATATTTGGTTCTCCAGATTTGTGCTTTTGATAATTTGAAATTTGGCTTCGATTTATCTTCACTTCAAAATACAAAATTTAGCTACTGCAGCCAACTTGCATGCAAGTTCGCCATCTTGTATGGCAATTTATTTGTCTAATTTGCTACAGAATTCAAACCTTATGTGTATAACAAGATTTATCAACAAAGTTCGTAATATATTCGTAGCTCAAAGGCTATTTTTTTAATGTTTTAAGTAAGTATTTTATTTTGCCGTACAAGAAAAACGAAGAATTTTGTATGGAGATTGCAAGCAAATAGAAAAAGATGATTTAATCTAAATTTAATCGTGCAATTTCCACCAAATTCTATCTGGAATGAAAGTTAAAGTCCTATTTTGCATGCTTGATGAATTAGATCACATAAAAGTTCGATGAATCGTGCCCTAAATTTCATGTAAACATTAATGAATCCGGTATTTTTTACAACTTTGGCGACCTTTTGCTAATTGAGCTGTGCTGGGACATTTCTGAGAATGGCATCAGATTGAGCAATTCCAGATCTACTACATACAGCATCATTTGATCTTTGCGGCACGCAAATATGTCATTTCTGTTACGCAGAGCTATTTGTTTCATGTTAAAAAAGCGAAGGATACCGCCAACCAAGAGTATGCTGGATTTAGAGAAGAGATTTTGAATTTCATTAGAGATATCAAGGTTTTCTCCCAAATTACGAGGCAGCCTACTCCATTATTTTTTCGAAATCCTTGAATTTCGTGAGGCATCTAATCCTCTGAAACATTTTGAAGAAAAGAAGCATATGTTTTCACTCTTGGCTACAAAACTGAACGTTTGTTGGAAATCGTCCGTAAAGGTCTGCTATGTAAAATAACTAATTTACTTAGATTTTCTCTGGTCCAACTATTCGAAATGAGAAAAATAATTGAAAATTGAATACAGTACTGACCCAATTTTGTCAGCCCCCGATTTTGTCTGCCCCCCATTTTGTCAGCTTTTTGACCCGATTTTGTCAGCCTATTTTAAATTTGTCAAAAAATTGTTATCGTAATGTTTTACCACGTTTACGATTACGATTAATGATTTTGATTGATGATTTGACTGGTCCATTAATGATTATCATGAGCTGTCCGGAATTCGATTCAAAGTGTCCGGAATATGAGGCAAAAGTGAGGAAGCGTCCGGAATAAGAATCATGAAAAGGCCACACATTTTGATTTATTTAAAATTATTGAAGTTGCGGAAGCGTATTCTTCACCCACCGTTCGAAAGTAAAGGGCTTCCAACGCTCGATAGCGTTAAGGAATCATACAGAATGGTTTTTTTTGTATGCTCTATGCTGGGTTATATTTCCCTGAGTCCTTAAGTGTCCGTAATATGAATCAAAACGGTATGTTCTACAGCAAAAAAGCAGTGTTGCTCTGGAAGCAGAGTTGCTCGCTGTTACTATCAACGCCTAAAATTTGCTGATTTGTACAGGCCGACTGCAATACAAATCATGCTGTCTACTCCATCACCAGTGCATTGATTACGATAGACTATGGATATCACTGATGGGTTAAGTGTAGCCTTAACCAAAAACTAGAAAGTGTATCCTTTTTTTTTGTTTCCAGTTTGTTTTGAAGATAACTCAACCGATGATCTTTTGAAAAAAGCTCCCTAATATCTGACATCGTAAAGCCTAACTTCTATTTAATTTTTGCTAAATTGATCAACGACAAGATAGCGGGGGAAGAAGTTTTCTCTGGTGAATGTTGAGCCTCCTAAGATCATCGGAATATCTTTTAAAACCAAGCGACAATGATCAATATCGACACAGATTCCAAATACACAGCGCAACAAAAATGACATTTTCGCGTGTCTCAAGGATCAAATTATGTGTCTCTAGTAGATTTGGGGTTGCTGAATCTGATGCCGTTTTCAGAAATTTTCCAGCACGTCACAATTTTTAGCTACAGGACGCCAAAGTTGTATAAAACATTGGTTTTATTGATGTTTACCTAAAATTTTAATTATATTTTAGCAAACTTTTTTGTGATCTTATCCACCAAGCATGTAAAAGAGGACTTAAACTTTCGTTTTAGATATATTTTGGTTGAAATTTCACGATTAAATTTAGATTAAACCGATTTTTTCAACATGCTTGCAGTCTCCATACAAAACTCTTCGTTACTCTTATATGGCAAAATACAATACTTCTCTAAACCATCAAAAAATAACTTTTCCGCATGAAAAGTATTATGAACTTTGATGATAAGTATTGTTATACACATAAATATTGAATTCTGTGGCAAATTAAGCAAATAAATTTCCTTACAAGCTGGCAAACTTGCATGCAAGTTGGTTGAAATAGTCATTTTTTGCAATTTCAACACCTAATATCTCTAAAACTAGACGTGCTATGATAAATTTGTAAACGGCAATGGATTCAGCAACCCTTAATTAAGTAAATAGAGGTATTTTGATGCTGGAGACAAAAACGTGTTCCGCAGTGATATAGAAGATATTTTGATTAGATGCGAAAAAATGCTTTTTTCTTTCTTTTTCTTGGCAGTTATTTACTGAGAGCTTACTTTGCCTATGATGCCATTTTCGCATTCGTATATCGTGTGGCAGGTACGATGATACTCTATGCCCAAGGAAGTCAAGGAAATTCCCATCACGAAAAAATCCTAGACCGACCGGGAATCGAGCTTAGACACCTTCAGCATGGCTGTGCTTGGTAGCCGCGAACTCTTACCACTCGGCTAAGAATGTCCCCGCGAAAAAATACTGCAAAAATTGAAAAAAAGTTACAACGATTTCAATTTTTTTTTGTCAGAAAATGATGCTGCCGGTAGAGGCCATTAGAAGAGAAAGCAAAATCATGGATTTTTGTCAAATATTTGATCATGTAGAGATGGGGTGGTCTTATGAAATTAAGGGTGGTCTGATCGGAAAATTGGCCTTTTTTAATAAATCAAATGAATGCACATTCTACCAAAATTTAATCAAAATCCCCGGTGATTGATTTCTCGCTCATACTAATTTTGTGGTGACTTCATATCCCTTTCGGGACGAAGCAGGACAATTGTACTGGACATTTTTTTTTTCAAAACGCCTCATTCAGGACTTGATCCACATATTCTTTATCTCCGTCTTCAATTCTCCATAGCCAATGAATTACATTAACACCTCTAGAGGAATAAAATTCATTCTGGAGTGTTATCACCAAGCAAGAGAAATTAAATAAAGGAGAAAAATCATTCGTCCCGAAAGTGATATGAAATGTCCTACATATTAGAAGTAGAAAATAATCGCAGGAAAGACAAGAACGGGAAAAGTGAAACTCTACCAACAATTAGTTTTACCAAGGCAAACTTTCAATCCGAATCAACCGTCAACGCATCTGCCTGACGAGCGACCTGCTATCGAAAAAATGTTAAAACACTCGAGACGGATGGCGCAACATAAAACCACCGATAGCCCGTGCGATAAAATAGAGAAACACGAAAAAAGTGTATAATTTACGCACTAAATAATTTTATGACCATTTGTGCCGGGGAGGAGGAGGTAAAACTTGTACCGTCACCTCTATAAACATGGGCGTAAAATCAACGGGTAATAATTTGAAATATTTCCTGATAGTAAAAATCTGTGTAATGGTCATTTGGTTCTGACCTGGCCAGTCAGTCAGTCAGCGAGTTGATGTTTGATGGTGCGAACACGCGTTCCCCTTTACCACGCTTGACCCTCCTACTGGCACTGCCCCTTAGAGCTGAGTGTATGGCGTGTAGGAAGGTAGGTACTAGGCAGGCAGTAGAAGCTCCTACAATCATCGACCGGAGCCCATTTGATCGACAAGTGGATAATCGCATAGTTTAGAAATTCCATCTCTGGCGCGAGTGTAAAGTGACAGCAGCAGCTTCTGGGACCAGTTAGTTGTGCCTTGTAAGGGTATGTGATATTTCGAATGATTCCATCAAATACTGTTCGGAAAAAAATACCGTTGAATTCCACGGATTCAAACAAAATAGAACGGAATTTTGCGAAATACCATGACCCCACAGTTATGGATCAAATAGTGTGGAGTCCAACCTATAAAATTCAATAAAACGACATGGCTAACGTAAAATTGTAATTTAAAAGCACGAATCGAATCGTTTCAAATTGGAACTTCGGTTAGTAAACTGTTTTGAGTGTAATATTTACATAGGATTGCATAAAAATTAAAAATTGTGTCGGTTCCTGAAAACTATATTATGGATCAATTTTCATATTATGGATCAAATTGCGACATATTACGGATCAGTGCGCAAAGTCAAGAGATTTTCAACACAATGCATCTGTATTGCATGGTATGGCGAAAGTTAACAATGTGACATATATTACTGCAAAAAATAGCAGTGTTAGAGCTGGAAACAAGGGTAAAATGCCCTTTTTATTGTGATACTGCATTGTAGTAACTGAGACATGAACTGTTTTCGCTCCACACCAAGTTTTCCACCCATTTTTGTCAGCTAAAAAATGAAATTTACAAACCTTGAAGTTTTATTAGTTGTATCCTTAGTGCTGTTGTCTGAAAATGTCGAATCCAATGCATAAAATAGCAGTAATCTACATTCTTTGGAAGTGATCCATAACCGTGGTAAACAATCATTTCCTGGTCCATATTATGGATCACTAGTTAGAAGTGCTAATATTCGGTGTTTTGAATAAAAATTCATGTAAAATGTTTTCCAAAGATGAATTCATACTAAATCGAAGCGAACGAGCATAAAACATGCTATAATATTTGAATTTTACCACCTGTGGGAGCTTATGAATGCTGACGGCACTTCTTACAGAAAACAACCATATAATGATAGCTGTGTGGTACCAACTAAACATTTGTCAAAAACACCGTTATTTAGCGGTTGAATGCTGTGCTTAACATTACAAATGGTAGAAGACAAATAGTATAACATGGGAAAAATATGTTTTACGTCAACGTTTATGTTTTGAGCGAGTTATCCGATGTTGAACGCCAAAGTGATCCGTCACTGTGGGTGATCCGTAACTGTGTGGGCATGGTATATAGTTAGAATGATCAATCTAACCAGTTCTATTCGTGCATAATATGCCATACCTGTTCTCGATTGTATCATGGGCCGATTTAAAATCGATAAACAAATAGTGTGTGGGTACACTGTATTCGCGACATTTCTGCAACACGTAGTGGTTGGCTCGTTCACCCATAAATCATGCCTGATATTGCCAACGAATTCTCTAACAATCGGTTATAGACGGCGGCATGAAATTTGGGAGAGTACCTTGTTGCCTTCAACCATGTTCTCTCTTGGATTTTGATTGAATAGATTGGTTTCAACACTCTACTTACAAGTTGAAAGGGATGTTGAAAACATGCAACTATATATAGCTTTTCTGCTACTCCGACAACTGTCTCTTTCGACGCTTGTTGTAATAGGTTTAGTTCTTTGTAAAGCTGAATACTTATTTCAATAATGGATGCTATCTATAAGCACTTGTGGATACTTATTATCGCTGGATAAAATAACATGAAATTTGATTTTTGTCTATGGAGCAACGCACTGTGCGCTCTTGCCAGTGCATCACCACCGTATTTTACCATGTGGGACCGAAATCCGTACAGCACCGAAATTTGTACACTTGATTGAATTTCCATAATTTTAATATTAAAATGAAAAAATCACATATCAATTACATATCCAATTACAATAAGTTATAAGTTGTTATTCATGCTAATTTGATACAAGTAGGCCATGATTTGAAAATTGTAATAATCAAAATGTGACCGTTCATCATTGCGATGATTGATTTGTGTGCCTTCTTAGTGATTTGCTAAGAAGAATGAGAATAGGTTCCAACGTATTAATAGTTAGATTGGCACTTTTTCTCAACCAACTGTTGAGCATGATGACTTCTTATAATGAGTATTTGTAATTCCGCAGGAATAAATGCTATTTCTGAACAGTATAATAACTGTTTGGGAGGATTATTGTGCTGTACGGATTTTGATTCATAATTCCAAATTGAATCTTAATCCGTACAGTGCAAAACTTTATCATATTTCATCACGTTTTAGCCAATAAATATTATAGTATGAAGCTGGAATATAATATACCGCCGTGCGGGGTGACATTGGGCCTAGGGGGTGACTTTGACCGCCTCTTCCGATGCATCTCATAACTAGTAGGAAAAACAAAAAACTAATCTATGACCATCCATTGACTAGTTTTAACGTACTCTTAAAGCTTATCACATTGTTCTGGCATTAGCTCGCTGTAAAAATATTGGCCCAAAGTCACCTTATGGACCAATGTCACCCCGCACGACGGTACATTTATGAAATTGGCCACATCCATCGGGGTACCTCGAACCTACTACACATTGGTCAAGGCAGCCGATGGTTCTGGAAGTGCTTTCGGAAGCATCACCTTCGAAAATCATAATGTTTGATTTGATTCGAAGTAACTCCGGACATGTTTTGATTTGGCCACATCCCCCGGAGCACCTGGAACCTACTATAGAGTGGCCATGGCAGTCGGTGGTTTTGGAAATGCTTCCGGAATTATCACTTTCAAAAATCTTGAAGTTTGATGCCCATATTGATATGGTTCCAAATATGTTCCCAATTGGCCGCGCTTCGCGATCTCGTTCTTCTTGATGGCGCTTTTTCTCCGAAAGATCGAGTATTGTCTATTCCGTGCCTCGTTCACTCTCGTGTTGGATGCAGCATTCGGGGCCACTGGACCTAGTGCTGCTGTTGCGGTGTTCCCTATGGCGGATCTTATGTGCCTCTAGCCATCTTCAAGAGTGGCGGCGCCATGCTGCTCTTCCGTTGGTAGAGCCACTTCTAACTGCTGCGCGTATTCTTGGGCTGCTTCTGTATCCCTTAGCCGCTCGATGTTGGTCGATTAGGTTCTCGGTTAGATTATCGGGTGATCTCCAGGTGCCCTTATGGATATCTGGATGGATAAAATATGGATAAAAAGGTGCTTCGGACTTCCATACCACAAGAGGCTGCAAAGCTGACGCATCGTTGGCCGTTGTCGTTCAATACGACGTGCAGGCCGATCACTGGTCTGTACATCTCCTCTCGTCCTTCCTGTGCGTTCATGCCACCAACAACAATTTTTACGTCAAGTGGCGAGCATCCGAGCGAGCTGCGCGTAAAACGTCTCCTTCTCGTCATAGGGTCTCCCTTCGTGTGGACAGTGTAGGTTGATGATGCTGTAGTTGAAGAAACGGCCTAGTATTCTCATCTTGCACATCCTTGCGGCTGCCACCCGGTAACGCGTTGCTGCATCTTGCCCACCATTATGAAGCCAGTTCGTAGCTCGTTTCTGGACAAACATTTGAAAAGGGCCCAAGAGGTCTTAGGCCTTTTCTCAGAAACGTGGCTTTTGAGCCTTTTTAGCCCGCCCATGCAAACTAACACCAGTATCATACATATTTATGTTAGCTCTTCCTGATAGTGGTATTGGTGAAAGTGATCGAGTTGAATTGGGCTCAACAGCTTCTTGCAAAGCCAGTGTTTACCAATGTCGATGTGCCCTTTTGAAATGTTTGTCCAGATTTTTGGTGCCATAGCTTTGTTAGAAGGTAGCCGCTCGATGCCCGCTCTTCCTCGCCTTCTGTCCAGTCCAACAAAGTTCCTGCAGCGCTACGGTATCGAAGTTATGGGGATGTATTTCGTCATAGATTAACCTGTCGCAACCTGCGAAACCAAGCGACTTGCACTTGAATTTAGCTATGTGCGATTCAGCATTTCTTGCTCATCCATTAGATACCAGACGCTGTTTGAGCCGCACCTTCTGTAGAACAGACGCTCGAGACGTACCTCGTCAATCTAGCTGATGTCAGAAGGACAACAGTGCCCAGGCTGCACTACCAGTTAAGTACGCAACCCTTAGCTGGCGGTCTTTGTCATCGTTCGACCCGTGCAAGCGTGAGGTAGGAACTTGTGAGGACCAGAGCTGTATTAAACGCTCATTCCTAGTTGTCGACTCACCGATTTGCAGCCCGATGTAGATGTGGCCCTTATTGAACCACGCGAACCTATAACCATTATTCCTTTTGTAGGCTATCGCAATCTGGAGCAATGCTTGGTTGTGTAGTGTCAAGTGATGGCTGAACCCGATATTTTAGCATGATAGTGTGGTGCTTTTTGCTCCTGAAATGATCCTATCCTTTAAAAATCTGTTGCTCAAAAAGGCAATACGGACAAACAAAGCCTAATCACAGCAGCGACCGAAAAAGACGTGTGCACTCATCGACAGCTCAACTGAAACTTTATTTCTTTGGCTTGAATGCATTTAATGTGATTTTTGAAAATCAAATTTTTATCTAGCTTGGGCTTGAACAATCAATTGGATTTTTTTTATTAGTATCATTCCAAACATTACATCCATTTCTTATATATAGGTGTTCTGTGTTATTAGACAACTATTATCAACTAAAAATGATAATCATCGCCAGGAGCTTTCATATTTTTTATTTTTTTTAATAATAGTTCTCACTTCTTCCAAATCAGTCTCACAGGTATTTTCGAAAACGTTTTCTTGATTGAGAATATTTTCGAAGTCCTGAGTAACTTGATTTTCAATTGGACTAGTTTGTCCTAAATTAAAATTATGCGCACTTTCAAACTGCATAGCAAGTTTTTGAGCTTTTTCGCAATTAGTTAGTAATAATTTGTTTTCCTCTTTCAATGCCGGTATTGGCCTTTGAGGTTTTTTTTCAAGATTTTAGGTAATTTCCAAAAGGGCTTAGGATCCAATTGAGAAATCTAATTTTCAAAATTTTTGTTTCTAAATCATGCAAAACGTTTCTTGATTTCTTTCTGCAAATCCTGCCATATAATTTCCATAGCAGGATCGTGAGTGCTTTGAAATTGCCTTCTCCTCACGTTTTTAAGACGGATCAAGAGTTTAAGATCATCGTCTATAATCACGGATTCGAATTTTACTCCACATTTTGTAATTACAATGCTACCGGCTTCAACAATGGAATTTGTTAAGGTTTCAAGAGCATTGCCAATATCAAGTTTTGTTTGTAAATAAATGTTAACATCAAGATAAGAGTCAATATGTGTTTCATATATATTCCAGTCGGCTCGTAAATAATTGAAAGTGGAGCTGAAAGGATCAAATAATCATGAGTAATCAGTTGGCTACAAAGATGACTAGAGTCGGTTAGGACCAAATCAATCGTAGATGGATTTCTAGAAGAGGAAAAACATGTAAGGCTATCAGGGTATTGAATTGAGAAATATCCTGAAGAGCACCCATCAAATAAAATTCTGCCGTTGGAATTACTTTGAGAATTATTCCATGACCGATGTTTGGCATTAAAGTTACCAATGACAAAAAAAAATTGACTTATTGCGAATCAGTTTGGAGCAAATTAACTTGCTGTCCAGAGCATTGAAAAGGCAAATAGGCAGCTATGAAAGTATATTTACCAAACTGTGTTTCAACAGAAACACCTAAAGTTTCAAAAACTTTAGTTTCAAATGACGAAAACAGTTGATGTTTTATACGCCTATGATGATTGCAACTCCCCCACATGCCCCATCAAGTCGATCATTACGATAAACAAAAAAGTTAGGATCTCTTTTGAGTTTAGACTCAGGTTTCAAATACGTTTCAGTAATAACTGCTATATTAGGGTGGGGCTTATTTCCAAAAATCTTCCGTAGTCAGGATTTACAAAGTGGAAAATGATCAGCGGTCCCAAAATAACATCCCGTGAAAAAATGAGATTTTTTGGTGAAGGTTTAGAGGTGGCGCAAAGGGCGTAAGTGCAATTTTCCCATTTTAGTGAACTCTGAAAAAATTTGGTATGCTTTTCAGCTTGTTTTGGTGATTTTAGGATCCTTAAGGGCAAAAAATCACCTCAAAATTGCGATATCTTCACTCCTTTAGATGATATTTGACGAAATATATTTTATACATGCGATTTTTGGCCCTTGTATAGGTTACGCTGACTGATTACTATGTACCCGAATAAGCATATGAATAGCTGGGGAGCATACCTATTCAAGTAGAATGGAACAAAGAGCAAAGAAGGATGAGAGAAAGAACAAAGGACACAGAAGAATGTAAGGTGGGGTGAGTTAAACAAGGGAAGGTGTAACTGATGATATTACATTAGAATGAACTACGGAACCATGACAATATCTCGGTTGGATGTATGAGATTTGATTATATGCAAGTTCAACACTCATTATGTATTTTAGAATGCCCGTTCTATATAACTCCAGCAATTGCATTTATAATCTGAAAAAAAATTACAGAGTGGCCTAAACCAATATATGCTCAAAATCCGTACACTTCATACAAATAGAAGGAGTTTTATATGAAGAGGCAGGGTTTAGATTCATTTCATAGGTGTTCGGATTTTGATCCCGCACGATATATTCTTATTAAATAAATTCATAAACGATTTCTGCTTTCTAGCAGTAACACTTCCTCTAAGAATTTCCACAGGAATTTCTGGATAATGATGCCATTTCAACAATTAATTGCGTTTGGGCTTCCAATACTTCACTTTTGCCACAACACCTTCAACATAACTTCGGACAAACGAAAATGCAGTTGAAGTTCAATACATCGTTCCACAACTGTATATGAAATCGATGTATATAAACAACAACAGAAGGAAAAAATCGGTAGTCAAAATTCAAATGACTGCACGAGCTTAAGATATAAAGCACTTCAGGTTGAAAACCTCTCGAATTAAAACAAAATTTAAGCTTCACAGTTCTGAAACATATTTTTTTTAGGAATTGCGACAGAGCTACATGAAGGAATTTTCACAGGATGTCCTATGTATATATAAATGCTTACATAAATTTGTTATGAATTTAACTAATACTGTGTGAGGCTGAATTTCCAGGATGTATATTTTGCAACGGTCCATTTCGATAAATTGCTATCAACATCCAGGAAAAAGAAAACCGAACGATTATTGAACTAAAGCAGTGAAGTGGACATGCATCTATCTATACCTACCAGGAGAATAATGATGAAACTTCGCATGGAGTTGAGGACATTTTAGCCGTTACTGCAATTTTTCTGTTAAGAGTAATCTAAAATCGTATGCATGGGTCGAAAACTAGAGATGGGTCAAAAATTGGTGCTCTTCCCCTACTTGAAGTAGGTAATATTAAATAGAAGTCAATTTAATCATCGTTTTCTACTGGAACTTTTCTCCATTGCGTAAAATCGAAATTTCACAAGATTCCTCAGTTACGCTACACATCACTAGTTTCACCCTCCCAACTGTTTAACCCACCCCACCTTACATTCTTCTGTGTTCTTTGTTCTTTCTCTCATTCTTCTTCGCTCTTCGCTCCATTTTACTTGCATAGGAATTCTCCCCAGCTATTCATATGCTTATTCGGGTTCATAGTAATCAGTCAGCGTAACCTATACAAGGGCCAATCATCGCATGCATAAATATACTTCGTCAAATATCATCTAAAGGAGTAGAGATATCGCAATTTTGAGGTGAATTTTTGCCTTTAAGGGTCCTAAAATCACCAAATCAAGCTGAAAAGCATACCAAATTTTTTCAGAGTTCACTAAAATAGGAAAATTGCACTTACGCCCTTTGCGCCACCTCTAAACCTTCACCGAAAATTCTCATTTTTTCACAGGATGTTATTTTGGAACCGATGATCATTTTCCACTTTGTAAATCCTGACTACGGAAGATTTTTGGAAATAAGCCCCACCCTACTGCTATATGCACATTATTAGCTGTAAGAAAATTAAACAGCTCGTCCTCTTTCTTTACCATTCAGTGAACGAGCATTCCAATTTAAAATATTTAAATTATTATTTGGATCCATTAGAAAAACGTCCAATAACAATTTGATTAGTAAATTTTACACCTACTTGGACTGCTTCATTCATAGTGGTGGCTTTGAACATTGCATCAATCATTAGATTCAATTGTTAGATAATTAAAATCAGAGGCAGACATATCACTTGAAGTGGGTACATTTGATGATGAGGGTTTTTTTTTCCATTTGATTTGAAACAAGTAGAATTGGTAATCATAGTTTGAAAAGGGAAGGAATTCAAATGACCTGCTACAATATCGGCAAAGGATTTACCGTGGGTAGGTATATTCGAAATTAAAAGATTCGAACGGCTACCCGACGGATTAAAATTAGTTTGTGAATGAGCATTATGATCTTCCTGATGGGTATGACTCAAAATCAAGCGATCGTTAACTGAAAAATGAGTATTGTTCGATACTCTACTAGGGAAATTCTGGAAACGACCATTATCGTAACGGATATTATCTTTCATCTGCCTGCCACGAGCCTCAACGGCTCTCCTGCGTGAAGGGCAATTCCAAAAAAATGACTTATGATTGGCTCCGCAATTCGAGCATATAAACTTGATGGTATCTTCCTTCAATGAACAGACGTCCTTGGCGTGAGAAGAACCTCCGCAAATCATGCATTTAGCATCAATGCGACAATTTTTTGTACCATGACCAAACTTTTGGCATCGACGGCACTGATTGGGGTTGTGATAGTTTCCTCCAGGTTTCTGTTCCCATGTCACATGGACATCGAACAAAAGTTTTGCTTTTTCTAAAGCTTTAATCTTATTTAGTTCTTTTTTGTTAAAGTGAACTAAATAATTTTCTAAAGCCCTTTCCGAACAATGCCAGATTGGGTTCTCCTTTTCATAATGATTACTTGGACTGGGGAAAATCCAAGTAAATCATTTATTCCATTTTTGATCTCTTCAGGTGACTTATAGTCACTTGAGAGACTATTCAAGACGACTTTGAACAAACGTTCAGTTTTGTCGTCATAAGTAGAAAAATTGTGGTTCTTCTCTTCAAGATGTTTGGGAAGAAGTTCACGATCTTTAAGAATTTTCGGCAAATCGCGACAGTCTCCTTTCTTTGCGATTTGGAAGGAGACCTTGATTCCTTTAATTGAGTTCAAGATCTCCTACCTAAATTCCCCAAATTAGGAACAACTGACCACGATAGGCGGCACTCTTTGCTTCCTCACTTGAATCAAAGAGCCTGGGCTAGAGACAGCTTCGATTTGGTGTTCGGGAAATTTGTCTAGAGCATCGAACTGATTGCTCATTTCAATGCAATTATCAACATTATTCATTTCACCCTTGGAAAAAAGTTCGCATTCCGGAGAACGTCCTTTCATCCATTCTTGCCACGTTTAGTGACAGTTTAAATCCCAGTTTTTTGGAAAGAAGTTGTGAATTCAGAGATTCACCCTTTCTTTTGTTTGTAGTTGCAACCAATGCTGGGAATGGTAATAGTAGTAGGCTTGAATTTCGCGAAAATCACGTGGCTTTTTCACTACAGTAGTTTGAATCTCATCAAGTAGCCTATATTGGGTACATGAATTTCTTTAAATCAGTAGTGTCATTATAGGCTCTAAATGCGGGAAATAGAACATTTTTCTACTGTAATTTTGGGTTGCCCTTAGCAACGGGTGTTTTGCAATTTTCAAGGCTCATGGTTTCACTAGCTTCGCTGACTGTGATTGGCTTTGTTTGACTACTGTAGAGTGAATTTCAGATTTTTTCCCAACCCTGGTTGCAACCATGTTTAGTGAATAAACGAAGAAGACGTGACCTCCTAAGAGGTTTTTTTTCCCAATACGGTGTTCAAGAAGGATTACCACCGCTAGCTCTCGCCAACGGGTCCAACGAAATATCGAAGGCACGGGTCCTAACAAGGATCGTAAAGGGATCAATAGTAGAAAAAATAGTACTGAAAAGTACTGTTTTGGTAGCACTGAAAAGTACCGTTTTTAATTTTAGCACTGAAAAGTACTGTTTATGTAGTACTGAAAAGTACTGATTTATTGCTTTAGGTAGTTTTTAAGAAAACTTCCAAGAGCAGAGAGAATTCGTGTACGAAGGTACGATGCGTACTGAAAGACGAACTAGTCTTTTGGGTAATCTTGGGAACATCTTAAACCCTTTTGAAGTTCTTGAAAACACAATGGAAAATCTTAGTAATCTTTTGCAAGCCCTTAATGTCCTTTTGGGAACATATTGGAAAGCTCTGTAGCCTTACAAGTCCCCTTTAAGAATCCTTTGAAACGAAACATTTTCATGTTTTGACTCGTTTCGTCATTAAGGTGAAGATTTAAGCTGAAAACTTAATCGATTGGTCACTAGCTGGTGGTTACTTAAATGGGTGTTCGGTTCTCCAGATTTGTGCTCTTGAAAATTCGAAGTTTCGATTCATCTTCACCTTAACCGCTCTAAACTGCGTGTATCGTTTCGTATCGCCATGATAAGGCAGCATCCATTTATTACGTAACGCTAAAATTGAAAATTTTTGACCCCCCCCCCCTTCGTAACGCTTTTTGTATGAAAAATTTCAAATTTTTGTATGAGCCGTAACGCTTGATCATACTCCCCCCCTCCCCCTAGAGCGTTACGTAATTTGTGGATGCCGCCTAAGTGCATACCGCATCCCCCTAGTGCCTTGTTTCTTTGCCGCGACGCGATCAACTTTCAATGAAAGGGGAAGTTGCTACTGACTACTGCATGGCTTGGCTAGTCGGTCGGTAGCAACTTGTTCTAGATTTTGTCGTTCGCATGTTGGATTTTATGGCACGCATCAAGCTCGGAAGGGGCTAACGCTGTGCCCCGAGGCGGTGGTTTTGCTCAATGAATTTTGTCCTTAATTAAAATTCATCAAAACAACGGACAGGTTTTTTAGCTCTCCACCTGAGCTAGAAACGTATCGCAGATCGCGGCTAAAGAAATACTTTACATATGATTAGATTTTCTTATGCAAAAATTTTCTTTTCCTCGATGATGTGCAGGATCAAAGCCGTAAGTCAGAAGATAGTCGCGTGTCTGGTGGAAAACTACAATCGAGAAGTGGTATTGGATGGATCGAATGATAACATCATTGAATGGTTTCAGTTATAACAGTTATTTTTACGTAAACTAGGTATACGTACCTAGTTCATAAATCGAAGGAAGACCATAACAAGGGAAACAATGTATTTGATACAGGCATCTACGGGGGAAGTTATTACATTCTTCGTACGTCATCACTGGTTTACTCCAAAAACAACAGCTATGTCCTATTTTGCATAATTTTCTGACAAGTTCCTATCAAACTATTCCACTTTGTGAACTTTTCAGCTTTTGATCTTTGTACATGGAGAACGGTAAGCTATTGAGAAAATCAACTTAAAATGAATTAGAAGATTCATCCGAGAAATTTCACCAAATCGAGTAAAATATGTTCAGAACATTTAAAATTCAATCCTAATATATGCAGCACGTTCCTCACGATTCAATGCATAGCATCGCCGTTTAGTTGTTGAACCAAACGGATAAGAAATATGGCCTTGAAACACGTGCTCAAAATTTAAACTAAATTGCTAACATCTTAACCACGAGGAAGGGCAGCAACAGCACAAAAAAAATCATAATGAAGGGATGCAAGGATGATACGGAGAAGAGGATTCTCTGCGCTGGAACAAAACTAATGTGTATTATTTTTGAATTGAGATTTTTCACATTCTTCTCGAACCCAGCGAACAATGCTTTCGCAACCTTGGGTCTGAGGATCTGACCGTAGAGGTCCCAACAGAATGCCGCATTGCCTTTGCTAAACGTTCGACGACCGTCGCCCATCGAAGGGTCTGTAATTTTGTTTTTATCTCTTTAGCAGGATCTTCCTCGTCGTTCTCGCTGCCTTGTAACGGCTACCTCATTTTTGATTGATCCGTTTATTAGGAACAAATTTCTGGCCTTTCGGACGGAATTTTAGTCACTTTATTCCTGCCCGCGCCAATTTAGAACAGTGTCGGTCGAACCGGAGAGACATGGAATGACGAAAAATTCCTTCGAAATAAACTGGAACAAAATTCTCCACAGTCCAGCTAACTACTTACGGAAGGTTCAGGGGAGAAAGATGGGATCTGGGCTGGACACAAAAAAGTGAATGTGAAACCGAGATGGCTGGGATCGTTTCGTTGCGCTGGGTTCATTCCCGGTTAATAAGCAAAGGCAAGGGACATGTGCTTTCTTATTAGCTCTATAAAATCGGGTTTCTCTTCTACACACGGTTTTTTTCACGCAGTTCTTTCTAGTCAATAAATTTACTTCCATATCTTTGTGTCGCTCCCTTTCTTCAATCGATATGGTATGGTCAGAATAGAAAAAATAAGCGCTTCAGCAAAGCGGCACGAGAAACCTGTTCCAAATAGCAGAGTTTATTTTTTGTTCTTCAAACGGATTTGGCATTTTCGGGGTCTCGGATGTCGTTGCTTTGCTAAAGTGGAAACTATGAGCGAGAAACAGGTTCGTGAAGATGTCAGAACCAGAATGTCTTATCCCGGGAGCACTAGAACCGGAGTTGGATCTGTCGCCAAGAATGGTGCTCCTGTTTCAATTGCTTTGATCTAACGTAGAGGAGGAAAGACCACAGTTTGTTCGTAATTGTTGACAACAAGACAAATTATAACAAAGTATTGCACTAGCGTTTTTTCTTACATTTCGCTCTCTGTTCTATGCTACCGAATGGCACTGATGAAATCCAGCAGGGGTTTGTCAACAATGATGACGAGGGTTGCGGATTTCATTTGTCACATGGGCATTGAAAGTTAAAATCAGTAGCAACCAGTTCTGTCAAAGGATATAGTTACAACATGACATTGTTTTTTTTAACAGTGCTGAAAACAGTGGTTACGGAATGTAATAACTTATAGCATTTATGAGAAAATTGAATAGAATATCACGACATGACTCAGAATTCAGATAGATATTGGACGGTAAGATCCATACCAAGGAAAGATTTTTGTATTCGTACATTTGGGTTGTAAGACTCAGCAAAAATAGTAGTTTACGGAACATGTTGCAGAATGATGATTTTTACAGCACGGAACAACTACTATTTTGTAATATGGGGTAAAAGTTCACACCTAATAATTTGCAGAAGATTGAATTATCTTTTCAGTTGTCACGCAGTTGTCCGCCACGTAAAGCATCAAGCTGACGCTACATTTTATTTCAAGAAATATAATTTTTAGCAGTATAAGCGCCGGTATGCTCGAAATGCATATATTTTTGCTAAGCATTATTTACCTAATGATACACTCGTTGGACATGCCAACAACACTTATTCGGTCGAACATATTTGAATTAAAAGAGGAAAACGAATTGACATTATCCGAACAAACACATGGTTTGCCTAGTGTTTGTTTTAAATAATTTAGCGTATAAGACAAGTTCCTATGACAGTAAACAGGTGTTTACGTCAATTCATCCATTTTAATTGTTTAATTGGGTAATCGTTATTTTATTATGTATTGCTTTTAGACGATAACTATTAGGATAGAACTTGATAATTTTCACGTAATTTGCAATGAATTTATTGAAAATACCGTAAAAATTAAGTTAATTCTACATCATGTCGTGTCCACAAATTCGGACACATGAATCAAAATCCGGACATCGATGCATCAAATTCCGGACATTCAAATAATCATAGCTGTTTCTCACATTAAACTTAAAAAATATTAAACATACCTTCATATCACGATACACAGATTGATAGATTTGTAAACATAATATTTTTTCTCTGTTGGATGGTCATGGAACATCATAAAACGTTGTTTTTGAAGTCTTCAAAAATACTGTGATATGTGCATTATTCCTCATAGTGTTTACACATAATTTACACTCATTTTCCGTTTATGTTGTTCAAAATCACAGTGATGTAACCTTTTACTCCTTTTTCCAGGTTTACAGGAACAATTATAATGTAATATTTTCTTGTTCAACCTTGGGAAATTGATTTTAAAACACAATGTCCGGATTCAAAACCGCACGTATAAGTATCCGGACAGTCTTCTTCTAGCACTAAATTATGTGTATTTCCAGTAAATTCATCAAAACTATTGAATTTATCAAGAAAAAGACACAAAAAAATCACTGCAGAATATGTATCACAAATAATAAGCACATAAAAAACGCGTGATTAATTGTCGAATTACGATGGCGCATTGAGTAGAATTCCTTCGGTTTTCTTTAATTTTGAAAATAAACGGACGCGAGTGAAACTGACTTTTGTTTTAGTCATTACCTGGGAGGGAGAAACCAATACAAAATTTCTGTACGTCATAGTGAGCCGGGATTCCGCTGTCACGAACTGTCACTGTGAGCCCAGATCTCAAACAATGGACTAACATGGAAAAAGCGCGTAACTGATTAAAACACATTTTCGCATTTCATCAAAAGTGACAAAAATCGATTCAAATCAATTCATGCACACAATGCAAGTAATGTCACGTGAGCACCTTTCAATCGGATTGAATATAGAGCATTGAAAACGCATCGTTTTACTTTTTCCAATAAAAATGAATATGTAGTGCATAGAAAACTGTGGCCCTTTTTTCATGTTTGTCAGGAAAAATCGAAAGTACACAACAAAAGAAAACTAGCGATTTTCCCCAAGCCTGCCTTGATTGTTGTTGGCAAGCTGGAGTTATCTTGCAGTTCAAACAAACATTGTTCTATATTTCGTGTGTAGTATCGGTGCCTCCCTCCCAGGTCATTACCGTTGTTTTACAAGGCTAACTTGATGTCAATTCACGTTACAATGGTCAACAGTAGTTAACATTATTCGTAGGAATAATATTCTTACATGTTTAAAGGATATTTAACATTGAAATTATTGAATTTCACCATAGTGTCCGGATATTGGTCCCGTCCGGATTTTGATTCATCACGGTATGCGTTCGCAGATAACAAAAGTAGGAAATGAATCTACAAATCTCCCCTAGTTAAATTGTGAATTTCAGTCTTTAGCAAATACACAAAATATTCAAACAAAATTGTTGATAGATGTTATGGAGATTTTTTTCATTCAGTTATAAGTGTTACATTTCAATTAAAGTTTTGGTTCCGGTAGTACCGATACCGAAAGTACCGGTAATACTTACCAATCAATTTAAGGTGCTGGAAGACATTGAGTACTGGTATTTTTGGATCTGGTAAAACAAACAATCATCGTTAGAATTAATATATTTCTTTGAAGCAAATGGTATGTAAGTGAGATAGAGTTTATTGATGATGTACTTAGTTTAAGATCGACCAAAGAACGTATTGAAGGGTGTGCTGAATCAAATTGCGACACAAACACAAATTGCAATTTTAATTCAGTTCAATCAATCATCATCAAACTTTCAGGGAGTAAAATCAAACATGTTATGATTTTTCTCATGTTTGTTTTATTCAATTTCAATTCCATATCCAAATGCACAAAACTATTCTTTTCACACTACTCATATGGCCATGTACCACACTTGGACTAATTTTTGTTTTGCGTGGCGAATTTCACCTCCTTAGCCTTGTACCACTCAAAAACTTCTTTGGAGTAATGACCAAATCCGGCCAGAAAACCGTAGGACCATCGTGTGACCTCAGAAGAGGAAGTTGACACTTTTGGGGGCGTTCCTTTATGTACACTTGCCCATTGACCGTTCCGGTTGTCACGAATGGGGTACCCCGATTTCCACAAGAGCAAAGTGCCTGCCTCCATTTTTTGGAAAAAATTGACGTTTTCTGTTTTCTAACCTACTTAGGTACATTAATTTATGATGAGCAGTGAAAACCGGAAGCTCCAGAAGCTGTAGGAAGTCTGCTTTTACATACGTCTCATAATCCATAACGAGGCAATGTGGTTTTGTCAACATATGGGTATAGAGCTTTCGTGCACGTGTTTTACTACCGTATTCTGCCGTTGAGGTGTCTTTAGGACTTGCACGCATGTTGCAGATAGATTCAGATTCTTCGCCGTATCTCGAACTGAACTGTTGGCTTTTTTCTTGGAAGCTTGAACTACCCGTTTGTGATCCTTAGCACTATACGGGGATCCATTTTTGCTACTTTTTTCTTTCCGATCGATGGTCAAACGTTCGTGGTACCGATTTAAAACACGAGACATCGTTGAATGTACCATTCTCTCTTTCTGCTGATGGCATGGTGAGATAGATCCGGATTTTTGAGGTTCGTGAGGATTCCCATTCTGAGCTACTATGTTTTTATTTCATCTTTGTAAGATGTTAGAAGCACACTCAAAATCATACTTTATGGATTAGAAGCTGGGCTAAAACATGAGAATAGCTCTTAAATAATTAATTTTGAACGATTTTCTGATTCACATACAATATTATACAATACACAATACTTCGAGCCGAGGCCAGAGACTCGTAAGTACATGAAAATACATTTGTTTCATCCGTAGATGCTATGTCTACACATCCGGGGAAGTGTGTATTGAATAAACATTCTAAAACTTCTTCATCGGAAGTGTCACCATTAGGTAAGCGAATTTCATTCACTTGGAAATCCTTAGATTTTGCAAGGATTTTGTTTGGCCAACTGACTTCACTCAAACTGGAAACATTTGTACAAAGGCTTTTCCAGCCGGATCGTTCAGCAAAACAAAGAGCCTTCTTGTAAGCCTTGCGAGCCAACTTGAACGACTCTGACCCAGCGTCTGTTCCAACTCCTTCTACACTGTTTCCTGAGCCTAGTCAGATCGGAATTCCATGGGGTATGGATGAAAGATCAATTGGTGAGCTCGTCTCATGCTTTATTTTGGATCTGTAAAACATGCATGACTATTCATTTAATGGTTACTACGGTGAGACGTAAATATGACTTTTCAGCAAACTATGGTTCGTCACTGTGAGTGTCGGCATTAATTCTTATTCATAAAGTATTTATATTTTACATTTTTCTTTTTGTAAGGGGAAATTGCAAGGGAAAGGGGTGCTCATTTTACCTTTATGTTTGTAATTTAAAAAAAACTTCAAATAGTTCTGTTAACAAATCGCACTGGATTAAAATCATTGTATCATTGAAATTTTGTTTTCCAAAAATACGTCCTATACTAAATGGTCGGCGTTAAGTCAGAGGGGACCAAGTACAAAACTTGGGAAAATTGGATTATTGTCTCATTAGATGCGAAATTACCTTACCTCCATTACACTTTGATCAGATTTGATGAATGCTGTAAACTGCGAGAGATATGTAATAAATATACTTTGGATGATCAATAAAATCGATAAAAGTGTGAAGTCAGAGTGGACCAAGTGCTTATTACTATAGCAGCGAAAATGATCAGCACTCTGAGGAATGTGAGGAAATGAAAAACATTTCAAGAGATTTGTCAGATTTTTCGACATCGAATGATTCTTCTTCTAGAAATTTATAAATATTACTTAATTAGATGCATTTTATTTTGATTTTTGACCAATTACCATATTCGGATGGGTGGTCAGAAATTGCAATAATTTCTGTGCAGACAGAGCGGACCAAGTGTTGAAAAGCAATAAACTGATTGATTATTGCATTTTTTGAGTCAATTTTAGAGTCCGATAGAAGTTTAGTAGTAGTTCTATGGAGTATGTATGGCATGTCCTAGGACCCGCTTATTGGACCAGCATATTTTGGTCGGTACTCAAGATTTTCACTTGGTCCACTCTGACTGAACGCATATTTGAATATTTCTGGTCTTCCATGCCCTGAATCTGCGAAACCTTAATTTTCAAGCTATCGTAATGCCACTGATTTCAGTATTGGTTATATGGATCATTGAAGAATTTACGATACTGGTGTGATAATCTGTTTTTTTAGAGATATGCGCCAAATTTGACCATGCAAACATTAAATGCTTGTTATTTTCCAAGAAATTGTCCAGCCAGAGTGAACCAACTCACTGAACGGTGAACTTTGATTCAGTCAGAGTGAACCAAGTACACATATGCCATCAAACAAATCGTTTTATTAGAGGTTTGGATAATGATTTTTCATGATTATCACTTCACATTATATTGTTTGAAAGTAACACAAAGAGGTGCAGAAATATTGAACCAAAATTTAAACGAGTTCAAAAATTACAGAGCGTTAGACTTTAAACCCATTTTTCTCAAAATATCAAAAATGTCACTTGGTCCACTCTGACTTAACGCCGACCAAATGATTGTCATACTTAGATGTAAACAACCCCGAAGGATGGTTATTCATAATATCAAAAAAATCAAACAATATTCAAAGCTAACCAAACGATTATGGTTTCACGTACTTGTTTAGCATGTTTATTTAAATATATTTTTTACAAAAAAAATAGTAAAAGCATTTTCAATCTCAGGCTTGCACGAATTGTTATCGTCCAAAGAGTAACTTGTGAATCCCTGATAAAAACTTTCATCATTGTATAAAACGCTTAGTTGGTTAAGGTATCTTTGAAGTAATAAAAATGTGCTAGAAGTTAAGACATTTTTTGATAATTTTTCCATAAAATATACTCTCACGTAGAAGGCACAACGAAATACGAAAATATCGATGCTGTCAACATTTAGGATTATCAGTTTTCCTCATAACCTTCCAGACGACAATTGGATGATTTTTGGTTTGAAACATAGAAGAAGAATACATCCGTCATAATTTGTATGTTTTTCTTTTTTGTAATAATAATTCAACAAACCAATTATTTTCGAATGGATCTGTACTCAAAATCATTCCAGAACTGGCTGATTTCAAATGCATCATATTCTGTCAATTTCATTCAAATATAAGAATATAAAGATTTAAAGCCATGTGAATTACAAATAATTCAAATTTAGATGGGAGATTTTGTTCCGAACAGATGACGTTAAACATATCGAACAAAACATCGCTGTATCAATTCGAGTCTGCCAGCTTTACTTAATGATGAGCATGATCATCAGCATGATTGACCGCCCACAGTTGCTACTCCGTTGTTGCAAGAACAGCTTTACCCACACAGGGAACCAACAGACGTTACTCGGGATCAGGAGCATCTTCAATGTGTAAGTACTCTCATTACTATAACAAACAACAACGGCGCCGGCTGCGTCCAAATGCAGGTCAATTTGGGGATGGGAGGGAGATGTTTACTTGCTTTATGGAAGCCGAGGAGTCCTCTGCACTTCCACAAGAAAATACTGGAAGTTTGAATGTGGGAAAGGATTCGTTTTGGTAAACGATAAAGATAAAAATTGAAATTCATACCTGATCATATACTTTACCATTCTAAATGTGGCCTACAGAGTATTATCCCAGATCATTTTTCGTCGTCTGTCACCTGTAGTAACCGAGTTCGTGGGAAGTTATCAAGTCGGCTTCGTTGACGGCCGATCGACAACGGACCAGATCTTTACTGAACGGCAAATCTTCCAAAAATGTCGTGAATTTCAGGTCCCAACGCATCATCTTTTTATCGATTTCATGGCGGCATACGATAGTATCGACCGCGTAGAGCTATGGAAAATCTTGGACGAGAACAGCTTTCTCAGGTAGCTCATGACACTGATAAGAGCGACGATGGAAGGTGTACAAAATTGTGTGATGGATTCAGGCGAACACTTCAGTTCGTTTGGATCCCGCCGGGGACTACGACAAGGTGATGGATTTTCGTGCCTGTTGTTCTATATTGCGCTAGAAGGTGTTATGCGGAGAGCCGGGCTTAACAGCCGGGGTACGATTTTTACGAGATCCAGTCAATTTGTTTGCTTCGACGAGTTCGTCTACATTCGATCCTTGCTGACGGCTGACAATAATGTTAGTCGTGGAATACGGAGGCGCATCATCAGTGGAGGTCGGGCCTATTATGGTCTCCACAAGAAGTTGCGGTCAAAAAAGAATCACACCCGCACGAAATGTACCATGTACAAAACGCTCATAAGGCCGGTAGTTTAGAACAATCTTTGACGGTGTGCAGCAAATCGGTATGTGGCGGCGAAGGATGAACCACGAGCTCGTCCAACTCTACGGCGAATCCAGTATCAAGAAGGTGGCCAAAGCTGGAAAGATACGATGGGCAAGGCATGTTGCAAGAATACCGGACAGCAACACTGCAAAGATGGTGTTCGCTTCGGATCTGGTTGGCACAAGAAGGCGTGGAGGACAGCGAGCTAGGTGAGCGGATCAAGTACGTGTCGATTTGGTGAGCGTGGGGCAGAACCGAGGATGGAGAGATGCGGCCACGAACTGAGTATTGTGGCGTGAAATTGTTGATTCAGTGTTATCTGTTTAGATGTTAACTAAATAAATAAATGAAAGGTAAAAGTTGATAAGTGGTCGCATGTCCATTTTTTCCTTACTTTTTTTTATTTGTTAGGCACTCCGTGCACTTGGCCACTACTATGCAGAGTATCATATACAGAATTTATTTATAGTTATTATTGCTATTTCTCTCATACCGAGCAGTTAGAGAAGAGTGCTGTCATTGGTCCAATCCATATCCGTGTCGAAGTCCATTGGTGTGCGGTGGTTCATTTTGCCATGTTTATGTGTTGTGTGAGGCAACAGCTTAGCTTAGCTTAGCTTAGACTGACTACACATATCAATGGTTGCTATTCCGTGATTGACCGAAGTCAGTGAAAATGCACAAAGAATCAACTAGAAGTTCGGCTGGGATTGGCCATAATCTTCTTCAGTGTGCATAATTCAGTGCCTCTATTTATACAGGGTCAATAACGGCGCCGGCCACGTCCTTGCAGTCAGGTGGGATTGGAGGAAGGAATGTTAGTGTGTAACCTTTGCTATGTGGAGACCGTGTTTACCTCTGCATCTCCACAAAGGTTACTGGGAGGGATGTTTGTTAATGGGGAGGATCGTTGGGTCACAGGATTCACTTTGATAAGCGATTAGACCATGATAAATTATTTGACGCGAGCTAAGGATCGAACACTACCAACCTGCTTCGCGAACCGCGCCACTAATAAATCATGCCACGCGAGCGACGCGCGACACGATTGATCCTGCTCACATCACCCGCCCCCGCAGGAGCAAGCGACGCGAACAAAGGATCAAACACAACTAACCTGCTTCGCGAACCGCGCCACAAATAGATCATGCCACGCGAGCGACGCGCGACACGATTGATCCTGCTCACATCACCCGCCCCCGCAGGAGCAAGCGACGCGAGCAAAGGATCAAACACAACTAACCTGCTTCGCGAACCGCGCCACAAATAGATCATGCCACGCGAGCGACGCGCGACACGATTGATCCTGCTCACATCACCCGCCCCCGCAGGAGCAAGTGACGCGAGCAAAGGATCAAACACTACTAACCTGCTTCGCGATCCGCGCCACTAATAAATCATGCCACGCGAGCGACGCGCGACACGATTGATCCTGCTCACATAACCCGTCCCCGCAGGAGCAAGCGACGCGAGCAAAGGATCAAACACTACTCTTTATGTGTTGTGTGAGGCAACAGCTTACAAAGAAGGTCAGTGTGTCTCAGTCACCATCCGATACTGACGAAGGATGGATGTGTTCTTCCCCGATACACGGTCCTTCGTGCGGCGTCTTCTGGAGGCTGGACGGAGTTTTTGTGTGGGGGATTGGGAATCGAACCCATGAACTTCCACTTGCGAAGCGAAAGTGTAACCTCGAGGTTACGGGTCCTCCCAGTCGAATATATATGTCAGAATACACATTGTTCATTAGTAATAATGAACTTTCAATTATGTGAACAATGCTTCTGTTATAAATAACTTTTTCAAATATGGGACGGGCCTGGTGTAGTGGTTAGAAAAGATGCCTCTTACGCCGAGGACCTGGGATCGAATCCCATCCCCGAGATAGTTACTAATGACATAAATGTTATAGTGACGACTTCCTTCGGAAGGGAAGTAAAGCCGTTCGTCCCGAGATGAACTATCCCAGGGCTAAAAATCTCGTTAATTAAGATAGAAAAAAAAAACGAAAAGTTTACTGATAGAAAAAAGCAAGCTAATTCAACGACGTTTTGACTGGAATTTTGTCCTGTTTAAAAATTGGCACATTATGGACCAGTGATGTAGCCAGGAGGGGCTGTGAAAGGGGTAATTTTGTGCGTATATAATATTATTAAGTGATTTAAAAATGACGAAAAGATTTTTCTTAGTATTTGTTATGATGGCAGAGAACAGAATTGACATTAATGTTTGTTTATAATGTATTTTTTCATGCCATAGGCATAACCAAAATAGAGTCTTCTTGGCATACTATTCATTTGAATCCAAATTTGTTTTGGTGATGGCATTCCGTGCATTTCATGGTTTTCTTATCTCGTCCATAGAAGACAATCATTTGTTTTTCTATACTGCAATCAGATATGGATTGTCAAGGATGAAGCAGTAGTGTAACCAGTAAGGGTACCAAAATGGTAGAAAGATTTTGGAACTTATTTTTCAAATTATTTTCTGTCCTTTCCAACATGTTATGAAATAAATGTATGCAATTTTTGAGCTTGTTAATTGTAGTTATAACAAAATAATAAAATTACAAATAAAACAAAATAAGAGACAGTTGTATTGTCAAAAGATTTACGTCACTCACAGTGCCAAGACAAACAAACTTCAAATGGTTTTCAAATTACGTAACATTTTTAGAAGAAACAGGTGAATTTTTCGGGTGTTGAGGTTGGTATAAATATATAATGCTGTTACAATTTTTGCTGTTACAATTTTTTGCACCTTAACACTGGTCATTGTCTCTCTCCAGAACACTCTGCATTTTCCCAAATAACCTCGGAGCTTACCCTTATTTTTTCCTGTTTACACTATCAACTTATCTCCTTCAATATATTCTGATCCACTTTTATATTCTGACTAGTGACTGAAAAAGGAGGCCTTCCTTAGCCGAGTGTTTAGAGTCCGCGGCTACAAAGCAAAGCCATGCTGAAGATTTCTGGGTTCGATTCCCGGTCGATCCAGGATCTTTTCGTAATGGAAACTTCCTTGACTTCCCTGGGCATAGAGTATCATTGTACCTGCCACACGATGTACGAATGCGAAAATGGCAA
The DNA here is from genome assembly GCF_002204515.2 of Aedes aegypti. Taxonomy (NCBI): domain Eukaryota; kingdom Metazoa; phylum Arthropoda; class Insecta; order Diptera; family Culicidae; genus Aedes; species Aedes aegypti. The sequence continues at coordinate 206,924,841 of NC_035108.1, forward strand.
CTTTGGCAAAGAAAGCTTTCAGTTAATAATTGTGAAAGTGCTCAAAAGAACACTAAGCTGAGAAGCAGACTCTGTCCCAGTGGGGATGTAATGCGAAGAAGATGAAGCGTGAACCGTAGATGGATCCGATTGTACTTTATTTTTACCAATTCATAGTGCGTCCAGGAGCCTATATCAGTGATCGAAATTGTTTTGCACAACTTCTCTCAAGACACCATATCTCTAAAATCAACTCTACGGGTGCATAACAATTTCGATCACGAATATAGGCTTCTGAAGCACTGTGCAAGTGTTTGGGACCTTCAAACAATCCGTCAAGGCCTTGATCTTGAAAAATGATCACGATACCCCACGCTCATACTCATCCTTCCGCTACTGCATTTTTGAAGATGCTGAAACACTGTATAAATCTCCGATTGTAACTCACCACTTTTCGGGTTGTAGCCGAAGACGGTTTCTATGACCATAAGCATTATGATTTTACCACCGTTGTTCGGCTGGTTGGCCTTCGCGCTCATGGTAAAAAAAGATATCGAATGTCCTTCGGATAAGGCACACATTATTGCATTGTTTTGTGGCGCGAAGACTGGGGCTGACTGGCACCATCGAGCAATGTCTAGTTGTATGTGGCAAATAGTCGTCTTCGTCGCCCGAAGTCGTGCAAAAGTAACTGGCTATGATGGGCGACTAGTACGAAGAGCACTTATGAGCCAAAGCAGAGCAACTTGCCGGTTTTTCTTTTTTCACATGTTCCGTTTGGCGAACCGTAACTGAGACGCAAGCGACACCATTATTGTATTTTCCGACGATTTTTTTTCTTGTTTTTTTTCTATGTACCCAGAAACAAGTAGCAGAACGGCAGGGAAGAAGCAAAGCCAAATTCAAAGCTGTTGATTGAATTAAATGGATATAAATGCAATAAAAATAATCATTGTTAGATTCCATTGTTCGGAAGGGCAGAATCAATTGGACACATTTTTTTCGTTCTTGTTTTGGATGTTCGACCAGGTCGTGTGTAGTTATGGATTGAGAAATGCGGAGAGATCGCCAGAGGACTATAGAGGAGTCATGTTTCTCGCAATAAATGTGAGTCCGAGTAGCGCACGATATTTCCCTATTAGGGAATACAGAAAGAGAAATGAGCATGACTCAAGAACGTTGCCGCAGTCAAACTATGGGACCATTAATGAACATTAGAATCGTGACTGTAAGCTCGTACTGAGAATTATAACAATTCATAAACTTCAATAATCGCAAGATACAGAATAATTGATAGTTTAAAAGTTTGTATCAGACTCTAATTGAGGCGTACAAGTTTAACATATTTGTTTTAATAATTTAATAATAGTTTCACACCAAATCCACTCGGAACAATTAATCAACTCACATATTAATTACTTCATGTAAATATAACATCGTTTTGAATCATCTCTCCCATGTTTTGCTAAAATATCGTAAACACCTATGTATGTGTTTAAAACAAACATAGAAATCTCAATTGGCATCGATCGATTATTAATTCGTTCTGCGCTTACTAATTCCAGTTCATTTATTTGAGGTTACACGAAAATTGTCCAAATCCACCAATTTAAATTAAAAACGGTTTATAAGGACTTTCGAAACATAGTTTGGTAAAATGTCTTTGGTTTCAATTTTTGTATGGCAACATAGTTGCCATTTCCATACAGACGATCCTGAACGAACTCCAATAAACTAATCACAAAGTGTTGCGGTTAGTTAGAAATCATAGTTGATGATACCTGTTTCCAAAAAAAGACACGATACATTGTGTGACCAGCCGAGACTTCGTAACCTCTTCTCAACAGCAACAATGTTGTCGTCGTCGAGTCACAAACAGATGTTCGATAGCGTATATAGTTATGCGAACGAAAATAAAAATCCGTAGCTGACTAGCTGGTGGCTAGCCTGGGATAGGTTAGATTCCCAGCGCGGAGGGGAAAACTCTAACAAATGACATTGAATATAAGTTATTACATTGTTAGATTTAGATATAGAAGTAATCTAGCAGATTATATATTTTTATAACAGCCCGAATCTTGGCTCGACCTGGCCAGATTGCCGGTGTCACCTATTGGAACCAAGACACGTGTGAGGACAAACCAGGAACGAGAGGCAAAAGGCACACCAAACCGTAGACACAAATTAATTAGATAACCTGTCTCTGCAGCACTTCGTCGTCGTCGTTGATGTTATTGTGGGTCACATAGGTTGTCTCACCGTTCTGTGAGCGATCGTCGTTTGTGAGATGCCGTTTTGGTGTGGCTTACAGGGCCACAGACGTAGTTAAAGATTTTTCAGGAGGGGCCTGGCATATTATTATGTCAGAAATGTAATTTCATTACAATGATCACTAATGTTAACCTTTCGGTCGTCGCGCGAATTTTTGTAACGCGAGTAGTCGCGCTTTGTACTTTGTACAACCCCCTTGGATTTGCGAATATCCCTGGAGTCTTACCACTTAGAAAGATGACGTCTTCGGCAAAATTGTTCAGTAGGTTAAGGGCCATTATTATTATAGCCAAGAAATTCGAGATTTTGCCACTAGGCGGCGCTAGTGAGCACGAAACTTTTGTTTCTCAGATCTCATGATCTTGACCACTTAGAAAGATGACGTCTTCGGCAAAGTTGTTCAGTAACTCAAGGACTATCAATGTTTGAGCTAGTTGATTCAAAATTTTGCCACTATACGGCGCTAGTGAGCATAAAATATTTGTTTCGCAAATATCCCAGGGGCCCGATCACTTAGATAGATGGTGTCTTCGGCAGAGTTGTTCAGTAGCTCAAATTATTTCTTTGTTTAATCCTTAAAGTTCGAGATTTTGCAAAATAATGATAGTTCCTGAGCCGCTGAACAACTTTGCCGAAGGTACCTGTCTAAAAAGATCCTGTAGTATGCGCAAAACAAAACAGGCTCCTGAGATATCTGCAAACAAAAGTTTCATGCTCACTAGCGCCACCTAGTGGCAAAATTTTGAATCAACTAGCTTGAATAATAGTCCTTAACTTACTAAACAACTTTGCACGACAACTTTGAAGACGACATCCTTCTAAACAGTCAGGATCCTGAAATATCTGCAAAACAAAAAAAAAGTTTCTATATTATCTGGATTTTAAGATATGACGATTTCAAACTGTGGTTTCCTCGAACCGTACATAATGCGTTCATTATTATGTGACTTCCATGTACGTTTGTTGATTTTACCGTATTGTAAAGGCCATATTGTAAATAAAAATTGTCGAGTATTGTTCTAAGAAGATTCTTGAGGAATACATTTTGGTATGGTGCGATAGATATCTTTATTGTAAAATGATAGCATATAAATCACAACTGTTGTACAAAGCACATTAGCGCGACAGCCTGAAGGTTAAGGCGAAGTAGGCCGTCATTGAAATTTGTACTGGGCATCGATGATTGTGGATAATTCGTCTCACGGTTGCGAATAAAAGAAAATCAAATGCTCTGACAAATTAACATGGTTTAAACGAATGACGGGCTACTTAGCCTTAAAAATATAATACTTTTTGTAAATTTTGGGATTGTACTACAATTTCTCCTAAGGTTCTCTCTTTAAACCATGAATATTCCTGAAAATCTTTCACTAGTTTTAGAATTCCAACAATTTCTACAGTGCATGATTCAAAAATGTCTCTTGTGATTTCTACAATTTTTTTTATAAATCCAGGATTTCTTTCGACATTTTTCTGAAATTTTCCTCAAAAATTTCAACATGATACAGGTCGGACTCGATTATCCGGAGACTCGATTATCCGGGGACTCGATTATCCGGGATTCGATTATCCGGAATTTTAGACTCGATTATCCGGAATTTATTTTTTGGTGTTCTTGTTTTTCAATTTTTATGCATAAATCTGAGATAATTTGGTATTGCAACATACATTATGAATTGTTTTGCAATTTTGAACGTATTTAAGCAAGGGGTGTTTGAAAAAGTGGTTTTCTGTGTATGTTGGTCAAAACATTTGTTTGTCTTCTAAAGACCACTTTTGTTCCTAGAAATAATTTCTGGCTACGCCACCGTATCATATAAATTAAACAACAAAAATAGATAATATTTAAGTTCTTTTATCGAAGATTTCAATTTTTTTCTTAGTGATTCGATTATCCGGAGGATTCGATTATCCGGAGTGAAAAAAAAATCGATACTCCGGATAATCGAGTCCGACCTGTATTATTTATTTGCGTTGATATTACTAGATTATAAGAAACCATGCATGATTTTATTCATGGAATTTTTAAGATTGCACTGTAAATTCCGTTAGATTATCTAGAGGAATTGGGCTTATGGACAGAAGGTCAAAAGACAAAACGTTGAAAGGGCATTAGGTTGACCTTTTGTTATAGATTCGAGGAATTGTTCTCTATATTTCTCCATATACCGTAATCCGGGGGCAAATTGATCAGTGGGGCGAATTTGATCAGGTCGATACCAAAACACATTTCCTCCAAAGGATGCTGAAAGCTTCGTTGGCACCACAGACATTCCATGTTTTCTAGTTTATGGATGTCTAATGATGATGTTGCACTATTTCATTTTTATTAGGGTCAGTTTTGCATAGAAATATTCACACTTTTTGAAGGTGTAAGCAATACCGTTGGAAATGTCGGTGCTAAACAATCTACTGGTGCTATGCGTACGTATCAGCTTTGAATATTTAAAATGTTGTGTAAGCTTAAGTATGAACTGCTGAACTCATTTTTGATATCATACAGCATAGCAAGTATAGTTTTTTGCTCAAAAAAACGTTTATTCTAAAAATATCTGCCTATTTCAAGGAAAATTGCCTACATTTAGGCGTATTAGGAAGATTTTCAAAGTTTAATTTTGCAATCAAATGATCAAATACTCGAGTTGTAAATATTTTGACCTTATTTTCAGATTCAGAAGACCTTAATTTAGTAGATACGGACATTTTATTATTTTGTAACTTGCGTTGTTATATGGTGATCAATTTCGCCCCAGTGTGTCATTTTTGTTTTTTGAAAATAGAACTATTTTTATCATATGTTAAATATTATTTCATTAAAAGTCGATTACATAAACTGATGAAGATCAATGGAGTACTGATTTTGTCGAAAATTATTTGACAATATTCGAGTTCCCAAGGGTAAAACAACAAAAAGTTGTAAAATAGTGATCAATTTGCCCCCGGTTTACGGTACTTGCTTCATAAATATTTTTAAAAAACCTCCGGGAAAACTACTAGCTTAAAGTCCAAACATTTCTTTGGAAACTCATCGAAAGTTATCTCGAGGATTCAGTTTCAGGATTTTCAATTACTTCCATCATAGATATGCCCAATAATATTTAAGGGATTTTTCTTGGGAGAGCACAATCGATCCATACGGGATTCTTCCTGAATTTTTATTAGAAAATCTTTAAACGTTTCTTAAGAGTATCTGCATTTTTTTCAAGAAAAACTGTAAAAATTTCATCTGGAAATACATTAAAATATGTATTTTCTTAAAAATTTTAATTTATTTAGTTAACATTCTGAATCAACAATTTCACGCTACAATACTCGGTTTGTGGTCGCTTCTTTCCATCCTCGGAGCTGCTTCCCGCTCGCCAAATCAATGCGCACTTGATCCGCCCACCTAGCTCGCTGCGCTCCACGCCTTCTTGTACCAACCGGATCCGAAGCGAACACCATTTTTACAGGGTTGCTGTCCGGCATTCTTGCAACATCGTATTCTTTCAGCTTTGACCATTTTCTGGATACTGGATTCGTTGTAGAGTTGGGCGAGCTCGTGGTTCGTCCTTCGCCGCCACACACCGTTTTCCTGCACATAGCTAAAGACCGTCGTATGCACCCGACGTTCGAAGACTCCAAGTGCTTGCAGGTTCTCCTCGAGCATCGTACTCGTTTCATGCCCGTAGAGGACTACCGACCTTATGAGCGTTTTGTACATGGTACATTTGGTACGGGTGTGAATCTTTTTTGACCGCTTCTTGTGGAGGCCATAGTAAGCCTGACTTCCACTGATGATGCGCCTTCGTATTTCACGGCTAACGTTATTGTCAGCCGTCAGCAAGGATCGAAGGTAGACGAACTCATCGATCACCTCGAAAGTATCCCCGTCTAACGCAACACTGCTTCATAGGCGAGCCCTGTCGCGCTCGACCCCACCAACTAACATGTAGGGGAAGATGGCCCAATACGCACAGATGGGGTAAAATGGCCCGACTCATTGAATCATTCCTAGAACGTTTCAATCTGTATAATTTGCCAAACGGCGTTTAAATACGTTTACCCAAGAAGTGCTGCTACAATCCATGGACATAAACTCATAGATTTTTACATAATTTCCCGGTGATATTCAGCACTTTTCACTTTTTTGCCTAAATATTAAGGTTTTCCGTTGATTTTATTAACCAATAAGCGTTTCCATGCCACAGAGCAAACTCATGGGGAAGCATGGTTGCTAACTCTTCGAACTCCATACTAAATGGCATTTTACCCCACCCATTTGGTCATTTTGAACCACCCCCATTTTTTAATCAACTTTTCGATACGATTTAAAACCGTAAAAAAACTCACATTTGGGAAATGTTTTAAAGTTACTGTTAAGACTTCGAATGGCCTTCAAATGTGGATCTTATTACAAGAAAACGACACAAATCCTTAAAGTGGCATTTTGGACCATTTTGCCCTACTTTGTCTTGGTTGCATTCACCACCAGTCCAACTTTTGCAGCTTCACGTTTCAGACGGCTGAACAAGTCTGCCACCTTTTCAAATGTTCGGCCGGCAATGTCCATATCATCCGCGAAGCAAACAAACTGACTGGATGTCTTTAAAATTGTACCCTGGTTGTTAAGCCCGGCACTCAGCATAACATCTTATAGCGCAATAGCAAGCAACAGGCATGAAAGTCCATCACCTTGTCATAGTTCCCGGCGGGATTCAAACGAATTGGAATGTTTGCCTGAAACCTTTCTCACAATTTTGCATACCTTCCATCGTTACTCGTGAGCTTTCCAGGTTTATTATTTTCCATACCTCTAAGCGGTCAATACTATCGTATGCCGCCTTGAAATCTATGAAAAGGTGATGCTTTGGGACGACATTTTCGGAGGATTTGCCGCACAGTAAGACTCTGGTCCATTGTCAATCGGCCGTCAACGAAGCCGGATTGATAACTTCCCATGAGTTATGTTCTGATTTTCAATAACAAGTTTTGACCAGTGTAGTTTTGCTATAAATTGCATTCACCTTTACAATCTGAATTTATAATGATGGAATGATAACGTCCTGTATCGAATATGGTAATCATATGAAAGATCAAAGAAACCAGCAAAGAACTTTCTTTTGGTTATCAACCATCAACGTTTTATCTCGTGTTAAAGTTATTGCTTTAGTCGTCAAAATTTTCATGGTGTGTAGTGTTTTATTCTTCTTTTTTTTGGCATTACGTCATCACCGGGACAGAGGCTGCTTCTCAGTCTAGTCTTATTATGAGCACTCTGACAGTTACTTGCCAAAGTTGCCATTTTTCGCATTCGTGTATCGTTTGGCAGGCACGATTATACTCGCTGCCCAAGGAAGTCAAGTAAATTTCCATTACGAAAAGATTCTGGACCGACCGGAATTCGAACCCAGACACCTTCAGCATAGCTTTGCTTTGTAGCCGCCAAATCTAACCACTCGGCTAAGGAAGGCCCAACGCAATGTTATTTTAAACAAATTACTATAATGCCCCTTTGGCCGTCCCCTTCCTACGCCAATGTACAGAGTAGCGGATAGAAGCACACATATCGCGTGGGGAAAAGAGATACCTACCTTAGGCTTAGGTTTCAAAGCTGAGTTCACCGTCTCTCGTCTCGTCGACACCAAAAGCTAAACCAATAAAACCAACCAACAACAACGATGACGAAGATGATGAGGATCGATGAGAACCGCGAGAATGGAACGACAGCATCCGCGGGAGCCAAAGTGTTTAGAGTATTGCTGGCAAAGGCTTCGAGCTTTCGTACTATATAAATAATATAGTTAATTTATTGTTATGGTTTCAGTTTTAGTTGGAATTTAATGGGGGTTTCCAATAGTAGCGGAGCTTCCAAAGTATGAAGAGTCAAACAAGTTCTGATATCATCTGCGCCAGATTATTTTATTTTCTGATCAATGCCAAACAATTCCCTATCACTGAACTATGAAATTTTAAAGACTCATGGTTTTACCCATCCTAATATTTTTATTCTAAATAATAGTACATGAAATCATTATAGAAAAAGTTGCGATAAAACGGAGCCAAACCTTGAACATTTCAGTGTACGATTCTGGAGAACTAAACCATTGTTCGAAATCGGGAGAGAGAGTCAGAAAATTCTGAAAAATTATAGACATAATTTCTTAATCTTCATTTACAAAGTTTGCAAGAATGAAAAGATCATTCACTGAGATTATTTAAGCCACGGCATGTGTTAGTATCCTCATGCATGGGGACGATAACAAATAAAAATCTTATATCAAAATACTGGTTGCTATAGCAAATCTTTATAACAAAATGAAAATATAATGAGTTATCAATGAGGGAAATTGGCTGGTTAACAAAACTTGTTATCAATTTGTTTCAAATAATAACACAATGAGATTATTGTATAATATCTGTAGTATAAACTTTTGTTATGTTGCCTGCTTATTCAACCAAAATGAAAACAAACTATGTTATCAAATGCTTGTTATCGGATAACACAACTTGTTATCTTTTTGTTACCCAACTTTGCTCGGGAAGGGTGTCATTTGAGCATGGTACTGTTTGTAATTTATATCGAGCCTCTGATACGAAAATTGCAAAGCAGTATCAACGGTATTCTTATATATGATAGGTTTTTAGTTGTTACTGCTTATGCCGACGATCTTACCCTCTTCGTCAAGAGTGAAGAAGAGTTTGATTTGATGCTTCAAATTATTCATTTGTATGGCATGGATTCAAAGATAAACTTGAACATAGACAAATCTTCTTTTGTTAGAATTAATACATGCAAAGGAGGACCATTTCTTATTAAGGAAGTAGCTCATCAAAAAATTTTAGGGGTACATGTGTCGAACAAATGGACTGGGATGGCCAATTTGACATACAATGATATCATAAAAAAACATCAAATTTCAATTGAAAACGTAATATGAGTTTACATGAAAAAGGACTTTATTCAAATACTTTCGTACTCTCAAAGCTTTGGTACGTCGCAGGTACAGGTGATTCCTACAAGTAATCTCTTCATAGGAGAAATCAAATTGGTGGTTGGACAATTTTTGTGGGGTAATAATATATTTATAGTGGATCGTAATCAATTATACTTTGATCTAATTCTAAATAGGGAAAAACTGTTTAGATACGGTATTGGCCGGCTTCAAAATTCAAACTGCGAGGTCTGCTCATTACCTGATGACAATAAGCACCGTATCATGGGATGTACTTCGGGTGCACAGCAAGTATGGGAGTTTACGAATGTCATTTTAGCAAAGCATTTAAAACTAAAATTTGTCAATGCGGAGAATATTCTGTCTTGGAAAATAAATCCAAAAAATGAAAAACAAAAAACAGCTTTATTCCTTGTCAGTAGGGCGATCTTTTCTTACTTAAATAAAAAAAGTAGTTTGTATAACTTCAAAAAACAAATAAGGGAAATGCGATGGAATCGATTGTGCGATATTTGCCAGAAAACCATTCACCAGAAAACTATTCGCCAGAATGACATCTGCCAGAAAACCATTCGCCAGAATGTACCATTTACCAGAAAACCATTTGCCAGAATGTACCATTCGCCAGAAATTACCATTCCCCAGAATTATTTTTCTTGTCGATTTTGATCATGAAACATCTCGGAATCCAAGGATGGCCGTCACAATATTCGACTTGTGCCACTTTTCACATGTTCAAAAGCACTAAATTGAACAAATAGTATGGTAACTATCTCGTTCTTCTCATTTTAAGCTTTCTGCTAGTGCACAAAGCGAAGACAATACAGTGAAACCTCCATGAGTCGATATTGAAGGGACCATCGACTCATGGAAATATCGAGTCATGGAACAGCAATCCTTTGGAAAGCTACTTCTAGGGACCATCATAGTAACCATGAAATTTTGTTTTTAGTATGGTTCCATGAGTCGATATCGAGTCATGGAACATCGACTCATGGAGGTATCACTGTATAACACTGTTATTCTACATCTCTCACGAGATTTTTGGCTATGAGGTTTTGATACAATATTGTAAGCTGTTTAACCTAGTTTTATGAAATTTCATTTCCTTTCACCGCGAGCTGTTTTTCTTCAGAATATTGTATTATACAGAATTTCTCGTGCAACTACCAGATATTTTGCTTGTCAATTAACAGTTTATTGGGGTTGTGCTACTTTCTCTCGAATATCGATACCCCGAATGTCGTCGAAAATGTTTTGGCACTCATAATTATCAGAACTTATTGATTATTTCAGGGTGATGAACGGTTCATATGAAATACACCCTTCTCTTTTGATCAGCGGTTCTTTAAAGTTTCTCCGAACACAGCATTTTTTCTTGTTTTCTTTATCGTTCTTCCTAGTTCACCACTCTGTCTCTGAAGATTGTTTCTTATCCATTTTGAATGGCATCTATTTTGGGGCCGTCCATGAATCACGTGTTCGTTCAAGAGGAAGTAGAAGTGGGTGGTTCTATCATAATACCAAGATCCATGCAAATTTTGGGTCATTCGGGATAATGGATTGCAGGAAAAAGTGTCATTCGGGTGTCTGGCGTTCGGGGAAGTGATATTCGAGGGAACAACATTCGGGTAAAAATAGACCAAAAGGTTTTTAGTAATAATGGTCACCTAAATTTCAGTACATGAAAAAGTATTCAAAAAAGAGTATTTGGTTACCGCTACTTGACATGGTTTTTGGCAAATAAGAATTATCCATTCTCCATATATAGGATGTTCTTATTAATTTTACAACTGTCTTATTTGTCCTCCCCCTGAAAAATGTTATAGTAAATCTAAATTTGGTTTGTGAGTGGAGGCATTCATTACTTCATCGAACTGACGGCACAAATAGTTGCAACGTATATCGAAATCTTGTAAATATCCAATGAACTAGCCCTTAAGAAGCAACAAAACTTTTAAGATCAGCTTATGATGAAAAGAAGGGAGCAATACTTGTGAAATATTCCAAACCATAATTCCCTGCAAAATTTAATAATATTTATAAAAAAAAAATTCAAACATAAAAAACAGAAAGATGTAATTTAATAATTTTAAAATAGCATAATCTCATGCTATAACATCTGTAGAACGATAGTTGCAACGTATATTGAAATCTCGTAAATATTAAATGAACTAGTCCATAAGAAGCAACAAAACTTTGAAGAACAGCTTATGCTGAAAAGAAGGGTGAACCTCTTGTGAAGCCTTTCAAACCATAATGCCATTTTACAAGGACAACGTATATTAAAAAAAAACTTACTATGCTTTCAGTCATGCTAAGTATTGAACTTTACATCAATAAGCAGTATCTTTCATTCATAGTGATGCAGCTTTTAATGAATGCAACTGTAATTCTATTGTATATTCTTTCTAGTTCCACGGTCCCCCAGTATTAAGTGTTGCTTTTTCAATTAATATTTATAAAGCTTCAAATTAACATATAAATTTTAAACATAATTGATATTGATTATTATAAATATTGATGTTGATCGTTGAATGCTCTAGAAATCGATATTTTCAAAATATGTACCTAGCCCAACAATTAGAATATGGATATTAGAAGCTGGCTCACTAAGTCAACGGTAGATTGTGTCCAAGATACCCTGTACTTTTTTCAGTATATTAACCAAAATAATCTCACACATTTTTTTAAGGCTCTACAATTGCAAACTTGATTAACCTGAAAATAAAATAAAAAATATTCTAGGGGATAGTAAATTCTGGGGAATGGTACATTCTGGCGAATGGTTTTCTGGCAAATGGTACTTTCTGGCAAATGGTTTTCTGGCATATGGTACTTTCTGACGAATGTCATTCTGGCGAATAGTTTTCTGGCGAATGGTTTTCTGGCAAATATCGCACAATCGATGGAATCATAAGACGGCATTCAAAAAGCACTTTGGAAAGTATTGTAATTTTCTGTAGACAAAAATAGATTTAAGCGGTTAGTTTTTAAAAGTAAAGAAAAACTGTAAGAATGTAAGAAAATAAATAATGATGTAACATGAAAAAAAATCAAAGAGCCTGGGATAGAGACTGCTTCGATTTGGTGTTCGGAACATTTGTCTAAACAATCGAACTGATTGCTCATTTCGATGAAATTATCAACATTATCCATTTCACTCTTGGAAGAAAGCGCACATTTAGGAGAAGCGTCCTTTTCTTGTCACGTTTGGTGATATGTTTAAATCCCATTTTTTTTGGAAGGGAGTTGTGAATTCAGAGATTCACCTTTCCTTTTGTTAGTAATTGCAACCATATTTAGTGAATAAACGAAAGAAGACGTGACCTTCGAGAGGTTTTTTTTCCCAAGACAGTGTCCAAGAAGCTAGCTTTCGCTAACGGGTCCAACGAAAAATCGAAGGCACGGGACCAAACAAGGATCGTAAAGTGATCAAAAGTAGCAAAATAGTACTGAAAAGTACCGTTTATTTAGCTCTGAGAAGTGCTGTTTCATAGCTTTACAGTATGGCCCATAAAAAAAATGCGAAAATCGTCATATCATGTTTTATGGTTGTTTTTACAATGAAAATGTGAACGAAACATAAATATAATTCATTATTTGAATTGTTTAATCCATTTAGACTCAGTTTTTCGCTTAGGACATGATTTTTTTTTTCTGTTACTTTAACCTTACTAGGGAGGAATTGGAAGCACACCCTCAAATTTTATCATGTGGTCATCTAGTTTAATATCTTTGTAATGAAAGCTTCTAAAACAAGACGCGAATGATTTCAAAACTTGGACCCTGGCAAAATATTTCATTATGGCCATGAAAAACACGTTCTCTAAGAACTCCTCCATCCTCTGATACTAAACAAACTAATATTTTCAACGTGTGATTTTGAAGGTGGAAAGTTTATCATCAGAGTATACGACAATCAGACGCTTTTTTAACATCTTTGCTTCGTAACATTATCTAGGACAGTAAGAAAAATATGACAAAAATTATCGTAGATAGCGAAGATATGTCAGAATACACAACAATAATCAGAAATTACATTCACTCACAAAAACACAATTTTCGCATTTCTTATGGACCATACTGTAGACAGTTTTCACAAACTTCCAAGGGCAGAGCGAGTTCGTGTACACACAGCACGAAGGTACGATACGCACTGATGTACTTAGTGCCCTTTTTATAAGATCTGATCCGCGCTCCCGTAGCTCTAATCCAACACTGAAGACATGAATGCAGTAAAGCGGATAGTATGTCATTTATTACTCCACCACCCAGATTGTGGTGGACAAAACACACTCAAAAAGTTTGCAAATGTTCAAGATCCTTCAGTTTTGTGAAAACCCAACTGCTAAACTGCTTTGGCCTGATTTTCTCCGCTGTCACAAATTCCTAAATTCATCGGACACCACACACCAGGCACATTACACTATAAAGGAGATCCGGCAAAATGAAGAAAATAAAGCACACCATATAGTCAAACCTAGGCTTGTGGTTGATGGCACGAACGAACGAAAAAAAAACTAAATAAATTGTCGATAAAGTGACGCTAAAACGCCAAAAGCAGCCACAGCACCCAACTGAAACGGCAAACAAGCAAAACCATCAAAAAGCACGATAAAGGAAGAAGGTTTGGAGGATTGCGCGACCAATGTGACTGTGACATACGTTTATTAGGAAAAAGGCGTAAAACGCGCGGGAGCGATTGATGGCGCAGTTCCAAAGTAGCAAACATATTACCTTGATTCCACTTGCCACCACAATAATCGTGTCGGACGGAGGCGAAACCCGAGCAGGAAAACATGGCGAATGAAAACCTAAGTAATTCGAAATACCAGCATACCATAGTATACTGTTCACAAGGTTCTAATAAGAGACAAAATACCGAAGATCAATATCATAATTTTATATTGATAACAACTGATAAAAACAAATAAAAACGTGATCAAACCAGCTACACACTGCTAAAGAACAAGAAAATATTGTCCTTAAGTAAGATTGTAGTTCCCATGCGCTGTCTTTGGGTAAAGGACGAAAACATGCAGTCCCCACATAGTCTTTCAAAACCGTATTCCAGAAAAAATCAACTTTCGCATTCCTAATAATGTTTTCATTGTAATTCCGAGAATTTTGATAAATATCCTGGTATTCGGAAATTTACAGATTCCGAGAAATCCCGGGAAATCTTTGATAAAACCCTATAGTAATGATAATCTTCACAAAGTATTTATAGTTATCAGTATAATAACAATTCAAAAACATGTCAACGTTTTAAAGCTCATTCGACTGTTACAGGTTTGCTTTATTCTTCCGATCGGGAAGTCAGCACTGGGGGTGGAACACAACCGAAGCATCTGCCGCTAACATGGTTCGTGAGTACACAAGTCGAACCGCTTCGACATATTTGAAGGCCATAACTTTTCGAGGTTGGGCACATGCGGACATATATACGCATCTACTGGAGATCGCCACTTGAAGAGAGAGCCTCCAGCATTTTCATCAAATTCCTGATGAATTCACGAAAGAAACGACACCAACCGATTCCAAGACGGGAACATTTCAGCAATCCAGACAGTTTTGTCCTGGAGCGATAATGTTTTGACTAAACGATCGTTTTTTTTTGGTAAGCATCGCTTTCAGAGCGACAAACTAATGGCTATGTTTCTTCTGGTCTGCCTACTGTTGATCGATCATCAAACGAACGATCTTCCGAAGCATCAATCAGTCAGCGAAGCATGTTCCTCGTCAAGGGTAGATAAAATGTTGAAAGCGATAATGTTCTTCTTGCTGTTGAAGAAATGTGGCAGAAGAAAACAATCGGGTTATGATAGCAGAGTTGTGACCTGCATTGCATCCTTCTTTTTTTTTGATAATTAGGAGAACAGTTCCAATGTTTATTCCACGTTATTATGTATTCTACTGGAGGTTCAATTTATTGGTATAAGAACAATCCATAATTAATTTTTAAACAAGGTTTTTTTGTATCAAATAAAGTATATTTTAATGAAAAAATGTTTTCATTCATATTTTTTATTTGAGGCAGAAAAACTGAACAAAGATACAACAAATGATTGACGAGTTGGAAGTGGAACAACTGCCGGACCTTTTGTGGTGTAGCTGTACCGTATTAGATTGGCCCAGCTCAGTATGGGAGAAAAATAAAGTTGTATAATTCCACGGGGCACCCGCTAGGATTATTCTTTATGGTTAGAGGAAGACTTCCTGAAAGTTTCAGCTCATTTGGTCGTTCCATGAGCTGGCGCAATTGAATTGAAGTTAATATGGGATTTTCAGCTCCAACATATAGGAAACAGCACATCATCTCCTGTTTGAGTCAGGAAAATTGTTGATCGCGTTCAATTGAACCCAGAATGTCGAAAATACTACTTGATACTATAGCAAACAATATTGTAGAAGGTTGTATGATGATTAAAATTGATAAAGTTGGTGTTTTAACTATCTGAAGTAGATTTGCAATATTGCATAGTATTCCTTCAACTTAGCTGGGTGGTAGCCACTAAGCGCATCATAGCCACCTATGACGCTGGGCGAACTGCGGCACAAGGTGCATGCCCATGTGTGATTGTACGGGAGTGCTGATCTAAGCCTATTTTTCAACAACTGTAAGCTTAATGAAATTGAGCTTAAATCCAGATACAACCTTCGGCAACTATGTTCATTAGCGTATCAACTAGTGAATTTGTCATTCTGGGGTCAATTGAACGCGATTAACTAGTGTACCAGACGAAACAGTGACATAGGGTCAATTTTCAATATATTTGAGACGAATATTCCATACAAACTTTGAATTGAATGCGCCAGCTGGGGGAGCAACCAAATGAGTTGAAATTTTGAGAGAGCTTTTTTCTTACCCTAAGGCACATATCTAGGGGGTGCCCCGTTAAATTTTACAACTTTTTTGTTTAAGGGCCAGTCTAATGTAAAGGTTAGGAGTACAAACTACCTTCTACAATATCGGCATAGGATTTTCCTGTTAATCCGGTTAATCCATTCGAAATTAAAATATTCAAATGCAACCGGATGCAACAAAGTTAGTTTGTGGATGAGCATGATTATAATCTTCGTGATGGGTATGAATATTAGGCAAGCGATCGTTAATTGAAAAATGAGCATTATTGAAGATTCTGCCTGGGGAATTTCCGGAACGAAAAACGTTACTGTTCATCTATCAGGCAGATGAACAGCCTCAACTACAAGTTAGACTTATTCACACCCCCGCAATTCGCGCATAAAACGTTTTGGTATTTTGCTTCGTAGGACAGACGTGCTAAGCTTGAGAAGAACTGCCTTGAATCATACATTTAGTAACAATGCGGCAATGACCCCACTTTTGGCACCGACGTCAAATTTTCGCCCGGTCTCTGAAATTGTTCCCATGTCACAGGGACATCGAACAAAAGTCATGGTGTTTCTAAAGCATTAATATTATTTAGATCACTCATATTAAAGTGGTGGTAAATGACTGGACAATGCGTACCATTGGTACTTCGCGTACCTGCAGGTATAAAATAGACCCCATTTGTAGTCCTTAGCCTCTTGTCCAGTAACTCCTATCCCTAGCATCCCCATGGTGCCGCCTGGAATACGAGTTACCGTAGGAAAGAACGGGTAACCAACCCCAGTGGGACCTTGGTCATATGCTGACAGGGAAGGGGGGCTCCTCTCTTCTGAGAGTGTAGCTTATCAGAGCGTCTGTTCTCCTTGTTAGGAGCGTCGGGACTCTAAACAATGGTCATCCGGCGAAACAGGGGGTTGGTGCAGGCCTTATAAACCAGTCGTAAAAATCACCAGTACAGGAAGCATACAATGTAAATTCGCACCGGAACAATCGGCATAGACCCATGCATCGAAAACGGACTAACGATTGAAAACTCGGATCATGGAACTGTAAGTCTCTCAATTTCTTGGGAAGCACTCGCAGTCTTTCCGAATAATTGAGGGTCCGCAAGTTCGACATCGTAGCGCTGCAGGAGGTGTGGTGGAAAGGATCGACGGTACATACGTATAGGGATGGTTATATCATCTACCCGAGCTGCGGCAACAGACATAAGCTGGGCACAGCTTTTATCGTGATGGGCGAAATCCAGAGGCATGTGATTGGATGGTAGCCAATCTAAAACAGAATGTGCAAGTTGAGGATCAAAGGCCGTTTCTTCAATATCAGCCTCCTGTTCAATATTGCGCTAGAAGGTGTTATGAAACGGGCGGGCTTTAACATGCGGGGCACTATCTTCAATAAATCCAGCCAGTTCATCTGTTTTGCTGACGACGTAAACATTGTCGGAAGAACGTTCCAGGTGGTTTCTGAACAGTACACCAGGCCGAAACGTGAAGACGAAGTATCTGCTGATTGGAGGAACCGAGCGCGATAGAGCTCGCATTGACAGAAGCGTGATGATCGACTGGAATGAGTTCGAGGTGGTGGACGAATTTGTCTACCTCGGATCATTGATAACGTCGGAGAAACTGCAGCAGAGAAATTCGATTGTGATAATGCTGGACAACAATCCCGCAAATAGTGTTTACCTCGAATCCGTCGGTACAAGACGAAGGGGAGCGCAACGAGCTAGGTGGTTTTACCAAGTGGAGCAGGATCTTGGAAGTGTGGGGCGATCGTGGATCGAGTTAGTTAGCGTAACATTGTGGCTCAGGTCATATATTGAAGGACGTAGTACCATCAAAAGTAAAGTAAGTATATTAAAGTGAACTTGATAATATTCTTGAGTAAGCCATTACTTAACCTTAGTAAGGACCTTGGGTCTTTTTCGACCCATTTCAAAATTCAAATCAATGTAACTTTTGATTGAAATAACCTAGCAATTTGAAACTTTCTGACAATTATTTTTTTGTGGGAAATTTTGTTTCTGCGGAAACAAATGTTTTGAATGACCCCTAGGGGAGCATCCATAAAAAAAGTTACAAATTGTGACTTAGGGTCGTTTTCGACCCGAAAATTCAAACAGCTCGCAAAAATCAGTGTGTTGACCGAATTTAGTTCTGTTGGGCTTAAATGAAGGGCACACATTTCTAGTTTCAGAAACCCTCCCGGAGATCCGGATTTGGTAACTGTGGCCACCGGGAACCTGCTACATATGAAAAAAGTCCCTTTAGAGACCCTTACTTTGACGACCTGTAGTTTCGTAACTAAACAAGTAATCTGAACCGTCCTCATATTGTTGAACAGGTATTCACGTGGAATTTGAATAGAGATTCTCAAATCACTTAGTTATTCATACCCGGTTCCGGAAACCCGGAACATCCGAAAAGTAAGTTTCCATCGCAGTTCTGTATATGTAATTCAGATCGGCATTATTCGGTTGATGGATATTTTGGCATAATTTTTTTCTGTAATAAGGGACCAATTACCGGCGCGCATTCCCTGAAAAATTCGGTCCAGTATGGTCCCTGCGGAACCGGTTCCTGGAGTCCCGGGAGGTGGCCAACCTGGACAATTCGATGAAATTACTCAGATTTGAACCCAAAACCAAATGAATTGTGTTCAATTCTTTATGATTTTATATGCTTGGATGTATTTTGCCAAAATAATGAATGGATGGTTATTCTGGTCCTTTTGGAGCACCGGAATGGCCACCGGGAAACCCGTAATATGGGACCACAAAATTTTAGCACCAAAAGTAGGCATGCGACGGCTCAATCTTCATGATTTTGCTTCCCTGTGACTGCTAGTTCAATTATTGATGAATGACCACTTTGGTTCTTCTGGACCACCAAAATAATCCAGGAATGGCCACCCGAGATACCCGTATTGTTGGACATTTCAGTTTTTGTGCCAAAACTAGGCATGCGACGGCTCAATCTTCATGATTTTGAATACCTGTGACTTTGATAGTTCAATTATTGATGAATGACCACGTTGGTTCTTCTGGCTCACCGAAATAACCCAGGAATAACCACCGGAGATACCCGTATTGTGGGACATTTCAGTTTTTGTACCAAAAATAGGCATGCGACAGCTTATTCTTCATGATTCTGGGTACCTGTGACTCTTCTAGTTTTATTTTAGATGAATGACCATTCTGGCTCATTTTTACCATGAAATAACCCAGGAATGGCCACCGGAGATATCCGTATTGTGGGACATTTCAGTTTTTGTACCAAAACTAGGCATGCGACGGCTCAATCTTCATGATTTTGAATTCCTGTGACTCTTATAGTTCAATTATTGACGAATGACCACTTCGGTTCTTCTGGCCCACCGAAATAACCCAGGAATGACCACCGGAGATATCCGTATTGTGGGACATTTCAGTGTTTGTACCAAAATTAGGCATGCGACTGCTCATTCTTTATGATTTTGAATACCAGTGACTCTTCTAGTTCAATTATTGATGAATGACCACTCTGACTCATTGTTACCACGAAATAACCCAGGAATGACTACTGGAGATACCCGTATTGTGGGACATTTCAGTTTTTGTGCCAAAACTAGGCATGCGACGGCTTAATCTTCATGATTTTGAATACCTGTGACTCTTCTAGTTCAATTATTGACGAATGACCCCTCTGGCTCATTGTTACCTCGAAATAACCCAGGAATGACCACCGGAGATGGCCGCATTGTGGGACATTTTAGTTTTTGTGCCAAAACTAGGCATGCAACGGCTCAATCTTCATGATTTTGAATTCCTGTGACTCTTATAGTTCAATTATTGACGAATGACCACTTTGGTTCTTCTGGCCCACCAAAATAACCCAGGAATGGCCACCGGAGATGGCCGCATTGTGGGAAATTTCAGTTTTTGTACCAAAACAAGGCATGCGACGGCTCAATCTTCATGATTTTGAATACCTGTGACTCTTCTAGTTCAAATTTAGATGAATGACCACTCTGGCTCATTGTTAGGTCATTGGCACAGTAAGCTCTCAGTTAATAAATGTGGAAGTGCTCATAAGAACACTTAGCTGAGAAGCAGGCTCTATCCTAGTGGGGACGTAATGCCAGAAAGAAGAAGAGGAAGAAGACCACCGGAGATACCCAAATAGTGGAACATTTCAGTTTTTGTACCAAAACTAGGCATGCGACGGCTCAATCTTTATGGTTTTGAATACCTATGACTTTTCTAGTTCAATTATAGACGTATGATCATTCTGGCTAATTGCGACCGAAAATAAAACCTGAAGTACGCAAACACGAAAGTCAATCTGGAAATATTGAGATGTAAAATTTGTGAAAAATCATGAAATTGTTCTGGTGAGCTTCGATCCCACGACCCCCAATACGCTAGACTGGGCGCGTTAATCAACTACGCCACAGAACGGGTAACGATTCTACAGCGTAGTCGCCCAACCTGAAACCTGAGGACCTGAGATGACTTTTACTTATTATTGTGTAAAAAAAGTCACATGCCCGAAAAACCCGGAAGATTGAGCCGTCGCATGCCTAGTTTTGGTACAAAATCTAATGTACCCCACGATACGGTTTTTTTTCGTTGGACATTCCTGGGTTATTCCAGTGATAGCAAAGAACCAGACTGGCCATCCACTCATTATTATGTGAGATACATCACGTGCTCAGAAAATTAGGAAAATTGAGCCGTCACATGTCTAGGTTAAGAACTAAATCTGAAATGTCCCACAATAGAGGTAATACCGATGATCATTTCTGGGGTGTTCGGTGGTATCAATTATCCAGATTGGTCATTCACTTATAATTGAACTAGAAGAGTAACAAGTATAATACCGCCGTGAATCGCTAGTCAGTCCCATCTGTAAAAAGTATGCATTGAGAAAATGAGCTGCGAATATTCAAAAAAATTCAGAGGATTAGAACATGTTCCAATCTTAATGAAACTTTCACAGCTTGCTTTTCACTACGAAATCTTTCCTAGAAAAATATAGTGATGATCAAACCAAGTTATATTTTTGTGTTCCACGGTGCGGAAGTCTGTAGTGAGAATGATATGCGATTACTTTTCATTATGGGACAATTTGACCTGCTGTTTTTTCCTAACTTTTCCGTACAAGTCATATTGTTTCATTAGTGCTACTGAAAGAGCATTGGAAAAGATGTTGAAAACTGAACTCAACTCAATTTTGACAAAAATGCAGATGGGACTGACTTGCGATTCACGGGAGTATAAATCATGAAGAAAAAGCCATTGCATGCCTAGTTTCAGTACAATAACTTAAATATCGCACAGTACGGGTATCTAAGGTGTAATTCTTGGGTTATTTTGGTAGTAAAGAAGAAGCAAAGCGGTAATTTATCTATAATTGAACAAGAAAAGTAACAGGTATTCAAAATCAGGAAATTTGAGCTGTCGTATATCTAGTTTTGGTAAAAAACTGAAATGTTCCACAATACGGGTATCTCCATTGGCCATTCCTGAATTATTTCGGTGGTCGCGAAAAGCCAGTTTTGACACAAAAATTACATATCCCACAATACGGGTATCTCCAGTGGTCATTCCTGGGTTATTTCGGTGGTCCAGAAGAACCAAAGTGGTCATTTATCAATAATTGAACTAGAAGTGCCACAGGTAAGTAAAATCATGAAGATTGAGCCGTCGCATGCCTAGTTTTGGTACAAAAACTGAAATGTCCCACAATACGGGTATTTCAGGTGGCCATTCCTGGGTTATTTCGGTGGGCCAGAAGAACCAAAGTGTCATTTATCAATAATTGAACAACCAAAGTCACAAGTATTCAAAATCATGAAGATTGGGCCGTCGCATGCCTAGTTTTTGTACAAAAACTGAAATGTCCCACATTACGGGTATCTCCGGTGGCCATTCCTGGGTAATTTTGGTGGGCCAGAAGAACCAAAGTGGTCATTCATCTAAAATTGAACAAGAAGTGTCACAGGTATTCAAAATCATGAAGATTGAGCCTTCGCATGCCTAGTTTTGGCACAAAAACTGAAATGTTCCACAATACGGGTATTTCCGGTGGCAATTCCTGGGTTAATTTGGTGGGCCAGAAGAACCAAAGTGGTCATTCATCAATAATTGTACTAGCAGAGTCACAGGTATTCAAAATCATGAAGATTGAGCCTTCGCATGCTTAGTGTTGGTACAAAAACTGAAATGTCCCACCATACGGCCATCTCCGGTGGTCATTCCTGGGTTATTTCAGTGGGCGAGAAGAACCAAAGTGGTCATTCATCTAAAATTGAACTAGAAGTGCCACAGGTAAGTAAAATCATGAAGATTGAGCCGTCGCATGCCTACTATTGGTACCAAAACTGAAATGTCCCACAATACGGGTATTTCCGGTGGCCATTCCTGGGTTATTTTGGTGGGCCAGAAGAACCAAAGTGGTCATTTATCAATAATTGAACAACCAAAGTCATAGATATTCAAAATCATGAAGATTGGGCCGTCGCATGCCTATTTTTGGTACAAAAACTGAAATGTCCCACAATACGGGTATTTCCGGTGACCATTTCTGGGTTATTTCGGTGGGCCAGAAGAACCAAAGCGGTCATTTATCAATAATTGTACTACCAAAGTCACAGGTATTCAAAATCATGAAGATTGGGCCGTCGCATGCCTAGTTTTTGTACAAAAACTGTAATGTCCCACTAATGGCATCTCCGGTGGTCATTCCTGGGTTATTTCAGTGGACCAGAAGAACCAAAGTGGTCATTCATCTAAAATTGAACTAGAAGTGTCACAGGTATTCAAAATCATGAATATTGAGCCGTCACATGCCTAGTTTTGGCACAAAAACTGAAACGTTCTACAATACGGGTATTTACGGTGGCCATTCCTGGGTAATTTTGGTGGGCCAGCAGAACCAAAGCGGTCATTCATCTAAAATTGAACTTGAAGTGCCACAGGTAAGTAAAATCATGAAGATTGAGCCGTCGCATGCCTAGTTTTGGTACAAAAACTGAAATGTCCCACAATACGGGTATTTCCGGTGGCCATTCCTGGGTTATTTCGGTGGGCCAGAAGAACCAAAGTGGTCATTTATCAATAATTGAACAACCAAAGTCACAGGTATTCAAAATCATGAAGATTGGTCCGTCGCATGCCTAGTTTTTGTACAAAAACTGAAATGTCCCACAATACGGGCATCTCCGGTGATCATTCCTGGGTTATTTCGGTGGACCAGAAGAACCAAAGTGGTCATTCATCTAAAATTGAACTAGAAGTGTCACAGGTATTCAAAATCATGAAGATTGAGCCGTCGCATGCTTAGTGTTGGTACAAAAACTGAAATGTCTCACAATACGGCCATCTCCGGTGGTCATTCCTGGGTTATTTCAGTGGGCCAGAAGAACCAAAGTGGTCATTCATCAAAAATTGAACTAGAAGTGCCAAAGGTAAGTAAAATCATGAAGATTGAGCCTTCGCATGCTTAGTGTTGGTACAAAAACTGAAATGTCCCACAATACGGCCATCTCCGGTGGTCATTCTTGGGTTATTTCGGTGGGTCAGAAGAACCAAAGTGGTCATTTATCAATAATTGAACTACCAAAGCCACAGGTATTCAAAATCATGAAGATTGGGCCGTCACATGCCTAATTTTTGTACAAAAACTGTAATGTCCCACAATACGGGCATCTCCGGTGGTCATTCCTGGGTTATGTCGGTGGACCAGAAGAACCAAAGTGGTCATTCATCTAAAATTGAACTAGAAGTGTCACAGGTATTCAAAATCATGAAGATTGAGCCTTCGCATGCTTAGTGTTGGTACAAAAACTGAAATGTCTCACAATACGGCCATCTCCGGTGGTCATTCCTGGGTTATTTCAGTGGGCCAGAAGAACCAAAGTGGTCATTCATCAAAAATTGAACTAGAAGTGCCAAAGGTAAGTAAAATCATGAAGATTGAGCCTTCGCATGCTTAGTGTTGGTACAAAAACTGAAATGTCCCACAATACGGCCATTTCTGGTGGTCATTCTTGGGTTATTTCGGTGGGTCAGAAGAACCAAAGTGGTCATTTATCAATAATTGAACAACCAAAGTCATAGATATTCAAAATCATGAAGATTGGGCCGTCGCATGCCTATTTTTGGTACAAAAACTGAAATGTCCCACAATACGGGTATTTCCGGTGACCATTTCTGGGTTATTTCGGTGGGCCAGAAGAACCAAAGCGGTCATTTATCAATAATTGTACTACCAAAGTCACAGGTATTCAAAATCATGAAGATTGGGCCGTCGCATGCCTAGTTTTTGTACAAAAACTGTAATGTCCCACTAATGGCATCTCCGGTGGTCATTCCTGGGTTATTTCAGTGGACCAGAAGAACCAAAGTGGTCATTCATCTAAAATTGAACTAGAAGTGTCACAGGTATTCAAAATCATGAATATTGAGCCGTCACATGCCTAGTTTTGGCACAAAAACTGAAACGTTCTACAATACGGGTATTTACGGTGGCCATTCCTGGGTAATTTTGGTGGGCCAGCAGAACCAAAGCGGTCATTCATCTAAAATTGAACTTGAAGTGCCACAGGTAAGTAAAATCATGAAGATTGAGCCGTCGCATGCCTAGTTTTGGTACAAAAACTGAAATGTCCCACAATACGGGTATTTCCGGTGGCCATTCCTGGGTTATTTCGGTGGGCCAGAAGAACCAAAGTGGTCATTTATCAATAATTGAACAACCAAAGTCACAGGTATTCAAAATCATGAAGATTGGTCCGTCGCATGCCTAGTTTTTGTACAAAAACTGAAATGTCCCACAATACGGGCATCTCCGGTGATCATTCCTGGGTTATTTCGGTGGACCAGAAGAACCAAAGTGGTCATTCATCTAAAATTGAACTAGAAGTGTCACAGGTATTCAAAATCATGAAGATTGAGCCGTCGCATGCTTAGTGTTGGTACAAAAACTGAAATGTCTCACAATACGGCCATCTCCGGTGGTCATTCCTGGGTTATTTCAGTGGGCCAGAAGAACCAAAGTGGTCATTCATCAAAAATTGAACTAGAAGTGCCAAAGGTAAGTAAAATCATGAAGATTGAGCCTTCGCATGCTTAGTGTTGGTACAAAAACTGAAATGTCCCACAATACGGCCATCTCCGGTGGTCATTCTTGGGTTATTTCGGTGGGTCAGAAGAACCAAAGTGGTCATTTATCAATAATTGAACTACCAAAGCCACAGGTATTCAAAATCATGAAGATTGGGCCGTCACATGCCTAATTTTTGTACAAAAAGTGTAATGTCCCACAATACGGGCATCTCCGGTGGTCATTCCTGGGTTATGTCGGTGGACCAGAAGAACCAAAGTGGTCATTCATCTAAAATTGAACTAGAAGTGTCACAGGTATTCAAAATCATGAAGATTGAGCCGTCGCATGCCTAGATTTGCTTAGCTTAGCTTAGCTTAGACTGACTGCACATATCAATGGTTGCTATTCCGTGATTGACCGAAGTCAGTGAAAATGCACAAAGAATCAACTAGAAGTTCGGCTGGGATTGGCCATAATCTTCTTCAGTGTGCATAATTCAGTGCCTCTATTTATACAGGGTCAATAACGGCGCCGGCCACGTCCTTGCAGTCAGGTGGGATTGGGGGAAGGAATGTTATTATGTAACCTTTGCTATTTGGAGACCGTGTTTGCCTCTGCATCTCCACAAAGGTTACTGGGAGGGATGTTTGTTAATGGGAAGGATCGTTGGGTCACAGGATTCACTTTGATAAGCGATTAGACCATGATAAATAATTATTTGTGAGATATAAACATGCTTATATGTAAATATAATATTTTCATTTGATATGAACAATATCTATGTAGAGAAAAATTATGCCGACACTTGAGGTGACGAACCTTTCAAAGTTTGTTGAATAAAGTGAACCTTTCGGAAGTCTACACTTGAAGTGTCGAACCATTCAAAGTTTTATTTTTGATTACAAAAATAAAGGTAAAAAGAAGAAGGTGTATTGAATAAAAAAAATTTAGACATAAATAATTTATGAATCAGAGTTTATGTCGACACTCACAGTGACGAACCATTCATATTTTTTTGAAACATCATATTTACATCTCACCGTTGTAACGATTAACGGTTCAGTCATACATATTTTATAGAATAGGAACAGTAGCATGAAACGAGCTCACCAATTGATCCGTCATCATTGAGCAGCAACAATCCTCTTTCAGCTTCAGTCGTTTGCTCGGCTATATAAAAACACTCAGAGAAAATAGGCGCGCGACCCGTGATGGAAAACAACTGACGACTACTCGGGCTTTCTTGAAGCAATGCCCAGGAGCAAGCGTCAATGTTGGAATATCATAAAGAACTTATCGAAAGCGGCACTTTTCCTGCCCTCATCGCCGGCCCCCGCAGGAGCAAGCGTCAAGGTCGGAAGATCAAACACAACTCTGAGCCGTCGCATGCCTAGATTTGGCACAAAAACTGAAACGTTCTACAATACGGGTATTTCCGGTGGCCATTCCTGGGTAATTTTGGTGGGCCAGCAGAACCAAAGTGGTCATTCATCTAAAATTGAACTAGAAGTGCCACAGGTAAGTAAAATCATGAAGATTGAGCCGTCGCATGCCTACTTTTGGTACCAAAACTGAAATGTCCCACAATACGGGTATCTCCGGTGGCCATTCCTGGGTAATTTTGGTGGGCAAGAAGAACCAAAATGGTCATTCATCTAAAATTGAACAAGAAGTGTCACAGGTATTCAAAATCATGAAGAATGAGCCGTCGCATGCCTAGTTTTGGCACAAAAACTGAAATGTCCCACAATACGGGTATTTCCGGTGGCCATTCCTGGGTTATTTTGGTGGGCCAGAAGAACCAAAGTGGTCATTTATCAATAATTGAACTAGCAGAGTCACAGGGAAGCAAAATCATGAAGATTGAGCCGTCGCATGCCTACTTTTGGTGCTAAAATTTGGTGGTCCCATATTACGGGTTTCCCGGTGGCCATTCCGGTGCTCCAAAAGAACCAGAATAACCATCCATTCATTATTTTGGCAAAATACATCCAAACATAAAAAATTTTTAAGAATTGGACACAATTCATTTGGTTTTGGGGTTCAAATCTGAGTAATTTCATCGAATTGTCCAGATTGGCCACCTCCCGGGACTCCAGGATCCGGTTCCGCAGGGACCATACTGGACCGAATTTTTCAGGGAATGTGCGCCGGTAATTGGTCCCTCATTACAGAAAAAAAATATGCCAAAATATCCATCAACCGAATAGTGCCGATGTGAATTACATATACAGAACTGCGATGGAAACTTACTTTTCGGATGTTCCGGGTTTCCGGAACCGGGTATGAATAACTAAGTGATTTGAGAATCTCTATTCACAGTCCACGTGAATACCTGTTTAACAATATGAGGACGGTTCAGATTACTTGTTTAGTTACGAAACTACAGGTCGTCAAAGTAAGGGTCTCTAAAGGGACTTTTTTCATATGTAGCAGGTTCCCGGTGGCCACAGTGACCAAATCCGGATCTCCGGGAGGGTTTCTGAAACTAGACATGTGTGCCCTTCATTTAAGCCCAACAGAACTAAATTCGGTCAACACACTGATTTTTGCCAGCTGTTTGAATTTTCGGGTCGAAAACGACCCTAAGTCACAATTTGTAACTTTTTGTTAGGGACTAAGGAAGGTTAAGAATAGCAGATTGGGTTCTGTCATCCATAACGATTACTTGGGCTGGGGAAAAATCCAAGTAAAATATTTATTTCAATTTTGAATTCTTTAGGTGACTAATAGCCCCTCAAGAGACCTTCGAAGACGACCTCGAACAAACCTTAAGTTTTGTAATCATAATAAAAAAATCTGCTTCTTCTCTTCAAGATGTTTGAGAAGAAGTTCGCGATCTTCGCGAGTTTCCGGCAATACGCAACAGTCTTCTTTCCTTGCGATTTTGAAAGAAACTTTTATTCCTTTAATTGAGTTCAAGACTTCCTACCTTAATCCTCCAAATTGGAAACAACTGTCCACGATTGGTGGTACCCTCTGTTTTCTCACTTGAATCAAAGAGCCTGGGCTAGACGTTGCTTGATTTTATGTACAGATAATTTGTCTAAAGCATCGAACTCATTGCTCGTTTTGATGCGATTATCAACATTAATTATTTCACCCTGGGAAGAAAGCGCGCATTCCGAAGAATCATCCTTTCTTCCATTCTTGCCAAGTTTAGAGACAGTTTTTTAATCCCGGTTTTTCAAAAGAAAGTTGTGAATTTAGAGATTCATCCTTCCTTTTGTGTGTGGTTGCAACCATGTTTAGTGAAAAGACGATAGAAAATGTGTCCTCGCAGAACACAATTTTTTATTTTTCAAAACAGTGTCCAAGAAGGACCAAACAAGGATCGTAGGAAATGGATTTTTAAATATACCTACCGATAATAAAAAATATACAAAACAGCTTGAAATTAGCCGTAGCCGTAGCGGTAAACGCGTAGCTATTTAGCAAGACCAAGCTGAGGATCGTGGGTTCGAATCCAACCGGTTGAGGATCTTTTCAGGTTGGAAATTTTCTTGACTTCCCAGGGCATAGAGTATCATCGTACCTGCCACACAATATACGCATGCAAAAATGGTCATTGGCAAAGTAAGCTCTCAGTTAATAACTGTGGAAGTGCTCATAAGAACACTAAGCTGAGAAGCAAGCTCTGTCCCAGTGGGGACGTAACGCCAGAAAGAAGAAGCTTGAAATTAAATTTCCATTTAAAACAAATATGGTGGAATTAAATCTTCTGGCATTTTAATGTACCAAATCTTACAGGCACCTTATGAACATTAAATCGATATCCGAACCCAATGGCTTAGTCTATTCTACTAAACTAATACAACCAACGTCATTGCAATCTAGGGTAAAATTGATCAAGGTCACAAAACAAGTACCCAATGCACAGCGTCTGAGGCAACACCAGCTTACCTACCGTATGTCATCCAGCAACTAGAGTTGGAGATTAGATTCTTGCATCTCGCACAGCTCCTGGATGGTGCGGCAGCCAAAGCTCGTTTAGCCACCTTACCACCTTGCCGTTTCGTCGCAATCAACGCTGTAGTCGGATGCCGTGTGGCGTAGGTACCGCAAGCTAAGGGTATGCGATGTGCAAGTTTTTCATGTTGATATGATGCATGGAATTGTAAGCACTCCGAATGAAATCCGATATGTGACAGTTGTTTTTCGGAACGGAACAAAATTTCGATTTGTAAATGGAATATATTTCTCAACACTATTTGTCTCGATTACTTTTAGTTGAAGGCTGAAAAACATTTGCATTTATTTGTGATAAAATACATATTCATCAGTCCCGTCTCAGTTGTTATTTGGGTTGGGTGACAAAATGTCGAAAAAAGTATTAGAAGGAAATGATTCTCTTTCAAAAGAATAGATAAATCAACGTTTTGTCGTTCGATATTTTGTTCCTGAATTGGTAAACTTAATTTTACTAGGAAAAATCAACTGAGGTAACCCGTTAACCTCTATGAAAAATGTTTGAATGCCAAACTTGGAGGACGTTGAAACGAACTGTCACTATCAATATTTTCGACAAGAATTGGCGACCAACTTCCAGGCGCGTAAACAAATTTTTTTCGAGTGCCCAGAGCATAAAAAATCTTCGTACCTGCCACACGATATACACATGCGAAAATGATCTATCGACAAAGAAAGCTCTTAGTTAATAACTGTGAAAATGATCCTATATTCTTATAATAACACTAGAGAAGCAGGTTTAGTCCAAGTTGGAAATAATGCCAATAAGAAGCTGAATAAGTTTCACATCAATAAATTCAGTGGAGTTCCCTAAAATTTCGTTTCGAACGGTATTTGACGCTACTTCGAAATATCACACACCCTTACCCCAAGTGTGCGAGACAAGGCGAAGTTCACGTTGAGATAGGCAAAGTCATGACACCTACGCTTTCCGATCTTTTTTTTGTTGCTGTTTGCCTCTTATTGCCTCTTTCGTTTAATTTATCTAATGAACGATTCTCACACATATTGCCAGTCGAGCATGCTTGGGTAAAGTGAGCGGAAAGGGGTATAGTAGTTTGATTCCAGTTTAGCAGCACTACACAACAAACAGTCGGTCTAAGCGTGGAGGGTTCCTAAGTATGACGCGAGCAACGTTCGATTGCTGTTGGCTGGTGCAAGTCAACTCTTATGTCTAGTTGCCCCCCCTTCATGCTCTCCCCCTGGTTTGGTTATGGCCGATGCTTGATATTGTTCAACAAAAACAACAACCCGCTGATTGATGATGAAAATAAAGGTCGAACGGGACAAGTGCAAGGAGCAATAAAGTTGGTGCTTATAGTTCCGCATTTTGGTTCTTCAGGAATTACTAATGTACGATTAGTGCAAAGTGTATATAGCTGAGTGGTCAACTGGAACTTAAGTCTTTTCAAATATCTACCCAACTTACTTCTTGAAATATATAACACTCTCAGGAAATCCGTGATACAGTCAAAAAATCTCAATATACTTTTGTGTATCCTATGAACAGATCACTAATCTGTTTATATATCAGTATCGTAGATTCTTGGATAATCCATATCTTAAATTTGGAAATCAGTGTCACTGCTATAGTCTGAAAACTAAAGTTTAGCTCTCACTCAGCTTAACTCAGCTCATAGTACTGCTGCTACTTTTTTAACCCCCTGGCAACCAAAAACAACAACCATCCAGAACTATTTCACACTCGGATTTAAGTTGATTTTTATCTTAAAAAGTTGATTTCGGTCTACTTTATGCGAATCATCCATTATGCCAAACATTCTTATCTGTTTATCGTGATGATCATAATACAGTCAGGTCTCTTATTAGACGCTGCCGCCCACTTCACACGTACCGCTGTTTTTCAAATGTCGTCCAATCGATTCGAGTGAAATTCGTTCATATTGTATCTCCGCCACTAACAAAAAATCTGCTTTATCCCATTCGAAATTTCTTGAAAATTCAGCAGATAGCAGCGTCTTGTAAGGGACCTACTTATGAAGATGAACTACCGTAGTTACGAAATTTTGAATCAGCTCTCATAGTTAGCTTGCCGTAATAATCTATCATAAAAATACTTTGATTGCGCACACCATTTGTATCCTGCGTAATTAGTTAAATTTCGAATGTCGCTTGCCATATAATTCACCTTTATTGCCAACTGCATCTGTACACAAATTGTATGTCCAGCTTAGTATCATCTGGTCCAAGGTCAGTGAGTAGATACGTTACAAGCCTGAAAGCATTGAAAACGGAACCTGTTCTCTTGGCTGGAACAACTTTTCAAACATTTCCACCGAGCTCGACGCACAAAGCTACTAAGCCCAGAGAACGAGAGAAAAAAAGCCTAATCCAATTCATTTACAGCTCACACAAGTTTATACAATTTCGTCGATCGGTGTGCATTGGAACAGTACACTAGAACCTTGATGCTCGAAGTTTTTTTTCCGTAGATTAAATCTACGATACTTTTTTCTGCGATATTCGTAAATTGAGTTGAGACGATACTATTGAAAATTATGTATTGTAATACCGGAAGTTCGCCGGAAATAATTTGATTTCTTTCTAACTCATGCTTTGTAGCTACGTTCAAACATATTTAACCTATGAAATATTCTAACTTTAGATTGCTTTGGCCCTATGAAATAATGTAGCATATTATTCGTCATACCTACTCTAAACCCTAGAATATTGTGCAATATCCACATTCCACATTCTTAAACTTTGAGGGTTTGTAGCTCTAAGACTTATAGATAGATTTCGATAATTCTTGCATACATCGAAGTTGCTGTGGGTAGGTGTACCAGTTATGGATATAGTGGTTCCCTATTTCGCCATACGTGATTACTCTGATGTCTTCTGATTTTGAAATTGTGTGTGTGTAGTAGTAGTTAGATTTGAAATATATCTTAATGTTAAAACATTCAAAAAGATTTGAAATGTGAAAGTTATCAACATTTCACATATGTTCTAATTGGGAACCACTGTGGCCATAACTGATACACTTTCCCTATGTACATAATGAATGTAAAAATATGAGGCAAATCTATCAAGAAGTAGAAAAATTGCGTGACTAGCGAAAAAATGTGACCTTTAAGGCAAAAAAGGGGCTGTTTTCGACAGTATTAAAAATCAATATGATTTGATAATTAAATGATTTTTTCCCATAAATTTTAAACTGGTTCTATAAATTTTCGTCCGTTGTGATGATAATCCATAAATTAACATTTTTCAACGTTTTTCATTTATTACCATAATTTCAAAAATTTTAAAGCCAAAAAAATACACATAGGGGAATTCGGGGTAAAACCGACACCCTAAGCTTATTGATAAAATTTATGTACTTTAGCTTGTTAAACGAACCCAAAATTGTTGTAGAATCACATATTGGTTATAAATCTATCAATTCTTGCAATCGCTGGATGATATATTAAGGTTATATAGTGATTTAAATCAAATTGATATTGCATCATTTTTAGGTGAGACAATTGAGAGTGCGGGTAAGATCGACACCCTGTTGGGGTAAAACCGACACATGCACTTTGAGTAAAATTTATACATTGTAAACATCACCATCACATTTCATATTCGAAAGAATGCTTTAAAGATGACTTTCGACATTTATGACCCCTTCCTCTGAAGGATCATACACATATTACGTAAATTATTGAGGAGAGGCCAAAGATCCACTAAATAAATGTGAAAATTTCAAATGTTCCATGCTAAGATTATAAAGTTGGGGTGAATACACATGGATATTATTAATTTGTGTTCATGTAATGTTTACGTAGATAAAGTTGTAGCGAATAATTGGTTGTGAAAATAAATACTGTTTTATTTTTACAAAACAGAAAAGTGTAATTATTTTTAGATTATAAAAACTGTCGAATCTCATGGTTTGTAAATAAATAATAAGATTAGTTTATGTGAAAATATTTCAAATTCTGTTAATTCTTCAACTTTAAATGAGAAATTTCAAATAAGTTGAAACGTGATAACATAAAAATATTTTTCTAATACTTAATGATAGCTTGTAACAAGTTACATAGTGTCATATTTTACATGTTTACAAGTTCGCCGTCCATGAACTTCACTGGAATTCAAAAATAAAGACTCACATAAACTACAGAGGAAGTCTTCCGATTAGAAAGATTCCCTGAAATTAGATTATGAAGCAAAGAAAGGTGTCGATTTTACCCCAAATGAAAGTGTCGATCTTACCCCGAGTGGACATTTATTTTTCAATAGCGTTTTCAGCTGTCGTAAAACCAAAAAATAATTTCTCCTTCATGTTGTATCAACGTAATAATAGTAAATGATGATGTAGACGCAGAACAAATAATGACAATTAAAAAAATTTCACATGCGAAATAGTTAAAGAATAATAGCCAAATATTGCAACTGCTGTTGCTTCTATGTTATCCAATATGATTTTGTTGTATATTTTGGCAGTTTATTGGTAGCGTAAGTTGTAATGTCATTCGAAACACAACATTTCACAAGTTAAGATAAAGCGTGGTGGAAACTGTATAAAAATCTGCTCAAAACATGAAAAATCGAAGGGTGTCGATCTTACCCACAGTGTCGGTTTTACCCTGATTTCCCCTACCTACAGTTATTGAAAAAAAGTCAGTAACAAAATGCCCAAGTTAGAGGATCTGTATCTCAGCTTTTAGTAGGCCGAATTGGCTGAAATCAGAGTCTATATATACAGAAAGTTGCGCGAAGAGACTTCTTTGAATGATTGTTCTTCTTTGTCTTCGAAAAAAGCATCTATCTGTTTTGCTGATCTGCTCGATAGGTAGACGGTTTGATAGTTCGATAGGAGGAATTGTTTTCAACTCTTCGCGCAACTCTTCATTCATAGACTCAGACAGAGAAATTACCGAGTTAACAAAACATGCTATTTATAAGTTTTAGTTTGCAGTATGTAACTTC
Organism: Aedes aegypti; assembly: GCF_002204515.2. Taxonomy (NCBI): domain Eukaryota; kingdom Metazoa; phylum Arthropoda; class Insecta; order Diptera; family Culicidae; genus Aedes; species Aedes aegypti. The sequence continues at coordinate 206,958,884 of NC_035108.1, forward strand.
AAGTTTGCTTCCTGTTAAATGAAACTGTCAGCTACGAGTACTTGATTGTTAAAGTTATTGTAAACGAATGACTACCAAGTACGGCGATAAATAACTAATTTTTTACAAAAATATTTATTATGATTCCTTGTGTTATAGGGTAGGTGAACCAGTTATGGACATAGTGGTTCTGTATACTGTGTATGATATATAGAAGGATTTCAATAATTCCTGTAACTTACAGTACTTTTTATTTAAGGTGCAATCCATGAAGTATATGAATAATGTTGCGCAAGATTTAAAACTTTTGTTAGAAGGTTGTTGGTACTCAATAGTTTTGAAGTAGCGTAAGAGTAGTTTCTCCATGCTGCTGGTGCTTGGCGGGGTTCAGGGACCCCCGAAGGTCATATTCCAATAGTGTGCGTGGGTGGATGTATGGTTATGCTGCCGAGTTGGCCTCGGGGATTTCGGGGCGGTCTAACTCAGAGGTCCTTGCCGTGCAGTGGATGACAAGTAGCCAACGGAAGCTGTTCACTTGGTAGGCTTACTTACAATGCCATGTGGGGGTTCAGTAGGAATGCCAGTGCTGTGGTCAGAATCGCGTGGCTACCGAGATCGAGGATGATACCTCCGGTTCAGTACGAGAATGGAGCTATATGGGGCCTCCGTAATGCAGTCTGGGGTGCCTTTCTTACGAGGCCATGTGGGGTGCAAGATCCACCTTTCAGCCCTCTCGCAGTAGTCCGAGAATGGTGCTTGATGAAAAATTCGGGAAGAACCTTCGCAAGGTCGTTTGGTGAAGCCTCCTACTGGGGCAGTCGGGTAAGGAACGTGCCTTTGGAGCCGGCCTTCTGATGGGAAGCGAAAATCCATCGTGACGGTCCACAACCTTCTATCTTCTATAGACGCTTTCTCCTCTCCTATTTTCCTCCTTCAACTTGTCCTCATCTTCTCGACCCGGATATGGTGTTTCCTTCATTGAATGCGCTTCCATGAATACGATAGGCGTTATGCGTTACTGGAACTTCTTTTACGAGGGGAACTACACGCGAAGTTTCACAATTGCGGGATTAGTCTTATGTCGAATTCGTTTTTTAACCTAGGTTGGAACTAGCGCAACCCGTTCTGAATCACAGTTTCAACCCAACCCGATTCAGGTTCGACCGATCAACAATTTGCTTGACGTTTGTTTGTTTATCTGGTGATCACCGACCCAGTTCCTTAAAACGAAAACGACATTAGGGTCGGTCATTCATGCATGTCAGTTGATCCAATTGCTATGTTGTAATTAAGAGATTTTCCGAGTCATTCAAGGACTTCTTGGAATATAGATCAATGTAAGTACTGAGTAGCATAGTGAATGATTATGAATGCATTACGAAATCTTAGTAGTTCAATGAAGTAAATGACAATTTATATAGAATTTCTTTTCAAACATGTTTGTGGACAATCACGGTCATCCGAGAACTTCCTGATATAAAAGCCTTCAAATCAGTGAGCATATTTTGTTACATTTTGAACATTTTTAAATTTAATGCATGCTCAGAAAGGCTCAAAAAAATTAACTGCAAACCTTGATGAATACAACGGAAGTTCTCAATCCTCCAAGAACTTCTGGAAAGATAGTCGATAAAATGTACCACCCCAATAACTGATTGCTTGATGAGCAATACACGTTAAGTAGACACATGCTGAAAAACACACTAAAATGTAGATTTTGTTGAAATTTTCAGAACTTCCCGAAAAACTATTTTAACACCATAATTTCGGGTGAAATTGATCATTTTTCACCATGTTGATATCCTTGTTAAGAACTACAAGTTTATGGATGTCTGTCAATACCACACCGAATATAGTTCTCCATTTTTACATTGTTTTCATATAAATATACATTCATTAAAACCAAAAACTTCACAACACACAGTTTGACAATATAACAAAAAAACATTCATTTTTTACAGACAGGGCTGTTAAGTATCATGACCGACTTGCGACACTGACGAAACAAGTATTCTCACCGTCACTATCTGAAACAATATTTCATGCGCTCACTTTAATGTTGTTTTTCTATCAAAATTTCTATCTCATTTTAATGAATTTTGGGAAGTGAACGTGTTTGATAAGTTAAGTGGATATTGTTTCATGATTCGAGCAATAAAAATAACAATTAAACCAAATAATTAACTAAAATTATCAAGTTTACGATTCCGTCGCGAGCCGTAGCGACGAAAAAATCAAAGAGAATATGAGAAAAATTTCTGTCATCGTCTCGCCTTCCGGTCTAATAGGTAGTCTAATAGTAATAAATAAAATTAAGTGTGTTGATGATCAATATCACCATAACGCTCATTTTCTCTCGATTTTACGGTAACGAAGTTATTCCAGATTGTCTTGGGGTATCTAAATTGGCCAAATCATCAATTAAACGGATATCTGAAGACCCTGATAAGCCATAAGGTTGCAGTATTCGGCAAAGTTGTGGAACAGATCAAGGGCTATACAAATCTAATTGTTTTTTTTTCCGCAGGATGGTGCTAGTAATAAATTTCCTTGAATCTTCTATACCGTCGTTGGGGGTGACAATGGGTCAAAAAGGGATTTGTGCGATTTATTTTTTGAATAACTATCGCAATTTAACTCCAATAAGCTTCAAATTTGGTGTGTATGTACTTTGATGGTACATTAACAACTGTTCAAAAAATTAAAGACAAATATTTATTCACAGCGGCACCACAACTGAATAAAAAATGACCCAATCTCACCCCATAGAGGGGGTGACATTGGGTCACTGTAATTGAAATAACTTGTTTTTGAGAATATGATTTCAAAACCATTCACAACTGAAAAATATTGATAAAAAACGATGCAAACAAGACAAAAAGATATCTAAGATGTTTCACAAGTATGATAAACCCACTTAAAAGAAAGATTATACTGAAAATTGAAGAGCTTCGAGAAAAAATATGTAAACCCAACATTTATCGTCAATTTTACATAAATTTTCTTGGTGTTTCCCTCAAATTGTTTTCAAAGTCTCATTCCCATTGCTATAAGGCCCATTCAGTTTCCCCAAAGGTGTACTGAAACAGTGATTATTTTAAACCTTCGCAATAGTTAAATTTTGGTGCGACATTCCACGATCAATAAATTTCAGGCAGAAGTTGACGTCATAATCCCAGTATTTCAGCGATCCAACTCATTTGTACTTCCATGAGATGTTTCTATAATATGAAAACACTGATAAATAATTAAATTTAGAAAAAAAAACACCCTTTTGATAAAAATTTACGATGTTGCTGCGCACGAAACACAGTTGCTGGTTTGAGAAGTTGTCAAAATGCGTTGTATTGTTATTCAATGTACGGAATACTCAAGTGGACTTGTTTGATGCTTCAGAGATGCTGTATTTAGAAAGAATAAACAAATCTTAATGAAAAAAAAGAAAAAAAAAATGTCAAAAAAAGTGGACTTGGAATTTCATTTACCATCGTTCTTGCTTGACCCAATCTCACCCCCATTTTCAATGTTTTAGACATCGTACCGAAAAAAATGATTTTTTTGTGGGAAAATCAAACAGATTCCGGAAAATACCTGTGATGTGTAATGAAAAGACTTTCAACATTCTACTAATACAACGATAGAGGCTAGAGTACATGCGTGATACTTTGTACAAGAGAAATTTAATGTTGTAAATTTTATCTAGTTTCAACATGAAAGTTTATTGATGTAGTAAACAAAAACTACTTTATCTAAAAATGCAAGTTGTTAATAATTATGTGTAATAATATGTTCCCTAACATATGTATTATTAATTTTAGTAATATCAGCGTTATTAGCTGAAATATTTCACAAAACATATTTTTCCGTTTTGACCCAATCTCACCCCCTAGACCCATTGTCACCCCCATCGACGGTACCTTGAAATCCTGATAAGCTAGAAGATTCGTGTTTTCGGCAAAGTTGCTCAGAAGATCAACGGCAAACTGGCAGTGATTGGGAATTTGTTACAAATGTTTTTCGATCTTCCTTGTTTAAGAACCTGATCAGCTAGAAGGTTGGTGTCTTCGACAAAGTAGTGTAGCACTCCAAGGGGTATATGGGAATAAAACATATCACTAGAGATTAATCCGCTATGTGACACTTATAACATATTTTCATCGATCTTCTGTATCTTAAGATCACGAAAAACTAGGATTTTCAACAAAATTGTTTGGCAGATGTGAAAATGGCAACTTTTGCAAAGAAAGCTCTCAGTTAATAACTATGGAAGTGCTCATTGAACACTAAGCTGAGAAGCAGGCTTTGTCCCAGTGAGAAAATACTGCCAAGAAGTAGAAGAAGTAGTAGAAGAAGAAGAATATAATAAAGTTAATGGAAACCAACATTTAAGGATATTGAAACTTATTCAGTCTGCCAATATACGATAATAAAATTTGATCCACTTATTCCATCCCATTGAAAAGTACGAGGAAGTGCACCGTGTTCAATATTCATGTATTTTTTTTTTATGAAAATCACATTTTTTCAATATGTTTCATTCAATTTGAACTGAAATGCACACAATGTGATGAAAACACTCATAGTTGTTTTAGGAAAAAATACAATAGATCAATGTTTGACAAAAACAATTTTGAAATGTTTTTTTTTAGTATAGTTTGCTTGTGTAAGTGCACGTATAGTATCAGTTTTGCAGTAGGAGTGTGACTGTGAGCATATAAACATTCAAAATATTTAAGTATTTAGAGTTTATATTGACAAATGATCCAATTACCCATCTGCTACACTTCCCCCACTATACTTTATACATCCACCAGGTTCATTTTATTGAGATTTAAAAATTGCTGACTTCCACATACGTTATAACTGACATATTGATAGATTTCTATTGCTGGACATGCTGATAGTAATTCAGAAAAGGAAACTTTATAAAACCTTGATAGAAAATGATGGAGAAAATGTTCTACACAAACTTCTGGGATTCTTTACAGACCTTGATGGACTAAAAGTTTGTATTCGATGGAGCTCTTGAAGAATTACGATCATCGGTACAAACCCAGACAACCAAAATGTACGTATAACGAAATCACTTAGAGGCTTTGTATGTGCAAAATTTCACTTATAAGATGTCGCGAAAAGGCCTTCTACATACAACAGTGGAGGCGATATGCGTGCATATATTATGTGATGAATAATAACATACAATTCGAACTAACCTGTTATCTTATGCGACTCAACTTATGATAACAAATGTTGATTTGACAGCTGCTACGGATTGATTCGACTTACTTTGTACGAGTGTACGGGACGAAACAAAATGTACAAATGAACTCAGAAAAGAAGTGTTTTAAGCGAGGAAACTCATCAATCTGGCGAGTTTATCCACGGTGTTTTGCGGGTTTGATGTAATTAGTATGAATAAACGAGTTGTAACGTGAACTTTCATGCGATTTCTGGTTGTCTGGGAATACCCGCAATACTCCGATTAGCTCATTGATTGATTGTAATATTGTAATTGTAATATTTACAACCATCTGTATATCACTGACTACGCTTGTAGATCATAAAGCCTAAATCCATCGAATTTCTTTAAGGACCAAGAGCACCCGTAATGTCATTACAATCTCCGTTCTCTCAAATGAATGTCATATTAAAATAAAGTTCAAAATACAACTGCTTTCATTTATATACTTTGCCAAATCAGAAACATCGATACATATCAATGAAATATTTTTCTGTTATTATTCATACAATTAAGGGCCTGTGCCAAAACTAAAAACGATGAACAAACCACTGGTTACGATTGTAGTTCCCAAGGCCTGTATTTGTTGGAGTCCCAAGATCAAGAAAATCGTACATCTGAAATTTAAACTCAGCATACTTATACGAAGGGATAAAAGTTTATGCCTCAATTCAAAACGATTAATATACAATTGCTAATGTTTGTAGATCTCTAACGAGTTCTTCGTTTAGTTATGATAACCAAAATATATCAATAGAATGAATGCTGGTTACGCTTGTTAATCCTAAGGCCTGTTTTCGATTCATGATTTATGGGCCAACTCAATTTACGAACCCCCAATTTAGTTCAAACTGAGGATCTAGTGTATTAGATAGGCTTATTGCAGACGACATTTTGCACGACGAACTTGTGCCCTCGACCACTGTCGCCCGGTGGATGTTTGTTGAAACTTGATTCCCAGCAAGGAGCACTCGTAATTCACCTGTCAGCAAGTGACCGACGATATCTAATGGCCGGCCGGTAAGACTAGAAGTCCCCGTCGGACGACATCAACTTCGACCACGACGACGACGACGCAAGTGTTAATAGACCTGTTTACTGCTCCTAGGTGCATGATTGAAAAAAAAAGACCAAAACTGTGAATTTGCATTGCAGCAAAAGTGATCATCGTCTGGTGCAGAAGCGTTTCCAAGGATCGTGATAAGCATCGTAGTCATACAAGAACATGAACATCTTCGCCGGTGACTTGATAGTCATCGGCCGGTCTTATGAGCAGATTATAACCATTATTAAAATTTATTTTTAAAGTGCTTATTAAAATTATATTTTAAGCGAGACCTGTAATTATCGTTGCATAATACGTAATAATTTAGTTGGCTGTTGTTTTCCTTTTGTAGGCTCTCTACGCTAGACGATCGATGCACAGCTCATGGGTGGAAGTTGGATGCAGAACGAGAGCACCGAGCCAGACGCGATCTTGAATCTGTCCCGCCAAGAAACGCTCCTAGCTCTTTTAGAACTGGGAGCTCAGGCCTGGGTGGAACGAACAAGACAACCGTGTAAGCAAATTTGTCCCCAGGCGTTTACTTATAATGGGTGCAGTTCCAAAGGGAAGCATGGAAATTTAAGCTCCAGCTATGTTTCTTCCTGCCGTCGGGGATATCCTTCGCTCGATGGGTGTTTCTAATGGTTGTTTCTACCGTTGCTTATGAATAATGTGGTTTCTTTCAACACGAGCCAATTCTGTATCTGGATATTCTCGTTTAGTTTACTTGGCGAAAACAATATGATATTGGTCGATGACAATAATATTATAAACTCTAATACTAAATTAAAATATTAAATATTTGGCAATATCAATGATCAATCCAGCAAAGCTTATCTAAAAATCCTCCAGAATTCCGCTAATTTTTGCTCCTGATATAACTACTGAAATATGTTTTTCGCAGCACAAAGTTGACCTATCAACGATCTTCACTGAATTTTACCCTTACATTTTCTCAGATATCTCTACAAGAATTCTTCTACAAGAGATTCATCAAGAAGTTTCTTTTATCTCTTCAATTAGGCTGATACAAATATTGATTTCTTTTATGTCACCCCCCCCCCCTTCAAAAATCCGAAAATTTTGAGGGGAAAAAAAAGATTCATCATTTTTTTTTGACATCAGAAAGGTTTTTCCCAATTTTTAAAGTAAAAAACAAGTGAAATAATGATCCAGAGGACGTTTGAAAAAAGTTAAACAATTATCGTTAAAAATAAATATTCGAAAACATACTTTTTTTCAATTTTTATTTTTTTGTTCCTAATTTATTTTTATCCCCCCCCTCGTACCTTCCATGTGGTCTCGGGACATAAAAGAAATTTAATATTTGTATCAGCCTTATTAACAAACATAATTTGAATTCATCCAGAGTTTTACTTTAGAATACCCGACGCCAGTGCCCACTGGCTTGTTACCAAGCAAATTAACAAAATCGTTCGTTAATACTGTTTTTTTTTGGTAAAATGTGTGTACATCATATTTAACATAAGGACTGATCATTTTTAAAGTGGACACTTTGTTTATAGAATTTTTCTATTTATTGATAAAATCCTAATCGGTTTTCTGTGCATCGTTAAACTATTATTCTAAAATGCTTTTGTTTTATGAACTACATATTTAAAAAAAAAAAAAAAACTTCGTCAAAGTCCTTTATTATTCTACTTAAGGTAGGGAGCCGGACCCAATTCTTGGCACTTTTGATTCACTTCGGCTGTGGGTTTTTTTTTGAAAGCTACAAAGCTCATATTTGGCCACAATATGCGTCGTAGTGCAGTGCTTCTTATTGCAAAGTTTCAGACAATTCGGCCGAGAAAAACCCCCCATGCCAAAGCGAATCATGGAAGTGCCCAAGTGGTTCTGTACATAACTTTAGTGATTTATCCATTTATGGCCAAATTTGTTGATACACCATTCTTTGACTCCCAGCAAAAAAGAAAATTAAAAAGCGCGTTCAAAACTTGGTTAGATTACTAAACAAACTATATGTGTATAAGCGAGAGCTATATCGTGAGTTTTAATCGCAGTCTTAGGTATACATTTTACTCTTCAAGGTCGTTTTACCAAAAAGTCTAATACGTTAGCAAATTGCAAACGTTTTTTTTCAAAATATTTTAATCATTGGTATTCCTGTCTGGACGTACTTTAAATTTGAGATGGACAAAACGGTTCATTTTAGTGAACGGATCCGATCCGAATCACTCATTTTAGTGAACCGGATCTTTTGAACGGTTCAGTGGCTTGGCGGCTCGCAAAAGAAGAGCAAACTGAACGGAACGAACGGAAAAAGAACGGTTCACTCCCTGTTGCGTGACATGCGTCGTCCTTTCGTGTTTTTCGCGCTTTCTTCGTACATTCTAGCCGAGAAACTCACGAAATACTCGGCCGATTTGTTCTACCCGAACTAAAAAAGAAGAAGCAAAATTTGCATTTAATGTGCTTTGCCATTCAAGTGGGCACATTTTCTGTGTTTCATTTGACTTTTGAAAGAAATTCCTCACAAATATTGTACATGATGAAATTTAAAATATATCATCACATAGCTCAGGAATTATTTTTGAAAAAAATATCTCGAAGAAAAGTTTTCTAAGAAATTATTTTTTGCATGGGTACATACACTCCCGTGCAAAAGTTTGGGTTCACCCCCTCAAAAACATGCGAAAGTGTTTTGTCCATATCTCTGTAATTACACGTCCATTCGAAACTCTTTAAGCCGCATTCGAAAGGCAAAGAGTTATTCTTACTTCGTATGTATTTTTCTGAAAAACATGTTTTTTAATTTTGTATACTAAATTTTTACTTAAAGTTGTTACATTTCCCAAAAAACACACTGAAAAATCATATTTAATTTACTTAGCATTAGATTGACCAAAATTTTAAATCAAAGTGTTATTAGAACCGTAATCTTATATTCTTTGAAAAGACCCCACGAAATGTTTGCGGAAAGATCTGGAAAGTATTCAAAATCAATGAAACAGTCAGTCAAGTCATCGTGCAAAAGTTTGGGTTCACCCCGCAGTATGACGCAAATCGTGCAAAAGTTTGGGTTCCCTGAGTCGCACACACATCATTATTGTCAATATCTGTGCCATTTTTCAACCGATTCTAATAGTTTAAAGCTTTTTTGAGCGCAAATAATGGCGCATACATGATTGGTTTGAGATTTAACAGATTTAAGCAAGTTCAGGTGAACCCAAACTTTTGCACGATGACTTGACTGACCGTTTCATTGATTTTGAATACTTTTCAGATTTTTCCCCAAAAATTTCGTGAGTGCTCTTCAAAGAATATAAGATTACGATTCTTATGACACTTTGATTTAAAATTTTGGTAGATCCAATGCTGAGGAAATAAGATATGTTTTTTCAGTGTGTTGTTTGAAAAATGTCACAACTTCAAGTAAAAATTTAGTATATAAAATTCAAAGAATGTTTTTGGAAAAAATACATACGAAGTAAGAATTACTCTTTGCCTTTTGAATGCGGTTTAGAGAGATTCAATTGGACGTGTAATCTCAGAGATATGGACTGAACACTTTCGCATGTTTTTTAGGAGGTGAACCCAAACTTATGCACGGGAGTGTATATACGCTCAGCTTGGTCTTTCTGAATTACTGCGCGTTTATGGCTGCGGCTGTTTAGGCCCCCTTCGACAACTTTATACAGCCTTTTTGAAATTCCTGAAGAATACATTTATTCAGGTTATGATTTCTTTTCAGTGGAATTGATAGCCTTTTCATTGCGTAATTTCTTGTTTGTTTAAGTAAACCTTTGAGAACCTTCTGGATAGATTTCAAGGAGAATCTTAGATGCATTAATTATCTGTTTCAATAAATGAGGGGGTTAGAAGCAAAGGAGTGTAAGTGACAAAAACTAGTTATGAGAAAATCGGCTTAGAAGTTTTTTTTCATCAATTTTTCATTCCAAATAAATGTTCGGAAGCCAAAAAAAAAACCTAGCTAATATTCTACGAATTTTGATTTTTCCGTAGGACGGAAAAACCACCTAAAATACTGTTGGAATGTTTAAAACAGTAGAGTTTTTTGGTATAACCAACTGAAAACCGACCAAAATGTCACTTACACTCCTTTTCGTTTGGACCCCTTAAATATCTACAAGGAATTCCAACAAGAAATCCTGTAAGAGAAGATGCTGATCGAATTTCCGTCCATTTAGGTAGAAACATTTGTAGTTTTATTTTTAAGAGATAGAGCAGTCAAAATTGTTATCATATTCTTCGACATTGCGTCACAGAAATATTGGATAACATTTTCTTGTATCCATCTTCAATCTGACTGTCATAAGAAAGGAATATAAATGTACCTACTTCATTGTGTCACATGTCACAGAAAAATAGATAATCATGCAAAGGGTGTCAAAAGTAGTATTCTAATAATGAAAAATTGACTACAGCTTTAATTCATAGGCGTTGGACTTTGCAATACAATTCTCGACAGAATCAAACTTTTATCACCATTTACAGCAACCAGAAGCACAAAGTCAATCAAAATCAATTTCGCTACAAATACCAGACCAGAAAAAAACTATAAAAGTAACTGTACCTAGCAGCTCTAAAGCACATCGAATTCATTTCGTATTCAAACAATACGTCCTACATGAGTTGAGTACAATATCTTTTCATCAAAAAACGCGCGACGTTTCTTTCCGAGACTTCTTGGAGGTTTTCTTCTTCGACTGCTGCTGTCTGTATCTCAGCTACTGTTTCTTCTGTGCCAAAGTGATGGCTGCCATACGACAAACTACTTATACCTACTCTCTGCATATGTACACACGTGTAGCTCCTCTGGAACGACATTGACTGGTGGCAGAGCAACAGCTACTGTCGAAAAGTTGCAAAAAAGAAAATGTCCACATTTCACAGGTTTCTTGTGCTGCTGCAGTCAGTGGTTGAGGTGGCCGAGGAAAGGAGGAGGACGTCTTAACGACGAAGGTTTGGCCTGCGGTGAGTGCTGTATTCAATACTCGTCATCGATATTGTACCACAAAACGAGCTATCCTTTCGCATATTTGTTAGCTCTCCCGATTGGCTAAGCTTATTTCGCCCAACTGTCGGTAGAGAAACGCATTGCTGGGGTGTATCTTGTAAGTTACAGGGTTGCTGGAATGCTTGAGAAGAATTTAAAATTAGAAATTTGCTTAAAAAAAACTAATAAAATACAAATATGGAAATTATTTGTGTATATTTCTCTACGGCTCACATTTTTTGTCTAATGAAGCGATAATATAATTTCACCAAGTTTCAGAGCTGAACACGATGAAAGACTTGATCACCTTACCATCGATAGTCTTTTTTTTAGCAAAACTATCTATTTCCCTGTATTTAATATGCAAAACAGCGTATGTTATTGACACTGAACAGCGTCAGTTTGAAACTGTAGCTCAACTATATCAACTTTGTTTTCCTTCATGGTCAAGTTGTGTCCAACCAAAAGAATCAAAAGTTACACATAATATGATAACTGAATTGATGACAATATGAAGGTAGATTGAATTTTTCTATTTAAGATTTATTCATAGGGAACAAAAACCAGAGAATTACTCTTTGCAATTTGATTCACTTCTTTACGGCACGTATACATCAAAAATTTCATAACGGTAGCCGATTAGGAGGATAAGGAATAAGGACGGTAGAATCTTGACCGACAGATGTGAGGTGATCGAAAGGTGGAAGCAGCACTACGATAAACGGATGGAACATAAAGCCTTTCGTTAGAATATTGATATACGAGAGAGACAAATCAATGGAAAATAGTCGAACTTCCAAAACGACATTACAGGCAACACTGATCGGATTCCCAACGACGAGCGGAGTTCCAACTGCACAAACCTCGCCAAAAAGTACCAGAGCTCTTTTCATCCAAGCACTTTGACTACTGGCAAGTCGCACGGTGAAAAGAAATATTTCTCCGAAAATAATACCAAAGCCGATAATAGCGAGGTAATAACTGCGAATTTGCATTATAAACTCCACCATTTACACACAGAGCACATAACGTACATATGCGCGAGCGGATGGATTTTCAATGTTACGGTTAAATATATTATGTAGATTTTATGCATAAACATCGATAGCTGAGGCTTAGGAGCGCGAGCGTCTCACTTTGCCGGCTTTTTTGGTGCTTTTTTCCTGATGTAGAATCTGGAATAGAAAAAACGCTGTATCAGCGTTGAATGCGAGAAAAGGACCTCAAAACTACCACACTACTACTTGTTGGCATCTGCGAAGGAAGATGGGGCCCCGGAATCACGGCACGATTGGCTGCTGGAGGCACCAGCGTGGACGCAGGGGGGCAATCGTTCGCGTGTGTAATACATACGTGTGCGTTGCGGTTACGCGCCGGATTCCAAACGGCCAGCGGCATTGTGGCATCGCGCCGAGCCATCGCAGACCAGACAGCCTCAGAGACGATCCGGCTTGCTGCCATGTGCCGCACAATGGGGCTGGTCGCTGTTTTCGACGGCCAAAATCTTGGATTTACTTTTTATTATTTTACTTTCTGCCGTTACGGTTACTTTTGAGGCAGAGACTGCTGAGAGCTTTCTTTGTCAGTTTATGTGTTTAGCAGCAAAGGGGTGTAAACATAGGGAGCCGGATCCTATTCTTGGCACTTTTGATTCACTTCGGCAGTTTTTTGAAAGCTACAAATTTCTTATTTGGCCACAATATGCGTCGTACAAAAGTGCTTCTTTTTACAAAGTTTCAGACAATTCGGCCGAGAAAAACCCCCCGTGCCAAAGTGAATCATGGAAGTGCCCAAGTGATTCTGCACCCTAATCATAAGCATTGATGACCGTACAATTCGTAGTTGCTATTCCGTGATTGACAGAAATAATCAAAATTGTACAGGGAACCAACAGATTTACCTTGGGAGTAGCATACTATCCTCAATGTACAAACTTAGTAATGTCAATAACGGCGACGGCCACGCCCTTACGGTCATCCGTGAAGGGAAGGAATATTAGCGTGACATCCATTGTTACTAGAGACCGAGATCATTTCCGCATCTCCATGGTTGTCATGGGAGAAGGTTTGTTAGTGAGGAGGGATCGAAGTAGCATGATCAGGATTCACCTTGGTAAGTGATGCGATTCATGCAAACAGAAAAAAAAAACACCTACTGACAGGACAAGACAACGTGAAAATACGGTAAGTCGACACTTTTAGCGTCGAACCTTTCAAAAGCTTTCTTATATAATGACAAAAATAAGGTAAAAGTAAAGGTATGGGGTTTCTTATGTTATATTAAACATGTACAAGATTTTATGTCGACACTTATCATGATGAACTGTTCACATTCTGTTAAATTAATTGATATAAGTAACGTAACTACTGTTACCCAAAACAAAATACGTTTCGAAATATATTGTACATTCAAAACAAAAGCATAAAACGAGCTCGCCAAATTGTTCGTCCATCCTTAACAAAGTAGCCGCAATCTTTTTTAATCAGTATGCTTATTGCACAAAAACAAAACACTTTGGTAATGCAAAAATTCAAACTCGATTGCTCGAGCAAAAAAAAAAATACAGAAAAAAAACTAGTGAAGACAAAAAAACGAACTTTCGGCTTGGGCAGCAAAACAAGTGCCAATTTATGAGAAATACGACTACTACGCGAAAAACGACCTCTTTGCTTTGGTTGACACTATAAAAAACGAATCGACGCGAATACTACCACGAGTTTTTTGCTTGTGTTTTAACAAAGCACTGCCCAGCAGAACACGTTCAGGGGTGTAAGTGACAAAACATACTTTTGAGAAAATCGACTTATTTTAGCAATTTTCCATTCCATGCAAATTGTACGGGAATCAAAAAACAAGTCAGTCTTCTACAACTTGGAACATTTTCCTTATTTTACACAAAAAATACCGTTGGGAAGCTTGTAAACTGTAGATTTTTTGGTATACTTAACTCAAAACCGATCAAAAGGCACTTACACCCCTTTGCTGGGAAGCTATCTTTAAATGCTATCTGTGCCCTTTTGGATATTCATCTTTTAATGTCTTCGACGAAGCAATCTGTACCGCATTTTAAATCCTTCGGCTTTGTTCTAGATTAGTTGTTACTGATCCATCAATTTATTCTTTTGATAAGAGCGTATTTCTTTACAAAGTTGTTAAATGAGGCATTTTTTGTTTGTTTCCTACGAGGGCACATATGTTATATCCTGATCAGAAAGGCGTAATCAAATTGGAACATAATTATAACATTTGTTAATATTTATATCAACGTTCGTTTATACAGATATTCTTATAAAACATGTTTCGAAAACTTTTTATCATGAAAGCATCATAAAAACAAGATAAGTTACTCGCAGAGAAAAAAAGGGTAAGTAGAAATTAGAATCCAAAATCATGATTATGCACCCGGATATCATGATTCCAGTGTGTTTTCATCTAATGATCATGCATCAAATGCACGAAAATCATGATTTGCGCATCCATTTATATCTTGTCAATATATTTCTGTCATTTATATTCCTGTCGCGGATCCTTTTATATTTCTGTCAGCCAATCCGATAAAATGAAAACAAAAAAAAAACAAATTTGGTATAGCAAGATTCGAACCAAGAACTTTCGGATTGAGAGCCACGTACTTTACCACAGTACCGTAAATTCGGGTGAAATTGATCAGTAGGGTGAAATTGATCACTGTGTCACTCGATTTTATTTCTTCCTAATGGAGCACAAATATCAATGTAACCTGCAGTGAATAAACGTTGTTTGTCGTAAGTATGTCCAAATTGTGTGTTGTGAAGTTTTTTGCGTTCAAAAATGTTCATTTCTATTAAAATAATGTAAAATTTCAAAATTTTATACGGTGCAGTGATGACAAACATCAATAAACTTCTATTTCTAGACAAGGATTTGGACATGATATAATCCTGAAAGTTTGTGAGGATACTTAAGATATATCCCCAAATGAGATTGCATAACCGAAACTCGTACCAATTCGTTGATTTGGTTGAAATAATTGAATTTCTGTTAGACATCAGGAAATTCCTTAGGAAATTGCATACATTTGGGCGTTTTCTGCGTTATTCTTGAAATTTAAACATTCATTATTTCTATAAATATTGTATTGTTAAGAATTTTGCAATCATATTCGGATTCAGGGAGCTCAAATTTATTATGCAAAGTTGTTTTGAAAACTAACAATAATGGCATTGATAAGTGATCAATTTCACCCCGAAATGATATCTCCCGATTTTTTATTTTAGACATATTTTTTAGCACTAAAATTACATTTGTTAGAAAATTTCGATACTTAAGTCAATGAGGCTAACCTTCATACTTGTTTTCCTGTATTCAGTTGTTTGGCATTGTCAACATTATAGAAATCCGACAAGAAAAACCGTGAAAAGTGATCAATTTCTCCCGAAATTACGGTACCAATATATCGTGAAGAATAATGCGAATGACTTGAAGCTAAGTGCACCGCTTTGTGTTTTCGCTCTGGATGTTACGTTTATGAAGTATCATGATTATGACTCCAGGAACCATGATTTGTCGTCCTGATATCACGGCCTAACAAATTTATGAATTTCATAACTTGTAAATCATGGTGTGGGAATCAGATGTTTATAATTTATAATATATGTTTATGTTTTATAATATAAATGTTTTTCAACATGTTCAGACGTTAAATGCGTACACATGTCCAAAAATCTAAATTTTTGCTTCAAAACTCAACTAATCAATTTTTCCAAAACCTGTGAAAGTGTCCGAGCCGTGTCCAAATCGGACGACACAGCAAATAAACAAAAAACCTGTGAAAGTTTGGGTTTCGGCATATTTTTTTTCTGGTCGAGTGTCAAGTGTCTTTAACCTTACTAAATTAATACTTATTGTTGTAGGTACCTCAAATATTTAAAAAAGAGCTTCTTCATACCGTACAAATCGCTCCCCGCCACTACCCGCGGAGATATCTTGCTCAAACGCGCGTTCAAGACTAAGGAATCGATTGAAGAAAATTCTTCTTGCCTAAGTTTGCCTAAACGATAGTTGTTTTACAAAGTTGAGAGCCAAAAAACATATGAAAAACAGCATTTTTGCTAGAATTTTGCTCTGTGACAACAAAAAAATGTGAATCTGCCCAAAATAGAGTCTTCAACCCTAAATCATGTTCCAAACACTTGATATGGTTAAAAATAGTAAAATATTGAAAATGCGCATTTTCCGCCATGATTTTTAAAATTGGACCACTGTGCGTCATTTCCGTCAGAACCCGTTGGAAATTAATGATTTCGGGGGATTACATGGTGGAAGTGATAAAATGAAATTTTATTTGTAGTTAAAATGTGTGTCGCAATAAAGTTTTAAATTTAACGTGAATCATAAAACATTTCATTTGCCATATCGAATTTAATACTGGAAATAATTCAATTACTGGTTAATCTGCAAACGAGTTCGCGCATTGCTGGACAATCAGCTTAAGAGCTGTCACTTTTCTGGCAATCCAGGATGCTGAAACGATCAGCAAATTTAATTTTTCCGGATGGATTGCTGGAGTTTCAGCACAAAAAAATCAGCCATTTTTTTGCTGGTTGCCAGCAATAAAAAATTGGTGAGCAGTTTGATGTTGGAATTGAGCTGTTGTATTAATCAATTTTTAACTAAAACATGAAGCAAACCAGGATTTTCTGCTCTGAACGTCTGTCCATTATTCCGCATGGCCAGGAATGCACTTGAAAAACTAAGATGTAAATTAGTTACACTTAGCAGTACATGTTTTTTTGGTAACTCAAAAATTTCACATAGATCGTCGAACGAAAATAAAAAGGTTGAAAAGAACATAATATCCGAAAAAGATCTTATAATGTCGTCCTCGTCCAAGACAATGGTGTGGTGTTAAAAACTCGTATTTTAAAGCTAGAGAGCCCCCTGTGGATCTAAAAAATAACTATGTTTTTTAACATTATCCAAACTTCAAAGAGCACACGTAGTAATAACCAAATCTGGTCATGTATTAGCGACCATGGGCCAATTTTTATGTACCCAGTACATCTTTTTACACAAATACTTTAACATGTTTGCATCTGACATGCGTTGCGTTGCGTAGTAATGGAATAATTCGTGGATTGCATACTGTGAATACTTTCTGAATTGTATTCGATTGCTTATGGAGGGCTATTTTTGAGTGAGCCATCCGACCAGAGCTTAGAGTTGATAAGACATGAAAGTTTCCATTGCCGGCCTTTAAATCAAATTTTATTTTGAAATATAGTAATTGTAGCTTCCCTTTTAACTTGAATTGGAGCTCGCCGAAATAATAATGATGAAAGGATAATAACCTAGCAAGCACCGACGCTCTCATAGATACCAAGGATTCGGCTGGGTGGGAAGGTGAAAGTCTAGGAGCAAGTAATTCGACCGGATTATGACCGTTGGGAGCTAATCCAAGTAGCACTGTACAGTGAACCAGAAAGCAGTTTTACGCGGAAAGATTAATTTTGAGTTTTAGAATGAAACTTTAAACGATAACGGTCTTCTACAAAGTTGTTTGTATTAGTTAGGCCCATATTGTGGTGTCGTTGAAAATTAGGGTGGTCCACATTTTGTAGAAATGGTATTACTAACTTTCTTATTTGAAGAAGTATACATGCTTCAGCAAAGTTGTAGACCATCCAGTTTCAGGCATCTTTGCTTTTTTGTAGCTTTCTAATTGACCGATTTAGAGCTGTTTTCCTATGATGACATAGGGTGGTCCAAGGGAAACTGGTTCTCTGACTTCAGTGTTTTCAATTCTAATATATCATCAAAGAAGTCTTTGAACAACCTTTGAAAAATGCGTTATTTGGTGGGTGAAAGAACTCCCTTTCAGTTCGGGAATTATTGTTGTTTTTCTTGCAAAAACAAGCCTACTTTGATTGTGAATACATCTGATCGGGGCAAACATTAAAAAATATCTTTTGACGACATGCAAATATAAATTTGTATATCTCTCACGCCGAGGACCTGGGATCGAATCCCATCCCTGAAATAGTCACAAAAAATTTCAGTGACGACTTCCTTCGGAAGGGAAGTAAAGCCGTTGGTCCCGAGATGATCTAGCCCAGGGCTAAAAATCTCGTTAATAAAGATAGACAAAAAAAATTGTATATTATATTAAAAAAAAGAACTACGGATGTGTTATATTTGTAACTCTAATTAAATTTAGTATTTAGTTTTTCGAATAATAAATTCTCGTCAATGTAGTCTTTGAACGACATTTAGAACTAAAAAAACGCAAATTTTCATGCTAAAAAATTGTTCATATCTCTTTATTTCATTTTTTTAAGTTTTTGGGGAAAAAATCTGTTTTTAAAGGCATTTTATTAGAGTTTCAAATATAACACATCTATAGGTTTTTGATATGATATATGATTTCATTTTATCTACTGCATGCCGTCAAAAGATTTTTTTTTTATGTTTGACCCTATCAAACGCATTCACATTCAAGGAAGCCTTGTTTTAGCAAGGAAAACAACAATAACTCCTAAACGAAAAGAGATAATATGTTCCTCCATGTACCAAATTACGCATTTCCAAAAGTGGTTCATAGACTACTTTGATAAGATATTAGAATTAGAAATTAGAAAACACTGGAGCCAGAAACTTGTTTTTCTAGGACCACCCTTTGTCATCATAGGAAAATAGCTTTAAATTGGACAATTTGAGAGCTACAAAAAAACTTTTTGGCAAAGCTGTTTTAAATTGGATGGCCTACAACTTTGCTGAAGTTTGTTTACTAAAAGTTCTTCAAATAATAATGTGAGAAATACAATCTCTTTGAAAATGTGGACCACCCTTATTTTCAATGACACCAAACCAAGGACTTCACTAATACAAATAACTTTGTAGAAGACCATTTTCGTCTAATGCTTCATTCTAAAGCTCAAAATGCATCTTTCCGCGTAAAACTGCTTTCTGGACCATGGTGCACTGGTAATAAATGTGAGATTGTAGAAAAATAAAACAATTTTAATCGCATTTATGTTACCTCGTATGTTACTTATTCTAGAGCATTGAAGTTGAATTATTAGTTGCACAGAAACAAATAATAAACCAGGATATACAGAGATTGTTAAGTCACATCTGTGTAACAGCATGAAGTTTTTGCTTGGTTATATTGACAACAGTGTAATTCAATGACAGTACAGTTACGTGTGGTCAACAATACATGTCAGAAGTTTTCATATATATAAGTTTTTAATGTTGATATAAGTATTTCACCATTTTATGACCTGTTTTTGTTTTGTTTGCGGGCACTAAACACGTGATTACTGAATCACATTCTTTACAAACAATAAAATACAAATCAAAAACACTGCAGATTTGAATACCAATGTCAATTTCCTTTTTATATGCAGTAATAATAAGTGCTACCCAGACTGGATTCCTGGATTTATCATGTGTGAATTGATTCATAATTTTTTTGATATATAATTTTGAAGCAGTTGTGATAGACTCACACTCAAAATCTTCAATCAATAAGCTCTCCCGTGAGAGCAAACCCATTAGCGACCTGCTTCGCAAATCTCCACGCTTGGAGATTTTGATGCCAAATCACTCAATTAACTCAAACCGTAAAAAATGATTCAGTCGCAAAACCCGTCAAAAACTCGTGAAATCCGAATGTTGTTGTTTACGCTAGAAGCATTACTATAATTTTACCAGGACTAACAAGAAAATTATTGCCGCGTGTGAGTAAACGGTGGAAATACGAGACAATGAGTTAAAAAGGAAGATTGTGCATTGTGAAAGTAATGACTGATTCACCACAAATTGAAATCTGCATGTTAAATTTAATATGTATTTATTTTGCTGATATCTATTTTAAAATGGTTGTTCAGTTTCAAAACTGTCAGGATGAAACATTTTGTTCAATGCCGTTTCTATTATTTAGTCGCTGAAAAACTTATGCGTAACCAACAAATTGCATAGCAGTCACTACTAATCTTCTTATGTAACGACCAACAAATTATATAAGGCTCAACTTTTTGCGCTTTTTTGCTTACACAGCAGTATTTTTCCATGTTGCAATGTATCATATTGTAACTATGAATATGTTAAGCAATCGTTTCTTGTTACAATGTGTGCTGCTTGGGAAGAATGGTAATTTCCACTCCATCCATATCTGAAATATCAACCCCTGGCACACCGGAATTTCCTCCTAGTGTTATGGCTCTTACTATAGCCTAGGCTTAAGCGCCACTACTCGCTCTCTGGAACTATAAAATGATAACAAAGATAGTTTTATTTAAAATCGTAATTCTCAATATATTTTATTTATATATAAAATTTAGTATATCGTATAAAATATAGGTAGTTTTGTACATTACAGAAATAAAAAAACGATTGTAGTTGAATATCTACTTAGCAAAAGGTCAGCGAATTTCTGACGCCATTATTATGCATATCAGTTAGGTGAGTGTCGAGTTATTGATATTATATGCGTTATTAGACTTCATTATTATTTATTTTTTATTCGTTTTTTTATTATGGTCGTTTTTTACTTTTCATGTGGTTTCTTTGAGAAGTATTATTTGTTGTATAAATGCTTGGAAACCATTTTTGGTTCATAGTTCACATCAGTGGGGCAGATGTTCGAGAGATATATTTTCTAGCGAAAAAATAACCTAAAATCCTCATATTATCTTCCAATTATGCAAGATTTTCCTGATCGTGAGAAAAATGTCACCTAAAGGTCTCTAAATAATATTAGCTTTCAAACAATCATAGAGAAAAGAATTTTATTCTATACGAATTTTTGAGTTTGCATTTTTAATTGAGAGTGATTGGAAGAATCAAACTTCAGCGATCTGCAGTTTTTTTTGCATATTCTTATACTATGTTAAAAATTAAGCCAAAATTTTAAGTATAAAAATTTTCCGTGGCCTGCAACTAGTTCTAAGCACGTTCGAAATTAGTATGAAAATTAGTTTTGAACTTACTTTACTTTTTCATAATTTTACAACACAATTCCAATCAAAAAACAATAGCAAAAGAAAGAAGCTCATAACACCATGAGGTTGCTTCTATCTCAAAGGTACATTTCCGCAAATGATTGATGATGTTATATTCAATAATATTTTAATAACTACCGAAAAACTAAGCAATATATATACTTTGCAATTGAATTAAATGGTCAAATCTATATAAATAAAAATGGAATGGTGTTTGTATGTCACGAAATGGCTTGAAAACGGTTCAACGGATTTTCAATTTTTTTTTCACTGTTGCTTTTGTCAAGGGTTCCAACATGTTCTTGCGTAGAAAAAGTTTAGAAATTCTGCGGAATAGTCGTAAAAATGGAAGAAATTTTAAAGTTCATTTTGTATGGGAGATTACATGGTTGATCAAACCTACTTGATTGCAAGACGAAGTTTGCCGGGACCACTAGTTGATGTTAAATTTGCGAAGAAGTGAGAATCGAACTCACGACTTCCTGTTTACTAGATGAGGTGCTTTACCCCTACACCTCAAGCGGGCTCATGGACGCAGAAGTTAACCTGAATTCTATTTGAGCTAATCACATGGTCTTCTTTCGCAAATACCTACAATATAAAGCATTGTGTTTGGATGGGCATCTAATTCTTCCGAAACTGCTGCGATTTGGCGAAAGCCGAATGAATCAAAATGTAGTATAAATTATTCCAAAATACTTCGACAAAAAGAGTTAACTTTTAGGATTCATATCCATAATACTGGAGGTTTTGTCCGTCGAAAACAACGATCGGTTCCAGTATGCGCCGTGCGCGGATATCGTTTAGGATTCCGGTGGCGTACGGATGCTTCACTTTGCTATACGTTACACCTTGCCACTCTCCCAGCGAGGTACAGTAGTTTAGATAGCTGGCTGGCTTTGAATATGGGAATTCAGCGACTGGCGATATTTACTGGAGCTATTTGATTGCACGGATTTTGCGTGGCGGAGGTGTGGTTGGCATTGTTTTAGGCAAAACGCTTTGAATGATGTTCAATTTTAAAGCTGTCACTTTGAGGATGGTGCACGCTGGTGACTACTGTCAAATCGAGCAAGGATGAACATTTGTATATGATTATAACGTTGGTCTGTCCAAGTAACAGGAATAGTGTTGCATGTCATTAGCTGTATTAATTATAATGTTTCAATAACTGATTATTATCGAATGTTTAAATCTCCACTTTTTTCAATGCTTCCGAAAACAATCATTAAAAAACATAAAGTTAGCGCCTTTTAATTACGTACGTAACGCTAAATTTGATACCCTTTGTTCCCCTTTTGTCCTCTGTAACGCTGTTTGTATAAAAGCTTCAAATTTTTAGTATGAGCCCTAACGCTTGAGCCTACTCTTCCTCTCCACCTAGAGCGTTAGGTAAAGTGACCAGACGTCCCGCGTTTCACGGGACAGCGCAAATTTCAAATTGATATTGCAGCGTAAAAAATATTTGTTTGACTGAAAAAAGCATTTAGATCATGTTTTAGGCCTAAAAGGAATGTAGAATACATATTCAATCCGGAAAATGTTTGATTGGGAACGAGATCTGACAAGGCGTCCCGCGTTTAGCGGTACATATATGGTCGCTTTAGCGTTAGGTAATTTGTGGATGGATCCTAAATGTTCTGTAGCTGTGAAAGAATCATAAAACATCAAACAGTTTTCTTTTGATTTTTCCTTGAAAACAAGAAGAAAATCACTTTTGGATGTTTGCCGTGCAATTTGTCTCTCGTCTCTTCGATCATCCGTCAGTCAGTCAGCGTTCGTTTGCCACGGTCCAGACAGATATTTCTCTCAAGGCACTTTTGTAGACCGGCTTATCATTTAATTTCATTTCCCTAAACATTTCTCTCAACCATTTCATCACGGCGAGACACCGATTTGCCAAAACATTGTGCAAGATTGTTTTTTGCACCGTGCCGTCCTACTTGGAATCGGTGGGCTCAGCCAAGAGCTAATAGAGTAGATGTATCGGTATTCGCCATGCCACCATTTTACGACATAAATACACATTAATCGTTTAGTGATCATTAAACCATTTAGTACTGATGTCATAATATTGTACAAAACATCAAAATTTGATTAAAAAAATATTACCAATTTTTTTTTTTTTTTTTGTTTTTCTTATTTACACCTTCTTTCGTTATGATGTTCCTAAGTTCGCAACCTTCCAACAGGAACCAACTTAGGTGTCTTATTAGGAATCGATATTCAAAAGGCGCATATTGATGATTGTGATCCAATATTCGCCACCACAGGTTTGAACACAAAAACAATGTTTGTGACTGGTTCTTGTATTTTACCCGTTAAACATCGGTTAAAACCTTCAACGGTATTCATAAGTCTTTTGACTGATTTATACAAAATGATTTTTCTAATGGTTGCAAGTACTGGTACATCTTCCCTACCTTTTAGCAAAGCGTGCCTTACTGACTGCATTTTGGTGCATCAAAGCGCATAGCTCGAAACTCAAAATCGTAGAGGATGGTGTGTGGCGTGACGACAAGGCTTCGAACCAACGAGCGAACGGTTCAAATGCATCCCACGGATTCTGCCAGACGGCAATGTCTGGCTCGGATGGCAAAAGAAAATTAGAGGAAAGTTCCCCTTGCTTCCAGTTCCCTTGAAGAGCTGGTCTCAGCGCTTTATTTCAATATTAACTCTCAACCAAATGGAACGTTTGCATGCTCATTAAATTTCAAAAATATTTTTCTTAATATTTAATTTTTAGACTTATGTCATATGTTAAGTCTTGCGTTGCATTTTTTGAGACCAATTTTTTTTTGCGAAACGGTGTAGTAGATATGCATCAACCAACAATCTTTCGTTTCAGATTCCACCAAACTTGGGAAGAAAGCGAAACTTGCAACTATCATCATGAAATGCCTCAAGGTTTGGAATTCGGACTTAAAAATGCAGCAGACACACCCGCCAGCGAGAGATAACGTGACTTTTTACTCAGCGTTATTTTATCTTCGTGGGGCCTGCTTGTGGAAACTATTAGATTTAGATTGATTCTCAGCCTGTTCGGTGCTTTCGGTGAGGATAGGATATCTTCTTGCGAATTTTTGTTGACATTGGCTTATATTTTCGACTATAGAATGTAGTTACTGTTGGGATGTAGAGGTTACATTGATGTTTACAACGTTCTTGAATAATTAGTATATTCTCGAATGTGTTTTCCTCTATCGCTCTAACCCAACATTTTAACATTCAGAACAATATCAATGACTACCAACGTGCACAAGTAGCACACACTTTTCACTTCTATGGTATTAGTACAAACGCGATTACACAATTGTAGAACTTCCGCCGATTTATAACACAAATCATCATTTCCAACATAAACGATGACCGTCACCAACCGGCCAACTGGTCGACCTAGTGATCGTAATAAATTTAAATTAGCCAAGAAAAGACCTACACCTTCGTCTCATCTATCTTGACACTGCAGCCGAGTCAGTTGTGCTGAAGAGGTGTTCCTGTCCTTCTCGTATGCACTAGACATCCTCCTGCACGCGACACCCACTGAATTTGCTGGTGCTGCACATGTGTTGCAATTGGAATCGTTAGCAATTACCACTTATATTTTGTATCGCGCGAAATATTAATAATTCGTCTCTCGTGTGCAAACTTGATGTAAGTTTTAAGGTAAGTATTAAATAATTTTAATTATTACAGCCGTCTTCATTACTTTATCCCTAACATGAAATAAATTAATCAAGAAAATCCAACCCAAGTGCATTTTAAAAGCAATTCTAATTCAATACAAATCCAGTCTTAAAATCCCGAGAAAATACATTACCAATCCAAGGATGGAAATCTAGTGATCATGACAAAATCCATTATGCATCGCGGTTGTTTCTTATCCAATCATAGTTACAACGATTAACCTACGATCGATAGTGGATTGTACATTATTATTAGACTGTGGACTATCTGCCCGTCGGCGTGTCCCGGCCACCCTACTGGGAGGTAATCGATCGACGCTGAGCAAAGGATTGGGAGGGGTGGCCATCAAGGAGACTTCTGCTTGGAACCAGGATCGACAGTCGCAATTACAATTAATAGAGAACTGTTAAACATTTTTGAAATTTTTGAAACAGCGACAGATTCGTAGTACGTTCGAGGGAGTGAAGCAGTTTATCGCAAAATTTAAGCGCGACAAGCATGAGTCTCAAATCGACACCCGAGTTGAAATTCTGGAGGAAGCAATTGAAGTCTTACAGTCTACGTCGGAAGGTCGAAGCACTCACGGAGGAAGCTGATGAGAAAGAGTTGCTGGCAATCAGTGCGCATCGTACCTTCGTGCTGTGCGTACACGAATTCTCTCTGCTCTTGGAAGTTTTCTTAAAAACTACCTAAAGCAATAAAACAGTACTTTTCAGTGCTACAAAAACAGTACTTTTCAGTGCTAAAATTAAAAACGGTACTTTTCAGTGCTACTAAAACAGTACTTTTCAGTACTATTTTTTCTACTATTGATCCCTTTACGATCCTTGTTTGGACCCGTGCCTTCGATTTTTCGTTGGACCCGTTGGCGAAAGCTAGCGGTGGTAATCCTTCTTGGACACCGTCTTGGGAAAAAACCTTTCGAAGGTCACGTCTTCTTTCGTTTATTAATTAAACATGGTATCAACAACAAACAAAAGGAAGGGTGAATCTCTGAATTCACTACTTCCTTCCAAAAAAGTGGGTTTTAAAACTGTCACTACACGTGGCAAGAATGGAAGAAAGGACGTTTCTCCGGAATGCGAACTTTCTTCCAAGGGTGAAATGAATAATTGTATCGAAATGAGCAATCAGTTCGATGCTCTAGACAAATTTTCCGAACACCAAATCGAAGCAGCCCAGGCTCTTTGATTCAAGTGAGGAAGCAAAGAGTGCCGCCTATCGTGGTCAGTTGTTCCGAATTTGGGGGATTTAGGCAGGAGATCTTGAACTCCATTAGGGGAATCAAGGTTTCCTTCCAAATCGCAAAGAAAGGAGACTGTCGCGTTTTGCCGGAAACTCTTAAAGATCGTGAGCTTCTTCTCAAACATCTTGAAGAGAAGAAGCACAAATTTTTTACTTATGACGACAAAACTGAACGTTTGTTCAAAGTTGTCTTGAAAGGTCTCTCAAGTGACTATAAATCACCTGAAGAGATCAAAAATGGAATAAATGATTTACTTGGATTTTCCCCAGTCCAAGTAATCATTATGAAAAAGAGAACCCAATCTGGCATTGTTCGGAAAGGGCTTTCTCAAGAATTTTATTTAGTTCACTTTAACAAAAAAGAACTAAATAATATTAAAGCTTTAGAAAAAGCAAAACTTTTGTTTGATGTCCGTGTGACATGGGAACATTTCCAGAAACCTGGAGGAAATTACCAGAACCCCACTCAGTGCCGTCGGTGCCAAAAGTGGGGTCATGGTACAAAAAATTGTCGCATGGATGCTAAATGCATGATTTGCGGAGGTTCTTCTCACGCCAAAGACGTCTGTCCAGTGAAGGAAGATACCACCAAATTCATATGTTGTAATTGCGGGGCTAACCATAAGTCCAATTTTTGGAATTGTCCTTCACGCAAAAAGGTCATTGAGGCTCGTGCCAGGCAGATGAAAGATAATATCCGTTACGATAACGGTCGTTTCCGGAATTTGCCTGGTAGAGTATCGAACAATGCTCATTTTTCAGTTAACGATCGCTTGATCATGAATCATACCCATCAGGAAGATCATAATCATGCTCATTCACAAACTAATTTCAATCCGTCGGGTAGCCGTTCGAATCTTTCAATTTCGAATGTATCTACCCACGGTAAATCCTTTGCCGATATCGTAGCAGGAAATTCGAACTCCTCCCCTGTTCGATCCATGGGTACCCATTCTACTTGTTTCAAATCAAATGGAAAAAACCCTACCGCCACAGGTAACTCCGCTTCTTCGTCTACCGGAAATTCCAATGGGAAATCACATGACATGTCTGCCTCTGATTTTAATTTTCTTACTGAACAATTGAATCTAATGATTGATGCAATGTTCAAAGCCACCACTATGACTGAAGCAGTCCAAGTAGGTGTAAAATTTACAAATCAAATTGTTATTGGATTACGTTTTTCTAATGGATCCAAATAACAATTTAAATATTTTAAATTGGAATGCTCGTTCTCTGAATGGTAAAGAGGACGAGCTGTTTAATTTTCTTACGGTTAATAACGTGCATATAGCAGTTATTACCGAAACGTATTTAAAACCTGGATCTAAACTCAAAAGAGATCCTAACTTTTTTGTTTATCGTAACGATAGACTTGATGGGGCATGTGGGGGAGTTGCAATCATCATTCATAGGCGTATAAAACATCAACTGTTTTCATCATTTGAAACTAAAGTTTTTGAAACTTTAGGTGTTTCTGTTGAAACACAGTTTGGTAAATATACTTTCATAGCTGCCTATTTGCCTTTTCAATGCTCTGGGCAGCAAGTTAATTTGCTCCAAACTGACTTGCGTAAATTGACTCGCAATAAGTCAAAATTTTTTGTCATTGGTGACTTTAATGCCAAACATCGGTCATGGAATAATTCTCAAAGTAATTCCAACGGCAGAATTTTATTTGATGAGTGCTCTTCAGGATATTTCTCAATTCAATACCCTGATAGCCCCACATGTTTTTCCTCTTCTAGAAATCCATCTACGATTGATTTGGTCTTAACCGACTCTAGTCATCTTTGTAGCCAAATGATTACTCATGCTGATTTTGATTCTGATCATGTCCCTGTTACATTTCAAATATCCCAAGAAGCGATTCTCAATCCTATCAGCTCCACTTTCAATTATTTACGAGCCGACTGGAATATATATAAAACGTATGTTGACTCCAATCTTGATGTTAACATTTCTTTAGAAACTAAACTTGATATTGACAATGCTCTTGAAACTTTAACAAATTCCATTGTTGAAGCCCGGAGCATTGCAATTCCAAAATGTGAAGTAAAATTTGAATCCGTGATTATAGACGATGATCTAAAACTCTTGATTCGTCTTAAAAACGTGAGGAGAAGGCAATTTCAACGCACTCGCGATCCTGTTATGAAAATTATATGGCAGGATTTGCAGAAAGAAATCAAGAAACGTTTTGCTCAATTAAGAAACAAAAATTTTGAAAATAAAATTTCTCAATTGGACCCTGGCTCTAAGCCCTTTTGGAAATTATCGAAAATCTTGAAAAAACCTCAGAAGCCAATACCGGCATTGAAAGAGGAAAACAAATTATTACTAACTAATTGCGAAAAAGCTCAAAAACTTGCTATGCAGTTTGAAAGTGCGCACAATTTTAATTTAGGACTTACTAGTCCAATTGAAAATGAAGTTACTCAGGAGTTCGAAAATATTCTCAATCAAGAGAACGTATTCGAAAATGCCTGGGAGACTGATTTGGAAGAAGTGAGAACTATTATTAAAAAATTCAAAAACATGAAAGCTCCTGGCGATGATGGAATTTTCTACATCCTCATCAAGAAACTTCCAGAAAGTAGCTTATCATTTTTAGTTGATATATTTAACAAATGTTTTCAATTAGCATATTTTCCTGACAAATGGAAAAATGCTAAGGTTGTTCCAATTTTAAAACCAGACAAAAATCCTGCAGAAGCTTCTAGCTATCGTCCAATCAGTTTGCTTTCCTCCATCAGTAAACTTTTTGAAAAGGTTATTTTGAACAGAATGATGGCCCACATCAACGAAAATTCAATTTTTGCCAATGAACAGTTCGGATTCCGCCATGGACATTCGACCACTCATCAACTTTTACGTGTAACAAATTTGATCCGTTCCAACAAATCTGAAGGCTATTCTACTGGTCTTGCTCTTCTAGACATAGAAAAAGCATTCGACAGTGTTTGGCATGAAGGTTTGATTGTAAAATTAAAAAACTTTAATTTTCCAACATACATTGTTAGAATAATTCAAAGTTATCTGTCAAATCGTACACTTCAGGTTAATTATCAGAACTCCAGATCTGAAAGACTTCCTGTAAGAGCTGGTGTTCCTCAAGGCAGCATTTTGGGACCAATATTATACAATATTTTCACATCTGACTTACCTGAGCTACCTCAGGGATGTCAAAAATCTTTGTTTGCGGATGACACAGGCCTCTCCGCCAAAGGACGAAGCCTGCGTGTTATCTGTAGTCGATTGCAAAAAAGTTTGGATATTTTTTCTTCATACTTGCAAAAATGGAAGATTTCTCCTAATGCTTCCAAAACTCAACTAATAATATTCCCACATAAACCAAAAGCTCTTTATTTGAAACCTTCAAGTAGACATGTTGTCACGATGAGAGGGGTTCCAATAAATTGGTCAGATGAAGTTAAGTATCTAGGGCTCATGCTAGATAAGAATTTAACTTTCAAAAATCACATTGAGGGCATTCAAGCCAAATGTAATAAATATGTAAAATGTCTCTATCCCCTTATTAATAGAAAATCAAAACTTTGTCTTAAGAACAAGCTGTTGATATTCAAACAAATTTTCAGGCCAGCCATGTTGTATGCTGTACCAATATGGACTAGCTGTTGTAATACCAGGAAGAAAGCTCTGCAGAGAATTCAAAATAAAATTTTGAAAATGATTCTGAGGCTTCCTCCCTGGTATAGTACCAATGAGTTACATAGAATATCAAATGTTGAAACATTGGAACAAATGTCAAATACAATCATTAATAATTTCAGGCAAAAATCGTTACAATCTTCTATTGCCACGATTAATGCGTTATATGTTTAGGTTAAGTTAGGTTAAGTATATTAAAAACTTTTTTTTCTCTTATAAGCAGGTGAAATCAACTCACCTGTAAAAAAACTGAACTGCTACGGCAAATGAAATGTAATATGTTGTTAACAAAATGTTAATTAAATCTTAAATTTGTTTTACCAAATTAGGATGATAGTGTTGTCAAATAACACAGAACACCTAGATATAAGAAATGAATGTAATGTTTAGAATGATACTAATAAAGAAAAAAAAAAAAAAAAAAAAAAAAAAGTTGCTGGCAATCTTGGGTGATCCAGAAGAGATGAAGCCAAACATGAATGCACTCGTTGGAAAGCGGCAATTAGAGCACATCATCATCATCCACAGCTATTGTGAGCTGAAATCAACGCTACAGCTTCTATGTAGTAAACCGCCCTCAGAAAGTTCCTCTGGTCCGTCCGTTAGTAATCAAGGAAATTCAGCGGTTCTTTCGACAGTCAAGCTACCGGAGATTCTATATTTTTTTAATTTGTGGTGATTCGGTTACCTAGCTTCAATGGCAACATCCGTGACTGGGTGACATTTCTAAACATATGTTTAGAAGTTTGATCGACCGCAACACCCAGCTGACTGCTATTGCCAAGTTCACCTATCTCCGATCTTCACTCGCAGGAGAAGCTTTCCAAGAGGTTGGACGAATAGCGATAACAGTGACGATCATTGCCTGGAAGCTATGAGAATAAAAGCGCATCGTCAAATCTCATATCGATGCCTTTTTTGCAGTGGAGCCATTGAAACGAGAGAGTTGCAAGGCTTTGTGCCATCTCCAAAACGAGTACGACCGTAATCTCCAAATGCTGGACAAAATCGGCGAAGACAGCTCCAGATAGAGCACCATTCTCATCTACACGATGTACAGTGTTGCATTTGAACGCGTTCAGTTTGCGTTCCAGTTCGAATTTTTGAACGAGGGATCAAGTAGGCTTGAACATTGAGCAGTTCCAAAAAATGAACCCGTGCGAGCTGAAAATTGAACGTGAAATGAAAACTGTCTTCCTGGCAGATAGACGAGACATATTTTAATGCGGAAGTTTTCCAAAGATGTTAAGGAACATTTCAGGTATCATATATTTGTAAGGATATTAATTCAATATGTTCTGATGTAGTTTTCTTCGATTTGTTTTAATTCATTGTGCATTTTGAAGTGAACGGGCCGTTCTTGAGCAGGTGAAGAATCTTGCACGCGTGTTCAATGCTTGCTAGGTTCCCGTGCAAAATTAGAACGCGTTCAGTTCACCTTTGGCTCGCGTTTAGTTTAAAATGCATCACTGACGATGTGCTTTAGACTGGATTCAGCAACCCTCCGAATCTGGGAAACGCATCATGCCTCGACGAAGAGCTGATGGAGTTCCTGCACAAGCATTGTGCTATCCTGCAGTCGAAAGCACCAGCAAACTCCACTGAAACCGAGTTAAAGAAGCGCCACACTCAGACATCCATTCCAGCAGCCATTTAGTGTCCCTTTCGCTCTGAAGAGATGCATTCAGCGTTCATGTGTCAGAAGTTCATGAAGAGGAAGATTCCTGAGCGGTACGAGAGCGCATATGGTTAGAGTGTGTACGGACTGTGTCTTCCGACACTGCCATAGGAAGCATCATTCTCTCCTACTCTCCAGAGGTGCTACCGATGGAAATTTGTTGATTCCTCCGGCACGCAGGTTCCCAACCGATCACACACAGCAACCACAAACAGAAACCAAGAACCAACCAACACTGACTCAGACACCTAGCGCGAGATTATTTCCCATCGCAAACATAAGTTCGCAGCCAACACAAACCGCACACTTCCAAGCAATTCCGCCACACTACACACTTCTTCTCACCATGTTTTGTTGGATTGTACCCCGTTTGGCATAAGGTCGTTTGGCATAAGGTCGTTTGGCATAAAGCCGTTTGGCATAAAGTCGTTTGGCATAATGGCCGTTTGGCATAATGATTGACGTAGAATGAATATCGGCATTTTTGAAGCTTTTACCGAGATCAACACCACCGAGCCCATAGCAACAAATTTTGGTAGGTTTTCAATAAGCATGGTGTTCGTTCAGAGATTTTCCAAGGAATGTCGAAAATTGTTGTGATATTAGAGAGCATGACTAAATAAAACTCGTAATGGGTCTGGTGGAAGATCTTTTCGGAATGATTTTTTTTTTCTACATCTCAGAGTATCTTTGAGCGTGTTGCGATATATACATATTTGAAAATATTAAATTGGCATAGAAAGTTCGCTGTAGAATATTTCGCTCATAGAATATTCGCTGCAGATCAAGCTCTGTCCCAGTTTGAGTGTAACACATGATAAAAATTACTTGATAAAAGAAGGGAAAATTTTATTTGCAAAATATTTGAAGCTCTAATCCAAAGACCTATTGTTATAGCATAATGCAATAATAGCCTTTATACGACCCAAGTAACCACTAGCCCGCTAATTCGCCTTTTTGGGCTTATATGGCTGTTATACGGCTAATGTAGAGCATATAAGGTCTACAAAATCCCTATATTGGCACGGAGGGCTAATTAAAGTGCCATTTGATTACTTGGGGAGAGCAGATAATTTCACGTTTAAAACATTTGAGGCTCTAACGCAAAAAATGTTCCCACAGCATAACACAAATGAACAATACATTTAAAAAAATATTTGGTTGACAAAACTTTTGATCGATTCGATATAAATTTTAATTTTGGAAGTGTACGTCAAAAACATCGTCTTTAATCAAAAGAATGTAGAAAAGATCATGTATCCGCAAAAAAAATATATTGAGTATTGGCAGGTTCTAAAGTAATTATCATTTTTACAGCAAGTCTTGCAAGAATTGATAATGCAGCAAAATATAAAAATGGTTAACGTTTAACTTCACTAAATAATAAAATTTTAAAACAGTATAAATATGAAGAACAGCCTATTTTAAACGAAGGCAAAATTTATGATTAAACCAAGAGAAGATTGGACGCCAAAAATAATCGTAACATAACATAATCGTAACAACGAAAATACATTAACATTTGCGTTCAGAATCATCGGTTCCCCGAATACCAGTTCCCCGAATAACCAGTTTCCACGAAAAGTGGTGCAATTTGAATAGAAGCTATAATGGTCTTTAGTGGCTGGATAGTGAACGAGAAAGAACGATGAGCAATCAAAAGAAGGAAGAATTCTGTCACACATTGAGGGCATTCAACACATTGAGGGCATTCAAGCCAAATGTAACAAATATGTAAAATGTCTCTATCCCCTTATTAATAGAAAATCAAAACTTTGTCTTAAGAACATGTTTTTGATATTCAAACAAATTTTCAGGCCAGCCATGTTGTATGCTGTACCAATATGGACTAGCTGTTGTAATACCAGGAAGAAAGCTCTGCAGAGAATTCAAAATAAAATTTTGAAAATGATTCTGAGGCTTCCTCCCTGGTATAGTACCAATGAGTTACATAGAATATCCAATGTTGAAACATTGGAACAAATGTCAAATAAAATAATCAATAATTTCAGGCAAAAATCGTTACAATCTTCTATTGTCACGATTAATGCGTTATATGTTTAGGTAAAGTTAGGTTAAGTATATTCAAAGCGTTTTTTTTTTCTCTTATAAGCAGGTGAAATCAACCCACCTGTAAAAATCTGAACTGCTACGGCAAATAAAATGTTATATGTTATTAACAAAATGTTAATATCATCTTAGATTTGTTTTACCAAATTAGGATGATAGTGTTGTCTAATAACACAGAACACCTAGATATAAGAAATAATGAATGTAGTGTTTGGAATGATACTAATAAAGAAATAAAAAAAATAAAAAAAGAATTCTGCCATTCTTTATCTATACATATGTTAGCAAAAATGCTGAGGACGGTAAAACTCGAAAGAATCGCCAATTAAATAAATAATATTGCATATTAGATGGTTACCACCCTGAAATGTATAATGTTACGAATTATGAGTGCCAAAAAATTTTCGCGGACGTGGGCTAATCGGGGAAACGGGATATTCAGGGAACTGGCATTCGGGGAACTGGGGTTCAGGGAAACGACATTCGGGGAAAATAGCACAACTCATCGAAGTAACTGCAGTAATCGATTTCTCTTTTCGACAATAACCAACCATCGCCGAGCGGTTTGTTCTCTCCGACACTACCCGCATCTTCGATCCACTGGGCGTCATCAGTCCGATTAACGTCCAAACGAAATTATTTGTTCAGCAACTGTGGAAGCAGAAGTCAAATAGGGATATGGCTTTACCTGAAAACTTCCAGGCTATTTGTAACGGGTTTCGTCGGAATGCTGGTGCGCTCGAGACTCTATCGGTTCTAAGATGGACAGGCTTCAATAACAACTTAGTATCGGTTTAGGTGCATGGGTTCTGTGATGCATAGGAGGCAGCATATAGTGCCTGCTGTATTTGCGATGCGAATCTTCGGATGGGTTAGTTTCCGTCCGCCTCATCACATCGATATCGTGCTGGAGGATCTTATCGGCTTTGCTTCTGAATCAACTCTACGAAAAATTCTGGAAAAGGGTCAACATTTCAACCAATGCCTGCTTCTAGAAGGACTCTATCTCCCCGAAAAAATACCGTGAGGTGGTTCCGGGGAGATAAGGGTTTGAGGCCAAGGGTAATGTCGATGCACTGTTCACCACTTGTATAAGCTGCACAGTGTATAGGTTGGTTTTAGCGGGTCGTCGTTGGTGCGTCATTCCCGCATTCCCTGAATTACCTTCTCAGGGGATCTGTTTGCAGATTTCCCTCTCCATGATACTCAAGCGTTGGCCGCCGTCACCACGTCACTGTTGCCAACAATCCGGCGGACATCGTATCCCGTAAGATGGCACCTGCACAGTTGGCATATCAGTCCGTTTGGTTTAAAGGTCCATTGTGGCTACACCAAGATCGATCCGCTTGGCCTAAGTCAGCTGCTTCTGTTCCACCAGAGTTGAACAAAGCGCTGCTGGATGATAGGCCAGCAACATCACCTGCCGCTCAAATCGAACCACCTAGTTCGATATTTTTGCTCCGATCATCGTTTCCGATGCTAGTCCGACTCGTTGCATGGATTTGTTGGCTCGTACACAACGTATTAGCATAGCATAGCATAGCATAGACTGACTGTACATGTCAATGGTTGCTACTCCGCGATTGATCGGAACTGGTAAGAATTGCACTACGATTCAAATGAATAAAGGATGGGAGTTTCCGCTTATTTTCGAAGTACAATTTTAGCAGATCTAATATTATTGATCAATAACGGCGCCGGCCAAGTCCTTACAGTCAGTTGGGATAGGGAAGGAATGTTAGGGTGTAATGATTGTTGCTTCTAGAGACCGAGAATACCTCTGCATGTCCACAATCACCACGGGGAGGGTGTTTATTAGTGAGGGAGGAAAAGATCTGGGAGTCACCATTGGTCTGTGATGCGATCCATGGATAAGGAGGGAAAATACAACTTAAACTTAAAGCTAGTTTTGCATTTTGTCTCGAGAAGTTTTCGGTAGAAGATATAAAATATACGTCAACATCCATTATGTCGAACCATTCAAAAGATGTTTTTAGTAATGGCAAAAAGAAAAATATATATGTATATATTTTAAATAATATGAAAAAGGAACGATGCCGACACTTTTAGTGACGAACCAAACATAGTTTGTTTGAAAATTACAGAAGAGTAACGCTGTACATTATTGTCTCGAGATGAACAGTTTTTGATAGGAGTTTTAAAATATACGTCAACATCCATAATGTCGAACCATTCAAAAGATGTTTTTAGTAATGTTAAAGAGAAAAAAATATATGTTTATTGAAATTATATAAAACAGGCATAATGCCGACACTTGTAGTAACGAACCATTCAAAGTTTATTTGAACATTAAATAAAATAACGTTTTCATAAAAATATGTGTCATTTTAAGCATGAAACGAGCTCACCAGTTGGTAATCCATCCACGACTTAACACGGATATCTTTTCGCACTCACACAACGCGAACCGTAAAACTTCTCGGAGTCCCGAAAACGAACCGTCTTGTCTGGGCTCTCCGAAACACTGCCCAGCAAAACTCGCGAAACGAAAAACAATCTCCTGGCGTCCCAAAAACAAACCGTCTTGCTTGTGCTCTCCGAAACACTGCCCAGCAAAAATCGCGAAACGAAAAACGACTCCCAGCGTCCCGAAAATAAACCGTCTTGCTTGGGCTCTCCGAAACACTGCCCAGCAAAAATCGCGAAACGAAAAACGACTCCCGGCGTCCCGAAAACAAGGCGTCTTGCTTGGGCCCTTCGAAACACTGCCCAGCAAAACTCGCGGAACGAAAAACAACTCCCGGCGTCCCGAAAACAAAGCGTCCTGCTTGGGCCCTCCGAAACACTGCCCAGCAAAACTCGCGGAACGAAAAACAACTCCCGGCGTACCGAAAACAAAGCGCCCTGCTTGGGCCCTCCGAAACACTGCCCAGCAAAAATCGCGAAACGAGAAACAATCTCCTGGCGTCCCAAAAACAAACCGTCTTGCTTGGGCTCTCCGAGACACTGCCCAGCAAAAATCGCGAAACGAAAAACAATCTCCTGGCGTCCCGAAAATAAACCGTCTTGCTTGGGCTCTCCTAAACACTGCCCAGCAAAAATCGCGAAACAAAAAACAATCTCCTGGCGTCCCGAAAATAAACCGTCTTGCTTGGGCTCTCCGAAACACTGCTCAGCAAAAATCGCGAAACGAAAAACGACTCCCGGCGTCCCGAAAACAAAGCGTTTTGCTTGGGCCCTTCGAAACACTGCCCAGCAAAACTCGCGAAACGAAAAACAACTCCCGGCGTCCCGAAAACAAGGCGTCTTGCTTGGGCCCTTCGAAACACTGCCCAGCAAAACTCGCGGAACGAAAAACAACTCCCGGCGTCCCGAAAACAAAGCGTCTTGCTTGGGCCCTACGAAACACTGCCCAGCAAAACTCGCGAAACGAAAAACAATCTCCTGGGTCCCAAAAACAAACCGTCTTGCTTGTGCTCTCCGAAACACTGCCCAGCAAAAATCGCGAAACGAAAAACGACTCCCAGCGTCCCGAAAATAAACCGTCTTGCTTGGGCTCTCCGAAACACTGCCCAGCAAAAATCGCGAAACGAAAAACGACTCCCGGTGTCCCGAAAACAAAGCGTCTTGCTTGGGCCCTTCGGAACACTGCCCAGCAAAACTCGCGGAACGAAAAACAACTCCCGGAGTCCCGAAAACAAAGCGTCCTGCTTGGGCCCTCCGAAACACTGCCCAGCAAAAATCGCGGAACGAAAAACAACTCCCGGCGTCCCGAAAACAAAGCGTCTTGCTTGGGCTCTCCGAAACACTGCCCAGCAAAACTCACGAAACGAAAAACAACTCCCGGCGTCCCGAAAACAAAGCGTCTTGCTTGGGCCCTACGAAACACTGCCCAGCAAAACTCGCGAAACGAAAAACAATCTCCTGGGTCCCAAAAACAAACCGTCTTGCTTGTGCTCTCCGAAACACTGCCCAGCAAAAATCGCGAAACGAAAAACAACTCCCGGAGTCCCGAAAACAAAGCGTCCTGCTTGGGCCCTCCGAAACACTGCCCAGCAAAAATCGCGGAACGAAAAACAACTCCCGGAGTCCCGAAAACAAAGCGTCCTGCTTGGGCCCTCCGAAACACTGCCCAGCAAAAATCGCGAAACGAAAAACTACTTCCGGCGTCCCGAAAATAAACCGTCTTGCTTGGGCTCTCCGAAACACTGCCCAGCAAAACTCACGAAACGAAAAACAACTCCCGGCGTCCCGAAAACAAAGCGTCTTGCTTGGGCCCTTCGGAACACTGCCCAGCAAAACTCGCGGAACGAAAAACAACTCCCGGAGTCCCGAAAACAAAGCGTCCTGCTTGGGCCCTCC
Organism: Aedes aegypti; assembly: GCF_002204515.2. Taxonomy (NCBI): domain Eukaryota; kingdom Metazoa; phylum Arthropoda; class Insecta; order Diptera; family Culicidae; genus Aedes; species Aedes aegypti. The sequence continues at coordinate 206,996,786 of NC_035108.1, forward strand.
GAAACACTGCCCAGCAAAAATCGCGGAACGAAAAACAACTCCCGGCGTCCCGAAAACAAAGCGTCCTGCTTGGGCCCTCCGAAACACTGCCCAGCAAAAATCGCGAAACGAAAAACTGCTTCCGGCGTCCCGAAAATAAACCGTCTTGCTTGGGCTCTCCGAAACACTGCCCAGCAAAACTCACGAAACGAAAAACAACTCCCGGCGTCCCGAAAACAAAGCGTCTTGCTTGGGCCCTACGAAACACTGCCCAGCAAAACTCGCGAAACGAAAAACAATCTCCTGGGTCCCAAAAACAAACCGTCTTGCTTGTGCTCTCCGAAACACTGCCCAGCAAAAATCGCGAAACGAAAAACGACTCCCGGCGTCTCGAAAACAAAGCGTCTTGCTTGGGCTCTCCGAAACACTGCCCAGCAAAAATCGCGAAACGAAAAACTACTTCCGGCGTCCCGAAAATAAACCGTCTTGCTTGGGCTCTACGAAACACTGCCCAGCAAAAATCGCGAAACGAAAAACGACTCCCAGCGTCCCGAAAATAAACCGTCTTGCTTGGGCTCTCCGAAACACTGCCCAGCAAAAATCGCGAAACGAAAAACGACTCCCGGCGTCCCGAAAACAATGCGTCTTGCTTGGGCCCTTCGGAACACTGCCCAGCAAAACTCGCGGAACGAAAAACAACTCCCGGAGTCCCGAAAACAAAGCGTCCTGCTTGGGCCCTCCGAAACACTGCCCAGCAAAAATCGCGGAACGAAAAACAACTCCCGGCGTCCCGAAAACAAAGCGTCTTGCTTGGGCTCTACGAAACACTGCCCAGCAAAACTCGCGAAACGAAAAACAATCTCCTGGCGTCCCAAAAACAAACCGTCTTGCTTGGGCTCACCGAAACACTCTTCGTTGGCTCGTACACAACGTATTTCCGAGAAACCTTGTCTGCAAGCACCGCGGTAACCTGTCAACATCGGAACTCAAAGAAGCAAAACTACACTTAGTACGGTTATAATCAACCTATCAATGGATTGTCTTCCTTGAACGAAAGTGTACTTCGTGTTGGCGGCCGGCTGCATAATGCTTCCATAGCAGAAAGCCGCAAGCACCCGCTGATTCTTCATCATCAACATCCGCGGATAAAGCGGATAATGGATCACTACCACCGAAAACTTTTCCACTCCGGAAAGCAACTTTTGATCAGCTCCGTCAAGGAGAAGTTCTGGAGTTTTCCTGAAAGTAGAAGTCGACCAATGCGAATCGTTCTACATCCGATACCCAGGTCAACGAAATGCACCGATAAAAACCTTTGTTTGCATTTTTGTCTGTTTGGCAACCAAGGCCGTTCATATGGAGATCTGTCAACTCAAGCTTTCTTGGCGGCCTTCAAACGGTTCGTTGCAATCCGTGGTAAGCCACAACTGGTCATGTGTGACAACGTGACCAATTTCGTAGGAGCGAACAAGGAGCTCGAAGTACGTCGTCGGCAGTTGAATATTCAGCAAGACGCACTGGTCAATGCAGCACTAAAAGATGGAATCTACTTCACTACATCCCGCCTAGCTCTCCAAACTTTGGCGGGTTGTGGAAGGTGGCAACGAAATCCTGCAAAGGCGACTTCCATAAGACTATCGATGATACAACATTGACGTACGACGAGCACAAAAGTGGCGACCAGGCAGAGTTTCTGAAGTATTCAACGTTTCCGTCGTCCGCGCGCAGTACGGCGTCTTTCGGAGGGGCTTTTCAAAAATGTGTATCCTTCCCATCCACGACGATGATCAAGAGTCCCAATCAAAAGGGCAGTAGTTCTTCGAAAGAGGTGCTTTGGCACCACGGAGGGTCCTCAGGGTGGCCCTCCGGCTCCAGTTCAGTAGTTGTTTTATAAGTTAATTCAAAAAACTCAAGGAATATTTATCCCCCATAGCTGCATCGAAGTCTCGGTTACCTGGATCATCATCATCATGATGCCGTCTCCAATCATTAGCCATTCCAGTCCGCCAACCGTCCGGCCTATATGAAAGCTGTATGTTGTTTCAAGTATATAAATGGCATAAGCAAAAAATTATCACCACTGGGAGATAGAGGATAATCTTCTTTTCTTCTTATCATTATTAAATTATGTGTCGGGCCCAGATAGCCGTAGCGGTAAACGCGCAGCTATTCAGCATGACCAAGCTGAGGGTCGTGGGTTCGAATCCCACCGGTCGAGGATCTTTTCGGGTTGGAAATTTTCTCGACTCCCCAGGGCATAGAGTATCTTCGTACCTGCCACACGATATACACATGCAAAAATGGTCATTGGCATAGTAAGCTCTCAGTTAATAACTGTGGAAGTGCTCATAAGAATACTAAGCTGAGAAGCAGGCTCTGTCCCAGTGGGGACGTAACGCCAGGAAGAAGAAGAACATGATATTGCTCAGCAATATATCACATTCAGTGCATTTCTTATCTCCAAAATCACGTTATTTCCCCAAAATGAAGAAAATCATTAAAAGGAACATTCAACTAATATAAATAGTAGTTTTAGATAAGTTCAATAATAGAAATTTTAAGAAAATAGGTTTTCTATAAAATGATGCTAAAAAATTCAAATTTGATTTGAGGCGAAGTAGGCCGTCATTGAAATTTGTACACGTCGTTGATGATTGCTGCTTATTCATCTCATGATTTCGAATCAAAGAAAATCAGTTGGTTTTGCACTGACACAGCTGAAAAAGTATCAGCATACTTTATGTAAGTTGACGCTCAGAGTGATACTTTTTCAGGTCAACATAAACTATCAAGAACGAGTTTTATCACTTTGAAATTGCACGCTACAAAGTCATCATTGCTGCTTAAACGAAAGACGGGCTACTTCGCCTTAAATATGTCAAAACTATTCTAACTAAGTTTTCTCGTATACAAATCGCTTAAGGCTCAAGAATCCATCATTCAATCATCAGCAATCATTAAAAGTAAAAAACCAGTTTTTTCGTTCAAATTTGAAGATATCTTCATGAGAATCTATCACTGCATTACAGATAGCAAGAGCAATGCAATGATAGATTTTCATATACATTGTTTTGGTTTTGAGCAAAAAAAACTGGTTTTGAAAATTTGTAAGACGATGATGGTTATTTTACTCTTAAGCCACATCCTATTTTCAATATTTTCAGCCCAAATTCTAAAATTTTTCATTTTATGTTATTCAAATTCAAAAGATTGTGTGCTCTTTTCATTTTCAGGTTTTGAAATTATTCGAAAAATAAACAGTATCCTAGATAAATCTAAACCACGCCATAGTTTGCAAAGAACACAACTCTAAAGAATGAAACAGTGGTCAAGATAGACAGTTTGGTTTGCTTTACTTTAAGTGAAAGCGCCTATTGATCACACTTTTAAGTTAATGTGTACTGTATTTTCTTTTAAAAAAAATCTTCTGTTTTCTTATTCAAGCACCATCTTCGAATCATATTCCTGTTACATAATTGCAAATACCTGTCATCTTTCACCCGTTTAGCATTAAATAGTTGAGCTGCTCATGTACACCAACAGAAGTTGCGAGCGTGCAGGTGATGTCATAAATTGTTGCTCTAGCGATACATCTATAAAGTGTGCTATCATTGGCAATAAATTCAAATAATAAATAATAAAAGAAGGGAAGAACAGAGCCGAGCGAGGCGAAATGCTTCCATTGGGAAATAAGCACACCGCACAAAAGTACGCTCACCTTCCTCCCACATAACGTAACGTAACAATGGCGACAGAGGGCGAAGAAATTGCGATAGCGAAAATTAGCGACTATCTTTGATGATGGCCCAGTAACAACAATGCTACGGTAGTAAGTGTAACTAAGTGGCTGTTGGTGTGTTTCTATTAGCAAATTGCATCCCGCTCCAGTAGCATAAATGGATCCTATACGTGTGTTTCGCTCGAGTATACATTTATTGCGGGCTACAAGTATGACAGTTGTTAAAAGAAGATTTGCCGAGGGCGAGAAATAATATTGATTTGAATCTTGCGTGTTGTGCTGCCACATTCAGAGCTTAACTCGTTGCTCAGTTTCACTACACAATCAACTTGTGCACAGACGAATGGGAATATGTCGTCGACCTAGTTTGAGAGGTAGGGTAGAATGATATGTAACGTACTGAGGAAACTTTTTTGGGTGTTTCCAAGATCTAAATATTATTTGAAGATAAGGATCTGTACTGATAAATTCAACCAGCTTCAGACTAAAGCACGACTCAGGATCGAACAGCTGTTCACGATCTAGACTGGTAAGTTGGAAATAGGCGAGAGTAAACGAGTTTTGAAAAGCTTCCAATATACGCAGCAGTAACAGTACGCTCAAAAGAACTACTCTGGATAAGATCCAGAATCGGTAAAAGTCGGAATCTGCTCAGAGAGAATAGTCCAACTCATTTTGCGTGAAAGTACCGAGTAATGCAGCGACAATTGTTCAATTGTCACATGCTAGCGAAGTATACCGATGTGATCGCCACGTAAAGTTCACCAAGCAATCAGAATGTATCTTCTACTATCAATCATTGGTATAATTCTTGATGGTTGTTACGCAATGGCGTCACTTTTGAATTTGAACATTTTTGTTTGGTCTACTGTTTCTACGAAATTGACAAAATACGAAGAAACGGGAACAATTCAACATTGATGAGAATTTCTCCAGCGTACTTTTGTGTGTTTGACCATCCACGTAAAAACCATTGAACGGACGGTTCACGTTTGGACAAAACATCACTGCTGGACTTTGCGTTTGAATAGAAAAGGGCACAAACTGATGTACCGTAATCCGGGGTATCATTGATCAGCGGGGTAACATTGATCGGAACGACTTATCTCGTAATAAGTTGGTATCGTCATTTATTGATGAAACATTTCCATAGCATGAATGTTGCTTCTCTGTCTTATACTTATAAGCTATTAAAATTTAAGATTTTTGCAAATATTGCGTTAACTTTATGCGTAAATTTGTCAAGTTTGTGAAACCATGATTTATGGTTAAGGATGACACTACCAAAGATTCATGTCTTACATAAGTTCTGCAAGCAATATGAGCAAGGGAAATACGGTTCTCACTAAAAATGGCATCGTCAGAAACGATCCCGTTGTTAGACATTTTATAAGTATGTTCAATTAGGCAAAATTAACGAATTACTGTAAAGAATGTAGAATTCCTTTAGGAAATTGCCTACCTTTAGGCGTATTCCGCTGTTCGAGGTGTTTTAATTTTAAAATAACTCAAAAACTAAATGAGATGTAAGCGTTTCGACATCATATTCGGCTTCAGGAGCCATGATTTATGTTAGTAACGACATTTTCAATATTACCGAACGTTGTTTACATGGGTGATCAATTTTATCCCATATCAGCTAAATGAAAAAATCACATAAAACATTTTTGAAAACATGCTTAAATCTTTCGAAAAACAAACTACAGTATATAGTTACGAGCTATGGGTGGCAGTACTTGTTTTAAAAATATTAAACTCACATCATTGACATTTTTGGATGAAATATTCAAGAAATATCCTAAAAACTGATCAATGTTACCCCGGATTACGGTAGGTATATACCGCAAAACGCGAAGGTTGGTGGAGGGGGTCACTTGGCGATCGTCGTGATCGATCGATACACACGGTCGAGCTTCTTGGCTGTGGTTGGAACGTGATTTGCCTGGCCGCTAATGGCCTCCGGAGGTCCGCTTGCAAAGTCGTGTGCTCGAGTGGCCATTTTCGATGCTTTCCAACCGTGGCCAAGAGTTGTGTTGATTTTTTTCTTTCATTTCGCGAATTGTTTGCTTACCCATAAGAGCTGTCGATAGCTGGATAGAATTCTCGGGGTCGATGCATCGTCCCCTACCTCAAGTCCCGAATGCAAATACGTCATTGCGAAACACTCGATTAGGAGAGTTAATGCGGGAATGAGCTTTAAACTGAGCTAACGCTACCGAAGAAATAAAGCTATTAACTAATTTTACGTACAATTTACGCCCGGAGAGGTGCGGAAAGGTGGGCGATTTATTCAATTACCTCGTCTGTCTCGCACGGATCATTTCGCTCTCTGTTTAATATACGTAGGTGCAATGCCTCGCGGGGGTTCTTGGATGACGAAGAAATTCCTCGGAATCGCTTTCCTTCCCCCTAATTTTTCGCTGGCGCAACACGAGACAGCGACCGCCAAACAGCCACGATCATCACTCCTTTTTTTACGACCGGTGTGTGTGCTCACCATTCAGTCACCAAAAGCATTCGGGCAGAGCTGTATTAATGGGGGGATCATAGCCCGCTGGTCTAATATTTTTTATTTTTATAATTAATATTTTACATCCGATAAGTAAGCCATTATAAATTAAGTCCATTCCTTACTTTTGTACTTGTTACAAATACTTTGACCTGTTTGGCTGTTGATGGAACTATTTAAGGTGGAATTCTTTTTGCAATCCTTTTTTAACACTGTGGATTTTTTTTTCTCCGGGAAAGACACACTTCTCGGGTTGTTCTGAGACAACAAGATTTGGTCCGTTTGTAAAAAAAAACTTGTATCTTGTGTTTTATGAGCTTCGAATCTAAAGAAAGTAACATGTAGAGCATGGCCAATAAAATGAACAAAACTAGACAAACAAAGCTTAAGATAGCTACTGCGACAGAGCAGTTTTTACTTATGGGAGCATTATACCATTTAACCTTACATCAAACGATTTAAGGAATTGAAAATGATTAAAAAAAATTAAAAAAAAATGTTCATAGCGATTCGTAACTATAAGAAAGATTTACACGAAACAAACTGAATGCTCAATACTAAGCATAATATTCAAACTTTCAAGATTAAGATCAATCAATTGATTCCCTTTATTTATTTATCAATATTAATTCATCTTTTATTCAGGTCTTAACGAATGAAGTACCGTAATCCGGGGTACCGTAAATTCGGGTGAAATTGATCAGTAGGGTGAAATTGATCACTGTGTCACTCGATTTTATTTCTTCCTAATGGAGCACAAATATCAATGTAACCTGCAGTGAATAAACGTTGTTTGCCGTAAGTATGTCCAAATTGTGTGTTGTGAAGTTTTTTGCGTTCAAAAATGTTTTTTACATGAAAATAATGTAAAATTTCAAAATCTTGAACGGTGCAGTGTTGACAACATCAATAAACTTCTAGGTCTAGACAAGAATTTGGACATGGTATAATCCTGAAAGTTTTTGAGGATACTAAAGATATATCCCCAAACTAGATATCATAACCAAAACTCGTACCAGTTCGTTGATTTGGTTGAAATAATTGAAATTCTGTAATATATCAAGAAATTTCTTAGGAAATTGCATACATTTAGGCGTTTTCTGCGTTATTCTTGAAATTTAAACATTCATTATTTCTATAAATATTGTATTGTTGAGAATTTGGCAAGCGTATTCGGATTCAGGGAGCTCAAATTTATTATGCAAAGTTGTTTTGAAAACTAACAATAATGGCATTGATAAGTGATCAATTTCACCCCGAAATGAGATCTCTCGATTTTTTTATTTTAGACATATTTTTTAGCACTAAAATTACATTTGTTAGAAAATTTCGATACATGAGTCAATGAGGCTCACCTTCATACTTATTTTCCTGCATTTAGTTGTTTGGCATTGTCAACATTATAGAAATCAGACAAGAAAAACCTTGAAAAGTGATCAATTTCACCCGAAATTACGGTAACATTGATCAGCGGGGTAAAATTGATCCCATTTACCCTGCTCGTTAAAAGTTCGAATCAACGTTTATAGATGAAATATTTTCAATGCATGAATGGTGATTCTGTTCTTTCTATTTATGAGTTAATAAACATCGAGGTTCTTGCGAAAATTAAATTGTGTTCATGCGTAAATTTTTCAACTTTTGGAAAAATAATGTTCATGATTATGATTGACACGATCAAAGAATCATGTCTCACATGAGTTCTGAAAACGATATGAGCAAGAAAAATGCGGTTGTTACTAAAAATGGCATCGCCGAAAATGATTCCATGATCAAAATTTTCATAAATAAGTTCAGCTAAGCATAATTCACAAATTACTATAGAAAATGTAGGATTTCCTTAGGAAATTGCCTACTTTTAGGCGCATTCTACAATTAAAGGTGTTTTTTTATTTTGAAATAACCCAAGAAGTAAATTACTTGTAAGAGTTTGGCCATCGTGTTCGGCTTCAGGGACAATGAGTTCAGTAAGCAATGGTATTTTCAATGTAACCGTACGTTGTTATCATGAGTGATCAATGTTACCCCATATCAGCTTAATCAAAAAACCACCTAAAACATTGTTTTAATCATGTTTTAAACTTTCAGTAAACAAAATACTGTACTGTTGAGAAGAGCAATGGGTGTCAGTACTTGCTTTAAAAATATAAAACTTGCAACATTTTCATTTTCAAATGAAATTTTGAAGACATATCCGAAAAAAATGATCAATGTTACCCCGGATTACGGTATATACAAAGATATCACAAAACGAATGAATGAGTGACATTGTTTTTAAACGCACAGATGTAACAGTGTAATCATAGAGATCTTCAACCATGGAGAATGTGCAAATCATTGACGACACTGATTCATTATACCCAAACTTAGTTCGGTGAAAACTGCTTTTTGACAATAATCACTGCTGAGGAGGCCGTTGCACAATGGTTTCATTTGTTCTACGAAGCGGCCATAAATCATTTTACTCAATATCCGATGGTAAATATTATTAGACATTGCCAAATTAATTGTTTTTGACTGTTAAACTCCATCGAGGTTGATGTCGTTATTTATATCACTTAAATTTTTTTTTAAAGACACCTACACGTTAATGCTTCCAGTGGGCATTTTGCCCTTTGAAGGTAAGCACTACACTAGACAACGGACTAGCATGCAACGCCCAGTGGTACAGTCAGAGATCATTCCTCACGAAAAGTTTTCCGGCCTGCAGCGGGAATCGAACCCACACTCCTTAGCACGGTGCGGCTAAATACCTGGTGACACTAACCGCACGGCTACGAAGCCCACAAATTCTGCACTTATTTCTGTTCAGGATGCGGAGATCATATTGCGAATGCTCTATTATCTGTGCATAAAACCGACTTGTAATTATATTTCTTTCTTTTCTCAATATTAAAAATAGTATTTAATATTTTATTAAAAAGTAAAATTGAATTTATGGATTGAAAGCAACATATTAGGATTTGTTTTGTCTCCTCACAGAGTTGCTTCACATTCCCATGAGCCTACTTTTGGTATGTGGATCTTAAAAGCTAATGAACACTTTCTATGTGCCAAAGATGTACATACCAAATAAATAATTGAAATACTAATTAAATGAAAATACCAATTTCACATCAAATTTCTACTAAAACCAAATAACGAACATGTCACTTAATGTAATTAACTTTAAGTTTTAAATATTAACAACTGAGTAATAACTTATGAATTATTTGATAATATTTTGTTGCTTCTTAATATTTTTTATTCTCACAATTTTAATTTTGCGGCGCCGTATGTATATTGATGCTTGAATGTCGTTGAATGTCTTGTTTTGATGCTCAAAATAAATACAAGAACAACTTCATGTCGTTCCTCCCACACTTTGGGAAGTCATGTCATACATATTAGAATGGCTGTCGTACCAATACTAATTTAACAGGATTTTATTGTCTCAGCGCCCTCACTTAAACTACTTGTTAAATAATACACAATGTTGCAAGTGCATTCATATCGAATTGAAGTATGAGTAGTGAAAATTTTATTATTTTATATGTTCATTCCAGTTAGCTACAAATATACTGGTATGTAACAAATTCTACAAATATTTTTACCATTGCTTTATTGGTAAAAACTCACAACTTTGAAGGCACGCTGCTAACTTATTTGCAAATATTTGCAGCTACTGCATTTCCTACTCAAACATGATCATTTGGTGGCAGAAGTTCGATTAAATGTGATTAAGAACGTATTCAAAAACGTACTTCAAATAAAGTGATGTAGTTACGAAGTGAGTATATTTCTATCCTCATTTCTCACATCAATACTGACTTCTAGATGTCAAATACCACTCTTAAACGTATCGGAAGTGATAGTTATACATCTGTACTAATGTTCTTAAATCGCTTAATTTTTAACGTATTTTAAACACATTAAAAATACACTCAATCATTCATAGCCTTACTATGCATATCATACAGGAACGTCTATAATGTTTATGTTTTTACATTCTTAAGATCATAATTGATCCATGAAAAGGTAAAGGAATGACAACCATGCCATTTTGTTTTTCGATTTATGACGTATGGGCGGTACCACTGTGCGTTGAGTAGCCCGAATGTTTAGTCTGAAAGATTCAGTGGTTTACGCCAGGTAGATGACGCAGTGCCATTCGGATGAACCTTCGTTGAACACGTTCAATCCTTAATGTCCAGAAAACATCATTTGGCGTCCAAACAATGGAAGCAGTTTCAAGAATTGGCCGTACCAGCGCGCAGTTTAATTATTTCAAACAGTATGGGTCTGTGAAATCTTTGGCTATTTTAGAGATTAAGCCCAGTTGTCGATTTTCCGCAGAGTGATTGTTGAAGGTCAATTAAGAATCCAACGTCACTCCTAGTTGGCACCAGTCAATATTCTTGTCTATCAAATTTTGCAGACGGTGGCAGTCTTCAACTGATCGAATCACCAAACAAATTTTCAGAATAAAGTTGATTTCGAAACATTGGAAAAGAAACTGTTTGGATCAGAACTTTTAGTTGTCGTCATTTTGCTAGACATTTTAAGACGTTTTTGCTGATCTTGAATAAAATATTCCGTAACTTATATTGAGGAAAACATTAATGAATGTTCGCCCTTTATTGGCATATACCAGCTTTGCTAGTATGTCTGAAACATAGTTTTGGAAACTTGCAATCAGAAGACACAGTGTGTTTGCTCATTGGCGTAGCTAGGATTTTTTTCTGGAGGGGGCCTAGGGGGGGCCTAGCAAATACTTGTTTTTCAAAAGTACTGTCAACAGCAATAAGTAGGATTTTCAAAAATTTCGTAATTTCAACGGATTTTTATTTATTTATTATTTTCTTTCATTTCACGGCACATCAGTGATATTTGTTATTTTCGATTTTCACAACGGAAAAGATTCATTCTTTTTGTAATCCAGTCAAGATTTCTAGAAAAAAAAACTTACAAGGAATGTCCTTTGTGATTCTTCCACGAATTTCGCAAATACTTAAACATGTGCTTTGAAGAGATTTCTCTGAGAATTCCTACGGAGATTTGTTCATGAATTGTTTTCGTAGTTTTCAGTGGTTTCTTAAAGAACTTATTTATTAGTTTTCACTGAGTTTGTCCTGGGATTCCAACGGAAAATCGTTTCCAGGCTTTCTGATCTCACCAGAACATTTCTCGAACAAATTGGATTAAAAAAAATCTCTTGAAGAATTCCGCTAGAGAATGCATTAGAAATTCTTTTAATGATTTCTCCTGGAAAGTCCTCTACGTACTTATTACATATACATTCCAATTGTAAGATCGAAGAATCCTTCAGCAGTTCATTTATAATTTGTTTAGGATTGTTAGAAATTACTTAGAATTTCTCCAAAAAATAGTACAAAAAAGGAGTCTCACCAAAAATGTCTTCAAGATCAATATTTTTTTTTAATTTTTTTTTCAAAAATTTCAACTCTAACATTCCTAGGAAGTTCCTAGCGGAATACGTTCAACTGTTCTTTCACTCTTCCACGAAAATACTCAAATTAGTTCAGGAATTTCTTAAAGAATTATATTATTGTTTCCCTAAGATTCTTCCGAAAAATTTGTCAGAGATTCTTCCAAGTATTTTCCAGAGATTTTTTTATTTACATTTTTTTACCAAATGGAAATTTTCAAAGAAAGTTTTCATCAAAGTTACAGTTCCATCAAGTATTTCTTCGGGCTCTAGAAATAACTCCAATGGTTTTCAAATGGTAATCTCAGGATTCTTCCATAAATAACATTTAAAAATGTATCCGCTATCCATATTAATATATTCGTATATATCGTATATATCGTAGAATTTCTGAAATTTGTTGACAATGAATTTCAGAGAAAAAATGTCAATGCAGGATTTACTACAAAATTTCTTGCTCTTCTTCCTTCGTCTTCTATAACAGAAAATGATAGATGTTAATGGATGGAATTTCAACTGAAAGTATTTGTTACATCACATGTTATGTGGCCAATCTTACATAACATTTTGTATGAACTCGACAGTTTCATGATACTATGTTGAACATATTGATGTAGAGTCCATTTTCCTAATTTTAGAAATTCCAAGCAAAATTTTTAAAGGGTGTATTATCGATTATTTTGAGTACTGTAGAAATTTTACGCAAAAATATTGCTGGTATTTTTTAAGAACATTACGGAAGATATATTGTGGTAAAATTCGCAATATAAGATTTCAATGGCTTTAAATCATTGGGTAAACTTTGCATTACTTTGAAAATTTGTTGAGGAATTCCTGATGGGGTTTGAGAAATTCAAAACCATACGTATAAGAATTCTGCATTTTTTAAACTATCATAATTTACCTTTTAATAGATTCTTTGAAATGTAGGTTTTTGTAGTATGGAAAGATTTTTGTACGAAGTTCCTTAAAGCGTCATGGAAAGGAAGGAGAAACAACTAATTGTCGAAGTAGGTAGGACAATAGATGGGCAATGGTACAATGAAAATTAAGTTAAGTACTGTTCATTTTATAAAATGGACATCTTGTGCATGCTGTATCTTTTTAATTTATCAATGAAATTTCAAGCGGTTTTCTGCACATCGTTCGACTATTATTGTACAATGTTGTGATAATAAAAATTCTCCAAAATAATTAAATTTCACACGAATATGGCACGCATAGCATATCATAGCATAGACTGACTGTACATGTCAATGGTTGCTACTCCGTGATTGATCGGAACTGGTAAGAATTGCACTACGATCCAAATGAATAAGGGATGGGAGTTTCCGCTCACTCTCGAAGTGCAATTTTAGCAGGTCTAATATTATTGTTCAATAACGGCGCCGGCCAAGTCCTTACAGTCAGTTGGGATGGGGAAGGAATGATAGGGTGTAATGATTGTTGCTTCTAGAGACCGAGAATACCTCTGCATCTCCACAATCACCACGGGAAGGGTGTTTATTAGTGAGGGAGGAAAAGATCTGGGAGTCACCTCTGGTCGATGATGCGATCCATGGACAAGGGGGAAATATACGACTAATATTAAAAGCTAGTGTTGTATTTTTGTCTCAAGAAGTTTTTGGTAGGAGCTTTACCCATCAAGACGCTCCAAAACAAGAAAAAAAACTCCAGCGACGAAAACACGCGCGAAACCGTGAGCCAAATCTATCGGACGACGCAAAACCGAACTGTCCTGCTTGGGCTTCACGAAGCACTACCCGAATATGGCACAACGATTAGAACGGTCGATTTTTGGAGGTTATCAATTGTTTGGATTGTTTGGAAAATTCAACAATTTATATTTTTTATTTTCAAAAAAGGCTTGTTCTTCGAAAGCATTATCAATCAGAAGCCTGATGGAAAAAATCAAGCTATTTTTTAAACAACAATTTTACAGATAGAATAAAATCATTTTCCCCTATATTTTTCAGAGAAAACAATTTATAATTTGAAGGGAACTGATATGAGTAGAATTTTTTGGTTAAAGGTATGTCCTGACGGAAGTCCTAATATAGTATTAATATGAAAAACAACTTACGCCTTCATAAAGTTACTTATCTAGTCCCCACGTCACATTTAACGAACAGTAGAAACACAATTGCTTTATTCCTTTCAAATTACAATGACAATCATCAACATTGGCAACACTGCTGTAAAAAATCGATTTTATTTTCCACATATTATTTTCATAGTATGTTATTTTGAGATTACCAATTGAAATATTTGTAGAAAACCATTTACAATTTGCTGTAGATCGATAAATATGCGTACACGAGTAGTATGAGACTTTTTAGTAAAACTACCATAAACAGTAAAATTTGTACTTAAGACTATGGTTGAACTCACGATTTAGCTCTCGTTTGTACAAATATAGTTTCTTTAGTAAGCCAAACTAGTTTTGAACACGCTTTCTACTTTTCTCTTGCGCTGGGAGTGAAAGGATGGTGTATCAGCAAATTTGGCCATAAATGGGTAAATCACTAAAGTTACCTAATGTCAGAGAATGGTGGAATATAATTGATTTTTTTAAGGCTATACCTTCAGTGGGAGAGTAAAGAATACAAACATACAATTTGTTCATAAAAATTAGGATTTTTGTTTTGCGAAAAATAATGTTAAACTTTGACGAACAGCTTTTCTTATGAGTTTTTGGAAAAACTATTTAGCTCATCAACCAAAAGCATTTTCTAAGATTTTATATTTTCATAGCATTATAGAATAATAGTTGAACGATGCACAGAAAACCGATTTCGATTTTATCAATAAATTAAAAAGATATAGCTTTATAAAATGAACAGTCCTTATTATTTATAACCTGGAAAATTACAGGATAGTTGCAACCTCTCTAATAAATTTACAAATAAAACAAATTTCTCAAGAAGTTCCATCAGAATCTTCTTTGGAAATTGTTTTTGGAATCTATCTATGACTTCTGGTTTTCTGGAATTCTGCCAAAAAGCCTCTTAAAATTTCGCCCTCGTATTGCTGAAAAATGCAAACCAAAAATATGGATTTTGCCAAAAAATAGTAAAATTATTTCTGAAGAAGTTTTTTAAAGGAAGATCAATACAAATGTCTTTATGAATATCTTAATAAATCCTCACTCCCTTCCCTGTCATTTCGCTACATGGTTCTCTACAGATTTCTTTACCGCTATGCTTATTTTGGAAGCAAAAATCTCCTGGAGTTTTTCAACTAATTTCTTACGAAGATTCGCAGGCAAGAGACATTCCAAAAACAATTTTCTTTTCAATTCTTGAATATTTCGGGGACTTGAAGCAAAATTTCTAGAAAAAGTAAACATAAGAGAATTTTTGACGCAATTTTTTTTATGTATTTTAGAAATATTTCTTAAGGGCTTGTGATAAACTTCGTGAAAGAATTAGTAATCATTTTTTTGGGAAAACTATTTGAAGGAACAGAAGAATTTCTTATACAACTTTCAGCGAAATATCTCAGTATAAGATTTGACAGAATCAATTATTTTTAGAGGAATGCTGAACTTTTAAAAGATTAGGTAATTTTTTTTTGGTAAATCCGGGATTATATTCCGGAATCAGTTTTCCAATAAATAGTAGACATAGAACGAATGTCCATCAGGAGGAAATTGCTTTGAAAGTATGAACAAGTCCCACAATATTACTCGACTAATATTCAAGTGATAACCAAAATTTCTGAAGCCACCTTTCAATATGTCTTCAAGAATTTCATCATACTAAAATTTCATAAAGAATGTCGAAAAGTTTTTTGGAAAATTTTAGAAAACTTGGCCGTGCCGAAATATTTTGAAAGTCAAGCCTAATTTTTCGACAAAAATTCCCGCTATGTACCGTCTGAGAAATTCCTTTAGTAATTTTGTATATTTTTTCCATTTTTTTTTTCGGACATCACCTTGAGCAGGGTATCCCCCAAAAACATGAGAAAATATAATGCAGTGAATATGCTGCTTTATGCTTAAACAGCGTTTATTTGGATTATTCAGAAAAAAAAACGAATTTTTGGAATCCAATTTCCCGGATATTGCCTTTTTTTGTACCACGATATTTTTTGCAACGGAAATGTCGAAAAATTGCGCTTATCGCAAACAACAAGAAGCTATTTCAAACAAATAATCATTCAATCGACAGCCGGACGGTTAAGATTTCGGTTGTCGCGCGATTCACCGAAGTCAGAACCGCCACGCTGATGTTGTATAAGACAAGCGAGGTTTCATCACTATAGATGTTCAACATAAAATAACGTTACTATAGAAGAGATTTTTGTCAATAACAAGAGTCATGTACATTGAATCAGAAGATTTCGCTTCATGTTAAATAGTTTTTGTTAACATTTTCATTTTTATTATCATCAAAATTTTCTGGGGGGGGCCTGGATGATTCTGGAGGGGGCCAGGCCCCCCTGGCCCCCCCTGTTCCTACGCCAATGTGTTTGCTTGACAAATTGAGACATGAATTTGCGAAAAAATACGCGTTCTAGTGAGACTCGAACTCACGACTCCGTGTACGCTAGACCGGCGCTTTAACCAACTAAGCTACAGAACACCTTATGATTCTGCGGAATAGAAAGCCAAACTGAATCCGAGTACTAAATATGAACACAAATTCGCAAATCCATGTCTCTTTCGGATGTGTTCATAGTTAGTACTCGGATTCAGGTTTGCTTTCTATTCCGCAGAATCATAAGGTGTTCTGTAGCTTAGTTGGTTAAAGCGCCGGTCTAGCGTACACGGAGTCGTGAGTTCGAGTCTCACTAGAACGCGTATTTTTTCGCAAATTCATGTCTCAATTTGTCAAGCAAACACATTGGCGTAGGAACAGGGGGGGCCAGGGGGGCCTGGCCCCCTCCAGAATCATCCAGGCCCCCCCCAGAAAATTTTGATGATAATAAAAATGAAAATGTTAACAAACACTAGAACGCGTATTTTTTCGCAAATTCATGTCTCAATTTGTCAAGCAAACACACTGTGTCTTCTGATTGCAAGTTCCCAAAACTATATTGAGGAAATTATCAAAACAATGCACAGTGGTGAAGAAAGCAGATTTACGCGGAGAGATGCATTCAAAGCCTAAGAATGAAATCTAGTACGCAAATTGTCTTCCGTAAAGCTATTTGTTAGACCCTTAACAAAAATGACATTTTTGCGTATCTCAAGGATCAAATTATGTGTCTCTAGTACATTTGGGGTTGCTGAATCTGATGCCGTTCTCATAAATGTTCCAGCACCTCACAATTTTTAGCTACAGGTCGCCAAAGTTGTATAAAACATTGGTTTTATTGTTATTGAAATGAAATTTAAAGTATACTTTTTCAAACTTTTTTGTAATCAAATTCACAAAGCATGCAAAATAGATCTTAAACTTTCATTTCAGATATAATTTTGTTGAAATTTCACGATTACATTTCGATTAAATCGATTTTTTTCAACATATTTGCAGTCTGCATAGGGAAGGTGTACCGGTATTCGCCATGTACCAGTTATTCGCCACCCCGGATTATTTACCGTTTTACGACATATATGGTTGCCAATTATTTAGTGTTCGCCAAATTGCTTTAAGATAATATGGAAACATTCTTGGAAACGGCAAAAATGTCTCAGAAAATATTAGAAAAAATCATTTTCCTTAAAATGTTTCCATCTCTGCACCTATTTTTCGCCATGGTGTTCCTGATTCGCCACCCTCCATAAGAAATCAACGTAGGTAGCGAATTCAGGAACCGAAATTAAAATCGTGGCGAATAGTGGTGCAAGTGGTCCAGTATTCGCCTCCCCCATTTTTAATACAAAAACAAAGTTTCTGATTAGTTTTTTTATATTTTCTCTGCTGAGCATGGATTGAAAGCTTTCGTTTACTGTACTGACAGTAACCAAAGGTCTTTTGAGTTATGTATAAACAATATTTTCCTTAGGGTGGCCAAAACTGGTACACCTCCACCTAAATTCTTCGTTTCTCTTGTATGGCAAAATACACTAAATGATCAAAAAACAACTTTTCCGCCTCGAAAGTATTCGAAACTTTGCTGATAAGTATTGTTATACACGTGAAGTTTGAATTCTGTGACAAATTAAGCAAAGAAATTATCTTACAAGCTGGCAAACATGCCAAGTTGGCTGAAATAGTCAATTTTTGCATTTTCAACAGCTAATATCTCAAAAACTAGACGTGCTATGATATTTCTGAAAACGGCTATGGATTCAGCAACCCTCAATTGAATGAATAATGGTATTTTGGTGCTGGAGACAAAAACTTTTCCCGCAGTGATATTGGTAGCGGACCGCAGTTGGAAGCGCGTGCGATTCCATCAAGGGAGCGTAGGTGGAAAACGTCGCAGTTTACCAAGGAGGTGTTTGTTGAGGCGTTGAGGTTGGAGCGCAATGCTCAACACGTTACTGCGAATGAGTTGAAAGCGGCATTAGCACGAGCGTGAGATGCAACCATGCAGAGGGAAGGTAAACCGCGACATGGTCGCCGCCCAGCTTACTGGTGGAACTCAACGATTGAGCTGCGTACAAGCTGCTTTCGGGCTAGGAGAATCATGCAGAGAGCCCGCAACGACGCTGAAAGTGCAGGTCGAAGACCAGCGTACAAGGCGACAATACCCGCTTTCAACAGGGAAATCCGACTCAGCAAGAAAGCCTGTCTGGAGGAGCTCTGTCGCAACGCCAATTCAAACCCGTGGGGTGACGCCTACAGAGTTGCAATGGCGAAGTTGAGGGGCTCAGCTGTACCGCCCGATAGGTGTCCGGAGAAGATGAAGACCATCATTGAAGCGCTGTTCCCCAGGCACGAACTGACGAGCTGGCCATCCACACCTTACGGAGCTCAGGATGACGATGAAGAAGAAGCCCAGGTAACGATCGATGAGCTGATCGTGGTGGCAAAAGCCTTAAAAACCAGGAAGGCTCGTAGCTCTGAAAACAGCAATCCAAGAAAACCCGGATATGTTCAGGATCGTGCTGCAAAAATATATCGAGGAGGGTTACTTCCCCGACATTTGGAAGCGACAAAAGCTGGTGCTGCTGCCTAAACCAGGCAAGCCTCCTGGAGATCCTTCAGCATATAGATCGATATGTCTGCTGGACACAGTTGGCAAAGTGCTGGAGCGAGTAATCCTAAACAGGGCTTACGAAATACACGGAGGGAGAAAACGGCCTGTGTGACATGCAGTTCGGCTTTCGGAAAGGTTGATCCACCGTTGATGCCATCCGAACGGTCGTGGAAGCTATGGGGACGGCGCGGAAGCAAAAGAGAAAGGAAATCGGTACTGCGGTGTAGCCATACTGGACGTAAAAAATGCCTTCAACAATGCCAGTTGGGCTGCGATCGCCGAATCGCTGCACAGATTGTAGGACCCCGAGTATCTTTGTAAGATTTTGAGGAGCTACTTTCAAAATCGTACATTAATCTACGAAACAGACACTAGGAAAAGGTGCACAACAGTCACGGCGGGCGTCCCACAGGGTTCTATTCTTGGCTCGACCCTCTGGAACGCTATGTTTGATGGAGTTTTGAAGCTGAGCTTCCCCCGGGGTGTGAAGATCGTCGGCTTCGCGAATGACGTGGTGCTCGTAGTCATCGGCGAATCACTAGAGGCAGTAGAGATACTTGCTACTGAAGCAGTAGACGCCGTGGAAGAATGGATGCGAGGGAAGATGCTTGTGTTAGTCCATCACGTTTTGTGATAATAAGCAACCAAAAGGCAGTGCAGAAGGCGAGAATCTCGATTACACAGTATACCATTGACTCAAAGCGGGAAGTCAGACACCTGGGAGTGATGCTCGATGATCGGCTGAGCTTCAACAGCCATGTCGATTATGCATGTGAGAGGGCCGTGAAGGTGATATCAGCTTTATCCCGGATCATGCCCAACAACTCAGCGATCAGTAGCAGCAAGAAGCGACTACTGGAGAGCGTGTCAACGTCGGTACTCAGATACGCTGGCCCCGTATGGGTGACAGCACTGCAGACGAAGAGGAACCGCTCCCGGCTGAATAGTACGCTCAGACTGATGGCCGCGCGTGTGGCGAGCGCGTATAGTACGATATCATCGGAGGCAGTCTGTGTGATTGCAGGATTGATCCCTATAAGCCTTCAACTCGAAAAGGACAGCGAGTGCTACAGGGACCGACGCACGCGGGGAATTCGGAAAAGAGCCAGAGAAGAAACCATGAGGAAATGGCAACAGCAGTGGGATAGCGCTAAGAACGGTAGATGGACCCACCGACTAATTCCGTGCCTGTCGATGTGGGTAAACATAAAACACGGAGAAGTGATTTTCCACTTGACGCAGTTTTTGTCTGGTGATGGCTGCTTCAAGAAATACCTGAATAGGTTTAGACACGCAAGATCGCCGTTATGCACCGGGTGCGACGATGTTGACGAAACCCCTGAGCACGTGGTCTTCCAATGTCCTCGCTTCGAGCATGAGCGAGCCGAGATGACATCCGTCGTCGGCAATGACGTTAATGTGCACAATATCGTCCAACGAATGTGTGCTGACGAAGAGAAATGGGACGCGGTAAAAAGGACAATCGTTCAGATGATGTCTCTTTTACAACAAAGATGGCGAGAGGAGCAGCGGCACTCAACACAGCGGACAGCACATAGCTCTGAATCGTTGGGGCAGCCGGAAACGTCGGACTGACCTTGGCGCTTGACAAGTCAGCCTGTTGAAGCGAGCATATGAAGGAGACCAACGGGCGTGACCGGAGTAGGCTAGATCCTCCTCCGGGGACTAGACCGAGTAGAGCGGGCGTAGCGTTGTATCGGCAATAAGTCATCGAGGCGCCTGCAAACCGGAAGTCATCCTCCAACCGGGATTGCAGTACCGACCTCGGCACTTACCGACCAACATCGCGTTGGAGTAGGTTATGTCCTTCCACCTGGGACTAGTCGAGTAGATCGCGAAACAGCTCCGGCAAATGGTCGTCGGGGCGCCTGTGAACCGGAAGTTTCCCTCCACTGGAATCGCAGAACCGACCTCGGCATCAGCCCGGAAAGCATCGGTTCGGGAGATCTTCCGTTGTCGGGGAAATCTTCGTCGGAGTAGGATAGATTCACCGTCGGGGACTATTCTGAGTAGTCCGTAGCGAGTCACCGGCTTAAGTCGTCGGAACACCAGTGAACCGGAAGCCATCCTCCTACCGGAATCGCTGAATCGACCCCGGCACTTCACCGGTCAGCAGCAGTGAAGCGGGAAGAAACGCGTAACGTTACCGGTTTCGGGAGATATTCCTACGTCGGGAACTCTCCGCTGGAGTAGGCTAGCTCCACCGTCGGAGACTATGCCGAGTAGCGATCGTGACAACTACCAGTTTTGGGTCGTCGGGGCGCCAGTGAACCGGAAGCTACCCTCTAACCGGAATCGCTGGACCGACCTCGGCATCCAACTGGTTCAAACTGGAGAACTCGAGAATCGGCGGATTAGCAGCAGGCGCAAAATCTGCGCACGGCTCTGGCGAGATGCCAGCCCCAAACACGTCGCAGCAGAGCAACGAAGCATAGCTATCACAGAAGCGGTAGTAGAAACATGGCCCTGGGGTGATGCCAGCAGTACGAAGAAAGCAAGGGAAGTGCAGGAGCGTAAGTTGCACGTGAGTCACACGCAGAAAGCGAAGCAAGGAGCAGAGCAGCGGTTAGCACAATAGACTTCCCCATGAAGTAATGTCAAGAGGCAGTTCCGGAGGGAATGGCCCGTGGGCGAAGGTGGATTTAGTCGGTATGGATTCGAGTCTGACACTCTGGCGCACACGATGAACGATTTCGATATGACTAGCCTCCATATCTAACGCGAAACGCTGGGTTAGTTCGTAAATGCAATTTACCACCTCCTAAAAAAAAAACACACGCATACATGTGTTTATCCGCTTTCGGATACTGTTCGGCATTTAGCATTTCCCACAAATAACAGGTACACAAAACTGGAAGCGTTTTTTTCAACTAGTCGGCCGCGTTTAAGAAGTTGACGGATTCAATTACAGCAAAGCCTTATGAAAATATGCTAAAGAAGACACATAGCATTTCTCCCGAAAAAATCACACGATTTCTAACGCATTGCTTTAATTAAAACATAAGACAAATGCCTGCACTTGCGGAACCTAAACAAGAAACGACTGCTCGCAACGGCGTTCCAAGCTGAACTGAGTTTTGGGTTGCATTTTACAATGTGAAAATATGTAAAAAAGATTGTTGCTATCTCTTTTCCAACAAAAGATGTTCAAGCTCAAACCCACATTTTTATGCATTTCATTAAAGCACAGGCAATGATAACCGCTTCGCAGTAGTTGCAAGTAGGTCAATAAATGAGGCTTGAGATTGGGTATCCATTCCATCCATCCATGTGCACAAATCAATAGTTAAATATTTAAAAGTCAATGACGGCGACGGCCACGTCAATACGGTTATCGGAGCAGGGAAGGATTTTTTGTTAGACAACCATTGTGATTAGATGCCGATTATACCTATACATCTTCCCAGTTGTCATGGAAAGGATACAGGGTTAGTGGAAGTTTTTTTTAATTGGTGCTCTGGATGTCTTCTTTCCTTTTTCGTCACCTGGAAATCAAAATGATCATATGTTTTGCTTAAACCTAGGACCATAGCACGCATATAAGGAAATATTTGTATGATGATACGAAAATACGTACATTTCACTCTTTTTTTTTTTGCAGTGGACTGGGTACAGAGCCTGGTGGTATTAAAATAACTTCAAATCTTTTTATCCGTTAGTAACACGAGAAATCAAAATTTGACACAGAAAAAAATCTAGATTTTCATAAATTCAGAAGAACAGTAAAATCACATATTTTTATTATTGCCAAACATCCGTCACCAGAAAAGACATAAAAAAATAAAAAAGAATAAGGATGTTTGGAATTAAAAATTAGAAAAACCAAGAACTAAAACTTATGAATTGATGAATAAAAATAAATCAAACGTGTAAGATCGTATGCAAATGTGCATGGATAAAATATAGATAACGAAAAATTACATTTAGATCGAAAACTACAATTTTGGTAATAGAAGGGTATGAATACCAAGGTAATTTGTGCCAAAACTCCTGCTAAGTACAACGCGCACATCTAGATTGAAAATCGCTACGTTTTCATGGAAATAATAGAGCAAGCGTTATTTCGTGTTGCAAAATTATTCCTAACGGGCATATCGGGGCCCAGATAGCCGTAGCGGTAAACGCGCAGCTATTCAGCATGACCATGCTGAGGGTCGTGGGTTCGAATCACACTGGTCGAGGATCTTTTCGTAAAGGAAATTTTCTCGATTCCCAGGGCATAGAGTATCATCGTACCTGCCACACGATATACACATGCAAAAATGGTCAATCGGCAAAGAAAGCTCTCAGTTAATAACTGTGGAAGTGCTCATAAGAACACTAATCTGAGAAGCAGGCTTTGTCCCAGTTAGGACGTAACGCCAGAAAGAAGAAGAAGAAGAAGCATATCGACATAAACACTGACCTTATCTTACACACTTAAATTCGAAAATCGACCGCAGAAATCGGACTCATCGAGTCATGGTGTGCTGAATTCTTTCTAAAATAAACACCGAGATTGAGTATAATACATACCGGTACTTAAAAATACCGATATCACAGCTGTTAGGTTTTCAGCGATGTGTCTTGCTGAGGTCGGTGAAATAACTAAAGTGTCTACTAGAGTTGATATTTCTCCGGAATACATATACAATTGAAGTGTGTTAACAAACACACACGTACCTAACGTGTAGTGTGAAGCATGCATATACAATCCACATATATGTGTAAAAACATAGCTAATTTTTTTTTTGAACTTAAACCGCGGTCCCAAATATTTTTTATACAATAGTAATCTATAGTTAAGACTAATATGTATCTAATTTTCTTGTAATATAGTTTTCAATCAGTTTAAAGAAGATAACTCTTCATTATAATCATCTTACCCAGAACGAAAACGAAAAAAAGTGATTGAGGTAGTCTATAGTCTCGTCAACAAAGTTTTGTAAGAGAAAGACCCCTACAAGACGGTGGCCCCCGGGCCCCCATATTTGAGTATCCGGTCCTGAAGGTACCTTACCTGTTTAAACGATGCGCATACATACTTACACACCACCAACCATAGCATAATCATAACTTTTTTGTACTTATGAATGAGATCAACGTTGTTGTTGCTCATAAAAAAGACATGCACGAAGACAATATGCGAGGGTGGAGGTGAACATGAGGCAAACAAAAGCGTGCCCATAAAAAAACCACGGAGAATCGAGTGCCAAACCTACCTCAATTTTTATACCCGCGACAGATCTTTGGGTTCGACTTCGACGGTGACGACGACGAGAATAAGCGCACCAGCAAGTGAAGTTTGGTATGGGCCTTTCGGAGGGATGAGAGATCGCGGTGGTAATCAGTTGGAGCGAGATGGGGACGACAAAATCACACAGACAACGCGAGGAGACAATCAACCAACGCACATTCACGCCAATTGGTCGTAGATCATCGAACTAAGCTCGTGCTTTCAAACGGTGAGTTACTTTGAGGTTTTCACGCGTAAATTGTGTTTTGACGGAAGACGAATTTCTGTAAGTTTTGATATAATAGCACGAGTATATACTCAGTAGACTTATATAGAAAAGGAATTCAAGATTTTTTGAGAAGAATAAAAACTTTCTGAAACTAATTTCAAAATGGGAAATTTCATGGCGAAATTAATGGTGTAGCAGCTGAAGTTCAAAACACTGCCATTAATTTTTAATTTCTGCTTGAGGAATCTCATTAAGAGTTTTTTAATGGCGTTAACAAAGAAATTTCTGAAAAGAAACTTTTTAGTTGATAATTTATTTTCGGGAACATAAAAAATCTCAAACAGAATGACTGAAGAATTATGCAAAGAGTATATTCATATCATTTGATTGAACCAGTTACTGTTAGAATGAAGTGGCATTTTTTGATGAATGCCCATATGGTTTTTTTCCCAAGGCTAATACAGCACGATTACTGAATGTTAAAAAATTCAACTCATTAGATTTTTTTTTACAAAACATTTGATCAATTCTCGAAACATTTCTGAACACATTTCTTTTGAACTTGGCTGTGCACGTCTATTATGCTGAAGTTGAAGAATCGGCTTTTAAGCCTCAACTTGTACATTCTCTCATTGATCGGACATCACCCAATCACGCGTCTCTGCATATCACCCATCACCATGCAAGCTGTTCCCAGCTCATCTTGTGGTATAAAAAACAAACATTTTTTGTGTTGTCCAGTACTGCATTCTTTGTTGTAAAAATTATTGATTACGATAACTAATCATAATGCATACATTTTACAACAAGTTTGGCAGAGAAAAACTTCCACATTTTGCAACGCATCGTCAGAAACAGGGCAGACACTAAGTATACCCCAACACGCAGCAATAGATGGCGTAGTTGATGATGACACGCTTTGATTTGCCACTAAGACAGGGTTTCGTGTTTGTGATACGTCCCATATAAATGATAGTCGTAAAATACACAAAACTAATAAATCCTGACATTTGTGATTCTTCTTTTCACCTGAAAAAGGTCAATTCAAAGCTTTTTGGAGACTCATGCAATGTTCAGTAATCGGGCTAAGTATCGTTAACATCCCCTGTCATTTCAGAAGGCGGACAGTAGGGATCGCAAGATGGATCAATCAATGTAACGGTCAAGCACAAATGAATGCAAAACAGTGCAAAGCTCATTCCTTAATTGATTGATGATGATAAAGCATACCTTTGCGTACCTGCGCTCAGAGAGCCGACCGTGGCTGTGGTAAGATATAATTTTGATTATTTAGCTGATCTGCTCTTTCAAGCGATAATTAGCTCCAGCATCGGCCGACACATGTGGCCACTAGTCACATATGGTCATCGGGGGGAGGGGCCTTATTAATAATCGTTTTTCTTAATAACACACCGTGGGTTAATAATTAGAACAAATAAAAATAAAAACCCACCAGAAGCCGCGGGGGATAAACAAATGATAGCGTAGCAAATAAAAACAGAGAAGCAGTCAGCAGAGCAGAACAAAAAATCAGCGAGAAAGGTATGACAAAATCATCGAATTAATTTGACCGATCGGCCGAGAAACCCCTGTGATTCAGAGCCAGCCGGTGCTGAAATGATTACCATTCATGTTTTTTTATTGGCTGTACGTCAACTGATGATGGTTTCTTGCAAGACAAATACAGTATTGGACATATAAAATGCACCCAAGCCGTTTCCCCATACAAAATAATGAACTTTAGATAACTATATCTCCGTGTTTGAACCTCATAAAAACCTACAAATAACCTCAATTTTTGATAACTATTGTTTAAACAATAGATTCCTATGTTACAATTAGGTTGAATTTCGACAAAAAAATGTATCAAGGCTTAATGTGATTAAAAAATTATGCGCCAAATTATCTTGGTGATACGCTGAAGACAATTTATTAAATAGTTCCGAGGTAATGTGTATTTCGTCACAGAAAAATGGAAAGTATCAGTTAAAAAACAGCCGAGATATAGATATCTGAAGTTTATATAGGAAATCGCCTTCGGTGCGTTTATATGTCCGATACTGTAGTTCGATCTATACCTTCGACTATGTTTGATGGAACATGGGACAATGATGATGGCGATGACAACACGGTGATCTGGTAGCTGATGGGTGTTACCTTGATTCCCCCCATGTGATATGTTCAAGTGGGCAGTCTAGCTAAGAGGAAGTATAAATCATTTCTGCGGAGATTAAATGCGCTCATCTAGACGATCGAATTGGGGCAAGTAGAATAGGGAAATATGGCTGGAGTCCATGTTTGTGTTGTTTCACATCTTCTTTCCTTCATTATATATTACCATGAAAAGTGTCAAACGATGGTTTTTGCAATATTCCATCAAATACATTGTAAGACATTTAAAATATAAGACATTTGAAAATGATATGAAAGTAACATCTCCTCGCACTCCGTCTTCTCAACACGGCGTTGTTTCTCCCGATATAGGCGGGTCTGCTGTTGCCGTTTCCGTCTATAACGTTCCACGTTCTGTCGGGTCCCTTGCTGCAGCATGACCGCCCGCGCTGCATTCTTCTCCTCCAGAATCCCTCATCGAACCAATCGTTCCGTCGACTCATGCGCACGTACCCGACGTTGCTCTCGGCTGCATCGTTGATGGCTGGTTTTACTGTTCTCCAGCAGTTCTCAATTTGCTCGACTTCCCAGGGCATAGAGTATCTTCGTACCTGCCACATGATGCAAAAATGGTCATTGGCATAGTAAGCTCTCAGTTAATAACTGTGGAAGTGCTCATGAGAACACTGAGAAGCTGAGAGGCAGGCTCTGTCCCAGTGGGGACGTAACGCCAGAAAGAAGAAGAAGCAGTCCTCAAGAGGGGCTTCTTCCAGCTTCTTCCTCTTCCGGTAATGCAGCCTCGAGGTGCTGCGCGTATGTCGCTGCAACATCCGGTTGCTTGAGCCGCTCTAGGTCATACCGAGACGGCTGTCGGCACCGTACGTTGTTAACGACGGAGAGTTTTGGGTGCAGTTTAACCATCACCATGGTCAGAGTTGATGTTAGCGCCACGATAGGTCCTGACGTCGATAATGTCGGTGAAGTGCCGTCCATCAATCAGACGTGGTCGATTTGTGATTCTGTCTGCTGTGGTGATCTCCTGGTGTATCGGTATGGAAGGTTGTGCTGGAAGTAGGTGCTATGAATGGCCAAATTCTTGGAGGTGGCGAAATCGATTAGTCGTAAGCCATATTCGTTCGTCAGTCAGTAGGCGCTGAACTTTCCAATAGTCGGTCTGAACTCCTCCTCCAATGTGATATATAAGAGGTTAGGAGAAACTCGTCGTGTGCTTGTATTAGTGCAGTGTTAAATCAAAACAAACATTGAGGGGAAATGTGTGACGTCATACGGGTTCATTCAAATGCTTTGAGTGGGCAATGTGCAGAGGCAAAGTAAGTGGGTACAAAACGTCCTATGTTGTAGAACTAGTCAAGAGTACACGGGGAAACATCTGCAGCTAAGTCCTGAACATACTATTTGTATAATTATATTACAGGAGTCATGTTATCCAGCAATAAATTCGCGAATAATTTTTATTTTCCCATTTATAATGAATATTAGCACTGCATTCGAACACGAATTTTGGTTTATGTCATGCTCAGCCATTATTTTCCAAAACTTCACGGCTCAGTATTTTGCGAATTAATATTTTCTGGGTACCTTCCATGGTTTTATTTTCTGCATTGTAGAATTCTTCCTAAAATAAAATAAATGTTAGAATCAAATTACATAAATCACCTGTAGTGCCATCTTCCTGTGCTGAATTTTTTTATGTTTTTGTTTGAGTAACAACACGCATAACAACCTTGGTAACCAAAGGGTGGCTAGCAACGAAGCCTCAGAAACTTTCGATAACAAACTGTATGACGTCACACACAGTCACGATTCAATGGGTTGCTGTGTGAAAATGTAACCGGTGCACAACTACATACAAACAGTTGTGTATTATACAGAACCATCTCCTCACCTGTATTATATCACATTGCTCCTCCTCCTGGCCAACCTGAGCGTTTAGATCTGCTATGATGATTTTGTCGTCGTGGCTTGGGCAGGTGTCGTATTCGTATTCAAGCTGCGCGTAAAAAGCGTCTTTGTCATTATCAGTGCTTCCGGAGTGAGGACTATGTACGTTTATTATGCTGAAGTTGAAGAAACGGCTTTTGAGCCTCAACTTGCACAATCTCTCATTGATCGGCCACCACTCGATCACGCGCCTCATCACCTATCACTATAAAAGCTGTTCCCAGCTCGTGTGCGTTGCCACAGCTCTGATAGATGGTATGGTTACCTCTAAATGTTCACATCATTGATCCCTTCCAACACACTTCCTGCAACGCTACGATGTCGAATCCGCGGTCCTTCAGCACGTCGGCGAGTATGCGTGTACTCCGATGAAGTTGAGAAATTTACAATTCCACATACCGAGCTTCCAATCGTTAGTCCTTTCACGTTCCTGTGGTCTTCGCCGATTGTCCCGGTTCGCATTCTCTCGTTGATTACACTGCGGAACACGTTTTTGTCTCCAGCATCAAAATATCTCTCTTTACTTAATTAAGGGTTGCTGAATCCATTGTCGTTTACAGAAATATCATAGCACGTCTAGTTTTTGAGATATAAATTGTTGAGCATGTAAAAATTGACTATTTAAGCCAACTTGCTTGCAAGTTTGCCAGCTTGTAAGGTAATTTATTTGCTTAATTTGCCACAGAATTTAAACTTTATGTGTATAACAATACTTACCATTCCTTGCTTAGCGCTTGTACGAGTCGGTTGACTGATTTTCGGTCTCATCGCACGGCACTCTTGCAAAGTATTTTAGGCCTTTTTCTCCCACCGCCCGCGTGGGTTTTTGGTTCAATTTGTACTCACAATCAGCAATTATTCAATATTAAATTAGTGCAATTGTGTGCTTAGGCGATCGCGCTTCGCGAAGGAAGCGAGCTAGTGAAACTAGCATCGTTCCACCATAAAGAAAGTCATCACCAACTGCATCAACGGTGATTGATTTTTTTTCTCCCCGCACCAAGAGCATCAACAAGGCAGAAGGCAAATCGGTCGTTCTGCTACCTACGGTGCGTGGACGAGCTGCTGTATACGGATAAGTATCAATTTGAAAATCTATTAAATTGCTTTCACTTCTCCGAACAAACAGTGCTGAGTTCAAGGTTGTTTTCGCTTCTCCTCTGTCTCTCTCCCGGTGCGATTCTTTCGACCGAATTGGGGAGTTGGGTACAAAATAGCCCACTGATTGGTTAAGTTTCTTTTTCTTTTTTTTTCTTTGTAATTTTGCTTTGCCCATTTAGGGGAGGTGTGTACAAAATAGTCTACTGATAGGTTAATTTTTTTTCTGCATATTTTTTTTTGTTTTTTTATTATTATTATTTTTATTATTTTTATTTTTTTATTTGGTTGCGGTTGATTTTTATCCCGCATGGACGATTCGGATGGAGGCGATACGACTCCAAAAGATCTCGTTGCTCGAACGCGCTTTTACCAACCGTCTTCGGCTGGGCCTTGGGTTGTCTATTTCCGGCGCAAAAATAAGATTTTGAATGTGCTCTCGATCTCTCGAGAGCTGACGCGTAAATATCCAGGGACCGTTATTCACCAAGTGAAGCAATCCAAGCTGCGTGTAACTACACCTAGTTACAAAGCAGCGAATGAGATTGCTCAGCATGAGGCTTTTGCTGTGGAATACTTTACCTATATTCCGGCACGAGAAGTCGAGGTGGAAGGGAAAATCATCGACGCGAGTCTGACATGTGAAGACATTAAGACTGGCAAAGGTGTTTTTGATAACCGGTCAATTCCTGATGTGGCTATATTGGATTGCAAACAATTGCAATCAGTTTCCATGGAAGGAAATAAGAAAGTTTTTTCGCCGTCAGCCTCGTTTCGAGTGACTTTTCCTGGTTCCGTCCTCCCGAAATTTGTTTGCATTGATAGTGTTTTTTACCCAGTGCGTCTTTACGTGCCGAAGGTATTCAATTGTACCAACTGCAAGCAGCTTGGCCACAGTGCTAGCTTTTGCGACAACAAGCCCCGTTGTGGCAAATGCAACCAAGCTCATTCAGAAGATGCTTGCACACAAGAAGCTGAAAAATGCAGCTACTGTAGCAAGGATCTGCATGACTTGCAGAAATGCCCGGCATACAAAAAGCGCATTCGAAATGAGAGTCGCTCAATTGTGAAGCGCTCCAAGAAGACGTATGCGGAAATGGTGAAAGCTTTGAATCCGCCTGCAAAAGAGTCTTCATCAGCCATCCCAGTTGGTAACTCTTTTCAAGAGTTGTCTTCCGATGAAGCGAACGACGACGAAACCGATGGGGGAGATTCTTCGGAGGTACACGCACCCGGTAAAAGAAAGTCTCCATCTTCTCCGGGACTGCGCCGTAAGGTATTGAAATCTTCCCTCAGAAGTTTGCCTAATTCCAAAGGAGGTGGGGCAAATTTGAAAAACCCGAAGAAACAGGTCTTTGATGCTTCCGTTCCGTGTTGCAGCAAAGATCTGCCGCCCCCGCCTCCACAGATAAAATACACTTCGAAAAGAAGCTCTAGACAAGAAAGCAAAAGAAATGCTACTGAAGCCCCTCGCTCTTCCTCGAAAACGGCCCGGCTAAGCGAGGACTGATAACTTTAACGGCCCTTGTGGATCGCATATGTAATGCTCTCGGAGTTTCAGACTCATTCAGAGGCATACTCGATCTTTTTCTCCCCGCAATAGAAGGATATCTCAGGGAATTGACTATCTCGTGGCCCCTCCTTGCTTCGATCATAAAGCCTGTCCACGATAAATTTCGGACACGGATGGCGGGTGTACCACAGAAAGTTCGAGAATTTTACAGAAAGAAGGATTAACATCCTTGTCAACTATTTATTTTGTAGATATAACTCTTTTATTCTGAAATAAACAATTGTTTTTGTTGAATTATGAGTAACTTTTTTTTGCTGCCATTATTTGGGTGTCCGAAATTTAACGTGGACAGGCTTTATCTTTCGATGGCTAATTCATCAAGTGAGGTACAAGATATGATCACAGTGCTACAGTGGAACTGTCATAGTCTAAAACCTAAATTAGACACATTTAAGTTTTTGCTTCACAATTCCGATTGTGATATATTTGCAGAGTAGAGTAGTGTTTGATCTTTCGACCTTGACGCTTGCTCCTGCGGGGGTGAGCAATGAGGGCAGGATCAAATATGTCGCGCGTCGGTTGCTAGGAGTGAAAAAGTGATTGGTTCGTTAGAAGTATTTGATCCTTCGACCTTGACGCTTGCTCCTGCGGGGGCGAGCGATGAGGACAGGATCAAATATGTCGCGCGTCGGACGAGTAAAGTGAAAAAGTGCCGCGTTCGATTAGTCCTTATATGTATATATGATTTTTCAACAAACTATGAATGGTTCGTCACTGTGAGTGTCGACATAAACTCTGATTCATGAATTATTAATATTTAACTTTTTTTTTTTTCAAAACACCCCTTTCTTTTTACCTTTATTTTTGTAATTAAAAAAAACTTTGAATGGTTCGACACTACAAGTGTAGACTTCCGAAAGGTTCACTTTATTCAACAAACTTTGGATGGTTCGTCACTGTAAGTGTCGGCATAAGAATAGGAGTGTTAGGAATGTTACATTTAGGTATTTGTTCAACAAACTTTGAATGGTTCGTCACCTCAAGTGTCGGCATAATCATGTTTATATCTCACAAATAATTATTTATCATGGTCTAATCGCTTATCAAAGTGAATCCTGTGACCCAACGATCCTCCCCATTAACAAATATCCCTCCCAGTAACCTTTGTGGAGATGCAGAGGCAAACACGGTCTCCAAATAGCAAAGGTTACACACTAACATTCCTTCCCTCAATCCCACCTGACTGCAAGGACGTGGCCGGCGCCGTTATTGACCCTGTATAAATAGAGGCACTGAATTATGCACACTGAAGAAGATTATGGCCAATCCCAGTCAAACTTCTAGTTGATTCTTTGTGCATTTTCACTGACTTCGGTCAATCACGGAATAGCAAACATTGATATGTGTAGTCAGTCTAAGCTAAGCTAAGCTAAGCACAATTCCGATTGTGATATATTTGCACTCTGTGAAACATGGCTTTCTTCTGAAGATGATCTTAACTTCTACGACTTTAACATTATACGCCAGGATCGAGATGATAATTACGGGGGTGTGCTTTTAGGGATCAAAAAGTGCCATTCATTCTACAGAATCCCCATCCCGACTCATCCAGTCATAGAAATCGTTGCTTGCCAAATAAACGTAAAGGGTAAAGATTTTTGCGTAGCTTCTGTTTATATTCCTCCAAGAGTTTCAATAAACCGCCGTCATCTTTGGAATGCAGTCTCCATGCTCTCATTCCCGATTTTAATACTGGGTGATATGAACTCCCATGGTACTGGATGGGGCGAATCTTATGACGATTATAGAGCGGCTATTTTCTATGACTTATGCGACGATTTCAACTTGAACATTTTGAACACAGGTGAAGTGACACGTATTTCATCCGATGGCAAAGAAAGCCGCCTTGACCTGTCTTTGGGTTCAAGTTCACTATCATTCGATTGCATGTGGAAGGTTATCGATGATCCCCATGGTAGTGATCACTTGCCCATAATAACCTCTATCAAAAATAATTGTGAAAGGTCAGAACAGTCAATTCAGGTTCCTTTTGACCTCACTAGGAATATAGATTGGCAAAAATTTGCATCAGCGGTAACTTTCGGTATCGAATCATTCAACACTCTCCCACCGTTGGATGAGTATCGATTCCTAACAGAATTGATTTATAAAAGTGCATTAGAATCCCAAAAGCAACGAGTTCCAAGTGCATCCTTCAAAAGACGACCAGCCACACCTGGTTGGGATGATGAATGCACTCAGTTGTATCGAGAAAAATCTAATGCCTTTAAAGCTTTTCGTAGATATGGTACCTCAGAACTTTATTTAGAGTACTCGAAGCTCGAAAAAAGACTGAAGAATCTTATTAAAGCGAAGAAGCGTAGCTATTGGCGACGTTTCATCGATGGCCTCTCACGAGAAACTTCAATGGCGACGCTTTGGAGAGTGGCTCGCAACATGCGAAACCGCTCATCCTCAAATGAGAGTGACGAATACTCCAATCGTTGGATATTCAACTTCGCAAAAAAGGGCTGTCCAGACTCAGTTCCAGCTCATCCGCCTTTTTGGGAAACCCAGAGAGACGATGCGTTGGACAGACCATTCACTATGCTGGAATTTTCTATGGCTCTTCTTTCATCAAACAACTCCTCTCCGGGACGCGATATGATTAAGTTCAATCTTCTTAAAAATCTCCCCGATATCGCTAAAAGACGGTTGCTTGACTTGTTCAACTTATTCATGGAGCACAACATTGTTCCACCTGAATGGAGACAGGTCAAAGTAATAGCTATTCAAAAGCCTGGGAAACCAGCGTCTGATCATAATTCGTACCGCCCGATCGCTATGTTACCATGTTTAAGGAAATTGTTAGAAAAAATGATCCTATCCCGACTCGATCACTGGGTCGAATCAAACAACATGCTTTCCAGTACACAATTTGGCTTTCGCAAGGGCAAAGGAACAAACGATTGTCTAGAGTTGCTTTCATCAGATATTCAACTAGCCTTTGCAGACAAGCAGGAATTGGCTTCGGTTTTCTTGGACATTAAGGGCGCTTTTGATTCAGTTAGAAATATTGTCAGAAAGCCTGCACAATAGTGGACTACCTGGAATGTTGAATAATTTCTTGTACAATTTGTTGTCAGAAAAACACATGTGCTTCACTCTCGGTCAACTGACAACTTCCAGAATTAGCTATATGGGTCTTCCCCAAGGCTCATGTCTAAGTCCCTTGCTTTATAATTTTTATGTTAAAGATATTGACAACTATTTGGAAGAACCATGCACGCTTAGACAACTTGCAGATGATGCTGTGGTCTCTATGAAGGGCCCACGAGCGGAAATCTTGCAAAGACCATTGCAAAATTCCCTTGATAATCTATCCACTTGGGCTAGAAATTTAGGGATCGAGTTTGCGCCGCAAAAAACTCAATTGGTTGTATTTTCTAGGAAGCGGAATC
This sequence comes from Aedes aegypti, assembly GCF_002204515.2. Lineage (NCBI taxonomy): Eukaryota > Metazoa > Arthropoda > Insecta > Diptera > Culicidae > Aedes > Aedes aegypti. The sequence goes on from NC_035108.1 coordinate 207,031,144, forward strand.
CTGCCCAACTAAAGCTTAAGCTTTTGGGAACAGACATCGACCAGTCTTTGACTTCAAAATACCTTGGGGTCTGGTTTGATTCAAAAGGCACTTGGCGAACCCATACTAGGTATTTAACGGAAAAATGCCAACAAAGGATCAATTTTCTACGAACAATTACCGGAACATGGTGGGGTGCTCACCCGGAAGACCTCATAAAACTCTATAAAACAACAGTTCTCTCTGTTCTAGAGTATGGCTCTTTCTGTTTTCTCTCAGCAGCAAACAGCCACCTTATTAAATTGGAACGAATTCAATATCGTTGTTTGTGTATCGCCTTAGGTTGTATGCATTCGACTCACAATGCGAGCCTGGAGGTGCTGGCAGGGGTTTTACCACTACAGAACCGATTCTGGGAGCTCTCGCTAAGAATACTTATTAAGTGTGGGGTGAGCAACACACTCGTTATCGAAAACTTCGAAGAAATGCTCAAACTGAATACTCGGTCAAAATTCATGAGAGTTTATCTCTACTACATGTCCTCTGACATAAGTCTTCCATGTTATAACGCTCCACGTGTACACTTCACCAATGACAGTTCCTCTGTTGAATACGATCTGTCCATGAAACAACACAGTTCGAACGAAACGTGTAAATTTCTGAGACATATAATGCACATAATTGGAGCGTGGTATATAATGGATATTTACATGACATGTCATGTAAACTTCAATTATATGTCATGTAATCCAGCAGGATTCTGAGTGATTACATGACATATAACATAAATTTACATGATTCCAAACTTAAATTTACATGACGTCATGTTTACATCGCACAAATGAAGTTTACATGACGTGTAATCTTCATTATTTTTAGCTGTGAAGCTATTCATGGAATCCCAGATCAACTTCGATGTATAATGATTCCACGTATTTTTAGCGCAAAGTATCAGAATGTCGATTCCTACAGGAGATATTTCACTGATGGGTCCCGCATCAATGGATCCACTGGCTTCGGTGTCTTCAATGAAAACTCTTCCGCCTTCCGAAAACTTCAGGAAACTTGCACGGTTTATGTTGCTAAGCTGGCAGCAATCAACTTCGCTTTGGGGATGATCTCAAACATGCCCGCAGACCACTTCTTCATCTTTTCGGATAGCCACAGTTCTATTGAGGCACTTCGATCGATGAAACCTGTAAAGCATGCATCTTACTTTCTTACAAAAATAAGAGAGCAGATGTGTGCACTGGTCGAAAGATCATATAAGATTACCTTTGTATGGGTCCCCTCACATTGCTTAATTTATGGCAATGAGAAAGCGGACTCTCTCGCAAAGGTGGGCGCTGAGGAAGGTGAGATTTATGATAGAAGAATTTCACACGATGATTTTTTTCATTTAGTACGTCAAAGTTCTCTTCACGGTTGGCAAAGCGATTGGCTAAATGGCCAACTGGGACGGTGGTTACATTCCATAATTCCTAAAGTTTCCTTGCGAGCGTGGTGGAAAGGTTTGGATGTAAGTCGAGATTTCATTCGCGTGATGTCAAGACTTATGTCCAACCATTACTCGCTAGGTACACATTTGCACAGAATTAACCTCGCGCTGAGCAATATTTGTAATAGCTGTGGTTCCGGTTATGATGACATCGATCATGTAGTTTGGAAATGCCCGGATATGGACGCCTCCAGAGCGCAACTTTTGGATACCCTTGCGGCCCGAGGTAGACAACCCTATGTTCCTGTTAGAGATGTGTTGGGCACCCGCGATCTCATTTATATGGTCGCAATTTACGATTTTCTTCGCTTGTCCAGTATAAAAGTTTAATTCTTCTGTGTTCTCTTCTCCAGTTTTTTTTTCTGTGTTTTGTCCCCTGTATGTTGGATTGAGGATCCTGGCCATCCGGCAGACGAATACCGGCAAGAAATTGGTACCAACGCCACTACACGTTAATCGCGATACCACGATATACCTCCCGGATGTGCTGGAGAAAACCCTAAACCCCTTCCAAAAATTGTGACCATTAACCTCGAGTTGCCACGAGTACCCTGGCTCCTTCCCATACTAATCTTAGTACAAAAAAGTGAATGATTTGTAAACAATACAAAAAATGAATTTCGGCTCCGTAAAGCGTTAAACGCGATTGAGCCTCAAATAAATGAACTAGAAAAAAAAACAATACTTATCATCAAAATTTATGCGGAAAAGTTATTTTTTGATGGTTAAGAAAAGTATTGTATTTCACCATACAAGAGAAACGAAGAATTTTGTTTGGAGACTGAAAGCATGTTGAAAACATCGATTTAAACTAAATTTTATCGTGAAATTTCAACTAAATTGTATCTAAATTGAAAGTTCAAGTACTATATAGCATGTTTGGTAGATTATATCACAAAAAAGTTTGATAAATCATATATAAGATTTCATGTAAACATCAATGAAACCAGTGTGTTATGCAACTTTGGTGACCTGTAGCTAAAAATTGTGACGTGCTGAGATATTTCTGAGAACGGCATCAGATTCAGTAATCCCAAATCCACTAGAGACACATAAATTGATCCTTGAGACACGCAAAAATGTCATTTTTGTTGCGCTGTGTTATAAGTTGCTTGATTTTTTTACGGCTGGCTTGCAGGGCCTGGCACCAACCCCCTAGATTTCCGGAGGACCATTCTCCCTAAATGTTCGGAAGTCCATAGTACGCAGTTTTGCTTAGAGCCCTCTTCCGGCACTCGGATGATGATCAGCCGCCCCCGACATAGGGAACAAACGATGTTGTGAGCCGCTTCTAACATGGAGTACAGACGCTCCAGCTTTGCAAAAGCAAAAGCAAACCCCCCTTCCCTGGCAGCATACGACCAGAGTTCCCACCGGGGTTGATTACTTGATCTTCCCTAAGGTTACTCGTACCCCGGCTAGTACCACGAGGAGGTAGGGATAAGAATTGCTGGGTAGGAGGCTAAGGACCGCACAGAGGGGTCTTTTTTTATCCCTTCAGGTACGCGAGGTACCAAAGGTACGCCATGCCCAGCCATTTACCAACCTCATCGACCATAGGAGAGGTTAAAAAAGCTGTCAGTGAGCTGAAGAACTGTAAGACTGGATTCCGTTTGAGTTTCTCAAGCACGGAGATAAGCATCTTTCATAATCGAATCAACGAGTACTTTTATAGATATGGGAGGACGAAGAAATGCCTACCCGGTTGAATTCGGCGTACAAAATATTGTCTACCTTCCTGTATAATAACGGACTAGATATTTACCTTGCGAGGTGAATTCCGGGAGTATAACTTGTAGACCCACCATATGTTTATTTATTTCAAGGCAGCGTACAATTCAGTGAAAATATGTGTTGTGGAAGAGGTCTTCGTGCCTCTGAAGAAGGAGACAGTGAGGATATGTCTGAACATGAATTCTACCAAAACAAAGTACATAGTTGCAGGTAGAGATAGGTAGGCCTAGTGGGCGTTGGTGCAGAGGCATTGTTTGATAAGGATTTGTGTGAAATTGTAAGTTTTTTTTTTACTTTGAAACATTTGCGACATGTGACAATGACGTTTTTCGTTTAGTGAATAGACGGTTTGTTACCAGCTTAGGTCCCGCAACTTGCAAACGGAATCAAAATTTGCCCTGTAAAAAACATTGATTCTTTCGTTGGCTTTCTACGGGCACGAGGAGTGGGCGTCAAAAAACACAAACCGGAAAGCTCTCCCTGGTTTGAGAATAATACTCGGTGGACAACTCGAAAATTAAGTGTGGTACAGACGCTTGTTGTCGCGAGTTGTATCCAGTGTATAAAGATGCGAATACTACTAAGCGTGTGAAATACGGCAGACTTCAGTGAGCTGGTCACTTAGTGCGAATGGTCGGAAGAAAGAATTGCGAAAATAATATTCAGCAGGAAAAAGGTAGATAGTCGATTTCGGAGAACACCACGAATACACTGGTTATACGTATTGGGCGAGGACCTGGTTAACGTGCGTATCAACTGTTGAAGTTTCCCTCAAGACCGACGAAGAACGAGCTCTACAATACGCTTGACAATGCCGTAACGCTACGCTTTAACCATTAAGACAAGACAAAGATTTATGAACATCATCAGGTCTTTTGCCGAGTGGCCCTCACAAAAACTAGCCTAATATTGGCAAACTAAGGATTAATAGGTTAATTTCTGTGTACCTAACGCTCTCCAGTCTGTACCCTTTTCTTGTAGATTTTGCGTATGAAGCCTTAAGTGGTCCAAAATTCAAAAAAGTTTGAACATCAAATCTCCCATATCTTGTTTACCATCATCATCATAAAATTAGTGCTCTGTGAAATTTTCAGCTATTTTCAGCTAGGAGGTGATTAAAAAGGTGGCCCGACGACAATGTAGGCTTATATTGAAATTATACTATTTATTTATTTATTTCGTCAATCAATAGAAGACTACATGTTTACTTAATTCTATGTTGTATTATATCTTAAGGAATTAAAGTATTGTCTTAGCTTTGTTCGCGACATGGCCAGATCAATTTCTGTGCAATGCTGATTATAAAGAGACATCATTCGATTCATTGAGCCGAATTTTACATAGTTGGTTCAATGATTATTTGATGCAAACAAACAATAAAAGATTGGTGGAATAAATACGCTTCGATACAATATCATTGGCAAATGATATCATGGCTATTTTTCGACGCTTATTTAAGGTTTGAATATCGATAAGCATGCATCGAGCCTCGTATGTTGGCAGTGGAAACGTTGTCCAGCCTAATTAGCGTAAGGCATATAACATAAATTGCTTCTGTACTGATTCGATTCTATCACCATGTGTTTTTATATGTGGAGACCACACAATACTTCAATATTCTAGAACTGATCTTACATAAGCAATGTACAAGGTTTTAATCGTATATGGATCCCGAAAATTGTAGCAATAACGCTTAATAAAGCTCAACATATTGGTAGCTTTATGAATAATCGTATTATATTGAACAGTAAAGGTAAGATTAGAATCTAATAAAACACCTAAATCTCTGATCTTATCCACTTTTGAACAATTTGATTTCCTAAAGAGACAGTAATCTGTAGTGTATTCCGTTTTCTGCTATATGTGATTAAATTACATTTTTTGACGTTTAATTGAAGTAAGCTTTTACTACACCATTTTTCAATTATACTTACATCATTCAGATAAATGACGCTATCTTTGTTGCTATTGATTTCCGTATAAAGTTTCATATCGTCGGCATAAATAAGAATTTTAAGATGTTTAAGCACATATGAAATATCGTTAACAAATAATATAAATAACAATGGACCTAAATGCGAACCTAGGGGAACTCCTGATGTAACGTAAACAAGTTTAGTTGAGGAGTCTCATCGCAATTCCCATTTTATTGAGCTTGAAAATCAATATAGGAATGTCTAGTCTGTCAAATGCCTTATTAAAATCGGTGTAAAGTGCTTCAACGTGGTTACCTCTATCCATTGCATTCAAAGTGTAATTTATAAATTCCAAGAGGTTTGTTGTTGTAGAATGACCTTTATAGAAACCATGTTGTGTATTCGTTATTCTATGTTTTATTTGCCTAAACGCATTTTTATTTATAATTGATTGAACAGTAAAAGCAGCCATCAACGATGCAGCTGAGAGCAACGTCGGGTACGTGGGACGGAGTCGACGGAACGATTGGTTCGACGAGGAGTGCCAGGAGGTTTTGAAGGAGAAGAATGCAGCGCGGGCGATCATGCTGCAGCAAGGGACCCGGCAGAACGTTGAACGCTATAAACGGAAACGGCAACAGCAGACCCGCCTCTTTCGGGAGAAAAAACGCCGCCTGGAGGAGACGGAGTGCGAGGAGATGGAACAGCTGTGCCGGTCTCAGGAAACGCGTAGGTTCTATCAGAAGCTCAACGTATCCCGCAACGGCTTCGTGCCGCGAGCCGAGATGTGCAGGGATAAGGATGGGAGTCTTTTGACGGACGAGCGTGAGGTGATCGAAAGGTGGAAGCAGCACTTCGACGAGCACCTGAATGGTGCTGAGAACACAGGCAATGAAGGACGGGACAACGGAGGAAATGCCTTCGTCAGTACTGCGGAAGATGGAAACCAACCAGCCCCCACTTTGAGGGAGGTTAAGGATGCCATTCACCAGCTCAAGAACAATAAAGCTGCTGGTAAGGATGGTATCGGAGCTGAACTCATAAAGATGGGTCCGGAAAGGCTGGCCATTTGTCTGCACCGGCTGATAGGCACAATCTGGGAAACAGAACAGCTACCGGAGGAGTGGAAGGAAGGGGTAATCTGCCCCATCTACAAGAAAGGCGACAAGTTAGATTGTCGAGCGATCACCATTCTAAATGCGGCCTACAAAGTATTATCCCAGATCATCTTCCGTCGTCTGTCACCCGTAGTAAACGAGTTCGTGGGAAGTTATCAAGCCGGCTTCGTTGACGGCCGATCGACAACGGACCAGATCAATCATGAATACCAGGTCCCAACGCATCACCTTTTCATCGATTTCAAGGCGGCATACGACAGTATCGACCGCGTAGAGCTATGGAAAATCATGGACGAGAACAGCTTTCCCGGGAAGCTCACGAGACTGATAAGAGCGACGATGGAAGGTGTGCAAAATTGTGTGAAGGTTTCAGGCGAACACTCCAGTTCGTTTAGATCCCACCGGGAACTACGACAAGGTGATGGACTTTCGTGCCTGTTGTTCAATATTGCGCTAGAAGGTGTTATGCGGAGAGCCGGGCTTAACAGCCGGGGTACGATTTTTACGAGATCCAGTCAATTTGTTTGCTTCGCGGATGATATGGACATCGTCGGCCGAACATTTGAAAAGGTGGCAGACCTGTACACCCGCCTGAAACGCGAGGCAGCAAAAGTTGGACTGGTGGTGAATGCGGCCTAGACAAAGTACATGCTAGCTGGTGGGGCCGAGCGCGACAGGGCTCGCCTAGGTAGCAGTGTTACGATAGACGGGGATACGTTCGAGGTGGTCGACGAGTTCGTCTACCTTGGATCCATGCTGACGGCTGACAATAACGTTAGCCGTGAAATACGGAGGCGCATCATCAGTGGAAGTCGGGCCTACTATGGCCTCCAGAAGAAGCTGCGGTCAAAAAAGATTCACGCCCGCACCAAATGTACCATGTACAAAACGCTCATAAGGCCGGTAGTCCTCTACGGGCATGAAACGTGGACGATGCTCGAGGAGGACCTGCAAGCACTTGGAGTCTTCGAACGTCGGGTGCTTAGGACGATCTTCGGCGGTGTGCAGGAGAACGGTGTGTGGCGGCGAAGGATGAACCACGAGCTCGCCCAACTCTACGGCGAACCCAGTATCCAGAAGGTGGCCAAAGCTGGAAGGATACGATGGGCAGGGCATGTTGCAAGAATGCTGGACAACAACCCTGCAAAGATGGTATTCGCTTCGGATCCGGTTTGTACAAGAAGGCGTGGAGCGCAGCAAGCTAGGTGGGCAGATCAAGTGCGTATCGATTTGGCGAGCGTGGGGCAGAACCGAGGATGGAGAGATGCGGCCACGAACCGAGTATTGTAACGTGAAATTGTTGATTCAGTGTTATCTATGTAGATGTTAACTAAATAAATGAAATGAAATGAAATGATTCAAATAGTTTTGGAATGAATCAAATAATAGCAATTCCACGATCATTTCTAATATCAGATTTTCTACCAGACTTGTAAATGGGTATGAGATACGATCTTTTCCATTCTTTTGGAAATCTGCCCATTTCAAGTAACTTGTTGAATAGCCAAAATAATGGTGCTGTAAATTCATTAGCTAAATTTTTCAGTAAAATAGATGGGATTCCATCTGGCCCTGATCCTTTGGTGGAATCTGAATTCTTCAGTCCTGTTAAAATATCCTGTACCGTAAATTCGCGTGAAATTGATCAGTAGGGTGAAATTGATCACTGTGTCACTCGATTTTATTTCTCCCTAATGGAGCACAAATATCAATGTAACCTGCAGTGAATGAACGTTGTTTGTCGTAAGTATGTCCAAATTGTGTGTTGTTAAGTTTTTTGCGTTCAAAAATGTTCATTTCTATTAAAATAATGTAAAATTTCAAAATCATGTACGGTGCAATGTTGACAAACATCAATAAACTTCTAGTTCTAGACAAGGATTTGGGCATGGTATGATCCTGAAAGTTTGTGAGGATACTTAAGATATATCCCCAAACTAGATTTCATAACCAAAACTCGTACCAATTCGTTGATTTGGTTGAAATAATTGAATTTCTGGTATATATCAGAAAATACCTTAGGAAATTGCATACATTTAGGCGTTTTTGCGCTATTCTTGAAATTTAAACATTCGTTATTTCTATTAATATTGTATTGTTAAGAATTCTGCAAGCATACTCGGATTCAGGGAGCTCAATCTTATTATGCAAAGTTGTTTTGAAAACTAACAATAATGGCATTGATAAGTTATCAATTTCACCCCGAAATGAGATCTCTCGATTTTTTATTTTAGACATATTTTTTAGCACTAAAATTACATTTGTTAGAAAATTTCGATACTTGAGTCAATGAGGCTCACCTTCATACTTGTTTTCCTGCATTCAGTTGCCAAATGTCAACATTATAGAAATCAGACAAGAAAAACCGTGAAAAGTGATCAATTTCACCCGAAATTACGGTACCAGTATTTGACTTACACCGATATCGCTTGTAAAATCAGGAAAACTAGAATAATATTCAAAACCACGATCTTTATCCGAAAAGTTTGTAAAAGTCTTTTGGAAAAAGTATCAAAAAGATTACACACGCCATCTGGATTATCTGCTGCTCTATCATCCAATGTCATTTTAGATGGAAAATTATTAGACTTCATCTTCGATTTAGCATAATTGAAGAAATTCCTAGGGCAAGATTTTAAATCATTTTCTATTTTTGTGTTGTACTCTTCAAGTGCAGCGGATATGACTTGATTAACCCTCTAATACCCAACCCCGCCTTTAGACGGGGTACACTTTGGGATTTTGTGTATTTTTCGTAGCTCGGAAATTAAAATGATTTTATTTTTGGCTTAAACCTTGACTCATAACATGCATATCAGAAAAGTTTTTTATGATTTTTGAAACTTTTTTGTATTATTGAAAATTGTTTGAAAAATTGTATTCTTATATAACCTACAATTGCCTGGGATTCATTTAACGTGTATTATAAAAAATCGTACCTTTTATATTTTTCTACGATCAACCTATCACAGAAGAAGAGCCTGATGGTATTGAAATGATTTCAAATCTGTTTTTCCGTTAATTACACGGAAAATAAAAAATGTTCCAGAAAAAAATTTAAAAATTTATATTTTCAAAAGTATAGTAAAAACTCAAATATTTATTATTGTCAAAAATCAGTAACCAGAAGAGGCTTCAAGAAAAAATAGCAAAGGATAGGGATGTTCAAAAATAAAAATAATAAACATCAAAAACCAAAATTCATAAATTTGCGAAGAAAAATAAATCATTGCCCAAACCGTGTATAGAATGATTTTAGATAACGAAAAATAATATTTAGATCAAAAACAAAAATTTGGGTATTAGAGGGTTAAGTTGGTTGACAATATACAAATAATTTTCTAAACTTTCTCGAGAGTTTTGTTGCCAGTAAATTTTATGAGATTTTTGCTTACGATTTTTTAAATTAGTTATTTGCTATGGAGTTATTACTATGGAGAAATTTTTAAAAATATTGCAAGCACGTGAGTACTACTATGCAACTAAAAATTATCATCCCATAGTGAAATTTATTGTTTGAACTATAATAAAGAAATTTGCTGAAGAAAGTAACTCAATTCGGCGGATTTTAGAAAAGAAATTCATGAGTTTAGCTCCATATGGGATAAAACCCCCACAAAAATACCAAACAAAATAAGCTAGGGATTTGTTTCTTCAGCAACATTCTTAATTAAGTCGTTCGGATTTTAAGGCTACGCAGTCTTTTCGGGAATAAAACGAGGTTTATTACTTGCCCAACTTTTCGACACGGGGTTAATGTCTTCTTCAGGGGGAAACTGATTCTGTCGTTTTTGGTCTTAAGTTTTGTCTAACTGTAACTGTCTGGTAAGTTTGTTGTTGGTACATGACTTTGGAGATTGTTTTCGTAAACTTATAACGGACCAAAAAGAAATTTTCGCCATTAGGCGATAGTCTGTTATAAGTTTACGAAAAAACCACCCAAGTCTTGTGCCAACAACAAATTTACCAGACAGTTACAGTTAGACAAAACTTAAGACCAAAAACGACAGAATTAGTTTCCCCCTGAAGAAGACACCAACCCCGTGTCGAAAAGTTGGGCAAGTAATAAACCTCGTTTTATTTCCGAAAAGACTGCGTAGCCGTTAAATCCGAACGAGATAGTGTTACAGTCGAACCCCCGCCAGATTCTTAATTGAGGTTTGATGAATAATGTTACACTAGTGGATAAAAAGTTTGTATCTACATTGCAGTTCTAACGTGTTTAAAGCATTTTTCAAAATTCCTAATAGTAATTTCAATATAAACCTACTTTGTCATTTGGCCACTGTTCGTAAAAAACGCTTGAATTTAGTATTAACTTTTGAACATGTATTCGCTTTGAAGGTTTGGACAATAATGACCTTAGTACAAGTTGGAGTAGTATTTATAGCAAACTTGGATGTTGGTTCCGTTGTTTATGGTCTACTAGGACAGCTGGTTGCTACAATAAACATAGTTGATTACTGCGATGCAATAAGCAGGAACAGCCACCGTTAAAGCACCACCAGTTGATAATTTCACAGAATACCAATTCAATGGTAAGGATGGTGATAAAGATAGGATAGATTGATGTTTCAAACAGTTTTAAATTTATTTAATCGCCCTAATAAGGCCATGCAACCACTTTCAGAAATACTCGATGGATCAATTGTAAAACTTGCTATGTGCCGTGCTTGAGAAGCTTCACAGAGATCTCGTTATTCAGAGCAGCAATAAATTTGTTCAGCACTCCTATACAATTTTTAACATCTGCTAGTGGGACCACAAGTTGAACGTTATCAGCTTTGATTATTCAATTGTTTCCTACTTTTATATTTTTAACATTTAGCATTTGCTGGAAATGCTCAATTCACATGATAGCTTTCAGTATTTTATCGATCAAAAATTCCCACTCGAACATTGCACATTTCGGTTACTGGTAGGATAATGAGACGCGCGCCGTTGTCTGTTGTATAAAATCTATGCATATCGTTCCGGTTTATTTGTATTTGTATTTGTATTTGTATTTAAAATAATCCATCTGACAAATTAGTCTTGATGAATAAAAACTTAAAAATAACATACACTTAACACAGATTACTGAACTACAGATCGAATTCTATTAGCAAAATGCCTCGTCGGTTCATCGAACTCGAAAAACTCTTCGACAGCTGAGAATGCTTGGATGCACGCTGAGATGGGTTCGTTGTATTCAAATACGGTGTGATGGAAACTTTATTGGAGCAGTGTAGTACTCCGGAGAACTCGGTTAGGAACACGAAATTCTAGCAAACTAAGCAGTTCTGGAGCATCGACTTCGCCATTTAGCAACTTCGCTATAAGCAACGATTGATGTACCTTTCTTCGTCGATCCAATGTTTCTAGTCCCAGGAGTCGGCATCTATCCGGATACGGTGGCAGGTTATCGGGGTCCCTCCATGGCAAGTTTCTTAGTGCCAAACGAATGAACCTCTTTTGAATCCGTTTAATTCTAAGACACCACGTGAGTTGGTGCGGATGCCGAACGACGGATGCATTTTCCAAGATAGGGCGTACCAGGGAACAATACAATGATTTCCAGCAGTGCGGGTCTGAAAAATCCTTGGCAACCTTGGAAATAAAGCCCAGCTGACGCGTTGCTTTTGAGATGATTGCAGAACGATGCAGCTCAAACGACATTTTCTCATAAAGCTGTTGAGAATGATCCCATCAATTTCGTAGTGAAAAACAATTGGTACCATCTTGCGGTGAAAAATGATCACCTAACATTTCTCCACGCTAATAATTAGCTTGTTTCTGCGGCACCAATCGGCAAACAGTGTTAACGAGTTCTGAAGATGTATACAATCATTTTCAGTCCGGACTGCAATGTACAGTTTAAGATCATCGGCATAAATCAGCTTAAATCCTTCACTGAGAACTAAGGCAGCATCGTTAAAGAAAATAATAAATAGCAAAAGGAAGTAGTCACTTCTGATTATAATCACTCTCCCTTTTTATTGGTGGTTACGGCTTGAAGACGTCCAGTTCCAATGACGGGTCGGAAGAAGCCTTCCTTTCCAATCTGCGCATTTGCATCGCTGAAGACTATCTTGACATCTTGTTTTAGGCATTCTACCTAGACTCTCATAAAACTTATTCTTCATGTCATCGTGCTTATCTTCAATGTCGCAGAAGGGGACGGACCTGGTGTAGTGGTTAGAACTCACGCCTCTAACGCCGAGGATCTGGGATCGAATCCCATCCCCAAGACAGTCACTAACAAAAATAGAGACGACTTCCTTCGGAAGGGAAGTAAAACCGTTGGTCCCGAGATAAACTAGCCCAGGGCTAAAAATCTCGTTAATAAAGATAGAAAAAAATTCAATGTCGCATATATGCTGATCAGACTGCAGTTGAAGAATCTGCCCTTAATTTTCAATATTCAATTTTTGCAATTTCTCATCGTAATAGGCTGTTTTTCATCACGCCAATCTGTCATGAAACGGCCTACTTTCCTGCACTGAAGTATGCAGTGCGGGAATAGTCATTACGCAACTGAAACCAGTGCTGTAATGATTCATTACGCAACGCTTTCTCATTACGCAACTGTTTTGAGTTTCGTAATGAATCATTACAGAACGATTTTTCAGAAATTGTAAAATGATGGTGAATGCATTCCGATATTATTCCTGATACCCTCAAGTGGTCTTCTACGAAATTGCAAAAAATGTTGTGCGTAACTCGTTGCAGAACTCGATTTTTACAGCACTCGTCGTAATTATCCTACTCGGCAAGCCTCGTAGGATAAATTTACGACTCATGCTGTAAAAATCATCATTCTGCAACTTATTCCGTAAACTACTATTTCAGAATCGGTCACTTACTGGTTTTCCCCAAACAACTGGCTACACCAACCACTATAACTTTATTACGTAACGCTAAAATTGGATTTTTTTATTCCCCTCCCATCCGTAACGCTTTTTGTATGGAAAATTTCAAATTTTTGTATGAGCCGTAACGCTTGAGCCTACTCCCCCCTCCCCCTAGAGCGTTACGTAATTTGTGGATGCCACCTTTTCTGTCGCTGCAGCTATAGCAGATATTTGTATGAAGTGGCAATGGGAGCAACCCATTGGAATTCATATTTTCCGGTTCAATCAGATAATCCATAATTCAAAGATCCGACTTTACAATCTTTGTCTTTTTTTCTTGACAATGTCTAGATTTCGAAAAGATAGTGTCGAACAGTCCATCTATGATAATTTCAAATAATCTGATGACTTCGCACCAAGTTGTTTCGAAATTTCCCCTTGGGTCCTAGGACTAATATTGAAACACAAAGATAGGATGAGGAATCACTTGGGTAGTTCCATGATTCACTTTGGCATGGAGGGTTTTCTCAGCTGAATTCTATAATACTTTACAATAAGATGCACTTCATTACAATGCATATGGTGACCAGCAGCTCTAAAAAAAAATCATCTGCCGAAGTGACTAGAAAATTCTAGCTCCCTACTATAAAATCTCGTAAGATTTAAAAAATACGCTGCAAAAAAAGATAGTTTTGAGGCCAATTTATTAAAAGTAAAAGTTCAAACTAGTCAATCCTCTCGACTATTACGTCGAAAACAGGTGATGTTAGCTTTACTACATGCACGTTGACATCATCATCAAAATTTATCACCCAAATAGCAACACATCAAAAACCTAAATTTTTTGCAGCTCATCCGACAAAAAATTCAAAACATAAATAATAACGGTCCCAATAAAAATCCAGCAAACGACAGCGCGGAGAAAAATTGAAGATGAAACTCCAAACTCATTAGCCCCGAAACCGTTATCGTGTGCTATCCGCGTGTATTCCATAGTGACGATCCGAAAAATTTCGACTGGTGGTGGAATCCCGAAAGGTGAGGAAGATCAGCACGACATGCACACTCCAAATGATGGCCTAACGCTAACGAGGGACGAAAATGTGTCCACCGCAATAATCGGTGTTTCCAGTGGAGCCTTTGCCGACTTGGAGACATCGACGGCCAAAAAACACCGAATTGCTAGACATTTCTACCGGCGGTTCATCTCATCCCCCTTCCGCTATCGAAACACCAGGTCACCGATAGTATGTTTGTTTGTGCCATCGCTCCGGCGGGCTTGACCGTTTATAAAAAATGTCATTTTGATTTGATTAATATTTTATACGATTTTAGGAGAAGTATCCACATTTATCGTTTTGATGCTTTCTCCGGAGAATTTTCACCCCGACGACCATCGAACGATTTTTTTACTCCTTCGGTCATTCTTTTCTATTTAATGGCCGCAACTATGCAGTTGTTTTTGTTTGTCGAATGGGCGAGCAGGGATGCATTCAGGCTTTAGGTGGCAGATGCAAGATTTGAAGCTAAAAACGAAACTTGTAAAGATGTTCATGTTTGGTTACATCGAACAAAATTTTGACCGATGAGAATGAAACTACAGTAAACGTTTCCTTACTCGATATTCCGTATCTCGATGTTAGAGAACCATACTGCCCTTCTACGCCTACTTGTCTCATGTTATATGTTAACCTGATGGACCGCGGGACAATAATGCGTAGAACGGCAGCATAGTAAACGTTGGTTTTCATTGCTAACTCGATGGTCCCTTGGATCGTAGTTGCACTGGTTTTGTGTTCTGTAACTCGATGGTCCCTTCCATTTCAAGTTATACAGAGTTTAGCAATAATATGGATAATATCTTACTACCGCCCTGCACTCATAAAGTTCTCCAGTTCAAGTTTCGTTGACCGCAGAGGCTTTCGATAGCGTTGTTTCGTTCCAGTCTTTGGATTTGGACGGCAACCAGAAAATTCACCTGCGTTTCGATGATTTTATAGTGAAATTTTATTGCCGTTTTTTTTTCGTGTTATCTCCATCTCGTCTCCCAGCACAAAAGACCTGAACTAGCCAGGTGCCAAAAAGAATAAAAAAGAACGAAACCAACAGCCAGCACTACTAGAGAAAAGGGTAAAGGAGAAAAATATGGGGAATTCGAGTCAAGATAAACACTGCATGCCCGGAGAGGTGCTCGTTTTTTCTCATGGGGCCCTCACTTTTGGCAGCGCATCTCCAGTTTGAGCTCCCCTCGACAATATAGCATTACTAGTGGCAAATGTGGTAGCCTAGGTCCATCCATTGAGGGACAGGAGACGAAGCCGAAAGGTAAAGGAGGTACGCTATAGAGATAAGGCATAAAATATTAAGCAGTGATTTATGAAATCATGAAGATATACTATTACTTACCACTCGTAAATTTCCAAACTTTATAATAGTGATGATGAAATGGCTTGGACGTCATTTGCCCATTTTTGGGCGACAACTGGTGGCATAGCGAAAGAAGTGGATTTTTGAGCAAGTCGAAGGGCATTGGTCCAAAAGCGCTGTGAAGTTTGTCCTCAACCTTAGACGTTTCTTGAGTTGTTCAACGATTTCAATTAATGATTCGACTTCTCTTTTTATGGTTTTCGTAATCTGTTAGGAGTCGCGGAGTAGCAATTCATGATCATGCTCAAATTTTGGGAGGACTACCAGATTCTTATATATGGAAGGACAACATCAATCGTTGAGGTGCAAACAATTTATTGTAATGCTCTAGCAAGTGTATTTATCCAATTATTCTTGGCGCAGCATTTTGTTGAATCCTGGAAATGATCAGAATACATAAAAAAACTATTACCATGTATGCTATTTCAGATATCCATTTATGTTCCTAATAAGGCCATCCACAGGAACAGAATTTCCTTCTTTTGTAACGACGAGTCAATATCCAACATTGGATCTAGTCATAACCATGACTAAAGGAAACCATTGTCACTTTGGTGACCTCTTGGGCTTCCGTCCTACGTGAAGACGGCGTTGGGCAACAGACGTTTTATCGGCCGTCGTTCACCGTCGTGATCAGTTCACGCGAACCTGGTTCTGGTCACCTTTTGCAGCGAACACGATGACCCCAGAATTGCGTCCAACAAACACAGCGCTTCCTTGCCCTGCTGCACGCCTATCCTCTACCATCACCAGACCGTTTGAGTTTGAGCTTTTGTTCACCTCGCGCTTCTAGGCGGCTGCCTTGGAGGTCACGCGGCTATCCGTGCCACACAAATTTATTCAATTTCCAGCTCTACAATTGTTTTCGATAACAGTTCACGCTTCCTATTTCACCTCGTGAGCTACAGTCGCACTATGGGCAAGCAGGCGGCCGAAAAAAATATTCTGATAGGTTTTTCTTGTTCTTGCTATTTCGTTTGTAGTTTGTTGCTATTTATAGTGTGCTTAAATTATTTGATGTATTTAAAAATACAGAATTCAACTTAAACACAACGTATTTGATGATTGGTTTGTAAATGCTGGGCATTGCGTACCTTTAGTGCTTCGCGTACCTGCAGGAATAAAATAGACCCATTTGCGTGGTCCTTAGCCTCCTGCCCAGCAATTCTTATCCCTACCTTTTCATGGTACTGACCATGTCCGAACAACCTAAGGGAAGATCGGTTAACCAACCCCGGTAGGAACTTTGGGCGTATGCTTACAGGGAAGGGAGGGGTTTCTGGTGCGTGATTGGGTGGTGAAAGAATGTGCAGGATTAAGGATCAAGGGCTGATTCTTCAACTTTGACATAACCAACATACACAGCCCATACTCCGGAAGCACTGATTATGACTAAGGTGCATATTGCGCAGAGCTTGAACGCGAATAGTATCACTGCTCAAGGCACGACATCAAGATCATTGTAGGAGAATCAAACGCTCAGGTTAGCCAGGAGGAGGATTTCAGACTTACGATTGGAAAGTTCAACGCCCTTCGACTGACGAACGGCCTATGTCTGATTGATAATATAATCACAAGCGCGACCGTCGACCAGCGAGCCTATTGTGTGTCGCCTTCCACCGTGCTACCTAAAAAGGTACCACCACTTGACAAGACCAGTCAACGATCCACGATCGTATTTTGTCATTAAGAGATGATACATCAAAAACATCCATGTATTGCCAGTAAAATTGTTCTACTGAATTAGATCTCCTAAAATTAGTGCTTAAAGTATTTTTAATTTGAACTAAATTGTCACTTAATACCTAAACTATCAAAAGTGGTTGCATTTAAATGAACTGAATATCTTTAACCTCTCACAAGTAAATACGTTTAGGAAATAGTGAGACTATCGTCGAAATCTACGATTTGAAATTGCCTACGTAGCTGCTGCAAGTGCACGACCGGTAGGAATTAGTAAGCGAATTACTGAAAGAATTTATAACTCTCTTTCGCATCAACAAAGTGTTGATAAATTCGTCTTATTCTGGCGACCTTCGCAGCTATTCTTCCAACATTTTATAAATTATTTCATCGAATTGAGAGATGTCGTTCAAGGCGGATTCGAAGCATTCCAAAGTTGGATCCAAAAATGGAGTTAGAAAGCGGTGACAGCTAGTTCATCTGCGATTGTGCCTCTTGCAGATGCTGCAACAGGCATTACCACCGAGGTAAATGTAGGTAAGCAAATCGCTTATGCCCATGGGACGGGTACAATTCCGAAAAATGTTGTTAACAAACCTGGTAGTATCGTTAGCGTCCTGAGACGCAACCCAACGCGAGATGCTCGTCCGGCCCGCCAGTCAAGTTGTCAGTTGTGTGATGGGCTAGATTATCTGTGAATGGTTCAGTGCGATGCGTGCAAAGAATGGTTTCACTTTCAGTGCGTGAATATATTGAAGGAAATCGAGAACAACAGTAGGAGTTGCACGAAATGTGTGGTTTTATAGCGCCAAGCGTCTGCCGACCCCCCAAGAAAGGACCAAGCTTCCAACCCATCGCAGCAGTCTAGGGGCAGTGGAAAGAGCGCACAAAGTGAGGCGAGGAGAAGATTGAAGCTGCAGTCACAAGAGATCGAAGAAGAAAAGAAATTAGCTCAGCAGTTCCTGGAGAAGAAATACGTGGCTCTTCTAGCATATGGCAGTGAGTCGTCAACAATGAGTGTCAGCGAGTCGACCAAGCTTCGAAGATCGTACTATGGATGGCCGATACAGATCGTCTGGGAGTCGATGCTGATTCCGGACTTGCGGTAGAGGGGGTGGATGTGCACGAGGCGAACAACGCGCGACGGGCAATCCACTCGAAACCTCGATCAAGACGTCGATCAACTCGAGTATCAACACAGCCAACTACGGCCACCATCCACAGGACAAACTTCCAGTTGGTGAACCCTCCATTCATCACCAACCGCAACCTCTGTACACTAAAATACATTGATGCAAATGAATCAGTTCGTTTCAGAACTGCGATCAACTCCAATGCAGCATGATCATCTCGAACCGATGTCCCAGCCAGTGCAGTCAATCGGCGATGAAACGGTCTGTGTTCTCAATCGAAGCCAGCTAGCAGCAGGATCCAAAAACATCAACAAAAATTTTTTAAATGAAAGGCGTTGGAAGCAGAGAGCTGCCGTCTGATCCATCCTTCTAACGTCACAGGTGTGATGTCTACGCTACGAATGCTGTATGGCAGACCAGAAGCGATCGTACAGGTGATCGTGAAGAAAGCCGAATATCGTCCGACCAGAGATGGTTTTAAAATTCGCGATCACTGTTGAGAACTTGGTGGCAATAATCCAAGCGTGCAGAGTAAACGATTTTGTCTACAACGCTTCACTGCGGTACGAACTAGTGGGGAGGTTACCTTCATCCTTGTAGCTAGATTGAGCGAAATAATCAAGGAACACACCAAATCCCAACTTAATCCACTTCAGTACCTGTATGTACTCAACGGCGAAAGATGCTAGCTCAGTGATGTCCTCGGCTAGTGGAGACACCAACCCTCGCTCCAATAAGAAGGATGGTTTCCTGAACGTACACGCGGAAGGGGAATCCAGAAATGGCAAGCTTCAAGTGGTGTCATCAATTCCGAGAACATAAGATTGCAGTCTGTGGTGACATCCGAGAAATGTATCACCAAGTTCAAATCTGAGACGTCGACCAGCAATGCCAACGTTTTTTCTGGAAGGAAAACATTACTGACGCCGAGCCAAGCACGTACATCATACAGGTGATGACGTTTGGAGCCTGTTGCTCACCTAGTACGGCGGAGTATGTAAAAACCTGCATGCAGGTAAATTCCAGCAGTAGTACTCCCCGGCCTCTGAAGTAATCGTCAATCGACATTACGTCGATGATATGTTTCTGAGTGTGGAGCATGAAGTAGAAGCAATTCAACTAACACACGACGTCAGAACATGCTTTCCTTCCTTAGCCGAGTGGTTTGAGTCCGCGACTACAAAGCAAAGCCATGCTGAAGGTGTCTGGGTTCGATTCCCGGTCGGTCCTGGACTTTGCATAATGAAAATTCCCTGGATTTCCGTGGGAATAGAGTATAATCGTACCTGCCACACGATATACGAATGCAAAAATAGCAACTTTGGCAAAGAAAGCTCTTAGTTTATAACCGTGGAAGTGGTCATAAGAACAATAAGCTGGGAAGCAGGTTCTATCACAGGGAGGACGTTAATGCAAAGAAGAAGAAAACTGGGCTTCCGATTCTCCAGCAGTGCTAAACGAAACTTCCGAAGCTTTAAACAGCTTCAGTGATAGTAGATTGCTTGCAAAGATCCTCGGGATGTGTTAGAACCCATCTTCAGATCATCTTACGATCAAGATCTCCTAGCGAATGGACTAAAATCTTCTGTTCGGTGGTCGTCGACGGGAAGTTCTGCGAACACTGAAGATGATGTTTGACCCACTAGGCCTGATTGGCCATTTTCTGATGGTGCTGAAGACACTTCTTCATGAAATATAGTGATTTTCAATCGGATGGGACGAAACGATTAGCGACCAACACTTTGAATAATGGTAAGCCCTTCCTGGAATAACAGAAATGAAGATTCCACGATGCTATCGCTCATTAACTTCTGTTTCTGAATGTAATGAAATTCAGCTTCACGTTTTTGTTGTCGCGAGTGAAGCGGGTTTTACGGCGGTGGCGCATCTTAGATTTCAAGACGGATCAAACATTAAGTGTGCACTATTAGGATCGAAGACTAAAGTTTCATCGCTCAGATTCCTGTCCATTTCATGATCCGAACTTCAGGCCACCGTCATCGGCGTTCGCCAAGCCGACTCAATCTGCAAATCAATGCCGATCAAGGTGAAACAACGATTTTTTTGGACAGATTCCAAGGACGTTCTGTGTTGGCTTAAGTCTGATCATCACCGCTATAGCCAGTTTGTCGCTTTTCGAGTGAGCGAGGTTCTGACGTACGAGAATGGCACTGGATCCCAAGCAAGCAAAACGTGGCTGATGAGTAGGGTGCGGCTTATTTTTCAAAAGTTTTCAAAGCTAAAAAATCGTATGCACTTATGAATTCAAATCATATTAAAAGAGAAACCTCAAAGTTTGAGCTTAAAATATTAAGATTTAGAGGTGCTGCAAGCAACTTGATGGAGAATTTTCAAGTTATAAAAAATGTCATTCAGTGAAGTTACCGTAACTTCGTTATTTTCGAACCAACATAGAAACTTTTAGCATTACTATCTTCAAAATTGTTTTTATGAAAACTTTACAGAACACCTAATTTGCCTTAAATCGAAACAAGCACCAGTGAAAAGTTTTTCCTAATACTACTTAAAAAATCATCTTTGCTTGAACAGAACTTCATAAACACTCAATCGATCTTTTACATGTTTTTGCAGTAGATTTAGTTGTTTTCAAACTGTTCATACAACACATTTTTCTTAAAAATTAAAACTGAAAGTAGCCTACAGAGAAATTCGTAAGAAATGCCAGAAGTGTAAAAACGACCAAGCCTTTCCACGGCCTCCGATTATGAACGACCTACCTCCGCAATGCCTCGCAGCCTGCACACGTCCACTTAGCTACATGGGAATAGACTACTTTGGCCCTATGATTGTCGCTGTAGAACGACGCTCTGAAAAACGTTGGGGGGGGGGGGGGTTTGGCAACGTATCCCACAATATGCGTCATTTACTTAGAACTAGCACACTGACAACCGATTCCTGTGTCTTGGCAATCTGCAATATCATGGCTTGTAGAGTAACGCCCGTGGTTATCTATGGCCACCATGGCACTAATTTCCAGGGTGCCAGTAAATAGCCAAGAGAAGAGGTTCAGAATATCAACAAGGATCAAATTTTGAAAGAGTTCACTACACCTCATACCGAGTGCACCTTCATTCCACCAGCCTGTGGCATGGGAACGCCTGATTCGAAGTGTATACACCAATCTGTCCAGACGAGATGCTACATACCACGCTGTTAGAGATCTAGAACGTGGTCAGCTCGAGGCCATTGACGGATATCTCAATCGACGACGACGAATCACCAGTCCAGACACCAAGCCATTTTTTTATTGAGTCATCGAACGGACTAAAAAAAAATGGGTACCTTTCAACGATAGCCCTGTCATACTCCGAAATATGCCTATATACATCATTAGTTACAAAACTTGTTATTTCCTTATGAGTCCTATCCGCGAAAAAATCCCAATATTTTTGGATAACAAAACATCAAATTTGTATCACAAAACTCATAAATATGACATGAGATGGCAAATATTTTTTTGCCCGCTAGAACAATTGGAATATGCCCATAGTGAGTCGTCCGAATAGAGAACGAATCGGGTCATGGTTTGATCGCGGTGCGTTTAAAAATGCCGTTTGTGGCAAACCATCGTCATCGTCGTCATCATTCGCATTGGCCATAAATAGTAGCGGTTCACGATCCTCACAATACGCTTTCGGTTGCGCCATTTATTTTTGGCTGGTTTTGTTTTGAGGCTCGACCTTAAGAAGCTCGTTAGTTGTGAAATTTCTGCCCTCAAATTGAAGTCAAAGTGTACGGAAGTATCAGCTCTTAATTGACATTAATTTCCGCTCAGATTTGGTACAGCATGTTGGTTGCACTATGTGGTTTGTGGAATTTCAACCTTAGTGGTGCCCATTGTGCTACTTTTACCCGAATGTTTTTCCCCGAACTCCGGATACCCGAATGTCACATTCCCAAATGACCTGTTTCCCCAAAAAGTGATGCAGTTCTAAAAGGTAAAAAGTAGTCTTTAGTGACAGGGTGGTGAACTAGCAAGAACGATGAGTTTTCAAAAAAAGAAGCTCATTATATTGCCAAAAATGCTAAGGACAGCTTCACCCGAAGAATCACCGATGAGGATGAGGAAGGATTTAGATTTGCAGTTCCTACACCACTTTGAAATACATAATTATGACAATTATGAGTGTCAAAAACTTTTCGGGGAAATAAGTTATTTGGGGTTTTGGCATTTGACAGATTTGTCAAAATGATAAAAAAATCTCGATCTGAACAAACACTTTTTTCAAAATTTTCCTTTAAACATTATTATTTAAACATTAAAGCTAGTTTTGAATCCCACAATTACAAACAAATACATTGAATATGTTAATAATGCGTTCGTTTACATGCTCCAGTCACTGACACTTCACACCGCTGCAAAACGCCAGCATTGTACTGAACCGGCGATTGCCCCGAGAATCCGCGGAAGACAGTTGACTGTGTCGGTTAAATTATAATAAAAAGGCAGGAGCGAAAGAAATAAAGGTCAAATTATATGGTCAAGGTCATTTTATTTGATAAAATATGTGTGCATATATTAGACCGTCATCATCGTCATCATAATCGTAACGGAGCACTACACACTTCAGTTGTGAGCCACCACGCCACGGTTTGCACCGCTCATATGATATCCATCTCCCCCCTCCGTTAATGCCTTAACTCTATGTATATCGTAGGGGTGTGGGGGCTATGATGCGCTTAGTGGCTACCTCCAAGCTATGTTGAAGAAATACAAGCAGTATTGCATGATATACTTCAGATGGTTAAAACACCAACTTTATTAATTTTGATCATGGTACAATCTTCTACAATATTCTTCGCTATTACATCAAGTAGTGTTTTTGACATTCTGTGTCCAATTGAACGCGATCATCAATTTTCATGAACCAAACAGTAGATGATGTGCTGTTGCTCATATGTTTGAGCTGAAAATCCCATATTAACTTCAATTCAATTGCGCCAGCTCATGGAACGACCAAATGAGCTGAATTTTTCAGAAAGGCTTCCTCTAACCCCAAGAAATAATCCTGGGGGGTGCCCCGTGGAATCATACAACTTTATTTTTCTTCCATACTGAGCTGGGCCAGTCTAATAGACACGAGTGGCACGATTTTCATAAAGTCCGTTCAGTTACTTGGTTTCGCAGATGACATTGATATTGTTGCACGCAACTTTGAGACGATGGTAGACATGAACATCCGACTAAGGGCTGAAGCTAGGCGAATCGGACTGAACATCCATGTGTCAAAGACAAAGTACATGATAGCGAGGGGCTCAAGAGAAGACACGGCACGCCCCCACTTCGAGTTCATATTGACGGTGATGAAATCGTGGTTGTCGAAGAATTCGTGTACTTGGGCTTACTGATGACCGCCGATAACGACACCAGCAGAGAAATCCAGAGACGCATCGTTGCTGGAAATCGTGCCTACTTTGGACTCCGCAGAACGCTCCGATCGAGCAAAGTTCGCCATCGCACGAAGTTGACCATCTACAAGACGCTGATTAAACCGGTACTTCTCTATGGGCACGAAACATGGACCCTACGTGCAGAGGATCAACGCGCCCTTGGTGTTTTCGAACGGAAGGTGTTGCGGACCATCTACGGCGGAGTGCAGATGGAAGACGGAACGTGGAGAAGGCGGATGAACCATGAGTTGCACCAGCTGCTGGGAGAACCAACCATTGTCCATCTCGCAAAAATTGGGAGGCTGCGGTGGGCCGGACATGTCACCAGAATGTCGGATACCAACCCGGTGAAAGTGGTTCTCGAAAACAATCCGACCGGCACAAGACGACGTGATGCGCAGCGAGCAAGATGGGTCGATCAAGTTGAGGACGATCTACGGACCCTTCGCAGAATGCGTGGCTGGCGACGGGCAGCCATGGACCGAGTCGAATGGAGACGTCTCCTACGTACAGCAGAGGCTACCCAGGCCTTAGCCTGACTGGTAAGGTAAGTAAGTTGTTTAAAATTAGAAATTACTCAAGGAATTGCATAGAAATACCACATACAAATTTCTTCAGGCTTTTTATTGGGATTCCTTTATTTTTTTTCAAGTTTTCAATCTACGAAATCACTTCAGAATTTCTCCTCCTATTTCTTCAGGAATTATGAAAAAGTGTTATAGAAAACTCGGGATCTCCAAGGGTTTATGCGGAAAAAATAATATTAGAATTCAATCTGAATTAGACCAAGTGATATAATTTCATTATAAACAGCAATTACATCTCTAAAACGTATAGTGATCGTATCTTAAGAAAATAGTGTCTTAAGAAAATAGAAGAATGAAATTTGAAAGAATACGTTGAACAACTAAGAGATGATTTTTGAAATACGTTGACACTTGAATCAATTTCCGGACGGACCTGGTGTAGTGGTTAGAACACACGCCTCTCATGCCGAGGACCTGGATCGAATCCCATCCCCGAAATAGTCACTAAAATTTTAGTGACGACTTCCTTCGGAAGGGAAGTAAAGCCGTTGGTCCCGAGACGAACTAGCCCAGGGCTAAAAATCTCGTTAATAAAGATAGAAAAAAAAAATTCCGAAAAATTCCGAGTTTAGTTCTTGAAGGAGTTCAAAAGAAAAAACTTCGGTACATCTGTTTAGACAAACTAAATTGAGGGCCCAAACGTAAAGGGGTATAAGTGACATTTTGGTCAGTCTTGAGTTAAGCATACACAAATATTCCACTGTTGGCTTGTTTTGTTTGGCTCCTATAGGGTAGGTGTACCAGTTTTGGCCACCCTAAGGAAAAATATTGCTTATACATAAATCAAACGACCTTTGGTTACTGTCAATACATTAAACGAAAGCTTTCAATCCATGCTCAGCAGGGAACATATAAAAACTAATCAAAAACTTTGTTTTTGTATTAAAAATTGTGGTGGCGAATACTGGACCACTTGCACTAGTATTCGCCACGATTTTAATTTCGGTTCCTGAATTCGCCACTTACGTTGTTTTCTTATGGAGGGTGGCGAATCAGGAACACCATGGCGAAAAATAGGTGCAAAGGAGCAACAATTTTAAGGAAAAGATTTTTTTCTATTATTTTCTGAGAAAATTTTTCGGTTTCCGAGAATGTTTACGCATCATCTTAAAGCATTTTAGCGAACACTAAACAATTGGCAACCATATATGTCGTAAAACGGTATATAATCTGGGGTGGCGAATAACATGGCGAATACCGGTACACCTTCCCTAGACAAATTCTATCCAGAATGAGTCGAAAAAAATGAAAATCATGCTCGATAGTCTTTGATTTGGTTTAAATTTTGCTCATGTCTTTGGTATGGTAGAATAGAAAAATTGATCATTTGGACAATAACTTTTGAAAATGGCCTATAAATTTTTGCATGAAACATGTTTAAAAAATAATTACTCCCAAACTGTTGATTTTAGAGAAAAATGTTCTATGAAGAAGTTGTAGTGAACTATTTGGACTATAAGAAAAGAACTATTCACTTGAAAAGTATTTTATTTATTTTCATAAAAAAATCAAAAATAAAACTTAAATTTTAAATTACACAAATACCTCATTTTTAATATTTTTAAAATTTTCACCATAGAATCTTGATAGCAAACAGATGATTGAGGGGGCCCAAATAGCCGTAGCGGTAAACGCGCAGCTATTCAGCAAGACCAAGCTGAGGGTCATGGGTTCGAATCCCACCGGTCGAGGATCTTTTCGGGTTGGAAATTTTCTCGACTTCCCAGGGCATAGAGTATCTTCGTACCTGCCACACGATATACACATGCAAAAAATGGTCATAGGCATAGTAAGCTCTCAGTTAATAACAGTTAATAAGCTGAGAATCAGGCTCTGTCCCAGTGGGGACGTAACGCCAGAAAAGAAGAAGAGATGATTGAGACAAAGTTTCATTATGGAAAAAAAAAAAAATAATAAAAAAGTTTCTATAAGAACAACTTTTGGCAGATTTTCCAAATTTTGATTTCTTATCAAAATAAATACGTTCCGATGACACCATAAGAATCTTGAAATTATTCTGAACCATAATAATTATATGGATAATTTCTCAAGAAGTAGCCATTTTCGAAATATATCGAGTTTAATACAAAATATATCATTTAAATATTAAAATAGGCCATTTTAATCAATTGTTCGCAACTCTGCACCAAGGAAAATAAGTAAGTGTAAAGATATGTAGTCATGACTCTCAAAAACGTATTATTATTGATGGAAAATCGCGAATAACTAATGAAAATGGCCTATTTTAATATTTAAAAAATACTTTTTGCATTAAACTCGATATAATAATATATAACGGCTTATTCTAGAGAAATTATTCGTATAATCATTATGATTTAGAATCATTTCAAGATTCTTATTTTAGCATCAAAACGTATTTATTTTGACAAAAAAAAAATGAAAATCGATCAAAAATTGTTCTTAGAAAAACTTCTTAGAAAAAAGCCTCTGGGCGTTTCACGCTGGTCCGTTGTGTGCTGCTTCCTTCAAAGGGCAAATCGTCCAATGGAAGCATTAACGTGTCGTTAATTTAAAAATCATTTTTTTTCCAAACCTAGGTTTTTGTAACTCATACTTTTGCTTCTAACCCTCCCAATAATCCAGTAGGTAAACGAAGAACGATACCTGGAAAAATCTCTAGGGGAATCGAGTTATTTTTAGGAATACTTGTTAGGTGCCTAGAGAAATTCTGGAACGATTGTTAGTAGAATCAATCTTATTGAATTCTTTGAGAATCTGTACGAAATCTTCACGTTTGCCCTTCATAGTTTATTATTCCGAACAGAAGAAGGTCTACAGATTGAGATTTGTGAACAAACTTTTGAAGTCGCTTGCCTTCCCTTGATTGAAATCCTGGCTACGCCCATGATCGAAATATTGCAGCTCCTACAAAAAGTGTTGCATGCAGACTTGTAGAAAATTGTCTGATGTTTTGAATAAAAACACCGACAAAATCTGGTTCAGAGCCTACAATTAAAAATAAAATTATTCAAATGTTTAAAGTTAATTAAAAAAATGGCATTTTTTTTCATAAGTTTTATGTTAAGATAGATAATCATGTTTGCCCAGGGGCCCAGTAAGCCGTAGCGGTAATCGCGCAGCTATTCAGCAAAACCAAGCTGAGGGTCGTGGGTTCGAATCCCACTGGTCGAGGATCTTTTCGTAATGGAAATTTTCTCGACTTCCCAGGGCATAGAGTATCTTCGTACCTGCCACACGATATACGCATGCAAAAATGGTCATTGGCACAGTAAGCTCTCAGTTAATAACTATGCAAGTGCTCATAAGAACACTAAGCTGAGAAGCAGGCTCTGTCCCAGTGGGGATGTAATGCCAGAAAGAAGAAGAAGGTAATCATGTTAACTATCAACCGCCCATACACCGCAAAATGGATACTTTAAGGTGAAGATAAATCGAAGCCAAATCTCAAATTTTCAAAAGCACAAATCTGAAGAACTGAACACCCGTTTGAGCTGAAAACTTAATCGATTAGTCACCACCAGCTACCAACCATTCGATTACGTTTTCAGCTTAAATGGATGTTTGGTTCTTCAGATTTGTACTCTTGAAAATTTAAGTTTTGGCTTCGATTCATCTTCATCTTAAAGGAAACAAACTTTTTCTAACAAGAAGTTTTCCTTGTCCCAACCTAATTTTGGCGTGTCATTTGCAAACAAAAGTTAACAAGTGAAGTGCAGCTCATTTGATATGGATTTCTCGATAAATTAAAGTAAACTGATAAGACAAAATTAACTCACTTATTGAGTTTCATTGAACTCTGGGATGATTGTGATTCCAGCAGTTTAGTTTCAAAATGACACGCAAAAAACATTTTAGGCAAGAATAAGTGTTTGATAGATTTTTTTTAAATCAATTTTATACATATATTTATATAACATTTTATTTTAGTTTATGTCACATATAAGACATTTTTTTAGAATTCTTGTACCTGTGAAGTAAGTGGATCATTTTTCCGTAGTAAGCGCATAAATACTTAAATATTTTGATTTTTTTTCATCGTTGCTTCGTTTTAGTTTATATGCAAAACTGGTGCAAGACGTGCACAACACATGCAAAATTGTTAACTGCAAAAATCAATTCATTTCAAAATTGTTTCCTGCCAATCAAAAATCCATTGCATCGCTGCTTAAAAACGAATACTTTTAGTTTTATCAACACATGGTTAAATTTTTAGTTCCAATTGAATGAATCACAATGAAAACAATGTGATTTTTATAAATAAATACAGATATAATTGGCATGATAAACTTACCCGCACTTTTTAATGGGATGGGGTAAGTGGATCAAATATCATTGTCATACATTAGCAGACTGATAAGACGATTTTTTATAAGTTTGAATATCCTCAAATGTTGTTCTCCTTTATTTATTTTGTTTCATTCCTAGCTAAAATTTGTCAAATTGATCAGATGAAATTTTTATTAATCCACCTAAAAGTTTTTTTACAGTCTTTCTGGTATAAAAAAATAAAAAAAAGCATATTGCTAAAAAATGGGAGTTCGGTCCGATAATCACATGGGGTAAAGTTTGCTTCTTTGTCGCTCCCAGTGGTTCGAGAAAAAAATTCGAGCAAGTTAGTTAGCAGTTCGGTTCGATTATCGCGTGTGTTAAAGTTCGATTTTTGCACTTTTGAAAGTGTGGATTCTTCCGGTTAAAGCGCGTTTTATTTCGTTTTTTTTCCTATGATTGGTTATTTGGTCCGTGTGCATTAGGTGTGTTGATGGTGAAACTGAAATTGGTGAGCTCGTTTCATGCTTCTATTCTAAATTATACGTGATAACTGTATAAAGATACAAAATAAAACTATGATTGTTTGGTCACTCCAAGTGTCGACATACTCTAAATGATCATTTACATAATGCATATTAAAAGATAGGTACCTTATGCTCTATTTTTGTAATAAAAAAAAATACTTTGAATGGTTTGGCACAATAAGTGATGACGTTTTCTCCACAGACTACTAAAGATCTATTTGGATTCATGTTCCATAAATCAAATTATCTTCCCAATTGAATGAATATGTTGTAACTCATAAATCCTCCACACCAACAAAGACTTTCCGTGTGATAATCATGGAAATGCAGAGGTATATTCGATTTCCAATAATAAAGGATGTATTTTTTCATTGCTTAAAGACCGTAACACGAAAACACAATGAATATTTTCAACCGTTCGTCATCAGTGGTGTCGACATATTTTAAATTCTGTCTTCATATATGTCAATAGATTACATTTAATTGAATCCAGATTGTGTAGCTTTTGAATCATCCCCACTAACAAAACTCCTTCCGGTGACAACCATAAAGATGTAGAGGTATATTCGGTCTTAAGTAACAATGGAAGTCATTCCTTCTGTTCCCCGATAACCCTAAGGACGTGGCCGGCGCCGTTATTGACTTAATAATGCTTTGGATTCTCGAAATTATACACTGAAGATGGTAAGCTACTCCCAAGCTCCGTTTGTTGATTTTTTGTTTAAATTTGATTATTCTGGTCAATCACGGAGTAGCAACTACGAATTGTACGGCAGGCTGATGTAAAAATAATGTATATTGCAAAATTCAAACAATTTTTTTTCGTGGTTTATCTAAGCTGAAGTGTAAAAGAGCAAAATATACAAATCCTCCAATTGGAAGCATATTATTGTATGTTATTTGACCATATAAATTGTTGTAGACAGATGATACAAGTATATTCATAAACTTATAACAATATTTCAGTTTGTTGAACAAAAGCAATTGTAATGAATATGTTTAAACTACAAGTGTCTTTCAAAAACAATGTTAAAAATAACCCTAAAATACTTCTGTACAACTTATGTGTATAACATCAATGAACTTCCTACAAAATATCCTTGAAACAATGTTTTCTTCATTTAACTCAACTTCATTTTTCTCAAGGTTCAACTTCATTTAACTCTTTAGAATTCAAGAAGCGCAATGAATTTACATTTATTTTTTGTAACGGGAAGTAACGATCGCAGTTACCACCTGCATGTCAGTGAAAAATAATACCTCCACTACACTCTTCCTTTAGTTGATGTAAATTTTTAATTTGAACGATGTTTTCAGCTACCTATTTTGTGTATCAACAAGCCAATACGTCAATAGGTGGTGTCGGATCTGTTGCTTATTCAATTAAATAAAGGGTAATTGACACTGCTGCAACTAAAGCAACACCCACAACTAGTGGATCACTTACACCAAATATTGGTCATCATATTTTGATAAAATAAAGATTTTTTTTATTTCAAAACTATCAAAATATGTAACATAGCACTATTAACAAGAATGAGGGTAATATCATACTTACTATACATAATTTCATCACATTTGTTTATTGGTGATACACTCACCCTACCACGGTAGGGCGAGTTAATCATTTGGCGCAAACTTTCAAGTCCCTCATACTCAATTCATAACAAACATAAAAATCGAAACAAATAACGATTTGAAGTATCTTAGTCCCTCATTTGTTATTCACAGAAAAAAGTTTGAATTATATTATTCACGTTAGCAATACAGAACAATAAAGTTGACTATTGATTTTTCTGTATCAACTTACCTCACAGTATCTTAATTATAAGAAAACTAGTTAGAAAAAAATGATGCGCTTATTGAGCTTAATTGAATTCTTAGTAAATTGTGAAATCCACTTGTTTAGCTATGTTTGCAAATGACACGCTAAAAACTTTCATTTTAGACAAAACGAAATTTTTATTGGAAAAATAAAACTGTCCATTTGCGATGTGTGGGCGGTTGGTAGTAAACATAATTGCCGATATCGATACAAAATTTAATTGAAATTAAAAATGACCACTTCTTTAAGTCGACTTTATTTTTTTTTAATCAATGTTTTTCAGTGTAGGCCACATATAAGGTTATTTGCAGTATTTTTATTGAGAGCATAAGAAAATTTTCCACAAGTCATCCAAGACTTTTTGGTAGGATTTGCCATTTTTCGATTACTTGTTTACTTTACCATTTACGATTACTTTTGGGTTGAAAAGTTTGGCCCTTTTCAAATTATAGTCTAGAATTTTTTTTGGATGCAATGCTTATATTTTCAAGTTCTACACATCCACAAAATTTCATTGAAATCTAAAGGTATGTCGCGAACATCTGTTCGAGTTGGCGTGAAATGCGTCAATATTTTACTAAGCATCTATGATAATTAGGATAAAAATCCAGACAACAGCATGTAACAATGACATAGGGTGCCTGTACCAATGATAGTGGCAATAGTAACGGGTTGAGGAATAAAAAATCACCAGAAAATAACGGAAGCTCGTTTTTCATGTCTGAATACGTCATACGAAAGCTTTTCTGTTCTATTATACGTAAAAAATAATCTTAGAACGATAAAATCATTGAATCTTTCAAAAAAGCATTTCCTCCATCACTGGAACATGTTCCAGTAATAGTGGTATTTGCTAACGTTCGTTCCTATAATAGTGGTTTACATTGATTTTCCATTGAAACCCACTATTATAGGAACGTCCCACTATTACTGGTGCAAAGGAGCAAAAAAGTTAAGGATTTTAATTGTTTTCTACTATTTCCTTACTAATTTACAGACAAATTTTATACAAAATCATATCAATTTAATAAGGGCCATGCTGGAAAAATACACATACAAATAAAAATTGACTATAACACGCTTAAAACCGCACTACCACTATTATTGGTACACACACTACCACTGGATCAGCCACCCTAATTCAACTACACTCGTGACATGAAATAGGCATGAAATAGGTGATTTGGTGGTCTTCGATTCGGCACATCTTTCTTAACTGGTGCATATTACCCCAGTCCCCCCTATGCTTACTCACGGTGTGCGCAGCCATTCAAATGAGCACATAGTACGATCATTGATAAGGCAGTTGAAGCGAGAGAAAGAATGGTACGGAAGCACTAAAAGATATGATTGCCCGTTGTCTTGCAGTTGACTGACTTGTCGTAGATAGCCGTCCGTAGTTTGTACCGGTTTTAGTCCGCCAGTATTGGTGGCCGGTAAACGACCGACTACAATTTTGGAGACGGGGGCGTGTGGGTATGTAAATTGTTATAAACATTAAACGAACTGAGCGAATATGTCTATCATGGTGTGATACTACTGACGAAATTCGGTCCTAAGTGTTTACAAAGGTTGTTTGAGGTGCTGAAAGTCAGAATGGAACATAGGCCTTATATAATCGGAAATAATTGTATTATTGACATAAATAATACCGCAAATAAACTATTCTGAAGGCCCCACTTATCCCAGATCCTCACTTGCCCAACTTTAACGATTAGATTTTGAATCATACAGGACTCGAACCTAAGACACCTTCAGCATAGCTTTGCTTCATCGACAGACAAAAAATTGAGAAGTATTGCGAAAAAAAAAATCCGCGGTATGGTTTTCAGAAAGATATCATACAATCAGTGTTAAGTATCTAAAAATAAAATAAGAATAAACTAAACGTTAGATGCCATATGATCTTAATTCAACCCTTAATACCATCTGGTTGGTAAAAACTATTTGATGTCTAACCCAAGCACACATGCTCTATTTCAGTTATCGACGACTCAGTTTCATAAGTCTTAAGAGTCACAGCAAGACACTAACTGCTGCGATGCGCTTTCGGTCGCATAATGTTTTGCATAACGCAATATTTATTGAAATTTATTCATTCATAAATTAGGAACTGGAGCACACAACAACTGATACACACCAAACAAATATGTTGAAAGTGGAGGAGGTAAAAAATAAATAATACATCACCAATCAAGTTTCGTTTTGACATTTTACGATATTTTTCAAATGACTAGCCACATTGATCCCAGTGAAGATCAGATCTTGATTATCTCTATACCATGGGCAGGTTTACAAGAGAAAGGATACTAATGTACGAATGGCTCACGATTTCGCCCGAGTAAGGCACGAACGCTGACATTAAGATGAGTCCGATCTGAATGATAATGATAATAGCGATGGTCACCGAACCGGATTCCAAAAAGAGCGATGATACTCAGTTACCCACATGGAGTGGATTGCGTCCGCGTGGATAACCAGTGGTTATGGTGGTGGTGGCAAACCACTTCAAAAGACCAGTTGATAGCATGCACACTAGAGTGCGGCTTATTTATCGAAACTTCTAGAAATCAAAAGTTCGTGTGCTCTTCTTCAACTTTTGAGCCAAAAATATTAGAATTTAGAGGAGGTGCAAGTGACTTGATGGAGAATTTTGAAGTTATAAGATATAACATCCAGTGAAGTTCATAACTTCATAATTGTTAATCAATTTCGATTTTCTTTACCACCATTCTCTTTAAAGTAAAATACATGATAAGTTTGTATTACATTTAATTTCACTAAAACTATAACTAGTATCAGAAATCAAATTTTCTTTCAAAGGTGGCCATATCGTCATAAATATTCAACTGATTACAAATATTTTCACATGCTTTTGAAGATATTTGAACTATTTTTAAACAAGAGCTTGAGCTTGAGCTTGATTGGCCGCCCGTGGATGCTATTCCAGTATCGCCAGATCAGCTGCACTTACGCAAGGAACCAACCGAATGACTGTTTGGGACTAACAGGCATTCTCAGTGTATAAGTGCTGGTGATCTATTTTTAGCGACAATGGTGCCTGCCACGTCAGAATGCAGACCAATAAGGGGAAGGGGAGGAATTGATGATGCATTATACTGGCTCCCACGTAGACCGTATATACCACTGCATATAAAGCCAGTACATGCGGGAGTGTATGGATTGGGAGAAAGGCATAGCAGAGAGGTTTGCTTTTGTGGTTAGCAGACTGCCTATATATCAGGCGTAAGTAAAGGCATGCGCGTGGAAGAATGGAAGCGTTAGGGAAACGGTTCCTTGTCCGTCTCGGGTTCTAGCGATTGCTATGAACGAATAGTTTGAGTGTGATAAATTTAGAATGGAAGTTAGAAGCAAATGAGAGATATACAACTACAAAGTACGAGGAAAGGGACGGGACTGGGATTAAACCCATGGCCTTCTGCTTATGAAGAAGAAGCGGTAGCAATCAGACCACCAACCCCATTTGAACTATTTTTAAACAAGAACATCAAAATATAAAGTAAGTTTAAATTATGATAAAAACAGTTATGTATCTCAACAAAAACGAAAAATGCCATACTTATTATTTTGTTAGTTGAATATTGAAATTTAGGATGAAACTATTAATGATTTTTAAACAAAAAAAAAAAAAATGCGTTTTTCAATTAACGGCTTTTTGGTTTTGTAAACTGTTTGAAAAAATAAGCAGCACCCTGATACCCACCGCCGCCCGCTCATCCTTGGGGATGGGCAGAGTGGCATTGAATACAGAAGGTGATACGGCTACAACAAACGTAAAAGTGCGGCAACCGGCAACGGCAACTGGAAACAGCTGAAGCAGAAGCAGTCAGAGTGCGGGCAAACATCAACAGAGCCAGAGCAGCAACACTGAACTGAAACCAGACGGAAATTAACATATTTAATGAAGTTTTCACTAATTTGCTGAAACAGGGTTTCGGGGTATCAGTTCCTGGCGTTAATAAAATGGGTCAAAGTATAATATCAACTTCTGCATCGTTTCGGATTCGGGATGCGATTTTCACTTTTCGTTGCGAGCGAATTCTTGAGCTGTTATGGTTGACAAAGAATGCTAAATTGGTTTCGTTTGTCATATCGGGCATTATGTAATTTGTTCACCAAACGTAAAAATTTTGCATTCATTTTTCAAATGTGTTTTTTTTTTGTTTATTTTGTTCGCACCTGAGGAATGCTTAATCTTAAAAGCCGGTTACTGACAAAAAGTTTTCCAAACTGGAGCGGTAAATTGAACCTTAACACCTTTACTCGTTGGTTGGTAACCCGATCCGTGAATTACAACAAAATTATATCACAATTACAACAAGATTTGTCACATTTTGTTTAATTTTTAACTTTGAGTTGATGGAGGAATATATAACACAATTTCAACAAAATCAGTCATAATAACAGAAGCTGTTCTAAACTTGTTTCAATTTAAAACTAATTTATAACACAATTCGTTAGAAAGAATATGAGTGATAGGAACATAACAAATTTTGTTACAATTCAGTTATGAAAAACTAACAAAATGAGTTATATTTTTGTTTGATTTGAAACACAATGAGTTATATTATTGCTTATATTATAACATATTTTGTTTCAATTTTGTTTAGTGTAGAGGAAATTGTGTTACAATTTTTGTTTTTTTTTTTTAAACCCGTATAGGCCTGAGCGAAAGAAAAATTACTAAATCTTTCACCGCTTAGCTTATATGCTTATACTGCTTATTAGCTTAGCTATGTTTATACTGGCACACATATCTAGTTTCTAAAAGTGGACAAAGGATTTCGGGAATGTCCATGTGTCCGGAGTTATTCAGGTGAGTTACTGGGTCAGGTCGGCTAAAACGGGTGTGGTTTTTTGTGCCACTGGAGGTACCGTAATTTCGGGTGAAATTGATCATTTTTCACGGTTTTTCTAATCTGTTTTCTATAATGTTAACAATGCTTAACAACTAAATGCAGGAAAACAAGTACGAAGGTAAGCCTCATCGACTTATGTACCGAAATTTTCTAACAAATGTCATTTTAGTGTTAACAAATATCTCTAAAATAAAAAATCAGAGGATCTCATTTCGGGGTGAAATTGATCACTTGCCAATGCCATTATTGTTAGTTTTCATAACAACTCTACATGATAAATTTGAGCTCCCTGAATCCGAATATGCTTTATATAAATAACGAATAGTTAAATTTCAAGAATTACGCCGTAAACGCCTAAATGTATGCAATTTCCTAAGGAATTCAATGATATCTAACAGAAATTTAATTATTTCAACCATATGAGCTAATTGGTACGAGTTTTGGTGATGAAATCTGGTTCGGGGATATATCTCAAGCATCCTCACAAACTTTCAGGTTTATACCATGTTCGAATCCTTGCTTATAAATAGAAGTTTATAGGTGTTTGTCAATACTGCACCGTGCATGATTTTGAAATTTTACATTATTTTCATAGTAATAAACATTCTTTAACGTAAAAAACTTCACAACACACAACACATTTCGACAATAGTTACGACAAATAACGTTCATTTACAGCAGCTTACATTGACATTTGTGCTCCATTACGAATAAATAAATCGTGTGATACGATGATCAATTTCACCCTTCTGATCAATTACACCCCATTTTACGGTAGGCAAATTTCAAGTAACAGACAATTTCCCGAATCGGCTATAATGTGGCCACTATATTGAGGAATTTTAAGAAAAATGCATCAGCGTTAACCTTTCGAGAAACGATTGAATTGGATAACCGAAGCTCAAACGCGAGTACGACAGCTGCCCAAGACGTGGCTCAAAATCATCATAGGAGATCTAAACGCTCAGGTTGGCCAGGAGGAGGATTTCAGACCGACTATTGGAAAGTTTAGCGCCCACCGGCTAACGAACGAAAACGGCTTACGGCTAATTGATTTCGCCGCCTCCAAGAACATGCACACTAAGCTCTTACGGTGAATTTCACCGTAATCTCAACAGCTGAACAGTTCGGTGAAATAAAACACCGTAATTCCGTCGAAATTTTACGGATTCCGTTGATTTTTCACCGAATACTGTAAAAATTGAGCGTACTCCGTTAATTTATTTCACCGAACTGTTCAGCTGTTGAGATTTTACAGGAATCCGTAAAATAATTTAAGTGTGTGGCCATTCGTAGCACTTACTTCCAGCACAACCTTCCATATCGATGCACCTGGATATCACCACAGCAGACAGAATCACAAATCCACCACGTTTATATTGATAGACGGCACTTCACCGACATTATCGACGTCAGAACCTATCGTGACGCTAACATCGACTCTGACCACTATCTGGTGATGGTTGAACTGCACTCGAAACTGTCCGTCCTTAACAACGTACGGTACCGACGGCCGCCCCGGTATGACCTTGAGCGGCCTAAGCAACCGGATGTCGCTACTGCGTACGCGCAAAACCTTGAGGCTGCACTACCGGCATCATTCTCTGGATGAAGCCCCTCTTGAGGACTGCTGGAGAACAGTAAAAGCAGCCACCAACGATGCAGCTGAGAGCAACGTCAGGTACGTGGGACGGAGTCGACAGAACGATTAGTTCGACGAGGAATGTACGTTGATTCTGGAGGAGAAAATTGCAGTTCGGGCGGTCATGCTGCAGCAAGGGACAGAACGTGGAACGTTATAGACGGAAACGGCAACAGCAGTCCCGCTTTTTTTTGGAGAAAAAAACACCGCCTGGAGGAAACGGAGTGCGAACAGATGACACAGCTGTACTGGTATCAAGAAACACGTATGTTCTATCAGAAGCTCAACGCAACGTGCCGTGAGCCGAGATGGGCAGAGATAAGGATGGGATCATTTTGACGGACGAGCGTGAGGTGATCGAAAGGTGGAAGCAGCACTTCGACGAACACCTTAAGTGCGCCGAGAGCACAGGCAATGAAGAACGGGACAATGTAGGAAATGCCTTCGTCAGTA
Source organism: Aedes aegypti (assembly GCF_002204515.2). Taxonomy (NCBI): domain Eukaryota; kingdom Metazoa; phylum Arthropoda; class Insecta; order Diptera; family Culicidae; genus Aedes; species Aedes aegypti. Next base: position 207,069,039 of record NC_035108.1, read on the forward strand.
CTGCGGGCGATGGAGACCAACCAGCCCCCACTTTAAGGGAGGTTAAGGATGCCATTCACCAGCTCAAGAACAATAAAGCTACTGGTAAGGATGGTATCGGAGCTGACTCATAAAGATGAGCCCGGAGAGGCTGGCCATTTGTCTGCACCGGCTGATAGGCAGAATCTGGGAAGCAGAAAAGCTACCGGAGGAATGGAAGAAAGGTGTAATATGCCCCATTTACAAGAAAGGCGACAAGTTAGATTGTGAGAACTTCCGAGCGATCACCATTCTAAATGCGGCCTACAAAGTATTATCCCAGATCATCTTCCGTCGTCTGTCACCTGTGGTCAGTGTCTGCATATTTCAATATACAGTCAACAACGCCGATCCTCAGTAGGCTCCGTCATCGTTGAATTCTCCTTTGTGTGAATGTTTGTTTGACAATACATGCCCGATTCTGGTAGAACGTGCATTCAGTTTTTCAATTACTTTTGCTACACTAATTCTCATCCACTACTGTCATTCAAATTCAATTTCACTAGTGAAAAAAATCGTTTCCGTCAGAATACCCCACAAAACATCCGCAAATTGCAAAAGTTGTATTTTTTTTATTAAAAGACAATCATGATTCATCAACTGGAGGCATCACATTGCCGTTTTCTTACACCAGTAATATAAAATTCATTTGTAATTTTTTATATTCAATTTTCAATTTCAGTGCCTCTAGGTGAAACTGAATTTTGAAATGACACCAACAGTGGGTGAAACTGAATGTGTGCGCGTGTTGCACCCACTCTCTTTCTCGTCGCATTCGCACTCGAAGTCAGATTGGCTTCTTGCTAGCGGAGTTTGTTTTTGTTCGTTTTCGCACTGATCGGGTATCATTCGGCTGAATTTTTACGACACTGCCTGTGGTAAACGAGTTCATGGGAAGTTATTAAGCCGGCTTCGTTGACGGCCGATCGACAACGGACCAGATCTTTACTATACGGCAAATCCTCCAATCCTTCATCGATTTCAAGGCGGCATACAATAGTACCAACCGCGTAGAGCTATGAAAAATCATGGACGAGAACAGCTTTCCCGGGAAGCTCACGAGACTTATGAGAGTTCAGGCTCTGTAGATGATATTGACATTGTTGGCCGAACATTTGAAGAGGTGGCAGACCTGTACACCCGCCTGAAACGCGAGGCAGCAAAAGTTGGGATGGTGGTGAATGCGTCCAAGACAAAGTATGCTAGCTACAGGGGCCGAGCGCGACAGGGCTCGTCTAGGTAGCAGTGTTACGATAGACGGGGATACCTTCGAGATGGTCGACGAGTTCGTTTACCTTGGATACTTGCTGATGACTGACAATAACGTTAGCCATGAAAGACGGAGGCGCATCATCAGTGGAAGTCGAGCCTACTATGGCCCCAGAAGAAGCTGCGGTCAAAAAAGATTCACGACCGCACCAAATGTACCATGTACAAAATGCTAAGACCGGTAGTGCTCTACGGGCATGAAACGTGTACGATACTCGAGGAGGACTTGCGAGGACCTGGAATCTTCGAACTTCGGGTGCTTAGGACGATTTTTGGCGGTGTGCAGGAAAACGGTGTGTGGCGGCGAAGGATGAACCATGAGTTCGCCCAACTCTACGGCGAACCCAGTATCCAGAAGGTGGCCAAAGCTGGAAGGATACGATGGACAGGGCATGTTGCAAGAATGCCGGAGAGCAACCCTGCAAAGATGGTGTTCACGTCAGATCCGGTTTGTACAAGAAGGCGTGGAGCGCAGCGAGCTAGGTAGGGTTATCTGTTTAGATGTTAACTAAAAAAAAAGATTGGTCGTTGCAGACAACGGACCTTCTGGAATGGTTTAAACACGCACCTCTCAAGCCAAGGACCGGGAATGGAATCCCATGGGTTGCCGCAAATACATACAAATTCAATTTACGTAATATTACGTAAAAAGAGGTTTGGTTGTACTATTTTATTGCTTTAAGTAATCGCACAACATCCGTTAGTAGAAAGTATTTGTGTATGCATAGCACTGTTTACAGGACTGACCTGGTCCATAATTATTGTCATTTAAACATTATACTTATGTGACGTTGTTATTATGTTTCTTTGTTTCAGTTTATCAAAGAAATTTGATCTTCACCCTTCACGGAACAAAATTTCGCTTCAAACCAAAATTCCGCTGAAATGAACGCATCAAACTTATATCCTATATCCAGTACGATGTTAAATACATACTGAATAAAACCTTGAAAAAGCATCAGCAGATCATCGAAATAAGAGAAGTTAAGCTTGTGTAAAGCATTTGACAAATTCCAGCTAAATTTAAAACCCATCAAATAAAACAATAAAAAAGCAAAACGCACACCGAACGCAAACATGGGAAACACAAATATTTGCCCCAAATTGTTCAAACAAAAGACAGACGACTGTTTTTGTACTGAGGGACGGCAGCAGCAGTCCCATGCACAGAAATGTTCGTTTGTTGTTTAATTTTGGCACCTCTTTGCCCATCTGCGAGAGAAGCAGCAAGGTGGCAATTCCCAAAATAAAAGATCGAGGGCGCTCTGACTGCAAACTTGCTCACGGCCCCTTCAGAGGGCAGCGTTCTTTTCTTCCTAGCCTAGCAATGAGTTATGAAAAGATTGATCTACGGCACAGAACAACATCAATTGGCGCAAAAGGGCTTGACCCCATGCCATATCTGAATTGATGTCATAAAAATTTTAAAGCACTCATCGCGCGGGCACAAAGCGGAGAAATGAGCGTCCGACGATAGCTACCGAGCTGAAGAGAGAGCGAGGGACAAATAAAATACAAACAACGAACATCTTTATAGAACTGACCATGAAATCATGATGCGCTTTGGCTGTCGTTTCGTTGGTCATTCGGACTTTTCCTGGTTGGTCTCGGCTGTGATTTGTTTTATCATCTCATATTTCGGCGCGTTCCACTAGTTTGGGATGGTAGAGCATAAAATAGGTTAAAAAATGGACCAGAGAATCACAGAGAAGGAAAATAATTAATGATTGCGGTGGCTATAAAAGTTATAAATCGTTTGGATTTTTTATGGTACGTTGAAAAGTGTAATGAAGATGGTAACAGATTTGATAAAATTGTAAACCATTGCTAGTGTCACAACCATGTGTACATGTTTGCAAGGCTATAATTCCATATTAAGCTAAATAATAGCAAACAATCTCATGGATATCTCTTCTGCTATCCTTCGCATTGAATTTCTGTCTTCAGCAAATTTCTTCATTATGGTTTGAAGAACGAGTTTTCAATATGGGACAATAAGTTTGTATTAACATTACAGAACTACCGTGTTTGGAGCATATCTCAAAATTTCTCCATAGTAATTTCCATACAAACTTATATTGTCTTTGGGCCACCTTTAAATCACCACATAGAAAGCTGAAAATTTCACAGAACACTATTTTTATGGTAAGGATGTAAGAAGCTTATGGGAGATTGGATTTTCAAACATTTTTAAATTTTGAACTGCCCTAGTCCACACACACGTTATCCGAGGTTTTATTACCGAAGTAGATCGCTCCAACCGACCTTGAGGCTTGAGAGATGCTCCAGATTGAGCTATCCGTACTGAGCCGTACATACATACTTAATCTTACATGGCAATACGATGTTTATTCAAGCTTGAAGAGGTTTATGGACAAAAGGTCGAAAGACAAAAGGTCGAAAGAACAAAAGGTCGAAAGACAAAAGGTCGAAAGGACAAAAGGTCGAAAACGGTTTGTATGGTGGGAAATTTTTCCTTCCTTGAGAAGAGATTTTCGACCTTTTGTCCTGTCTTTTTTGTTCTTTGTCATAGATTCTTATATCGACTCAATGTTCTAGTGGGATTGACATTGGTACAAACCAAGGTCAGGATTAGAGAGCTTAACTGCGACCACCTCGTTGCTTTTTTCAGTCGATAATCTTGATGACGTAACAGACAATCCATTTACTCATTGGCGTAGCCATGGAGTCATGATCATTCAATTTCCGGAATTCCTTCTGAAATTTCTCCTTGTTTTCTACTACATATTTTTATTATTATTTACATTCTTCAAGGAATTTCTTCAATATTTATTCTAATAACTTATTCCCGATATCGTTCCTGGGATAGCTAGAATTTGTCAGTCGAGTCCTTAGTAGTATTTCAAGACATTTTCTCAGCGTCTCATTTTTTTTTCAAAGGTTCATTACTGATTTCATTTGAGAATGTATTTCAGCAATTTCTCATCTAATTTCTCATCTTACACCTCCAAAAATTCTTCTATGGAAATCCTGACATTTATTTTTTTAAACACTAGGAATTGCACCATTGATTGTTCATACTGGTATATTTATAGGGATTCCTCCAAGTATTCAACATACAACCTTTCGGTTGCTGCGCGAATTTTTGTACCGAGAGTAGTAGTAGTAGTGGCGTTTGTGAGTACCGTAAAATGGGGTGAAGTTGATCACTTTCGAGCGATTCTGTTCTGTAACTCCTAGTAGAATGCATGTATTATTATCCAAATATTTTTAAAACATGTACTGGTTGGATATCTATCAAATTATACAAACGAAATTTCGACGAAATGTTCACTTAATAACAAAATCATATATTTTAAATCAAAAAGTGAAGTTTTTGATTCCGGGGTGAAGTTGATCAATTATTGCGATAAGTTTTCTAAAATAAAGAGATATGCTATTTACTAAATTTGGGGTCACTGAATCTGGATCAATCCTCAAAAAGCTTACAACTTAATGATATATAGCTCAATTTTTAATTTGAATGTTGGGAATTACAGAACACACCACATTAAACGCCTAAAGGTATGCAATTTTCTTTTAAATAAGCAACTCGCGCACAAAAAAGTACATTTTTTACTCAGAAAATGATTGTTTATCCACAATGCAAATTCAAAATTGGATTTACAAAATATATCTGCAATGTAAGAAACAGTTTATTTAACTGTAGTATTTATATAGCCTTGTCAATAGTCGATTGTTTGGAGAAGAACCCTTCAACAGTTCATCAAACATTCCATAAAAAATCTGTTTTCCCATGGTATAATTATCTTGAATGTCAAACCAAACTTAGGAACATCAAGGGCAGCCATCAGGTAATACGACGTCACAAAAATTGTGCTAATTGAAACCGAATCATAGATCTCTTGACAGTTCATACATGTGGGTACGTGAATGATCAACTTCTCCCCACTGATCAACTACACCCCGAATTACGGTAGTGTACTTTGTACTTTGGTTTTGCGAATATCCCAGGAGCCTGACCAATTACTTAGATGATGTCTTCGGAAAAGTTGTTCAGTAGCTCAAGTGCTATCATCATTTTAGTCGAGAAATTTGAAATTTCGCCTCTAGGCGGTCCCGAGGAGGAAAGAATAACTCGCAATAACTAATGCATACCATATTTTGGTATCATACCATAATTAGTTATTATTCAGTTGTCAAAACCTCATATTGGTAATATGATATTTTAAAAAAATAATTAAAACAATTAAAAATGGTATTCGGTAGCAATTGAGGACTGCTGGAGGTATTGAACTACTATTGAAATATTTCACTTTTATATGAAAATCCATCAAGTATTATAAAGGTATTGCAATACCTGATCTAATTATCAGCTTGGTATTTGTAGAAAATGCAGAAGGTATTATTTGAGGAATTTTACCTCTTATGCAGGGCTCATTCATACCTCATTCAGGTTGTAAGTATTGGAAATTATCTGGTATGGAATACCTCAATTTGGTATTCAGTAGTAATTTTCTTCTGCTCGGGGTTCCTAACAACTTAACAATATGGCGTCTTCGGAAAAGTTGCTCAGTAAGCCAAGGGCTATCGTTTATTGAGTTATTTGATTTTTAATTTTTCCACCAGGTGACGCTAATCAGCATGAAACATTTGTTTTGCAAATATCTCAGGAGCCCTACCCCATAGAAAGATGGCGTCTTCACCAGAGCTGTTCAGTAGCTCAAATCCTTATTTCTTTAGTTCTTTTGAAGTTCCAGATCGGAATAATGATATTTCTTAAGCTACTGATCGACTTTTTCAAAGATTCCATCTCTCTTAAAGGTCAGAATCCTGAAGTATTCGCAAAACAAAAGTTTCAAGCTCACTAGCGCCGCCTGGTGGAAAAATTTTGAATCAACTAGCTCGAACAATGATAGTCCTTAACCTACTTAACCAAACTTTGCTGAAGATGCCATTTTTCTACATGAACAGGATCCTGAAATATCTGCAAAAAAGTAAAAGTTGCATGCTCACTAGTGCCACCTAGCAGTCAAATTCCGAAATAAAAGAGGTACCAACAGATAAAGCTTCACCTCCAGAACAACTTTGTTAAAGACCCCATGTTTCGAAATTATCTGGATTTTGAAATATACCGATTTTAAATTGTGGTCTACTCGAACCGTATATAGTGCTTTCATTATTATGGAACTTTTATGTACACTTGTTGATTTTGTCGCATTATAAAGGGCCAAACTGTAAACAAAAACGGTCGAGTATTGTTCTTAAGAGGAATACATTTTGGTTTGATGTCGATAGATATCTTTGTTGAAAAATGATTGCATATAAATCACAACTGTTGTACAAAGTACAACAGCATGACAGCCCGACGGTTAAGGTGATTATAAAACGAAGCCACAACTCGAATTTTTTAAAACACTAGACTTGAGAACCAAACAGCCGTTCGACGTTGAAAATTAATTCCATTGGTCACCACCCTCAAGCAAGTTATTTGATCGATTTTCGACGCGAGCGGTTGTCAGATTCTCCAGACTTGTAATCACCTTAAGGAAATGTTTTCATGTATTTCCACGTAAAAATGATCGGGAATTGAATCCCTAATTACACTTAAGGAATTGCATACTTTTTAAACTTTTTTTTATTGCTTGTGATTCGTCCATTTTTTTTTCTCCCGATATCTTCAGTTTTCCCTCAAACCTAATTCTTATAAGTTGATTCTCTAGGAATTTTACCTTTAATAAATCCAGTAGGTCCTTCGATGATACCTTCCAAAATCCATTTTCTTGAAATTTTCTCTGGAAATCCTGAAATGCAAATTGTGACTAATCCAAAAATATGTTCAATAAAATCTCTTAGAAGGACTTGACATTTTTTTTGAAAAATTCTTCCAGAAATTCAATTTCGCATATGGAACTAATGCACCAATCTAGGAATTTTACTGAGCACATCTCCGAGTATTGCCTTGGTAATAGTTTCCTTAAGAAATTACCTCAAGGATGTTTCCAATAATGTTTATTGAGTGTTCCAGGTTTTTTTTCTTGAACACTGATATTATTGTCCTAGCATTGATTTAGAAATACTGATTGAGTTTATTTAATGAAGCACTAAAATTTCTTCAGTAAGTCGGAATTTGTTCAAGAATTTCTCATTTGTATATTTGGGAGCATTCTTTCTCGTATTAATTTAGAAATTTCTTCAGGTATTTCATACAAATTGTCTTATAATGACCCCCGTAAGAATTTTTCATGGATTCCATCAGAGATTTTTTGACAAAAAAATTATGTATTTCTTACAAGGTTCCTTACAAATTTATATAAAGATTTATGAGTTTTGTAAATTTCTAAAACCACCAAGAAAATAACTATTAGTACCTAAAGTCTTGAGTTTTTGTTTCTACCAGGTATTTATCCAATGCTTATTTAAAACATCTCGCATTGTTTTCTCCATGTATTAATTCTCTTCCCCTCTCCAAGACTATTTTTTCGCATTATTCCATCAAATACTGAAACCAGTATTCCTTCAGGTTTCAAGATTTTATGCAATGCTCCCTCTGGTTTGATATTTTATTATGAGGTACAATTTTTCTGTGAATAAAGATTGTACTAGGAAAAAATGCGACACTTTGTGTTGGGTGTTACTTTTTATCGCGTTATTTTTACCCATTAATCAAATAGTTTTCAAGATGCATTCGGAACAAGAAGAGCTACGCCAGCAAATCTTGGGCGCGATGATCGATAATCTTGGTCAGTTGAACAGATGGATCGGCAAAAGGCTTGAAATCCTCCATTACACCGTGCCCCGCGTTGTAAAGATGTTCCAGGAGACGAAGACGCGTTGAAAGTGATCGAAAACCAAAAACGAAATACCCAGAGAAAGCGCGGAAGATAAGGTAGTACTTTAACACTTCAGTTGTCGAGCTGTTGTATTTTGTACAACACTGGTGAAAAAATCTCGCCTTTCGATCACAACAGCAGCGTGGTGGTTCTGACGGTGGTCAACCACGTGACGACTGGAAGGCTAAGAATAACCCGAACCTTTCCACCCCAGACGAGGTCAAAAAGGCCAATGCGTCGAAACGGTTCGTCCAGCAGACCATGGAGCGGGCTAGGCTACGTGTTTTTAGGGTCAGAAAGGCGCCACACCGGACTGACAAGCAAAACACAATGGCCAAATTGCATGCGCGAAGCTGTACCGTGAGTGGCTGGCCAAGCGAGGCTGTCTTGTCATGACGACGAGGCATACATCAAGGCGGACACCAAACAAGATGCCGGCCTCAAGTTTTTTGTCGGTACGTTCCGCATGGAGGTTCCGGATGAGAAAGATGTACAAATTCGCAAAGAAGTACGTGTTGTGGCAGGTGATCTGCAAGTGCGGACGGTGCAGCAAGCCATTCGTTACAACCGGCACCATAAAAGGGGAGTTTTTTTTTCGAGAGGTATGCTTGTAGAAGCTTGCTGCCCTTCTCCACTCTCACCGGGCACGTGGGGTGTTTTTCATGGAGTGGAGTAGGAAGCCTCGTGAAATCGACGGAATAATGACGGCAGATTCCTACATCAACATCTTGCGGGAAAATCTGGAGGTTTCGCTGATCCAGACGGGCCTGGAAGAGAAATTCATATTTCTCTAGAACAACGACCCGAAGCATACCGGCAAGAAGACCAAGTCTTTCTTCTGGTCTTGTCGGATTAAACCGCTGGAATGGCCTCCACAAAGCCCAGACCTTATCGAGAATTTGTGGGCGATTCTCGATGCCAGGGTTGACAAAACTGGTGTTACCAACAAAAATAATTATTTTGAAGCCTTGGAGCGCGCCTGGGAAGAACTAGATCCACAACACCTACAAAACCTGGTGAAAAGCATGCCGAAGCGCATCCAGCAAATCCAAAGGAGGACACATTAACTATTAAGTTGCTTTTTATTTTTCTTAAATCATCTTTTCTGGGGCCAAAGTGGGCACTTTTTTTGTCACTATTTTTTTTCAATACAATTTGATTTTCTTTTTCTTTAATAAAACTCTTTTTTCATCAAATTTTCGTAAGTGCAACTTGAAAAGAATATCAAAAATAAAATATCAAAAAGATTTAGGTGTGTTAACTTAAATTTGAACCAAATCAATGAGAGAAATTCGAAAACTGGTAAGGTGGGCACTTTATTTTTCCTATCAGTGTAGATGTGGGGACTTCATTTTTGAGTTTCCTGGAGTGTGTGCAAAAATTGTAAGGAGTGTATCAAAAAGTAGTCGCAAATATTCAAAATACTCTCAAAAATATTGGGTTGAACCCACAAACAATGTTTTGATCAGAAATGCGTTACAATGTATTTAAAAACTATGATGCGGTGATATTGTTTCAATAAAGTGGCATTTTGTATGATAATTTTGCAAATTACTAACAGATGACGATGAAAATCTTGCACACCTCTGAAAAAATTGTTATGTTAATAAATGTGTTAAATTTTAAGAAAAAATGTTTTTCGTTTATGCTAATATATTCTGTGCCACAACTCTCATGACATAGTGTAAAAAATATTTTTTAAAATACATTAACAAGCATTTGAAAACAAATATAAAAATCGAAAAAAGTCCATTTTTGAGAGCCTCGTTTTTTATTTTTTCCTTCTACGCGTTAATGGTAATATCGAACGATTGTAACAAATAAAAAAATGTTTTTTGATTGGATAATTTTCTTTGCATATTTATGAAGTAACGTAAGCAAAAAATGGTACTCTATGTATTTACCGCTGTATATGACAGAGCTTCAAAAGTTGGTTATACAAAAGTGACTTTCTAAAACCGCCCTTATTCCAAAAATTGAGCTTTCTTAGAGCAATATTTTTTTTTTGAAATCCGTTTTACGTGCTGTGTAAAGTAAATACATTTTCCGATAGAATAAGTTTGTCATCCTATTTTGTTTGATATAAATTTTGTTCAATACAAATCATCGAATCTTCAGAAAACACTTCAAAAATGTAATTTTGTGCAAGATTTTATTTACTATGCTTTACAAACCTTGTTGTATTTATATTAAGACTGCATATTATTCAATACGTTTCTAGTTGCTTTAATATTTGATTATGACAATTTGCGTGAAAAAAGCTTTTAAAAAGATGCACTATTCTCTGAGATATACCGTTTTGAATGTTTGCGACTCCTTTTCGATAAACACCTTACGTTTTCTTATTCTATGGGTCTAATATATCTGAAATAAAGTATAAGTCCCGGAAAATTCTCATTCTAATAAACAGTTTCCATTACACCATTGAGTAGAGTTTAAGAGCTTAAAAAAGTAATGTAAAATAGACTTCGTAAAACAAGGTGCTCTTTCATGTTGACTCCAAAACTCATTAACATAATTTCGCAGAAATTTAGTTTATACGGTTTTTTAGTATTTTCCTAAACATTACATTCATTTCTTATATCTAGTTGTTCTGTGTTTGACTACATTACCATCCTAACTCGGCAAAACAAAATTAAGCTTTTATTAACATTTGGTTAACAACATACATCTCATTTGCCGTAGCAGTTCAGAGTTTTTACAGATGAGTTGATTTCACAAACGCTTTTCATATACTTAACCTAACTTAACCTTAATATATAATGCATTAATCGTGGCAATAGAAGATTGCTACGATTTTTGTCTCAGTCTACATTACATTATTTGACATTTGTTCCAATGTTTCAACATGGGATATTCTTTTTAACTCATTTATACTAAACCAAGAAGGAAGCTTTAGAATCATCTAAAAAAAAAAATATTTTGAATCCTCTGCAGAGCTTTCTTCCTGTCCTTAGTCCATATTGGTACAGCATACAACATGGCTGGCCTGAAAATTTGTTCTAAAATCAGCAGCTTGTTCTTAAGATAAAGTTTTGAGTTTTATTTAATAAAAGGATAAAGACGTTTTGCTTATAATTTTGCCCACAATGCTGCCTTGAGGAACACTAGCTTTTACAGGACCTAGAGTTCTGGTGATAGTTAACCAGAAGTGTACGATTTGACAGATAACTTTGGACGATTCTATCAATGTATGTTGTAAAATTAAAGTTCTTTAATTTCCAAATCAAGCCTTCATGCCAAACACTGTCGAATGCTTTTTCCATATCTAGATGAGCAAGACCAGTAGAATAGCATTCAAGTTACACGTAAAAGTTGTTGAGTGGTCAAATGTCCATGGTGGAATCCAAACTGCTCATTTTCAAAAATTGAATTTTCGTTGATGTGGACCACCATTCTCTTCAAAATGACTTTTCCAAAAAGTTTATTGATGGAGGAAAGCAAACTGATTGGACAATAGCTAGAAGCTCCTGCAGGATTTTTATCTAGATTAAAAATTGGTACAACCTTAGCATTTTTCTATTTGTCAGGGAATTATGACAACTGAAAATGCCTCATTCCTTGATTTATCGTTTTCTGGACGTTACACAGTGCTTTGTGAACACTTTAATTTCAACAACAAATTCAATTCCCCCAATATAAAGTCCCTTCACGAAAATGTTCCATTCAGTCAAATCTTGGGTGGAATTCTCCAGAGAATGAGCTGAAAATTTCAAGTTGAGACGCAGCAACACCTCCGCGTTTTGAGCGAAAAGTGCGGCGGATTAAGTGAGCTTTGAACTTTAAAAGCTTCCATCGCTCTTCTATCGGTGCCAATGTCAGCGGACGGCAGCATTCGGCAAAACAACGGCCTTTCTTAGGAATACTCGCGAAACGACTTGCACGAGCTGAAAATGATTCTGTCACATTACGATTGGAAATTCAGTTGGAAATTTTCGTAGGATTCAGAGGGTTTAATGGGCTTTCGGAACTGGTTCTACTTCTACAGGTGGGTGTTGAATGAATCGATAATGCAGGTTTATAAGCAACGTTAACTATGATGTTTAGTTTGATATGCTTGTGATTTTAAATGTGGTTTGCGAATAGCGGTATACAATGAGTACCTTATGTAACAAAGTTAATAGAATGTAAGTTATGGGAATATTTTTAAAAATTGTTTTTAAAAGATTCAAACATAAATGAACCCTCCGATAGGGCTCGTTTTAAAGAAGCCTTTTTCTTGTGAACTTTTTGCTATGGTTTTAATTTGCGGAGAGTTTGTGTCACATCCATGAGGTAACTCAGTTGAGTCAGATGTAAAAATATTGAATAATATTGGTTTTCTATGTCCAGAAGAGTGTAACTAGTAGAATTGCCTTCAGATTTATTAAAATGAATCAAACTTGTTATATGTAAAAGTTTGTGTGTGGTCGAATGTCTTTGTTGGAATCCGAACAGTTCATTGGCGAAAGTTGAGTTTTAGTTGATATGAACCATAATGCAGTTCAAAATGACATTTTTGAAAAGTTTACTGATGGAGGAAAACAAGCTGACTGGAGGATAGCTAGCAGCTTCTGTCGGATTTTTGTCTTGTTCTTAAATTGATAGGTACAACCTTGGCATTTTTCCATTTATTAGGAAAATATGTCAACTGGAAACATTTTTAAATAGTTCTCACTACTTCCAAATCAGTCTCCAAGGATTTTTCGAAAACGTTCTCTTGATTGAGAATGTTTTTGAAATCCTGAGTAACTTGATTTCCATTTGGACTAGTAAGTCCTGAACTGAAATTGTAGGTTAAATTTCAAACTGCATAGCAAGTTTTTGAGCTTGTTCGCAATTAGATAGTAATAAATTGTATTTTTAATGCCGGAAGTGGCTTATGAGGTTTTTTCAAAATTTTAGACAATTTCCAAAGTCTCCCATTTGATTTTGAAAAATATCTTCTCCTAGGTTTTCCAAAACCGGTGTGCTAAGAAACATAAAATGTATGAGCATATAAAAGCAAGTGAAATACTCACTTCAATTGTGATCACCCCAAAAACATCCTAAACATCTCATGTTCACCTCCCCATAAATATACCTACCATAATGATGATAGAATATAGACTGCGTCCTCATAAAATAATAAGGGCGGATGGATGGTTTTTCAACTGTTCCGTGTTTCCTCTCGCTCCGTTTTCTACCACCTGCTTGACGTTCTCCCCAATCACCACCCACAATTGTAAGGAAGATGTGCCACCCCCAAATGGAGATACCAACGGGGAAATTTCCGCTGTCTCGTCCGGGGTGTGAGAATCTTCCGTAAAGAAATTTATGTTTGCAAGACTTTTTTGTGCTGCTTTCCACTTTCCTGTGCTGCTGCTGTCACGGAAGGGGTTGTCTAAAAGAAGTTCAAATTATAGGACGAAGAAAAAAAAACGGGACTCCAAGAAACTTTGCTCCCCTTTGATCGAATAGTTCCTGGTGGATCCGCTTCGGTGTGATTTATGGTGGGGACTGATTATTTTATTGAATCCGAGCCAGTCAATCGGGGTGTGTGCAAGAATTAAACATTCAGTCACCCCCCGATGCGCGGTCTGATGGGAGCACTAATTTTTCAAACCTTCGCCTCCCCCGCCTCTGAGCCGACAGCCGGTGTGGTTTGGTACAGTGATTAAAATTCATAATCGTACAGAGCAGTTTTTTCACCTCAAATTGATAATGAATTCAGAATACTTTATTAATTATGAAGATCATATGTATCCTCTTTTATTCGACATTTATAAACTGTATCCATTAATTCTAATTTTAGGAATTTTATAAAAGTATTGAATTTGAATTTAAAAATTACCTACTTTCATATATGCCCACTCATCAAAATTCAGGCGTACAACACTTGAAATTATATTTCAATGCTCCGTTCTTGCTCAAGTTCTTTATTATGCTTTGGACAGATACCCACTACATTAAGGCGGTTCAAAATTTAAAAATGTTTGAAAATCCAATCTCCCATATCTTCTTTACCATCCTTACCATAAAAATAGTGTTCTGTGGAATATTTAGCTTATTCGGTGGTGATTTAATGGTGGCCCAAAAACAATCTAGGTTTTTGTTGGAAGAACTATGGAGACATTCTGAAAAATGGTCCAATTGGAATGTAAGTATATGTAAATTCATCATCCCAGATTGAAAACTTATTCTTTTTTTGTATTAAAAGAAATTGCATATACAACGGCAATGGCATCAATTGTATGAATGTACGTAAAGCAGAGTGTAGTGTGGTTTGTATTTTAATAATGTTCGTAGTTTAGATTATTTATACAGTTAAGTTTGATTTTTACTCTTTCCTATTGTTAAAAAAAAAAAATTATATAAATTGAAAAATAACAATTCGGATTTTTTTTACGAATACTGAAAATCTAGACGTTACATATGCTTAGTAATTGGGTTGAATGGATAAATTAAAGTGAAATTTGTATAAACGTTACACAAACTACGCTACAAGAGGTCCCACGAACACAGAGGGCATCCAGATTTCAACTCAATCTCGTAGTCCTTCTGTGTTCATCTTTGGTTTCCATTATTGATGACGCACTATGAATTCTATGTAACATTTGATAGTTTTGTATCAACATGATTGGAAAACAGTGTCCTGTATGAATATGAATTTACATTACTGTATCAATAGGATGGTCTGATGTTGTCATCATCATGGTTGTATGTCGTGGTGGACGTCCTTCTGGCAGGATTTTCTCCCTCGTCGACTTTCGGCGGTAGGTAAATGGTGGCAGCAGCTCACGGTTCCAACCTTCCACCCGCTTCGGGCTTCGGTCGCCGGCGCGGAGAGATTTCACTCAGTTTGTTTTCGTAATTTCCTTCAATTTATTCCGTCAAACGGAAGATTAATGCTTTGAACAAACCAATCAAAGATTGTTTGTTGAATGGCAACAGCGAAAAAAAAAGAAATCCTCGAACGATGGGTGGTTCCGTAGGTGAATGCGGTTTGTGTGGCGTTCGGTCGTGGCGCGTGATGTTTTGATGAGGCTAAGCTCACTACTAACTAGATAGAATACTGATGGCGGTGAGCGGGATTGCGAATCATTTAAGCAAGTCATAGAAATATCATCAGGGATGGGTCACTTAAATGGCCGAATCCTTAAAAATCACATGGACTGTACCTTCTACATGTGACCTTGTGATATTGAAAAGTAAATCAAATTCAATTAAATAGTAAATTTTAAGGTACATCTTCAATTCGGTTGATGTCACAACAGATGTTGACATCTCGTCTGCAATCCAAACACTTGATTTCGAACTATCCTGCGTTGTACGTATCAGCGTTGCAGAATGATGATCTTTACAGCACAACTCATACATTTATGCAACGAGGCTTGCCGAGTTGAATAATAACGACGAGTACTGTATAAATCGAGTCCTGCAACAAGTTGCGTACATCATTTTTTTTTGCATTTTCATAGAAGACCTCTTGAGAGTATCAGAAATTATGTCGGAATGCATTCACCATTATTTTACAACTTCTGAAAAAATGTTTAAGCAACTTAGAACAGTTGCGTAATGAGAAAGCATTGCGTGATGTATCATTACCGCCTACTATTACTGCACTGCATGTATTATTCAATACAGGGAAGTAGGCCGTTTTATGACAGATTGGCGTAATGAAAAACAGCCTATTACGATGAGACATTGCAAAAACTATGTTCCAACACTATCTACCACAGCTCATTTACATTTAATGAAGCGTGCACTGAATTTAAATCAATAGAGCGATGGTGAACCTACATGATACATTCCCGGAGTTTATTTAAGTTAATTCACAAAATAAGGGGCTGTCTTACGTAAGATTATTTTTTTTTTAAGATACAACTACTAAAAGTACTCCCATCACTTGGCAGTCATTGCTGATTGCAAATGGATGGAACTGATACATTACTGTATGTTGTTAACAGTTACGTAAATTCTCCGCATATCGTTCCGGTTCATGCTACATATCCTTTTCTAAATTATCACACTTTATTCATACTTATTTTTTTTGTTGTACATTCGGGTACCGGTCAGTAGCATATGTGGCTTGGCAGCATTCTCACTTTCTAACAGTGCAGTTTCTAACTCTCTGGACCTTTTCATTGAACCTTTCGTTTTGTCTTTGTCATTGAACAATGCCAGTGACGAGCCACGCCGTTGTGATCAGAGTTGTGGTTGATGCTTAAGATCTGGTGATATCTTCAGATCCTCGGTCGGTTCTAACTATTCCAAGCTCAGGCGGAGCGCCAATGTTATTGGAAGATGAGGATATATTTTTTTTTACAAAAAAAAAATCTGCAAACAGAGCCCTGACAAGGTAATTCAGGGAGTGTGGGGATGCCGCACAAACGACGACCTACTAAATCCAGCCCATACGATGTACATGAAACATTCTTGCTGAATTGCTCAAGTGGTGTATAGAGTGCACCGATATTATTCTTGGCCTCAGACCCTCATCTCCTCAGAACCACATTACGGTATTTCTTTGGGGAGGGGCAAGTGCATAAAGAAACAACATATGTAGCAGAAGTAGCCTAGGCAAACTGCTACTAGCAGACTTAAACAATGTTACAAGGGACCAGTCTCGGCAAAGCTAATCTTCTGCAGCCAAATCTTGGTAGGCGCGACATATGAATTGCAACTCTAACATAATGTAAGTGATAGCCGTATTTACTGCATTCCAGCACATGGCTTCCACACACATTCTCTCTATTATATTGTAGGGGGCGTGTCCCCTCCGCATGTTGCGAGATTGCGATCTCTCGCAGCAACAACGGGGGCAATCGAACACGACATGCTCCGTTGTATCTTCCACACAAGCACAATTGGGGCACGCAGGAAATTCTGAGAACCCGAACTTATGCAGATACTGCCTATAGCAACCATGTCCTGACAGAAACTGGTCAGGTGGAAGTTCACTTCCCCATGGTTTCTTTTATACCAATCTGACACATTTGGTATTAGCCGATGGGTCCATCTATCTTTAGTGGAGTTATCCCATTCCTGCTGTCAATCTCTGAGCGTTGCCTTTTAACACGCGTTGCGGACTCCTTTGGTCACTTTTTGGTTGAAGCATTGAACTTTTTCCTTGATGATGAGCCCGATGGGCGTCATCCCGGCTATGATGCGCACGGCCTATTTAGAGCCCGGTCGGTATGCGTTCTCGTGCCAAGCGCTTTTGACCAGATTGTTCCTCCATAGTTTAGTATGGATAGCGCCATGCTTGCGTTTGCTGATAATTAGAGCAGAGTTGCTAGACATCATCCTCAATAGCGCCGCTATAGCCGTAGGTGCCTTTCACAGGCATATTCAACGTGGCTTGCGAAGCTGAGCTTGTCATCGATCATTACCCCAAGAGTCCTTAGGGATCGCTTGAACTTTATGGTGTAATCACCTTCTGAGATAAGTGCCCGTTGTTTGGACTTGCGGTTGTTGAACACCACCACCTCAGTTTTGTGACGGGCCAGTTCTAGTTTCTTAGACTTTATCCACTCCTCAACTATAGAAATAGAGTGCGCAGCTGTCAATTCTACTTCCTCCATCGATTCACCATGGATAACTAGGATGATGTCGTCGGCGAAGCCTATAATCTTAACATGCGTCGGAAGGGGCAGCTTCAGTACGTCATCATACATCGCATTTCATAACATCGGACTCAGGATTGAACTTAGAGGTACTCCCGCGGCAATTCTAACGCTTTTCTGTCCCTCCTCAGTGTCATACAGTAGAATCCTACCATCAAAATAGCTTACTAGAAGCTTACATAATTGCACCGGTACCTTGAAACGGTGAAGTGCGTGATAATCGCTTCCCAGCTTGCGCTGTTGAACGCATTGTTTACATCCAAAGTGACAACCGCGCAGTAACGGATGCCGCTTTTTTATGCTTAACGACCGACTGGATGGCGTTCAGAGTAGATTTGCCTTTCCTGTATCCTACTACTTGTTGGACAGGCCGTCCACACCTTCCGTATACGGTATAAGGGTATTGAGGATCAACTTTTTTGTGGGCTTCGTGGCCGTGCCGTTAGTGTTACCAAGCATTTAGCCGCATCGAGTCAAGGGGTGTGGGTTTTATTCCCGCTTCAGTCCGGAAAACTTTTCGTCAGTAGGGTTTTTCTACTGTGCCACTGGGCGTTGCATGCTAGTCCGTTGTCTAGTGTGGTGCTTCCTTCAAAGGTCAAATCGTTCACTGGAAGCATTAACGTGTAGGTGTCTTTTTTAATAAAACATCTCCAATAACTTGCCCGTCGTATCTAGTAGATATCTGTCTCTATATACGTCTATAGGCCTATACGCCCCGCCTTTGGTAGTAGCACCAATTTCTGCCGCTTCCCTACATCCGGGAAGATTCCTTGATCTGTGCAGCAATCCATCGTGGTTCTGAACATGTCCGGATCCGCATTCATTGCCGCTTTTAAGCCAGCCCTCGGGATACCATCGAGTCCCGGTGCCTTGTTTGACACGAATGATTTCACGACTTCACCCTCGACAATTCTTCTCCTTCATCAGCTGCATATGGCGCTAGGGGCCATGGGCTTGCGGGATGATGCGGGAAGAGTACATTGATTATCGATCTCAGCATCTCGGGTGACTTCTCTTGGGACGCTATGGCACAGCTCAAATTGGCACTCTGGTATAGACTGTCAAAGCATGCCCGTTTTCGACTGTTGATTTCCTTTTGCCTCTATGAACACTGCACCGGGTTTTTCTTGTTGGGAGAAGATCAAGCGACACATCAATGGAGAAATTGTACGATTCAATGCCCGCCTCGTTGCTCAAGAATGTAGCCAACAATACGGAGCAAACTACGAATTATTTGCTCCAGTGGGACTGCAAACCACCTTCCGGACGCTCATGGCAGTCTCTGCGAACAAGAACATGACTGTTCGCGCCCGAATCGACCGCTCCGGTGGCAAAATTGGCCCACTGTCCCCTGCAGAAAGGAGCATTTGGAGAAACGTCAAATGCTGGAGCAACATCATCACCAGCAGCATGCAATCCACCCGAAGCCAACTGCAGTGCGCGATCACTCACTGACGTAAGCAATCATTCATGAGTGACGCGCGCGCACGCAATCATCGTCGAGGGAGCTCACCGTCATCATCACCATCATCGCGCGCAACGGATAGGACAGCGTGAGTGGCAGTGCACCCCGTTTCCCGACATTTCTGGATTGTTCGAAATTTGGTCATGTCCAGAATGTCGCTTCGGGAAGAGTATCATCTGACCCGGAAAACGGTCAAGTTGTAGTGCAAAGTAAAAGAAGTGAAGTGAATAGCCAAGAAAGAAAAGAAAGAAATTCTCGCTTGAGGTATTGCGGCGCCTCAACATTTGGAGCATGTGGAGTGGAACTGGCCTACAGTCCACGGTTCACTTTCGTAGGCTTCTGCTGGTCAACGAGGTGACCAGTTCAAGTAGAGCTTATTCTCTCTGGTCAACGAGGTGACCAGACGAGAAAACCCCAGCCGATCAACGAGTCGATCGCTGCTAACGGTGACATCCTTACCGCCGGCGAAGATACCAAAGATTGTGGAATCTCTGTCAGAACCGAGCATGCTAGATTCTTGCCGATCTTCGGTACCGGTAGAAGCAAGACCCGTTTACCCTGGCGTTCGAGGGGGCTATCCGCGAAGTTCCCGGCAATCAAGGAGTCGATCGGTCTCATTGCTGCTCTTCCCTGGTCATCGAAGCGTCCAGGCGAGGAATCCCCACCGATCAACGTGACGATTGGTGCCGAAGCGCCGGCAAGAACACCATAGAGTGTGGAATCTCTGCACTATAATGTCTGTTATATGCACAGTAAAGGGTTTTATAATAATCTTCGGATGCTTGAGATACAACACCGAGTTGTTTCAGCTTGCATGCTCTGACAAACACTGATCAGAACTTTATTTCAAAAGTATGACGAATCCGTAGTGGCACTCAATCACTCACAGTGACCACTACAGTTCTTCCTTCTCGAGATTGTTATTACAATTCATTTAAAACATGTTCATATTTCATCTAACTGAACGAATTACTATTTACATAATATAGACCGAATAAAATTCAAATTAATAGTATTCATATTCATCACTGTTCTTCTTACGCTTTGAACGAAGAGATCTTCTTAAATTTAAATCACTGCGATTACCAAATGCTTCATCTTTGTTACGGTTTCTTCTTGTTTTCCTTTGCCTAGACCCTGGTAACTGTAGAGGCTTATTTATCGGATCGAGTAGATCAACTGCAGTTGTAACCGATGGGCCATTTGGGCACTCCGTTCTTCCGACCGAATCTTCGTTGAGCTGCCGCGTTGATCCGTCAGTATGTGTTAAAGGAGTTCGAATAGGCACACAATTGCCTGAATGCTCGGTTACTGGCAAACTATTGCCATGAGCTGATGATCGTGACAAACCACTGTCAGAGGCTGATGAACTTGGCAAACTATTGCCAGAAACTGATGAACATGGCAAACTACTGCCAGAAATTGTCGAGTATGGCAAACTATTGCCAGATGGTGTGTTGAACATACATGAATCGAAAACATATCCATAAAAATCGTTATCCATGTCCTGGTCCTGATTCCGGTCCTGGCCATTCATCTTCTCCCTTGAACGTTCCTTATCCATTTCGCTAGTTCCACAAACGATGCGGTTAGGCGACTTGCGTCTCAACTTCAACTGTTCGCGATGAGCCGTGTATGTGCGTCCTCCTAGAGAGATCTGGAAAACATTGGGAGATATTTGTTTAAGGAAAATAGCTTCCAGCCACCTTCTCACATCTGTCGGCTTGAAGTTTTTGAAGTAAATTGGATCCCCTGTTCGTAACTTGGCCAACTTATCCTTTTTACACTCGTCCGCATTAAAACCAATACTTTGCTCCTCTTTTGGAGTCGTCAGATGCTTTTTATAACTACTTTTTGGATTGACTAGATCGAGAATCGTTTTTGGTTTAAATTTAAACATTTTTTCAGAGGGAAAACTTGAGTCCTCTGTACATGTGTTGCGATAGTTAAACAAGAAACAAGATATTTGATCTTCAATGTCAAGTTCCCTCATTTGTGGATCGAGCAAAAACTTCTTCAACACCTCTTTTACTACACGTACCATTCTTTCTGCTTGGCCGTTACTAGAGGGGTGATATGGTGGACTTTTCATTACTTTGATGCCCTGTTTTTCCCAGAAGTCTATGAGATATCTGGAATTAAACGGAGGACCACCATCAGTCACAATGACATCAGGCAACCCAAATCTAGCAAACAAAGACATAAATTTAGATTTAACTCTTTTAGCATCAGTTCCGCTTCGCATAAACTCAACTTCAAGCCACCTCGAGTAACTATCAACTATGACAATGAAAACTTTGTGGTCAAAGTAGAAGAAATCAGCATGTATCCTACTAAATGGACGACTAGTAGGAATCCAGGTTATTTGAGATGGTTTCTTAGGAACAACAGCCATCTGATTACAAGTATGACAATTTTTAACAAAACTTTCTATATCACTGTTGATTCCGTACCAATAAACTGTTCTTCTGGATAGTTGTTTAATTTTGTGAATGCCTGCATGATTTCTGTGAAGTAGTTTCAACACTGCAGCATGCAAACTTACTGGTATTACTACACGGTCTTGAAAAAGTAATCAACCATCCAACAGTTCCATATCTTGATGTTGTGAAAAGACATCTCTGAAACGTTTTTCCAACTTTTTAGGCCAACCATATTGTAAAAAGAACAAACCCTTTTGTAGAAATTCATCATTTTTTGTCTCCTTCGCAATCGTCATCCAGTCTAACGGTAATTCAGTGGTGATATTGATGTTCTTAACGTGATCACGCAGCAAATCCTTAGGAATTTCTTGAGGTAAAGGGAAACGAATACAAAAATCTGCGTTACCCATTTGAGCAGACGGACGATACATAATATCAAAATCGTAAATTGATAATTCCATTATGTGTCGTTGTAGCCGTGTTACAAAAATTGAATTTTTACCTTCCTTTCCGAAAATGCCAATTAAAGGCTTATGGTCTGTGTTAACAGTAAACTTTTTACCATACAGATATTTGTGAAACTTTTTTATAGTACTGACAATCGCCAATGCTTCCAGAAGCAGAATCGGGTACGACTTCTGCGCATCATTCAACGAAAAGGATGTAAAACTTATGGGTCGCTCCTCTTTACCAACAACATGAGCAATTACTCCTCCTATGCCGTATCCACAGGCATCAGAAACAACTACTATTGGTTTTTCAGGATCATAGTACTCCAAATGTTTTGAGTTTAATAGTAAGTGTTTGCATAATTCAAAGGTATCATCACAATTTTTGCTCCAAACAAATTTAGAGTCCTTCTTCAACAAATTATACAACGTGCTGAGATGTGAGGATAAATTGGGAATGAAACGACCATAATAGTTCACCATACCCAAAAATGCCTTCAATTCCGTGACGTTTTTCGGAGCTATAGCTCTACGAATCGTCTGAATTTTCTCAGGACATGGCAACAAACCCTGGTCCGTTAGCACATGTCCTAAATAAGGCAAACTTGAAACAAAAAACTTGCATTTCTTTAAATGTACTTTGATGTTGAACTTAGACAAACGTTCTAAGACCAAATAAAGCCTCTTCTTACATTCTTCGTAATCCTTACCAGCAATCAACACGTCATCAAGGTAACAAGAAACCCCCTCTGAATCATACAAAACTTGATCCATTACTTTTTGAAAAATTGCTGCACTGCTAGATGCTCCCTGCGGCAGGCGATTTTATGAGTACAAACCTTTTATGGTATTAATTACCATAATTTTTCTTGAATTTTCGGAAAGACGTAACTGGGTGTAAGCTCCAGCAAGATCGAGTGAACAAAAAACCTTAGAACCCGACAAAGATGCAAACAAATCTCGAATCAATGGAAGCGGATAGGTATTCGGTAAAATAACCTTATTTATGGCGACTTTGCAATCAATCGCCATCCTTCTTCGCTACTATAATTACAGGAGAAGCCCATTCGCTGACGTCAACAGGAGTAATTACATTATCCCTCTCCAAAGAATCAATATGTTCAATAACCTTATCTCTTACACGATATGGGACTTCATATGATCGCCTAAAAACTGGTTTATCTTCCTTCAAAACCAAATCTGCTTCAAAATCTTTTATTGGAGTGGAGAAATCATTATCAAAAACATTTGGAAACTTACTTTTTATATCCTCTTCAACGGTAACCTCCCTCGTCACGGTTGTGTAGTTTACAGAAACTGGTTGGAAGGCGTCTCTCCATGCTGAAAAGAATACGTCTAGCCAGTCACGCCCGAAAAGTGGTGTGAAGATTTTTTTGCTTTCCAGGACCACTACTTGAACTGTTCTACGCTGACCATTAAGCTTCACCGACACGTCGAACTGACCAACGACCATCAAATGAGCTCCATCGACGACTGCCAGCTTCATACGACAGGTACTTATTGGGTAGTTTTTGAACTTCTTCTCATACGTTTGTCTGCACAAAACGGACACTGCTGAACCATGAGAACGTCCATTTCCTCTTCAGAATCCGATAAGGTTGCTCTCTTGAAACGGTCAGAGAGGTCTGGTTTCTTCGTCTCGACAACTACAGATTTTACCGATGGCTTATGCTTCAAATCGTAACAATACTTGCGAGTATGACCCTTTCTGCGACAGTACGTACAGTAGTATGGACCGATGCACGCGTTCATTATTTGACGTTTTAGCGGTGCCGTGTTATTTATGTGACCATGGAAACCAGTGAATTCGGCACCGCTCAAACGTCAAATGAGTGAACTCGTGCATCGGTCCATGGCTGCTAACCTCGCTTTCTGGATTCAGAACGGCTCCTGCTACTACTCCGGCTGTCGTTCAAACGGTTACGAAGATCGTGATTCCGACCCCTACTCCTAGACGGTGGCGGTGAACCATCTCGACGAAAATCAACCCTCTTACTACCTCCAAAACGTTCAATGGCACTAACTCTACCTGTTTCTGGTTCATTCATCAGACTAGCCCTTTCCATCGCTTTTTCACGGTTAGTTATGATCGGCTCGGCCCTATCAAGAGTTAAATCTTCTTCATCTAAGAGCCGCTCCTGTAGCTGTTTACTTGAAATACCGCACAGCAACTTGTCACGAATTGCCGTCTCTTTAAACGTATCGAACTTACAGTACTCTGCCAGCTGCTTTACCGCCAGAATAAAATCTACGGCTTTTTCGCCAGGTTTCTGCACCCTCGCATAAAATTTGATACGTTGGACTAAATCACTTTCACTTTTGTCGAAACGTTTACGTAGCGAATCTGTCAAATCTTTGTATTCAATATCTTTCAAGTTTCGGCCAGGGTACAGCAACCTGAGCTCACTGTAGACAGCGGTACCACACGATGCAAGGAATGTAGTCTTCTTATCCCCATCTGCTACTTTTTGATGCAAGTAAATCCACTCCAGTTGATCCAGATATTGCGAGAAAGTTATGCTTCCATCTGGATGGAACGGTTCAATTGTACTCATAATTGGCATTGCCACTTTAATAAAAATTAGAAACAAACAGAGAAACGAAAAAAAAATCAACTTCTAAATTTGTATAATTTTTGATATTTTATGAAAAAAATATCAACTACAAACACATAATATGTTGTACTAACATAAATTTTAAACTACTCCCAGAGAGACACAAATGATGAAGAAAACAAACTTAAATTGCTCAAGTTTTTAAATAACTTCGGAAAAAAAACAAACACGCACAATCGCAATCACAACAAAACAAATTAAACCAAAAACGATAAAACAATTTAAAACATACCTGGTTAGTCAACGTGTTGTCTTCAAACGATGATGTGGACCAGTCTAAGCGGTACCAAAAACTTCAACACACACTACAAGCTTATACTGGGAATGGATGCTGGTTGACGCGATGAAAGTTTCCAAAGCTATTGTGGTCAGCTACAAAAAAACTGATCTGCGATGCCAGGCTCTGTCTCCGGTCAAACACACAACGCTATTATATTACGCCAAACTAAACAATGGGCGATGCAGTAGAAGCCGATCTTAAACACACGCGTCCTTTGCGATTTAAACACTTTTCACAGGTTTTACTTTTTTTTATGAAGAAACTCTGTAGTAAACTATTGGAAAACTTTTTCGCAAAACGTGCGAAAAATCACTGCTGTGATGAGATTTCAACATAAACTCCTTGCCGCCTTGGCATCACCACACTTGAGATGAGCGAAACGGCTTTAGAAACTGTATCAGTAGAATTAAATTCTACCAATAACTAGTATCACCTCACAAAACTATAATTGTTCTTAATCACAACTTAAACTTCAACTGAATTGAAAAAAAAAAATTTCACCTCGTACGCCAGTTATAATGTCTGTTATATGCACAGTAAAGGGTTTTATAATAATCTTCGGATGCTTGAGATACAACACCGAGTTGTTTCAGCTTGCATGCTCTGACAAACACTGATCAGAACTTTATTTCAAAAGTATGACGAACCCGTAGTGGCACTCAATCACTCACAGTGACCACTACGTGCACTACATACCGTGAGAGGTTCATACCGATCAGCGAGAGGATAGGTACCATCGAAGCGTTCTACTGGTTAGCAAGGCGCACATTAGAAGCATCCGGTTCCCCTGGTCAACGAGGCGACCATGTCGGGGATATCCTGTCGAATAGCGAGAGGTTCGACATTCTCGATGCCTTCTACTGGTCAACGAGGTCCACAGAAGCAAGACTCGTTTACCCAGGAATTCGAGGCAACTAGTCCAGCAATTCCCGCCGATCTGCGAGAAATCGGATGCGTGGCATTATTGCCACCGCAAGCATACCAAAGAAAGTAGAGGCATCTACCGGTCTTTGAGGCGAACGGTAACAGCGAAGCCTTCTGGTGATCAACGAGGGTATCGGTAGAAACAGACCTCGTTTCCCTGGACGTCTCGTTAGTGCGGTAGATACGGCATCTGTGTCCCGTGGTCAACAAGGTGACCATTTGAGAAAGTCCAACTAGTCAGTGAGCCAAATGACAATGAGGAATCCCGGTCGATCTACTCCATGAGCTACTACTCGCCAAGAGCTGTGACACCCTCCATGGATGAGATACAGATACTTATCCATCTACGCGACCAAGTCATCCCCAAGCTCACGTACATCTTCCATAACCTGGAGGAGGCGAAAGATGACCTTTCCAAGACGAGATCATCCCTGCTGCGAGCCTACGAGAAGAAGTTGGATATGTACTATCGAGAATACACCAACCTTCATCAGGAGATCTTGAAGCGGGTTCCAATGACGGAGTACGAAGAGCATGATAAGCAGCATCTAAGGTTCGACCAGCTTCACACCGAAGCGCTGCTGAGGATCGAGCAGCTATCCGCGAGTTTGGCTGGTAAGTTGGATATAGATGAGAATTAAACGCCTACTTTTGTAAAGATTCCAAGATAGGCAGCGGTCAGAGAAGCGCTCTGACACGTCTTTCACGCTAGACGTGCCAAATCACGTTGCGATGACCAAAAATCAAATGGAGTCCAAGCACTCTCATACTGCACTGAAATTCCTAGCAAGCCACCAGCCGTATCGTGAGATAGACTGCTGTCAGAGTCCGCTGAGAGAGAGCTCTCTGACACACCAAGAGCAAAGACGCCGTACTTTGCTGCGAAACCTGAGAACCTGTTGGAGTATAATCCGCAGCAACTCGTCAAGCTGTTCAGCGTGCGCAAGTTCGTCGAGTCTACAGCAAGCAAAAATCGATTTTAGGATAGGATCCGGAATTGTGACAAGGCGAACTCTGCTCAAAGAGAGTGCTCCAACACGTCTTGCGCAGATGTGCTGAGTAAAGCAGTGGCACCTGCTCGAGTAGCCAAGTCCTATACCGGTGAAGTATCCTGACTTCCAGAGGTATTCCGGATTCATCGTCTGCCACAGTCCACCGAAGTGGCCTCCGAGTCATGCAGGGCCGACTCACACGAAGCCATCCGATTCGCCCAGTATACACCGGAACGTATAATGACGTACATGCCAGCAATCAGGGAATCTCAGCGAAGAGATTGCCTTGAACACCGTCAGGAGTCGACTCGAGAGGAGGCGTCCATACAGCCAGATGTGAATTCATCGATCGGTGGAGTGACATGTGCCAACCAATTTGGGACCCGCTACCAAGGAGCTGTCCACGCATTTCAAAGAAGAGCAGTCACACCAATTAGCCAAAAAAAAATTCCCGCTTGAGGCATTGCGGCGCCTCAACAATGACTGTGAAGCAATATGATGTTAAGGTCTCATTAATTCATGTCGATTTGTAAAAATGGGAAAAAAGGACTAGGTGTATCAGTAACGTCGGAGCATGTAAGGCCTGAAGCAAACGGCTAGAGTGTGGAATCAGAGACTACAGTTTCAGCGATTTCTATCCGATCCGAGTTTGTACCGGAAGCAGCTCAAAGGACGATGGTTTTCTGTGCTTGTATATGTCGACGACCTGGTTGTGATGAGTGAAGATCCGAAGATGATCGAAGCGTGTATCGAAAATTAACAAATCATTCAGATCAGCGAACTCATGGTGATTACTTCTTGAGTCGGTGAAAGTATATTCGAGAGCTCATCGAATCATGCGGTTTGCCAGATGCCAAAGTTTGGAAGACTTCCTAAGACCCCGGATATCAAGAACGTGGGCGATGGAACCTCTCTAGCAAGCAAAAAAGAATACCGTAAAACGGGGTAACTTTGATAGTTTTTTCGAAGAAAACTTGAATATTTATGCATACTGTTTCAAAGAATTATAATTTATATTTTTAAAACAAGTACTGGCATCCTAGCTATCGATTGCAGTTGATAGATTGTAAAAAAGATTTATTTTGAATGGATATATAATTTTTCATATAATCGAAAGTCGGTTTTCTGTTTTGGGGTAACTTTGATAATGGAGTATGAATCGAACAAAATTGAATGAATTACGAACATTTGTAGGTCATTGCATACCTCTAGGCGTTAAACGTTATATGGAAATTTCTGACTTAGATTACAAAAATGGTCCCAGTTTGTGAAAATACTTTTCGCTAAGAGATTTGAGACCGTATTCAAGTTCTATGATAATTAGGCTGTCAAAGATAAGTAGCCAACGATTCAAAACTACATCAAATAGTAATCGTATAATAGATTGTTTATAAGCGTTTTGAAAATGCTAAAATTGTGTAATTTTTTAATATCCGTATAAAAAGCCTCAAATGCTCTTGATTCATATGAAAATAGCTCTTACATAAAGTGTCATACTAATATTCTTCAGTTTTGCATTTGTTTTGCTTAACCGATTAACAGAAATTATGATGTGTCGTTTAGTATGTGGTGGGTCCCGCACTATCAAAGATAACCCGTTTTACGGTACCAGAAGTTGATTGGGAAAGTCTTGTACATAGCTGTGAACACTAGACACGATATTTGGACAGCTGTATTCATTCTAAGTAGGAAAACAAATCGCCCCATGCAAGAGATTGAAACGAGCTGAAACGCGTAGTGCGGTATTTCACAAAGGACAATCAACTATTAAATTCGACTGAGCAAGTAAGATCGGGACCACCACAGGTTATTCGGATGCAGACTGGGCGGAAATCGCACAATGTTATAGCTTTATATAGCAAATTTATATAGCTTTATCAACAGCGAAGGCAAAGTTTATCGCATCGGCTGAAACAACACAGGAAGCTTCATGGTTGAAGCTCCTACTGCAAGAGATGGTAATCAATGCAGTTATCCAAAGTTGCCTGAAAATTATAGAAGGAGAAAACTGAAAAAAAAATGAAGCATATTGCTACGAAGCTCCACTTCACGAAAGATCTTATTCAAAACCAAGAAATCGAGTGTGTCTACTGCACTTCTGAAGACATGGTAGCAGACATAGGGACTGACGAAACTATTGTACCGGGTTAGATTGGAGAATTTGATGATGATAATTGGACTTGATTTGCCTTTTAGGAAGAGTGTTGAAGCGGCAACGGAAATGACCATGCTGCTATGCTATGCTGCTATATTTCATGTTAGTTGAGTTATTCAGAAATAAACCTCATTACACACCTCAATTATTTTACAGGAATCCGTAAATTTCACCGTAATCTCAACAGTTGAAAAGTTCGGTGAAATAAATTAAGGGAAAACGCTAAATTTTCACAGTTTTCGGTAAAATTTCACCAGAATCCGTTGAATTTCGATGGAATTAAAGTGTTTTTTTTTTTTTTTCTAATAAGACGTGTTTAATCTCAGCTAGTCACTCTGTAACAACATATATTTAATGAAATAAACAAATAAACGAATTTAGTACTATAATATTTGATTCCGCAAAAGTTTGTATAGTGGGGGACCGAAATCCGTACGCTTCATATGGAGTTAATGGGTTTAGATTCAGGCCGTCTTCAGTGTCGTGTACTAGACTCGACTTGATTTATTTGGCATTAAATAATACTAGGCGTTTAATGGGTACCTATATGAAAAATAGTCAAGTGAAGTTACTCATATCCTCAAAGTTGTCTCATTTGGCGATATTAATCACGCAAAAATCATAATTTTATCTCACACTAACATCTTCCCCCTCACCTTCTCACGATATCGTACGTTATGTATGGATCGTCAAGTTTTACAGAAGCTCCGTGGACCCGTAATTCATTGATGACCCGTTACTTATAATGGCCCAGTTGCATTATTTGGAATGTATTGATTCATAAATTATCAAACTTTCTCAATAATCGTAGCAATACGATAAAAACCTCAATTATAATATTTCAAATGATCAATATAATGCTTTGAAAATAATAAAATAGAAAGACTTTCTATTCCATTTCATGTAAATAGGTTTATTATTCTCGCAATCATCTGTTTCTGCTGCTTATCAAACTATTCATAAAACATCGCAGGCCATTTTATTACCAAGCCACACAAGCTACGCTGTCTCGCAAGAAAAGCTACAATACCCACGAGAAACAAAAAATCATATGCTTCCGTTCTCCACTCACGACTCCGCATTGCCAGCCACCCATCTAAGGGAACAAAACAGATGCTGTAGTTGATGTGTTTTCCAAAGTTTTTCCGGTCATCCTCCGAATGCGAGAGTTGAGTTTTCTCTTTCGGTGGATAATTACACTCTGCCAAGGACACTCACGAGGACGAACAACATGCGAGTCTATCCAAAGGCAGCCCCCAGTGCCAAGATGCATGCATGACTGAAAAACCAGCAGAAGACCCGAACCACTTGAAGCAAAACAATGCATCTGCGCATGTCCTGTCCTCGAGTGTGGGGTTCTTCGGTTAGCTACGGTGAAATGCTCCAGTGGAAGGTGGTGCACGCGAGTGGAACGGAACGCAATGGAAGTTTTCCTCCTGACGGCTCAACACGGTATGGCATCCATTTTCACTCGTTTGTCAGATCCGGAGTCTTCCGCTGACGTCTCTTCGGCGTCGTCCCAATGCCAGTACCAGGGAGTACCTACAACGTGAGATAAGCAGTAGTGGAATACGCGTTTGGATTACACAATGTTGCTGGAACGTTTTTCATTGTGATACTGGAACAAACACAGCGACACAGATTTTATGGAGATGTATGCAAAAACGGAAGTGTTCCCAGGAACGTTTTGCAGATGATCGATTGCAAAGAAGTTCGACTGAGTCTCAGGTTTTCAATTCATGATATAACTTAAAAAAGATGTATATAGTAAAAATAATAATTGAGTCTCAGTAGCGTGAGAAGTCAATCGGACCAGATGGTACAAATCGTTCTAGATATTGCTGTTTATATTTAACGTGCAATCTGGTCTAACTGGCTTTTAAAAACGGTAACACAAAGTTATCAAAGCATACTTAGCAACCATGATCCAAATCATCGCCAACCTAGCTGTGAGCCAAATAAATTGAATCTCCAAGGGAGTTATGTTAAGGGGTCATGCACAAATTACGTCACGCTCCAAGGGGGGGGGGGAGGGGGTCGAGCCAAGCGTGACAAGCCTTACGAAATTTTCGTAGGATTCATACAAAAAGTGTGACAAAGGGGGGGAGGGGGTCGAAAAAGTTGAAATTTAGCGTGACATAATTTGTGTACCATCCCTAAGTACCCAAACTATCATTTACATAAAGGCATAATTTTTGAATTTATGGACCTTTCAAATTTGCCATATAAGGCTAGTGAACTCTTGTTTCCACTGATTGTTACCTCCAAAATATTTCAATATTTATGTAGAAAGGAAACTTCAAACCAGTCTTAAAACAATTTCCTGTGAAACTAACTGTTATTGTATTGTAAAGTTGTCCTATTATTCTTAGTTTGGATATGGTTGACTTCCAAATTTGGCAGCAATATACAAAAAATACAATTTGATAAATAAATTTAAACAAAATTCTGTCAACACTTCCTACCTCAGCCAGACAACAAATTTACTTGTAGTGATGATCTACCATTCTTCTGTATTGGTTAACACCCACTCAGCCAGGCTACATCCGCTTCCACAGACAAGGCAGGAAATCAAAACCATTCCTTCCGAGGAAAATATATAGCCATCATTCCACCACACACCGATACAAATGGTGGAGGATACGTGCACGCCACCTTCAGCCCATCAGCCAGGACCCGCGCGCTTCAGACAGCGACTTTCCACATGTGTTTTACGTGTCCTCCGGAACGTGCGCGCTCTGCACCTCGCATATAAATACAACAGGGGAGTCTTTCACTTTCGTTGTGTTGGAATGTTTGTTTTATAAATTTGCCCATTTGCATATCAAAAGGAGGACTCGCTTCCGGTGAGGGGGGAAGATCGAAAAGCGAGCCAAGGGGGTTGTTATCCCACCAACCTACACCACCACCTACGTCCCCTCAAGGGTCTAGCTCTACCAACTGGGAAACTCTCAATGTGCCGGCAGACGGTAGATCATTCCTAATCCTACTTTTGACACGGGGTACACGTACGCGTAACGATGTTTCATAACGCGGCGGCTGACGTCTTGCAGTAGACACAATAGCTGCCGAAAGAGGCGGTACAGGGATATTTTGACAGGAGGGTGAAACCACAAAAAGGATTGTCTTTTACAAGAAAAGCTTTTGTATAAGCATAAGATTTTTTTTTGAAATTTCTAGATATATTTGGGGAAAACGATTGTACTACATTTCCCAGAATGAATTTCCCCAGAATGACATCCCTCAGAACGCCATTCCCCAGAATGGACTATTCCCCTGAATGGGACATTCTTTAGAAAAAAAAATTACAAGAGATTTTTGGACTGTTAAACTCCAGGTAAATGGTAAATAGTAAATAGTGAGCCCATTTAACTGAAAAATTCGAGTTAGTATAGTTTCATAGTTTTCATAGGTAAAAAATTTTAGTCTTGTTTTTTTTTTTTTTTAACGACAGCACTACTGCTTTGTTGCAGTCTTTCATTTATTAATAAGAAATCTTCTAATTGAAAATTAAAGAAATTAATCAAATACAGCGTCATTTATGGTCGGAAATGTACTTAGAACCGTTTGGACGATTTTTATATACACGTCGGACTCGATTATCCGCAATTTGTTTTTTGATGTTCTTATTTTTCAATTTGTATGCATAAATCTGAGATAATTTGGTATTACAATATACAATATGAATGGTTTTGCAGTTTTGAACGTATTTAAGAAAGGCGTGGGTTTGAAAAAGTGTTTTTTTGTGTATGCTGGTCAAAAAAAAATTTTTTTCTTGTTAAGGCCCCTATTGTTCCTAGAAATAATTTCTGGCTACACACACCGCATCATATAAATAAAACAACAAAAAAGATAATATTTAAGTTCTTTTATCGAAGATTTCAATTTGTTCCTTAGTGATTCGATTATCCGGAGTGAAAAAAAATCGATACTCCGGATAATCGAGTCCGACCTGTATTTGACCTGTAGTTTGACTTATATGGGCCACCCTAGTGCATACAGACTACGATATTTTGTAGCTAGTTTGCTAGTTTTGCTGTAAAGGAAATCATCAAGGCAAGATAAGATTTTCTAGTGTTATTGTGATTCATTAATCTACATAATAACGAAGACAATAAACCTAGGAAGAACCTCATATGTTCAAAAGAAGGGAGAATATGCTATGAAAGCAAAAAAAATTCCCTCAATTTATTTTGTACATATGAAGAATATTACACTAATATAAATTACCCTCTGAAAATACAATTAGAAAGAACAGCCAATTTTAAAAGAAGGGTGAATAACTATGAATACAAAAAAAAAACCAATAGCTTGGATCAAGTTTGATCATAAAACATAGTATGACGTATGTAAGAGCAGATTATTTTGAACGGTTGTGCTACTTTTCTCTCAGGAGTCTGACCACTTAGGAAGATAACGTCTTCGGCAAAGTTGTTCAGTAGCTCAAGGGCTATCATTATTTTAGCCAAAAAATTCGGGATTTTGCCACTAGGCGGCGCTAGTGAGCTAAAACTTTTGTATCGCAGATCTCAGGATCCAGACCACTTAGAAAGATGGCGTCTTCGGCAAAGTTGCTCGGTAACTTATGGACTATCATTGTTAGAGCTAGTTGATTCAAAATGTTGCCACCAGGCGGCGCTAGTGAGCATAAAACATTTGTTTCGTAAATATCTCAGGAGCCTGATCACTTAGAAAGATGGCGTCTTCGGCAGAGTTGTTCAGTAGTTCAAATTATTTCTTTGTTTAATCCTTAGAGTTCGAGATTTTGTAATATAATGGTAGTTCCTGAGCTTCTGAACAACTTTGCTGAAGGTACCTGTCTAAAAAGTCAAGATCCTGCAGTATCCACAAAACAAAAAAAATGCTCACTAACGCCGCCTGGTGGCAAAATATCCTATTTCTTACCTCAAATAATGATAGTCCTTGAGCTACTGAACTACTTTGTCGAAGACGCTATCTCTCTAAGTGGTCAGGCTCCTGAGCTATCCGCAAATAAATGTTTCATGCACACTAGCGCCACCTTGTGGCAAAATTTTAAGTCAACTAGCTCGAACAACGATAGTCCTTAACATACTAAACAACTTTGCCGAAGACGCCATCCTTCTAAATGATCAGGATCCTGAAATATTTGCAAAACAAAAGTAAAATTTCCATGCCCACTAGTGCCACCTAGCGGTCGAATTCCGAATTAAATGCGGTACCATCAGATAGCGCTTCACCTCAAGAACAACTTTACTGAAGACCCCATGTTTCTATATTATCTGGATTTTGAGATATACCGATTTAAAACTGTGGTTTACTCGAACCGTATATAGTGCGTTCATTATTATGCGACTTTCATGTATATTTGTTGGTTTTACCGCATTATCAAGGGTCATACTGTAAATAAAAACCGTCGAATATTGTTCTCAAGAAGAACACCCTTGGTTTCTGAGGTTTCTTGAGGAATACATTTTGGTTTGGTGTCGATAGATATCTTTGTTGCAAAATGATAGCATATAAATCACAACTGTTGTACAAAGTACAACAGCGCGACAACCCAAAGGTTAAGACAATTCTTGCACTTGTTTGAACTGCATCACTTTTCGGGGAAATG
The DNA here is from genome assembly GCF_002204515.2 of Aedes aegypti. Lineage (NCBI taxonomy): Eukaryota > Metazoa > Arthropoda > Insecta > Diptera > Culicidae > Aedes > Aedes aegypti. The sequence goes on from NC_035108.1 coordinate 207,103,627, forward strand.
TATTTTGGGGAAATGGGTCATTCGGTAAGTTGACATTCGGGGAAATGACAGTAGCACAATCATGTTAAGCAGATATGAAATTGTTAAACAGTATTTTATCATAAGATTTTGGTTGGTGAATCACGTACACATTTATTTGGGATTTTCAAACCCTCATCTTTCGTCTTTTGTCCATACAAACAATTTGAAATTTGTATAGACCGTAGTCTTTGGCCAAACCAGGGGAGGGCCCTAGATGACCAAGTGGTTTATGGATGGCCCCTTAGATGGTTTACCTGAGATAAGTGTAGAACTAGCCCTTGTGTGTTAAAATACACTCTAATAAAGATTTAAAAAAAAAAAAAAAAAAAGTTTACCTGAGAAAAGGGAAGCAAACACTCGCCTTTTAAAATGTTTTTCTTTACTCCAATCCGAATTTATTCACTTGAGATCCATAATAATAATTTTGACCAAATAATATTTTGGGTGAAATGACGCCTGTGTCCAGAATTCGAAGTTTTTGGGAATTCGAATCAATTCAGTAGGTACATTATTTAAACAACAAAAAAAACTAAATAATGAAATTTATTTTTTCCACTGTTTTAAAACGTTCAAAAACGATTCTAGGGAATGTCCAATTCTGGGGAATGGTTTTCTGCTAGTATCCATCGTATTAAGCGTTGATCAGTGAGAACTACAATTTCCCTAGTATTGCAGTGAATGATGCTGATACAAACCGATGCCAAACAATTCTTGCTTAAAACGGCTTGAGTATTGTACAATCAGATTTTGATCTCTTTTTGGAAATAATGCAAAGAAAATGCATCTTGCCGTATTTTAAATCCGTCGTATCGTTTTAAATAGGATTACCATCCGTCCTGATTTAGCAGGACATGTCCTGATTTTTAGTATCTTTTGAGGCGTCCTGATTTATTTTTCATATTTTAAGATTTGTCCTGCTTTTTCAGCACTGAGTGGCAACCACAGGATTTCCTATCTTCGTTTCATAATTTTGATGCATCGCAAAGAGGGATTTCCTCCATCTAACATCTCGTGCTGCACAACATGTCTAATCAAAGTTTCAAAGGATCTCACGAAAGTTTCAGAGAATCATGTAGAAAAAACTGTGGGTTTCCAAAGAAAATCTTTGACGGATTTCTCTCAAAAACTTTGATTGCTTTTTGGAGGACTCTTCATGAATTCCCGGCGAGATCCTTAGCGAATTATTACGAGACCTTTATGGAAACTTAACGGAAGCTTCTTTATGAAATTCTTAAAAAGATTCTTATTTTACTCTCTGTAGAACCACGATTCGAGGAATGCCACCGTTATTTACCGTATATTATGTCTCATTAATCTCCCAAAAGGTTCTAGGTTGATTTCATTTAAGGTTTCATTACACTCTATTGGTTGTTTATGACACTTTTAGTTATTACCTAGAGAAATCTGGATCAGACACTAAACTTTTTTTTTGGAAAATCATCGGTAAATTGCTGCAATAATCTGTAGGATTTCGTGGGATATCTAAATTAATATTCTAAAACCCTCGGCAGATTCCTAAAGGATTCTTATTGTCTAAGTAAACGACTACCTAGTTATGTATACAAATTTGTACGTATACTCATACCTGCTAATCTGAAGTATCTTGTGATTTTACATTACAAATTGAGAAGAAAATCTTTGATAATACTATTGGGAATTGGGAATATGAGTAATATTTGGATTTTGAGCTAAAACAGAACTTGCCTTGGTAGGGCCGGATCCTATTCTTGGCACTGGCAGTGGAACTTTTTTTTTGGGGCTTTCCTTAGCCGAGTGGTTAGAGTCTGCGGCTATAAAGCAAAGCCATGCTGAAGGTATCTGGGTTCAATTCCCGGTCGGTCCAAGATATTTTCGTAATGGAAATTTCCTTGACTTCACTGGGCATAGAGTATCAACGTACCTGCCACACGATATACGAATGCGAAAATGGCAACTTTGACAAAGAAATTTCTCAGTTAATAACTGTGGAAGTGCTCATAAGAACACTAAGCTGAGAAGCAGGCTCTGTCCCAGTGAGGACGTTAATGCCAAGAAAAAGTTGAAGTGGAGCTTTTGAAAGCTTGGCCACATGAAGCATTGTATTAAAATGCTTCTTATTGCAAAGTTTCAGACATAACGACCGAAAAAAACCCTGGCACCCTAAGTTGTGAAAATTTTAAAATGTCCTGATTTTGAGTCTTCAGGAAATGGTCAACCTAGTTTTAAATTCTGTCGCAATCAGTTTCCAGATTTGTCTCACAACTTACGGCTCTCTGTGATATATTGAGTGGTCACAACACAACAAATCAACGCTATAATTAAATATTTTACTATATTATATAGATCACGGGCATCTCCCTTCATTCCTTCAGCTTTTACCAAAGACAAATTAAAGACCCCCATGTCCTTTGCAGTTGCCCAAAATTTTATGACTCATAAGGTAATCTAGAATGCCGTTCAAAGTGTACTGCGATCTGTAAAACTTGCAAAGTGCAAAGTGGATAATTGAACTGAAGTTAGTTATCGAAATACAGTAGTTTTATTGCATTTTTGGTGTACGAGTGTAAAAACCATGACAGCTTCCACAAAATTACACTTGGAAAACGAATCTATGTTGCAGGTAAGTTGGAATATCCGCCGTAGTGGAACATTTTAAGTTTGATACGACGAATAATAGCGCTTACTACGAAGTAGAACGAAACCCTAAAATGAAAATAAAATTTGAGACACAATGCGAAATTTAATATCTATATTCACAGTCCATATGAATACCTTGTCAATCATATGTGGACAATTTAATGGCTTGCGTGGTTACGCAATTACAGTTCGTTAAAATTAAGGTATCTAAAGAAATGGACTTCAAGCAGGTTCCTGGTACCAACAGTGATAAAATCTGGATCTCACGGAGAGTTTCTAAAACAGGACAGAGGAAAAAATCAAGAGAACCAGATCTACCCGTCACGAAGGTAGATCACCTTTCTTTAAATGGTGCATTACGAGGTAAGATCCACTGGGGCAGTAGGAACAAAAGTCAAAGGGCTTAACAGACCTCCCCCTCTCTCTCAGGACCTCTACGAGCTGGAGTGTTGGTCAGGATGTGATGGAGTTCACAGTGGGCTCTGATGAACCTAAAAACCACAAAAATCCGAATGCAACACTATCAAAGCGACCGGTGCTGCTTAAAGTACCAAGCAGCCCAAACTAACAGGAGTGCCAACCGGCACACCAGGATTGATGTCAAAAGATCCTGATCATGGCATACTGGGCGCGATACAAACGGACAAGGCATGAAACTATGAGTACGAGTGTTTCGAGCACATTGGGACCAACGTCAGTACGGCCCCAATTATGTATACTGGCAGCGCATGACTAAGGACAAGTAACGGTATATGTACTAGTCACTGGATAATATGCATTGAGATTGACAGCGACGATATTCTATTCCCTTAGTAGGATCGGGTGACACCGGCCCGAACGGCGAGTGGGCTAATGGCGCAGGCTGCCCTGCCCTGTAAAACCGTTGCAGGCTTTAGAGTACGTTTCAAATCCGTCGCCTCGTTGTTCCAAATAGGCGGGAGTGGGCTCGGATGCCATTACCTGATTTGCGCCAATCCGGCTCTGAACTAAGTACCCCTTGAAGGGTTTTGTCAAACCTAGCATGGCATCCCTTTTTGCATAGATACCGTAATTTCGGGTGAAATTGATCATTTTTCACGTTTTTTCTTATCTGTTTTCTATAATGTTAACAAAGCAAAACAACTAAATGCAGGAAAACAAGTACGAAGGTGAGCCTCATCGACTCATGTACCGAAATTTTCTAACAAACGTCATTTTAGTGTTAAAAACTATATCTAAAATGAAAAATCAGGGGATCTCATTTCGGGGTGAAATTGATCACTTGTCAATGCCATTATTGTTAGTTTTCAAAACAACTCTACATGATAAATTTGAGCTCCCTGAATCCGAATATGCTTGTCAAATCCTTAACAATGCAATATTTATATAAATAACGAATAGTTAAATTTAAAGAATTACGCGGAAAACACCTAAGTGTATGCAATTTCTTAAGGAATTCAAAGATATCTAACAGAAATTCAATTATTTCAATCATTTGAGCTAATTGGTACGAGTTTTGGTGATGAAATCTGGTTTGGGGATATATCTCAAGCATCCTCACAAACTTTCAGGTTTATACCATGTTCAAATCCTTGCTTAGAAATAGAAGTTCATAGGTGTTTGTCAATACTTCACCGTGCATGGTTTTGAAATTTTCATTATTTTCATAGTAATAAACATTCTCTAACGCAAAAAACTTCACAACACACAATTCGACAATAGTTACGACAAACAAAGTTCACTTACTGCAGCTTACATTGATATTTGTACTCCATTACGAATAAATAAAATCGTGTGAAACGATGATCAATTTCTCCCTTCTGATCAATTACACCCGATTTTATGGTATCCATGGGATCACAAAGGCGACTATTTCAGCGGAGATGGATAGCGGCTCTATGGGGGACCCATAAGAGATGATCCATCAAAACATGCAACTAGCGGAATGTGAAGGAGAGGCTTCTGAATCCATTAGTTACTGGCTAAAGTTCCCGCCAAGAAAGGAACATCAACTTAAGTGTGAACAATGTGGACAAAATCCTAGACACTGTGACGACGACAGACACTGGCTACTCCAAAGCAACATGTAAGGTGATTGATGGCCCGGGCCTAATCAAGGTCATGGATACCATAATAGGCTGTATCTCCTGAAAATGCAAATAGCTGCTGAGCAACTCAATTTCATCATCGAGTTTGTTAAGAACAAAAGCAATATCAAAGAAAAAAAACTTGAAAACAATTCAACGGAAATTGCAACAATCAGTCTTAGCTGCAAACTGTAACTACTTGGCAAGATAGAAGACAAAAGAGCCACTAAGTAGTATCAGACCGAAGTGTTTTCCTTCACATGCAACGGGAGTATACAGGGTGTTTGGTTTCGGACTTTAAGAATTTTGAGGGTAGATAGATCTCCACGAGTTATGAAAAAGTGCCTAAGGAACATAGGGTCGCAAGTCACTGCTAAGTGAATTAATCACAATTTAAAGATTTTCAATTTTCTCATCTTTGATGCTCCATATCTAAATAACTATTAGTCGTACATTCAATCTCTGCGCACGAATCGAAAGCTTATGACCTCATCTTTCTTAGCTTCTTTGACATGAATTTTGTAGAAAATGGTTAACATGCATAAATAATGAAAAGTTTGCAAAAAGTGACGAAAAAATCAGTATTTTTTTAGGTTTTTTCATGAAATTTAATATGATGATGAAACTTCCTTTGAAAAAGTTCTTCTACAAAATATGCATTATCTTCTTAGCTGCCAAAGTTTCTTTGGGAGCAACATTGTATGTTTTGTAGATTCGTCACAATATCACTTTTAATGTTGTGCACCAAACAGTGGAATGAATGATGTTATTCGATACGCGATGCGAAAGACGGGTCATACCTGGGATGAATACGTGGCAAAAAGACGTATGGTTGTTAAGGGAAGAGTGACCTACGCAGCCTCCAGAGCAGAAAAGCTGGCACGAGCCAAGCCCCGTGTTCAAGAGGACATGGTAACAAAGGAGAGGCCAACACCAAGCCTATGCCCAAGAAAGCCAAGAAAATGGAGCTACGGGATAACTGAACCAGGCAGTGCATCCACAGGAATCACGGGCGCAAGGCAACAGCAACTAGTGGATACGAGTCCGATACGAATCCGCAAACGAAGCCCAAGGAGAATGTTAAACCGAAATCAGCAAAATGTTCACGAAAAATTCACGTTCGAAACGTTATCAAAACGGAGGAAGCATAATACGCCGAGATTCTGAAGGCGATGCAAAGCACAAAGAAGTTATCGCCATTGGGCGCAGATGTGCGGAGCATAAGGCGGTCTAGGATTGGTTAAATGATCCTAGTCTTAAAGAAGAACGCCAAGCAAAAGGGTGCAGTCTATAAGCAACTGAAACAAGAAGTACTTGGCAATGAGGTTGGTGTAAGATCCTTGACTGACGAAGCGACTTTCCAGTGTAAAAATCTGGATGAGGTCACCGATGCAGCGGTGGTTTCGGCTGCCCTCAAAGAGCAATGTGACATCGACGTAGCAGGGTTGCAGAGGCCAACAAAGCTAAGAACTTGGACATACTCAAGGTAGGCTGGTCGGTTTGCCGGTTGAGCTTAAAACAGCCTTCAGAAGTTCGGTCATAGGTCTTGGAATCGCAATGGTCCCGACAGAAGTAAGATGCTGTAGAAAATGCGGCACCGAAAGCCATAGGGCAAGCGATTGTAAACAAATCATTAAGTGCCTAATATGTATCGACAGAGCAGACAAGGGACACTTAACGGGCGAACCCAAATGTCCGGGCACAAGCGGAGTATCAAAGCAGTCAAAACGGAAGTAACACAGTTAAATTTAACCTATTGTAATGTAGCCCAGTAGCTGCTTTGGCAGTCAGTCTCGGAAACGAAGATCGACTGCTCCAAAAAGTAGTCTCTATCTCAAATGACGGTTTGGCGATAGTAAAAATCAACGGCGTATTCTATTGCAGTTGTTACGCGCCCCCATGGTGGTCGATTGAGGAATTTTTCCACATAGTCGACAGGATGATAGCCGAACTAGCTAATCGGCAGCCAGTAGTGATAGCTGGGCAATGAAGTTAGGTAGTCGCTGCACCAACCAAAGAGGCCAGCTGTTGTTGGAAATCCTGGCCGCATTAAATATAAAGTTGGAAAATGTGGATACAATGAGTATTTTTCGCAGAAATGGTGCAGAATCGATTATTGACGTAACGTTTGGTAGTTCTTACCTTTAAGGTACCATAAACTGGCGCTTTGATGACTGTTATACTCATAGCGATCATCAATCGATTCAATATAGTATGATACTAGACGGGCGGAGGGCAGTGCGATGTATATCGACCCAAGCCCAAGGCTGGAAAATAGCTCGCTTTGACGGCGAAGCACTAACTGAAGCTCTGAGGCACGAACGAAGAGCTGCCAGAAGTCGTGAGATATTTCGCGTCAAACAAAGCACCAGGATCCGATGGTATCCCAAATGTTGCATTAAGAGCGGGAGTGAATGTGGATCCGGGCATTTTCAGAACCACGATGCAACGCTGCATAGATCAAGGAATCCTCTCGGATGTATGGAACCGACAGAAATTGGTGCTACTACCAAAGGCGGGGAAACACCGTCAGCGTATCTGTCTACTAGATACGACTGGCAAGTTATTGGAGAGGTTGATCCTCAATAGGCTGGTACAGTATGCGGATGGTGCGGACGGCCTGTCCAACAATCGGTTTGGATTCAGGAAGGGTAAATCTTCTCTGAACGCTATCCAGTTGGTCGTACAGACAGCTGAGGTGGCAATCGAGCATAAAAGGAGCGGCATCCGTTACTGCGTGGTTGTCACTCTGGATGTGAGCAACCGGCGCTTATCTCGGTAGGTGATTGCACCATAGAGTCCAAGCGATCCCTTAGGCATCTTGGGGTGATGATCGATGACAAGCTCAGCTTCGCTAGCCACGTTGAACATGCCTGTAAAAGGGCATCTACGGCTATAGCGGCGCTTTCGAGAATGATGTCTTACAGCTCTGGTGTAATTGTAAGCAAACTCAAGTTCCTGGCAAGCGTGGCGCTATCCATACTAAGGTATGGAGGACCAATCTGGTCAAAAGCGCTTAGAACGAGCAGAAACTTAAAGCGGTTGGAAAGCACGTACAGAATCATGTGCTTAAGAGTAGCAAGCGGATACCGAACGGTATCTAAAGAGGCCGTGCGCATCATAGCCGGGATGACGCCCATCGGGCTCATCGTCAAGGAAGATGTTCAATGCTTCAACCAAAGAGGTACCAGAGGAGTTCGCTACGCGTGTAAAGAGGCAACGCTCAAAGGTTGGCAGCAGGAAAGGAATAACTACACTCAAGGTACCAAATGTATCAGATTGGTATAAAAGAAACCATGGGGAAGTGAACTTCTACCTGACGCAGTTTCTATCAGCACATGGTTGCTACAGGCAGTACCTGCATAGGTTCGGGCACTCAGAATCTCCTGCGTGCCCCAATTAAACTGGTGTGGTGGAAACAGCGGAGCATACTTGTTTTTAATGAATTATGAATCGTGGTTTACGGCTAACCAGCCGAGTGGAAGTTCAACAACTACCGAAAAGCTAAACATTACATACATACTCCAAAAAAATCATGTGATTTTACGTCTTTTGGATGCACATAAAAGAAGCGAGCCGAATGACGTGAATTTAAAAAAAAATGCCGTTTATAGTGTCATCGTTTTCGTGTCCATTAACGTGTAAAATTACATTTTTCGTTCAATACATCTTCAAGGACACATTTTTGTGTCGTTTATTCATTTACATCATGTGTCATTTAGTCATACTATGAATTACGTCCATAGTAATTTCCATTATTTTTAAGAGTATATACTTTGCAAATGAATTAAATGGACAAATTGATGTGAAGTTTTGCGAAAAAGTTACACGTCTTCTCAGTGAGAATCAAACTCACGACTCCCTGATCTCTAGTTAGGGCGCGTTACTAGTTGTTCGGCAGTTGTTTAGCGGAGCATGTCAGAGCATTTATTATACTAGGATTGCAGCGCCTATAGCGAGTTGGCTGCAGAGGGTTGGCCCTGCCGATCCTTGTTCCTTGTAACATTGTTTGAGCCTGCTAGAAAAAGCAGTTTGCCAAGGCTACTTTTGCTACACATGTTGTGCTATATGCACTGGTCCTTCCCGACGAAATACCGTAAGGTTGTTCCGGGGAGATGAGAGTCTAAGGCCAAGGGTAATATCTATGCACTGTACACCACTTGAGTAATTCAACAAGAATTGCTCAAGTACACTGCATCGGTTGGTTTTAGATGGTCGTCGTTGGTGCGGCATTGCCACACTTGCTGAGTCACCTTCTCAAGCGTCTGTTTGTAGATTTCCTCCTCGTAAAAATAGATAACCGATTGATCTGAAAGCTCAATCAACTGGTCAAACGCTGGTGATAGCCAACCGAGTAAGTTTTAAGCTGAATAGGCCATCTGGTTTTATAGATTTGTGCTCTTGGAAATTTGAAGTATGGCTTCGCTTCACCTTAAAGCCTAGCGGAACTGAAACCAGGCTTTGAAAAATTTAACGATCATTGATACACGAGCCATAATTTTATCCCATTTATGCGCCTGCATGCATACAACACGCATCATATTTATCGTTCGTGGAAAATAACGAACCATGAACGAAAACAAAACAGACACACACCACCCACTGTTTGGTGCCGATCACTTTGTGTCAACACTTGTAACATTCGCCAAGCCACTTCCATTCTGTTCCAGAAACAGAGGAGAATATGTTTATAGTTTCTTTGCTATGTTTGCAATGCTATGTTCAATGGTCCAATAGATTATAATAAGGTTGTTAAAGGTTACATTTCCAGAAAATATGAAAGTTATTTCAAATTTTATGCAAAACAGAAATCACCCAAATGGCTCGATACTGCCGCAGTCTGTGAAAGTTGCTGCTCTTGAACGCTCTCGTGCCACGTACCCAACGAGAGAGTGAATGTTTGTGAATGGGCTCTCCGAATGCGACGTGCCACGAACTGTTATTGGTTCGTGAGCGTTACACTCTCCGAATATGGTTCGATTGGCTTATTCGGATCAAAATCCAAACACAGACTGGAACAGTTCAACATACAGATTTTTGCGAGTGGAAAAAAGTGTAATATCACGTCATTTCAGATAAACATCATAAATTAAGTTTTCCACAACACAATAATTGTCAGAATATAAAAATTGCTTGCTTGTTTCAATAAAATTACAATGTTTTGTTTTTTTTATGGTTGAAAAAGACTCAAAGTCCTTCGGCAGCTTTCCTTTATTACATAACGCTAAAATTTGATGTTTTTAACCCCTTCTCCTCCGACCGTAACGCTTTTAGTATTGAAAATTTTCAAAATTTTTGGATGAACCTCAACACTTGATTCTATCTTCCCCTCCTTTTCCAGCTTTACTTAGTTTGTGCCGTTGACACTAGAACTTACTTAGAATGAAGAGACCAAAATTCAAAGTTGAAGTTGTATTCCAAAGGTTATTAAATAACAATTCTTTTGCATTTTAAAATGTTGAGGTTTTATCAATGTCAAATTCTACTCTCCTATATTGAGCTACACCCCCTTTATGTGCCTGCTTACAGCAACAGTCAATTTGAAGCACAGCTCCTGTGGATATAATGGAAAGGGATGGTTGGAAAAGGCTCCTGGGGCATGGAAAATGATGTCGTCCTAGATATCGCTTTAATGGCGCTGGCGTTTTTGCTCCACGGGTTTGTTTCTTTTTCAGCGAGATAGTTTTCGCCTTTTGCTGTGAGTTCTACAATCCCAAAATGAATTAAGGCGTGCGATTAGAAACATATCTACTTCCTGTTTATATATTCAATGAGACGGTTTAGGAAGCAATTACACTACAGCGGCCTTTTCTATACCGTAATTCAATTCTTGGACAAACCTCAAGCTTCTTATTTTGATTCTTTTTGGCATTACAACTCAACTGGGACAGTGCCTGCATCTTAGCTTAGTGTTCTTATGAGCACATTCACAATTATTAATCGAGAGTTTTCATCTCCAAATGAACAATTTTGATTGTGTATATCTTGTGCCAGGTACAAAGATACTCTATGCCTTGGAAAATTGAGAAAGTTTCCAACCCGGAAAAATCCACGACCGGCGAGATTCGAACCCACGACTCTCAAAATGGTCCCGCTGATTCCGTTTTAAACTTAAGTAGCATTAACACGACTTGAAAAATGATTTACCGTAAAACGGGGTAATTTTTAAAAATTCACGAGATTTTAGCATTTTTGCAACGCTTACAAACAATCTGTTCTACGATCACTATTTGATTAAGTCATAATGAGTTCGTCACTTATCCATGACAGCCTAGTTATAGTAGAACTTGAATTCGGTCTCAAATCTCTTAGCGAAAACCATTTTCACAAACTGGGACCATTTTTGTAATCCAAATCAGAAATTTCCATGTAGCGTTGAACGCCTAGAGGAATGCTATGCCTTATAAATGTTCCGTTATTCATTCAATTTTGTCCGATTTATACTCCATTATCAAAGTTACCCCAAAACAGAAAAGCGACTTTCGATTATATGAAAAATAATATATCCATTCATAATAAATCTTTTGACAATCTTTGAGGATGTCAGTACTTGTTATCAAAATATAAATTATAATTCTTTGAAAAAGCATGTATAAATATTGGGCCCAGATAGCCGTAGCGGTAAACGCGCATCTATTCAGCATGACCATGCTGAGGGTCCTGGGTTCGAATCCCGCTGGTCGAGGATCTTTTTGTAAAGGAAATTTTCTCGATTCCCAGGGCATAGAGTATCTTCGTACCTGCCACACGATATACACAGGCAAAAATGGTCAATCGGCAAAGAAAGCTCTCAGTTAATAACTGTGGAAGTGCTCATGAGAACACTAATCTGAGAAGCAGGCTTTGTCCCAGTTGGGACGTAACGCCGGAAAGAAGAAAGAAGAAGAAATATTGAAGTTTGCTTCGAAAAAACTATTAAAGTTACCCCGTTTTACGGTACCTTAAAACGCAGGTTTCATTGTGCTTTTGTATACTACGGGAGTGTTGTTTTTTTTTTTCATTTTCGTTGTTGTTTATTGATTTTTATCGAGATTTGTGGTTATCCAATTGATAGTAATCGACTTCAATTGAACTTTGGGTATTATATTTTAACCAAAATGCAACAAAGGTTGGTAATAAAACTTGATAGAGAAGAAAAATCAGCTGCGTGACTCAGCATTAGATTCGCTGACGACGATTGGGGAATCGACAGAGTCTTCGTCATACATAACAGCTTGAAGAAAGATTAAATGTTGTCACAGCGATTAAGAAATGGTCCCACGTCTGCATAATCGTTCCTAGTGTGGATCCTTTTGTTGGCAAGGAATCTCCGGTTGGGTCAGAGTGCCGTGTCCGTATTGCTGTTATACCGACAGTTCATATGCAATCTCACGAGTTTGAGAGACATGGGAGAAGGAAAGGCAGGATCAGCAGCAGCACTTCTGCTCTGGAAAGGAACTTGCTTTTGAAAAAGAAGAAGACAAGATGGACAATAACAATAATCGTAATCATATATGCAAAGGTTGTTAATATCGCTATAATTATTACGATTATGATGATGATAATGATGATTATCGGTATGAAAATCTTGGTCCAATTTGCATACCACACCGCAACGGTTGCTGTTGCTTCAGGACTGTGGTCTTTGGAAGTGCACTTGGGGGTGAGCAGAGGGTAACACCATTCATCGATCGTGTTCCAGTTGGATTTGCTGCCATTCGAGGTCATTAAGCTGAAGATTATCCTCGAATTGGAACTTTATAGAAAGCAGAGGTGACTATTTCCGGGATGGGCGTTATGCTGTGCTGCTGGAGATACTTATTTTTCATCTTTAACTTTATTATAGAGACTTTCAGCCCTAAGCTGGTTCGTCTCTGAACCATAGAGATTCTAAATGGTACGGTTGCATGTTTAGCAGTTGTGAAATCCAAATCATCTTAGCAAAAAAATAACGCAGCCGAAAGAACGCATTCGTAATTTAGTTAATCCTGCCAAGTAATAAAATTTGTCATGGACCAGTATGTCATATCTCTTTCTTACATATTGTGGTTATTAATGGCGAATCCACTATTCAGAAAGTTACTGAATCTGGAAGGATACGATAGGCAGAGCATGCTGTAAGAAAGTTGAGTTTTAGCTCTGCAAAAAAAAACATGGGACGTTGCAGGCTATGTTGGTAGACCAAGTGCAGAACAGTTGGGTGAGCGTGGAGTTCAATTGAGGATTGAAAGATACTGTCACAAACTGATCATTGTAGCAGGAAGCTAACTAAATTGCTCGCAAAAGTCAAACAGCTGACTGCTCCTATTCTTCCGAATCCAAACGAGTTCCATACCTACGCGAATTTAGACCATTATAGAAACAGTGTTAGATTGTTGGAATATCTTTTGAACGGTTTCGGCTCCATCATCTACTTCTGGCCGTTCTCTGCTGCACAGAAACCTTCTCGAACGCTTTTAACTCAGCAACTCTATCATCTTGACTCTGTACAAAAAAAACATAAAATATGTCACGGACATAATATATACGCAGCCATCGAAGATATATATTTTTTAAATTGGACTCAGTTCTTCTTTTTCACTTAATTTTTATCCCCTCGCCACGTTCCACCCAAAGTCGATTTCTATCGGGATCGTAGAAGAAGCGCTGCCCCAATGCCTGAGTTTTTGGAATAAACACATAAACGATCAAAAAGCCAATGGAACCTATCATGTCGATGAAACTGAAAGCAAAAACCACGCTGGAGCTCGGTCATCAATGCCATTTCCAACGGATCATCGATAGGAGCTATTAGTCGAAGCGCTTTGAAACTTTGCGTTCACTATTTCTGCTGCTGCTGATGATGACGATCAATAGGGGCGTTCTTCTGTCTCCCCATCTCTGCATGAAAGGTGCATTATTTTCTTCTGTTTCTAAACAAACTCCGCTTTTTGGGACTGCGGCTTTAATAACCTGTCGTATTTTACAGCTGGTCGAGCGGAGAGCTGAGGCAAATATCTAACCGACTGAAACACTCAGGTAATAAATACGAGCCTTCAGCAGGAATGCCTAATCGAAAAGTATTTTGCAGTATGTCGTCTTTGGTTTAATAGTAGTTTACACTACTAGTTGCAGAATATATTTTGTTTATTACTTTATTAATTATTTTTCCAAATATTACATTCATTTCTTATTTCTAGGTGTTCTGTATTATTTGACAACACTATCATCATAATTTGGTAAAATAAATTTAAGATTTTAATAACATTTTGTTAACAACATATTACATTTCATTTGCCGTAGCGGTTCAGATTTTTACATAAGAGAAAAAAACGCTTTGAATATACCCAACCTAACTTAACTTAAACATATAACGCATTAATCGTGGCAATAGAAGAATGTAACGATTTTTGGCTGAACTTATTAATTATTTTATTTGACATTTGTTCCAATGTTTCAACATCGGATATTCTATGTAACTCATTGGTACTATACCAGGAATGAAGCTTCAGAATCATTGTCATTTTTTTTTTAATTCTCTGCAGAGCTCTCTTCCTGGTATTACAACAGCTAGTCCATATTGGTACAGCATACAACATGGCTGGCCTGAAAATTTGTTTGAATATCAAAAGCTTACAAGAATTTTTGATATCCCTGAGGTAACTCAGGTAAGTCAGATGTGAAAAAATAGTATAATATTGGTCCCAAAATGCTGCCTTGGGGAACACCAGCTCTTACAGGAAGTCTTTCAGATCTGGAGTTCTGATAATTAACCTAAAGTGTACGATTTGACAGATAACTTTGAATTATTCTAACAATGTATGTTGGAAAATTAAAGTTTTTTAATTTCACGATCAAAACTTCATGCCAAACACTGTCGAATGCTTTTTCTATGTCAAGAAGAGCAAGACCAGTAGAATAGCCTTCAGATTTGTTGGAACGGATCAAATTTGTTACACGTAAAAGTTGATGAGTGGTCGAATGTCCATGGCGCAATCTGAACTGTACATTAACCAAAATTGAATTTTCGTTGATGTGGGCCATCATTCTATTCAAAATGACATTTTCAAAAAACATGGAGTAAACATGGAGGAAAGCAAACTGATTGGATGATAGCTAGAAGCTTCTGCAGGATTTTTGTCTGGTTTTAAATTGGAACAACCTTAGCATTTTTCCATTTGTCAGATAAATATGCTAATTGAAAACATTTGTTAAGTATATCAACTAAGAATGATAAGCTACTTTCTGGAAGTTTCTTGATGAGGATGCAGAAAATTCCATCATCGCCAGGAGCTTTCATATTTTTGAATTTTTTAATAATAGTTCACATATCTTCCAAATCAGTCTCCCAGGCATTTTCGAAAACGTTTTCTTGATTAAGAATATTTTAGAAATCCTGAGTTACTAGATTTTCAATTGTACTATTAAGTCCTAAATTAAAATTGTGTGCGCTTTCAAACTGCATAGCAAGTTTTTGAGCTTTTTTGCAATTGGTTAGTAATAGTTTGTTCTTCTTTTTTAATGCCGGTATTGGCTTCTGAGGTTTTTTCCAAATTTCCAATAATTTCCAAAAGGGCTAAAAGCTAGGGTCCAATTGAAAAATTTAATTTTCAAAATCTTTGTGTCGTTATTGGGAAAAACGTTTCTTGATGTTTTTCTGCGAATCCTGCCATATAATCTTCATAGCAGGATCGCGAGTGCGTTGAAATTGCATTCAAATTCTTCATAACAAATTATGTAATAACCATAACATAATCATGTTATATATTAAAGCTTCGAATAAGATTTGTATCTAAAAATAGATCAAAATTTTTGTTACAAATTTTGATATATTTGTGGTACAATTTTAATGGTCAGGAAACCATAGGTAAGGCCTGTTCATGATTCTTATTCCGGATGCTCCATCACATTATTTTGTATTCAGGATACTAGTTGAATTCAATTAAATTATTACATGAACTTACCAAGCTATTCGAAAGATGTCTGAGGTAGTTGAACATATTCAGTTTTCGTAAATATCTATGGAAAATGTTTATTAAAACGAGCCTCCAAAGTAGGAACTTTTGACTGACAAGTTTTGCAAAATTACGTATGAAGAGTGTCCGGAATTTAAAGCTGTCTGGAATTTCAAAACGGGCTATACATGAAATTTCATGGCAATTTACTACATAAAATACTATCACAGAAACGTTCCAACCTATTTACGATTTCTCCAAACAACAATATTTATGGTTTTCGTAAGCTCTTTTGCTAGTTAGAAAACCACTCAACCGATTCGTTTTAATTAACGAATTCGAATGATAGCAAAACGAGCACGTTGTCCAGAAGAACATACGGAATTCTCCGTGAAGCGTACCAATAACGTGCACCATTTTATTGTTTAATCGGTTTTTGCCCGGTGTTGACCAACGCTGCTATATTTCACACTCATTAGTCCGGTTCCGATACCGTATCGAATGGCGGTAAACTTCAAGTGGTGGCACAGCAAAACAAAAGAAGAAGAACAACAAATATGGATTTCATGGATCTGCAATGCTCCAAGCGGAGGAAGGTTTCAATCGGTTCCTAGTGCTTCGCAAAAGCTGCTGAACCGAACTGCTTCTTTGAAAGCTGCCGTCATTGTCGTCGCTTTGGGTTCACTAGAGTGGTAGGATAAATTTCATCTGCCAGCTTCGGCACCGCCACACGTCACTATCATATCGACACGACGTTTTCACAGTTCACGGTAGCTAAGGCCATGGGCGTAGCCATGATTTCCATTAGAAAGGGGCAAGCAACCTCAAAATATCTTTCACGAACTTTCCGAACAAACGATCATTACACACAGATTCTTTATCAATTTTACTTGTAACTTTAATCTTTTAAGAATATCTATCTTAGTTTTTTCCACTGTGAGTAAAGTAGAGTCCAAAACGCGCCTTGGGTTAATATTGAGATCTGAAGTGCCCAAACGGCCAGGACGAGACTGCCGCTCAGGTCAGTGGTAACACAACTAACCTTTCTCGAATTTTTCAACCCGTTAAATAGACATCGACATTTAACGAGTTTAAAAATTCAAGATAGGTTGCTTGCATTCCCATTGACTGGCATTTTCACCATATGGGCACTTGGTATTATCCTACGTTATTGAATGTAAACGTCCGTGGATTTCATTCAATTTCATATAGTTCCTCCAAGAAGTCTCTTAGATAGATGGTATCAGAACTTCATCCAGGAATTCTTCTTCTTCTTATTCTTCTTCTTCTTGGAATTACGTCCTCACTGGGACAGAGCTTGCTTCTCAGCATGTTCTTATGAGAACTTCCACAGTTATTAACTGAGAGCTTTCTTTGCCAAGTTGCCATTTTCGCATTCGGGTATCGTGTGGCAGGGGAAGTCAACGAAGTTTCCATTAAGAAAAGATCCTGACACCTTCAGCATGGCTTTGCTTTGTAGCCGCGGACTCTAACCACTAGGCTAAGGAAGGCCCCCTCATCAAGGAATAACACTCGAATATTTTTAAATTCTTGTAGGAACAATTTCATATTTTTTTTAGTGATTCCTTGGGTATCTATAATACAATAAGAATTTTTATTAGCACTTTTACAATTTCATCGAATAAATTGATTAGAAAAACACAAGGCATAAGTTCAACATAAACTTTTTTTTCTTGAATGTCCTCCAAGAAGTTCTTGCATAATCTCAAAAAAATAATGAGAAGAATATAAAGAAGAATTTCGAAGAGTTCCAGTATAAGTTTATGTTAATATAACTAGTGAATCTGCTGGCAATGTCATTAACAGATACATTTTGAGCTGCTCATCAAATTTTAGGTAGATTCCGCAAAAGATCTCTTACGGGCTATTGCTCAAACTTGAAATGATTACTTGTAAGATCTTTCCTAGAGGCCTCATTATTTTGTGGACTACAAAAATATTCCAAATCATATACTGAGATGCTATTATTTTATAAATATGAGTGTTGGAGATATATTCGAAAAATTCAAAACAAAAAAAAAAAGGTTAACCCTCAGCGACATTTTTTTATCAGTGATGGGAAGGGGGTCCAGTGTTTCTTTCCTGTCCCTCTCTGGTGCTACGCACATGACAAATACAGCAACGACAGCGTATGGTCGCAACGGCTCTGGGGAGAAAAAAGCACGAAAACACTAAAACAAAGATTAATCAATTTGTTCAGATGCAGCCACGGTAAACACGGTCAGCCCATCCTCGACCGGCAGGCAGACAACAGAGAAGAAAAACCGCAGGCCCCAACAAGTACAACAGAAGCGCACTTTGGCAAAGAGATGAAGTTTCGCTACTTTTGCTCCGAGCGATGCCTGAAAGCCGGTAAACATCGCTGAAAATTCCACTTGAGCATGCAATGCAACCCGCCTATGACCACTCGTCACCTCGTTGCAATCCTTCCGAGGCCTGGAGAAAAGGTTCTTGTGTCATGTCGATGGCGCAAAGCTAAATAAAGTAGTGTACACAAAACGCGAAATGCCAAACGCCTCACTTGCTTACCCACTCATTTGCCCATACCTACCGAAGAAAGTGACCACCGGTTTTGTCTCATTCGATGTGCCGCCAGAGATGTTACTTCTTAATGGAATACTCAAAGGTGGGCATATCGTCATCATGCAGGCTAAAATTAGGAACTCCGAAGACATGAGGTGTTATGCAACTGATGCTGTTGTTAAGGTGAAACATCTCGAAATCCAAAGGCACTAAACTGGAGATCTAGCTAAATCATCTTTGAGAGTATCTATATCATGGATGCACAATTTTCTTCTTATAATAGAGTATTTAAAGCATTCATCAAAGATATGCCTGACAGTTGGTCGGCGTTAAGTCAGAGGGGACCAAGTACAAAACTTGGGAAAATTGGATTATTCTCTCATTCGATGCGAAATTACCTTACCTCCGTTTTACTTTGACCAGATTTGATGAATACAGTAAACTGCGAGAGATATGTAACAAATTTATTTTGGAAGATCAATAAAAATCAATAAAAGTGTGCAGTCAGAGTGGACCAAGTGCTTATTATCATAATAGCGAAAATGATCAGGGAATGCGAGGAAATGAAAAACATTTCAAGAGATTTGTCAGATTTTCAACATGGAAAGATTCTTCTACTTATCCATCAATAGAAATTTATAAATATTACTTTATTCGGTGCCTTTGATTTTCATTTTTGACCATTTACCATATTTGGATAGATGGTCAGAAATTGCAACAATTTCTGTGCAGACAGAGCGGACCAAGTGCTAAAAAGCAATAAACTTATTGATTATTGCATTTTTTGAGTCAATTTAAGAGTCCGACAGAAATTTAAGGCTCCCCCAAATCTACGCGACTTTTTACGGCGACAGCGACAAGAAATTGTCGCGATTTCGTTGTTGTGTCGCTGCAAGCACTCTTCTATGGAACTATCTTGACTGACACGACGCGAATCGCTGCGAAATCGCGTCGCTGTGGCTTAGACGTGCTCATCAAACAGTGCATGCAGTGAAATATCAGCGAAATCGCGGTGATTGTTTGTCGCTGTCGCCGTAAAAAGTCGCTTAGATCTGGGGGAGCCTTTATGGTAGTTCTATGGTGTATGTATGGAATGTGCTAGAACCCGCTTATTGGACCAGTATATTTTGGTCGGTACTCAAGATTTTCACTTGGTCCACTCTGACTGAACACATATTTGATTTTTTCTGGCTGTTTGGACACGTCAGGAGTTAATCATCAATGTTTACTTCCTCTTCCCGATCAGCCTAGATAGCCGCGTAGTGTCGGTAGCAGTTGTTTCAATTGGCTAAGAATTAACACTACCGACTGCCTGTTCCGGTGGTAAAAGTCCACCTCACAGGTGACCCCTAATTCATGCGGCTTTAAGCTTACCGTGCCTAAGAATGAATGGTTTAGGGGGGTCTAAATAAAACCTAACCGCAAACGGAGCATGTGGAGTACCAGGGCGCCCTCTACAGTATTATGCCCTTCCTGTGCTACCCGGAGCAATGGTGCAGGTGACCTTGTGTTTCTCCGAGATAATCGACTGCCCTTCTTCAGTCTCAACCCTGAGGCTCAATAAGGGTGGGATTATTAATACGTTGAAATTTAGTTTAAATTTTCACCTTTATGGTTTCGCATTATGCGTTTTATACAGTGTATTCTGTGCTTTTCGCCTTTGGCGACTTTTTAGATATACCGATCTGGTTTTTTCGCTGCTGGTCTTTTTCGTGCTGAGATTGTGAAAAGCTTAATCCTGCCTAGTTTGGGTAGTGGCTACGGTTAGGATAGCTTAGTTAGACCAATCTTCAGCATAAAATATCAGCAACGATCAATCTTTGTAGACTCATGCAAATGGTACAGTTCAAGTGGCGCTAGTCCAAAAAACTTACTTTTGTGAACTTTTATCTAGGTAACCTTGTGGACCCAGTTTTTGCTACTTTCAGAAACATGAAATGACAAACTCGCGTTTCATGCCTCGTGCATGCGTGCTCGTTAATAAAGCAATCGTTGCTACACTCATTTCTGAGTCAACTACCAGAGATGTATGTGCTGTCACAATTGATATTTCTGTTGGTGACCTCAATAGGAAATACGTCTTTCGTTTTGTGGTGTATTTACCACATGATGAACCATCCCCTATGGATGATTTCAAACGAGTTGTCGTCCACTGCCTATGAAAAAGTCTTTTGTTGATTGTGGACAGTGATGCTGATACTCATCACATGATCTGGAGCAGCTCAGATATCAATTTGAGAAGCTCCAGTCTGATGGAATACTTAAGTAGTTCAATGGTACCTGCTAGAGAAGAAGTGTTAGACATAATGCTCTGCTCGAACAGAATCAGTCACGAGTTGACGAATTGGCATGTATCAGATTTTGAATCATTATCTGATCATCGCTACATCTCTATATGAACATATGAATGTAAATTCGCAGACTTTGCATTTGTTATATTCCACAAACTGGGAATTGGTTATGACCAAATTCCATGGATTCTCTGCGTCCATTGAAAATCCTAGTAATTTGGATGTTTCCACTTCCGGTGAATTGGGACACAATTGTCCTGCTTCGAGTGATCTCACAATTGCTTGTCACTTTGCTTATAACAAATGTTCCTCACAACTCCCTTCGCGGGACGAGTGGACGATTCCAATTACTTGGTAAATACTTATTAAGTGAAACTGATTTCAGAAACCTGAATCTTAATGACATTCTGTTATTTTTAACCAGCTGTGGTAATGAGCTATAGGCTCTCTTTACGCTCATGCGTTTTGCAGTGCCCTTTTTAGGGCGCTGTTCGAACCCATTGTGGTATGGAGCTACATGCTCTCATTTCGCTTATGCGATCTTCCCTTTTCTAGGGACCCCACTCCTATTTCCTCCCATCTTTCCCTTCCCTTTCCTCTCCCATCGGGTAGATGATGAAATAGGCTCTGGAGCCGGCCTTCTGATACCTGATTGTCAGATTTTCAACATGGAAAGATTCTTCTACTTATCCATCAATAGAAATTTATAAATATTACTTTATTCGGTGCCTTTGATTTTCATTTTTGACCATTTACCATATTTGGATAGATGGTCAGAAATTGCAACAATTTCTGTGCAGACAGAGCGGACCAAGTGCTAAAAAGCAATAAACTTATTGATTATTGCATTTTTTGAGTCAATTTAAGAGTCCGACAGAAATTTAAGGCTCCCCCAAATCTACGCGACTTTTTACGGCGACAGCGACAAGAAATTGTCGCGATTTCGTTGTTGTGTCGCTGCAAGCACTCTTCTATGGAACTATCTTGACTGACACGACGCGAATCGCTGCGAAATCGCGTCGCTGTGGCTTAGACGTGCTCATCAAACAGTGCATGCAGTGAAATATCAGCGAAATCGCGGTGATTGTTTGTCGCTGTCGCCGTAAAAAGTCGCTTAGATCTGGGGGAGCCTTTATGGTAGTTCTATGGTGTATGTATGGAATGTGCTAGAACCCGCTTATTGGACCAGTATATTTTGGTCGGTACTCAAGATTTTCACTTGGTCCACTCTGACTGAACACATATTTGATTTTTTCTGGTCTTCAATGCACCGGCCCTGCAAAACCTTAATGTTCAAGCTATCGTAATGCCACTGATTTTGGTATTGACGAATGTATTATTGTAGAATTTACGATACTGGTGTCGAAGGGTCTTACTTATCTGCTTACCTTAGAGATATGCACCCAGTTTGACCATACGATCATTATATGATTGTTATTTTACTAGAAATTGTTCAGTCAGAGTGAACCAACTCACTGAACGGTGGTCTTCAGTTCAGTCAGAGTGGACCAAGTACACATAGTCCATCAAAAAATCGTTCTATCATAGGTTTGGATTATGATTTTTCATGATTATCACTTCACATTATATTGTTTGAAAGTAATACAGAGATGTGTAGAAATATCGAACCAAAATTTGAACTAGTTAAAAAATTACAAAGCGTAAGACTTTAAACCCATTTTTCTCAAAATATGAAAAATGTCACTTGGTCCACTCTGACTTAACGCCGACCAGTTATGATTTGCTTACAAGAATCACGGATTGGCGGATCAACTTTAGACATCAGGTAGACATGGGTGTAATGAGTATGGCCTAACCTTAATCTCGTTATGACTACCGAATCTCTTTTACCAAGCCTATTAATACAAGGCCAATAGTGTGTTGAATCACGAATCTGGCGATATTTATTGTCTGTGATATTTTTCCATACATCTTCCCAAAATTTTGAAAACCGCATTTTTGTAAAATTTTTGAAATCTTTCGCTAATAATTCTCCTTGCTGATCTGACTCAGATAATGCCTCTTTTGCCGCTTTATCCGCGATTTCATTACCTAGAATTCCCATACGGCTTGGAACAAAATAAAACTTAATTGTTTTTTTTTTTGGTTGGTATTTAAAAATGTTATCAAAAATATTTTGTGTTGTAGGATGATTAGAAAAGGGATCAGATAGTGATAGCAATGCGCTCAATGAATCAGTTATTAAAATGAATTTGTCATAATCGGTGAAAATGATTTTTTTCTATCGCATGTAGTATAGCTGTTAGTTCAGTGTTACACACAGAACAATTATTTGGAAGTCTGATTTTCTTCGTTATTTGTTTGCTTTCATCAAATATTGCACAAGAAGTGATCGAATTTAATTTCGACCCATCTCAGAATAAAAAACGATAATTGGAATATGTATGGACAATTTGATTAAACATGGACTTGTATACCTTAGGATTTGTAGTTGTTTTACGAAAAACACTAAAATCAATATTGATATCGGGTTCAGAAAGCAACCATGGAGAAACTTGATTATAATGTTCTGTTTAAATAGTTGGTAATTCTACATTTAAACGATATAAAATCTTAGTACACCTAGAGTAAAAAGTTCGGTCTTTAACATTACGGCCTGCCGACAAATTTTGCATTAACTCTAGCATAGAATGGGTTTGATTTTTTAAAATTCTTGACATTTGAAAGAGGGTATGCTGGTCTCTTCTTGAACTCAAAGGTAAAAAGCCAGTATCCACTAAAATACTAGCTACTGGAGATGATCGGAAGGCTCCGCTTGCTAAGCGAAGGCCTTGGTGATGGACGGATTCTAGAGATTTCAGAAGGTTTGATGACGCAGAGGAATATACACAGTCTCCATACTCTAAACGTGATGATACAATAGTATTGTGCAACTTAATTAACGTTTTTCGATCAGATCCCCATATAATGTTCGACAATGTCTTGATTATATTCATAGCTTTAAAAGATCTTCTCTTAACGTTTGCAATGTGAGCTCGCCACGATAGTTTTCTATCAAAAATCATACCAAGAAACCTTACTTCTTCAACTTCCTTGATATTTTGATCGTTGATACGGAAAACCAAATTTGTGCTGTGTTTACTCCTTCTACATTAATGAACGCAAGATGTTTTTGATATTGATATTCTAAAACCGTGATTAGAGAGCCATTTTTGCATTTTGTTGATTGAAGATTGGATTCATTTCTTAATTGAATTCAGGAAGTTCGATGACATATACAACACGATATCATCGGCATAAAGCAACATTTTACATTTAGAGTCGATTTGCTGGAATATATCATCAATTGCTAGTAGAATCAAAGTAACTCTAAGAACAACACCCTGAGGGATACCGTTTTCCAATTCATATGGAGCTAAAAATGTGTTTCCTTGTAGAACCCGAAATTTACGATATTTGAGAAAATTATTTATAAAGCATAACATGTTACCATCTATTCCAATATTTTACAATTTATTTAAAACATGGCGACGCCAAGTCAAGTCATAGGCTTTCTCCAAGTCTAAAAATATCGCATAGGTATGATGTTTTTTGAGAAACCCAAATTGATAGTTGGATAAAATGTGATTTGTTTCAATGTGCCAGATTGATCTTTTGTTAACAATTCTTTCAAGGAGCTTACGAAGACAACTTGTCAGCGATATCGGACGATAGTTGGAAGCCAAAAAAGAGTCTTTCCCAGGCTTATTAATAGCAATCAATATGGCTAGTCGCCATTCATTAGGAAAGATTTGTTGGGTCCATGTTTGATCGTAAAATTTTAATAAATATCGTTTTCCTGATTCAGATAAATTGTTTCAACATTTCATAATGAATCATGTCAAATCCAGGAGAGGATCCTTTGGTCGAGTATAGGGCTGATTTAAATTCGAAAATCGTATATGTTATAGGCTTGTTCGTAATAATTAGTCGAGATTTTTCGATTATTGATTTGTGTCTTTGAAATGAAGAGGAGTAATTTTTAGATGAAGATATTTCTGAAAAGTGTTTTCCTAAGAGTTCGACAATATCAGTACAGTTTGAGAGAATGGAGTCATTATGTTTTAATGCTGTTATTAAATTGGATTGGTGTCTCCCACTTATTCCCTTATTTGCTTCCAAATAAGTGTTTGCGGGACATTAGAGTTGATTGAAGCTACCATATTTCTCCATGATTGTTTACTGTGATTGCGCATGAGATGCTTTAGATTTAATTATTTTATATTGTTTTTCATTTTCAGATGTTGGATGTAATTTAAAATAGTTTAAACTATGTGTTCTATCTTTGACTGCTTTCGATATTGTATCATTCCACCATGGAACTGACTTTCGTCCAGCTTCGGCAGATGATTTTTTAAAACAGAGATTTGCTGCATTTATTATCGTTTCAACAATGTGGGCATTCTGATCATCAATTGATTTATTGAAGAAAACGTCATCAAAATTTGCCATTAGTGAAAATTCTTCCCAATCAGCTGTTTTTGAAATCCAATGAGGTCGCTTTTCATCAGCTGTACGAGTGTTGAGAGGCGTTATGAAAATAGGGTAATGGTCACTGTTACAGGTATCATCAAAAACATTCCATGAGAAAAGGGTGCTTGAAGAAGCCGAGCAGATAGTAAGATCTATGCATGTAAAATCACATCTACAGTAATAACCCGATTTTATCTACCCCCGATTTTAGCACCCTTTTCGACCCGATTTTGTCTACCCCTGATTTAAGCATCCTTTTTTTTCCCGATTTTGTCAGCCTAAGATTTATATATATTTTAATCAGAGTAAACACGTAAATTCTGGCAATATTGAGTGCATAAAGTCAATTATGACCTTGGCCACGTCTGTACAATCATCTGAAGACCGAAATTCAGAAATTTGTAATTTTTAATAATTAGCCCAGAGACTCATCAATGTTACCTTGGATTACGGTACATAGAAAATGTTAGTAAAAACAACAATAAAATAAATAAAATCATAAAACTGAGTCATTAAGTTAAAATAAAACTTGAAACCTGTCGAAAATATTTTTCCCGATTTTAGCTCTTTCCCGATTTTGTCAACCCTAAATGCAGCAAGGGGCTGACAAAATCGGGACATTACTGTATAGAGATCAACATTTTTAAAAGAAGCTGCGTTACGATATTTAAGGTGTGTTTCTTGTAAGCAAATTACCATTGGATTATACTGGGCATCCAATACTTTAATTTCTTGAAAGCTATTGAAGAATCTTTTGCAATTCCATTGTACGATTGAGTTTTTACAGTCCATTACTGGCAAGGGAGATATCACAATCAGACGATCTACTTCTACTGCTTGAAGAAGATGGGGCAGCTCTCATTCTCTTCACATCGAGTTCATGTTCATCTAATTCATTCGTATCTTGAGAGAGAGGACGGGATGCTTTCGCTACTTGATATTCCATGCCTATTGCACCAACATGATCTGAACCAGCATGCACTGAACTCGGCAAAGCGAATTGAGAGTCTACTCGTTGTTGTTGAGAAAAAGAGCTAATCGATAAGGCTTCTGGTTCATCCACTTTGAGAGATCAAGTTCTGTACCTGTACCTGACTGTTCCTGTGATGGTGGGGTACCTAGCTTTGTACAACTGTCGAGTTTCCTTAATGCTAACGTTCTCGGTGACCTTGATACGTGTGATTTCTTGTTCGGCCTCAAACACCTTGCCTTTGGTGGACCATGACGCGTGTTCTGAGAAACTAAAGTTCCTACAGTGTGTTTTCCTGAGCAATCATTGGACATGTGACCTACCTGACAACAGTTACTACATACCTCTTCCTTCAAACAAAATTTGAACGAATGACCGAAGAATTGACACTTGTAGCATCTCATCAGCCGGGGAATGAACAAACGCACACTCAGAACATGATATCCGATTTTGACACTCTCAGGTACTCCCGAAGACTTGAATGTGAGAATGTAGCTGTTGGTGGCGACTAGCTTACCGTCCCTTTTCCGCTTCATGACTTCGACATTAGATACTCCTTGCTCTTGAAGATCTTCCATAATTTCCTCTTCCGTAGCGTACCTGAGGTAGGCACATGTTACGATTCCTTTTGTCTGATTGAGCTTGGCGTTTTCCTCGACAGCGATTTCCATGTCAAACATCATCTTACCACGAAGAAGCTGGTTGGCTTGGCTGATGTTTTTCGTTTTGACCAACAACGTTCCGTCCCTCAACTTGATGATGTTAAGTGGTTCACCGCAGATGCTCTTGATCACTTTGTGGATGAAGATCGGGCTGACCTTCTCAAAAGAACCATCCTTCAAATCCTTGCGTTTGATTATGATGAACTTAGGACCTTCCCGATTATCATCAAGCTTGGGTTGCCCTTCAGTTGCCTTTTTTTTTCTTACCTCCTCCCTTTGGAGGGGCCATTTTATTGGCGGAACTCTTCTCGGCGACAGCAGTTGTAATGTCACGACCTTCACAGAAACAATAGACTTATACACAACAAAGCGGAGTGTCGGAAAAGAAAAAAGTAGAAAACCGATATTTCCAATCAATAGAGAAGCATACTCGATATACGTCCTATCCGAACGAGAGTTTAACTGCGAATGAGATGAAGAGTTTTACGCCATTTAATATACACCGGATGTGGTCACTCGGACTTAATGCCCGTAAGAACCGGCTATAGATTTGTTGGATACTAAATCGTTTCAATTCTCGAAAGGTGGAAATAAAACATAATTGTTCACTAAAATGCGTATCCATAAGCTTGGCACAGATGTTAAGATGCCACTTTATCGTTAATTTTAGGCGTCCCGGGGACCCGAAAATGGTCATTTGTGAGATCAATCATATGTAAGACTCGTAGTTATCCAACTCAATCGTTTCTAGAAAGGTTTTTACACTGATGTGATAGAGTGGCAACGTTATAGCCGATTCCAGAAATTATCTGTGACTTGAAATTTGCCTACATCCAAGGGTACAAACGCACAGTATCCTTTTCACCCAACCTGACCCTCTGGCCACTTCTAGAAACTAGATATGTGTGCCAGTATACTGACAAAGTATCATTTGAATCCATCAAGAATTCGCTGAGCGGTAAGGGTTTTAGTATTTTTGCTTTCACTCAGGCCTATACGGGTTAAGGACTATCTGGCGACGAAGAGTCTGACTGTGAATTTATCTACTAGGTGGCGCTAATTAAAAGAAATCTTCAATCTTCTCTACATCAAAACCCTTACTAGCTATAAGGTTGGAATCTTCGGCAAAGTTGTTCAGCAGATTGAGGGCTAATTTATTCGCTTTGGGGTGGTGCTAGTGATAATTTTTCTTCAACTTCTGTGTTTTCGGTAAAAGTGTTCAGCAGATCAAGGGATATCTGGCGTTGAAAAGTCTGATTAGGAAGGAAATCATCCGTCAGGTGGCGCTAGTAAAAAGAAATCTTGAATCTTCTCTACCTGAAGATCCTTATTAGTTAGAAAGTTGGTGTCTTCGGTAAAGATATTCAGAGGTCAAGAGATGAAAAATATTGGTGCCAATGTATGGCCAACCAGAAATTATTACCAATGCATTACTCAAACAGTATGAAGTATGACATAGCCTAAAGCTGACTACAAAAAAAAACACTGATCTGATTTAGAATGGAAATTCCAAACCTGATTGGGTGTATGGCCGTAGCAGATCTGCAACAGTAATTTTGACGTGAAAATTAGAATAACACAAAAAATTCACCTTAATTTGAGTTGTCAACCTTAATTCAAAGTTTTAAAGGAAGACATCAACTTTCTAGTCCATCAGGATCTTCTCATAGAATTGCGAAACATATTGTTATAAAAATTAATTACCTAACGAATGCATCTCAAAATACATTTCTTCCTGTAAGAAAACCTTTGATCTGCGCTGAATAATTTCGCCGAGGACACCAATCTTCTAGCATATCAAAATCTAGGGATAAAAATGTTGGAAAAAATTCACCTAGCGATAGCCCTTGTTCGTCTGAACAGATTTGCCGAACAGCACCACCCAGCGGAAAAGTTCTCAATCAGAATCTTCACCGTCAAATAACTCTTTATCTGCTGAACAATTGTACCGAAGACAAAAACCTTCTAGCTTGCAAGGATCTTGAGATACAAATGATTGAATAAAAATTGCCTCTAGCGCCGCCTAGTCTAGTGGATGAATTCTCAATCAGATTTTTCTTCGCTAGATTGCTCTTGTTCCACTGAACAACTTTGCCGAAGACACCAACTATTTTTGTTTTCATATTCTGGTTTCATAAGACAAATGTATGAATTTCAACCCGATTTCTTGTGGCGAATTTTCATAAGGGGTTCCTATGTTTATCGATAGTCCATTTGCCTGAGTGTAGGAAAGAGGGAGGGATCAGGGGGGATGTCTCACTAGAGTGAGCATGAGCATGAGCATGAGCATGATTGACCGCCCACAGTTGCTACTCCGTTATTGCCAGAACAGCTGTACTTACACAGGGAACCAACAGACGCTACTCAGGATCAGTTGCATCCTCAATGTGTAAGTACTGGTGCTCTCATTATTATAACAAACAATTCCGGCGCCGGCTGCGTCCGAATGCAGGTCAATTTGGGAATGAGAGAGAAATTTTGACGTGTAACTTGCTTTATGGAAGCCGAGGAGTCCTCTGCACTTCCACAAGAAAACACTGGGAGTTTGAATATGGGAAAGGATTCGTTTTGGTAAACGATAAAACTATAATTTTAAATGAATACGTGAACACATACACGGATGATCGATACCGATAGTGCGGTTACTATGCGATCCGAACACGATCCGAATTCCGTCGCTCGCCCTCAAAAGAGCATGCAACAGATTCAACAGATCAAACACTTCTGACGCGTCGTTGCTTTTTTCACTGGCACATTTTATTTTTGTTTTTTCTTCAGCAAAACGTGAACCGGACACAATTGATCCGGATTTCGTCACTCGCTCACAAAGGAGCATGAAACCGATTCAACGGATCAAACACTTCTGACGCGTTGTTGCTTTTTTACTCGCACTTGTTGTTCACGGACTTCCCGAAACAAATCAAGCACTTGGGAGGGTTTTTGCAGCTTAGTACCTTATGGCCTTCCTCACCACATCGCCTACACAACTTGGTCCTATCAGGGCCTTTACAGCCCCAGGACTTGTGTCCTGGTTCCCTACACCTTAAGCAGATCACCGGTTGCTCGTGTATGGTCAATAAGCATACTGACCAACCCACCTTGATCTTTCCTACCTTAGCGGACTTATTAGCGTCCACCACAGGTAGGTGTACTAAGGCCACCTGAGTTCCTGCCGGACCTCTCCGTAGCCAAACGGCAGCGGTGGGCACCTGTATCTCGCACTGTTGCCGCAGTGCCGTGACGAGCTCTTCTGCGTCAGTGATCTCGTCAAGATTCATCACCTTCAGAGTCACTGCCTGTGTTAGAGCCCTCACCTCGATACCCTTGCCAAAGATTTCTTCCACCAAGCTTTTGTAGGCGGCGCCCTTGCGCTCCTTGTCGCGCTCAAGCTCGAGGATCATTTCACCTGTACGAGTGCGTCTGACACTGCTGCTGTTCCATCTCCTAGATTCAACCTATCAGCTGATGCAGGCAAGCTCACCTTTATGAGTCTAACTCCAATATCATCCTTGCCATTGACCTTGTTGTTCTTGATGTGTTGAATTAAACCCTTAACCTCTCCCATCGTGAAAGCTGATTGGTTTCCCAGACAACCAAAATATACGCATAACGAAACCACCTGGAGGCTTTGTATGTGCAACATTTCACTTATAAGATGTCGCGAAAAGGCCTTCTACGTACAAAAGTGGATGCGATATGCGTGCATATATTATGTGATGATCAATAACATACAATGCGAGTTTATCAATATTCTACCGAAATATCCTGTGATCTTATGCGACTTAACTTATGATAACAAATGTTGATTTGACAGCTGCTACGGATTGATCCGACTTACTTTGTACGATAGTACGGGACGAAACAAAATGTACAAAAGAACTTAGAAAAAAGTGTTTTATGCGAGGAAACTCATCAATTTGACGAGTTAATCCATGGTGTTTTGCGGGTTTGATGTAATTAGTATGAATAAACGAGTTATATCGTGAACTTTCATGCGATTTCTGGTTGTCTGGGTTGCATTGTCCGCTGCACTATCGTAGCCTTCAAAATAGCCTTGTCCTCTGTGTCTCTGTTTTCTGCGTCATTCAGGTGTTCATCCTAGTGCTGCTTCCACTTTTTGATCAACAACGTCCGTACGTCTAGAAGATGATCTCGTACTTTCAAACAGTCACGTTAGATAGTGCCTTGGCGGGCGTCAACCATTGTTGCTGACGTATAGTTTAACAGTTTAACAGTTGTCGTTCTTATAAAAGCTTCGTTAGTTCTGATAACGGTTATACAAGAGAAAAGCCTTTCGTAGATAAAAACTTGGTCAACTTGTGATTCCGATGAGGTGTACCTATACCGCATTATGTTTTTATAGTGAATAATATAGTGAATAAATAGTCTGCAGAAATGATCCTGAAAAGCACGTCTTATATTAGATAATGATTATTACACAAACTCTAATGAATAATGTTGCTTTAGAAGCAAATTCATTTTGAGTTTATTTGTAACGGGAATTTTGAAGAAGATTATAAGACAATAATACCAGGTGATGCTTTTTAAAAACCATTAAATTTATTGATGATGGATGGACATGGATGAGAAAATAGATGTTAATTTTGTACTAACATTGAAGTACAACCACGTTTGATTTTCTTATCGGAATTTCTCCATATTCATATACAAACCAACATCTTCCTAGGGTCACCTTTAGATTAGCACCAAAAATGCTGAAAGCTTCACAGTTCTCTATTTTAATACATTAACTAGTGGGCCCGGTAAACTTTGTCTTGCCATCAAGTAGGCTGTAGAACTGGGTTTCCTAACCGGTGGTCCGCGGACCCCTAGGGGGCCGTGATGTCATCATAGGGGGTCTGAGAAGTAATTTTAATTGAAGGTCATTTAAAGAGAAATTTATTGCATTCAATGCATTGTTCTCCATAAGTGGAGGTTAAATTTTTGACTTTGAAAATTCAACTTGTTTTTGTTGTTTTATCCACAGAATTACTGGAAAGCGCGAGCTTGAATTCAAAACTAACATTATGTTAATCTTTTAAATACTTTGATAGCTTCAAGCCGAGATCGACAAAATGTTTTCTGAAAATTCCCTAGTGAACTATTGATGGATTTGAACATATTCGATATTTTTTTCCTAACCCATTGTTTGAACCAAAAATGTTCAACGCTTTTCAATGGTTTCAGAAAAACGTTAAGGCTTAGCTACAATGGTGTGAGCGACAGCGCGGCGCGGCAGCATTTGACAGTTAACCCATACATTTTCTGTCAAAACCTGCTGCGCCACCTTGCCGCTCATATCATTGTAGCTCTGCCTTTACCCAACCAATAACAAAATATCTCACATAACTTATGATCTCGCCCTTAAATCCTTTGGTAACCATGAGTATAGCTCGTTGTTTATGTGCATTCAAATATATTTCTCGTTAAACATCACTAAAGGACCTAGGAGAGATTCTTTCCTTTCTCGCTTTCTTTCGATTATAACAGTGGAATACTAAAGCTTTTGGGAAGTTTTTCGTGGGCTTCGTGGCCTTGTGGTTGGTCTAGGCGTATTGTGCCACGAGGTGTGGGTTCGATTCCCGCTCCAGTCGGTGAAAACTTTTCGTCAAACGAAAAATTCATCGCTGGGCTACTGGGTTTTTCGTGTTGTCCGTTGCCTAATGTTAGTGATCGTTCAGTCTGTACAGCCTATGTGCTGAAGACGGTGTAAAATTGTCTTTTTTTCACTATAGATCGAAAGGCAATTACCTTGACTAGCATTTCATACAAAAAACGCAACAGAAGAGATTAATGTGACTCAGTTATTGATTTAAGGGAAAGTAAACAAAGAGAGCCTCTAAATGTTAGATAGGTCCTTTAGAAACGTTGCGCGAGATTTATACGTTATTTAACAACCCTATGGTGATGAGAGGGTCATTCTCTACTTACCAGTGGTAGTGGTTTGGATGCTAATACATTAATTTGCTCTGAAACAACGAGCTATACACATGGTTACCAATGGCTTTTAGTGCGTCATCCCAGATTATGCGAGGAATCCCAAGTAACCATAAGCACTAATAATAAGCCCTTAATCAGCATCATAGATGCGTGCATGCATTATATTAGCACCACAAATGCTTACACACCTTATAACAGCACTTCCGCTGCATAGAAACCCTATTACAGCATCATTAATGCTTCTAAGCCTGATGCATACAGGCATTAAATAAGCACTATATTGGCTTTATATTCGCATACAGGGCATGTTTAAATGCCATCCAGTGTTTTGACAGATATACCACGTGCTTTGTGTTTGCATATAGTGGTAAGAGGGAGTCAAACATAAATCTTCTCACTACTACAATTGCAGGTTTTATGACGGGGAAAAGTGATGGTTTAAATTGGTCACTTTTCTTTCCAATACTATTCATCTTATGTGGCCGTCGGAGCAAAGGAGCAGGGCAACAACTCAACAATACGGGTGTCGCAGGTTCAAGACGCAAAATGAGGAATTTCATCATCATAAAACGAGTATCAAAATGTGGCAATTGCAAGTCCTCAAAAGGATGAAAACTACCAAAACGAATATGTTTGATACGGAGAAGTACTATCTGCATTGGCGTAGGAACAGGGGGGGCCAGGGGGGCCTGGCCCCCTCCAGAGTCATCCAGGCCCCCCCCCCCAGAAACTTTGATGACAAAAAAATATAATAGACGAAAAAAAAAACAATTTAACATGAAGCAAAATCTTATGAATCTATGTACATACAAGAGTCATACAAGAGTCATTGTTGACATTAGAATCTCTTCAGTAGTAACGTTATTTTATGTTGTACAACTATGAGAAAACCTAGCCTGTCTCACACATCAGCGTGGGGGTTCTGGCTTTGGTGAATCGCGCTACAACCGAAAGCTTAACCGTCCGACTGTCGAGCGAATGGTTACTGATAGAACTTGTTTGTATGCGACCGAGATGAGCCAGCCTCGGGCTGCAAATCTCGTTGATAAAGATAATAATATTTGTTATATTTGTTATATGCGATTTTTCGACGTCTTGCAAAAAATACCGTGGTACAAAAAAGTGTCAATATACTGGAAATTCGATTCCCAAAATTAGTTTTTTTCTGAATAATCCAAATAATGCTGTTTCAGCATAAAGCAGCATATTCACTGTCCAGTGATGATAGTTTTCTCATGAGAATTCTCTAAATAAATCCGTACATTAATCAACCTGAATAATGCTCGGAAAAAATAATTCAAAAGATAGAATATTGAAGGGCGACTTCAGAACTTTTGCAAATCTCTTGGTAATTAGTCAAATAATATTGTGGGACTTGATCATACTTTCAAAGTGAATTCCTCCTGGTGGACATAAATTTATTCTGTCCACTTTTTATCAACAAATTGATTCCGGAATATGTTCTTGAATTTACCTAAAAATGACGCTCACTTTTCACTATAACTTCTTCCGTGAATTCCTTCAAATAGTTCTTCCAAAAATTTTATTACAAATTTCGAGAAGTTCATCTAGAGTCTTTAATAAATATTTCCAAAATACATCACAAATTGCATCAAAAATTCTTCTATGTTTTCTTTTTCTAGAAATTTCGCTTCAAATCCCCGGAATTCTAGAGAACCAAAAGTAAAGGAATGATAGATGACAAGGATAACTTCGAAAGAAGTTTCTGATGGAGCTTCTTGATAGATTTGTTTTATTTGTAAATTCATTAAAGTTAGAACTTCTTTCTATCCTGTAATTTACCTCTAGAGAAAAGATTATAAATAATAACTTATCATTCATTGTACCATTGTCCGCCCATCAATTATTCTACCTGCTTCAACAATTTGTTGTTTCCCTGGATTTGAAAATAGGAAAATTCTTCTTCTTCTTTTTTCTGGCATTACGTTCCAACTGGGACAAAGCCTGCTTCTCAAATTAGTGTACTCATGGGCAATTCCACAGTTATTAACTGAGAGCTTTCTTTGCCGATTGACCATTTTTGCATGTGTATATCGTGTGGCAGGTACGAGGATACTCTATGCCCTGGGAATCGAGAAAATTTCCTTTACGAAAAGATCCTCGACCAGCGGGATTCGAACCCACGACCCAGCATGGTCATGCTGAATAGCTGCGTGTTTACCGCTACGGCTATCTGGGCCCCTCCTGAGGAAAGTTATAGGAGGTTCGAAAAATGGCAGAATTCTTATACGTGTGTTTCCTGATTTCTAAAAGTCCATCAGAAATTCATCAACAAATTTTCAAAGTAGTGCAAAAGTTTCCCCTGAAATTTTAATTCATTAAAATCATTCATTACGAATTTAACCACAATACATATTCCGTAATGTTCTTAAAACATACAGGCAATGCTTTCGCATTGAACTTCTACAGTGCTGTAAATAATCGATAATAGACCATTCAAAAAAGTTTGTTTGGATTTTTAAAGTGTGGAAAAATTGGTTCTACATCAATATGTTTACCATAGTATAATGAGGCTTCGGAGTTCATACAATATATTATCTAAGATATTAGTTACAAAAACTTTCAGTAAAAATTCCATCCGTTTTATCAACTAAACAGAACAAGATTTTTTCTAGTAAATCCTACAAGAAATACTTAAGCTTTTTTTGTGAGGTACATTGTCAATAAGTTTTTGAAATTAAATTTTACGATAAGAATTTAGTAAATTTTTCCAAATTACCGTTTTGACTCATATTCCCAACACTTAAGGCCAACAGTGACTTCAAATGCTGATAGACATAAATTAGCTGATATTTGTGAAAATGTTGATTTCTACGCATAGTCTAACTGAGAGTGGTTCGGTTTACTGTTAAAATTGTCCATTTAAACTTTTGATTCAAATGCCGAAAACTGTGATTGTTCTGTCTTATATTCCGAACACCTTGATTCAAATTTCGAACAGCACGAATAAATCGTATTCAAATGAACAATTTAGCAAATAATTTCATTTAAACTAGTTCTACGTTAAAATTGAATTGCAATTGACTGCCGTTTCCTGGTGATGTAATGACATATTTCAGTGAAACATTACAACCATATCGTCATACAAATACCGAGTGTTCGAAATTTGAGACAAAACGGTATATTTAAAGCTACAATTATTCAAAAAATTACCAACAAACTTCTTTCAAATCTTTGTGGAGTGGATAAATTTATAACGTTATTTATGGAAGAATCATTAGATAACCATTCGGAAAAAATGACAGTTATTTCTAGAACTGAAAGAATACTTGATGGAACTTCTTGAATGAATAAACATTTTTGAGAAGTTCAAGAATATATTGCAAAATCTTGGTAAATCTGATGAACAATTTCTTTAAAAACATCCCAAAAAAATCGTTAGTGCGGTTTAAAGAAAATTTTCGGCAAAATACTTAGATCTCTGGTATTTTTTTTTGAAACGATCTTAGAGAAACAATAACATAATTGTCTAAGAAATTCCTGAACAAATTACTCGGAAAATATAAGAGTATTTTCGCGGAAGAGATTTTGAATCAATATTTGAACGTATTTTGCTAGGAACGTTAAAGGAATATTAAAATTTCTTAAACATTTCTTTGTTAGGCATTTCTGAAACAAAAATCGAGGGTTTTTAGGAATGCGGGATGTTGCTAAAAATAATGATGTTGATAGAAATAATTATCTATGAAAAACGCAGATAGATCTGTGGAGAACTTCTCTGAGAAATCATGAATATTATTTTTTCCAATTGGATTCTTTTTGATTGCTCATGAAATTCTTGTGAAATATTACGAAGAATTCTTAGAGTAACAGCTGGAAGAATCATTAAATTTTTATGCAGAAATTTCGGATAATTTTTGCTGCCATATTTTCGAACAATACTGTAGAGAAACTCTAGGAAGAACTTTAAGAGCAAAGTTGGAAAAACTGTTGGCGAGTTCTCTGAAGAATTCGTTAAATGGTGATCTTGAAGACATTTTTGGTGACACTCCTATTTTTGTTTGTAATAATCCTTCCAGGTCCTTCCAGGAGTAATGATTAAAAGGGGGAATGATTTCCGTGAGAATCCCAGGACGAACTCAGTAAAAATTAGTAAAGGAGTTCTTGGAGAAGGCACTGAAAAGTACCAAAATAATTCAAATTCCCGCAGGAATTTTCAAAGGAATCTGATCAAAGCAAATAATGGAATACCGGAAAATTTCGTGAAAGAATCATGAAGAACATTCCTAGTGAGTTTTTTTTTGCATGAATACTTGAAGGATTTTTGATTGGATTACTGAAAGAATGAATCTTTTCGTAGCGAAAATTGAAATTTACAAATATCAGTGATGTGCCGCGAAATGAGACAGAGTAACAATTGAAAAAAAAAAACCGTGATTATTGCGACCGACATGCTTTTGAAAGCAAGAATTTTCCAGGCCCCCCCTAGGCCCCCTCCAGAAAAAAATCCTAGCTACGCCAATGACTATCTGTATCATTTTATTACATTTTTTGCATACTATTGGAGGTTTCCGATTTCATTCATTCATTTATTTACCTCGTGTACCAGTTGCTTGGCCGCATACGCGAAAGCTCTCTGGCTGCGTACGCAAAAGCACAAAATATTCGCCCTTTAAACCTGGCGAAAACAACTGACGTTTCTCACGTGGTCTTATATCAGCATTAGTGGTGCAGAGAAGCACGGTTATATCTTGGCATTATAATGGCACGCTATTTCGCCTTTTCTGCCATTATAATAGCATTATATGCGTATATAAAACTGATATGCATCAAATGGTTACCGTAATCCGGGGGCAAATTGATCACTATTTTATAACTTTTTACTGTTTTGTCCTTCGGAATTCAAATATTGTCAAATAAATTTTGGCAAAACCAGTACTACATTGATCTTTATATGTTTATGTAATCGATTTGTCATTAAATAATGTTTAACATATTATAAAAATAGTTTTAATATCAAAAAATTAGAATGACGCACTGGGGCGAAATTGATCACCATATAAAAAAGCAGGTTTAAGAGTAAAAAATTTCCCAATGTACTAAATATGGGTCTCCTGAATCTGAATATGATGTCAAAAATCTTACAACTCTAGTATTTGATCATTTTATTGCAAATTCAAACTTTGAAAATCTGCCTAATACGCCTAAATGTAGGCAATTTCCCATGAAATAAACACATTATTTGAGAATAAACGATTTTTTGAGCAAAACACTAACTTTATATGCTGTATGATATCAAAATTGAGCTCCGCAGTTCATACTAAAGTTTACAAAACATTTTAAACACTCATAGTTGACTTGAAGGCATGGCACCAGTGGATTGTTTAGCATCGACATTTCCAACTGTATTGCTTACACCTTCAAAAAATGTGAATATTTCTATGCAAAACTGACACTTATTAAAATGAAATAGTTCCAAATCATCGTTAGGCATCTATAAACTTGAAAGCATGAAATGTGTTTGGTGCCAACGAAACCTTCAGCATCCTTGGGAGGAAATGTTTTTCGGTACCGACCTGATCAAATTCGCCCCAATAATCAATTTGCCCCCGGTTTACGGTACCCTATAAGCGCATATAATGATGTTACCGTGCCGCATTATCGTGCTTACTGGTTACTTGGGATGTGCGCTATTTTTTGTATTATTGGAACTTATCTATTTTACGAATTGTACCAAAATAGCATTAAAAAATGTTTTAATTATCTCTACAAGCTTGAAATAAAATCTAGTCCAGTCTATCTAAATAACGATCAACTGTTATTCTTCGAAGATTTTTGAAGGACACCTGACAATGTTAATGAAGGGTTCTGAAGATTTTTGTTAAGAATTCTTTGAACGGTTGTTAGTGGCTCTTAAGAAGTCCATCAGCAAGATTTTTCTCATTTCCAAAGCAGGTTGTAGAGGTGATGCTTGGTGAACACCTAACTTATTTTTTTGAAAAATTTACCTGTAAATACTCCAATATTGTAGAAATATGTTAGGCGGCTAATAAAACTTGCTCGTGGGAATATCTTTGAAAAATTTGTGGAGGGAGTGTTTGTTGGAATATTCTTAACTAGATATATTTTTTTTGTATTTGAGTCGATCATTCCGCGAAGTTTCTCATCAAACTTAATGAAGAATATTTGAAAGTCTTCTGACAAGGTTCTCATAGGTTTGGTGGACTCCCGAGGATCACAGATTGGACTTTCAGGTGTGTCTGCCTTGATTATCTATTGATTCATTATGAGATATTTTGATTTTGAAAACATTATTTTTACGGGTCCACGGGATGTTTGAAAAATTTAATAGGGGGATCGCAGCTTCAAAAAGCTTGGGAACCACTGCTGTAGAAAAATGCAATGAAATATCAATGTGCAATAAAAATATGTCTCGCGCAAAATTACAGCTTCGATCACTCCTGTTTTTCCAGCCTTTTCGTTCAATGTCTTGTGCTTTTTATACGCACAAACACGTCGGTACAGTTTAGAAACATAACTATGGAAGAATTTTCAAAATCCCGTACCCTGATCTTAATCCATTTCGTGACATACGAACACCGTTTCATTTTTATTTATATAAATAATATGCAAGTTTTTCAGTCGCCATATATCATTTAAAATAAACAAAAACTATTGCGTTTTAAATAGTCAATAATTATGGACCAGATTCAATCATGCAGTATGATTGATGTATCAAACTAAAAATACGTAGTATCAGATCAGCTATGAAGCAGAAACAGAAAATTCCAAGAAGCTCTCATCATTGGATATGTTTTATGCAAATTCGATAAATTATTGAAATAAAAAAAATGATACACAATTTCCTCTCAGATCCATTTGACAGCCGTCTGACCAGATGCATATTAGCTATGCGAGTAACAATTCTCCAAACAGATAATATTTTCTTTGATCTTGAACTGCCAGCCAACACGAGCTCTATTCTGTTGTCCCTGTGCATCGAACTCTCACACTTATCTAATCTAATCTGCATATCAGACGTCGATTTTCAAGGACATCAAATGGAAAAGAAATCATCACTGAAAGGGAGTAGATCATCATAAATCTGGTGAAAGTGGAAATTATTTACAGGTTTGCAGTTTTTTCCTCGCTTTAGCTCCGGCATCGAAAATTGGATCAGAAATGTTTTTATTCAAATGTGCTTCCTGGAAAGCAGAATCGAATTAGATTTTAGCATATATAATGCGTAAACTTTTCTCAGCAGGAGCATACTTCATCCTGCTCGCGGCTAAGAAATTCTTTCTGCTGCCCGAAATGTAGTATTGATTTAAATTTTCACTCCTGATGTTTGTCGGATGCCACTTTCCTGGAGCGCAGTCGTTTCGAACCTTACTCCTGGAAGAAACCATCACCCGAATGGGATTGCATCTTGAACAAACTTTCTGCTGTTCGCTTCGATGCGTCAGCTTTATCTGAGAACACTCGAAAAGTGCTTCAACAGATTCTTTGGACAGAGTGAGCAAAGCATCACCATCAAAATCAAAAGGGAATGGGTTGTTCTATGGAGACAGCTACCGTTTTGTCTCAAACTACGGAAAAATAATATTCCAAATATTCGGATTTTGCATGGCGATTTAATTAAAATATTTCGCCAGTGTTTGGCATTTGAAGAAAATTGATGTTCAATACTTTTGCGTAGTAATAGGTGATAAAACGCAATGGTTTGCAGTTGAATTTTGTTAAAAATATATCAACCGATTTCCGTCAGTCAGCTGCATTTGAAATCACTGTAAGCTTGACATGTTCGGAATTTGAGTCAAAACCGTATCTCGCGTGTTTGGTCTTGTGGCGTTTGAACCGTCATTACACTTACTGTTGGATGCTAATCTTCAGGGTTCCTGCCACTGTCTGTGGGACTTTACGCTGACTAATTGTGTAATAAATAGGATTGTACTGTTGAGTTTCACTGAGCTATTTATTTATCTTACTCCTTACATAGATTTAGAAGCTATAGATTTTTTATGTTTCTTAACCAGCTTTCATTTGAATTATTGGTCCTCCATGCAGCATATGATTGATTGTTCTGCATATGTATGTTGAAACAGGGTACTTAAGAATACTAACCTTCTATTTGTGGCAGAATATTTAGAGCATGTTGAGACAGAACCTTCAATATGTCAAAAATATGTATATATGTTTTATCAGAAATTTTTTCAAAAATTTATTAATCAATATTTCAAAGATTTTAAAACCAAAAACAAAGTCTTCTTCCACTAGTATCTAGTATTATTTTAGTGGAGTTGCATAATATTCAAGAGCCAATCTACCAATATTAACATATCAATAATTAATCACTCGAAACATCTCTCCAAGAATTTCTTTTATATTTCTCAAGGAATTCCGAACTTGATTACTCTAATAATACCATTGATTTTGCTAGGCATCTGGAGCAATGGAATTTATTCACACATCCACATCAACATTTCATTCATATTTTTCGGAAATTTTCAGAACTTTTTTTTAGGTTTACCTAATTATTTTTAGTAAAGTTGGTTAGGGTTATGGTTGGTAAATGGCTGGGCATTGCGTACCTGATGGAATAAAATGGACCCCTCTGTGCGGTCCTTAGCCTCCTGCCCAGCAACTCCTCGCGGTATTGGCCGGGTACGAGTAACTTTAGGGAAGATCTGGTAACCAACCCCGGTGGGAACTTTGGTCATATGCTGACCGGAAAGAGGGGGTTTGCTTTTGCTTCTGTGTCTGTACTCCATGTTAGGAGCTGATCACAACAGCGTCTGTTCCTTATGTCTGGGACGGCTGTTTATTAGGCCGTTTCTTATTTTCGAAAATGTGAAATGTTATAAGTTCGTCATTGTAAAGTGCTCGTTTTGGTAAGAAAAAATCAGGTTAAAATTTGAAGTCCGTACGTGGACGCTAAGTGGTCCCCCAACGGCCCTGAAGGTATTAGGTGTAGATGACCCCGTGCGCAAAATCGAGCTCGCTGCTTTAGTGCACGCAGCATGAGTGCGCAAAGCCACCAGTAACAAATTGTCCTGCGCGCGTTGATAATCAGTATAGAAGTTTGTTTTCTTTGGGAATGTTCAAATATTACGTAACGCAAAATTTGCCAATTT
Organism: Aedes aegypti; assembly: GCF_002204515.2. Taxonomy (NCBI): domain Eukaryota; kingdom Metazoa; phylum Arthropoda; class Insecta; order Diptera; family Culicidae; genus Aedes; species Aedes aegypti. The sequence goes on from NC_035108.1 coordinate 207,145,218, forward strand.
AAACCCCTTACTTCCTCCACATAACAGCGTAACACTACGGAAGACCCCCTTCCTCCCTCTGTTGCGTTATGTAATATTTGAACGATCCCTTCGTAGTTATGAATGTTATGACAGCTTGCAGTGTTATGAAGATATCCACAGTATAAAATGTAATTTTCCTTAAAATTCTATGCTGATTATCAATTTGTTACTAGTGGCTTTTCGTACTCATGTGGCGTACACTAGAGCAGCGAGCTCGATTTGGCGCACGGGGTCATCTACACCTAATACCTTTAGGGTTGTTAAGGGACCACTTAACTTCCACGTACGGATTTCAAATTTTTACCTGATTTTTTTCTTACCAAAACGAGCACTTCACAATGACGAACTTATAACATTTCGCATTTTCGAAAGATAAGCGACGGCCTACTGTTTATCGTCTTAGTGCCAGAGAAGAATTCTAAGCAAAACTGTGCACAATGGCCATCCGAAAATTTAGGGGGAATGGTCTTCCGGAAATCTAGGGGGTTGGTGTCAGGCCCTGCTGGCCAGCCGTAAAAAAATCAACCAACGAATAATCAACGGGAGAATACGAGCCGGGACAATCGGCGAAAACTACAGCGCGTAAAAGGAATAGTGATTGGAAGCTCGGTACGTGGAACTGTAAATCTCTCAAATTCGTCGGGAGCATACGCATACTTGCCGACGTGCTGAAGGACCGCAGATTCGGCATCGTAGCAATGCAGGAAGTGTGTTGGCTGGGATCAATGGTGCTAAAGTTTAGAGGTAATCATACCATCTACCAGATCTGCGGACACACACGAGCTGGGAACAGCTTTTATAGTGATGGGTGATATGCAGAGGCCGATCAATGAGAGAATATGCAAGTTGAGGCTCAACGGTTTTTTTACTTCAGCATAATAAACGTGCACATCCCTCACTCCGGAAGCACTGATGATGATAAAGACGGTTTTTACGCGCAGCTCGAACGCGAGTACGACAGTTGCGCAAGCCACAACGCCAAAATCATCTTAGGATATCTAAACGCTCAGGTTGGCTTGGAAGAGGAGTTCAGACCGACTATTGGAAAGTTCAGCGCCCACCGGCTTACGAACGAAAACGGCTTACGACTTATTGATTTCGCCGCCTCCAAGAATATGGCCATTCGTAGCTCCTATTTCCAGCACAACGATACACCTGGAGATCATCACAGCAGACAGAATCACAAACCGACTACGTTTTGATTGATGGACGGCACTTCTCAGACATCATAGATGTCAGGACCTATCGTGGCGCTCACATCGACTCTGACCACTATCTGATGATGGTGAAACTGCGGCCAAAACTCTCCATCGTTAACAACGTACGGTACCAACGGTCGCCCGGTATGATTTAGAGCGGCTTGAGCATCCGGATGTCGCAACTGCGTATTGCTTTGCATTACCGGAAGATGGTGAGCTCGATGAAGCCCCTCTTGAGGACCGCAAAACTGGACTGGAAAACAGTGTAAACAGCCATCAACAATGTATCTGAGAGCAACGTCGGGTACGTGGGACGGAGTTGATTGAACGATTGGTTCGACGAGGCATGTAGGCACATTCTTGAGGAAAAGAATGCAGCGCGGGCGGTCATGCTGCAGCAGGGAACCCAGCAGAACGTGGAACATTATAGAGTGAAACGGTATCAGCAGACCCGCCTCTTTCGGGAGAAAAAAACGCCTCCTGGAGGAAACGGAGTGTGAGGAGATGGAACAGATGTGTCGGTCGCTAGAAACACGTAAGTTATATCAGAAGCTCAACGCACCCCACAACGGCTTCGTGCCGTGAGCCGAGATGTGCAGGGATAAAGATGGGAGCATTTTGACGGACGAGCTTGAGGTGATCGAAAGGTGGAAGCAGCAGTTCGACTAACATCAGAATGGCACTGAGAGCACAGGCAATGAAGGTCAGGTCAACGGAGGAAATGCCTTCGTCGACACTGCAGAGTATGGATATCAACCAGCCCCCACTTTGATGGAGGTTAAGGATGCCATTTCCCAGCTCAAGAACAATAAAGCTGCTGCTAAGGATGGTATCGGAGCTGAACTCATAAAGATGGGCCCGGAGAGGCTGGCCTTGTGTCTGCACCGGCTGATAGGCATAATCTGGGAAACAGAACAGCTGCCGGAGGAGTGGAAGGAAGGGGTAATATGCCTAATCTACACGAAAGGTGACAATTTAAATTGTGAGAGCTTTCGAGCGATCATCATTTTAAATGCGGCCTACAAAGTATTATCCCAGATCTTCTTCCGTCGTCTGTCACCTGTAGTTAACGAGTTCGTGGGAAGTTATCAAGCCGGCTTCGTTGACGGCCGATCGACAACGGACCATATCTTTACTGTACGGCAAATCCTCCAAAAATGTCGTGAAGACCAGGTCCCAACGCATCACCTTTTCATCGATTTCTTAGCAGCATACAACAGTATCGCCCGCGTAGAACTTTTGAGATTATTACTGAATGAATGATGAGTGAATTAATAATTTTCTAAATGGGACTTCTGACAAAATAATATTAGGGAAATTCTAATGCAAAATGGCCACGTTCTTCTTCTTTCTGGCGTTACGTCCCAACTGGAACAAAGCCTGCTTCTCAGATTAGTTTTGTTATGAGCACTTCCATAGTTATTAACTGAGAGCTTACTATGCCAATGACCATTTTTGCATGCGTATATCGTGTGGCAGGTACGAAGATACTCTATGCCCTGGGAATCGAGAAAATTTCCAGACCGAAAAGATCCTCGACCAGTGGGATTCGAACCCACAACCCTCAGCATGGTCATGCTGAATAGCTGCGCGTTTACCGCTACGGCTATCTGGGCCCCTTAAAATGGCCACGTGAAAGGCCAATGATTAATGACCACGTGGCTAAGGACAGCTCCTAAGGATTTTACTCAATGGGATATACATTCGACTTGTGGTATGTCTACAATGAAAGATTCTCCCCATATTTTCTCAACCAATTATGTCGTGAATTACTTGATGGAAAGCATGAACACATTTAGTCTGATTGATTCATGCATGACGCGGCATAACTCCTGAACGAAAATTTTGTGGCAACATGTTTCCAAGAACTCGTAAAAATTTGAATAACAATAGCGCGAAGTAACAGCAATAAACTCATCATTCTCACGTTAACTTGTCTATAAATTTGCTTCGGAATTGGATAAATCAAAACAGATATGAAATAACATGGTGCTATCAATATCGGCGATCGAGGCCTACGGGAAGGTCACTCGCCTAGTGATTCGATTTCTCTTTTCGAGACAAAATATGGGCAGTCGACCTCGCCAATAGGAGGGCGCAGAGATTTTGGATTGGGTGGTCTAATGATGACCGAGGCATCTTCATTTCTGGTTTCGGTTTGGTTTTGTCCGACTAGTTTTTGAAGGCGAAAGACATAAATTGGAATTTTGCAGAAAATTTAACGCTTTCCCTACGCGTGTTCCACCTGACCAGATACTTTCAAATCGTGGAAGATGGCACGCGATATGTCATCCTTTGAGGAATCATCCAATAAATGTTCGTATTTGATTCACCGCTTTGAACCAGTTTTAGATACAGATTTGGTGAAGATTATTTTATCGGCTTGGAAACTATAAAATGATTCCCCACGTGTGGACGGTTGCAAACCACTGAACTATATTGTTGCGTGTGGAGTATAGGGTGCCCCAAAATTTCACTTTATCAGAAAAAAGCCTTTAAGGATTTACAATAAAAATTCAATTTTCCTGATGTTAAAATATATATTAAGTTTAGCAAAATTTCGTGATACCTACTGTGAAAGTCATAGTTTTTGAATATATAAAGTATATGCGCGCAAATTTTTTTAATAAAACATACAATGAATATTTTTTCCAGATAGATATGACTCAGAAGGATCCACAAAAATTATAAGAAAAATACGTATCACGAAATTCTGCTGAACTTGATTTTTTTGGTATTAGCCACCAAAAATTGGATTTCTTGCTAAAGTTCAATGGGACAACCTTCTTACGTCATTTGTCAGAGTTCCTCCCATACAAATGTTTGTTTGTTACATCCCATACCATTTGGAGGTTTATCCCCCAAGTTTTCTGACAAAAATAAATTCTGAGACACCCTTGTGAGGAACGGGCAGATAAAAAAAGGCATAAATTTGATTCACATGCCTTTCGATCTAACATTTTCTATCTCCTTTTTTGCAAAGCGGTATCGTCTTCTATTAGCAACTTTCGGCCACAGCGGTCGCCTCTTCAGCCGCACTACTTAAAATAAATGTCGAACTAATGACAATAAATTTTCGAACATGACGCGAGCGGTGAAAGCATCCTGGATGGAGATAAATTCGGTGAAATTCCCTCGCACGCCAAGATTAGTCGAGCGTCGCCAATTAAATCTTTCGCTGCGTGGTCACCGATGTGAGAAAGACTAGCCAGAAAAAAACAGCAACATCTGCCCCTAAACGCAAATGTACCGTTTCTAAACAAGCGAGTAAAAGTCGATTTTTTTCGGTGGGGCTTAAACCCAAGAAGAAGATGCCACTGGCGCAAGTCCAGTTTTCCTTGAGATGGTCACCTGCATGGTTGAAATACTGCTCGTAGCTCTGTAAGCCGATACGAACCCCCATGACGGTTCACGCAAAACTTGTCCCCGTGACAAAAAATTGTACATTGATCGGCCAATTTATGAGGAATTAATCTTATACTAACCTAAAAAGCTTTTCGTGGTGAGTAAAAGATAACGAATTCGGGAACCATTTAGGCAGAGTTTCACGGAAGAAGTTCCACACTTTTCAAATTCCACAGGAATATTTATTGATTTTTTTATGGTAATACAAATAACGATTAGAAAGTCCCTTTAAAAAACACCTTTTTGCACGCATAAAATGTAACTGAAATAGTAAATCCGATGCCAATAGCATGGTCATCAATATACAATAAATATTGTAAGAAAAATGAACTGGAATTTATTTTCGTTTAATAAAACAATAGTTTAAAAAAACACTGTTGTTTGTTTTGTTTATTTGTTTGTTTGTTTGCACTGAAATGTTTTATGTTAAACTTGCTGTCAGGCGAATTTTGATGATAAAAATGATTCAAAATTCCAAACTGATGTTACAACAGAATGCGTTGTCAGATTCCCATCGTGTCGTAGCATTGCCGTGATAAAGCAATTGTTATACACATACAAACATGCGCACGCTATGTCTAAACCAGCAGATTATGCAAATCGATTGTACCTCGGTTTTTTTCCTATAAGGTACCCCGGGGCAAGTGAGAATACGGGGTAAGTGGGACCTTCCGTCATAGCTCGTTTAGGAAAAGTTTTTCAAGGGGGTATTCTTCTAGAAAATTGAAGATACAATAACAAGGAATGTATTTAGTAAAAAAATATTGTTATTTTTATTACCATGTGCTCTTTGCAACAGTTGTCAGCTCAGCGCCATTTTCAACTTGCATGATAAATTGTGACACGTTTCACGTTCTACATTGGCTCGCAAAAAATATTTGTGTCATAATTCGAATTACCATCGGTAAGCTACATCTTTAAGTATTGTTATAAGCTACTTACGATAAACAGGTATTTTCTTTTCATTTCATATGAAAAATTCTATGGTCTAACTTACCCCAAAATATCTTAATACCCGGGGTAAGTGGGACCTATCAATACAAGCACCAGAATTAAAACTTTTGCTACACGTTTCAAACATTTTTTTAGAGAGTAGCATTAAAACATTCAAACAAATGATTTTTATCCAAATAAATTCAATCTTACATTACTTAATTGCTGAAAAGTACGAATAAAAGCAAAATTTTTCGGAATATTTTTATTTATTTTTAATTTTTGAAACACGAATTCAAAATTGAGCAGAGATAGAAATAAAATTCAAAATACATCATGAGAACAATTACTTTTCTTTTTTAATTGAACTTTATTTGCTATTTGTACCGAAATCAGTGGTTGGGGAAAACAATTTCATTCCATTTAGTGGTTTTCCACCATGCATAACAAAAATAACAGAACATATTCAAAAATTCGTCAATTACTGAGAGTTTACTTGCTGCATTTCGATTGATAACTTATAAATGATATATTTTGAACATGTTTATACCTCTTTACGTTTTTTGTGAGAAATTTTCAGTTAAAATTAAATGCGGCGTGACATATTATTAAATGTAGGGTTTCTTCCTAAAACGTTACGTATTTTATTGTTGATCCCTTATGTACATCAAATATGCACCCAAAATAAAATATCTATGATTTATCAATCCTATCATTGCAACGGTTTACTTACTGAAGTGGTTTTACGCACGAAACTGGATGTGTCCCACTTGCCCCGTTTAGCGAGGCAACTGCGTCTAAAGGCTCATTGTACATCTTTCTTCTAAAGTTTTCACAATTTCGAAATTTTTCGCTCAAATTCATGCACACACCAGCAAATATGTTGCCAAAATGTGACCGTGCTGTTGGATTTGCAAAATATTGACATTTGAAAATTATTTTGAACAATTTGTTTGAACTATCGTTTTTTTATGTCCCACTTGCCCCGTGGTACCTTAATCTATGATTTCAAAATCGGAAGGTTACAAAATATTATGTGTAGGAAAACGTGATTTTCGTTCATTTTCATGGTCTTTATATGAAAAAAATAACTAAAAAGTGGAAAAAAAATAAAAATTTCACCGCTGAAATGTTTTAAAACCTTCCACTTATGAAAATACAACCCAAATACTGAACTCTAGCGGGAAAAAATTCGAGGTACATTCGATTTGCATAATCTGCTGCGTGCATGCACTACCTGTAATAAATACGGACTCAATAAAAAAAACAGTATTGCAACACCCAGTTGGATATTAAGTCTTAAGCTACATTGGATCTCGTGAAGGAACACTGTTTGGTTCGAAGTTTTGTCGCTTGATGGCGCTAGTGAACATGTAATATTGAGAATTTTAAGCTTGTTCTATCTTGTAATCCGCATGAGATAGAAAGCTCGAGTCTTCTGCAAAATTGTTCAAAAACTCAAGAACATCCATTTAAAACATTTGGTTCTAAATTTGGCTGCTAGGTGGCGTTAATGAGCATATAAAATAAGCAACCTCCACATTCGATAGAAAGCTCAAGTCGTCGGCAAAAATGTTCAGGATATCAAAGACATCCAGAAGGCAGTCCTTTTAGTTCAAAAAAAAAAAATCTGCTTGGCGCTGCTTGTGAGCAAACAAAACTATGAATTTCAAGCGATTTATATCTTCTGATCCAGATAAAATAGAAAATTCCAGTCTCAACCAATGGATAGGTTTAGACCTGAATCACTAGAAGTTGAACATAACTGATTCACTGGAATATGAAGTGATTCAGATCTGAATATGATGTAAGCCAGATAACAATGGTAGCTGAATAATAGTTTATTCAGTTAAAAAGAAGCTGTATAAACCGTATTTTGGCTGAATTCAGCTATCATTGTTACTTGAGAAATTAATTAATTGTAATGTGAATCAGAAGTGGTTTGCTGAAAATAAGTAGACCAATCCAGAACCTATTGAAAATTAAGTGAATCAGTACAAAATTATTTGAACATGTAGTGAATTGAAAATGAAAGGAATCACACATGAATCACAGGAAAATGCAGTGAAACAAAAATGATCAATTTAAACTCGATATGAATCAGACCTACATTACTTGAATATGAAGTAAATTAGGCAAGAATCACTTGAAAATTAAGTGAATAAGTCCTAAACTGCTTGAACATAAAGTGAATAAATGGAAAACGCAGTGAAGCACAACTCAATGACCTAAATTTGCTAAATCAAACCTGAACCACTTAGTAATCAAGTAATTCATATCGGAATCAGGTGAATATGCAGTGAACCCTGCATGAATCACTTGAATGAATTAGACATGACAAACAAATAACTGGAATATTAAGTGAAAAATCCTAAATCATTTCAATATGAAGTGAATCAATCCTTAGTCACTTAAACATAGAGAAAATCTGACATTTTCGTTTTTGATATGGAAAGAGTCGAAAACATGAATCACTTAAGTATGAATGAATCAACCCTGAATCACTTAGATATGAAGTGATTATGACTTGAATAGTTTGAATATGATGTTAGTCAGGCCTGAATCATTCGCACATAAAGTAAATCCTACCCTTATCAGTAGAATATGAATCAGATTTGAGACACTTGAATATACAATGGATCAGAATTATTTGAATATGATGTGATTCCGATCTTAATAACTAACAATTCCAAATACCAAAGCCCTTCTGAACAACATTTTGAACATCAAAATCATGAGATAGATCACCTATATCAATCCTCCATAACTAGATGTTTCATATCTGGATAAAGAGTTGAAGAACCAGAGTAAAAGTTGGTTTTCATGGCCACATTAAACCGCAGTAACACTGATGGCGGAATGATCCCTTTGATTTCAAGTTCAAAATGCTCAATTTCACATGCTCACTTGCGCCACCCTATGAGAGAGTAACGAATCAAAATGTTTGCCGTCCGGATTTCTTTGACTGTTTGAAGTCGAGTCTAGTACATGACACTGAAGACGGCCTTACAGTTGAGGTTGAAATACGCGTATCTGTCAAAGGATACAAACTCTAGTGGAATTAAATGGTATAGTACTAAATTCGGGTTTTTCATCTACTTATAGGTATTCTACTAAACAACTCGAAGATTTATTATCAATGTCTGAACAACTTTGCCGAATACTCGAACTTGCTATTTCATCTGGATCACAATACTGAACCAGCAAAAAATTATTGATAACACATGTTTGTAATATCCACTGGATTCCAACAGAATTTCCATTGGAATTTCCCCAGGATGTTCATAGAAACCACACGGAATTTCTACAGGATTCTCATATTTTTGAACAATTCCCTCAGAATTCCTAAGAGTTTCGTACAAAGTTCCCATAGAATTCTCATATGATTCCCTAAGTATTTCCCGAGGACTCTCCCAGGAATATAAATTGTTGGCCAAATAACTCTCACAGGATATCCTCCGAACTCACACCGGATCACTCCAAACCAGAACACCAGGATCCACACTGGAATCTCAGAATCCACACTGATATCCTAGGATCCACACAAGAATACCGAAATTTACACTGAAACACCAGGCAGCGCACTGGATTCGCAATATTCACACTGGAAATCCAGGATCCACAATCCTCAGCAGAATCCCAATAATACACATAGGAATCCCATGATTCACACCGAAATCTCATTATCCACAGTTGAATCCGAGTATCCATACTGCAATCACAGGACCCACACTAGATACCCAGAATTCATACTGGGATCCTAGGATCCACACTGGAATCCCAGGATCCACCCTGGTATCCTATGATCGACGCTCCAAACTTGAGATCTGCTTTGGAATACCTTGATCCATACAGTAACATCAGGATCCACACTTGTACCCTAGAATCCACACTGGAAACCAAGCATTCACGCTAGAATCTCAGAATCCATATTGGCATCTTAGAATCTATACCGAAATTCTGGAATCCACACTGGAATTCCTGTATCCACAGTGTAAACCTATGATCCATACTGTAATATCAGAATCCACACTAGAATATCAGGTTCTACACTGGAATCCCAACCAGGGGCCTTCCTTAACCTAGGTCGGTCCAGGAACTTTTGGAAATGAACATTTCCTTGACTTCCGTGGGCATCATACCTGCAACACGATAAACGAATGAGAAAATGGTAACTCTGGTAAAGAAAGCTCTCAGTTAATAACTGTGGAAGTGTTCATTGAACACTAAGCAGAGAAGCAGGCTCTGTCCCAATGAGGACGTAATACCAAGAAGAAGAAGAAACAAATAAGAACTGGAATCCCAGCATCCACACTAGATAGCCAGTATTTAAACTGGAAAACGAAGATCCACACTGGAATCCTAAAATCCACACTTTTATACCAGAATCCATCGTATATTCGTATCTTCTGTCGGGTGTGAGATCACTGCGTCCATTTTTTAGAACTATTGTGATATACCCTTTTGCTTTTACAAAGACCCTCAGTGGCGAGAACGCTACCGGAATACTTTGCGCGGTGACTGAACTTTTAGCCATATGCCATTGATGGGTAGAAGTCCTAAGTTGCAGCATTGTGAATCCCCCAATCTGGTACGATCAACCTGATAAAGGCGCCCACTTCCCTGGGGGATGCGTTCCAAATGTCGACCGGCTCCAAAATCCTCTTTTTTCCAAGCTATTAAGCAGATTCCCAACCACAAGAGACCATAGCAAAGGTGAATAGCTGCTCTTGGAGAGAGCTGGCTGTCATCATATACCAACTTACATGAGTTTACATGAATACCCTGTATTCGAGATTGGTTGACCCATGGCTCCTGGATAAGAGCCACAGTGAACAGTTCTTTCGTGAATCTCCAGCAAAGCACATCCGTTGCGCTTCGAGCATGGTGGAGATTCACTTGAATGGTCGTTAGGTTCTCCATAGACGGCCCATCAACGGTAAATATCCACACGACATGGATATCGTTTGGTGTGCTTTTTTGGAAAATACGCCAACTAGAGGTTGTGATGTCGTTTTGGCTCTTGATGAGCGTTTTTATGCGCTAATCATAGTATTTCGCACTTTGGGGAAAGAACGCACGAATTGGTTCTGGACGCTGAATTTTCTCCTCGTCCATTGCTTCCAACTCGGCACCTTCCCAAGGAATGAGTGAAGGAGTTATTTCTTTCACCTAGTCTACAGTCTCGAGATCTTTGCAGACAAGGATCATGTATCCAGACTTGTAGAGCAGGTTGCAGAATTTTGGTTTCATCGGCTCATTTCGCTGTTTCTCCACTTTTAGCAGCAGGGCCTCTTGAAGAGCATCAAGCTGAGTCGTGGAAAGATGGGATATGGGAAAGTGTTTCGGAACAACTCCGACCTTCCTACGATTGTTCATTCACTGTAGCTATGACCAGCTGTTTGGTTTTTTTCGCTATTTTGATGACCGTCACTTGACTGCTGAGCCCTTGGTCCACCGCGGTTGGATTGCTCAGCTCGATCTCGTTTCTTGTTTCGTTTCAGCTTGGGGACGTCCTTACTGGTTGCCGAGTTGTCTAGGTCCATCCTGCCACGCTAAGACGAAGCTGGCTCATCTTCGCCCTTCCAGAGTTAAATGAGGGCTTCAGATCGACTCACGCCGCTCTGCATCAGCGCTTTAAACTTCTTCCTTTATCCTCTCGTGAGGTTTATTTTGGTCGTCTATTGGTCATTCGCGTTGTTCGGATGACATGAAGGATCCGTTTTGGATTCAGATCCTGATGGTTGAGATCCTGGGATGTTGATAATAACATTTATACCATCGTTCTTATCGTCGTCCATGTCCAGTTGGGTGTCCGGATACGGATGGTTTGTTGAATTTTCGTTGCTTACTTCGGTTGTGTCGGTAAGCAAATCCTCCTGCGAACTTGCGAGTAACTGCTCTTCGGTTAGCTCAGTATTGCTCTTCACGTCCTCCACTACCAATGGCTCCGACTGAGAGAGGCAGTCGATACCTTCAAGGTTGTTGTTGTTTTGAATTGTACTCATATTTGTTCCCACGAGGCGCTGGGGAAAACGGTCCGCTGCATTATTGCCCCGCGTAAGGGCTACATACTGAGGAGTTCACCCTGGTACACCCCAGGTTCCGTACGCGATTGAGAATCTTTTAAACCCCCTCAACCATTCATCCATCAGCACGGGTCGCATGACACCTTGGAATTGGGGTTACGTGACTGGTGGATTTCTACCACCGGACCAGGCGATCCGTAGTATTATTCTTAGCCAGTTGAGTCAACCGCTACCGATAACTACACGACTCTCTAGGCTGCTTGGAAAAGTTGCTGACATTGATGTTCAACAACTTATTTGGCCAAGACAGCCGCGAACCAGAATCCATACTGAAATCATAGGATCGGCAATAAAACTCATGGATCGACAATGGAATTCCACGATCCACACTGCATACTACATAAGTCCAACATCCACAATTCCAGAAAACGCACTGGATTCGCAGGATCCATACTGAAATCTTAGAATCCACACTCGAATATCAGTATCCACTCTGAAATTCAAGTATCTACAGTGGAGTACTAGCATTCACACTGACAACTCAGGTTATATACTTAAATCCTAGGATCCACCCTGGAATACCAGGTTTTACGCAGAAACGCGAGGATTAACACTAGAATCCCATAATCCACACTGAAATACCATGACCCTTACGGGAATCTGAGGATCTATACTGGAAGTCCAGGCGCTACACTGAAATCCAAGGATCAACACTGGTATCCATACTGAAATTATTTCAACCGAATGAGCAAATTGGTACGAGTTTTGGTGATGATAACTGGTTTGGGGATATATCTTGAGCATTCTCACAAACTTTCAGATCTATACCATGTTCAAATTCTTGTTTAGAACTAGATGTTGAAGGATGTTTGTCAATACTGCATCGAACATGGTTTTAAAATTTTCCATTATTTTAATGAGGATAAACATTTTTTAACGCAAAAAAACTTCACAACACACAATTTGACAATAGTTTTGACAAACAACGTTCATTCACTGCAGGTTACATTTATATTTGTGCTTCATTAGGAAGAAATAAAATACTGTGACACGGTGATCAATTTCACCCTACTGATCAATTCCTCCCGATTTTAAGGTACATGAGTGCATAACTATTGGACATCACATTTCGTAGCAGTTTGTTCTAACAGATCCGAATTTATTGTTTTCATACTATAATTTGCGTCAAAACTTTTTTTTCCTAAACGTGTACCTATATAACATTCAAAATATTTATTCTTATATAAGCTTGGCTTTTTCCTCACTTTATTCTATCGATCAAAACTTTGGTTCAGCATTGTTGTAACGTGTTCAGTCGATACAATCAGTCACTTTTATTGTCCCTAGGAGCCAATTTCTATCCTTTCGGCACAGAAACATAACATTCGACATCTAGTAGGACGCAGTACACAGATTTTCCAATATTCTTGCTCCCCGTCAAAATCAAACGGACATGCACATATGGCAGTTTGAAATGGGATTTTTGGTTCGTTCCTCGTTTTCCTCGTCATTCGCTTGTAACACACGCATAGTTTTGACACTTCTGGGCAATTATGATGGGTGTTGAAGCGGTGCTAAATGCGCCCAAGAAACCACATGTTCACCCGAAATTTTTGCGGTTCCCTTTGAGCTGGGCTCTATCTACATTCAGTGCAGTCGTGTTAGGGAAAACCCCCGTCTGACTCAGAGGGCGATCCTAGGCTAGGGTAGAAGCACCAGTTATGGCTAGCCTTAGGGAAAATATGAGGGGTCCAGTTGGCCGTAGCGGTAAACGCGAAGCTATTCATCAAAACCAAGCTGAGGGTCATGGGTTCCAATGTCACCGTTCGAGGGTCTTTTCGCAATGGAAATATCGTCAAAACCGGTGCTTCTACCCTATGAGCAAGCAAACAAACCAACGGACGAAGGGTGAAAGATTTCTCCCGCAACCAGGAAGAAATCCGTTTTCTTTTGATTTAAGAAACCTTTTCTGCTTGGCAAAACGACTCGGTGAGACGTAAAATCCTAATTATCACTTTTGTTTTTACACTTCGTTTTTGGCGTGAGGTTGAAATCCTGCCGAGTTAATCCTAAGCTCGAGGCGTCATTATCCTTTTCGGGGTTTACACTTTAAGACGTCGGATCATGAGATGTGAGTGCAGCTTGGAAGCGCCTCTGCTTGAGAAAATTTCCCAAGCTGGCTTCAAAGTATAGTCTTTATGATAATATGCTTCGTTTGAGCAGCAGCCGTTGAAAGATGAAACCCAACAAAAATGTAAAGAAAACTAGAGTTTCGGGGTAGGTGTTATTTATACCGTCACACCTCGGATGAGTCGAGAAGTACCTCTATCGAGAGTTCATTGCCCTTTGAGCATCTTCCTTTTGGACCGTGAACATCTTTATTAGATATGGGAAAGTACGTAAAACAGCATGAAGGAGAAAAGAAAGGATTTTTCTCTCCGGTCGGTCATTTGATCCTAGTTTGTGCCAGAGAACTGCTTTTACCCGGTGTCTATCGTATTTCTTTATGAACCTTTCTTTGGATGCTTTGCAACCTTCAGACACGAAGACTTATCTATTTTTATATCAATTTTATATGGGACATTTATCAATTCTGATTACGATTGTGCAGGTAGGTTGGATTCAAATCTTCCCACACTTTCGAAGCAAGAATCCGACTGCATCCTTTTCCTAGTTGGTTTAGATTCCCACTGTGCTCTCGGAGGAAAACATCTGGTTCACGTCTTGTGCATTCCTGACGATACCTGCTGAGAAGGATGGATTAGATTAGAGATGTTTATTGGTTGACTGTGTTGGCAACAATAGTTTGTTGCGAATCTAACATGTATTTGCTCGAATGTTTCCATCTATAAACACAAATCTGACACACAGTACTCCAAAAGAGTACGCCTAGTTTGTTTTCTTAAAAAAGTAGTTAAGCTGGAAATCACGGATCTCGGCTTCTAGTGGTCTGCAGCTCACAATTTTTCAAACAAAAAACTTGTTCTTTACAAATATCTTATTTTTCGAAAAACGGATATATTTTTATGTTGAAATAGCTATTGAACAATCAATTTTATTTAAAAAATGCAATTCCAAATATTTGTTGCTGCTTTACCTTTCAACAATTAGGTATAAGAAGGAGACCACGGGATTGCGATTTCCTAATGTATATTTCGCTCATTTAAAAAACCCTGAAAGAACAAATACATTACTCCCAATCCACTCTGGCCTCAAATACACTTATGATTAGTTCTTTCGTGTTCTTTTTCCTCCTTTATTAGTCCAAAAATTACTTCAAGCACTTAGTTCAATCCTAGCTCAGCTCCTACTAAGTTTATACATTCAATGATTGGGTTCATAGGGTAATTAGTTGGTATACTTACGGTTACTAAAAATAGTGATTTCATACGAACCTTTGGTTCGACTAATATAGTAGGTTCAATTCAATATATCTTTGGGTAAATTTAGAAATTAATTTAAGCTATTTGGTTTACTATGATTCACTCAATTACCTTGTAATAAGAAATATGTTAATAATAAATGTAGGATACTTCAAATTGATAGTAACTATCGAGAACAACAATATATAGACAGTATTTTTGTCAACCCATCTATTTTGACGGCTTCAAATCTGATTCTCTACCTATCAGTTGATCACCAGTACATACCCAGACAACCAAAATGTACGTATAACGAAATCACCTGGAGGCTTTGTATATGCAAAATTTCCCTTATAAGATGTCGCGAAAAGGCCTTCTACGTACAAAAGTGGAGGCAATATACGTGCACATATTATGTGATGAACAATAACATTCAATGCGAGTGTATAAATATTCTTCCGAACTAACCTGTGATCTTATGCGAATTAACTTATGATAACAAATGTTGATTTGACAGCTGCTACGGATTGATTCGACTTCCTTTGTACAAGTATACAGGACGAAACAAAATGTACAAACCAACTCAGGAAAAAAGCGTTTTTTGCGAGGAAACTCATAAATCTGACGATTTTATCCCCGGTGTGTTGCGGTTTCGATGTAATTAGTATGAATAAACGAGTTATAACGCGAACTTTTATGCGATTTCTGGTTGTCTGGGTAGGATCATGGTACTGTTAAGAATAATAGCCTAGATGAGTCGCGCCGACCGAGGAGTCGCAACACTTGTGTTATAAATTAATCAATTTTGAAGACCGACAGATCAAACTCGTTAGACTTAAAAGTTGATGAATAGTCAAATATCCGTGCCTGAGTCCGAATATTGGCAAAAATTAAATTTTCGTTGATGTGAACCATTATTCTGTTCAAAATAACTGTTTCAAAAAGTTCACTTAAATAGATAATCAAACTGATTTAACGCTACAAGCTTTTGAAGGTCTTTTAAATGGTTTTAAAATTAGTAAAACCTTGTCATTTTACATTTTAAGGAAAATATTTCAGCTGAAAGCATTTGTTAAGGCCCTAGTAAAATTTGAGTAAATGTCAAAACTGAAAAAATCAGTTTTATTGAAAAAAAAACGACAGAACAAAAAAGTGAGAACACACAGCTGTTATATTTCACAAAGGAAATAGCTTTGCTATTTTTCGACTTGTCGATTGTTTTAGAGAAATCTGCTTTCTTCAGTTTTGACGTTGGCTGCTTTCTGGAAGTTTCTTTATCAAGCAAAAAAAATCAATCACATTTTTTCATTTTTCTAAGAATAGTTTCCTCATGCTCAAACCATTTATTCAAGAATCGTCTAGAAGGTTTTTTTATTTGGAATGCCTTTGAAGTTTTAAGCATTGATTTTTATTTAGACTAGGAAAAGCAATATTTAATTTGTTCGCGCTCTCAAATTGCATAAATCATTGCTAGAAACGGGCTTGAGTTTTTTTTTTTCAAAAATTTTGGATAGTTACCAAAAAAATCAAACCGTGGAACAAATGTTACAGATGTGTTGCACATCCTGCAATATGATGTTCATATTATGATCGCAATCTCTTGACGTTTTTAAGACGGAGTTTGATTCAACCCCATTACCCCGAATGCCATTAATCTGAATGCTATTACCCGAATTCCAAATCCCCGAACAACCCTTCACCCCGACTGACATTGCCACGAATTCCATACAAATCAATATAGCCGAACAATGACTGTATCGAAACACTTGAACATCACATATCTTTATCTATATTATACATCTGCAATCTATTCAATTCTATTTAATTTTTTTCAAAGGACTGTTCATGTTATAAAGTGGACACTTTGTTTATGTTATATCTTTTTTATTTATTGATTAAACCATAATCGGTTTTCTGTGCATCGTTCAACTATTATTCTACAATGCTATGAAAATATAAGATCTTAGAAAATGCTTTTGGATGAAGAGCTAAATAGTTTTTCCAAAAACCCCTAAGAAAAGCTGTTCATCAAAGTTCAAAATTAATGTTGGAAAAACAAAAATCCTCATTTTTTATGAACAAATTGTATTTTTGCATCCTTTACTATTCTACTAAAGGTAAAGCTTTAAAAAAATCAATTATGTTCCACAATTCTCTGACATTAGGTAACTTTAGTGAATTATGCATTTATGACCAAATTTGCTGATACACCATCCTTTCACACCCAGCAAAAGAGAAAAGTAAAAATCGTATTGAAAACAAGTTTAGATTTCTTAAGAAACTATATTGGAATAAACGAGAGCAAAATCGTGAGTATAAATCGCAGTTTTAAGTATAAATTTGACTCTTCATGGTCTTTTTACTAAAAAGTGTCATACTTTTAAAACCATGTACGCATATTAATCGATCTACAGCAAATTCAATACATTTTTCTCCGAATATTTCAATTTATAATCTCAGAATAACATATTATGAAAAAATCTATTTTATAACAGCAATGTTGCCAATTTTTATGATTGTCAATGTTCTTTGAAAGGTCTTCTCAAAATAAAGCAATTGTTTTTCTATTGTGCTTTGAATGTAGCACTTCCGTCAGGACGTACTTTATACCGAAAAATTCTACTCATATCAGTTCCCTTCAAATTTAAAATATTTTGCTCTAAAAATATCGAGGAAAAATGATTTTATTATATCTGTAAAATTGTTGCTCCAAAAATAACTTGATTTTTTCCATCAGGCTTCTGATTGATAATGCTTCCAAAGAACAAGCCTTTTTTTCTTGAAAATAAAAATATAGATTGTCGAATTTTCCAGCCAATTTCTAGCAATCATTGATTTTGATAACCTCCAAATGTCGACCGTTCTATACGTTGTTCTATATTCTTGTGAAATTTAATTTTTTTTATATATTTTTTTATCATAACATTGTACAATACAAGTCGAGCGATGTACAGAAAACCGATTGAAATTTCATGGATTAATTTAAATGATACAGCATGCACAAGGTGTCCACTTTATAAAATGAACACTCCTTATTCTCCACCCTACTTGTTCTAACACATATTTTACTAATGCCAATGTTGTAATCAAAAAACTGCGCGCAAATCATTTGAACGGTACACTTTCGATGTTTGTACGACATTATAGCACTGACAGGTCTGTGAAACAGCGCTTTGCACAAACCCCGACGCCTGCTCATTATGTCAGCCTAGTCCTCAACCAGTCGCATGGCAGAAGGCTTTTATATGAAACGTGGTGATATAATATTTCGAATATTTCGGCAGACTTAGTTATTCCCAGCTCTCGACAAACTTGTTTGAATCATCGCTTTTAAGCAACTTGCAAAATTGAATTAAATTGGAACAACCGCAGAGGTGTATTGATTATATATACACCGAACCGTTGATTGGAACGGAATTTACCGTACAATATTCTTCCCATACACTTCAAAAGGGCGTATCTGCATATCCTGTACAAGAATTATTCATACATATGTGAATGCTTTGGACAATTCTCTAAAATCATAATCAGGCGTTAGATTGGTAGATATAATTTTTCGTGTATTGGCTAATTAGTAACGTGCTGACTCATTTGTGTGTGATAGTTGTGATTCCGATTATGGAACTTCGTATCACCTGATATGTAACTGTCCAGTTTTTGTGCAAATGCGATTCCAATTATTTGGTAAACACTTATCAAGTGAAACTGAATTCAGAAGCCTGAATCTTCAGGACATTCTGTTATACTTAACACACTCTGGTAATGAGCTATAGGCTCTTTTTACGCTCAAGCGTTTTGCAGTGCCCTTTTTAGGGCGCTGTTCGAGCGCATTATGATATGGAGCTACATGCTCTTATTTCGCTTATGCGATCTGTCCTCTTCAAGGGACCCCACTCATATTTACTCTCATTTTTTATTTATTCATACAAATCGGTTCAAAAATGTAGAGAAAAAAATTTCTTTATAAAATTAATTAACTCATTACGCGTGGTAAAGATGGACAAATTATGGGTGAAATTATGAAAAAAATCCACGTGCTCGGCTTTCATAATTTCACCCATAATTTGTCCATCTTTACCACGCATAATGAGTTAATTAATTTAATAACCATGCGGATTAGATTACCGAAAAGCTCAATATAAGTGTCAATTTAAATTTCTTTATAATTTTACCTTCCATACACCTAATTTGGCCTCTCTCAGGTGAAATCAATAAGATTGGCAAATTTTGGAACCTAGATTAAATATGTTTCTGAAACTGGTTCAGGTGATTTTCAATACGAACATGAGGTTTATGCATAGTTCCAATGTTTTTATACACAATATGAATTGAGTGCTTTTATTTGACGTATTTGCAGTACATGCAGGGCTTTTCGTTAATGTTTTTTATATATATTTGGTCTTAGGCTGGTCAAAACCGTTGCTTCTACCTTACAAGTTTTCCAGGTGGTCTTTCTTGGATTATTTCAGAAATCAGAAAAAATAGAGTGATCATTACGAATAAGAAGGATTCATAACTTTTGTTTTAATAAAAATAATATTTTACACGAAGAAAATAATTTTCAGAACATTTTGAATTGCTTGTTATTTCAAAAGCAAACTGTATTGATTTGAAAAAATGAAAAAAAAAGAACCTAAACTTTTTTCAAAGGTTAACATGAAACTTGGTCACATCACGTAACTGGATTACAAAATTTTTGAATATTTATTTCAAGAAACACGTATATCATTTCTTATGACGGATATTTGCTTAACAAAATCTGGTGCTTTACATTATAAATACAGGTTAGTTTTATTTCTCCAATTCATTAAAGTTACGAATATTTCTATCCATCAATTTTTTTTTGGCTGGTTTTGAAAATATTCATGTGTACCTCACTTAACTCATCTGGCTATTTCTCAACAGAAACAGTACAATAACGAAAAATTCAACCTGTCAGCCATTTATGCTACCTGTTTGATCATCGCTCCACATGAGAAGCTAAAACATTCGCTTTCGTTTCCTTCATCTCTTCCCATAATCTTGCTATCTTGGATTTTAACTATGTCAATCAGATTCCAGAACGAGTCAATTTTGAAACACAGATTTCTTCAACAGCGGTCCAAGTTGAGAAGACCAAACGTGTTTCACCCCATCTGAGTCATTCCGGTAGACAGATTGCAGCCGAAAACCGAAATCCTCTGCTGGCTCACCCAAAGCTCCATTCCAGCATCCCGTGGGACCCCCATGACCTATTCTTCAGTCGGGGTCCCACTCAGCAGGCAAAAGCACACACCCAAGCAATAACCGGTAGCCCTTCGTGCGTTAAAAATCGAAAAGACTTGTAGAAACCACCTTTAATCAAAATAAATAACTAACAATCCATCACATGTCATTCTTAGTGTTTAATACTGCTAAGTAGGGATCGTGCCTTCCACTCCATTCATCTCTCTTTCATTTCTCTCAGTGTCAGAGTTCGCTCGGTAAAAGGCATGAAGCCAGTTTTTTTTCATCTGTTGATGAATGCTATAAAGCAGCACTTATGCAGTTTGAAGCCCAACTTCAGCGTATTTAAATTGATTCCCCAAAGTATTTGCTTGCTACCGTGCGAGATCAGCCAGTTCTAATTCCTCTTGTGCGAGTTTGGGAGGTAAGCTACTGATATTAATTATAATCTAACAGCTAACCAAAGAAAATATGTGCACTCTTAAAAACAATGAGTTTTACATGTGACGTAAGCCTTAAAACACTTAAACTATTCATTGACTCAAACGGAAATATGACCTAATTGTATGTTTTATTCGATGTATCATAAAATCTAATTGCTTGATAACCTATTTTTAAAGCAACATCAGCAATAAATTTAAGGTATCGAAAAACGAGGAAACTTTGATAATGCGAGTAACTTTGATAGTGCGGGACCCACCACATACAAAACGAAATAAGATAATATCTGTTAATAAGTTAGGCAAAACGCATGCAAAAGTAAAGAATATTAGTATGACACTTAATGTCTGAATTATTTTCATTTGAAACGAGAACATTTGAGACTTAATATACGAATGTTAACAATTGATGCAACTTTAGCATTTTCATAACGCTCACAAACAACCAGCTCTACAATCACTATTTAATTTGGTTTTGAATAGTTCGTCAATAATATTTGACAGCCTAGTTATAATAGAACTTGAACAAGGTCTCAAATCTCTTAGCGAGAACCATTTTAACAAACTGTGACCATTTTTGTAATCTGAAGGCAACTTCACCGGTGGCTCAAATCGTGGGTTGGTTCCAAATTTTTGGACCATCTTGTACCGGTGTTGCAAATAATGTGCCAATTTTATTTTATACCAGTTTTCTGGTCTTTTTTTTTTTGGAACAAGCTAGCTGCGTGGTCCATTTTTGGTGGGATTTGGACCAAGATTTGAACTGTTCCAAAACCGGTTTGACACATGTTTGTTTATCCTACTCATATAAGGTAAGTAAAAACAAAAATAGTAATGCATCGCTGCTGTTTTTTCAACAATATTTATTCAACTTCCAGCGATTCCTCTGGCAATTAATTCGGGGACTCCATCACGAACTCATACAGGACACCCCAAGAATCATAAGGGATTTTCTCCGAGGAATCCACAAATGTGAACGGGAATATTTTAAAGAGTCCACAACGAAGTCTGCCTACAGATTTACAGGTGCTCTTCCAGGAATTCTACTGAAGTTCCCTTGATGTGTCCAACAGAATTTCAGCAATAAATTCAAGTGCAATGTGTCCAACAGAATTCCCACCAAAGATTCCTCTTGGAATTTCTTTCAAATATTCACCCGGGGATTTGCTGTAGGAATTACTCTGGGGATTTGCTCAAGGAATCCGTTCGGGTACGTATTTCCTTCAGAAACTTTTCTCTGTTGTTATCGTCCAGAAATTTATACGGGGATTTCGTCCAGGAATTCATTTTAGGGTTTTCTACAGAAATTTTTTTGGGGAATTGCAGCAGAACTCTTTCCGGAAGTTTCGTCCAGAAATTCCTCTGGGCACTTCTGGAAATTCAGTAAGAAGTTTCTTCGAGGATTGTCTCCAGCATTTCCTTCGGAGACTTTTTCGGAAAATTTATACGAAGATTTCTCCCAGGAATATCTCTGGGGATTTGCACCTGGAATTTCCCCGGAAATTCCTCCAGAGATATCCCTCAAGAACTCAGGATTTTCTCTAGAAATTCTTTCGAGGATTTTTTTTCCAGAATTCATTCAGAAATTTTCTCCAGCAATTTCTCTTTGGATTTTAATCAAGAATTTCTGCGGGAATTTTATTCATGAATTCTTCCGGCGATATCCTTAGAAACTCCTCCGCGAATTCTCTCCACGAATTTCTCAGGGGATTTTCAGTACTTATTACTCCAGGGATTTCGTCTAGAAATTCTTCCGGGGATTTCCTCAAGAAGCACCTCTGAGGATTTCCTCACGAAACTCCTCTGGTTCGTCAAACAATTACCCCGGAGCTTATCTAGAAACGCCTCCGGAGTTCCACCAGAAATACATTCAGAGTTCCTGCAGGAACGCCTCCTAAGTTCCTTCAGGAATTGCTTCGAAGTTACTCCAGAATTTCCTTTGGAGATTTTCTAGGATTTTGTCCAGAATTCTTATAGGGATTCCTTTAGAGTTCCTTATGAGTTGCTCCAGAAATTCCCCTGGAATTTTTTCAGCAATTCTTTCGGATTTTACTCAACATATCCTTCGAGGAACTTCGCTTCAGGAGGAACTCCGGATAATTTGCTGAACGAACTCCGGAAGAATTCAGAGGAATTCATGAGGGGAACCTGGAAAATTCCTGGAGGAGTTCCTAAAAGAACAACGCAACAATTCCAAAGGATCTAAGAAGGAAACCCAAAGTACTTACCGGTGGCACTTTGGAAGAATTCCGGAGGATATGCTGGATTAAATCCAGAAGAATTGCTTAAAGAACTTCTAAAGAAATGATGCAACGAAGGAATAACCGTTCTATGGTTCTAATGAATACCTGTAGGAACTCTGGACGGAATCCTAGAGAATCTTCAAAAAGAAATCCTAGTAAAACTACGGAGTAGTTCATGGAGGAACTCTGGATGTGATTCTGGAGGAACTCTGGAGGTGTTTCAAGAGCAACTCCGGGTGATTGCTTGACGAACTCTAGAGAGATTCTTTGAGAAACTAAGAAGAAAATTCGAAGGAATTCCTGGTGGAGCTCAAAAAGAATTCCCGGAGGTATTCTTGGAAAATATCTCTGGAGTTCTTGGAAGAAATCCCCGGAATAATTCCTGGAGAAATCCCAGCAGAAATTTATGGAGGAAATCCCCAGAGAAATCCCTGAAGGAAACCCCCGGATCATTACTAGGAGGTAATTCTCAGAAAAGTTCTTGAGAGAAATCCCCGGGGGCATTCTGGAAAAAATCTGCTGAGGAATTCTTGGAAGGAATCTTCGGAAAAATTCTTGTTGCAAATCCTCAAGAACTGTAGGAAATTTCCGGAAAAATTCTCTGAAAAAAATCCCCGAAAAATTTTCTGGAGATAATCCGCGGAGAAATTTCTTAATGAATTTTTTGGACGAAATACCCAGAGTTTTTCCTGAAGCAAATCGCCAGAGGAGTTTCTGGAGGAAATGCTGAGTGTAATTCCTGGACCAATCTCCAGAGGTGCTTCTGTAGGAAATTCCCTTAGCAATTTCTGGGGGAAACCTCGGAAGTTTTTCTGGACGAAATCTCCGAAGGAATTGTTACTTGAAGGAATTGCTATTTGACATTCTCAAAGAAATTCTTGGAGTAAATCTTCAGAGGAAAATCCCCGGAAAAATTGCTATTGGAGATCCCCTAAAGAATTTCTGTAGAAAATCCTCGGAGGAGTTCTTGGTGGAAATCTCCGGAAGGAATAACTGAAGCATATCGCCAGAGGAGTTTCGGGAGGAATTCATGGAGTTGAAAATTCTCTAAACAAATACCAGACAGATTTTTTGAAGAAAATCCCCCCAGAGGATTTTCTTTATGAATTACTGGACAAAACCCCCCGAGAAAACCCTGGACGAAATCTCCGGAGGAATTGCTATTGAAAATTTCCTGAGGAATTGCTGGAGACAATTCCCTGAGGAATTTCTATTAGAAATCCCCTGAATATTTCCTGCAAAAAAATCCGGAGGAGTTCCTGAGGATATCGCCGGAGTAATCCTTGAAGTCCCCGGAGGCATTCTTGGAGAAAATCCCCGGAAAAAATCCGGTTTAAATCCCAAGAGAAATTCCTGGAGGAAATCTCCGAAAACATTCTCCTGAGAAAATCCCTGAGAGAATTTTTGAAGAAAATCCTGGTCGAAATCCTCGAAGGAATTGTTATTAGAAATCCCCTGAGGAATTCCTGGAGGACATCCCCGGAGGAGGTCCTTGAGCAAATCGCCTGAGCATTTTCTGAAGAAAATTCCCGGACGAAATCCTTGGAGGAATTGCTATTATAAATTTCCTGGAAAAAAATCTCCAAGGAGGTCTTGAGGAATACCCCCGGAGGAATCCTTGAAATTCTCGGAGAAATACCTGGAGTGAATCCTCGGAGGATTTTTTGGGGGAAATTCCCGGAGGAATTCTATTAAAAAATCTCCGGAGGGATTCCTTGAGAAAATCGCCGTAGGAATTCCTATACGAAATCCCTGGAGGAATTTCTGGACGAAATCCCAGGAGGAGTTTCGGGAGGAAATTGTCGGAGGTGCTTCTTGCGGAAATACTCGGAGAAATTACTGGGGTAAATTCCCTACAGAATTTCTAGACGGAATTCCCCGATGAATTTCTGGACGTAATCTAAAGAGTAATAGCTATTGAATATCCCCTGAGAAATTCCTGGAGAAAACTTCCGGAGAAGTTCCTGGGAAAATTTTGGGAAAAAATGCTGTTGAAAATTCTCGACTAAATTCCTGGAACAATAACCGAAAGTATTTCTAACGAAAATCTTTAGAGGAATTTCTTAATGAATTTCTGGACAAAATCCCTAGAGAAAATCCTGGACCAAATCACCGGAGCAGCTCTTGTAAAAATATCTGGAAAAAACTACCGGAGGATTTCTTGGACGGAACCCCCGGAAATAAGAATTTCTAGAAATCCCCTGATAACCCTGGAAGATTCCTTGAAATTCCCGGATGAATTTCGGAGAAATATCTGCTGCAAATCCACAAAGAGCTGATTTAAACACTCTGAAAAATTCCCCGAAAGAATATCTGGAGAAAATCCTTATTAGAATTTTTTTATGAAATTCTGTACGAAATCCTCAGAGAAAATTCTGGACGAAATCCCGGTAAGAATTGGAACTGCTATTGGACATCCCATGAGAAAATACCGGACGAGTTCTTTGAGAAATTCCTCGGAGGAATTCCTGAAAAGAATCTCCCGATGGTATTTTATTACTGTTTGTGTAGATAATAAAAATAAGAAACATATTAAAAATATTTGAAATATCAAAAATCTGCAACTCGGTAATAATACTGAGATCCCTCATATTTTTTCACCATTAAAAAAACGACACTTAATGGCTTCGCATACCCCTTGTGAAGTGGTCACGACCACCAAAGGATCCGCAGACCACCGATTGGGAAGCTTTGAATTAGAGTTTTGTTCATTTGTCTAAAAATCTGACATATTCCTCATTTGATGATGATTCAATAATCGCTATGGTCATTTCAGATATTCATACCCACCCCCTCAAGGACATATATCATAAAAAAAAGTTTAAAACATGCAATGGTCTTTCTCTCTCAGAGATGATCACGTGGTTTATGGACGGCCACATAGAGTCCATAAGCTACCAAATCCGTCAGATCAATCTTCCTATTCTATTTCATCCACTTATCCTCAGCGTTGATTCGTTTCTCAGACATATCATTCATATTTTCACATATACCGGCCAATACTGTTTGGTCCCCCATGCAGAGATCCATCAACAAGCTGTCAGCGGTTTGTATTGCCGGCCAAGAAGCAGAAATACCACAACTTATGAGAACTCTTCAGACGAGCTTTGTGGTGTATCATGATTGCGGTTTCGTGACTCGTGAGGGATCATGCACATGAAAGAGGTGTAAACAACGTTATTAATAAATATCCAATTATCTATAATTTAATGACATAATATTCTCTTGAATTGGTGGATGTATCTCCAGTTCTCTCACTATAGAGGCACCGGAAACCAATGTCGTGAAACCGACACCCGAAATTGGTCACTCGAGCGAGAAGAGAGAGAGAAAATCACAAAAACGTAATCGGGGCAGCGACCAGCAGAAAAAAATCTTAAGAAAGAGGTGATAAATGACAGAAATGATTTTGTGTGATTGAGGCACGTAAAATATCAATTAAACAATAAAAATACAACGTACATACCACTTTGGGTTTCATTGGTGCGTCTGAGAATGCAGTCGACCAAAATGTAGGACTTTAGGGGAACGAAGTCTGGATCCAGTGCAGAATGGTTTACAGCGAGGTCGTTTAAATTTCTTTTCTTTATTATAGTAATAAACAAAATCAAAAGTTTCATCACCGATTAAATGCTCCGCGTTTGTGATGGAGAGAGAAACAAAAGAAATCGACATGAAAGACGGAAAGCGCTGACATAAACACATTGCATGGACCTATAATTTATTAATTATAGAAATTACGAACTATAAAGGAATTCTAACCTCCAACAAGGTAGGGCTCGTGGTATGCTTTACTGTAGCGTTAATTTTATGTTTCCGATCATATCGGAGACCGTTACCTGAACATTTGTATATAAGTACTATTATTCTGAAAACAGTTACAGAGCTCGTCAATATTAAAAAAGACAAAAAAAGTCCAGTGGTAGCAAACAGTGCATCTCCAGAACTGTCGCAGTAATAAACATTTCACAGAGATGACAAATGGTCCTGACCGAAGTAATGGCACTTTCAAATAAATTTATGAGCTGCAGCACACACATCTTTCTTTTGACTGCAGACAATACGTTGACCTCCGTCAGCTCGATGTAATCCAGCGCCGATTGTCCGCTTTGTCGTTCCAGCGATAAGTGTTTACCAGTTTTGACGACACATTAGCATACGCTTTCTCACGTATCATCTACCCGCTGATGAATGATCCTCGTAAGAAGGTTTTGTAGCAAAAGAAAATTGAAAATCAATTGTTACAAGCAGACAAAAACTCGCGCCAACTACTGGCTTCTACAGACGTTTCAATCGAGAGCCATATTGTCAGTTTTAGTTCAATCTTTCACTCCGCAGAACTCGTTTGCGTCCAGGAGATGCTTCGCACTGATGTTGGTTTCTTCTTTTATTTATTTGGTACTGCATCCCAACTGGGTTAACTCTTATGTTAGCATTTTACTGAAAAATTTTACATGCAAAATGCATCTTATCTTAAATTACGATCTATCTTTTTTTCATGATACTATGCCCACTACGGCTGCTTCACAATGGAGTGTTTTAAAAGCACTTTAATAGTTATTAAAAATAGCTGTTACGAACGATAGTTAGAGTTACACAAGTCCAGGGCAGTCAAGGAAATTCACTGAACGATAAGGTCCTAAACCGTATGGAAAAGAAATGCAGGCTCCTTCAGTATGGCTTTGCTACGAATACGTGAAAGTTGTTAAATGCTCCAAAATCATCCGCTCTCCAAAATCCTGCTGATTGTCACTATTTTGAGCTACATGTCTTCAAAGTTGTAAAAAATACTTGTTTTATCAAAGTTCATATGTAATTCACCAATAATACAGAATGAGACTTAAAAATACATGTAGGATATAGTTTGACTTGAATTGCAATATTAAACTTCGATTAAATAGATTATTTCAACATGCCTGAAGTCTCCATACAACAATTTTCGCTTCTTTTATATATCAAGAAATAATACTTCTCTAAGGGGTCATGCACAAATTACGTCACGCTCCAAGGGGGGAAGGGGGTCAAGCCAAGCGTGGCAAGCCTAACAAAATTTTCGAAGTACTCATACAAAAAAATGACAGGAGGGGGTCAAAAAAGTCGAAATTTAGCGTCACATAATTTGTGTATCATCCCTAATTTAAAAAAATAAGTTTTGAGCATTGACAGTTCTTTTAACATTATTATTAACTAATCTTCAAAATATAAAGAACACAGTATTAAAAATCTGTGTAAAAACAAGCTATTTATAATGCACATGAAGGGAAATGCCACAGATAGCGCAAAATTCTGCTAACAACTAAATTTACAACCTTTGATTTGGTAGCACATGTAAATTTTAAACAACGCGTAAAATAACATCGTGTTATGTTTGGTTCTGATGTTTCGTGTTAGCTACGAGAAACGAACAAGCAGAAAAGAAATCAAGGTGGAAGAGCCGACCTTCAGTAAATGGAGACAAGGCACAGTATTTCGATCGGCCGAAATCGTGAACTTAATTCTGTAGCACCTTTAAACGTGATTTTTTCGGAAATGGTGTCTTCGGACGGAAATTTTCTAAAAATATAGCGCATATATTGACGGTAAATGTTAGTTCGCAACTTTGCCACGGGCGGCGCTGCGAAAATATTTTTTTTGAAATGAACGATCTTTAAATATGATGTCTTCGGCAAAGTTGTAGATAATTCAAATACAAACAACTTTGCCAAAGACACTTAGTGTGTATTCAGCCGCATTTCCAAAATACGGGAGTATTTTATGAACGACCCCCTAAAACTAGTTTTTTCTCGTATATTTTGAAAATGTGAAGTTTCCGATAGCAACAATGTTCTACAAAATTGTGTAAACAGTCAAAATGAATCATTCTCTAGAAGACACTAAGTTTCTAAAGACCAAGGAAAAGCAGTTATAACCATTTAAGTGGCAAAAATCAGTCATTTTTTGGGTCCGTGTATTTATTCGGGTGGCAGCTGGTGGCAGATGAAACCTAGTAGGGTTAAAAATACACCATTAGTAGTTGTAAATGTCGATAGTGTCATTAGTATCCACAAGTATCCCTTTTACTTAGAGGAAGTTTCATCAATGACTCTTATTACCCTGAGGTACTTAGTTATGTGATAGGTAGAGGGCTATGTGACTTCAAACTTCTTCTTTTTCTTCTCCTTGGCACATTTTTCATCTTAATACACACACTCAATAGGTTCCAAAATACTTTTATGAAGAAAGTTCTCAATTAGTCTTTACAAAATGACTCGCCATACAACTATTTTTCGCTTGCAGTTTTAGCTATTTTCCGTACATAGACACTATAGTAAGTGCAAGCTATGCAAATTTGGTGAAATATTCTGTTGAGAAAAGAATAATCATTGAATCACTATTCTGTGAATCAAATCAGTGTTTAAAATGTTAACGCAGCTCTTATGGCTGCGACACTCATTTACAAAATGATCTGATATTAAGGCACTTGCCTGATTTTGGATTTGAATTTAATACATCACTTAATTTGCTACTCACCGCATCGTTCTTGCACGTGTCATGTAGTAAACACTAGCCTGCTAGTTTATCTTTTGGTCTTTTAGTGCTATTATTCGACCAATTAAGCGTGTCAGCTGTATAATGCTAGCACGCAGAGCGAATTAAATTGGTTACTTGGGATGTACGAACAACGCAAAAATCTTAAGTGAAAAATAGTTGTAGGGCGAGTCATTTCGTAAAGCGTCTTTTCAGGAGATTGAGAACTTTCTTCAAAAAATGTATTCGGAACCTATTGGTTGTGCGTAATGATGAAGAATGTGTCAAAAAGAAGAAAAAGAAGAAGTATGGAGCCACATAGCCCTCTACCCATCATATAACTAAGTACTACAGGGTAATAAGAATCTTTGATGAAAACTTCCTCTAAGTAAAAGGGATACTCGTGGATACTAATGACACTATCGACATTTACAACTACGAATGATGTATTTTGAATCCTACTAGGTTTCATCTGCCACCAGCTGCCACCCGAATATATACACGAACCCCAAAAATGACTGATTTTTGCACTTAAACGGTTATAACTGCTTTTCCTTGATCTTTAGAAGACTAGTGTCTTCCAGAGAATGATTCATTTTGACTGCTTACATAATTTTGTAGAACATTGTTGCTACCGGAAACTTCGTATTTTCAAAATATCGAAGAAAAACTAGTTTTAGGGGGTCGTTCATAAAATACTCCCGTATTTTGGAAATGCGGCTGAATACACACTAGGTGTCTTTGGCAAAGTTGTTTGTATTTGAATTATCTACAACTTTGCCGAAGACATCATATTTTAAAGATCGTCATTTCAAAAAAATATTTTCGCAGCGCCGCCCGTGGCAAAGTTGCGAACTAACATTTACCGTCAATATATGCGCTATATTTTTAGAAAATTTTCGTCCGAAGACACCATTCCGAAAAAATCACGTTTAAAGGTGCTACAGAATTAAGTTCACGATTTCGGCCAATCGAAATACTGTGCAAGGGGACGTAAGACAATTTTGGTGGTTTTTCGACCCCCCTTCCCCCATGGTAAGATTTTTTGTATGACAATTAAATATAATTTCCATGGTGCGTGATTTCTCAAACACCACTCCCCCCATGACCCCTTACGTAATTAATGGACGACCCCCACCCACATGAATGTTTCTATCTCGATAATAAAGAAAGGATATACAGCCAAACCTCTTTTTGAGCTCACTTTTTTTACGCTCTCTCTTTTGCGCTTCCTCCATTTACGCTCCAAATTCCAACTTACGCTCACTCTTTTTATGCTCGATATTTCAAATAACGCCCCTTCCTGATAATGACCCACGAGAACCAATGTAGTAATGCATATTTCTGGAACGGGACCGATGAGTAGATAACAGAAATCGATGTCTGACGCCATTTGAAATCTAAGATGGCGACTTCCGGTTTGTAAAAATCACTTGAATCCCATGCAATATGGGTATTTTTGGAACGGTATCGATGAGTAGATGACGTAAATCGATGTCTGACGCCATTTTCACAAAACAACACAAACCAGATAAACAAGTTCGAATGAAAACACTATTTACTTCATCATTAAATCACAAATTATTGGGTACTACATTAATTAACTCTCCGTCAAGCGCCTCACAATTGCACCGCTTTCTCCCTAGACACTCGCTCGAAAAATGTATGTTCCGTATATGTTTTACACTCCGTCTGCTGCCACAAACCTCCTTACTCATTACACACAAGAATCATTGTTGCTAAACACAAATGCAAAAAATAAATCAATAATAACTTCAAACCTTCACCATATGTTGCAAATCGAAACAAATACACAGTTTCAATATAGCTGACTGCTGTTGCGGACGTTGCAGAGATCGTACCAGCGCTAATCTCAGTCACGCACTGCTCGTGTAAAATAAAAGCATAGTTAACTAAAATCTCAATGCGCAACACACAAATTTAAATACATTGAACGAAAAATCAAAACATTGGCGTAGTTTAAAATTACTTCTGGGGCAGATGCGTGTGCATTACGAAACGCGGTGGAGACTGCAACAGGTAAGTTCGCAGAAGATCCAGAGTAGTCTCATGTCGAGTGATTTCTTCAGAATAGTTTACGGATGGCTTCTTCCGTGCTACATGGTATATTTACTAAAGATAAATTGCTTGACATGAGAGTGTGCAAAACCTGAAACGAGTTTGGTGCGTAATTAAAACCTCCAACTGTAGTAGAAAAAACAACATAATATACTTGTTTTTAATAATAAATCGTAGTTTACGGCAAACCAGCGGAGTGGAAGTTTAACAACTACCAAAAATTGTCCATTTAATCCAATTGCAAAGTATATGTAATGATGAGCTTTTCGGTAACTTAAAATAGTTTGTCGGGACAACCGCTTTGATAACCTTCGGGCTGTCGCGCTGTTGTACTTTGTACAGTTGTGATTTATGTGATTTATTTTTACAACAAAGATATCTATCGACACCAAGCCAAAATGTATTCCTCAAGAATCTTCTTAAGAACAACTGTAACGACTGTTTTTATTTACAGAATTGCCTTTTATAATACGGTAAAATCAACAAATGTACCAGAAAGTCGCATAATAATGAACGCACTACATACGGTTTCGATTAAACCACAGTTTGAAATCAGTTTATCTCAAAACCCAGAAAATATAGAAACATGGGGTCTTCAGTACAGTTGTTCTAAAGGCGAAGCGCTTTTTGATGGAACCTTATTTAATTCGGAATTTGACCACTAGGTGGCACTAGTGGGTATAGAAGTTTCACTTTAGTTATGCAGATATTTCAGGAGCCTGACCACTTAGAAAGATAGTGTCTTCGGCAAAGTAGTTCAGTAGCTCAAGGGCTATCATTATTTGAGCCAAGAAATAGGATATTTTGCCACCAGGCGGCGATAGTGAGCATCTAATTTTTGTTTTGTGGATACTACAGGATCTTGATTTTTAGACAGGCACCTTCGGCAAAGCTGTTCATCATTATTTTACAAAATCATCATTATTTTACAAAATCTCGAACTTTAAGGATTACACAAAGAAAGAATTTGAGCAACTGAACAACTTTGCCGAAGACGCCATCTTTCTAAGTAATCAGGCTCCTGAGGTATTTGCGAAACAAATGTTTTATGCTCACTAGTGCCGCATGGTGGCAAAATTTTGAATCAACTAGCTCAAACAATGATAGTCCTTGAGTTACCGAACAACTTTGTCAAGATACCATTTTTCTAAGTGGTCACGATCCTGAGATCTGCGATACACAAAAATCGGTCAAGCGATTCAAAAGTTATGATATTTTAACAAATAATTTTTTTGCAAAATCGCGATTTTTCTGGTCACCCTATTTCGAAAATGATCACCCTAATAAAAAAAATCCAAAAACATGTGTATCCTTATTTCGGAAGAGGAACGAAATAGCAAATTTTTACGGGAATTCGGTGACCCACTAGATTGGTTTTTCATGGAATATGAAATTTTTAAAAGTGCTTTTGAATATTTCAGCTTATTAGTAAAAAGTTTAGTTCCAGCACATAATTTAGAAATTAAATTTTGACTGTTAAAATATGGAAAAAAGCTATGGGAAAGATTTAGTATTACGGCCATACTGGCACATAGACTGCCTCTCAGCTTAGTGCACTTTCTCAGTAACTAACTGTGAGTTCCTATGCAACTTGATCAATTAGATATTGCTTGCCCTAGTACAAAGATACATCACTCAGATCTTTTGAACGAATAAATTCGAACCCACAACCCTCAGCTTGAGAATTACTGTGTTCAGAGCAGATACGACAAATAAAATGCTTAATTATGTATTTGTGAAATAAGGTTCACTCACACATCATGGATATTATAAAAAAAATACTTGCGCACATTATGCTGTATTGATTAGTCTTTTCTGCATTTTGAAAACAGTAACAAAGGAATTTAAATAAATTCATGTACTTTGTGCTAAAATAGCTTCGTAAAGCGAAGTTTTTCAGTAGTATATTCAAATTTGTGCAATACTTCGTTTACAACTTTCTTTCATTTCGATGCTATAATTTTACAACATATTACTGATATTCCTTAAAAACTCTTACATATTTCATGCTTCCAATTGTTGTAATGGTTTGAGTTGATGAGTAATTTCACATCAACTATGTACACAATATAATATAACGATTCAGTATAATGACATGGAGTGCACCTATTCGAATTCAGACAAAAATGTGTCCACGCAGTGGAAGGCGATTGTATCAGCGTTCAATCGAATTCCTGACCGTAGTACGATAAGAGTAGCTTTTGCAAAATATACAGCAATTAGTCATTAACGACTCCTCGACACTAACCCGAACGCCAGTACCCCGAAAGCATCATATTTTGAGGTTTTCAATTGTGGCGTATTGTGGTGAATAATTTTGATCAATGAGATAATATTTCTATGGATCCCAAACAGGCATAGCCTTTAACGCGCAATAGGATCATCCTGAGGGTGAAGTTGCAAATCCGATTATCGAGAGCATATAGTGTCTTTGTGCTTGCCATTTGACATACTTATGCAAAAATCACCGGAGCAATCATCAACATAGAGAGAGATATCGAAATGTGGAGAGTCAACTGTATTTGCAGTAACGGGCAATGAATGGTCACCATCTGGACCATCTAGATGACCAATTTTACTAAAATTGCTAGGCTGTAGTCTAGAAAATTTGGCCTGCGCCTGCATCGACACCACAACAAAATCACAAGCTTCTGTCGCCGTTACGGTACAAAAATTGATATACGGAATTCGTTAACAGAATTTGGAAAAAAAATTAACTGAATTCTGATAACAGGTGTTGAGCAGCCTTATTAGAGATTTGACAAAAAAAAACTCTATGCTCAAAAAAAAAAAATGAAATATTTTGATCAATATTATAGCCCCTTAAGCATTACTGGAGAAAAAAAAACGGTTGCTTGATCTCTAATTAGCTATTATTAAAATTAGTCTTGTTTACATAAGTGTTTGAAAATATCAGTGGCTAACTTTTGTAACAATAACTCAAAAGAACAGCCTATTTTAAAAGAAGGGAACATTTCTGATGAAATTCAGCTATGATGATAATAAGCGCCGAGATGAACCAGCCTCAGGCTGAAAATTTTGATAACTAGTGGTCCTGGTAAACTTCGTCTTGCCATTAAGTAGGTGCTTGAAAAGTGTCATGAAATCTTCCATACATAATGACAGATTAGTTTTTTTTTCGTTTTCTTGACAATCCTGAAAACATTTTTAAACTATTACCACGCACGAACACGTCGCATCCCCTGTTGAATGTAACGGTGACAGAATTGTGCAAATCTGTTGACCGGTTCTCAAGCCTCAAGGAATTCTCAAGCTGCTTCTCAGTTTTTATGAGCACTTCCACAGTTATTAACTGTGTGATTTCCTTGCAAAAGTTGTCATTTTTGCATTCGTATATCGTGGGGCAGATACGATGATACTCTATGCCAAGGGAAGTCAAGGAAATTTCCATTACGAAAAGAACATCGGACGACCGGGACTCAAACCCAGACACCTTCAGCATGGATTTGCTTTGTAGCTGCGGACTCTAACCACTAGGCTAAGGAAGAATTCCACAGCCGTTATCATGATTATGACTCCTTACAGTTTAGGTGTAGAATACTCTGTTCAACACAATTATGTTACACTAAAGCCATCCTGAACATTGTAGTTTAAAACATTAAATTTAAAATCTTCAAATATTTTGGAACTGAAAATGATAAAGTTTAACAATATCTTCTACTTTAAATCTAATCAACTGCTTTCTTCGAAATCACCCAAACCTAATCACCACTTACTCAATCGATTGAAATTTGACGCTAAACCTCTGCCCAGAGCATGAATTGGCATTCTGTCAAGAAATCATCTCCGCGATTACTCTCCCAATCATGTGGCCGGCCTTCATCGACAGTTGCCAGCCTTGTGGTACAGTCCTACCATTTGGGAGGTGGCAAAGTGCACATGCGATGCGAGCGCCTGTCCATTGGGTTCGACTCCCTTTCGGTCTCTGGGAATTATCTCAATCCCCGTTAGATTCGAACCTTTTCCTCCTGCTTGTTCGTTTTTTTTTTTCGTTCAATGAAAGGTGATTCTTCGATTTCGGTTGCTCTGGCTTGACATGGCACAGTGGGATGAAGCTAGAAATAGTCGGTCAATACTTTTTAAAAGCGTTTTAACCTATAGGTGACATTGCTGCATTGTTTTGAAATAGCATCCCTCGTAATAATAAAACTAATTCAAAGATTGCAAAAAGCACTCGAGCGAAAAATAAAATCAGTAGTTTAAAAATTTTGGGCTCTTAATACTTGAGCAATGTTTTAAGTTTCTTTTATTTTGAACAACTTTGCTGTTAATTTCAAAAAATTAACTTACGAACGTGAAATGTTCCAAAATATTTTATTTATTACATATAAATTACCATGAATTTACTAAAAATATATTATTTTTGTCTAGACAAGTAGGCAAACAATTGGCACTCCTGTCTTGACCGTCTTTTTTTGAGTTTCGTCCCACTGTGCGCGGTCGTCCTGCGGGATTATCGCCGGGCCTTCAGCTTCAGTTTAAATGGATTTTTAAGTAAAATGGATAGATGAGGTCTTCAAAAAGTCAGTCCCCGGCTGTGACAGGCGTAAATGAATAACGCCGGGCCGGGAAATCGGAAGGCCGACACTCGTATCTCTTGATGTATCATTCTGTTACGTTTCCCGTTTCAAACCGACACAGCCCCTGGGCCGACTTTCAAGCCATCAGCCAGCCCAAGTCCGAGAAGTGAGATGTAGAAAAATCGATCTGACTGCGTGTTAATCAATCAATCATGCGTAAGAATCAAATTTCATACCTTTCAAACTCTCTTTTCAACGCTTGGCAAATGTGCCTTTGTTGGGAGTCGTTTGTTTTCTCCTTATTACTTCGGTTTCCTCTTTTGGCTTGACTCGGTTTCTGGGCGTCTGGACGTCGTGTGACCATTCAATGAACTCGAAATACGTCATAAGTATAGGGATGCCAAATTGTGGTGCTACATGATGTGGTTATCAAGTTTTACACCATTGGTTGCTGGTCACAACGAAAATATTGTAGATCTGCATGAATCGAACAAACACTCAATATATTGGCAGCGACATCCATGGGCGTAGCTAGGATAACTGCGTAATGCAAATTACTACTCCATGGAAACATTTTTTTAATAATCATGGGGTCTGAATTTAATATAATTTTTTAAGAACATCAAAGCACGTCTATATTTCAGGA
This sequence comes from Aedes aegypti, assembly GCF_002204515.2. Classification (NCBI taxonomy): domain Eukaryota; kingdom Metazoa; phylum Arthropoda; class Insecta; order Diptera; family Culicidae; genus Aedes; species Aedes aegypti. The sequence continues at coordinate 207,181,828 of NC_035108.1, forward strand.
TATTAGTAAATGCTGTCATGGCTCTTTACTGGCAAAATTTATGTACTTCAAAAAGAAGCTTTCCGTCCTTGCGAGTTATGTATTTCCAAGCGTACTTCTGCAACTCTGATTATTCTTAAATCAATTTTTAAAATGAACGATTTATCATTTATCATTAATTAACTATTGGGAAGGCCTTCTGCGATGTTCTACTTTGACTCTTTTATTTGTTGAAGGTTTTTCTGTTTGTACAATTTTGATCTATAAACACCTGTCGTAGATTTTCATGGATTGAATATATATTTGATATATAAGTGAAACCTGCAAGCGGCCATGTTACTTTTCATTTTCACTGATTACGTCCTTATGTTATTGTGAACTTACTCTGCATAAGCCCTATTTATGCATACTTCTTGGACACCGTCTTGGGAAAAACCCTCTTAGGAGGTCTTGTCTCCTTTCGTTTATTCACTAAACATGGTTGCATTTATAAACAAAAGGTAAGGTGAATCTCTGAATTCACAACTTCCTTCCAAAAAAGTGGGATTTAAAACTATCACTAAACGTGTCAGGAATGGAAGAAAGGACACTTCTCCGGAATGCGAACTTTCTTCCAAGGGTGAAATGAATAATGTTGATAATTGTATCGAAATGACCAATCAGTTCGATGCTCTAGACAAATTTTCCGAACACATAATCGATGCAGGTTTTTAGCCTCAGCCAGCACAGTTGCTGGTTAGTGTAGTATGCTATTTCAATACCTAAAAATAATGCGTTCTTGGGCTAGGCATTGGATATAAATAGAAAGCGTTGTGTTTGGATGAGCATCTAATTCTTCCGAAAGAGGTGCACTTCCGAAAGAGGACCTCGTGATTATTGAGCTGAAATCGAATTCAGGTTAACTTCTACGTCCATAAGTCCTCTCATGGCGTAGGGGTTACGCGCCCTAACTAGAGATCAGGGAGTCGTGAGTTCGATTCTCACTGAGAGAACGTGTAACTTTTTCACATCAATTTGTCCAATTAATACAATTGCAAAGTATATGTAATGTTTAGCTTTTCGGTAGACAATTTTTTTACTTATGACGACAAAACTGAACGTTTGTTCAGTTATCTTGATAGGTTTCTCAAGTGACTATAAGTCACCTGAAGAGATCAAAAATGGAATAAATGATTTACTTGGATTTTCTCCAGTCCAAGTAATCATTATGAAAAAAGAGAACCCAATCTGACATTGTTCGCAAAGGGCTTTCTCAAGAATATTATTTAGTTCACTTTATCTTTTAATTTCGAATGTATCTACCCACGGAAAATCCTCTGCCGATATCGTAGCAGGTAATTTGAACTCCTCCCCTATTCGTACTCTGGGTACCCATTCTATTTGTTTCAAATCAAATGAAAAAAAAAACCCTGCTTCCAGGTAACATCTACCGTTTTATGAATACGGACAGCTTCAAATTCCGGACATTCTACTTTGTATGGGAAACATTTCACACGAAATGTTTCAAATTTTGCCGTTCAAAAGTTCTCAATTTCGAGGCTCGTTTTAGTAAGCTTTTTCCATAAATATCTTTGAAAAATTTATAATATTCAACTACCTTAGATGTCTCTTTAGTGGTTTGACGATTTCAATTGATGATTTCACTGTTCTATTAATGATTAGCATAAGCTGTCCGGAATTCGAATAAAAGTGTCCGGGAATATGAGGCAAAAGTGAGGAAGCGTCCGGAATAAGAATCATGAAAATGCCACACAATTTGATTTATTTAAAATTATTCAAGTTGCGGAAGCGTATTCTTTACCCACCATTCGAAGTTTAAGGTCGATAACGCTAAAGAAGCATATATAATGATTATTTTGTATGCTCTATGCTGGCTTATACTTCCCTGAGGCCTTAAGTGTCCGTAATATGAATCAAAACGGTACTCCGCCTCTTCGTCTACCGAAAATTTTAACGGAAAATCATCAAATGTACCCATTTCAAGTGATATGTCTGCCTCTGATTTTAACCTTCATCCAGGCCAACATACTTTTCACATGCAAAAAACACACTAAAATGTGCATAACTTTTTTGTTTCTCGATGGATTTTGTTGAAATTTCAGAACTTCCCGAAAAACTCTTCTAGTTTATGGTCCAGAAACTTGGGAATATGGTCCACGTGGTTCCGGAGTTATTCCGGATTGTCTTGGGGTACCAAAATTGGCCACATCGTCCATTCAACGGATATCTCAAAACCCAGATGAGCTAGAGGTTGGTGTCTTCGGCAAAGTTGTTCAGCAGACCAAGAGCTATCCGGCAGTAACAATCTTAGTTGGGAATTTATCCGCTAGGTGGCGCTAGTTCAATTTTTCTTCAATCTTTTATATCTCAAGATCCTGTAAGAGCTAGAAGGTTGATGTCTTCGACAAAGTTGTTCAGTAGACCGAGAGCTACCCGTCAGTAACAGTTTTAAATTAGGAATTTATCCGCAAGGTGGCGCTAGTTACATTTTTTCTTCAATCTTCTATATCTCAAGATCCGTAAGCTAGAAGGTTGGTGTCTGGCAAGTTGTTCAGCAGACCAAAGAGCTACCCGCAGTACAACATATTGGAATTTATCGCAAGGTGGCGCTAGTTACATTTTTTCTTCAATCTTCTATATCTCAAGATTAGAGCTAGAAGGTGGTGTCTTGGCAAAGTTGTTCAGCAGACCAAGAGCTATCCGGCAGTAACAAACATAGTTGGGAATTTTCGTTAGGTGGCGCTAGTTACATTTTCTTCAATCTTCTATATCTCAAGATATTAATGAGCTAGAAGGTAAGTGTCTTCGGCAATTGTTCAGCAGACCAAGAGCTATCCGGCAGTAACAATCTTAGTTGGGAATTTATCCGCTAGGTGGCGCTAGTTACAATTTTTCTTCAACCAACTATATTCCAAGATCTTGATGAGCTAGAAGGTTGGTGTCTTCGGCAAAGTTGTTCAGCAGACCAAGAGCTATCCTGCGAGTAACAATCTTAGTTGGGAATGTATCCGCTAGGTGGCGCTAGTAACAATTTTTCTTCAACATTCTATATCTCAAGATCCTGTAGAGCTAGAAGATTGGTGTCTTCAACAAAGTTGTTCAGCAGACCAAGAGTTATCCGGCAGTAACAATCTTAGTTGGGAATTTATCCGCTAGGTTGGCGCTAGTTACAATTTTTCTTCAACCAACTATATTCCAAGATCTTGATGAGCTAGAAGGTTGGTGTCTTCGGCAAAGTTGTTCAGCAGACCAAGAGCTATCCTGCAGTAACATCTTAGTTGGGAATGTATCCGCTAGGTGGCGCTAGTAACAATTTTTCTTCAACCTCTATATCTCAAGAATCCTGTAGAGCTAGAAGATTGGTGTCTTCAACAAAGTTGTTCAGCAGACCAAGAGTTAATCCAGCAGTAACAATCTTAATTGGGAATTTACCGCAAGGTGGCGCTAGTTACAAAATCTCCTTCAATCTCATATGTCTCAAGATCCTGATGAGCTAGACGGTTGGTCTCTTCGGTAAAGTTGTTTAGCAGATCACGAGCTTTCCGTCAGTAACAATCTTAGTTGGGAATTTATTCCGCTTAGTGCACTAGTCACAATTTTTCTTCAATCTTCTATATCTCAAGATCCTGTAGAGCTAGAAGGTTGGCGTCTTCGGCAAGGTTGTTTAGCAAACCCAAGAGCTATCCAACAGTAACAATCTTAGTTGGGAATGTATCCGCTAGGTGGCGCTAGTAACATTTTTTCTTCAATCTTCTATATCTCAAGATCCTGTAGAGCTAGAAGGTTGGTGTCTTCAACAAAGTTGTTCAGCAGACCAAGAATTATCCGGCAGTAACAATCTTAATTGGGAATTATCCGCAAGGTGGCGCTAGTTACAAATCTTCTTCAATCTTATATATCTCAAGATCCTGATGAGCTAGAAGGTTGGTGTCTTCGGCAAAGTTGTTTAGCAAACCAAGAGCTATCCAACAGTAAACAATCTTAGTTGGGAATGTTATCCGCTAGGTGGCGCTAGTAACATTTTTTCTTCAATCTTCTATATCTCAAGATCCTGTAGAGCTAGAAGGTTGGTGTCTTCAACAAAGTTGTTCAGCAGACCAAGAATTATCCGGCTAGTAACAATCTTTAATTGGGGAATTTATCCGCAAGGTGGCGCTAGTTACAAATCTCCTTCAATCTCATATGTCTCAAGATCCTGATGAGCTAGACGGTTGGTCTCTTCGGTAAAGTTGTTTAGCAGATCACGAGCTTTCCGTCAGTAACAATCTTAGTTGGGAATTTATCCGCTTAGTGGCACTAGTCACAATTTTTCTTCAATCTTCTATATCTCAAGATCCTGTAGAGCTAGAAGGTTGGCGTCTTCGGCAAAGTTGTTTAGCAAAACCAAGAGCTATCCAACAGTAACAATCTTAGTTGGGAATGTATCCGCTAGGTGCGCTAGTAACATTTTTTCTTCAATCTTCTATATCTCAAGATCCTGTAGAGCTAGAAGGTTGGTGTCTTTCAACAAAGTTGTTCAGCAGACCAAGAATTATCCGGCAGTAACAATCTTAATTGGGAATTTATCCGCAAGGTGGCGCTAGTTACAAATCTTCTTCAATCTTATATATCTCCAAGATCCTGATGAGCTAGAAGGTTGGTGTCTTCGGCAAAGTTGTTCAGCAGACCAAGAGGTATCCGTCAGTAACAAAACCTAATTGGGAATTTGTTCGCTAGGTGGCACCAGTTACAAATTTGGAATAAAATTCTTCTTAAACAAATACCGGCAGCGCACTAAAACTCAAACCAACTTGATTCCCTATTAGGTAGATTTCAGCCATCCACTATTATTTGCCGAAAAAACTAACCTTCCTGCTTATCATATTGTTGAAATTAGATAAGTTCTATGAAAATAGCACTAGTGACATTTAGGGTACAAAATTTTAATCGATGTTATCACTATCAGACAAGTATTGGGGCTCTAAACTGTTTAGTGAACATTTTTTAGCTATTTGGGACCACCAAAATTCAGAATTTTGGGGAGGTTACTAGCGCCATACAGCAAATGAATATTTTTTCAGTTTTCTATTTCAGATGGCGCTTGTCATATTGAACTTCCAGTATAGGTACATTGACACTCAAATCTCAGTCAATGAGGTTCTCCCACAAAAGCAAATCGACTTTGGATGCAAAATCACGAAAATATTTCAATCATGAAACACATTGAGTGTCTGTCAAAGCCCAATGTTATATTTACATTAGAATTGCGTTATAATTCTAGCAGAAAAAGAAAGAATTAGGACTCTATGTGGAAATGGACTCGGTATAGTGATTAGAACATACGCTGAGGACCTGGGAATGCGACCCATCTAAGAGATAATCATTTAAAATTTTAGAGACGACTTCCTTCTGAAGGGAAGTAAAGCCGTTGGTCCCGAGATGAACTAGCCCAAAGCTCGTTCTTCTACTTCTTCTTGGCATTACTTCCTCACTAGGGCAGAACCTGCTACTCAGCTTAGTGTTCAATGAGAACTTCCACAGTTATTAACTGAGAGCTTTTTTTGCCAAAGTTGCCATTTTCGCTGTGGCAGGTACGATACTCAATGCCCAGAGAAGTCAAAAAAAATTTCCATTATGAAAAGATCCTGGGCCTACGGGAATCGAATACCTTCAGCATGGCTTTGCTTTATAGCCGCAAACTCCAACCACTCGGCGAAGGAAGGCTCCACCAAAAAAATCTCGTAAATAAAATATAAGGCTTTGAAAGAAAACAGCATTTAAAACAAATTGATGATCCAACTCATGTATTGTGGCTGTTGAGCTGCGAAATCAAGCGTAAAAAATCTCGATCATAAAATATAAGAAATTTAAAATTTTCGCCACGATGTGAACAACTTTGCGAAGACAAACTGGAGCCACCCAACATTGATCTGCTTGTTAACTTTTCATACATAAAATTGAAGAAAATTTGTTACTAGCGCAAGCTAGCGAATAATTTCCCAATCACTACTAGATAGCTCTTGGTCTACTAAACAACTTTGCCGAAAACGCCAACCTTCTAGCTCATCAGGATCTTGAAATATAAAAAGATTGAAAGAAAATTTGTAACTGGCGCAACTAACGAACAAATTCCCAAATTATGTTGTTACTTGCCGGATAGCTCTTGGTCTGCTGAACAACTTTGCCGAGACACCAACCTTCTAGCTCATCAGGATCTTGAAATATACAGTACTGACCCGATTTTGTCAGCCCCCGATTATGTCTGCCCCCGATTTTGTCAGCTTTTTGACCCGATTTTGCCAGCCTATTTTAAATTTGTCAAAAAATTGGTTATCGTCATATTTTACCACGTTTACATTAAAATTTATGATGATGATTTGATTTCATGGCACGCACGGGCGTTGCCAGAGGGGGCTATGGCAATGCCTTTTATCAAGTATTTAAAATCTATATTTCCAAAATTAAGGAGGGGGAGCCCCTGATAAAAAAAAACTGGCTACGCCCATGTCCATCGCTCTCCTAAAGTCCATTTAACCATGTAACACGTCAAAATTTTGAAAAAACAGGAACAAAATAAAATGACCCGATTTTGTCAACCTAAAATTCATCGAGGGGCTGACAAAATCGGGCCCTTGCTGTATAAAATTGAAGAAGATTTGTAACTAGCGCCACCTTGCGGATGAATTCCCAATTAAGATTGTTACTGCCGGATAGCCTCTTGGTCTGCTGAACAACATTGCCGAAGACACTTACCTTCCTAGCTTCATCAATATCTTGAGATATAGAAGATTGAAGAAAATTGTAACTAGCGCCACCTAACGAACAAATTCCCAACTATGTTTGTTACTGCCGGATAGCTCTTGGTCTGCTGAAACAACTTTGCCAAAGACACCAACCTTCTAGCTCTACAGGATCTTGAGATATAGAAGATTGAAGAAAAAATGTAACTAGCGCCACCTTGCGGATAAATTCCTAATTAAAAACTGTTACTGACGGGTAGCTCTCGGTCTACTGAACAACTTTGTCGAAGACATCAACCTTCTAGCTCTACAGGATCTTGAGATATAGAAGATTGAAGAAAAATTGTAACTAGCGCCACCTAGCGGATAAATTCTCAACTAAGATTGTTACTGCCTAATAGCTCTTGGTCTGCTAAACAACATTGCCGAAGACACCAACCTTCTAGCTCATCAGGATCTTGAGATATGGAAGATTGAAGCAAAATTGTAACTAGCGCCACCTAGCGGATAAATTCCCAACTAAGATTGTTACTGCCGGATAGCTCTTGGTCTGCTGAACAACTTTGCCGAAGACACCAACCTTCTAGCTCATCAAGATCTTGAGATATAGATGTTTGAAGAAAAATTGTTACTAGCGCCACCTAGCGGATAAATTCTCAATTAAGATTATTACTGACGGATAACTCTTGGTCTGTTGAACAACTTTGCCGAAGACACCAACCTTCTAGCTCATCTTGGTTTTGAGATATCCGTTGAATGGACGATGTGGCCAATTTTGGTACCCCAAGACAATCCGGAATAACTCCGGAACCACGTGGACCATATTCCCAAGTTTCCTGGACCATAAACTAGAAGAGTTTTTCGGGAAGTTCTTGAAAATTTCAACAAAAATCCATCGAGAAACAAAAAAGTTATGCACATTTTAGTGTGTTTTTTGCATGTGAAAAGTATGTTGGCTGGATGAAGGTTAATTTTCTAAAACTGAAAAATTGAATCTGATGATTGATGCAATGTTCAAAGCCACCACTATGACTGAAGCAGTTCCAAGTTGGTGTAAAATTTACAAATCAAAATTGTTATTGGATTACGTTCTTCTAATGGATTCAATAAATAATAATTTAAATATTTTAAATTGGAATGCTCGTTCTCTGAATGGTAAAAAGGACGAACTGTTTAATTTTCTTACAGCTAATAACGTGCATAGAGCAGTTATTCATGAAACGTATTTAAAACCTGGATCTAAACCTTAACAGATATCCTAACTTTTTTGATTATCGTAATGAATCGACTTGATGGGGCATGTGGGGGAGTTTGCAATCATCATTCATAGATGTATATAACATCAACTGTTTCCGTCATTTGAAACTAAAGTTTTTGAAACTTTAGGTGTTTCTGATGAAACACAGCTTGGTAAAATATGCTTTCATAGCTGCCTATTTGCCTTTTCAATGCTCTGGACAGCAAGTCACTTTGCTCCAAACTGACTTGCGAAAATTGACTCGCAATAAGTCAACAAATTTTGTCATTGGTGACTTTAATGCCAACATCGGTCATGGAATAATTACAACGGCAGAATTTATTCCATGAGTGCTCATCAGGATATTTCTCAATTCAATACCCTGGTAGCCCTACGTGTTTTCCTCTTCTCCACTTTTAATTATTTTTCGATTCGACTGGAAATATATATGATACGTACACTGAGAGGCAAAATAAAGTGCCCACCTTACCAGTTTTCAAATTTCTGTCGTTGATTTGGTTCAAATTAAAGTTAACATACTTAAATCTTTTTTTGATATTTTATTTTTGATATTCTTTTAAAGTTGCACTAACGAATTTTGATAAAAAAAAAGAATTTTTACTCAAAGAAAAGAAAATCAATTTTTATTGAAAAAACTAGTGACAAAATAAAGTGCCCACTTCCTTCTTGGCCCCAGAAAAGATGATTTAAGAAAAATAAAGAGCAATTTAATAGTTAATGTATCTTCCTTTGGCCTTAAGGACTTGCTGGAGACGCTTCGGCATGTTTTTCACCAGGTTTTGTAGGTGTTGTGGTTCTAGTTCTTCCCAGGCGCGCTCCAAGGTTTCAAAATAATTATTTTTGTTGGTAACACCAGTTTTGTCAACCCTCGCATCGAGAATCGCCCACAAATTCTCGATGGGGTTGAGGTCTGAGGCTTTGTGGAAGCCTTCCCAGCGGTTTTATTCGACAAGATCGGAAGAAAGACTTGGTTCTTCTTGGCAGTATGGCTTCGGGTCGTTGTTCTAGAGAAATATGAATTTCTCTTCAAGGCCCGTCTGGGATCAGCGAAATCTCCAGATTTTCCCCGCAAGATGTTGATGTAGGAATCTGCCGTCATTATTCCGTCGATTTTCACGGGGCTTCCTACTCCATTCCACGAAAAAACACCCCCAGACATCACATTTCATCACATCACACCTCATGCGTCACCGTTCTTTGGATGTAGCGCTCCTGAAGCTCGAGCTGTTTAACCGAAAGCGGCGGGCTCGTGTGTGGTGCAGAGCGCCACATCCAAGGAACGGTGAAGCATGGAGGAGGAAATGTGATTGGTCTGGGGGTGTTTTCATGGAGTGGAGTAGAAGCCTCGTGAAAATCGACGGAATAATGGACTGGCAGATTCCTACATTCACATCTTGCGGAAAATCTTGTAGTTTGATGTTCAAATTGATATGGTTCCGGACATGTCATAATAGGCTAGTTTCCCCCAGGGCACCTTGGAATCTACTATAAGAGTGTCAGTGTATCTAATGGCTCTGAAAAATTCCACTGGGTTGATCTTGAAGTTGGATGCCCAGTTGGATATAGTTCCAGGTAATATAAAAATATTGGAAATACAAACAGACAGACACTATTTCCTGGAATTTAAATTGATTTTTAGTTCATACGAAAATTGTTAATATCCGTATAGCTTTACACCGCACAAAAAATACACGCTCTAGAAAAAAAAAAAAATAGGCATGACCTAGTTGTCCGGTGGCAATATGCATGTAAATAGCTAAAAATAGTCCAAATTTGCAGTTAAATGTTCCCCAATTTCATCCATTTTTCAAAAAGTTATATGAATTTTAATTTAGGTAAAATTTTGCCTATCTAAATCGTTGTTCCTATCCTTTGTACATGTAGATAACACCTTTGAACTGTTTCCATGTTGAATCTCTTTACAGAAATCTCATATTTTATGCATGATGACGCCATTATTATTTTAGTAGAAATTATTATGATGGTTTGTGGACTTGTAAAAAAAACGTACATAAGATTGGTCTATGAGGTAAACTAATTGTAGCAAAATTTTGCTCTCCTGTGGCTACACGCCTATGGCAACATCTACAGGAACGGTTTTAGGTCAAGACGTGTAGAAAAAGCTGAAAGGCGTTAAATAAAATAGAATGAATCGGAAAAAAGAAGCAAACCTATAGAAAAGTGCAGTGCTAATAAACGGAAGGGACAGAGGAGAATAATATTGACGCGTGTCCTTTTTTGTGTGCTCGCAAAGCCAATAATACATGACATAGCGAACCGAACGCCGAGGTAGAAAGAGAGTTCAAATTAGAGCTGCTGACAATGTTGCCTCATTTTGAGCCGTAATAGTACGGTGTAATAGCGATTGAATGAGTCTGATTGTATTTACAAACTGTCTGTTCTGTTCCGCCGAAGGGTGAAAGGAAATGTGAATTGTCCACGCCGAACACCGATTTGATCGATCTGCAACTCCGAGGGGCAGTGATTTACGCCATTCCCCTTTTTCTTCTTCTGCAGTTTGTCGGATCAATTTCACCAGATTAACGTAACATTCTCCTTAGAGTATGACGATATCAATATCATTTAAGAAGTCGTAACCGACCGACATTGTAAATTTATCACATTGCTTTTATGTCCCATTTCAAAGCAAGTTTTTTTCTGGTTATAAATTTTGACATCCTCGCCACTAAAGGATGCTTCCTCCTTGGAGCGAAATCACATACATACTGCTTGAGGAACGAGTCTAACGACGACGGGAATGTGTGCCAAGAATCATAAATAATAAACCATGATGCCACATTCGCAAGATCGTTTTATTTATACTGTCGGAAAAATATGCTCCACATAAAATCTCTCATGTCATCCTGTCCCCCGGGTGGGTGGAAGCGAAGGGGGGCTATATTTGGCTGGTTAGAAGAAGCCTCACTTTGCATGGAGTGCGATGCTTTGGGTTATTCTCCATAGTTCTCTAAAGTCATCTGAGCAAAATTTAACGATTGTTTATAGCGAGCTAAGATTGAATGCAATAAATATCAAGCGAGTGAGCAACAAGTGGCGCACAATTTATGCAAAATAGTGGGAAAACATTTTCTCAGACGAAATTTGTTTGTGTTATCAAAAATATGAGAATTAATCATTTTCCGATCTTATTGCATTTAACTCAGGGATAATTGTATTATTGTATTGTGGATATTTACATATACATATACATATACAAAAATACATACTAATAAAGATTAAAAGACCCGCCTATTCCGGGACAAAAAGCGCCGCCTGGAAGAGGTGGAATGCCAAGAGATGGAGTTGTGTACCGTTCTCAAGAAACGCTAAAGTTCTATGAGAAGCTCAACACATCCCGCAAAGGCTTCGTGCCGCGAGCTGAGATGTGCCGGGATAAGGATGGGAGCATCTTGACGGACGGACGCGAGGTTATCGAAAGGTGGAAGCAGCACTACGATGAACACCTGAATGGCGCAGAGAACACAGGCACAGAAGGTCAGGACAGCGAAGGCGATGGCTACGTCAGCACCGCGGACAGCGGAAACCAACCAGCTCCCACGATGGGGGAAGTTAAGGATGCCATTCAACAGCTCAAGAACGACAAGGCCGCTGGCAAGGATGGTATCGGAGCCGAACTCATCAAGATGGGCCCGGCAGGTTGGCCGCTTGTCTGCATCGGCTGATAGTCAGAATCTGGGAAACGGAACAACTACCGGAGGAGTGGAAGCAAGGCGTTATATGCCCATCTACAAAAAGGGCGACAAACTGGAGTGTGAAATTATCGTGCCAATCACCATCCTAAACGCCGCCTACAAAGTGCTATCACAGATTCTCTTCCGTCGTCTATCACCTATAGCAAACGAGTTCGTGGAAGTTATCAAGCAGGTTTCATCGATGGCCGCTCGACAACGGACCAGATCTTTTCCGTGCGGCAAACCCTCCAGAAATGCCGTGAGTACCAGGTCCCTACGCACCATTTGTTCATCGATTTCAAGGCGGCATACGATAGTATCGACCGCGTAGAGCTATGGAAAATCATGGACGAGAACAGCTTTCCCGGGAAGCTCACAAGATTGATCAGAGCAACGATGGACGGTGTGCAAAACTGCGTGAAGATCTCGGGCGAACACTCCAGTTCGTTCGAGTCTCGACGGGGACTACGACAGGGCGACGGACTTTCGTGCCTGTTGTTCAATATTGCGCTTGAAGGTGTTATGCGGAGAGCCGGACTTAAGGCTAAGTAACCCGTCATTCGTTTCGGTAACAATGATGACTTTTCAGCTTGCCTTTCAAAGTGATAAAACTCAGTCTTAATAGTTTATATTGAATTGAAAATGTATCACTGGACGCGCTAAAATGCATAAAGTATGCTGATACTTTTTCAGCTGTGTCAGTGCAAAACTAACTGATTTTCTTCGATTCGAAATCGTGAGATGAATTAGCAACAATCATCAACGGTGCGTACAAATTTCAATGACGGCCTACTTCGCCTTAACAGCCGAGGCACGATTTTCACGAGATCCGGACAATTTGTTTGCTTTGCGGACGACATGGATATTATTGGGAGAAAATTTGAAACGGTGGCAGATTTGTTCACCCGCCTGAAACGCGAAGCAACAAGAGTCGGGCTAATGGTGAATGCGTCGAAAACAAAGTACATGCTGGTTGGCGGAACTGAGCCCGCCTAGGAAGCAGTGTTACGATAAAGGGGGATACCTTAGAGGTGGTGGACGAGTTCGTCTATCTTGGATCCTTGTTGACGGCTGACAACAATGTTAGTCGGGAAATACGAAGGCGCATCATCAGCGGAAGTCGTGCCTACTATGGGCTCTAGAAGAAACTGCGGTCAAGAAAGATTCACCCCCGCACCAAATGCACGATGTACAAAACGCTCATAAGACCGGTAGTCCTCTACGGGCATGAAGCGTGGACTATGCTCGAGGAGGACTTGCAAGCTCTTGGGGTTTTCGAACGCCGAGTGCTAAGGACGATCTTCGGCGGCGTGCAGGAGAACGGCGTGTGGCGGCGAAGGATGAACCACGAGCTCGCTCAACTCTACGGCGAACCCAGTATCGTGAAGGTAGCTAAAGCTGGAAGGATGCGCTGGGCAGGGCATGTTGCTACGAATCCGGTCGGAACAAGAAGGCGTGGGGCGCAGCGAGCTAGGTGGATTGACCAGGTGCACCAGGACCTGGAGAGCATGGGTCACAGTCGAGGATGGAGAGAAAGCGGCCATGAACCGAGTGAATTGGCGTAATATTGTTGGCGAGGCTTTATCAAGATAATTGATGTAAAGCCAAATAAGTAAAAATTAAAAGCTATATTCAGAACATATAAGATGATCGTTTGACTAGTTCACGGAACAATTTAGCAGAAATATTCTTTCTTTATTCTAGTACCATATCTTCTACAGCTGCAGCGACATAATAGAACGTAGAGTTGGCTTTACAGTGATTGAGAAGCAGATGAAGCAAGTTATTCGGTGGAAACGTTGAAAGTGAAGCACAAGTTTTTCAACTACAGCTTAATCAGCATTGAAGATGGAGAAGGTAGTGGCAATAGTGGCAGAACACGTCGATCCCAATTAGTCCCGATTGCCATAACCACCACCGGATTAACAACGATTCCCGTGGTTACTTATCCCGGACAGGCACTATTCCAAAGAATGTTTCACAGATGCAGCAAACTGCATGCTCATGGTTAACTCCGACACGTCTTCGGCTTGTACATCTGCAGGTAAAGAACAACGCTGGACAAACATTTCAAAACGGCACATCGACATTGGTAACCATTGGCTTTGCCAGCCGCTCTTGAGCCCAATTCAACTCGATCACGCTCACCAATACCACTATCAGGAAGAGCTAACACCAATCTTTCTGATAGTGGGCTTAGTTTGCGTGGGCGGGCTAAAAAAAGCTCAACAGCAACGTTTCAAAAAAAAAAGGCCCAACACCTGTTGAGCCCTTTTCAAATGTTTGTCCAGAACGAGCAAGCTTCAGCGATGAATACCAGCACCGACTTTGATGGTGCTTCACAACAATTTCGGAGGATCATCATGCATTGCCGACCGCGGTGTATTTCTCTGTCTCGCCAACACGTATACCAGACGCTTTGATTGAGAAGCTTAGCGAGTTACAGAAACATGCGGACGATCTTCAACGACAGCTGAGTAGAACAGACCGTCAAACTCAGAATTCTGTTCGGCATACAGATAGTGCTCGGCAATTTCAGCCAACCCAGTCATCGACAGTGAGCGGTATCGCCGAATATACCATCAAGCCACCGAATGTACCAAGGCTAGCGCGCAACGTTGCTTACGGATTTCCGATCTGCGACGGTAATATCTGAGTCATAAGTTCGGTAAGTCAAACGTGCTCCAATATTATTTCAACATTCGCTCCGCAATTAAATGTTGTTAGCTCAATCGATTCCTCATCGAGCTGTTGACTGTATAAATAAAATACCTCCTCTGACTTCCGGGCCTTGCTTACTTCTCCCCATTCTGCCATTCGTTCCGGCGCATATGACTACCCCTCAAGCCCAATCTTCTTCCCCTCTCCGTACACACAGCCTTGTCTTGATTGTCTCCAATAACTTCATCGATGATTCCCACATCTGCTTCCATCGCCGCTACCATGTCTGCTGCCAGTGGTGTTGCTCGGCGGCAGCTATTTGGTGGGCCAAACTCACAACAACTTGCTGCCAGACACGTAGTGTCCAGAGAGCTTCCTGCTTTCACCGGTGATCCAGTTGAGTGGCCGTTGTTCCTGAGCTGCCACCAAAATACGACCAACATGTGTGGCTATTCCAATGGAGAAAATCTTATGCGATTGCAGCGGTGCCTAAAAGGAAATGCCTTGGAGGCAGTGCGAAGTCATCTGATGCATCCTTTGTCTGTACCGATGATCATCGACATGTTGAAGACGTTGTACGGACGCCCAGAGCAGATTATCAACCACCTACGTGCAACACCGACGCCCAAACCAGAGAATTTGGAAAGCCTGATCGGATTCGGTTTGGCGTGCAGAAATCTGTTGTAGCAGCAACATATTTCTAACCCCTTGTTGCTTCAGGAGATGATGAGTAAGCTGCCAGTCATGCTCAAGCTAAATTGGTCACTTTTTAAGCGCCAGCAAGCCAACGTCAATCTCACCACATTCGGCTGCTACATTGACCAGATTGTGACGGCTGCAAGTGAGGTGACGAGACGGATGAGCATCGTAGCAAGCAGGAAAAGCCGGAAGCGAAGCAGAAGATGCACTTGAATACGCTCGCTTCAGAAGAAAGGAAGGCATCATACAGCATTACCGATTGCAAGGAAAACAAGGCGAAGCCCTGTGTTGCCTGCCAGAAGGACCGCCACAAAATCAAGGACTGCCATTTCTCCCAAAAGATAATCGTCAGTGATCGCTGGAGACTCGTGCAGGAGCGTTACCTGTGTCGTCGGTGCCTGGGATATTATGGAAAGTTCCAAAGTGAGCTTCTGTTGTTGTGAGGATCGCCATCACAAGCTCCTCCATCCAGGAAATATTCCAGACAACCAAAATGTACGTATAACGAAATCACCTGGAGGCTTTGTATGTGCAAAAATTCACTTATAAGATGTCGCGAAATGGCCTTCTACGTACAAAAGTGGAGGCGATATGCGTGCATATATTATGTGATGAATAATAACATACAATGCGAGTGTATAAATATTCTACCGAACTAACCTGTGATCTTATGCGACTTAACTTATGATAACAAATGTTGATTTGACTGCTACTTCGGATTCATTCAACTTACTTAATACGAGTGTACGGGACGAAACAAAATGTACAAATGAACTCAGAAAAGAAGTGTTTTATGCGAGGAAACTTATCAACCTGACGAGTTTTTCCACGGTGTTTTATGGGTTTGATGTAATTAGTATGAATAAACGAGTTGAAACGTAAGCTTTCATGCGATTTCTGGTTGTCTGGGCCACAGCTACCCCGATCTAGTGAACCTCCAAGAACTACAAGCACGGTAACAGTTCATCGTCAGTCCAAACAGCCCGTTCTTTTCCGGATACTTCTGGTGTCGCTACACTGGAATTAGCGATGGGCGATTTTGAGTCGATGTTCCGAAAATCGTTTTTTTTTGTTCCGATTAATCGATTTTTTGAATCGATGTTAGGAGCACTCAAAATCGAGTGAATCGATTTTCTTCATTCAATTTTTTGTTTCGATTCAAAATGAAGTTATTAATAATAATTTTTAACGAGTTGACATAGGTTTGAAGTGTTTGATATATAATTTTCAATTTCAAACGTTATTCAGTCGGGGAAAGTTTACAATCATATGTAATTTCATTTACTCTTGTTTCGAAAGCTTGTTTTTTGTAAATTTTTATATGAGCTTGACATTCGAATCGATTCAAAAACATCGATTCAAATGATTCGATTTAATCGGTGAATCGATTCAACACTCCTAATTTGAATCGATTCAGTAACATCGATGTTCTGGTCAAATTTGCCCAACGCTAACTGGAATGGCAATATCATCCGCACCTTTGCCTTCCTCGACGATGGTTAATCTCGTTTACCAGTTCAGAGCTACACCGGTGCTGCCCCAACAGGCTTGTATGATATTATACACCGTTTGCGAAGGAAGATGTGCGAGAAGATTCCATGCATCGTGTGTTGGTGTTAGCGAGGCCGATTTGTGTGCGCTATCCAAAAACATTATTTGGATTTGTGATGAATGTATGGCCGAATTTTGCAAAGCAAGGGATGCAATGTCTGAATCGCCCAGATCTAGTTCATCGTCATCAATTGTAGTTGAGCTGGATAAATTGAAGTCCGAAGTTGGAAGAATCAACGATGCGATAGCTGAAATCAACGATAAAATTATTGCGCCAGATCGCATACTAAGTCATTCAACTCCAGTTACTACGCCAATGCCGTCGAACAACACCAACGTTCGAACGTATAGCAGTGATAGCCATCGTAGCTGTGTGGTTCCAGACTGTGAGGAATTGTTTTCAATTGTTTTGTCTAACATCGATAGCAGCGTAACCGAATATGACATCGTTCGTTTGGTTTCTCGTTCACTTTGCGCATCAGAACCCGAGTGCTTGAATGTCACAAAATTAGTACCGAGTTGGAAAAGTTGTAAAAATTTTGATTACATATCATTCAAAATTGTTTTGAATAAGCGTTGGAAAGAATCAGCAATGAACGCTAAGACTTGGCCGAGTAATGTGAAAATTCGAGAGTATGTCAACAGATTAAATTGTTCCTGGAAACCGGAAAACGTTGACCTCACTTAGTAACGATTGTTTGAGTTATTTTATGATACGTGAAGCTATTGATGAAACTATGTAACTTTGTGTACGTTTGTGTAATTGATGATAGGAGGCTGTAAAACTTTGCAAGTGGTGTATTTATAATGATCGATAAGTATCGTTATTATAAATAAAATGATGTTAGAACTAGTTTTTAATATGTTGTTGTGCTCGGATGTTAATCTGTATATGGTCAATGCTTATTTGTGTAACAATGCTTGTATTTTGTATTAGTTTAAGTAATTCAATGAGACCCCAGAAGGTCAGTTGGAGTATCTGAAATAAACAAATAAACAAATAAACAAATAAACAAATATTTTCTACTCCTGAAAATTTACGACGATTATTTCATTCATTTCCAAAATGAGAGCTCCGTTCATAATTACGAGCTGAACGGGCCATTCTTGAGCCGCGGTGGTCTCTTGCTCATAAGTTCATTGTCTAGTGCGTTCTCGTGCAAATTTGGCTCGCGCTCCGTTCACTTTTGGTTCGCGTTCAGTTCAAAACATATATCTGATTGAAAGAAGTAGACTGGAAACGTATGAATCATGAGTAGTATAAAGTGTATAAAGATGCGAATATTATTAAGCATGTGAAGTACGACAGACTTCATCGGGCTTGTCAATTAGTGTGAATGTCGAAAAATAACTGCGAAAATAATTTTCATCAGAGAACCATTTAGAGGTCAGCGATTTCGTGGAAGATCAAGAATACGCTGGTTGTATGCAGTGGAAGAGAACCTAGTGACCTTAAACGTTCGGGGAAACTGGAGAAGTATCGCCCAAGACCAACGAAGATTTTCATTGTATTAATTTGGTTAAAATCTTGAAATATAACACCGATTCAATTTCAAGCCATAATACTCGGTTCGTGGCCGCATCTCTTCATCCACTATTTTGCTTCACGCTCGCAAAATCACTGCGCACTTCATCTGTCCACCTAGCTTACTACGCTCTACGCTTTCTTGCACCAACCGTATCCGAAGCGACACCATTTTTGCAGGGTTGCTATCCAGCATTCTTGCAAAATGCCCTGTCCACCGTATCTTTCCAGCTTTGACCACCTTCTGGATACTGGTATCGCCGTAGAGCTGGGCGAGCTCGTGGTTTATCCTTCACCGCAACACACCGTTTTCCTGTTCACCGGAAAAGATTGTCTTAAGCACCCGGCGTTCGAAAACTCAAAGGGCTTGCTGGTCTTCCTCGAGCATCTTCCACGTTTCATGCTCATAGAAGCCTACCGGTCTTATGACCGCAGCTTCTTGTGGAGGCCATAGTAGGCCCGACCTCCATTGACGATGCGTCTCCGTATTTCATGGCTTGTGTTATTATCAGCCGTCAGCAAGGATCCGAGGTCGACTAGCTCGAACGTATCCCCGTCTATCATAACACTGCAACCTAGGCGAGCTCACGAGCACACGACTCCACCCACTATCATGTTCTTAGTCTTGGAAGCATTCACCACTAGTCTTATGTCACACCCAGTCAACTAATGCTGCCTCGTGTTTCAGTGCCATTGTAGAATTTGACCTCCAGGGCTTGTTTTAACCTTCGGGCTGTCGCGCTGTTGCACTTTGTACAACAGTTCCCGAGGAGGAACAAATAACTCCCCAATAACTTATGCATACCATATTTTGGTATCATACCAAAATTAGGTATTATTCAGTTGTCAATACCTCAATTTGGTATGATAATGGTATTGAAAAAAATCTTTAAAACAATTAAAAATACTTCATTGAGGTATTGAACAGCTATGGGTATGGAAGTTTTACTTTTGTTTTGCAAATATTTCAGGATCCTGATCATTTAGAAGGATGTCGTCTTCGGCAAAGTTGTTTAGTTAGTTAAGGACTACCATTTTTGAGCTAGTTGATTCAAAATTATGCCATTAGGCGGCGCTAGTGAACATGAAACTTTTGTTTGCGGATATCTCAGGAGCCTGACCACTTAGAAAGATAGTGTCTTCGGCTAAGTAGTTCAGTAGCTCAAGGGCTACCATTATTTGAGCCAAGAAGTAGGGTATTTTGCCACCTAGCGGCGCTAGTGAGCATGAAATTTTTGTTTTGCGGATACTGCAGGATCTCGACTTTTTAGACAGGCACCTTCGGCAAAGTTGTGCAAAAGCTCAGGGAGTATCATTATTTTGCAAAATCTCGAACTTTAAGGATTACACAAAGAAAGAATTTGAGCAACTGAACAACTCTGCCGAAGACACCATCTTTCTAAGTGTTCAGGCTCCTGAGATATTTGCGAAACAAATGTTTTATGCTCACTAGTGCCGCCTAGTGGCAAAATTTTGAATCAACTAGCGCAACAATAATAGTCCTTGAGTTACCGAACAACTTTGCGGAAGAAGTCATCTTTCTAAGTGGTCAGGATCATGTGATCTGAGAAACAAAAGTTTCATGCTCACTAGCGCCGCCTAGTGGCAAAATCCCGAATTTCTTGGCTATAATAATAATAGCCCTTAAGCTGCTGCGTCACCTTTCTAAGTGGTCAGACTCCTGGGATATTCGCAAAATCAAGGGTGTTGTACAAAGTACACGCGTTACAAAAATTCGCGCGACGACCGAAAGGTTAAATCGAATTCTGCATATGTTTCATTGTCCATCAAATCACACCCCATGTTGTTTTGTTAGCACCTGTTCGTACTGCTTACAAGACCGGATTCTGACCGCATTTTGATGTTTGAGTTTGTTTTTTACAAAGTGAAAAACTGCAAACAGACGAAGTTGAGGAAGACGCACCACAATTGACCCACCAAAACAAGCCCATGCATTATGCTGTATATTGTACACAGTGCATGATGCATGTTTTAAAGAAATTCTTCGTATTTTTGTATATTATATCGATAGTCAGTAAATTTGCATGGTCATTTTTCTTTTTGTAAAGTAATTTACTAACTTTTCTGCTAAAACCATCTCTTGGCTTCATTTTTAATTAGAGGCTTCATGACACAAAAGTTTAGGAAAGTAAGCAATAATCCATGCAATAGAATTGAGGGTAAAGCTTCTTGACAAATCTCTTGAAAATCATCCCGAGAAATACGGGAATCTCTGGAAACAGAAAACTATTTCCCGGGATATCAGTGCGCATCGTACCTTCGTGCTGTGCGTACACGAATTCTCTCTGCTCTTGGAAGTTTTCTTAAAAACTACCTAAAGCAATAAAACAGTACTTTTCAGTGCTACAAAAACAGTACTTTTCAGTGCTAAATTAAAAACGGTACTTTTCAGTGCTACTAAAACAGTACTTTTCAGTACTATTTTTTCTACTATTGATCCCTTTACGATCCTTGTTTGGACCCGTGCCTTCGATTTTTCGTTGGACCCGTTGGCGAAAGCTAGCGGTGGTAATCCTTCTTGGACACCGTCTTGGGAAAAAACCTCTCGAAGGTCACGTCTTCTTTCGTTTATTAACTAAACATGGTATCAACAACAAACAAAAGGAAGGGTGAATCTCTGAATTCACTACTTCCTTCCAAAAAAGTGGGTTTTAAAACTGTCACTACACGTGGCAAGAATGGAAGAAAGGACGCTTCCCCGGAATGCGAACTTTCTTCCAAGGGTGAAATGAATAATTGTATCGAAATGAGCAATCAGTTCGATGCTCTAGACAAATTTTCCGAACACCAAATCGAAGCAGCCTCTAGCCCAGGCTCTTTGATTCAAGTGAGGAAGCAAAGAGTGCCGCCTATCGTGGTCAGTTGTTCCGAATTTGGGGGATTTAGGCAGGAGATCTTGAACTCCATTAGGGGAATCAAGGTTTCCTTCCAAATCGCAAAGAAAGGAGACTGTCGCGTTTTGCCGGAAACTCTTAAAGATCGTGAGCTTCTTCTCAAACATCTTGAAGAGAAGAAGCACAAATTTTTTACTTATGACGACAAAACTGAACGTTTGTTCAAAGTTGTCTTGAAAGGTCTCTCAAGTGACTATAAATCACCTGAAGAGATCAAAAATGGAATAAATGATTTACTTGGATTTTCCCCAGTCCAAGTAATCATTATGAAAAAGAGAACCCAATCTGGCATTGTTCGGAAAGGGCTTTCTCAAGAATTTTATTTAGTTCACTTTAACAAAAAAGAACTAAATAATATTAAAGCTTTAGAAAAAGCAAAACTTTTGTTTGATGTCCGTGTGACATGGGAACATTTCCAGAAACCTGGAGGAAATTACCAGAACCCCACTCAGTGCCGTCGGTGCCAAAAGTGGGGTCATGGTACAAAAAATTGTCGCATGGATGCTAAATGCATGATTTGCGGAGGTTCTTCTCACGCCAAAGACGTCTGTCCAGTGAAGGAAGATACCACCAAATTCATATGTTGTAATTGCGGGGCTAACCATAAGTCCAATTTTTGGAATTGTCCTTCACGCAAAAAGGTCATTGAGGCTCGTGCCAGGCAGATGAAAGATAATATCCGTTACGATAACGGTCGTTTCCGGAATTTGCCTGGTAGAGTATCGAACAATGCTCATTTTTCAGTTAACGATCGCTTGATCATGAATCATACCCATCAGGAAGATCATAATCATTCACAAACTAATTTTAATCCGTCGGGTAGCCGTTCGAATCATTCTATTTCGAATGTATCTACCCACGGTAAATCCTTTGCCGATATCGTAGCAGGAAATTCGAACTCCTCCCCTGTTCGATCCATGGGTACCCATTCTACTTGTTTCAAATCAAATGGAAAAAAACCCTACCGCCACAGGTAACTCCGCTTCTTCGTCTACCGGAAATTCCAATGGGAAATCACATGACATGTCTGCCTCTGATTTTAATTTTCTAACTGAACAATTGAATCTTATGATTGATGCAATGTTCAAAGCCACCACTATGACTGAAGCAGTCCAAGTAGGTGTAAAATTTACAAATCAAATTGTTATTGGATTACGTTTTTCTAATGGATCCAAATAATAATTTAAATATTTTAAATTGGAATGCTCGTTCTCTGAATGGTAAAGAGGACGAGCTGTTTAATTTTCTTACGGTTAATAACGTGCATATAGCAGTTATTAAGGAAACGTATTTAAAACCTGGATCTAAACTCAAAAGAGATCCTAACTTTTTTGTTTATCGTAATGATCGACTTGATGGGGCATGTGGGGAGTTGCAATCATCATTCATAGGCGTATAAAACATCAACTGTTCTCATCATTTGAAACTAAAGTTTTTGAAACTTTAGGTGTTTCTGTTGAAACACAGTTTGGTAAATATACTTTCATAGCTGCCTATTTGCCTTTTCAATGCTCTGGGCAGCAAGTTAATTTGCTCCAAACTGACTTGCGTAAATTGACTCGCAATAAGTCAAAATTTTTTGTCATTGGTGACTTTAATGCCAAACATCGGTCATGGAATAATTCTCAAAGTAATTCCAACGGCAGAATTTTATTTGATGAGTGCTCTTCAGGATATTTCTCAATTCAATACCCTGATAGCCCTACATGTTTTTCCTCTTCTAGAAATCCATCTACGATTGATTTGGTCTTAACCGACTCTAGTCATCTTTGTAGCCAACTGATTACTCATGCTGATTTTGATTCTGATCATATCCCTGTTACATTTCAAATATCCCAAGAAGCGATTCTCAATCCTATCAGCTCCACTTTCAATTATTTACGAGCCGACTGGAATATATATAAAACGTATGTTGACTCCAATCTTGATGTTAACATTTCTTTAGAAACTAAACTTGATATTGACAATGCTCTTGAAACTTTAACAAATTCCATTGTTGAAGCCAGGAGCATTGCAATTCCAAAATGTGAAGTAAAATTTGAATCCGTGATTATAGACGATGATCTTAAACTCTTGATCCGTCTTAAAAACGTGAGGAGAAGGCAATTTCAACGCACTCGCGATCCTGCTATGAAAATTATATGGCAGGATTTGCAGAAAGAAATCAAGAAACGTTTTGCTCAATTAAGAAACAAAAATTTTGAAAATAAAATTTCTCAATTGGACCCTGGCTCTAAGCCCTTTTGGAAATTATCTAAAATCTTGAAAAAACCTCAGAAGCCAATACCGGCATTGAAAGAGGAAAACAAATTATTACTAACTAATTGCGAAAAAGCTCAAAAACTTGCTATGCAGTTTGAAAGTGCGCACAATTTTAATTTAGGACTTACTAGTCCAATTGAAAATGAAGTTACTCAGGAGTTCGAAAATATTCTCAATCAAGAGAACGTTTTCGAAAGTGCCTGGGAGACTGATTTGGAAGAAGTGAGAACTATTATTAAAAAATTCAAAAACATGAAAGCTCCTGGCGATGATGGAATTTTCTACATCCTCATCAAGAAACTTCCAGAAAGTAGCTTATCATTTTTAGTTGATATATTTAACAAATGTTTTCAATTAGCATATTTTCCTGACAAATGGAAAAATGCTAAGGTTGTTCCAATTTTAAAACCAGACAAAAATCCTGCAGAAGCTTCTAGCTATCGTCCAATCAGTTTGCTTTCCTCCATCAGTAAACTTTTTGAAAAGGTTATTTTGAACAGAATGATGGCCCACATCAACGAAAATTCCATTTTTGCCAATGAACAGTTCGGATTCCGCCATGGACATTCGACCACTCATCAACTTTTACGTGTAACAAATTTGATCCGTTCCAACAAATCTGAAGGCTATTCTACTGGTCTTGCTCTTCTAGACATAGAAAAAGCATTCGACAGTGTTTGGCATGAAGGTTTGATTGTAAAATTAAAAAACTTTAATTTTCCAACATACATTGTTAGAATAATTCAAAGTTATCTGTCAAATCGTACACTTCAGGTTAATTATCAGAACTCCAGATCTGAAAGACTTCCTGTAAGAGCTGGTGTTCCTCAAGGCAGCATTTTGGGACCAATATTATACAATATTTTCACATCTGACTTACCTGAGCTACCTCAGGGATGTCAAAAATCTTTGTTTGCGGATGACACAGGCCTCTCCGCCAAAGGACGAAGCCTGCGTGTCATCTGTAGTCGATTGCAAAAAAGTTTGGATATTTTTTCTTCATACTTGCAAAAATGGAAGATTTCTCCTAATGCTTCCAAAACTCAACTAATAATATTCCCACATAAACCAAAAGCTCTTTATTTGAAACCTTCAAGTAGACATGTTGTCACGATGAGAGGGGTTCCAATAAATTGGTCAGATGAAGTTAAGTATCTAGGGCTCATGCTAGATAAGAATTTAACTTTCAAAAATCACATTGAGGGCATTCAAGCCAAATGTAATAAATATGTAAAATGTCTCTATCCCCTTATTAATAGAAAATCAAAACTTTGTCTTAAGAACAAGCTTTTGATATTCAAACAAATTTTCAGGCCAGCCATGTTGTATGCTGTACCAATATGGACTAGCTGTTGTAATACCAGGAAGAAAGCTCTGCAGAGAATTCAAAATAAAATTTTGAAAATGATTCTGA
Organism: Aedes aegypti; assembly: GCF_002204515.2. Lineage (NCBI taxonomy): Eukaryota > Metazoa > Arthropoda > Insecta > Diptera > Culicidae > Aedes > Aedes aegypti. The sequence goes on from NC_035108.1 coordinate 207,206,503, forward strand.
GGCTTCCTCCCTGGTATAGTACCAATGAGTTACATAGAATATCCAATGTTGAAACATTGGAACAAATGTCAAATACAATCATTAATAATTTCAGGCAAAAATCGTTACAATCTTCTATTGCCACGATTAATGCGTTATATGTTTAGGTTAAGTTAGGTTAGGTATATTAAAAACGTTTTTTTTTTCTCTTATAAGCAGGTGAAATCAACTCACCTGTAAAAAAACTGAACTGCTACGGCAAATGAAATGTAATATGTTGTTAACAAAATGTTAATTAAATCTTAAATTTGTTTTACCAAATTAGGATGATAGTGTTGTCAAATAACACAGAACACCTAGATATAAGAAATGAATGTAATGTTTGGAATGATAAAAAAAAAAAAAAAAAAAAAATTCCCGGGATATCTCATTAAATTTCTAGATAATTTTGGAAAAAAAACCTTCGATTGAAAATAATTACTAAACCGTACTTCACGCCTGACTTCGTCTAGCACATTCCTCTGAGATTGAAAATTGAAAACAGTCGCACTTTTAAAACATATTTTTCTACATGTTGCCAAGTACCAATCAACAAAATAATACAATGTATTATACTCTAACCAGTGAAATAGTCACTTGCGGAAAAGAACGCTCTTATAAGCCGAGGACGGTAGAAAATACAAAACATATCTTTCCTGGCAAAGAATTGAAATAAAATAACAACAGAACAAAACTAGAGAAAAGATGCGTTTTACGTGACATATCGAAGTTCACGCATCGCACCCGGGTTTATTCAATTCACCGTGGCTCGTCGACATTCACGTGTGGTGTCTCAAAAACCCGTCCGCCCGGAGGATACAACAAAAAAAGTAAGACATGGCACAGAAATGACACAAAAAAGCGCTGAGCTCCATTCAGAGTTTGAACCGTCGAGGTTTACGTGTTTAGAACGCTTTTATGGGACATTGTGCCGCGGCCTTTATGGTCACGAGGCCGACCGGTGATAAATTTCCGAAGTGATAGAACTTGTTCTGCACCGAAATCTCTTTCTCTCGGTCTCGTTGTCTTTCTTACCTGTCCCTAGTCTTCCGTGGTCTCAGTCTTTTCTTTTTTCTATGCACAAAGATATGAGTGAAGATTCGGTTACAATTGACTATAAATATTCGAGTTTTTTCGTCTCTCACTTTATCAGTGAAAGTTTGACCTGCACCTATTTTGGTGTAGGAGAACTGCCTCAAGCTAGTCCATTGAATCAATCGTGTAGTTTACTTGGGATGACCTCTCTGGTCCTTTTCCTTCCGCTTGTCGTTTCCTCTTGACCCAGAAGGTCATCGCGGTCTGATTAAAATACTCCCTTGCGGTTCACGATGTTTACTTTAGTGATCTGAGAAACAGTTTTGTTTTTTTTTCTAAGGCTTTTGTTGTCGCACATCATCAAAAGATTTCCTAACACGGTAGTCTTTGATATTGTTACACGAGATGATTTGAAAGGGAGAAGCATTTAAAATATTTTGCCGTCATTGAGATAGTTGTAAGATATATACGGATGAAGATGACAATTAAAAATATTGCATTACAAAATTTCAACCATCCCACATTAATAATTCTCCAGTATTTTCAAGTCTCAGTGTCTCCGAATATGTTGAACTCTGCTCCCTTCCAAAACCAAAGCGTCCGACAGGGCAAATCTGTCCTGCCAAATCTATGAACCGAGCTGTCTGTACGGTGTGCTGCATGTGACACTTTTTCTGAAATCCGGTACGGTTCTCCGCTCATTGACTTTTACTTTTATGCTCTTCATTCTCGATATGTAAGCAATAAGGGCTCTTCTTCATCTCCACGTGCATCCAAAGAAGCTAGATGGCACCATTCCTCCAGGGAGACCCAGCAAGCCAGCCTCAAGTGGAGTGCGCCTCCGGCAAAGCTCGCTGCAGTATGTCGGTAGCAGCGCGATGCATCGTCGCACAGTGGCGCGCCTTCACTCAAAGGGCGGACAAAATCTCGAAAATTTTCAAAAATGGCTGAAAAGTTGACCAATTGCTTAATTTGGTATGCTTATTCCGTATTTGGCATTGACTTTTACATATCAATTGTCTTATGTAATTAATTGACAGCCCCTAAGCTGGAACAAAATTTGAAATAAAAAAAATTAAGTACTCAATTGGGTTCAAAATTAGTCTTTTTCTTAGAAGAAGAGTAGGGGGGTCTGTAGCCTTGAGGTTACGCTTTAGCTTCATAAGCGGAAGGTCATGGGTTCAATTCCCAGCCCCTCCACAAAAAACCCGTCCAGCCACCAGAAGACGCCTCTCGGAGGACCCCGTGCTTGGGGAGCACATCCATCCTCCGTCAGTTTCAGATGGTGACTGAGACAAACTGACCCTCTTCGCAGGCAGCTAGCCTCACTAACAGCAGAGCTCTCTCCTATCTGCTCGGTGTGAGAGTAAAAGAGTTGGAGAGAGTACAGATGTAAATATATAGATAAGTTAAAAATAGATCTGCATTGGTTAAGAAGCTACAGATCAACTGATTCCGGCACAGTAGTGGCCACAAGCACAGAGTGCTTTAAAAAAGAAAAAAAAAATAGAAGAAGAGTAATTTCAACATGGAAAATATTTTGAATATGAAGTTTTGATATCAATTTTTGAGGTTTTGTCTGGCCATGCGCCACTGTGCGTCGTCATCGGCTAAGAACCTTTCTATTTGGAGCCTTGGTGCAACAGCGGGGGTTGGGAAGAGCGGGATCTGATGTAGCTTGGTGGTACTTTATGAATAATGCATGAGTTTAAGAGTGAGGTCAGGTATCTCTATTTTGTACACTATGGCGTACCGGAAAGCTGTGATCCGATCTGGCTACCGAAGATTTAAATCGAGAAATCCATGGAGATTTTTTTTCTACGTTTTGGAGCCACATCTTTAGTGTTCTGTATGGGTTTAGTCTAGCGTTGAATGGTGACTGCTGCAGTGTGACGGCCGACGAATGGGTGAAAAGAGTGTAGATGCAGAGATATGCCGAATATGTGCTACAGCTATGGTAGAATAAACAACCAGCAGTACGCGTAAAAGTCAATAAATTAAAGCACTTGAGCTTGGAGCTGGAGACGAACTGTCTGTTTTCAGCACATGGAACAATATAAAGTTAAATGTCGCATCATTATTGGAAGCAGTTACAGATAAAAATATTATGCGCATCAAAATGTAAGAACACTATATTGTGTATAGTTATATTGTATATATTGTGTTAAATTTCTCTTTCTCTGCATAAAATTGGACCAGTATTCTTGCATGTTTTGATATCTATGGTAGAGATGGGAAAATTGCTAAAATTTTTGGATTGAATCGTAGGTGACTCACTCACAAAAGTGACTTTTCTAAAAAACTAACAAACAAAACATAAAATTTTTTGAATGATATCATATATAGTATATGAAGCTACTTCAAATATGTCTAGGGCACTTAATTATGATAAATCCGATTGGAAACAGTTATCCCTGGTAAATTTTTGAGCTGTCTTTCAAAAATTTCAGTGCTAGTGAATCGTGACTCTTTTGAAAAGAATCGTGATTCGTTCACTCATTACTGAAAGTCGACTCTTTTGAATGATTCGTTAGGGTGGGGCTTATTTCCAAAAATCCTCCGTAGTCAGGATTTACAAAGTGGAAAATGATCATCGGTCCCAAAATAACATCCTGTGAAAAAATGAGAATTTTTGGTGAAGGTTTAGAGGTGGCGCAAAGGGCGTATGTGCAGTTTTACCATTTTAGTGAACTCTGAAAAATTTTGGTATGCTTTTCAGCTTGTTTTGGTGATTTTAGGACCCTTAAGGGCAAAAAATCACCTCAAAATTGCGATATCTCCACTCCTCTAGATGATATTTGACGAAATATATTTTATGCATGCGATTTTTGGCCCTTGAATAAGTTACGCTGGCTGATTAATATGAACCTGAATTAATATATGAATAGCTGGGGAGAATTCCTATGCTAGTAGAATGGAACAAAGAGCAAAGAAGAATGAGAGAAAGAACAAAGAACACAGAAGAATGTAAGGTGGGGTAGGTTAAACAGGTGGGAGGGTGAAACTAGTGATGTCTTGAGCGTAACTGAGGAATCTAGAAAACGATGATTATATTTATTGAATTCATTTTTTTCATTTTTTTTTCTCGGGGATAGGATTTGATCCCAGATTCTCAGCGTAAAAGGTGTGTGTTCTAACCCCTACACCAGGTCCGACCCCTTGACTTCTATTTAATATTACCTACTTCAGAAATATTTCGAGCAATTTTTCTTCAAGTGGAGGAAGAGCACCAATTTTTTAACCATCTCTAGTTTTCGACCCATGTATACGATTTTATAGGAACTTATTGCAACTTTATTGGACTTTATGGAAAAATTTCAATAACGGCTAAAATGTCCTTAATTCCATGCGATAAATTAAGGACTATATAGATAAATGCACGTCACTTTACTGCTTTAGTTCAATAATCGTTTGGTTGTTTTTTTTCTGAATGATGATAGCAATATATCGAAAGGGACCGTTGCAAAATTTACATCCTGGAAATTCAGCCTCACGCAGTATCTATTAAATTCATAACTAATTTATATAATTATTCATATATACATAGGACATCCTGTGAAAATTCCTTCATGTAGCTCTGTCCTAAAAAATATGTTTCAGAACTGTGACGACTTAATTTTGGTTTTATTTGAGAGTTTTTCAACCTGAAGTGCTTTATCTCTTGCACCCTATAGAAGCTCGTGCACTAATTTGGATTTTGACTACCGATTTTTTTTCCTTCTGCTGTTGTTTATACACATCGATTTCAAATACAGATGTAGAACGATGTATTGAACTTCATCTGCATTTTCGTTTGTCCGGATTTTGAGCCTGTATGGATTTGGGTCCCTCTGTAATTTCTTTCAGATTATAATAGCAATTGCTGGAGTTATATCAAACGGACATTCTAAAATACTAAATGAGTGTTAAACTTGCATATAATCACATCTCATACATCCAACCGAGATATTTTCACGGCTCCATAGTTGATTCTATCATCAGTTACACCCTCTCCCCTGTTTAACCCACCCCACCTTACGTTCTTCTGTGTTCTTTGTTCTTTCTATCATTCTTCTTTGCTCTTTGTTCCATTCTACAAGCATAGGAATCCTCCCCAGCTATACTTATTCGGGTTCATAGTAATCAGTCATTGTAACCTATTCAAGGGCCAAAAATCGCATGCACAAAATATATTTCGTCAAATATCATCTAAAGGAGTGGAGATATCGCAATTTTGAGGTGATTTTTTGCCCTTAAGTGTCCTAAAATCACCAAAACAAGCTGAAAAGCATACCAAAATTTTTCAGAGTTCACTAAAATGGGAAAACTGCACATACGCCCTTTGCGCCACCTCTAAACCTTCACCAAAAATTCCCATTTTTTCACAGGATGTTATTTTGGGACCGATGATCATTTTCCACTTTGTAAATCCTGACTACGAAAGATTTTTGGAAATAAGCCCCACCCTAATGATTCGTGAGTGAGTCACCTCTCTCTAATCTATGAGGTGTTAGTTCTAATACTGACACCTGAGTGGAAAAGCTTAGCTTAGAAAAATTGCATAGATGTCAAGGGTTGCTACTCCGTGATTGACCACAGTCAGTGAAAATGTGAAACAATATCAATCAAATAGAAGCTCGGGCAGGATTGAGTATAATCTTCTTCAGTATGCATAATTCTGCACATCTTATCATACTAACTAAAAAGGGACGTCAGTTGGTTGCAGGCAGGTAGAATTGAGGGAATCAATATGAGTGTGTAACCTATGCTATTTGTAGATCGTGTAGATATACCTCTAAATCTTTCCAAAGTTCACCGGAAGGGATATTTGTTGATAAGGTGATAAAGGGTGATACGGTCAAAATTAAGTCAATTAAAACATGACGTATTTCTTTCAATTTTGTATTTAAAACACTTGAACACCCCTAATTTTAAAAGTATGCGTTTAGAATGTTGCTTCCATTTTGATTTTGAAATTCACTCTTCAGTTGTCGAACTGCCGTCTAAGCAAGAAAAACAGCGTATCAAAATTTTGCTCGCGCATCGCTAAAATCCGAGCAACTCACACGTAAAGTTCGCAAAATCGCTAAAAGTTGCCAAATCAACCGTTACAAATGTAATAAAAGTGTTTTGAGAAAGTTTGTTGACAGCCAGAAAGCCTGGATCGAGGGAAAATCGTAAACTGGAAGCTTCGCGACGACAAAGATAGTAGCCGGTAGTTTCAAGCGGAACCCCAACCTCTACCTCCGAGATGCCGCAAATAAGCTGAGTGTGTCATCTACAACCGTGCATCTAGCCAAAAAACGAGCCGAACTGTCGACTTACAAGAAGGTAGTGACTTCAAATCGCAATGGTAAGCAAAATACAACAACGAAATAGCAAAAAAGCGCGATCTCGAAGGCTGTACACGAATATACTGACGAAGTTTGACTGCGTCGTAATGGACGACGAAACCTACGTCAAAGCCAAATACAAGCAGCTTCTGGGAGAGGAGTTTTATACAGCAGAAGGAAGAGGAAAGGTATCAGATATTTCCAGGCATATGAAACTGTCGAAGTTTGCAAAGAAATATCTGATTTGGCCAGCCATCTGTACCTGTGGCTTGAAAAGCAGCATTTTTATATAAACCGGGGCTGTCGACCAAGAAATTTACGTGAAAGAGTGTTTGAATAAATGTCTGAATCAACAATTCCATGCCACAATACTCGGTTCGTGGCCGCATCTCTCCATTAGACTGGCCCAGCTTAGTATGGGAGAAAAATAAAGTTGTATGATTCCACGGGGCACCCCCAGGATTATTTCTTGGGGTTAGAGGAAGCCTTTTGGAAAAATTCAGCTCATTTGGTCGTTTCATGAGCTGGCGCATTTGAATTGAAGTTAATATGGGATTTTCAGCTCAAACATATGAGCAACAGCACTTCATCTACTGTTTGGTTAAGGAAAATTGATGATCGCGTTCAATTGGACCCAGATGGTCAAAAACACTACTTTATGTAATATCGAATAATATTGTAGAAGATTGTACTATGATCAAAATTAATAAAGTTGGTGTTTTAACCATCTGAAGTATATCATACAATACTACTTGTATTTCTTCAACATAGCTTGGAGGTAGCCATTAAGCGCATCATAGCCACCTATGACGCTGGGCGAGCTGAGGCACATGTTGCATGCATATTTTTGAAATTTTTGGAGAGCGTTTTTCTTACCCTAAGGCTCATATCTAGGGGGTGCCCCGTTGAGTTTTACAACTTTTTTGTTTTAGGGCCAGTCTACTCTCCATCCTCGGTTATGCCCCACGCTCGTCAAATCGATACGCACTTGATCCGCGATACGAACTAGCTCACTGCGCTCCACGCCTTCTTGTATCAACCGGATCCGAAGCGAAAACCATCTTGGCAGGGTCACTGTCCTGCATTCTTTCAACATGCCCTGCCCATCGTATCCTTCCAGCTTTGGCCACCTTCTGGATACTGGGTTTGCCGTAGAGTTGGACGAGCTCGTGGTTCATCCTTCGCCGCCACACACCGTTTTCCTGCACACCGCCGAAGATCGTCCTAAGCACCCGACGTTCGAAGACTCCAAGTGCTTGCAGGTCCTCCTCGAACATCGTCCACGTTTCATGCCCATAGAGGACTACCGGCCTTATGAGCGTTTTGTACATAGTACATTTGGTGCGGGCGTGAATCTTTTTTGACCGCAGCTTCTTCTGGAGGCCATAGTAGGCCCGACTTCCACTAATGATGTGCTTTCGTATTTCACGGCGTCAGTTATTGTCAGTCGTCAGCAAGGATCCAAGGTAGACGAACTCGTCGACCACCTCGAACGTATCCCCGTCTATCGTAACACTGCTACCTAGGCGAGCCCTGTCACGCTCGATTCCACCAGTTAGCATGTACTTTGTCTTGGACGCATTCACCACCAGTCCAACATTTGCTGCCTCGCATTTCAGGCGGGTGTACAGGTCTGTCACCTTTTCAAATGCTCGGCCGACAATGTCAATATCATCCGCGAAGCAAACAAATTGACTGGATCTTGTAAAAATCGTACCCCAGCTGTTGAGCCCGGCTCTCCGCATAACACTTTCTAACGCAATATTGAACAACAGGCACGAAAGTCCATCACCTTGTCGTAGTCCCCGGCGGGATCCAAACGAAGTGGAATGTTCGCCTGAAACCTTTACACACTTTTGCATACCCTTAATCGTCGCTCTTATCAGTCTCGTGAGCTTCCCGGGAAAGCTGTTCTCATCCATGATTTTCCATAATTCTACGCGGTCGATACTGTCGTATGCCGCCTTGAAATCGATGGAAAGGTGATGCGTTGGGACCTGGTATTCACGACATTTTTGGAGGATTTGCCGTACAGTAAAGATCTGGTCCGTTGTCGATCGGCCGTCAACTAAGCCGGCTTGATAACTTCCCATGAACTCGTTTACTACAGGTGACAGACGACGGAAGATGATCTGGGATAATACTTTGTAGGCCGCATTTAGAATGGTGATCGCTCGAAAGTTCTCACAATCTAACTTGTCGCCTTTCTTGTATATGGGGCATATTACCCCTTCCTTCCACTCCTCCAGTAGCTGTTCTGTCCCCCAGATTGTGCCTATCAGCGCTATGCAGATGCTCGTCGAAGTGCTGCTTCCACCTTTCGATCACCTCACGCTCGTCCTTTAAAATGCTCCCATCCATATCCCTGCACATCTCGGCTCGCGGCACGAAGCCGTTGCGGGATGCGTTGAGCTTCTGATATAACTTGCGTGTTTCTTGAGACCGGCACCTTTGTTCCATCTCATCGCACTCCGTCTCCTCCAGGCGACGTTTTTTTCTCACGAAAGAGGCGGGTCTGCTGTTGCCGTTTCCGTCTATAACGCTCCACGTTCTGTCGGGTCCCTTGCTGCAGCATGACCACTCGCGCTGCGTTCTTCTCCTCCAGAATCTGCCTACATTCCTCGTCGAACCAATCGTTCCGTCCACACCGTCCCATGTACCCGACGTTGCTCTCAGCTACATTGTTGATGGCTGCTTTCACTGTTCTCTAGCAGTCCTCAAGAGGGGCTTCATCCAGGTCACCCTCTTTCGGTAATGCAGCCTCGAGGTGCTGCGCGTATGCCGCTGCGACATCCGGTTGCTTGAGCCGCTCTAGGTCATACCGCGGCGGCCGTCGATACCGTACGTTGTTAACGATGGAGAGTTTTGGGCGCAGTTTAACCATCACCAGATAGTGGTCAGAGTCGATGTTAGCGCCACAATAGGTCCTGACGTCGATAATGTCGGAGAAGTGCCGTCCATCAATCAGAACGTGGTTAATTTGTGATTCTGTCTGCTATGGTGATCTCCAGGTGTATCGGTATGCAAGGCTGTGCTGGAAGTAGGTCCTATGGATGGCCATATTCTTGGAGGCGGCGAAATCAATTAGTCGTAAGCCGTTTTCGTTCGTCAGCCGGTGGGCGCTGAACTTTCCAATAGTCGGTCTGAACTCCTCCTCCTGGCCAACCTGAGCGTTTAAATCTCCTATGATGTCCTTCGCCGATTGTCCCGGTTCGTATTCTCTCGTTGATTATTCGTTGCTTGATATTTTTACAGCTGGCTTGCAGGGCCTGACACCAACCCTCTAGATTTCCGGAGGACCATTCCTCCTAAATATTCGGAGGACCATAGTGTGCAGTTTAGCTTAGAGTCCTTCTCTTGCACTCGGACGATGATCAGCCACCCCTGACATGGGGAACAGGCGCTGTTGTGAGCCGCTCCTAACATGGAGTACAGACGCTCCAGGTTTGCGGAAGCAAGAACAAAAGCAAACCCCCCCTTCCCTGTCAGCATACGACCGCAAAATGCAAAATGTCTACTAATACAAAATCATTCGATTTTCATGAAGTACTGAAATTGTCTGGAAACATTCAATCTAGATTCACTATTTTACCTTGGAAGAAAGCACGCGTATTTTTTATATTCTACCTATAATTTTACCACGTTGTGTGACCTTTTGTCTTTCGAGCTTTTGTCCTTTCGATCTTTTGTCTTTCGACCTTTTGTCATAGAATCCTACATTTCAAAGCAAGAAAATGTGAATCCTTCAGTGAAATAAACTGTTAGTCAGCTACTAATGTTACTTAGGATGTGCACTACAATACAGCAATTACCACATTCTTTCTAAAGGAGGTAGGGTAGAAAACCCGGTTTTGGCATCCTCACTAGACTTCGCATTGGACATATCCTCATGACCAAGAAATATTTATTTGACAAAACGAGCGCAATGAACTGTGAAATATGTAAAGTAGAACTAACAGTAGAACACGTTGTCTAAATTGTATGAAATATCAAAATGTTAGAGATTAAATAGGTTTGAGCAACAACATTCAAATACTGCTAGGCAACAACAAAGTAAATGAATGTAAACTGTTGAAATTTGTTAAAAAGTGTAAACTTGACGAAATCTAACAATACCAAACAGAGGCGACTGAACCGGTTGGTTTAAAACCTCTATAATAATAAAAAAAATATTTCGCGCTAAATTCATACTACAGTAGGCAAGCGTAACAAATCACAGTCAGCAGAGCCAGTGAAACTCACGCGTATCGCTGCTGTAGGCAAAATGCATTGAAAATAGCAAAAGCCCCGTTGCTAAGGGCAACCCAAAACTACTGTAGAAAAATGTTCTATTTCCTGCTGCATTTCCCGTATTTACAGCCTACAATGACACTATTGCTTTAGAAAATTCATGTACCCAACATAGGCTACTTGATGAGATTCACAATTTTGAACTACTGTATTAGAAGAACCACGTGATTTCGCAAAAACTCAAGCCTTCTAATATTACCATTCCCAGCTCTGCTCGAAAATCATAAAATTTCGCACTACTTCAGTATAACTAATAGAAACTATTTTTTGTTTTGTTTCCCAAATGGAACTTAAAAATAAATACGTGCAGCCATCCAAAAACCTTAATTTTTGCTTAATAACTCGATTATTTAATTTTCTTCAAAGCCTTGAAAATTTGGGTTTTAGCATATTTTTTTGCTGGTCGTTTCTAATCTAGATTCAGCACCTGCGATTGCAAATTTACCTTTGAGCGTTTTCAACCTTATTAAATTAACAGTACCGTAATCCGGGGTAAAATTGATCAGCGGGGTTACATTGATGGCAATGACCCTCCTCGTAAAAAGCTCGAATCAACATTAATCGATGAAATGCATGAATGGCGATTCACACTAATAAACGAAAAGGTTTTAGCAAAAATTAAGTTGTGTTCAAGCGTTAAATTTGCAACTTTTAGAAACAATGATATTTACGATTATGGATGACACGATCAAAGAATATATGAGCAAGTGAAACGCGGTTGTTATTAAAAATAACATCGCCGAAAACGATTCTATTTTTAAAACTTTCATGAATATGGTCAGTTTAGCTTTCACAAACTACTATAAATAATGCAGAAATTCCTTTGGAAATTTACAACATTTAGGCGCATTCCACAATTCAAAATGATTTTAATTATAAAATAACTCAAAAACTAAATGGCTTTGTCTTCATATTTGATATTAGGGACCATGGCTTTGCCGAAGATGCCATCCTTCTAAATGGTTAGGATCTTGATATATCTGCAGAAGTAAAGAAACAGTTCCATACCCACTAGTGCCTACTAGCGGTCAAATTTCGAATTAAATATGGTACTATCAGATAGCGCTCCACTTTCAAAACAACTAAACTGAAGATTCCATGTTTCAAAATTATCTAGATTTTGAGATATACCGATTTCAAATTGTGGTCTACCCGTATCGTATATAGTGCGTTCATTATTATCCGACTTCTATGTCTTCTTCTTCCTCTTCTTCTTTTTGGCGTTACTTCCCAACTGGGACAAAGCTTACTTCTCAGATTAATGTTCTTATGAGCACTTCCACAGTTATTAACTGAGAGTTTTCTTTGCCGATTGACCATTTTAGCATGTGTATATCGTGTGGCAGGTTCGAAGATACTCTATGCCCTGGGAATCGAGAAAATTTACTTTACGAAAAGATCTTCGACCAGCGGGATTTGAACCCACGACCCTCAGCATGGTCATGCTGAATAGCTGCGCGTTTACCGCTACGGATATCTGACAACCCCCCTATGTAAATTTGTTGATTTTATCGCATTATAACGAGTCATACTTCAAACCAAAACTGTCTAGTATTGTTCTTAAGAAGATTCTTGAGGAAAACATTTTGGTTTGGGTATCGATAGATATATTTGTTACAAAATCATAGCTTATAGATAACAACTGTTGAACAAAGTACAACAGCGTGACAGCCCGAAGGTTAAACATGTTCAAATCTTTCAGGAAACAAAATACAGTATAAAGACACAAGCAATGGGTGACAGTTCTTGATTTAAAAATATAAAACTTGCAACATGTTCATTTTCAAACGAAGTTTTTGAGAAATATCCACAAAAATGATCGATATTACCCCGGATTACGGTAGATCATTTAGATTAATAAGACGGATTTCACGCCAACTCGACACGCGACTGGCAGCACCCCTTCAGAATTCAATGAAACTTTCTGGATGTCAAAAGTATGTGAAACTAAGATACTTTGCATATTTTGTATTTTCAAAATCGATCTAGACTAACATTTGAAAAGGGTCAAAGTTTTTTTTAACTTTTTCTATAAACCCGTATAACTCGAAAACGGTAAGACCTACAAAAAAGTGTTGTATGGGGGACTGTCGTGAAATTTCCTGAAGTTTTAGAAAAAAATATTGAAAAAAATAAAAAAAAAAATTTTCTACACCGGAAAAACAATGATTCGAAACTTTAGAGTCAATTAAAAAAAACAGCCATTTCAGATTTTGATCACCCTTAAGCAAAAAGTTTCGTAAATAAATTTACTAAAAGTCGTCCATACATTGCAAATTGGGCATATTTCAGGGAAAAAAGTTTTTCTAACAACGAATTTTTTAAGTCCAAAATTTTTTTTTCTTGATTTATTTTTATTTCGCTTTAAATAGTCTAGTATGCTCATATTTTGAAGTGATAAATGAGATTTAATCACAAAATAGATTATATTTGTTTTATTAGGAGTAGTTAAAAGAAATAAAACGGAATTATACAGAGTTTTTATTTTAATTAAATACAATTGATCTCGCACCACACCGTTTATGAGAAAATGAACTCCGTCTAACAATCCGATGGGTTTTTAATGGTTGGAAAGATATCACAATAATATTTTATTTCTTATTTGGTCAAAGCCAATCTTAACAGGTGTCTGGAAAGGGTCAATATTATGCTTATAAAAAAAAGTCGTGTTTTTTTTATCATGCACCATTATTTTTATTATTGCTATATATCCTAAAACGTAGTATCTGCACATGAATATTTACATTATTTTTGGGCTTTACTGAATAAATTGAATATTTTTGGTTCATCCTCTGAATTGGTATACCGTTTGGCTGCAATTTGTGTATCACTAATAGGCATAAAACAATGATATTTCTGGGTACCAGGGACAGTTTTAACCTTATCAAACAATTCCATCAATTCCTCTGACATTTTAACATACTGTTCATTAGATATATAACAGAAATTTAATTTGGTGAAACATGTATCAGTTTGTTTCACTGCCCAGTCGAATAGTTCTCGCGGAGTTGCGATTGTGTTTCCATAGTCTTTTGCAAGACTTGCTCTTTTTGCCATTCGCTTGAGAGTGCCACCAATAGCGTCACAGGGGCCTTTGCCGTGGGATGGGGCAAAAAAGTGCCATTCTGCTTTCAATCCATATATTTTCTTGAAATTACATAAGCTGGCAATTTTTTTTTATTTTTATAATGAGCTGCAGCTGCATCTGACATAAAAATAACTTTTGAGAAATTTATTTTTTGTTCAACAAAATTTATCAATTTTGAAATAAATAGCTGAACTGCTACTGTATCATGGGTCAACACTTCTGATATTATAATAAAACTAACGTTTTCCAATTTATTATCTTTTTATGGTAAATCTCGAATAGGTGTATCGTTGCTTGGGAATTATTCCAGTGATATCATTGAGCAGCGTTTTGTATGATAAAACTATAATTTTCAGAAAAGTCGCTAATTACCAGTATTTCACCTTGTTTTAAGGAGTTTTTTTTTTTGTTTCGTCGAAAAGAAGACTGTTCTTTGCAAATAAAATCATGAGTTATTAGCTTATCAACTTCCACGATATACGTAACAAATCCTTTAACAGGCTTTATTATAGTTTCTAAATTACAGCGATCGGTGGTGAGCCATTGCTGATAAACTACATCTTCTTTGTCGCTTTCCTCTAAAAGCGAGATTAGTTCTCCTGTAATATTTTCTTTGGAATTACACTTTTCACATTCTCGAAAAAAACAATCAGTCGTTCTTACTAAAACATCGCATAGCAGTTTTTCACAAATTTCTGCCTGAGAGACAATTCCTAAACTGTTAAGCATTAATTAATCACTGCATAATTCCGTTTTTTAACTATTCTCAATAAAAATACAATTTATTTCTGATTCAAACTCATTTATCACTTGAAAACACGATCATATTTGACGGTTTAGAACAAAATCTTTGAAAAAAAAATCAGTTTTGGACTTGAAAAATTCGTTGTTAGAAAAACTTTTTTCCCTTAGATATGCCCAATTTGCAATGTATGGACGACTTTTAGTAAATTTAATTACGAAACTTTTTGCTTAAGGATGATCAAAATCTGAAATGGCCTTTTTTTTAAATCGACTCTTAAGTTTTGTATCATATTTTTTTTCAGTGTAGAAAATGTGTTTTTATTTTTTCAACATTTTTTTCTAAAACGTCAGGAAATTTCACGACAGCCCCCCATACAACACTTTTTTGTAGGTCTTACCGTTTTCGAGTTATACGGGTTTATAAAAAAAAGTAAAAAAAAAACTTTGGGATTTAAAAAATTCGATGTTAGAAAAACTTTTTTCCCTAAAATATGCCCAATTTGCAATGTATGGACGACTTTTAGTAAATTTAATTACGAAACTTTTTGCTTAAGGATGATCAAAATCTGAAATGGCCGGTTTTTTTAAATCGACTTTAAAGTTTTGAATATTTTATTTTTTCCAGTGTAGAAAATGTGTTTTTATTTTTTCAATATTTTTCTCTAAAACGTCAGGAAATTTCACTACAGTCCCCCATATAACACTTTTTTGTAGGTCTTACCGTTTTCGAGTTATACGGGTTTATAAAAAAAAGTAAAAAAAAAACTTTGACCCTTTCCAAATGTTAGTCTAGATCGATTTTGAAAAAACAAAGTATGTAAAGTATCTTAGTTTCACATAGTCTTCACACCCAGAAAGTTTCATTGAATTCTGAAGGGGTGCTGCCAATCCCGAATTTAAACTTTGAATTTTCAAGTGCACAAGACTGAAGAATCTGACAACTGTTCGCGTTGAGAACCAATAAAATTGCTTGCTGGTGGTGACCAATGGAATAAATTTTAAACGCAGAGCGCTGTTTTGTTCTCAAGACTTGTGCTCTTGAAAATTCGACGTGTGTCTTCGTTCTATAATCACCTTAAGACTTAGAAATCGATTGAAAAAGATTACTCTTGGGTAAGCTTGCCTAATCGTTGGGGGCTTGAAAATGAATGGAAAACATAAATATCATTAGATTTCATTGTATGAGAATCCAAAATTGTGTCTTCAACCCCAAAATCATGTTACAACACAATCAGATGGCTGAAACTAGTTAAACATTAAGAATAGGGAAATTTTGCAAAGATTTTTTCTTATTCTGGACCTCTGTGCGTCGTGAAAGGGAATGCTAGTAAAAGAGAACAGTTATAGCATTAACGTATTTTTGAGGGAACGAAAAATTTCGCTATAAAATTTGTCTCTATAACATGCTTGCTCTAGATAGGTATTACCATCTAACAATTCTGAAAACAAAAATATTTGTGAGCCAATTCAATAAATAAACAATATGTACCTGTATATGTGTGGTTCAAGAACTTAGCTTAATCTTGAATGAAGGCACATATCAATTTCTTATTTTTATTTGTTGTATTCATTTTCTTTTGTAACATAAAAAAGAGCAAGCACATATGAGGAAAACCATTTAACCAATCACACTGGACAATTAATCGATTGGTAACCTGTCGATGGTGACCAATTGATCAGATTTTTCGCGCAATGGTTCTCTGGATTTATACGTACGAAAATGTATGATGTGCCTTCGAAAACTTTCGTACGTAAGGCAATGTCACAAATTTAAGCTCCGAATTTATAAAATCTATGTTATTCAAGAAGTTATCTTCACACTTTTGTCTTATATTTTCCACAACTTTGACGGGAAAAGAAGTTATTAAATTGAACTTTTCAAACACATTTAAACAATTATGAAATTGCTTAATTGATACTTGTTTTACACAACTAATTCAACAACATGTTCAGTGTAGCAACTCACTGTTTAGTTATTAGCGCATTTACTCAATAGGATACGAGGCGTTCTCCAAAGGAAAGGAACAATCGCAGTTTTTCTCCCCATTCCTGTGGGAGATTCAACACGTGGAATTTTGGTAAATACGCGTTATTGGAAACTTTATAACAACAACACGGTGTATCATATCTAGCGGTCCAATCAATATTATTGTTGATTCGCAATCTGCAAATGCACCTAATATTCATGAGATTTATATTCCCAAAAAAAAATATTCGATCTTTTGTCGCTTTTCATTGCCTCACACTACTACACTGGTAAATAGAAGATGCTTACATTCTCCGTTGAATTTTTGTAGTAGGTTAACATTTGTGTTTGCAGATTATATTGCGGTCCCAACACTTCCACTAAACAAATCTTTGAATCTATGAGAAAAGGTCGAAAGACAAAAGGTCAAAATGACAGAAGGTCGAAAGGACAAAAGATCGAAGAACAAAAGAGAAGGGACAAAAGGTCGAAAATGTATTTTTAAAGAAGGAAACATTTCCCATCAAGCAAATTATTTTCGACCTTTTGTCCTTTCGACCTTTTGTCTTTCGACCTTTTGTCCATAAACCTTTTTCCACTTGTTGCAAATTGACGACGAAGCAGCGCAATGCACAATCTCATTGATAGTCCTAAATTTAAAATATTTTTTGGTGTTGTTAAACATAAGCATTTGTTTCTTTAGTAACAAAAGGGACAAAAGGTCGAAAATATATTTTTAAAGAAGGAAAAATTTCCCATCAAGCAAATTATTTTTGACCTTTTGTCCTTTCGACCTTTTGTCTTTCGACCTTTTGTCCATAAACCTTTTTCCACTTGTTGTCTCATTGATAGTCCTAAATTTAAAATATTTTTTGGTGTTGTTAAACATAAGCATTTGTTTATTTAGTAGCTTTCTCAATTATGATTTGAAGAATGAGTTTTCACTATGAGACTAATGAGTTTGTACACACCCTGCAGTACTTACTAACGTGTTTGGAACATTTTCAAGATTTTTTCCCGTGTAATTTCCGTACAATCTGCCACGCTTCATATGCACCTTCCAAAATCGGCCATATGGGATCAAATTGGCTTTTTTTTTATTTTGAACCGCCCTAGTGTGCTAATAGGTTAAAACTTTTTAATTATGGTCAATACAATTGTTGTTACCTGAAACAAGACCCGCGGAGATCGGTCCTTTTTTTGTGTGACTGCTGCGCTTTATTTCCTATTCCACTCTGTGGGTTTTTCATCAATCACGCGCAAATCATTCAACTCTCACATGAACATCGCCCCGCCAAAAAATATTGTGTTTGCATCATACCGAAGCATAAATAGCCTTTTGATGAAATTCCATGCCAAGCAAACGTAGCAGACATTAGAAATAACAAGCCTACATTTATCAGCATCTTCGGAAAAAACTGCTTCGCTGACTGAGGATTTAAATAACAGTTTATTTTGATACAATACTTTTCACTTTTTCAGCCTTAAAAATGACGGGCTGCATTTGACGTTTCGTGACAGCGGAATCTGGGCTGCATATGACGTTGATATTTTTGCTCTTCGCGAGTCTCTCTCAGGTTGTTACGAGTTATTACTCATGCTGTCACAATCTCGAACTGATCCATTGTAGTGTCGTAAATAACTGTTTCTATCGTTTTTATAGCCGTGAAATTATAAGAAAATAAAAACGAGAAAACATGACAAAAGCAGTTCGGATCCAACTATTAAAGTGAAAATCCGCCAAGAGATAGTGAAGAAAGGATTATGAACCCTTCTCGCGGTGTCGATGCTCACGTTTCAGCCACTGCTGCACAGGAAACGCTCCGCTACATAGCAAATAATAATTACCGTTTTGTATCGGCAGAATAGTATCCAGTTTCCTTTCGGCCCTCCTTGAACGGTCCTGATTTTGAAAAAAAAAAAAGCGAGGCGGTCATAATTGCAGGAGCAAAGCGTACAGCAGGCATTAGAAATCCCTGCCACTGAAACGGAAGAGATTGCTCGCCGAGTTTCGCCCCGTTTTCTGCCAATGGGAAGAGAATCCTATTGAAAGGGTTGTTACACCTTGCCATCAGCCGCGTGATATAGCGTTATAATTGCAGGGCCAAAGGTATCAATTATTGCATCGTTTTGTGAGGTGTATTTTTACGATCCGATGCTACCGGTTTCGTTTTTTGAGAGTTTTTTATGGCTTTTTCGCTGGGAATATGTGAAATCAAGCAACACAGAAGGCTGTCATCGGAAGCTAGATGAAAGCGAAACAGTTATTCGAACGGGATTCGCTTTTGTGAAATTCATGGCAAATTCGCATCATATGTCATTAGAACCGAAACACTCAATTCACTCAACCCAACATCATCGGAGAGTTTTCTCACGTGCATCCCAGCCCATTAAACTCACCCACACGTTAACCATAACACTAAGCACAGCTCCTCTGATAAGAGATAAATTATAACAAATTAAGCATATCATTACTCATTCATTATCGCATACGTCGCTTTTGATGCGGTTGCTTCTTTCTCTCATCAACGAGCCCACAGAATAACTGAGAGGCTGTAGCTGCTTCTGCTTCGGCTGTATCAAGCGATAAACATTTACGAGCACATTTGCACCCACATACACACGCACTTCAACCCGCTAGCTAGAGCTTCATCTCCGAGAATCATTTCAACTCATCCTCACATGGTCGAGGTTAGAACCCTTTCACACTTTTCCACCACGCCGACGACGAACGCATGTAGGGACTATGCATGGGCGTATGCACAGGGGGCATTGAAGAGGCATTTGCCCCATTGTTTGACGGTAATTATTTCACTACGGAATTTAAACCGCTGCAAGGAGTTTTCCATAACTTGATATCCGGAGCCTACCAGAGCTTTGTGAATACATCCCCTGCTACAAAGCCATGTTGAAGATCCCTGGTCCGATTCCCAGTCAGATCAGTATCTTTTCGTAATGAAAATGTCCTTTACTTCCATGAGCATGAATTACCATCGTACCTGCTACACGATATACGAAAGTCAAAATGGCAACTTTTTCAAAGAAAGCTCTCAGTCAATAACTGTGGGAGTGCTCATTAACCCCTCTACCGACAGCTTCTTTTTTTACCGCGAGAAAAAAATTCAAATCGCGATTACTTTTTTTTCTAGGTATTTTTGCACCATTTTTTCACAAGTTCTTAAAAAACTCTTCTAGTTTGAGGATCCGTGTCGATATTGATGATTGGTGATCTGGTTTTAAAGATATTCCAATGTTCCTTGGGGGACCAACATATTCCATACAAAATTTCCTAGGCGGCCATTTTGTTTTACGTCAAATTATCGAAAAAGTAAAATGTGGGCTATACAATGCTATGTAATAAGGAGCTACTCTGAAAAAATCATACAAATTGGTTAAGAATTCTTAGAGATATCTGAAAATTACGATATGAGGTTTTTTGAAGTTTTCAAGATCTTTATTTGATCAGCTTGGTACCAGCAACATAAATGCTCATTACTTAAAGACGACTGCTCCAAATTGCTTCATATTTCCACAACATACTCTCATTAATGTATTGTTCCAAAGAGTGAACATCTGAATACGTTAAAAAATCTGTAGCCTAAGATATATACGTGGGTTATGATTAAGCGTCGGTCCCCCAAGGTATTTCGGAATATCTCTGGATCCAGATGACCAATGATCAATATCGACACGGATCCTCAAACTAAAAAAGTTTTTTGAGAACTTGTGAAAAAATGGTGCAAAAATACCGAGAAAAAAAAAGTTATCGCGATTTGAATTTTTTTTCCTGCGGTAAAAAATTAAGCTGCCGGTAGAGGGGTTAAAGATTAAGCTGAGCTGTCCCAGTGGAGACGTAATTCCAAGAGAGTATTTTTGAAAATGTTTCTTAGAATCCTTCCAGAGTTTCATTCATGAATTTCTCCGACATTTTTTCAAGACTACTCCAAAAATTGATCTTGATGGACAACAAAGTTTGCGTTACCAAAGTTCCCAGGTAGGGTTACCATCCGTCCTGATTTAGCAGGACATGTCCTGATTTTGAGTTTCTTTTTAGGTGTCCTGATTTATTTTTCATACTGTGAGATTTGTCCTGCTTTTTCAGGATTACCTATCTTTTTTTCAATGCTTTGATGCATAGCTAAGAGGGATTTCCTCCATCAAACATCTAGTGCTGCACGCCATGTCTAAATAATCAAAGTTTCTGGAGAGATCCTTTACGAATGTTTGAGAGAATCGTGTAGAAGAAACTGTCGGTTTCTAAAGAAAATCTTTGATAGATTTCTCCCAATTGATTTTTTGTAGGATTTTACATGAATTCCTGGTGAGATTTTTTTTATTCTCCATTTACTTAACTTATTGAGCTCTTATTCGCCAGCTTGGGCATCACCAGAGCGAATTCACATTTGATAGTTGTACTTTTTAGTGCATTGTTCGTATTCCCATCTGTTTTATCGATTGAATCTATTTGTGGATCTGATCCGACGTTTACCTGTGATGTTGCTTTTCCAGAGAGAAGTCCGTTATTCCTTGTCGTTGGTCGATCGTCATGTTTTCCAGGTACATTAGAGCATATTCGCTCAGAAGAGGGTCAGTTGTCAGTCCGCTTTCAGACGGTCATGGTGTTGGACGGGTGCAGTTCGTGTAGTTTTCAAGCGGACTGACGAAGGGTTTTTTGTTGGGGGGCTGGGAATCAAACCCATGACGATCAGCTTATGAAGCGAACGTGTAGCCAACTACGCCACGTTGCCCCCCTGGCGAGATCCTTAGCAAATTCTTACGAGACCTTTATGGAAACTTAACGAAAACTTCTTTATAAAATTCTTAAAACGATTCTTAGCATATTCTTTGTATAACCACGATTTGAGGAATGTTGCCGTATATTATATCTCATAAATTTCCCAAAACGTTTTAGGTGGTTTTCATTTGAGTTTTTATTAGACTCTATGAAGTATCCTTGGCTGTTTTTTGTTGTTTTTTTTTCTATCTTTATTAACGAGATTTTCAGCCCGGAGCTAGTTTATCTCGGGTCCAACGGCTTTACTTGCACAAGAAAACCATGAACCAATATTTTGATAGTGACATGAAGTTGTTCTGGTGATGACCTAACTTTAAACTTAACCTAAAGTAAAAAAAAAAACCATTTCATAATTTTGTCTAGAAAGTTTAGCTCAAAGTAGTTGTGTTTAAAGCAGCGCTGCGATGGATCTTCTTCGTGAACGATGATCGTCGCATCTTCGCGATCCAACATTCGCCAACATTCATTTTTCATTTTTGCATCACGAAGAACATCGCAAAAAGCGAACGGATGCAACGCCGAAGAAGCAAAATGAACACACCGATAAGTGGCTCGCGAAGCCTTTCCACTCGTAGGATTCATTTATCCATGCGCTGTTCATTCTCTTGATTCATTACAAGGTGAAGTGCAAGCTTCGGACGGCCCGATCACCATCATCGCTGCATAGTACCCAACGCAAGCGAGCCTCAACAACGGGTCGGCAACGGCCCTACGACAGGGCTTCACCAAGCTAACTCGGCGGTGCGGGCGGTACATCATCGCTGGAGACCTCAACGCGAAGCACGAAGCCTGGGGAACCCCCGAAGAAACCGAAACGGAGTCATCCTGCAGCAAGGCTTGAAGGAAGGTAACTTCAACATCTTGGGCCCGGATACTTCCACCTGGTTGAGCAGATCCGGGGTCCATGCCATCATCGACCTGTTCATCACCAACATAGTAAGCATCTCCCAACCTGTCGTCTACCAGGAACTCAGCTCGAACCACTATCCGGTGGTGGCGGAAGTCCTCGGTCAACCGGCATCTCAGGACTCGGCGCAACTATCATCGTGACAATTGGGACCAGGCATCCTCAGTGTATAAGTGCTGGTGATCTACTATTTTTAGGCAACAATGGCACCTGCCACGTCAGAATGCAGACCAATGAGGGGAAGGGGGAGGAATTGATGATGCATTGAACTGACTCCCACGTAGACCGTATATTCCACTGCATCCACGTCAGTTCATGCGGGAGTGTATGGATTGGAGGAAAGGCATGGCAGAGAGGTTTGCTTTTGTGGTTAGCAGACTGCCTATGTATCAGGCGTAAGAAAGGCGTGCGCGTGGAAGTGGGAAGCGTTAGGGAAACGGTTTCTTGCCCGTCTCTGGTTCTAGCGTTTGAATAGTTTGAGTGTGATATATTTAGAATGGAAGATAGAAGCAAGTGAGAGATATACAACTATGTACTAAGTACGAGGAAAGGGACGGGTCTGGGATTGAACCCATGACTTTCTGCATATGAAGCAGAAGCGGTAGCCATCAGACCACCAACCCCGTCTACATCAAACTCGCAAAACACCGTGGATAAACTCGTCAAATTGATGAGTTTCCTCGCATAAAATACTTCATTTCTGAGTTCATTTGTACATTTTGTTTCGTCCCGTACACTAGTACAAAGTAAGTCGAATCAATCCGTAGCAGCTGTCAAATCAACATTTGTTATCATAAGTTAAGTCGCATAACATAACAGGTTAGTTCGGGAGAATATTTATACACTCGCATTGTATGTTATTATTCATTACATAATATATGCATGCATATCGCCTCCACTTTTGTACGTAGAAGGCCTTTTCGCGACATCTTATAAGTGAAATTTTGCACATACAAAGCCTCCAGGTGATTTCGTTATGCGTACATTGTGGTTGTCTGAGGAACGGCAAGCTGCTCGCAAGAGCGTCACTAACGTGTTTACCACATACTTGCTATAATCTCTTAATTCATCTCGTAGCATCATCTATCATCTATCATCTATATGACTTGTTACGAATTATCGACAAAACGGCAATTTGAGGATATTTCCGAGGACCCTGCTTCAGTGCCGTCGGTATGCAACAACAGCATAATGCTCATCTTGTACATCCCTTGCCAAGACATCAGTTTCATATAGCCTTTTTCCGAAATCAGAAAGCGAAGAATACGAAAGGAGGAGCATCATGTGCTATTCTAAGGGTCCTTCATTGAATTCGGTTTCATTCTATTTTCGCTTCCAAGCTGGTAAGAGCTCCGTCGAACCTTCTCTGTACCTCTTTATCTTTGCCATAGAGCTCTTGATAATCAAACGGCTGCAAATCCAGCGTCCGGCATCAACCATCGCTACCTTAACAGGTAAATGAAACTTGACAGATAATTATGCAAATTGCTAACAGTTATTGTTCTCTCATACCCCGTCTAGAATATCGATCAATACTAGCAACTCTTATCTGCCGGTCAAGGATCTCATTCTCCTTCCGGTGAAGTTCTGCATCGTTCTACCATAAACTATCATCAATGATCACTGGCATTCCATCCACACACCGGTGGAAATCTTCGTCAACCTCAGCAATGAAACTGTTCTACCGCTGTCGGAGTACCTCTGCCGGTTGAGAGTACCGACCTTTCTCCAGTGAAACTCTACCTCGTTCTGGTATCAACCATCGCTGCTGATCGTCAACAGGTAAATGAAACTTGACAGAAAATCTATGCAAAAGACTAACAATCCTTGTTCTTTTATACTCCTTCTAGAATATCGATCATTACTAGGAACTCAACCAGCGATCTCATCATCCTTCCGGAATTTTACCGATTAAATACTGGTGTTTTATCCATGTGAGGCTAATAACATATCTCGCTGCAGAGTGACCATCTAAAACAAACGGTTCTTTTCAGGGCCACCAATAATTTGCTAAAGAGTTGTTTTGAATAATATTTGTTATACATTTTCAAGAATAGATATTAATCTATAATATTCACAATTAGATTATTTTAAACGAGCCTGAGGTAATCCAACGTCAACACTGCGGTCGTGTCTTGCACACAGCTCCTCCAACTTGTTTAGCCCTGAATACCTTAATTTTTTATTGAGCAACAAGTACTTCGTTCAAATTCAAGCCATCTTAGCTAAAATCCGTTAGCTAAGTTCAAGCCATTTTAGCCATCCGTTCGACTAAAAACCAATTAGTAGTTTAAAACTGGGAATAAGTATATTTTGGAACACTGTATTCAACATTTTTTCCTAGATTTCTTAAACGATTCCCTTTAGAAGTGCCGAACGTCATTTTTCTAAAAGTCGAGTACCGTAATCCGGGGTATCATTGATCAGCGGGGTAACATTGATCGGAATGACTCATCTCGTAATAAGCTGGTATCATCATTTATTGATGAAACATTTCCAAAGCATGAATGTTGCTTCTCTTTTTTATACTTATAAGCTATTGAAAATTAAGATTTTTTGCAAAAATTGCGTTATCTTTATGCGTAAATTTTTCAAGTTTGCGAAACAACGATTTCAATGGTTAAGGATGACACTACCAAAGATTCATGTCTTACATAAGTTCGGCAAGTGATATGAGCAAAAAAATGCCGTTTCTCAATAAAAAGGGCATCGCCAAAAACGATTCCACTGTCAAAACTTTTGTAGGTATGTTCAATTAGGCAACATTAACGAATTACTGTTAAGGTGATTATAAAATGAAGCCAAACTTTGAATTTTCAAGTGCACAAGATGAGAGTATCTGACAACATTTCGCGTTGAAAACCAATCAACTTACTTGCCTGCTGGTAGTGACCAATGGGATAGATTTTTAACGCGGAGTGCTGTTTGGTTCTCAAGTCTAGTGCTCTTGAAAATTTGAGGTGTGGCTTCGTTCTATAATCACCTTAAGAATGTAGAATTCCCTTAGGAAATTGCCTACCTTTAGGCGTATTCCGCTGTTCGAGGTGTTTTTAATTTTAAAACAACTCAAAAAGTAAATGAGATGTAAGCATTTGGACATCATATTCGGCTTCAGGGGCCATGATTTAAGTAATTAACGATATTTACAATATTACCGAACATTGTTTACATGGATGATCAATGTTACCCCATATCAGCTAAATGAAAAAATCACATTAAACATTTTTGTAAACATGCTTAAATCTTTCAAAAAATAGAATACAGTATATAGTCACAAGCTATGGGTGGCAGTACTTGTTTTAAAAATATAAATCTCACAATATTTGTATTTTTGAATAAAATATTTAAGAAATATCCTAAAAACTGATCAATGTTACCCCGGATTACGGTAGTTTCAAAGATATAAATTGAAAATTATAAGCAAAATCATGGGTTTTTGTAGAATTCACAATACCGGGTGTGGTCCCTTGGATCGAGGGGTGTTCCAATAGGCATAAAACATAGATTTTGGTAGAGATGCTGATGGTTATTTAATACACGTGTTGTGAGCACTTGCCATGCGATTATTCATATTTCAAACTGTTGCCTTCAGTTTGTTGAGCGATTAGATGGAATACATTAAAGAATTTCTGGGAAGATTTATAGAATAATGCAAATACCGGAGTAGTAACTAAAAACATTCTTGAAAAACCCTTAATCAATCACTATGGAATCCGGATGATTTTTACAGTTATTTCTGGAAATAAAGCTGTTGGAATCTATCCTAGAGATTTGTTTTGGGGGAACTGCATAAAATATTGCTATAATCAAACAGTTATTTATGATTCCTGGTTGTCGACCTTAACAAATCGTATCTTCAGAAATTAAATCGACCAATTACTCAACCTATATACTGAACGAACACGCGTTTTGGAAACCGCTTTGCTCACTTTGAAAAAATAGGGTAAAAGCTATTAAAATGTTTAACATATTATGTCAGTGATCGTTAAGGTCACACGCCCCCACCTGAAGAAAATCCCGGCTACGCCCATGGCACCGATGTGCCAAAGATACGAGAGCTCACCGTAGCCATTACGGGGTCGTAAAATGTAACCCTTCCTTCACTTGTGCCGATGACTTTCCCCCGTTGCACCGGAACTGGCTGTAGGTAACAGACGACGCCTCCTATATCAAAATTCCTAAATCATGCGCGCATAATTATTTTTTCATGGGCTAGATAACGACATTCCAAGAGTCGTAAAATTCCGTACGCCCGATGCAAAATGTGCGTGAGAGAACAAACCGGCATCGCTCCGAATCGGTGTAACGTGTAAAGGCATCCTTAGGTAACCCACAAACCACACTGGGCCTCCATTAGGAATCTGCTTTCAGTCCGGATAGTGAGGGAGTTCGTATCAGTGGCAATTACATCTCTTTAATTGATAAATGCTTTCGTTCTGGTATAAGTTGCGGTGATGTGGAAGCTGTTCGAGTACCTGAGGGCATAAGAGAAAAGGGTTAAATTTGACTGTTCCAACAATATCTCTCGATCAGTACATGCTCGCCCTGCTAGTTAAATTACGAGGGAAATAATTAATTCGAATCATTTGACAATCTTCTTCGGCCGTTTATCTTTATGAAATGATTTATAATGTACATTGACACGTTTGTATCAATTAGTTATGATTGTACAGAGATATGGATTTGTTGGTCTGATTAATGAGTTCTAGCCAATTTTTATCCGTTCATTTTGGCTTTGCTATTTTAAGGGTTTATTTTTATCTCGGACAGCTTTAAAAAAACACTATGTTTTTTTAATCTTCATAAAATTTTCAGGTCAACCATGTTGTATAGATGAATTCGATCTACCTGTTTTGAAGCGTATCAATATCCGAGTTTGATTGTCGTTCGTTCCCTGTCTTTGTTTTTCCCCTTCATATTGTCCTCTTCTCGTCGTGTCTCCTACAAACCGTTTCTGTTTAGTGTCGTTACAGATCAGGATCAGAACATCCTGTCCCATCAAGCTTCATCAGCTTAGTAGTCTTAATAGTTTAAGTGTCATTATAAGAGTTCAATTGAAATCCCGAAAAATCCTTTCCTCTCCTGTTGTATAATTGTATTCTTTAACCTCGAAATTTCCCCAAACTAACATAGTTTTTAAAATAAATACTCACATATTATAAAATGTTAATCATGTAGAAAAGAAAACATTTCAGCTCTATTATGCCATACGGCGCCCGAGCCTGCCAAATAAACTAGATAAGTAAAAAAAACATTTTGTATGCGTAAAAAAACATTTTGATTAATGCGTTATATGTTTAGGTTAGGTAAAGTAAATTAAAATCGTTTTTTTTCCTCTTATAAATTACGATCTGCTACGACAAATGAATGTAATATGTTGTTTGCAGAATGTTAATAAAAGCTTAATTTAGTATCACCAAATTACGATGAAAACTTAGAAATCAGAAATGAATTTAATGTTTAAAGTGATACTAATAAGGGAATTAAAAAAATATGTTTCATGAGGCTAGCTATTTCAGTTGTCTTACAATCAACTATGTTCTTTTCCACATCAACCGAAGGATACTTCCACTGTCAACTCAAGGGCAGAAAACGGTAAGCATTGCTCATGAGCACTGATGCGTCTTTGGGGACCTCGACTGCATAGGGCTGCTTCATTCCGCAATAGGTATGGTTGATACATTCCACCTCCTCCCACCAAACCGACCGCGTTTCCTCCCACCCGCGGAGAACCAGCCCTATTTTCTTTTTAACGGTCTTAATTTTAAAACCACCCCCTGGGGGATCGACACTTGGCTCGAGGAAACGTAATGAAACTGTTATCTACCCTTTTCGGATGCCATCCCACTCTACGAAGCTTGCCGCTTTCAATTGTGTGTGCAGTCAAACAGGAAGAACGCGGGTAAATTGTTACTCAGGAAAAAAAAACACATTCCACCCGGTGTGATGGGATAGGTACCAGTTGCAATCAGAAAATGCCGCATTTTTTGTTGGAAGGGGAGGATATAGAAATGAAACTTGAGACGGCTTCAACAGTTGTTGGTGTTACACTTGGCTCGGATATGATCTCGTTGAAGGTGTGGAATCGAATCGTGCTAGGCAATTTCGGTTTAAAACTTGATAAATGCGTTGCGATATGTCGCAACCAACAATGAAGGCAGGAAATTGAAGCAAATTCTCCTGTGGATTGCACATTCATTGTCCTGGAGGCACAGGAAATCAAATGAGTAATTGTCGTTGGTATACGTTTTCGGAAGAACTCCAGGAACTCCTGGTTGTTCTGGATTGTTGGGAAATGCCCACTGCAGCGTAACTAATTAGGCTCCACTATCTCGACAATATCAACCTTACGAGGCATCAAAGTCACTGCCAATCCATCATCCAACGTCCACTCCTGCCCGCCGCCACACTATGGGGTATTGGAAGATGCAAGCTGACCAATAGTCATTTTTGGAATTCGCTCAGATTTTGAAATAATGTTCTGGAACATAAATAACTAGCTGCGGAATGATACCTTATAATCAGATTTTTCCCTTATTATCAGTCTAAGTAAGCACTGAATTACCTCCAAATTAATGCGAATTCAAGCTGATTGCTAATCAAAAACTTCAGGAAATTAAATGGAACTTCGAGGTTTTAGTTTAAAATACACATTAAACTATTTATAAGATGTTCTTTAGAGCTTTTCAAATTAAAAATTGTCCGGTAATTCAATTTTCCATACTTTCCATACCAACCTCACGATAAAAATAGTGTTCTGTGGAATTTTAAACATTTTCGTAGTGATTTGAAGATGTCAGTCAGATTGAATTGCTCTCATCAGCTGCTTCCTTAGTTATGGTTTAAATAATGAGTTTTTACTACGAGATGATACATTTGGGTTTACACTTCAATACTAACGTTTGGCACATATCTAAAAAATATCTCCATAATAATTTCAATATTATTTTAAAATGCTTAAAATTTCACATAGAATTTTTTTGTATTGATTTTTATTTTGAGTGTAAGGAAGATAAAGAAGATTGGATATTCTTTTTTTTTTAATTACGAACTAACGTAATGTTTGCTAAGCTAAGTTCAATGATTTATCCTAGTCTGTTATTAAAAATCGTTATCAGTTCATCTTTTGTGAAACTGAACGTTTCAAACAGTAATGTGTTTATAAGAAGCTATGTGTACTGTCATGAAAGGGACTCTTTCCATAATTATTAGGGTGTTTTTTCTATTATATATACTCTGTTATAGCTCAAAGTATGAGTTTTCTCCATATGATTGGGTTCATTTCGATGGAAATTGAGACTGACACTGTATGAAAACTGCGATGTTTGGGACTTACAATCTGAAAACAAAGTAATCGGTCACATTATTTGCCCACCTACAATTCTTTAGGAAACCATGATCAAATCGGAAGCCCTATTAATTAAATATTATTTTTTATTTCAATCGAAAATCTTTGCCTATTGTAAATGGGATTATCAGCAGAAACCAATGCAATGGATATACGCAGTGGAATCAGCCGTGAATTGTATATGGTATCTTTTGCTCCTGAAATCGCAATATTACCTGTTCACAAGATTAATCTTTGCGTCTCTGGCCCACGTTTACAGGCTCTAGTTTTTTTTAATTTCACCTGCTTATAAGAGAAAAAAAACGCTTTGAATATACTTAACCTTACTTAACCTAAACATATGTAGCATTATTCGTGTCAATAGAAGATTGTAACGATTTTTGCCTGAAATTATTGATTATTTTATTTGACATTTTTTCCAATGTTTCAACAATGGATATTCTATGTAACTCATTGGTACTATACCAGGGAGGAAGCCTCAGAATCATTTTCAAAATTTTATTTTGAATTCTCTGCAGACCTTTCTTCCTGGTATTACAACAGCTAGTCCATATTGGTACAGCATACAACATGGCTGGCCTGAAAATTTGTTTGAATATCAAAAGCTTGTTCTTAAGACGAAGTTTTTATTTCCTTTAAATAAGGGGATAGAGACATTTTACATACTTGTTACATTTGGCTTGAATGCCCTCAATGTGATTTTTGAATGTTAAATTCATGAGCCCGAGATACTAAACTTCATCTGACCAATCATCAAGACAACACGTCTACTTGAAGGTTCCAAATGAAGAGCTTTTGGTTTCCGTGGGAATATTATTAGTTGAATTTTGGAAGCAATCGGAGAAATCTTTCATTTTTGTAAGTATGAAGAAAAAATATCCAAACTTTTTTGCAATCGACTACAGATGACACGCAGACTCCGTCTTTTGGCGGTAAGTCAGATGTGAAACTATTGTATAATATTGGTCCCAAAATGCTGCTTTGGGGAACACCAGCTCTTACAGGAAGTCTTTCGGATCTGGCGCTCTGATAATTAATCTGAAGTGTACGATTACGACAGTTACGATCAAACCTTCATCAAACACTGTCAAATGCTTTTTCTATGTCTAGAAGTGCAAGACCAGTAGAATAGCCTTCAGATTTGTTGGAACGGATCAAATTTGTTACACGAAAAATTTTGATGAGTGGTCGAATGTGCATGGCGGAATTCAAACTGTTCATTGGCAAAAAATAAATTTTCGTTGATGTGGACCATCATTCTGTTCAAAATGACCATTTCAAAAAGTTTACTAATAGAGGAAAGCAGACTGATTGGACGATAGCTAGAAGCTTCTGCAGGATTTTTGTCTGGTTTTTATATTGGTACAACCTTAGCATTTTTCCATTTGTCAGGAAAATATGCTAATTGAAAACATTTGTTGAATATATCAACTGAGAATGATAAGCTACTTTCTGGAAGTTTCTTGATGAGGATGTGGAAAATTCCATCATCGCCAGGAGCTTTAATATTTTTGATTTTTTTAATAATAGTTCTCACTTCTTCCAAATCAGTCGATTTCGTTCAGTGTTCGAAGTCCTGAGTAACTTGATTTTCAATTGGACTAGTAAGTCCTAAATTAAAATTGTGCACGCTTTCAAACTGCATAGCAAGAGCTTTTTCGCAAAAAGTTGGTAATAATGTTTTCCTCTTTCAATGCCGGTATTGGCTTCTGAGTTTTTTTCACAATTTTAGATAATTTCCAAAAGGGCTTAGAGCCAGGGTCCAATTGAGAAATTTTATTTTCAAAATTTTTATTTCTTAATCATGCAAAACGTTTCTTGATTTCTTTCTGCTAATCCTGCCATATAATTTTCATAGCAAGATCGCGAGTGCGTTGAAATTGCTTTCTCCTCACGTTTTTAAGACGAACCAAGAGTTTAAGATCATTGTCTGTAATCACGGATTCAAAGTTTACTTCACATTTTGGAATTGCAATGCTTCTGGCTTCTACAATGGAATTTGTTAAAGTTTCAAGAGCATTGTCAAAATCATGTTTTGTTTGTAAAGAAATGTTAACATCAAATTTGCAATATAAAATATTTGAATTAATATTTGGATCCATTAGAAAAACGTAATCCAATAACAATCTGATTAGTAAATTTTACACCAACTTGGGCTGCTTTAGTCATAGTGGTGGCTTTGAACATTGCATCAATCATAAGATTCAATTGTTCAGTTAGAAAATTAAAATTAGAGGCAGACATATCACTTGAAGTGGGTACATTTGATGATTTACCGTTAGAATTTTCGGTAGACGAAAAGGTCTTTTTTGTTAAAGTGAACTAAATGATATTCTTGAGAAAGCCCTTTCAGAACAGTGCCAGATTGGGTTCTCTTTTCATAATGATTTCTTGGACTTGGGAAAATCTAACTAAATCATTTATTCCATTTTTGATCTCTTCGGTTGATATGAGAGTCCTTTCAAGACGACTTTGAACAAACGTTCAGTTTTGTCGTCATAAGTAAAAAAATTGTACTTCTTCTCTTCAAGATGTTTGAGAAGAAGTTCGCGATCTTTAAGAGTTTCCGGCAAAACGCGACAGTCTACTTTCTTTGCGGTTTGGAAGGAAACCTTGATTCCCCTGATGGAGTTCAAGATATCCTGCTTCCCAAATTCGGAACAACTGACCACGATAGGCGGCACTCTTTGCTTCCTCATTTGAATCAAAGAGCCTGGGCTAGAGACTGCTTCGATTTGGTGTTCGTAATATTTGTCTAGAGCATCGAACTGATTGCTCATTTTGATACAATTATCAACATTATTCATTTCACCCTTGGAAGAAAGTTCACATTCCGGGGAATCGTCCGTTCTTCCATTTTTGCCACGTTTAGTGATAGTTTCAAATCCTACTTTTTTGGAAGGACCATGTTTTGTGAATAAACGAAAGAAGACGAGACCTCCTAAGAGGTTTTTTCCCAAGACGGTGTCCAAGAAGGATTACCACCGCTAGCTTTCGCCAACGGGTCCAACGAAATATCGAAGGCACGGGTCCGAACAAGGATCGTAAAGGGATCAATAGTAGAAAAATAGTACCGTAAAACGGGGTAACTTTGATAATGCGGGTAACTTTGATAGTGCGAGACCCCCAACATAGTAAACGAAATATCGAAGTTTTTGTCAATCAGTTAAGGAAAACGAATGCAAAAGTAAAGAGTATTGGTATGACACTTCATGTCAAAACTATTTTCGTTGAAATCAAGTGCATTTGAGGATTTTTATGCAAATATTAAAAATTTACAAGATTTTAGCATTTTTGCAACGCTTACAAACAATCTGTTCTACGACCACTATTTGATAAAGTCATAATGAGTTCGTCACTTACCTATGACAGCCTAGTTATAGTAGAACATGAATACGGTCTCAAATCTCTTAGCGAAAACCATTTTTACAAACTGGGACCATTTTTGTAATCTAAGTCAGAAATTTCCATATAGCGTTAAACGCCTAGAGGTATGCAATGCCCTATAAATGTTCCGTGATTCATTCAATCTTGTTCGATTTATACTCCATTATCAAAGTTACCGTAATTTCGGGTGAAATTGATCACTTTTATCCGTTTTCCATGTATGTTTTTTATGATGTTGCCAATTCCATACAACTTAATGCAGGAAAACAAGTACGACGGTGAGCCTCATTGGCTTATATACTCAAATTTTCATACAGTTGTGATTTTAGTGCTAAAAATCGTCTCTAAAATAAAAAAATCAAGGAACTCCGTTTCGGGGTGAAATTGATCACCTGTCAAAACAATTATTGTTAGTTTTGAAAACAACTTAACTTATTAAATTTGGGCCTCCTGAATCCAAATATGGTTACCAAATTCTTAACAATGCAACATATATGGAAATAATAAACAATTAATTTTCAACAATACCATAGAAAACTCCTAAATGTAGGCAATTTCCGAAGGAATCTTCTGATATCTATGAAAAAATCAATTATTACAACAAAATGAACACATTGGTACGAGTTTTGATGATAGAATTCGTTTTGGGGATATATTTCAAGCATCCTTACATATTTTCAGGTTGACACCTTGTCCAAATCCTTGTTTAAAACTTTAAGTTGATTGGTGTTTGCCAATACCACACAGAACAAGATTATGCAATTTTCTATTATTTTCATAGAAATAAACATTCCTTAACACAAAAACTTCACAACATGCAATTTGACAATAGTTAAGACAAACAACGTTCATTTAAATAGGTTGCATTGATTTTTGTGCTCTTTAAGAGGGAAATAAAATCGTGTGACACAGTGATCAATTTCACCCTACTGATCAATTTCACCCGAATTTACGGTACCCCAAAACAGAAAACCGACTATCGATTTTATGAAAAATTATATATCCATTCAGAATAAATCTTTTGGCAATCTATCAAGTGCAATCGATAGCTAGGATGTCAGTACTTGTTTTAAAAATATGAAATATAATTCTTTGATACAGAATGCATAAATATTGAAGTTTTCTTCGAAAAAACTATCATAGTTACCCCGTTTTACGGTACTGAAAAGTACTGTTATAGTAGCACTGAAAAGTATCGTTTTAAATTTTAGCACTGCAAAGTACTGTTGAATTGCTTTAGATAGTTTAAAAAAAAAACTTCCAAGAGCAGAGAAAATTTGTGTACAGTCACCCCACAGTTATGGATCAACTAAGAATAAAATATTAATAAAAATCAAGGTTAGGCTGTACAAAACAAAATTACCTTCCAAGTTGTGCAGAATATAGACGTTTTTTTGGAATACATCACACAATTCGCGGTTATTTATGAAAAAGTGTCGATTTCGATAGAAATTTCAAACGTTCCAACCCACAGATGTGGATCAATAGAAGAGGAGGATCCGTATTATGGATCAAATCGACTTATATTATGGATCAGAACACTATAACAGCAATTTATCTGCGTGGTAAACGAATGGTGTGTTTGTGAAAGCTTTCTTTCGGAATCATCTTATGATTGATCCATAACTGTGGTAAGGTGTTCAATGCCCCATAGTTATGAATCAACGCATCTAGGAATATAATTAACATTTTATTTTCTACGGATGGAAAAAATATGCTTAAGCATGATATAATCTATTGAGATGCTGTATACACGTATGGTTCATGTACGTAAAATGTTTTCTACGTAATTGCAACTCTATTTGGTGAGATATTCTTCGTTTAACCAAACTCTGATCCATATCTGTGTGCTATCCATAACTGTGGGGTGACTGTACGCACAGCACGAGGGTACGATGCGCACTGGAAGTTACATAAGTGATAACAGTTTTGTAGTCGCGCTGTTATATTTTGATTTACACACGCGAGAAAACCTCAATTTTATGCACAGTATTAGCGTGGATGATTCAGCCGTGGTCAACTGCGCGCCGACTGGAAGGTTAAGGTAAAGATGGATCAAAGCCAAAACTTAAGGAACACAAATCTGGAGAATCAAAAATCTGTTTGTGCTGAAAACATGATCGATTGGTCACTAACTACCTGGTGGTGACCAATCGATCAAGTTTACAGTTTAAAGGCATGTTCACTTCTCCAGATTAGAACTCTTTAAAATTTGAGATTTGGTTCCAATTCGTCTTCACTTTAGGGAGACTTACACCCATGATACATCTAAACACCGTTCAAAACGTGTTTCTCTATTAGCTAAGCATAAAGAATTCGAAAAATGTCTGGAAATACTTTTGGCCAGATAGATTTTACAATTACCTCTTAGTGAACCGTAATCAAGCTTGAAATGTGATCCGGCACAAAAAGCCTACCGTGAGCGTCAAATGAAACTCAACCATCTTACCACAGTGCCGACCGGAGGAAGGAAGCTTATGCTCTCCGGTTGGCCCCCGGTAGTAACGACGACCCATTTGCCCGACAGCATTAATAGATCAAGTGGCCCGCATCGATGTCGCACCAATTCCCCAAACACAATTTTCTAATTAATTAAGTTGTCACTGGGAAAAGTGGTGCGCAACACTTGCACTCAACGGGAAAAGAGCTGTTACTCCTGCTGTGCGAAACAGTCATGCAAGGCAATGGTCGGTGGTGGCCACGGTCAGTGCTTCAACGTTCATGCCTAGCGCCGATTTTGGACATTCATACTTGGTGCTGCTGCTTCGGACTATGCTTCGTCAAATGAAATTAGGACTTTTCCCATAGGGAATTCAAGGGAAAGTATTATATGTATTGACATGGACTTTGGAAAAAAAAATCTATGAGGAAATTTAGTTGATGAAGCTGAAATATGCAATCATGAGTACAGATGCGTTTCATTACTACTCGTTCTCTCGTGCTGATGTTCTCTCGTCTGAACAATACATCAATCATTTGTTGCAAATGTTCAGATGAGAAATCAATATATTTGCGATGAGAAGGGTTCCAATTAATTAGTCAAATAAATTTATGTACCTAGTGCTCATGCTAGATAAAAAATTAACTTTCAAAAATCATATTAAGGGCATTCAAGCCGAATGTAACGAATATATAAAATGGCATAACGTTCTCACTGGGACAGAGCCTGCTTCTCAGCTTACTGTTCTTATGAGCACTTCCACCAAAGACAAATTAAAGACCTCCATGTCCCTTGCAGTTGCCCAAAATTTTATGGCTCATAAGATAATCTAGAATGCCGTGAAAAGTGTACTGTGATCTGTAAAACTTAGGTACCTTTTGCACTACCGAGGGATCAAATGCAGTACTAGAAGTGGTACCCAATCTTAGTCCGAGTGGGACGGACTAGCTTCCACAGTTATTAACTGAGAGCTTTCTTTGCCAATGTTGCCATTTTCGCATTTGTGTATCGTATGGCAGGTACGATGATACTCTATGCCCAGGAAATTCAAGGAAATTTCCTTTACGGAAAGATCCTGGACCGACCGGGAATCGAACCCAGACACTTCAGCATGGCTTTGCTTTGTAGCCGCGGACTCTAACCACTCGGCTGAGGAAGGCCCCTCAATTGCCACGAAAAACGCTTTAAATATAGGTTCAGTTAATTGAAAGCGTTTTTGTTCATATAAGCAGTTAAATTCAAGTCATCTTTGTAAGTTCTGATTCTCAGGGGCCCAGATGGCCGTGACGGTAAACGCGCAGGTCGAGGATCTTTTCGGGTTGGAAATTTTCTCGACTTCCCAGGGCATAAAGTATCATCGTACCTGCCACACAATATACGCATGCAAAAATGGTCATTGGCATAGTAAGCTCTTAGTTAATAACTGTGGAAGTGCTCATAAGAACACTAAGCTGAGATGCAGGCTCTGTCCCAGTGGGGACGTAACGCCAGAAAGAAGAAGAAGATGTAAGTTCTGAACTGCGACTGCAAATAAAATGAAAAACATGTTATTAACACATTGTCAATAAAAGCCTCATTTAGGTTTGGATGATAGTGTTGCCTATTACATAAAACCCAGATATAAAAAAAATGATTGTATTGCTATATTACATTTTCTGTACTTTTTACTTATTTTATCCCTGCTTACGTCATTCCAAAATGATATATAAATAAACTTGCTTCTGTCTGCAGAGGCTTACATCTTTCGCTGTATGTCTTAGTCCATTTTAAAATCATAATCGCTTAAAACTTAATAAAGTACTGAAAAATCAGGGAATTGGGGTTAAACAGGTGCCGTACACACTAAACACACTACGGTGAATTTCACCGTAATCTCAACAGCTGAACAGTTCGGTGAAATAAAACACCGTATTTCGTCGGAATTTAACGGATTACGGTGATTTTTTACCGAATACTGTAAAAATTTACCGTACTCCGTTAATTTATTTCACCGAACTGTTCAGCTGTTGAGATTACGGTGAAATTTACGGATTACGGTAAAATAATTTAAGTGTGTAGGACAACTTGCAGTTACGTGTGGTAGCTGAACCCAGTCTCGTTTTGATGCCTCAGGGTTCATAGATGTAGATTTTTTCTATTTTTGATCAGTTTCTGGTCGCTTATTGTGTTGTCTAGTGTGGTGCTTTATCAATGTGCATTATCGTGCGAAAACATATTCAATATTCTTAAAAAAAAACATTATTCTTCAACCTGAAATAAAATCTTCCGACAATTCTTAAACTTACTAATAGAAGGTTTTCTTCTTACATAATCAATGGAATATTTTTCCGGCGGTTTTCAATCCTATAAATAACTCAAGTGATCAATTCATCGAAAGCCGACCACACAAATGCCAATTTCCGATGGCACGACATTAATGCTGTGACAGCGACGCTCCCTAATTCCGATCCCGTCCGGTTGTCACAACAGAACAAGCCCCGTGTATCCAAGAGCCAGCCTGAATGTGTAAGGCAATATTTTAATTGCTTTGAAATATACATACGTGTGTGCGAAAACCTGTTTCGTGATCAGAACTCCCCATAGTTGTCAAATGACCTCGTGCCTCCGATATGCGTCCCAATCCCAACAACCAGCCACCCCCAGTCCAGCTGACTTCACTTCACGAACTACTAACTAAACCAACCATCCTCGCAGCGCAGCAGTGATGTTAGTAGTTATGACTCCCCTCTTTACCTCCCACTGGCCGATATATGGGATCCCCTGCCTACAGAATGAAGCCGTTTTGCCTAAAAGCTTGCCAACACACGCGTTCTCTCCTCGTGGGGGCACACAACTATTTGCAGCCATCCCACAGCTCTAACGAACGAACCTTCGCATCTAACTTATTGGCTTACGGCTTACGGCTCTGCTGCAGGTTCTCCGATACATGTCACGCCGGTGTGGCAGGCGGCTTATATTATATTTCTACGCCAAAGCACCAAACACATTTCTTTCCGCAGGTGGAATCCCTGGATGGGAGGGGGCAAGAAGGCAAGAGGAATCGGGTGGTGGCAGTAAATCGCGCTCGCTCACAGCTCGAAGAAGCTGTTTTCAAGGTTAGGCTGGCCACTTCCTTGGAGGTATCCCCGGGCAGCTGTTCGTAACTTAAGGCGCAGCAGTGAATATCTGTGTAATGACAACAACTCGATCGCCTGAACGGGAAACTGTGTCACAATGTGTGCAGATTATTGCCTGCAAGGTGAAGATGGTGTTCGACAATGTCATTAAGCCAAATGATTCAAGACACTACTGATAGAATCTTTTTGATCATTTGGTTGAGGAATGAGCTGTTAAACGCATGGGAATCGATTTTTGCCACAATTCAGTGCCTATTGACGAGATCAAGTTAGGTCTAAAATAGATTTTCCAATGTAAGCAACAATTTATTTAACAAAACTGCCTATACTCGCATAACAGTCCCCCCGGTCGGTTCAGGATCTTTCCGTAATGAAAATTTCATCGACTTCCCTGGGTATAAGAGTATCACCGTACTTGCCATACGAAATACGAATGCTAAACTAGCAAAGTAAGCTCTCTGTTAATAACTGTGGAATTGCTCATTAACCACTAAGCTGAGAAACATACCAGTCCTAGTTAGGACGTAATGCAACAAAAAACAAATAAGACGAGGAAGAAGCTGCTTTATTAGGTGAAGCGTTTTTTTTTGGAATTTGTCATTCTTATCGTTTTTATCGCACAATCTGAAATATTTATGAAGAGAAATCGATAATTGTTATTACCGTAAAGCGGCATAACTTTGATAGTTTTTTGGAAGAAAATCTGAATATTTCTGCACTCAAGTCAGAAGACTATGTTTTTTTAGGATACGTTTTAGATCGATTAAGATAAACCGTATTTAGTCTTTAAGGTCCATTTATCGCTTCAGTGGCTCTCGGTTGAGGTACATACTTCTTTGCCATGTTTATGGTTTCACCGTATCTCATTGGCAGCAATCCTTGCGCTGCAAACGCTACTTCAAATGATGATGTTAGTGTTTCCTCGCCTGTCCAATTCGTCCTCATCAACAGTTGGCGTTGCTTCGTGGTCTTCTTCGGATATAATATTCGACTCGATTTCAACGACATGTGATTACTTTAGTTCTCACTTGATAGCCGTCTTATTCACAAGAAACCGTGCATCTCTACTAAATATTACTTTGTCGCTCGACGATTCAATAAACCGATATGTTTCTTGTTGATACGAATAACCCACAAACATCATCTTCGTAGTTTTTGGTCCCAGTTAGCATTTACCAAAAACGGATGTGTACCATTTCACAATACTGTTCTGTTTCCGATATACGTTTTAGATGACAGACTTTAATGATAATGAGTTTGTAAACACATGAAAACCGTCAACTAAACTACTGTTTGGCAGTATCATGGCTGGAGCTTGATTGGAAAATATTGATAGAGAACGTGGATTAGATTTTGTTCATAGAATAACAGTATTATAGAAAAATCCACCAACAAAAGTGTTTCAAGTTCAAACATGAATGACGAATACCTGTGCAAATGTCTATATGAATTGGTATAACATAATAGTTCTGAAAAGATTATTATCTCTATGAGTTTTGAGACTAGATTCATGTTCTACTGAGCTGTCAAGGATAAGTGTCAAATTTTTTTGAAATTTCATCAAATTATGGTCTTTGCTTGTAAGTGTTTCAAAAATGCTGGAATCTCATTATTAAAGATTCAATTTTACGGTGTGCATATGTGACACTAAACGCAATTAATCCATGACCTAGTGAACAAATTTGACGAAGACGTCTGCCTTCAAAATTATCAATATTTAGAGATGCCATATGTTTCAAAAGTTATAAACACATTCCATTAGGTTCATATAATACAAGTACCAAAAAAGGTACGAAAAGTACGGTGGATATCGTCAATTTCTCAACTAATCAGATGATCCTCAGCTTCCAAAGGTAGATCGTGCTGAAACTTCGCCAAAGACAGTACTGTGCTCTTTCTCATCACATGTTGAATATCTAACACACCACCACAATCATGTATCTAGAAGGAGACCTGAATGTTATAAGATTATATCATATATTATATATTATTGAAAATAAAAGCATAATAAAATTAGCCATTTGGTTTTATAATACTTACTTGATACTTGATAGGGAAACATTTCTTACCGTTGCGTTAAGTCTTCGCCGAATCAATAGGCTTTCTCCATTGGATCCAGTCCAGTTTTCATGGAAAAGTTACAAATTGTGACTTAGGGTCGTCTTCAACCCGAATATTCAAATAGCTTGCAAAAATTAGTATGCTGTCCGATTTCAGTTCTGTTGGACTTAAACCTTAAACGGGAACCTGCTACATATGAAAAAAGTCCCTTTAGAAACCCTTAATTTGACAACCAGTAGTTTTGTTACTAAACAAGTAATCTGAATCGTTCTTATATTGTTGAATAGGTATTCACGTGGACTGTAAATGGAGATTCTCAAATAATCTACTTATTCATATCCAGTTCCAGAAACCCGGAACATCCGAAAAGTAAGTACAGTCACCCCACAGTTATGGATAGCACACATATATGGATCACAGTTTTGTTAAACGGAGAATATCTCATCAAATAGAGTTGCAATTACGTAGAATACATTTTACGTACGTGAACCAGACGTGTATACAGCATCGCAATAGATTATAGTATGCAGAAGCATTTTTTTCCCTTCCGTAGAAAATAAAATGTTAATCATATTCCTAGATGCGTTGATTCATACCTGGGGGTCATTGAACACCTTACCATATTTATGGATCAATCATAAGATGATTCCGAAAGAAAGCTTTCACAAACACACCATTCGTTTACCACGCAGATAAATTGCTGTTATAGTGTTCTGATCCATAAGATGAGTCGATTTGATCCATAATACGGATCCTCCTCTTCTATTGATCCACATCTGTGGATTGGATAACGTTTTTGAATTTCTATCGAAATCGATACTTTTTCATAAATAATCGCGAATTGTGTGATGTATTCCCGAAAACAACTATATTCTGCACTGCTTGGAAAGTCATTTTGTTTTGTACAGCCTAACCTTGATTTTTATTAATATTTTATTCTGAAAAATGACCCTTAGTTGATCCACAATTGTGGGGTGACTGTATCCATCGCATTTTTTTACACTCCCGTTCAAAAGTTTGGGTTCTTTTCCTTAACAAAGACTGGCCATACATTCATTATTGTGTGAGGTGGGTCACGTGCTCAGAAAATCAGGAAAATTGAGCCATTGTATGCCCCGTATTGGATAAAAAAAAACAATAACCCGCTGTACAAGTTTCTTCGGTGGTCACCTCTGGGTGATTTTAATGGCCACAAATAAACAAAGTTCAATCATTATTGTCTGATCTGGGTTACATGCTTAAAAATCCGGGAGATTGAGCAGTTGGAACAAAAGCTAATATGTCCCTCAATACGGGGTTTTCCCAGTGTTAATTCCTGGGTTATTTCGGTAGTCACAATGAGTAAGAGTGCTCATTCAGCTGTAATTGAACTAGAAGAGTCACAGTTATTCAAAATCATTAAGATTGAGGCATCCCATGCCTAGTTTTGGTACAAACACTTAAATATCACACTGGAGATACCCGTGATCATTCTTCGGTTATTTCGGTGGCCCAGAAGAACAAAAGTTTCCATTCTTCTTTAATTGAACTGAAATAGTCACAGGGATTCAACATCATGAAGATTGAGCCGTCGCATGCCTAGTTTTGGTACCGTAATTCGGGGTGTAGTTGATCAGGGGGGAGAAGTTGATCATTCATGTACCCACATGTATATACTGTCAATAGAGCTATGATTTAATTTCAATTAGCACAATTTCTGTGACGTCGTATTACCTGATGGCTGCTCTTGATGTTCCTAAGTTCGGTTTGACATTGAAGATAATTATACCATGGAAAAACAGATTTTTAATAAAATGTTTGTTGAACTGTTGAAGGGTTCTTCTCCAAACAATCGACTATTGACAAGGCTATATAAAGACACCATTTAAATAAACTATTTCTTACATTGCAGATATGTTCTGTTAATACAGTTTTAAATTTGCATTGTGGTTAAACAATCATTTTCTGAGTGAAAATGTATTTTTTGTGCGCGAGTTGCTAATTTCAAGGAAAATTGCATACCTTTAGGCGTTTAATGTGGTGTGTTCTGAAATTTACAACATTAATATTCAAAATTATCCGATATATCATTAAGTTGTAAGATTTTTGGGACTTGTTCCAGATTCAGTGACCCCAAATTTAGTGAATAGCATATCTCTTTATTTCAGGAATCTTATCGCAATAATTGATCAACTTCACCCCGGAATCAAAAACTTCACTTTTTAATTTAAAATAAATGTTTTTGTTATTAAGTGAACATTTCGTCAAAATTTCGTTTGATAAATTCGATAGATATCCAACCAGTACATGTTTTAAAAATATTTGGATAATAATACATGAATTCTTCTAGGAGTTATAGAACAGAATCGCTCGAAAGTGATCAACTTCACCCCATTTTACGGTACTAAAAATTAGTAGTCCCATACTACGGGTTTCCTTGTGGCCATTTCGGAGCTCCAAAAGTACCTGAATAACTATCCATTCATCATTTTGACCAAAAGCATCCAAACATAAAAAATCTTAAAGAATTGGACACAATTCGCTAATATAATGCTTGTATGCATCAATAATGCTGATTTATGGTGAATTATTAGTGATTATGGTTACATTGGATGTTAAAACCTCATCCGCGTCCCGTATACTTGATTTCAGTTTGTTAAGCTTTGCATGGATTGGTCAAATAAGTTTCGCCGGAAACCGATGCGCTACCATTGTCAGCCACAACCTGTTTCTTTTCGATAAATCATATGCCGCTTAAAAATCAATATAAAATATTGATAACGAATTTGATTCTCACAGTTTTACTAGAATCTGCCGCACGGTAAACATTTTATCTGTCTTTGACTCTTCAATCTCTGTTCATCAATATACGAATATATTTTTGTACGCTGAATTAGGGAGCGTTACTTCTCGATAGTTGTCACGCATTTGTCAGAGGGCAAATGAAACTAGTCAATTAATTAAATAGAAGTTTTTCTTCCTTCCATGAATGGTGAATAATTTAGTTCGGCTCTATCATCCTTCAGCTTGTATGTTTTTTAGACATCAAATAATGCAAAAAAAAACCGAAATGATTATAGCAAAGACAAACTAAAGACCTCCATGTCCCTAGCAGTTGCCCAAAATTTTATGGCTCATAAGGTAATCTAGAATGCCGTGAAAAGTGTACTGAGATCTGTCAAACTTGGGTACCTTTTGCACTACCGAGGGACCAAATGCAGTACTAGAAGTGGAACCCAATCTGAGCCCGAGTGCGACGGACCTGATTATAGGTCAGTTTAATTAGGATTGTTCGAAAGGACATCTATACATTTTATTTCATTTGTTTAGTTAACATCTAAGCAGATAACACTGAATCAACAATTTCACTCCACAATACTTGGTTCAAGGGCAGTCTTTAGGTACTTGCAGATCCTCTATGAGCATCGTCCACGTTTCATGCCCGTAGAGGACTACCGGTCTTATGAGCGTTTTGTATATGTTACATTCAGTGCAAATGTGAATCT
Organism: Aedes aegypti; assembly: GCF_002204515.2. NCBI lineage: Eukaryota > Metazoa > Arthropoda > Insecta > Diptera > Culicidae > Aedes > Aedes aegypti. The sequence goes on from NC_035108.1 coordinate 207,250,495, forward strand.
TTTTTGACCGCAGCTTCCTGTGGAGATCATAGTAGGCCCGACTCCCACTGATGTTGCACTTCCGTATTTCACGGCTAACGTTTTTATCATCCGTTAGCAAGCATCCAAAGTAGACAACTAGTCGACCACCTCGAACGTATCCCCGTCTATCGTAACACTGCTACCTAGGTGAGCCCTATCGCGCTCAGCTCCACCTACTAGTATATATATTGTCTTGAACGCATTCACCGTCAGTCCAACATTTGCTGCCTTGTGTTTCAGGTGGGTGTACAGGTCTGCCACCTTTTCAAATGTTCGGCTGATAATCTCTATAAAATTCGCGAAGCAAACAAAATGACTGGATCTCGTGAAAATCGTTCCCCAGCTGGCTTGATAGCTTCCCACAAACTCGTTTACTACAGGTGACAGAGGACGGAAGATGAACTGGGATAATACTTTGTAGGCCGCATTTAGAATGATGATTGTTCGGAAGTTCTCCCAATCTAACTTGTCTCCTGTCTTGTTGATGGGGAATATTAGTGTTTGTCAAAGTACTACTTCCACCTTTCCATTAGCTCATGTTCATCCGTCAAGATGCTGCCATCCTTATCCCTACTAGCGTTGGGCAATTTTGTTCAGAGCATCGATGTTACTAAATCGATTCACATTTGAACTGCCGAATCGATTTACCAATTTAATCGAATCCTTTGGATCGATGTTTTTGAATCGATTCAAATTGGGTGCAAATTTGAATTTATGAAGTTTGAAATGAAACCAAATGCATTTGCATTCAAATTCAAAATCTTTCAATCAAATCAGTTTTTGAAATAAATTGAACAGATTTACTGCTTCAAGGCTAGGCCAAAATTTGTTTTTTTTTTACGAACTCATCAAGAAACATATAACGGTTTCAACGAAATGAATCGAATAAAAAAAACGAACGAAGAGAATCGATTCACCTGATTTTAGGTGCTTCAAGCATCGATTCAAAAAATCGATTAATCGAAATGAAAACTTTAATTTTCGGAACATCGAATCAACATCACCCAACGCTAATCTCTACACATCTCGACTCGCCGCACGAAGCAATTACGGAATACGTTGTGCTTCTGATAGAACTTCCGTGTTTCTTGAGACCAACACATCTGTTCCATCTTCTCGCATTCCGTCTCCTCCAGGCGGCGTTCATGCAGCTATCTGGTGTTTTCAATAACCAATGAAGAAGCCGAGTATTAACTATGCGAAATGATCTGTCAGAGGCTATATTACTGCAAGCACATCTAAACTCATTGTGTGAGTCGAGGTCATGCAGCACAATGCAGTGTGAAGACTGCGTTAGTGAGTTCTTTGAATTTTCAGCAAATAAGCTTGCTGTAGATTGAAAATGGAAGTTATCGTATTCCAATACTGACAGAATGGTTGTTGAGCACACCTCGATCAGATTTTCCGGGTGGGTTTTCCGACATGTTCCGTTTTTAGTTCCCAGTTGGGTAATGCGATTTTAGCATTTGGAGTCGAGATATTTCGAGGAGACAAAAATGTCAAGAAGGGGGCTCAGACATGAGCTCAGGGGGATAAGCTTTTGAAACTGTCAAATCACCATGTCATAAACTAACATGCTTCTCAGACAAATCCACCGGTGTGGAGTTTGTTTGAAATGAAATCAACACATATCGAGCTAATTCTCTATAATATTCAAAAATATTGAACTTCTCCTATTGAGTGTTATTAAGTGAAGATGACCAGTCCAGGATATAAATAAATTGAATGTTTCATTAGCATACATATATCTGTAAAACATAAGTGAAGTTCATATAGAGTGATCTCAAATTTCCCAATTACATGGTTCCTGTATAAAAAAAATCAGTAATGGTCTGAATGTTTAATGGAAAACATATATTTTCTAATAGTCTATGTTGTTGAAATGAGTAAACTTTGTATTCCTGTTGACGAAAAAAGACTTCAATTCGCAAATGACAGCAGCATGAAGTATATAAAACCAATACCTCACCTCATCAAATCACAGCCCCTGTGCAATTAACGCTTTGTCATCATCGGCCAATCACGGATCAATACAAACTAGAAGCGACCGGTTAATCTAAAAAGCATTTAAACATAAATAAAAATATCACACACAAAAAGCTCTCACCCAGCAAAATATGGCAAAAATGTATCCCTTCACGTCTTGCCCCTCAAAGCTAGCGCCGGTCGCTCACTGTGTTTATAGGTATCCATTTCTCTCGCTCATTAGACTTTCGGTGTGAATTTCAGTCAACCAAAGCCCATAGAGTCAAAGGAAAAAAATGAAACCGAAATTCATGAATATTCATAAGCCAGGAAATATTTTGCATTTGATTAATATTACTGTGGGGCCGGCTCATATGTTTAGCACCACCAGCCCCCCCTCGAGAGCCACTGGCTGACGATACCTAACATATACTTAACTCTGAACCACTCGATAGATTGGTCTCCGAACTACCAGCAGAATGGTAATAATCACCGGTCGTCGTCGTCGTCGTCGTTGTAGTCATCGAGGGGGGTTGGGAAGAGCGTGATGTTTGGACGACTAACCCGCGACCAAAACATGGAACCTCTTCTCCCCAGATCGGGCTTTTCAGGTGCCGGTGACGACTTGGATGGATCATCCCCTGTGATGTCGCAGCAATATTTCGGTTCCATAAACTTCGCCGCGGCTAACACAGACTAAGTATTTATATTTGTTTCTGTCACTATAAGTCTTTCAAGGCCATGTGTAATTTATTGCTTTTTCAACATAACGCACCGATTAAACTAGGCGTGTTCAAGGGATTCTTCTCCATTACCCCGAATGATATTTTACCGAATGCCAAGACATTCTATTGCACCAAATATATCATTAGATTTGGATTGGATATCAATTCAGCTGATAGGAGACTAATAATCCGAATCTTCTTCACAGTGTGAAAAAGTATTCCTATTTAATGTAGCGTAATGAAATTTTTAATTTTTTTGTGATGGTTTTAGAGACGTTGTCCAAAACATTACCATAATCGTCTCCATTAATTTCACTAAGAATTCATTCAGCAATGCATACAAAAGCCTTTAGAGTAATATAACATTTTTTTTAATATTTACTTTAAAATTTCTCATACAATTTTGCTCTACAATCAAGAAATTCATTCAGAATTTTTTTTTTGATTACACCTCAGATAATTCCCCGCTTTCTTCTGAGTAACGTCATCATTTTATCCTACAATCCTTTTAATTTATCCCATCAATCTCCCGTTTTTAGTATTCTTTTATTTCTTCATGGGTTCTACCCTGCAGTTTCGTGAGTTTTTTCTACATTCTTTTCTAAATAATTTCTTCGGGAAATCTCCCAAAAACTTTCTTAAAAGAAGATATTTTTTAGAAAGTTGCCCTAGCAATTTCTCTGGAACCATCGCCATGGAACCATATTTCCATTTTGCAGATTCTTTCTGAAGTACATATGAAAAATCGACAAATCAGTAGATAATAGTTTCATCACTGTAGGAGATATACGTGCTTGTTTATCGTATATTATATATACGTATATCTCCTACAATCACTAACTCTGCATACTGCATGGCCAACATTTGACAAACCCTTGCATTCGTCTTACAGTACTTTCAGGCCGAATATTTATAATTATAGTGTTGTTAGCTCTACGACCAGGGTTACCAACTAACTTACAAGTTTGTTGTTCTTCATACGTTGGTACTTATCTTCTTTCTGGCATTACGTCCCCACTGGACAGAGCCTGCTTCTCAGCTTAGTGTTCTTATGAACACTTCCACAGTTATTAACTGAGAGCTTACTATGCCAATGACCATTTGTGCATGCGTATATCGTGTGGCAGGTACGAATATACTCTATGCCCTGGGAAGTCGAGAAAATTTCCAACCCGAAAAGATCCTCGACCGGTGGGATTCGAATCCACAACCCTCAGCATGGTCTTGCTGAATAGCTGCGCGTTTACCGCTACGGCTATCTGGACCCCCGTTGGTACTTATCTACTTCTTCATTACTAAAAATTTAAATTTATTATCTTTTTGTGATAAAATTTTTATTTTTGAGATTTTTCAATCTGGTTGAGTGATGTTTTCATCTTACAATAGATATATGGACTTTTATGACAAATTAAAAAAGTCTCCCAGTTTTTCACAACTTTGCGAAACATAATTACCGTTGAATTGATACCTCGTAAAGAAATTGAATTGAATAAGCAATCAATACAATTGTTGATATGAATTTCAGTCGAGAGCAGGATTAATTTAAAAAAATAGTTATAAAGAGGGGTTATTATTGGAAGAAATCTGTTTCGGTGATATAGTACCACCATTATTTCATAATCACTTTAGCATATTTTGTCTGCAATTATCAACTCAACCAACAATGTAGTGTGCTAATCGATTCCAATATAACGGTTTCTTAAAATGGATTCTTAGGAAACTGACTTCAAACAATAAGATATTGGAATACCAATGGTTTCACTTTCTTCACTAAATGCGTTTCAGACTTTGTCTGAAGTAGTCTGAACCCAATGGACAAAGATCCTCCCCCAGCAAAAAGAATGATAAACATAACCGCGGGACATATTCAAATTTAACACCAAAACTTTATCTTGTCGAAAAGCGATTTCAAAGGCGCACACTTTTTTACTTCATTTTCGCCCTTCGGCGCTTCTTTCGATATCATCGTTTCGGATCTCACTTTGTCTAATCGCCTAATGCTGGGCTGCTCTGGACCTTATCTGCTCTTTCTATACTTATCCAATGCATTCCGAGCTGCCTGACAGGACGATACTCCCCAACCACGTGCATCTGAAGGGGACGAAACAAAAAACTTGAAATATCATATTATAATAACCTATGATTACCGTCGAATACGAGCAGAAATTATCAACGATTTTTTTCGGGAAGAGAGTTTAACTTTTGTGGCCTGTTTGTAGCTTTGAGCGAAAATCGTCTCTTAGTGGAATTCACTCTCCCTTCTAACGGTGCTAAACTTCTACGTAAAAGTCTTCAAAACAGAGACAAAAAAAAAGTTTTTATTACTTCAAGCTACACACGCAGATCACTATCATTAGGAATTTTAGCCTAAAAGTAATTTTAAAACAAAACACATAAGCCATGTTTCCCCCCGCATCGGATGGCAAGTATCCAATAATATAAACATATTCTTGAGATCCCCCGAGCCATGGCGTTTCTTTTGGTTAATGCAGTTCTAATCTTGAGCTCACACTCCTCCTGGAATTTGGATTGAACGAAATACGTTGTCGGCAGTTTTTTTGTATCTCGTTTGCTACTCGTTCTGCACTCGTCCCAATGCTTTTTTTAAGGAATTGATATGGCGCGTGTCCCGACGGTATTTAAATTTACATACATATTTATGCTCATCCTGCGCCGTGGATGAGACTCGAGACACAATCGTAAGCAACCAACTGAGGAATGCGTTTCGATTGTTTTTGGAGGTGTATGCTTCCGAAGTAAGTGCGGTTAACTAAATTTTTATTCATGATTTTTTATTCATAAGATAGCAAGGACTATCTGGGACTTAGAAGCTCGCATCGCTTCTGCTAAGGTGCTTTCAAATTTGTTGAACAATATTTGGGAGAAAAAAAAAAATTGAACGGATTGGCGATAAACTGAAGTTCTGCAAGCTCGGTATCGTAGCCAAAGTACCGTTCACATTTTGTGACAATCAGTCATGACGGTTGGTAATGAAATAAAGCATAAAATATTGTAGTAAGTTTTTGTTGAATTATTGACAGTGTTTCTCTGAGTCATTGAAAAAAAAAAGATTTCGGAAGCCAGTAGTTTCCACCATTGAATGAAACTTAGAAATTAGATCTGTTATAATTGAATCCTTTAAAATCTCACTTTCAGGTGGATTGATACTAGCAGTCTTGTACCTTGATTGCTATATCGTAGAGTCACGCCATTGCCGGGCATATTGTAGATCTCCATTTTCGTCGGTCTTGTAGGACACTTCTTCAGTTGCCCCGAACGTTTAGGGTCGACAGGTCTTTTTTTACTGCGTACAGCCGGCGTTGTTTGTTTCCTTATGTAAGTTGAGGGACCCGAACTGGTTACGTAATTCGTAAAAGGCCTTATTCACAGTCGCATATCGTCGGGAAACGTGGTTGTCACATGTCACAAGTGTTACAAGAAACACAAATTTTTCAGCAACTTCAAACACCCCTTCAAAAACTACCTCAGCACCAACACTATTAGGCCTACATATTTCGCTGCCTGCAACCATGTACACCCGATTCTGTTTTTGCACGGGGGATGCGTACCGTGCAAAAAAAGTTTTCAGTTCAAAATTTCAAAAACCGTGCAAAAAAAGTAACACCAATTCTCGACGTTTCATGCAAAAATAAGGTTTTGGTGAAAAATTTTGTATGGAAACTTTTTTTGCACGGCCGTGTAAAAAAAATCCGTGCAAAAACAGAATCGGGTGTACTTCGTTTTGGTAGACTTAATGCTCAGGCCTATACTCGCTGTATCCCTCTTCAAAAGCAATAAAGCCTGCTCCATTGACCTGCAATAGATTCCGATATGGTCGTTATCGTCCACAAATCCAAGGAGCATGTGCGACCATGTGGTGCATGTGGTGTGATGATAGTGTGAGATAGTCGCGCAAAGTGTGGAATGTTTACCGCATTGGGCTACATTTTTTACATTTGTTACTTTCTGGAACGGGTTGCAAAATGGTGAGTCGACAACCAGGAAGGAGCGTCCAACATAGCTCTGTTCCTCACAATCCCCTACCTCATGCTTCCACGGGTCAAACGATGACAAAGACCGCCAGCTAATGGTTGCGTACCGTAATATCGGATAAAATTGATCATTTTTCACGGTTTTCCTTGTCTGTTGGAAATGCCAAATAACTGAAAAACAAGTACGACAGTGAGCCTCTTTGGCTTATGTACAAAAAACTTCTAACAAATGTGATGTTAGTGCTAAAAATCATCCCTAAAATAAGAAATCGGGGGATCCAATTTCGGGGTGAAATTGATCACTTGTCAATGCAATTATTGTTACTTTTTGAAATAACTCTACATAATGAATTTCTGCTCCCTGAATCCGAAAATGCTTGCTAAATTCTTAACAATGCAATATTTATAGAAATAATAAATAGTTAAATTTCAACAATTGCACAGAAAACGTCTAAATTTAGTCAATTTCCCAATGCATTTCTGTACCAGCTAACAGAAATTAAATTATTTCAAACGTATGAGCAAACTGGTACAAGTTTTGAAGATGAACTCTGGTTTGGGGATATATTTTAAGCATCCTCACAAACTTTCTGGATGACATCATGTTCAAATCCTCGTTTAGAACTGGAAGTTTATGAATGTTTGCCAATGCTAAACCGTAAATGATTTTGAAATTTTAAATTATTTTCATAGCAATGATCATTCTTTAACACAAAAAAAAACTTCATAACACACTACTCGTCAATAGCTACGATAAACAACGTTGATGCCCTGCAGGTTACATTGATGTTTGTGCTCCATTAGGAAGAAATAGAATCGTATGACATGGTGATCAATTTCATCCGAATTCACGGTACTACCCCACCAATTAAGGTTATTTACAATATAATAAACTATGATGATGGTACGTGGCCCAACTGTAGTAGCGGTAAAAGCGCAGCTATCCAGCAATATCATGATTCTTTCATGTATGGATAAGTTGAGAATGCGGCTCTTTCTGTTGATGAGAAGCCTGGCTCGGTATTTGTTCAGCAAAAACTATGTTTTAGTTATTCTGGAAAAAACATTACATTTATTGGTATTACATTGATATTACAATAAAACCGCGTCAAAAATTCCACGCCATACAACTCGATTCACAGCTGTCTTCCTCCATCCTCGGCTGCGGCCCACACTCGCCAGATCTTGCAGCACCTGGTCAGCCCACGGTGCCCGCTGCGCTCCTCGTCTTCTTGTACCTGCCGGATCCGAAGCGAAAACCATTTTTGCAGGATTGTTGTCCGGCATTCTTACAACATGTCCCGCCCAACGCATTCTTCCAGCTTTTGCTACCTTCAGGATGCTAGGTTCGCGTAGAGTGCAGCGAGCTCGTGGTTCACCCTTCACCGCCACAGACCGTTTTCATGCACATCGCCAACGATCGTCCTGAGCACCCGACGTTCGAGGACTACGAGTGCTTGCAGGACTTCCATCGTCCACGTTTCATTCCCGCATAGGACCACCGGTTAATCAGCGTTTTGAACTCCGTACATTTGGTGCGGGGACGAATCTTTTTTGACCGCAGGTTCTTCTGCAGGCCATAGTAGGTACGACTTCCACAGATGATGCGTCTCCGTATTTCACGGCTAACATTGTTGTCCGCCGTCAGCAAGGATCCGAGGTAAATGAATTCATCTACCACCTCGAAGGTATCCCCGTCAATCGTAACGCTGGTTCCTAGGTGAGCCCTGTCACGTTCGGTTCCACCCACCAGCATGCACTTTGTTTTCGACGCATTCACCACCAGTCCGACTATTGTTGCTTCGCGTTTCAGGCGGGTGTACATTTCTGCCACCGTTAATAATATTCTTCCGATTATGTCCATATCATCAGCAAAGCAAACAAATTGACTGGATCTTGTGAAAATCGTGCCTCGGCTGTTAAACTTGGCTCTCCGCATGATACCCTCTAGCGCAATGTTGAACAACAGGCACGAAAGTCCATCACCTTGTCTAAGCTTAGAGTCCTTCTCTGGCACTCGGACGATGATCAGCCGCCCCTGACATGGGGAACAGACGCTCGAGGTTTGCTGAAGCAAAAGCAAAAGCAAACCCCCCTTTCCCTGTCAGCATACGACCAAAGTTCCCACCGGGGTTAGTTACCCGATCTTCCCCAAGGTTACTCGTACCCCGTCCAGTATCACGAGGAGGTAGGGATAGGAGTTGCTGGGTAAGAGGCTAAGGACGGCACAACGGGGTTTATTTTATTCCTGTAGGTACGCGAGGTACCAATGGTACGCCATGCCCAGCCATTAACCGTGCCAATAACACTTAAGATCTTTCTTTATTTTTCAGATACATTTAGTATGTTCTTTGTCATGGTTTAAACAATAAATAATATTTCGCACGAAATACGCTTAGAATAGTCAATAAATACTGCTGCACATGCCATACATAAACTACAAGTATCAAAAGTTAAACATTGGAAAGCACAAAAGCGATTAGTTTGTCCATTTCAGGTAAGAATGTAAATACACCTCATCTAAAAATGAAACGAAAAATATCACACCGAGAATCGCTTCATTCACAAAACCAATCTCTAGTAGTAACGTCAACCCAAGTCACCATACAAGGAGTGTCAACTGGATGCTTAACGAAACCGCGGTCACATTTATGGTAGCAATTTGAGAGGGCTGGGGTCCGAAACACGAAGGGGGCTGTGCAGGGATAATAAAAAAATCCGAAAGATAAAACAAGAATAAATCCTGCCAGTGTGTCTTTCTCCATGCTCGCTCTTTTCGGGCTTTGAATGTTGTGTACAGCTTCCACGGGGCTCCTCAGAACGTTATTATCAGAACAAATATCCATCAAATATGTGCTCATCGGTTATTTTCAATGGTTAAGCTGAATGTCTGGGCAAAAATATCCGTTTAGAAGTTACAACCGTTCTGAAATTAAAAGCATTTATTTCAAATAAAATAAAAAGGCATTCTAACGTCATTATTCATTTTCAAACGTTTTCAATGATAAACTGCAATTACATGCCTCAAATGTTGTAGCTGACAAATGTATCAAACGGTATCAGCGTAGCACCCTCAAGAGCATATAGGCGAACACTATAACCTATTTAATTAATTGCTTGCTTTCCCCCATAGTAATTCTCATATAAACTTTGGGAGGCTTGTGCAGTCTCAGTTTTTATCCAAATGAGCAGAAAATTTGCGAGAACACACGGAATTCAATCTGGAATCGAATGGTCGGTATGGCACAACAACCTATTTTCAAACCTCTCTAATGGCCATGGATGATCAATAAATTACTTAACAAAGTATGACCGATAACTGCCCATAACCGATATTGATAAGCTCGAAAGTATTTTTTGAAGTTTGTTTGCGGTTTGATACAAAACATGTACCAATGAGTTGCATGTATAATATATTGAATCGTGAGTACGTAAGCCCACTAAACTATCCAGAATATTGTGTCACAAATAAATTTGATAACATGATGAAACTGCCTCCGTAATGGCTCATGGTGCTTGGCCCACTATAATAAATATGTAGTGTGAGAGACTTCTGTGATATATAATTGCATTGTGTCATTAAAAACATTAGAACATACCTAACGATATTAAAAAATCCACTATTCTAAATAAAACTATTGCTCTTTATTGTTATGCATCAAAAGGGCGTTACTCAGAATTGAGCTTCGAAAATCGTTGCAGAGGTTATAGATAGCTATGGAACAACTTTGAATCGAGCTTTGATGGATATATCTTCTGATAATCACGGTTAACGATACTTTTGATTTCCTTAGAGTTTTTGAACTTACGCCATTAAAAAGACGTAATATCAAAACGGTCCCTATGTTTTTTTTAAATTTTTCCCAGACATATAACTTAGCTATAGAAAACGACTGGTGAGCACAGATTTGCTGGAGATTTTTTTTTTCTGATAATAATGGTCTAGAGAGCACCGTGGCACCGTTTGCTTCTTTCCTGATGCCCTCTCTGAAAGCCGCGCATTTGGAGTGTCACCGATCTGCAAAGCGATGTCGCCGTCCGTCGTAGACATACCTACCGGAAATCTATAGGAACGTGCTTCGCCGAATGGGTCACAAGAATAACTCGTACGTGATCTAACATAAGCGATGGGGACTTTATTAAAAGATTAAATCCACCTTCCACACACATATGTACGACTGGTCCGACAGCAAACAAGAGCATCAAGCATCAACGAGTAAGGGTATGCGATATGGATTTTTTCCATGTCGATACGAAACGAAACGATACGCGGAATATCTTGCGCTGATAATGACGAAACGAAACGAAATTTAAAAATGTTTCGTGTAACTCGATACGAAATCAAATATCTCACGGAATTTTTCGAAGCGAAACGAAATTTTTGAATTTGTTTCGCGGAATACACGTTTAAGTTTTTTTTCTTGTCAAAAGCTGAAAATTTGACAATAGGCATAAAAAACTCTTTTCCAATCCTCTATCATATGGAAACCTTAGGGTTGCTCAGCGAAATCCTTACATGTTTTAGTAAGACTTTTGACGTTGGATAACGTCTTACGGCAACATACTGGGGTACAATTTCGAAAAACGAAAATCGCTCGCGTCACGAAAAGTTGTTAGATTTTGACTGTTAATAAAATATAAACGCCCGGATAGATTTTCGAAATTCTTGCACCAATCGTTTGGAAATCTTTCTACAAATTGATTTCAATAATGAAAACTATTGATTTTCATGACTAAACTATTGATAAATGGGTAAATATCGAAGCATGTCTTATTTTCCATAGAAAAGCACATTTTTCTTGCTGTTATAAGGTTTTTAAGTGTTGAAGTTTACATGTACGGCATTAGAATGAAGAATCCATCCCGGTTTGCCTCGCATTTAGCGATGATTGAATAATGCCGTTGTCGTTGTCGCTACCTACATGTAAATGCATGCTAGAGCGATCAGTATCAACCTGAGAGTACCGTTTTGTCTCAAATTCCGAACAGCCTCATATTTCGAACAGTCGCTTTTTGTATGGCGATTTGGTTGAAATGTTTCGCTGAAATATGTCATCGAATTACCAGGAAATGGCAGTCAATTGCAGTTTAATTCAAACATATTCCAATCGATTTAAGATCTTGGGAGTAGTGATGATTTTCTAGTTAGAGGTCAGCAAAACTAGCTCAGGTAAATTAATTTGCGAAATTTTTCATTTGAATACGATTTATTCGCGCCGTTGAATTTGAATCTAGGTGTTCGGAATATGAGACAAAATGAACACAGGGTTCGGCATTTGAATCAAAATGTTGTTCCATACTTTTACATAAAAACAATACTAAACAAGCTTAAATGAACATTTTTTTCGGCACACTCAACAACTAACAGTCAGACTTTACAAAGAAACTTAAATTTATACAAATATCATCTAATTTATGCTCATGTGATACATTTGAAGTCACTGTTTGCCTCAAGTGTTCGGAATATGAGTCAAAACGGTATCAACTTGTCAAACAAAGAGCTAAAACTATTTCGCAACAGCCATTTCTCTCCGTTGGAAACCAATCAACCAAAATTATAATTGATAAATAAGTGAATTAATTAATCAATTAAAAGTAATACATCAACATCGATTTGAGCAACAAGGAGTTCGCGTACTTTATGGAGAAGTACCTCACCCACAAACTGGTTTCGGAACCCACTAAAGCAACCAATCTTTGTGGATCAGGTGTGGACCTAACGTTCAACCGGAATATTTGTTTGGAGAGCATGCTTCTTCTGCCATCGACCGATTCTATCGGTGTTGAAGTGTTAACCGAACCAACCAAATAATAACACACAATGTCCATAATAGATCAGAATTGACACGCAACAAATAGTCAACCCTATCGTCGTAAAATTTTAGCTTCTTAGTCATTCCCTTTTGAGGAGGGCGTTGCTATAGCCCAGAGGGCGGTTGTACTCCCGGGCGTTAATGAGGGAGTCTCACAAGAAAATTGTATCAAATTAATATATATTCCAAACATATGAGAACTAATATGCATTTGCACGTGTTTAGTTTGTGTTGAATGCTCATTCCAATTAAATTGTGAAACCGAAAAACAACTATAAATTTAAAAAAAAATGGATAATGCCGAGCCCTTCAGATATATCGGAATATCTTTAAAACCAGGGACAAATGATCAAAGTTCACACAGATTCTCGAAATGGAGAGCAGTGCTGGGAATGGTAATAGTAGTAGGCTTGAATTTTCGCGAAAATCACGTGGCTCTCCAGTACAGTAGTTCAAAAACGTGAATCTCATCAAGTAGTCTATGTTGGGTGCACGAATTTTCAAAACCATGAGTGTCATTGAAGGCTCTTAATGCGGGAAATGCAGCGGGAAATAGAACATTTTTCTACAGTAGTTTTGGGTTGCCCTTAGCAACGGGTGTTTTGCTATTTTCAAGGCATTTTGCCTACAGCAGCGATGGGCGTGAGTTTCACTGGCTTCGCTGACTGTGATTGGCTTTGCTTGGCTACTGTAGAGTGAATTTCAGATTTTTTCCCAACCCTGATGGAGAGTATTTGCTTCAAGTCAATTTGTCATTTCAACATGATAAGTATCGTCATACTAAATAACTTTTGCTTAATATCAAGATGGCGTCATAATACAATATAACCACCAGATTTTTTACCCAAAATTTAATCCCATTTTACAGTTTACTTGAGGAATGAACTAGCGATTGATTAAGATTACTTATCACATGTTGTTTTCATATATTTAGAAAATCGTTCATTTCCTACGGCTAATACCATTGCTCACCTAGTTTTTTCAGCTGTTCTAACTCAGTTTTTTCTTAGGAATGTTTCAAATATGACGTCCATCATTTTTCAGGATTTCTAGTCCCCCACCCCCTCACGCTTTTTCCAATACCTAATACATGCACTGTCACACTTTCGTAGACCACCCCTTTCCCTCAAATGATGGTTGTCATTTTTAGGTGACCCCTTAGTAAGCTTTTTGATGGTGACCACAAAATTAAAAACGAATGGTGCATGAATGGTGAAATTATTTTTCTGATGAAATACAAGATGATCAAATTTAATTACCAAAATTATTGCATATGAAAGCTACATACTTTCTCAGTTTGATTTTTGTTTTACGATGTATGAAAAGAAAGAAAAGTGAAGAAATACCTGAAATATACCAAAAAATGAGCTTCTCTTCAAACTTCTAGCTAGCGTAAGAGAGATCCACTAATATGCCTGCTTCCCCCTGACGAGATTTCCGAACAAACAATTTCGCCAGAGATGTCATTGATTGAAATAAATACGCCTCAAAATGCGGCTTATGTGGAATTACCGAACAGATTTGCCTGCAGTTCTTATGGGAAAGGCTGACGAAGAAAACGAGGATGCAGGCAATAGTCACAAATACATGAGATACTTGAAATATTGTAAAACGTTTCTCAAAAGTTTTCAACAAGCCTGTGATATTAGACAGGATTGAGCAGCGCATAAATTTAACAAACATAGTTTGTCTGCGTATATCCGAGAAAATTACAAATGAATCGTGGCATCGGCTTAGACTGCTGAAAATACGTTATATTACTTTATATAATAAATATTTTTTTTTTCCTGTTTCTGTTCGGGATGAACCACTGCGACCAGTTTTCTTTGATCTTTTGTGGTATACCCGTGTCCTTTGTTTAGTGCATGTCGTTACTATTGAGAAATAATGAAGTAGTCGTTTTTTATACAAATATCATTCTTTACCATTTTGCATAAAGCCTCTTTAGAAAAAGATACCACTATTTATACCTTTTGAAGAAAACAGTTTGTCACCATTAAACTCTCAAAAGCGCGCCCCTTAATCAGGTTCGGCCACTAAGCAGGTTGAATGATACTGATTTCGGCCATGCATCGGTACTCTAACGTATCAAATTATTGCTTCTACTTATAAGGTTCAAAGTCGTTTTTTTGAAACTGTGAACAGGTTTCATCCCATGAAACATTTAAATTCCTTGAAACAAAAAGCTTATTTTAGAAGTTAAGAGGTCTGCTACTCCACTGATTCGGAATCGTTTCCCTCCTAGATATCGAAAGATAAACTCTTGTACTCGGAAAGAAATTGTCTCATGAGTTGAAACCAACCTCAGAAGCTGAGCCATTTTTTCACTTCGACCTCCTCATTATCTAGGACAAATAGGTGGGTCTTAGTGCCTTGTTACTCTCTTACACTCTTCCGACCCGAACTTATAAGTACTCACAAGAACAGATACAACAAGAGTACAATATGGTAGATCTTACCCCGTAACGCACCTCGAAAAGGTGATCTACCCGCGTTACGGGCAAATAATAAATATAATCGAAACATTAGGTTCACGAACAAATCTCGCGAAACATTACTAAAGGACCAATGTACAAATGAGAGGCTCTCTTTGTTTACTTTCTCTTTGTTCAATTACTGAGTCACATAATCCTCTTCTGTTGTGTTTTTTGTTCGAAACGCTAGTCAAGGAAACAGCCTTTCGATCTGTAGTGAAAAACTTCCCAAAAGCTTTAGTATTCCACTGTTATAATAGAAAGATAGCGAGAGAGGAGAGAATCTCTCATTTGTATATAGTTCCTTTAGTAATGTTTAGCGAGAAATGCTCAAGGTGTCTTAAAGTAGGACATCTAGAAAGTTTGAACCTTATTTTTGGATTAAACAAGAGGTTCGAACTTCAGCCAAATATATCTTGAAGTGATACCAAAGTGCAAATAAATTATCAATTGCCCTGGATTTCAAAATATCACGCTATTGTTTATTATAATAGTTTGGAGTTGGATCTATTGAAGGATTTTAGAATTGTTAATTATTCATCACAGCAGGTTTTCAAACTCATTTCAGCAAATACCGTTTTTGATGAGTACTTGATAATGAATTTTCGTCACTATCGCATGAAAAATATTGGCCCAAAATTAACAAGAATACGAAATGATGTTTTTTTTCTGCTGCAAAATTCCATGTATCTCATCAAACTTTAAGAGTTACTAGAGATGATTCGATCGATTGTATCATGCTGTCGCAATTTCAACATATTTTTTCTTTTCACACCAAAGGAATATCAGAATTTCAGAATTCAGAGGTGACAAAGGGCCGTACAGATCAAAAATTTCAATTGATTTTCTACAGGGCGTTAATTTGCTCCTGATTACTCCATAGTGTTTCAACAGCTTGAAAATATCGATTGGTGTCCTACAGAGCGTAAAGTTGTGTCTGATCTATGTGGATTAAGGTGAAATTTCTGCAGGGCGTTGATGAAGCTTTGAATTTTAAATTATTGTTCTACAGGGAATTAAGATGAGCCATCTGAGACAATATCAAATTACTCCAGTGCGATAATACAGCTCGGGTTAATTCCGGCCCAGGTAACCAATAAGCATTAAAATAAACCGCGCGGTAGACTGCTTTTAGCATTTTTATTGCTCCTTGCCCTAATAAAGAAGTTGGATTGCTTAGCTGCCTTTAATCGACAGAAGCAGTGCTCTTTAAAACCTCTCGGCTATTAATAAGCACTCAAAATGCACGGGATGTTTTCGAAACAGAGCAATCGAAATGCTTCTCTACTGCTGTGTGAATGTCATGAAAGAGGAGTACAGATGATATGTTATTGAAAAGACAACATCCTTTGTCTCTCCTCCTCTCTTACGGCATTACGTAGCCTTCTTCGTTTGTGTGGGCTGCTTTGACAATTTATTGAATCGATGCTATCGAGTGAAGGAGAAAGATGATCGTCAAGACGAAATACGCCAGCATAATTAACCATTCTTTAATTTCAATAGGAAGAGGTATAGAATAATAGATATCACAAAGATAAAAATATGCAATAAGCCGATGTTACAGCTACCGGGAAACAAAATTATTCAACACCCGATACGATAAATTACCATTTCGTTTCGATTTCAAATGATTCAAGGGTGTATAAAGAAATTGAGACATAGATAGTTTGCGCATAGGTGCACAACCAAAATTATTTCATGCAAATAAAACGTACCTTAAGAAGGTCATAATATCATTGCGCAGCATAAAATCTTATACAGCAGCTCCTGCAACGTGATGCATTGCCATCGGATGACGATATCTCAACGGGTCATGGTTTCGAAAAGTTACACTTTTTTGACAATCGAAAGCAACGTTCCTGAAGGTGTAGCATTAAAACAGCACGTTATTTCGCCAAAACCTGCATTGACAAAGCACTAATGGCAGCTATATGTTTAATGAGCATTTAATGCGTTGCTGTGAGGACACCTATAGTGCTGGATGGATGCTAGTTTAAGTGCTTTTTGGTTACTTGGGGATTGATGTCATAGAGGGCGTTAATATACAGCTGAACTAAAATTTACTCCAAAGCATTTATACAGCTTGACAATTTTGATAAATACCATACAGGGCGTTGATATGCATATGATCTTTGTGAATTAGGTCAATATACTTCAGAGCATTGAAAAAGTTTGGAATTTTAATTGATGCCCCACAGAACGATGAGATGCAGCCGATCTACGTATAATAAAGTCAAATTACTCCAGAACGTTGATACTGCTTAGAATTTTCAGCTTATGTTCTACAAGTCTGACCTAAATGAGACATGGTCAAACTCCATGACGTTAATGAAGCTAAATAATTTTGATTGATGCCATAAAGGGCGTTAATATGCAGCTGATCTATGTAGGATAAAGTCACATTACTCCAGGGCCTTGATACAGCTTGAAATTTTCAAATAATACAGGGTGTTTAGATGCAAATGGTCTACAAAAGACAATGTCAGATTACTCTAATGCGTATTAGAAGCTTGTATTTTACAATTGATATCCTTCAGGGCGTTACGATGCACCTAATCTTCTTGAAATAAGATCAAATTACTCCAGAACGTCGATACAGCTTGGAATTTTTAATTGATTTGGGACGTTAAGGCGCACTTTATCTACATAGGATAAGGTCAAATTTATCGTAGGTACCACTTAGAGTTTGCAATTGATCTTTATCAGGGCGTTAAGATGCAGCTGATCCACATAACACAAGGTCAAATAAATTCACTGTGTTGAAGCAGCATGAAAATTTCGATTGATTTTCCAAAGCGGTTTTAGATCCTCTAGATCTTGCAAAGATATAGGTGAAATAAAGTCAAATAACTCCAGGGCGTTGATATAGCTTACTAATTTTAATTGATGTAGGACCAATTTCAATTTGATACAGGACGTTCAAATACACCTGATCTATTTGGAATACTGTCAAATTTCTCTTGGGTCAATTGACGTTATACAGGGCGTTAAGATGCACCTAATCGACATAGGATAAGGACAAATTACTCCAGGGCGTTGATACAGCAATATATTCATTAAATGATGTCCTACAGGGCGTTAAGATACAGCTCATCTATTTGAGGCAAAATCAAATTACTCCAGAGCGTTGAATATCTCGATTGATGTTATACAGGGCTATGAGTTGCACATGATCTACATAGGATAAAGTCAAATAACCGTAGGGGTTTGATACAAGCAAGACTTGCTTTAGAGCGTAAAGATGACTTTACAGCGAATTAATCCAGGGCGGTAATAAAGCTAGGAAGTTTCAATTGATGTCCTACAAAGCGTCAAGATGCACCTGTACTATATGAAATAAGATCAAATTACTCCAGGACTTTAATACAGCATGGAAATTTCAATTGATTTTCTACAGGGCGTTGTTCTAGATCTCGCAAAGATCCATGTGAAATAAATTCAAGCTACTCCAGGGCGTCGACACGGATGGATCGATTTATGCCATACAGGGCGTTGAAATGCACCTGATCTACATAGAGAAAAGTCAAAATACTCCAGGGCGTTGATACAACTAGGAATTGATGTCTTCAGACCGTTAAGATGCACCTGATTTACATAGAATAAAGTCAAATTACACCAGGGCGTTAAAATAGCTTGTAATTATTAAATAATATCCTACAGGGCGTTGAACGCAACTGATCTAATTGAGACAAGGTCAATTTACTCTAGGGCGTTGGTACAGCTTAACAATTTTGATTGATGTTACACAGGGCGTTTAGTTGCACCTGATCTAAATGCAACAGAGTTAAATTAATTCAAGTCGATGATACAGCTTGAATTTTCAACTGATGTCCCAAAGGGTGTTAAGAAAAAGTAAGAGGTTGTTTCCGAGATACGACCGCCAAGTTGACGTTGGATAACGTTAGCTTCTTCTATTTCCTGATTTAGGACCGTCACGAACTTATGAAAGATTTACCTAGAAATCTAAAAATCTAATCAATTTTCAAACTATTTGTTGCACGTCAGTTCTGATCTATTATGGATATTGAGTGTTATTATTTGGTTGGTTCGGTTAACACTTCAACACCGATAGAACCGGTCGATAGAAGAAGAAGCATGGGCGGTAACTTTTGCTCTCCAAATAAACAGAGAAAGAGTTTTGGGTGATCTGTTTGTAGTATGAAAATGATGTCCGTAATAGGGAATGCATCACCAAACTCGCAACTAATCAATGATCATGACTGCGATAATTGACAAGAAAATTATGAATGAAATGGATCACTTGGGAAATGCGACCGTTCCTTATGAATAATCCCAGAGATAATCATATTCTTTAGCCCTTACATTTAATAGATGGAAATAATATCCTTAGGGGCCATCCATTTATTACATAAAGGTTCATGGGGGAAGGGGGTTTCAGATTTCTCACGCGCCATACAATTTATATTTTAATTTATTTTTATTTCTATACAAAAATCAAAGGGGGCTGTGTACAAGACCCGATTGCATGACGTTAACTACGCTGCGTCCTCGGAAACAGCCTCAAATTGCCGTATTGTCAATTATTCGTAATTAATCAATTATTGTATGATGGAATGAGATGAATTAAGAGATTATAGGCAAGTATGTGGTAAACACATTAGGGAATATTATACAAATAACTCTTTCAAACACATTTGTTGGCTCTGAAAAGGGCCGATTGAATTGTTGAATTTGCGTAACACGGACACATTTTGACGGCGCACTGGTTTCAATCCTCCTCGCCCGATGAGATTTGCGATGCGCATGACGATGTGCGCTTCAACAAGCGGCTTTGGTCGATTTTCTTCAGCCATCTCGTACAACAGCTTGCCCCCTGGGAGCGAGGAGCTGAGCAGGTTTTGGAGAAGCTCTTACCAGCTCGAAAGCGAAAACAGAATGAAACCAGATTCAACGAAGGAGGGATGCTTTATACCCTTAGAATAGCAGATGATGCTCCTCCTTTCATATTCTTCGTTTTCTTATCTGGGAAATAGGCTATATGAAACTGATGTCTGGGTAAGGGATGTACAGATTAGCATTATGCTGTTATTGCAACCCGACGGCACTGCAGTAGCATCCTCGGAAACAGCTCCAAATTGCCGTATTGTCAATTATTCGTAATAAATCAATTATTGTATGATGCTATGAGGTGAATTAAGAGATTATAGCAAGTATGTGGTAAACACATTAGGGAATATTATACAAATAACTCTTTAAAACACATTTGTTGGCTCTCAAAAGGGCCGATTGAGTTGTTGAATTTGCGTAACACGGACACATTTTGACGGCGCACTGGTTTCAATCCTCCTCGCCTGATGAGATTTGCGGTGCGGATGACGATGTGCGCTTCAACAAGCGGCTTTGGTCGATTTTATTCAGCCATCTCGAACAAATTAGGGAATATTACACAATCAACTCTTCAAAACACATTTGTTGGCTCTGAAAAGGGCCGATTGAATTGTTGAATTTGCGTAACACGGACACATTTTGACGGCGCACTGGTTTCAATCCTCCTCGCCCGATGAGATTTGCGATGCGCATGACGATGTGCGCTTCAACAAGCGGCTTTGGTCGATTTTCTTCAGCCATCTCGTACAACAGCTTGCCCCTGGGAGCGAGGAGCTGAGCAGGTTTGGAGAAGCTCTTACCAGCTCGAAAGCGAAAACAGAATGAAACCAGATTCAACGAAGGAGGGATGCTTTATACCCTGAGAATAGCAGATGATGCTCCTCCTTTCATATTCTTCGTTTTCTTATCTGGGAAATAGGCTATATGAAACTGATGTCTGGGTAAGGGATGTACAGATTAGCATTATGCTGTTATTGCAACCCGACGGCACTGCAGTAGCATCCTCGGAAACAGCTCCAAATTGCCGTATTGTCAATTTTTCGTAATAAATCAATTATTGTATGATGCTATGAGATGAATTAAGAGATTATAGCAAGTATGTGGTAAACACATTAGGGAATATTATACAAATAACTCTTTCAAACACATTTGTTGGCTCTCAAAAGGGCCGATTGAGTTGTTGAATTTGCGTAACACGGACACATTTTGACGGCGCACTGGTTTCAATCCTCCTCGCCCGATGAGATTTGCGATGCACATGACGATGTGCGCTTCAACAAGCGGCTTTGGTCGATTTTCTTCAGCCATCTCGTACAACAGCTTGCCCCTGGGAGCGAGGAGCTGAGCAGGTTTGGAGAAGCTCTTACCAGCTCGAAAGCGAAAACAGAATGAAACCAGATTCAACGAAGGAGGGATGCTTTATACCCTGAGAATAGCAGATGATGCTCCTCCTTTCATATTCTTCGTTTTCTTATCTGGGAAATAGGCTATATGAAACTGATGTCTGGGTAAGGGATGTACAGATTAGCATTATGCTGTTATTGCAACCCGACGGCACTGCAGTAGCATCCTCGGAAACAGCTCCAAATTGCCGTATTGTCAATTATTCGTAATAAATCAATTATTGTATGATGCTATGAGGTGAATTAAGAGATTATAGCAAGTATGTGGTAAACACATTAGGGAATATTATACAAATAACTCTTTAAAACACATTTGTTGGCTCTCAAAAGGGCCGATTGAGTTGTTGAATTTGCGTAACACGGACACATTTTGACGGCGCACTGGTTTCAATCCTCCTCGCCTGATGAGATTTGCGGTGCGGATGACGATGTGCGCTTCAACAAGCGGCTTTGGTCGATTTTATTCAGCCATCTCGAACAAATTAGGGAATATTACACAATCAACTCTTCAAAACACATTTGTTGGCTCTGAAAGGGCCGATTGAATTGTTGAATTTGCGTAACACGGACACATTTTGACGGCGCACTGGTTTCAATCCTCCTCGCCCGATGAGATTTGCGGTGCGGATGACGATGTGCGCTTCAACAAGCGGCTTTGGTCGACTTTCTTCAGCCATCTCGTACAACAGCTTGCCTCTGGTGGCGAGGAGCTGAGCAGGTTTGGAGGAGCTCTTACCAGCTCGAAAGCGAAAACAGAATGAAACCAGATTCAACGAAGGAGGGATGCTTTATACCCTTAGAATAGCAGATGATGCTCCTCCTTTCATATTCTTCGTTTTCTTATCTGGGAAATAGGCTATATGAAACTGATGTCTGGGTAAGGGATGTACAGATTAGCATTATGCTGTTATTGCAACCCGACGGCACTGCAGTAGCATCCTCGGAAACAGCTACAAATTGCCGTATTGTCAATTATTCGTAATAAATCCATTATTGTATGATGCTATGAGATGAATTAAGAGATTATAGCAAGTATGTGGTAAACACATTAGGGAATATTATACAAATAACTCTTTAAAACGCATTTGTTGGCTCCGGAAAGGGCCGATTGAATTGTTGAATTTGCGTAACACGGACACATTTTGGCGGCTTTGGTTGATTTTCTTCAGCCATCTCGAACAAATTAAAGAATATTGCACAATCAACTCTTTAAAACACATTTGTTGGCTCTGAAAAGTGCCGATTGAATTGTTGAATTTGCGTAACACAGACACACTTTGACGGCGCACTGGTTTCAATCCTCCTCGCCCGATGAGATTTGCGGTGCGGATGACGATGTGCGCTTCAACAAGCGGCTTTGGTCGATTTTCTTCAGCCAAGGAATATTACACGGACGGTGACGGCTGTGCCGCTCGATCTAATGAACCAGAATGACCGCGCTAGCCTCCCGCATGGCAATGACAGCGGAGCACTGGCTGGTAGCGACGATTTCCGGCCGAAAACGATTATGCTGGCTGGTGCACTCAAATGATCGGCTTCAGTTGCTGCGGCTCCGAAATGCGTGGTTCTTCGGTTCTAATGCGTGTTGATTCGCGTCCTATTGAAAACTGAACTGAGGACGCGAATGACTCTCGAAATTTGCTCGCCGACCGTGTTCACAGTCAGACGGCAAAAAGAAGAATGAGGGAAGAAGCAGGGTGCGGTGCGCTTTTATAGTGGGAAGCGGAACCGAAAAATGTGCTTGAACGTGAATTGGTTAGATAAGAAAGGGGTCAACGTTTTACGATATTTCAATAGTTTGTTGCTAATAATCAATAGTGTCCTCCATTTGGATCGACGCGTAGATAAATTTCCAATCGATTCATTGATAAATATTGAAAATCTATCGATAAATGACTGAGTTATTAGCGGTCAAAACTTGACCATTTTTCGTTACATGCTCAATTTTTCGTTTTTCTGAATTGTACCCCCATATGTTGCCGTAAGACGTTATCCAACGTCAAAAATCAATTTAATCTAAAATTAACCGTGCAATTTCAACCAAATTATATCTTAAATGAAAGTGAAAGTCCTATTTTGCATGCTTGGTGGATAAGATCACAAAAAAGTTTGATAAATCATACTTTAAATTTTATGTCAACATCAATAAAACCAGTGTTTTGGTCATCTAAAAATTGTGACGTGTTGGAAAATTTCTGAGAACGGCATCAGATTCACCAACCACAAATCAACAAGAGACACACAATTTGGTTCTCTTGACAAGCCTAAATGTCATTTTTGTTACGCTGTGTAATCAGAGTAACAAGCGAATTCCCTACCTTGTCGCGAAGTCCCTTCACCAGCATCCCAAGCAGCAGATGAAGCAGCGTCGTCCTTGGCCATTCTCATTCTGGCTCGATAACACCGAGCCCTTTCTGCATCAGTTTTCGGTTGTTTCTTCGGTGCTTCGTCCGGTTGCTGCTCCTTTATACGCTTCCGCGAACTGCGCATATACTTCGCAGCCAAATGATCAGACATAGTATTCTGAATTCACTACTCACAGTTTCACAAAACTACACTTGAAAAAATATCACGCAACTTTGAATGATACTATCACGAGAACATTCGCAACAAATTGTACGAAATAAGGTGAAATACAAATCCTTTATTGATATGGTATGTGAATTTGATGTCTGTGATAGGGAATATGCCTTTTGCGTGCAATAGATTATGGTAAAATAGTTCTACTTTTATGTTATTTATTGTTCAAGAGAGGCAGATTTGGGAGCTGTTAATAATCACATTGAACTTTTAGGCAAGAAGAGGAATGTATGACATTTTTATAATTCGATCCACTACGAATTTTATGAATGATATCAATATTTATTCAGTAATTTGATAAATGCACCATTTACACTGGCTCTGAGTGAAAAGCAGCCAAATTGGCGCTTCGCGCTAGGGGAAGATTCAAATTTGACGTCCATCGTTTTTCGGGGTTTCACCCTCTCTCCCCCAAATGATTGACATCATTTTGAATGACCCCTAGTGAAATTATTAAATTTTATGGTCGCATAAACCAAATTGTATTTGTATTGTACGCCATGTAAAAATTCCATCAATGATCACTATTACCAAAATTTTAGCAATTTTCAATAGTGTACCTATAATAAGTAATCCATAGTTTTTTGCATTGGCATTGACACGTAGATAAATATGCAATCAATTTGAAGGATTAGTTTTCTAATTAACAAGGTAACAAATGCATTTGATATTTTTTTTGTTTCAAAATACAAATAAATCGCACTACCAAAAATTCAAACTGGAGCAGTGTTATGTAATCAGAATTCTCAGTTATGTCAATAGTAGAGAGAAATTTGCAGTAAAATTGGCTTCCCCGTTTTTGCCCGTGTGCCTTAATGCTAGCGGATGAGTTAAATCTGCTTCTCCGGCAATTGATTGTCTGCTGGTTCGCGCCCGACCGCAATGTAGTCAGTTTCTCGTCGTCGCGATTGGCCAACTCAAGATGCGAAGAGTGATGCTGGTTTTCTTGTCCACACACTAAGGGTGAGTCACGAATTTCGATAATAACTCAGCAGCGGAACGTTCGGTAAACAAAATTTGTAGATATTGTTGGAATTTTACTGATTTTGGTAAAATGTTTACCGCAAATCACTAAAAATTTCACCAAAACTATTATTTTTGATTCACCGACAGTTCTGTTGCTGTGACTATTGCCAATAATGTTGCGTGAAATATTTTCGAAACTCTTTCCAAATTAAATTGTCGTCCTGAAAAGGACGGTTGGGTGAGGATATCGTCGATCGCCATTTCATGCTCAGGTTTTGTGAATTCAGTGGTAGTTTTGCTGTCGGTGATGGGGACGATTTAGCTTCCAAATCTGTACAGCGTATGGCCCTGCCACTTCAGAGCGTAGCCGACAGAATTCTGGATGACTTCAGCACACCGCGGGTTTCCTCGTAGATGAGACCGGAGGTACGATTGACGTCGCCACGGCGAGCCAGACGGCGGATGGCGGGCTTGGTGATGATGCAATGGATGTTGTCACGCTTGGCGCTTCCTTTTCCGAGGCCGGTCTAACTTCGGCAACGATTGTAACAAAACTGATGCTCGGCCGCCGGCTCGGCTGCTTTTATGCGGTACGCGATGGATGAATTCTTCTTGCTCGCTCGCTGTTCACTGTTCGTCTCGCTCGCTCGCAAGAGAAGGTCATAAAAGGGACCGGCAGCCGCGCAAATTCAATCATTCGTTTGTTTCAATCCGTCCAGAGAACACTACTACGACGATGGCTGGAAAGCAGCCCCTCGCAAGCAGCCGGTCACGAAAGTCGCTCGCAAGAGCGCCCCAGCCACCGGAGGAGTCAAGAAGCCGTATCGCTATCGGCCAGGAACGGTCGCTCTGCGTGAGATCCGTCGCTACCAGAATTCTACGGAGCTGCTGATCGACAAGTTGTATTTCCAGCGCCTGGTCCGTGAAATCGCTCAGGACTTCAAGAGCGATTTGCGATTACACAGCTTGGCGTCATGGCCCAGCAGGAAGCGAGCGAGGCCTATCTTTGAGGGTACTAACATGTGCGCGATCCACGCCAAGCGTGTCACCATCATGACGAAGGCCTTCTAGCTGGCTCGTCGTATCCGTGGCGAACGAGTTTAAATTGAATTAGGACGCAATTTCAAGCAAAACGGCCCTTTTCAGAGCCACAACAATGTATTCCACGTAAAAGAGTTACGGCTTAAGATATTTCACCTATTATTAATTAATTAATTTATTTAATTACCAATTTAAATTTCGGATGATTAGTTTTTCAACGGCAAACAAAGTTTTAGCTAGGTTCCCGTCGGGCGGCGGTAGCATTTTGCAGTTTTCTCTATGCGCTTATTTGGTTTCGATCGACAATTTCTTACCAAATCAGCTTTGGTTTTAGCTTTCAATTTGACAAGTTTATACTGATCGCTTTGGCATGCATGTGACAAATGACTGACCGAAATATGAATCCATTCACCAGTAATGTCGCTCTTCACGGTGTAAAATTCTCATAACTCTCTTTCAAAATTAAATTGTCGTCCTGATAAGGACGGTTGGTGGTAGTCACAATCCATCGAACTGGGTTTTCATTCCATTCTTAGACAGAAACACACCAAAAGATTACCGAAGACGATTGAATTAAAATGCGGTCGTGCGCGTGCGCGTGAAGTGGAATTTGATTGGCTTTGACTGAACACGAGATAATAGAGAGAAGTAAGAAGAAGACCGAAAGGGGCGTTTCCCTTCGAAAGACGAAAGTGGCTAAGATATCTCTCAATGATGTCTGTGTCAGGAATACACAGGAAAAATGTGCTTTTCTTCGAAAAATAAGACATGCTTCGATATTTCTCAATTTTTCAATAGTTTAGCCATGAGAATCAATAGTTTTCATTGTTGGAGTAGATTTCGTAGAAAGATTTCCAATCGATTGGTGCAAGAATCTAGAAAATCTATCCGGGCATTAGTAAGTTATTAACAGTCAAAATCTAACCACTTTTCGTGACGCGAGCGATTTTTCGTTTTTTCGAAATTGTACCCCAGTATGTTGCCGTAAGACGTTATCCAACGTCAAAAAATCTGAGGAAAGCTTCTTAGTCGTCGACTAAGCGCGACTAAGCAGGACGACAGGGCTGCATAGTATGGGAGTTGATTGGATTTTTATCAGTATAAATGTTTCATAAGTTTATGACGGTCCAGGAAATAGAAGAAGCTAACGTTATCCAACGTCAACTTGGCGGTCGTATCTCGGAAACAACCTCTTACTTTTTTCTGTTTGTTTGAAATCTTCTTTATAACTTTATAAGGTTTCATTTCAAAATATCTGACACTCACACAAGGCAATGAGTGGGGTTAATTTAAATGTAACAACTAAGAAGTGCTACACTTTTTTATATTAAACTTTGGGAGGGATTATTAGAGTATGTTTAAAACTACAAATGAACTTTAACACTTCACTTTTTGCAAAAAAAAAATAAAATACTAAAATCACTAAGGTGAGCAAATACCTTTAAACTCTAATATGTGTTGCTTATCTTGACAGATAGGCCTATTTCGTCTGCGACTTACAGACTTCTTCAGTGTCGAGTGCTCGACTTGAAGGGAACATCGCATGGATCTATTATTTATACTAGAAAAAGTGTGTGTAAGACTGTAAGTCGCAGACGAAATAGGCCTATCTGTCAAGATAAGCAACACATATTAGAGTTTAAAGGTATTTGCTCACCTTAGTGATTTTAGTATTTTATTTTTTTTTTGCAAAAAGTGAAGTGTTAAAGTTCATTTGTAGTTTTAAACTAAGAAGTGGGTTGAAAAGCACTTACAAACATTTAAAACAATCTCAAAAATATTGAGAGGAGCCCAAAATTAATTTGATTTTTAGAAATGCCTTACAATTTTTTTTAATCATGTGGATGTGATGTTATGCTAATATATACCATAAAACATGGAATAACGATATTCATTTTTTTGCTGTACTCTATGCTTTGTGGCTTCAATGAATGTGATTGGGGACACAAGTCGATAAGTGATCATGAAAACACTAGCTGAGAAGCAGACTCTGTCCCAGTTGGAACATAACGCCAGAAAGAAGAAGAAAAATAAGTAAAACAGAGGAATCACTGGAATATTTGGTTCAGTATTTGCTGGAGTATTGAATTAAATTAAATTTAAAAAATCCATCAACACATACCTAAGAAATCAGTCAAGATAAATTTAAAAGAACTGCAAAAGTAATAAACTTTAAGAAATATTGCGACAGCAACTTAACCAGGATTGCCTGTTGGGGTTCATTTAGAAATTCCTAATAAACTTTCTGGAAAAGCCTTGCATAAACTATGAATTAATTCTTGGAGGGATCAAATCTGGATAAATGCAATCTTCTAGAGTAAACCTTGTAGAAAATACTGAAGGTATTTCTATTATTTTGTAGAGCAAATACTAATGATCCTATTCCAAAATCTGTGAAGGATTTTTTGGACGATTTCTGGAAGAATTAAGGATTGTTGATATTATCTCATTTTCAGATTCTTTGTTTAAAACTGACTACAAAATCACATTTTCACTAAATTTTGAGCCGCGAGAGTATTTTAAAAAATATTTGAAAATTTAGAAAAAAAAAGTTTTGAACCTGGACTACATAGCATAGAGGAATCGCAAATAAGATTGACAAGTTCACCCAATCGAAGGCATACCTCAGAATTTCAAGAGCACAAATCTAACGTACCCGACAGCGGTTCAAGCTGAACACTTGATCGATTGGCCATCGAGTAACCAAACGATAGAGTTTTCAGCTTGAATGGACGTCTGGTTCTTTAGATTTGTGCTCTTGGAGATTTGAGGTGAGGCTTTGGATCACCCAAATCAACGCGACTTTTTACGGCAACAGCGACAAACAATCGCTGCGGTTTCGCTGCTACATGTAGAATGTCATGACACAACAACGAAATCGCGGAGAGCCTTTACTCATTGATGCGTGCTATTAGTTTTCTCTTCTATTCTCCCGCTGTTCTTATGCAGAGTTAAAAGTGACGTCATAGCGGGAAAGCATCAGGCAGTGCAGTTTATCATATCCTGCGGATATGGATCAAAGTTGGATCAAACGGGGAATTTCGCATCAAATAGAGTAGCAATTATGCAGAACCCATTTTACCTACGCGAACCATAAATCTATACAGCATCGCAATCTACAATAACATGCAAACACATTTGTTCCATTCGTAGGAAATAAAATGTCATACATATGCCTAGAAGCGTTGATTCATATTTGTGGGGTATTGAAACCCATACCACAGTTATGAATCTAAGATAAGACGATTCCTAAAGAAACGCCAAAACGTATGCTTTCACTAGCACATCATTCGTTTGCCCTCGCAGATAATTTGCTGTTATAGTGTTCTGATCCATGATATGAGTCGATTTGATCCATAATGCGGACCCATTTTTGACTGTAGCTAGGATTAGAAGCGAACGCTTTGCTTCTTTTGTTCGAAATTAAACTCGAATTTCGCGAAATTCCGTTTTATTCCGTTTGTTTTCAATTTTCCGTGGAAATATTTTAACAATTTGGCGAAACGAAACGAAATAACAAAATACAAATTTCGCCTGTGCGAGTTCCGTGGAATTCCGCGGAATTTTGTTTCGAAGCGTATTTGACGGAATCATTCGGTATTTCGCATACCCTTATCAACGAGTCCGACCAAGCGACCGACAGATCTGTGCCAATTGATGAGGCTTCCTGTTCTGTAGAAGATGTCGTGATCTGGGACGCTTACAATCGGAAACGTTCAGAAGAATTTGTCACAAACTGCTCTCGTTTTCTTCTAGAGGTGCTTTACATGTGCCTGCAGAGGATTTAAACATAAGGCGAAGGGTCACAAACTACTGAACCGAAAAAAATACCTGGCGAATTCGGAAAAAGGGGAAACGGCTCACTATGGACATCCTGAGGAATTTGTCAATTTCGACTGGCAAGACATACAATTCATAGACCTTTGCTTCGCATTGAGGTTTGCAACTAACTTTTAGCAGAAAATATCTATTGAAATAAAAGCATTTTAGTCTAATTTGTTATTGCAAAAATAGAATAGTAAGTATTATGGTAAACCTGGGAGGAAGAAATCGATACAACATTTGTGTACGTCAGAAAAAAAAAACTGAATATTCCAATATCAATTTTGTATATGAGTAACGTTTCTTTCTCAATTCAAAAGCTACATTATCGGATAACGTGCAGTCAATCGCCTCTTAAACCTTGTTTGGTGAGACGCAAATGTTTTAATTATATATAATATATAATCTTTTCAAATTTTTCGTTCATTTATTTGACATACAACTGAAACATTAAGAGCGTAACATTATCCGCATATGCAAAAGATACAGGAGGTGACCATTCTGCCCAAAATGCCTCTTACATGCTAGGATTGCACTACACTTTTAGATTTCAATTTTCCGACCGATTGTGTGGACTCATTTACATTTCTATCTCAGAATCACATTTCTATCGCAGAAGTCTCATGTGCACACGGTTTGTTACAAATTATCGCTAGGACAGGAAGCGCCACCGCAATGTGACTAACCGTCGCGCGAAATTGCTCGTTAAGGCTCTAGTCTCTGTTTTACCATATGTGGTGAACGAACGAAGCTAAAGAAGTAGAAGAAATTAATAAACATTTTACCTTCTGACATTTCAATTAATATACGACATAAATTCAATTAAACTGTGCATCTTTATTTCTCTCGCCTGTTGCTCACCAACAAAGATGCTTGTTGTGCTAGGCAGGATGATTGGGAACAGCGTTTCACTCGCTCGAAAGAATTACAGCTGTTCTATAATAGAGAATGTCGTATGAGAAATTATCTTGATCACGAGAACGTCGTAAAGCCAGCTGAACTAAACTAAAAACCAACGATTGAAAAGTGTGAAATAAAGAAAGGCTTTCAGACTAACTCATCATGTGTACAATTTTTACAAATCACGAAATTTTTAAAAATTAATTTATTTATTAGTATCTATCCAAACATTACATTCATTTTTTATAACTAGGTGTTCTGTGTTATTAGACAACACTATCATCCTTATATGGTAAAACAAATTTAAGATTTTATTAACATTTTGTTTACAACATATTACGTTTCATTTGCCGCAGCAGTTCAGATTTCACCTGCTTTTAAGAGAAAAAAAAACACGTATTCAATTTACTTAACCTAACTTAACCACGAATTAATCGTGGCAATAGAAGATTGTAACGATTTTTGCCAGAAATAATCAATTATTTTATTTTAAATTTGTTCCAATGTTTCAACATTGGATATTCTATGTAACTCATTGGGAAGAAGCTTCAGAATCATTTTCAAAATTTTATTGTGAATTATCTGCAGAGCTTTCTTTCTGGTATTACAACAGCTAGTCCATATTGGTACAGCATATAACTTGGCTGGCCTGAAAATTTGTTTGAATATCAAAAGCTTGTTCTTAAGACAAAGTTTTGATTTTCTATTATTAAGGGGATAGAGACGTTTTACATATTTATTACATTTGGCTTGAATGCTCTCAATGTGATTTTTGAAAGTTAAATTCTTATCTAGCATAAGCCCTAGATACTTAACTTAATCTGACCAATTTATTGAAACCCCTCTCATCGTGACAACATGTCTACTTGATGGTTTCAAATAAAGAGCCTTTGGTTTATGTGGGAATATTACAAGTTGAGTTTTGGAAGCATTAGGAGAAATCTTCCATTTTTGCAAGTGTGAAGAAAAAATATCCATTTTTTTGCGATCGACTACAGATGACACGCAGGCTTCGTCCTTTGGCGAAGAGGCCTGTGTTATCCACAAACAAAGATTTTTGACATCCTTGAGGTAACGCAGGTAAGTCAGATGTGGCTGCCTTGAGGAACACCAGCTCTTACAGGAAGTCTTTCAGACCTGGAGTTCTGATAATCAACCTGAAGTGTACGATTTGACAGATAACTTTGAATAATTTTAACAATATATGTTGCAATTACAATTAATTTTACGATCAAGCCTTCATGCCAAACACTGTTGAATGCTTTTACTATGTCTAGAAGAGAGAGACCAGTAGAATAGCCTTCAGATTTGTTGGAACGAATCAAATTTGTTACACGTAAAAGTTGATGAATGGTCGAATGTCCATGGCGGCATCCAAACTGTTCATTGGCAAAAATTGAATTTTCGTTGATGTGGGCCATCATTTTTTTCAAAATAACCTTTTCAAAAAGTTTACTGATGGAGGAAAGCAAACTGATTGAACGATAACTAGAAGCTTCTGCAAGATTTATGTCTGGTTTAAAAATTGGTACAACCTTAGCATTTTTCCATTTAGCGCGACTACTAAAGTGTTACAAATCCAATAAGATTTCTAACAGAGATATCATGACAAGAGATTATTTTATAGTTGGTACTTAATTGTATACGATTTTTGTCTGAATTTTTCAGTTTCAATGAAAATCCTTGTATTTGCTAGTGTAAACCATCAAAGTTATATCAAAAACTTTAAAGTTATTTTCAGGCCAATATACAGAAAACTGTAACAGTTGCTGAAAAAATATTGTTTAAATTACAGTGCTGCATTATCTTGAAAAAGATGAGGATACTCGGTTATTCATTTATTGTCTTAAGTTTACTGTCAGGGTGCTGAAACTACTATTCTATCACACATCTCAAATTCTATCGAAAATTCGATAATTCTCTATTCTACTGTCCTCTTTTTTTTCGTGCCAGATTATTATAATGTTGTTTTAATATTTCCATCTTTATATTCAAATTTTGATATTATTTTAAAAGCTTGGAATTTATCATTATTTTTGCCCAAATCTACAGAATTTTATTACAATTATATTTTCCCCAATCCCCAAATTGCCATCCCAGCTGGATAGATTTTCAAGCTATTTTTTTATGATCTTCATAAGTTGTCGAAGCGTGCATAATTATCCCAAACTGTGGTAAATATTTATAGACATATCCAAGCTCTACCCACGATACTCAATCATCTATCGATCGTGGACTAGATGCAAACTTCGCATCTCATACCCAACAACCGACCTAAAGGAATTTGGTAACCACAGTCAGCATTATCACCCTTGGCGACATCGGACTTGGACCCTACATGACACCACCCTGTTGACGCCACACAAATTGATGACCATCAGCAATCGATGCGTGGAAACAACGATCAGCTAACGCAGTACAGAGCAAAGGCCAGTTACTATCCGGTGGATTTTTGCTGACTCCATGAATTCGACGTAGAACCCAATCGGAGGATGCAGATGCGCCCTCAGCCAAGTCAGGCTCGAACACTCAGTCTACAGTGAACAACATTCGACAAATCAGGAGCAGTTTAGGTAGCTAGTTCAGTAAATGTGAAATGTAACTTTAGTGAATAAACTTGAATCGGGAAAGTTAAGTGTTTTTTTTTTAAACTAATATGTGAACTCCTGTACATTATTCAATATCTGGAACATTACAGTTATAAAGCAAGGGACCAAGACATGATCCTTTGGGAGGGCTCATAAAGCTAATTCAGGATGTTGTTAGTTGAGCGAGAGAGAAGCTCATGAGCTTTTCTGAAAGAAATTGCTTCTTGTCCAGAAAACTAGTTGAATATCTGATTGAAACAAAGCTAGACAATCGTTTTTTTTATCATGAAAATCAAGTTGAGTATTTAAAAGCTTAAGGTTTAAACAAGTCGTAGATTACGTTTTCCAACGATAAAGATAGGGTATCAAAAAATAAAATGAAATTGTTAATCGATTTGCTTCGTGCTTCAATAACGACTGGCAGTTAACGGCATTTGGCAGCACTACCGGAGGCTAAACAATCTCTCTGATCTATATCATATTAAAAAAGTACCGCAATTATCATAAATTGCTGATGAAACCCGTGGAATCCTAAACAATTTTATAAACAAAAATAGTTCACATTGAAATAATAGCATTAATTGTTTAAAATTGGATTGGGGAGCATAGATTCTATAAAAAAGTAACACGTTGTGCGAAAATATTTTGCAGTAGTAAATAAAACTGGCAGCATTGTTAGCATGGAAGACGTACGCGAGAGTGAGTGTATCTAGGCAATTGCTCGATAGGAAATGCCTATAGAGCAGCAGAAAGATTAGGTGCGTGTTTGATGGTAACCATGAATCGTTTTAAGGTCCAAATTTGCGCATTTTGCAAGGCAGGTTGAAATAATGATAAGGGATGAAACCCGAACTGAAACACAGCATCACGTTTTACTGAGCACGACTTTGCCGTTCCTTGGGAGAGAAAAGCCGAAGTTTGTAGGCGAGAGGAAGGGATGAATAATATTTTCGCTCTTTCTCACTTCCCAGTTTTTGCGACCGATGAGTGACAGATGAGGTGTTGGTGGCAGTTTTTTCGGGTGATGTTAGTCATGTTCAAAAGAGTAGGAGGAGAGGATAGGGAACATCTTTCATAAGGCGGCTGGGTATTGCCTTAGAATGATGCACTGGGCAACGCGAGATGCAATTGGATACCCAACCTATGACCATTATGGATCGTAGAACGCGCTGCTCATTCCTTGTCTGCTCACGATGTACGAAGCTACGAGTGTAGTGAGATTAGGTCAAACCGTGGCCCGTCAGTGGAAAGCGGGTAGGTGAAAGCGCTGGTTTAAAGATTGGAAATTTGTCGTTTTCTATGATACAGGCGATTCGGTTGTGTTGATTTATCAAACCACGAGTAAACGTGAACAAATGATGAACAGAATTGAATTGGTTGGTGTTAAAAACTTGAATGTGTGTAATACAGTAAATACATCGATGAAAGGGCAGGTGGAAGTGGAGCGGGTGTCAGGAATGAAAAAGCAGTTTTCGCCCTTGAAATCAACATTTCGAGAGGAATGGGAGCAGTCTTTTGCAAATGAAACAGCGGTTTTTTTTTCGATTTTTCAGTTTCAACGGCTTTTGATATATGCTCCATTTTTACTTGGCAGCTGCAACTGGTTAGCTTTGGTCCCTTACAACGCGAATTAAATGAACAAATAATTTGACACTCCTTGTGTCGACAAAAACTTTCATCAAAACACTCATCAAACGAAAATAAAATATTTTTTTTAAATCAACAATTTTTTTAAATCAATTTTTGAATAGTTCGATGGTTTCGACAAACATTTCTCAACGTTAATAATGAAGCCATTAGCATAATTATATTTAAACTCAAAAGTTGCATGAGTCGCATCACTTACCAAGGTAAATCCTGATCTTGTAACTTTTCAACCCTTCCCACTAACAAAAATCTTTCCTGTGACAAACGTGGAGATGCAGAGATGATCTCGGTCTCTAATAACAACGGTAGCCACACTAACATCCCTTCCCCTCCTCGATGACCGTAAGGACGTGGCCAGCGCCGTTATTGACTCCATTATATTCTGAGCTCTCGAATTGTGCACATTGAGAATGGTTAGCTAATCCCAACTTGGGATTCCCAAGCCCCGTTCATCGGTTCTCTGTGCAATTACGATTGTTCTAGTCAATCATGGAGTAGCAACTACGAATTGTACGGTCATCTATACTCATGCTATGCAATGCTTGCATATTGCTTCATTAACAACTGTCGTTCAAGTTCATTGAATGGAAATATCTGCAGCAATTGAAGAAAAAATATTAATGTTACCTTTGCTATTGTTATAAAAGTATCGATGAATCATGTAGTCTTGATTTCAACTAGAACATTTTTAATTTTGAGCTTGATTGAGAACGATTTAGTCAAAATTCAATTTCATCATCAATTATGTACGACTTTATTTATTATTATGTTGTATTATATTTTATACAGATTATTTTACGCAACATTCACGAAGTGATGTAGGTACGCCTAGTCTAATTTGAATTACATTATTATTATTTTATTTATTTTTTTTAAGATTTCCGGATATATTATTTTTATAATACAAAACTTTTCTATGCTGGACGTTTCCCGCTCATTTTGTACCAAGGGCCTCTCGAAGCCCAAATCCGGCACTGTCTATAGCTATTATCTAAAATAAAATTTGTTACATCTACAAAAGTCCTTTAGAGGATTAAACTGCAGATTCTAGTGCGTGATTATTATGCTGCTGACAACCCTGTCCCTGACCGGATCCCTTGATCTGTTCTCCGCCAACAGGAACAACAAATTATGTGGAAGCATACCAAAATCCAAATATTACAAACAATTGCCAATTGGACTAGACTGGCAAAATAAAGTATTTTTTTTCGGAAAAGTTGCACGTCTTATACAAATCTTGTCATCTGGTCGGACATTGAACAGTTATAAAGTAAATAATCGTTACTTATCGTAATAATAGTGCAAGGAGTAGTTCTGGTCACCGTTATGCAACAAATTTACACCATTGAAAAAATCTATTTATTTAGCGTAACGTAATTGATGTACCATGCTACGTTGGTGAGCTGTACGTGGTCTTTTAAATACTTAATAAGCCATCGCTGCATATGAAACAATATGTGTAGATCGATTATTATTCTTTTAAAAGAAGTGTGCTTTGCCAAAAACAACTACGTGCTTGAAAAAAAATCGAACACAATTTTTTTTTTCACATCGGCAAATGTACTACCGAAATTCATTGAAGCCCCTCACTGTAAGAAAATTATCACAAGAAATCTTATAAATTTGCCTTTGACAACAAAATTTGAAAAAAGGCGACCCGAAATCAAACTAAAAATCATGCAATCGATAGACTTGTGCGTACCAACATTCATGATTTCCTGGCATATTATTTAAGTTACGACCCTTTAAAGCAGAAAACGCTGTAAATAAGACTATGAAAAGCATCAATTTTGCCCTATGAGACATTGAACGATAATTGCGACATGTATACTTTATTTGTGATGATTATTTGTGATTTTTTTTTATTCATTGAACACACTTGACGGGAGATATGTTTTAGCCTGTACCGATGTGAACCATATTCAAAATCAAGGATAGGTATGTAGATCTTTTTTTTTTTCCTTCTTAGCAATGGGGGGATTATCTGCTCAACAGACTCCGGACCAAGGTCCGGTATGTAGATCTGTAGTTCTAAATTTAAACAAGTGTGTGATTAAAGATGTTCTTTGTAACAAATTTTCATTGCTTCCGGATTGAAAATAGATTATTGAACAAAACATAACGTCCCTCTCCTATTTATCAGCTGCGTTTTCGTATCCAAATAACCAAGTCCCTCATAGCTACTGATGTGTCACCAGAAAATCACAACACGATCTGCATATATCCGAACCCCGCTAACTGGCTGAGAAAGCGCAAGTCAAGTTCAAGGACGAACCTGCTACAACCATATCCATATTCATTACTTCACCCCTCGCCTGTACCGAGACGTCATCCACTTAAGGTCACTTTCCACAACTATTTGCTTCCGATCTTGTTTTTATTTATTTTCACAGACTGCCACTGCTCGACTTCTGGGCACTAAACGGCAAACGGCAAACGGCGGGGCAGAATAAATCTCTTTATTCAAATTTAAATTATACACAAATTTAAAGATTACACGCCGTATAATAAGCAATCAGCGCCTGCGTGAATAAATTAAGCACTATTTACCATAATTAAGTTGGTACGGATCGTTTTTTTTTTTGCTTCGCCGTCGTCGTCTACCTCTCTCTCTTCTTGGCACACATCTCGGCATGCTGGTGGCTAAGGGTATGCGAAATACCGAATGATTCCGTCGAATACGATTCGAAACGAAATTCCGCGGAATTCCACGGAACTCGCACAGGCGAAATTTGTATTTTGCTATTTCGTTTCGTTTCGCCAAATTGTTAAAATATTTCCACGGAAAATTGAAAACAAACGGAATAAAACGGAATTTCGCGAAATTCGAGTTTAATTTCGAACAAAAAAAGGCAAAGCGTTCGCTTCTACTCCTAGCTACAGTCAAAAATGGGTCCGTAATACGGATCAAATCGACTCATATCATGGATCAGAACACTATAACAGCAAATTATCAGCGAGGTAAACGAATGGTGTGCTAGTGAAAGCATACGTTTCTTTAGGAATCGTCTGAGATTAATAACTGGTCGGTGTTCAGACAGACTGAACCAAGTGTTTTTTGACGTTGGATAACGTCTTACGGCAACACATTGGGGTACAATTTCGAAAAAACAAAAAATCGCTCGCGTCACGAAAAGTGGTTAGATTTTGACTGTCAATAACATACTAACGCACGGATAGATTTTCGAGATTCTTGCACCAATCGATTGGAAATCTTTCTACAAATCTATTCCAACAATGAAAACTATTGATTTTCATGACTAAACTATTGAAAAATTGGGAAATATTGAAGTATGTCTTATTTTTCATAGAAAAGCACATTTTTCTTGCTATTATAAGGTTTTGACGTTTCGAAGTTTACATGTACCGTAATTTCGGGTGAAATTGACCATTTTTCATGGTTTTTCTTGTCTGTTTGCAATAATGTTGAAAATGCCAAACAACTGAGTGCAGGAAAACAAGTACGACGGTCAGCCTATTTAGCTCATGTATCTACCAACATTTTCTAACACATGTGTTTTTATTGCTAAAAATCATCCCTTAAATAAAAAATCGGGAATCCCATATCGGGGTGAAATTGATCATTGTCGATGCGATTGATGTTATATTTTGAAACGTTTCTACGGAATATGAGCTCCCTGAACCCGAATAATGTAATATATAAAGATATAATGAATAGTTAATTTCAAGAATTGCAATGAAAACGCCTAAATGTAGGCAATTTCCTAAATAAATCCCTGATATCTAACAGAAATTTAATTATTTCAACCGTAGGTATGAGCTAATTGGCACGAGTTTAGAAGATGAAATCGGGCTCGGGGATATATTTTAAGCACCCTTACAAACTTTACTTACTACGAATAAAGCCGTTATCGTCGTCGCTTCCTACATGTAAATGCATGCAAAACGATCAGAGTTTCATTTGTCAAACAAAGAGCTGAAACTAATCAGCAACAGCTTTGTTGATGTTTTGATTTGGTAAGAAATTGTCGATCGAATCAAAATACGCATACAGAGAAGACTACAAAAATGCTTGGCGTGGATCGCGCACAGGTTGATATCCTCAAACAAACCGATCAGTTAGGCCACTCGTTTCCTGTAGGACCATGATGGCCGAGCTCAGGAATCGCAATTTTGCCTCTTGCAGAAGAATTTCTTCATGATGCGGAACTTCTTCGAGTATCAAAAGGGGATCATGCCAATTATCGTTACTGGCAACTTTAACATCGATTTGAGCAAAGAGGAGAACTTGGAGTTCGCGAACTTCATGGAGAAGTACCTCAACCTCAAACTTGCTTCGGAACCTACTAAAAAGCAACCAATCTAAGTGGATCATGCGTGGACCTAACGTTCAACCGGAATATTTGTTTGGGGAGCAAGAGTTACCGCTAATGCTTCTTCTTCCATCGACCGATTCGATCGGTGTTGAAGTGTTAACCGAACCAACCAAATAATAACACACAATGTCGATAATAGATCAGAATTGACATGCAACAAATAGTATGAAAATGGATTAGATTTTTATCATTAGAATCTTTTATAAGTTCGTGACGATCCCAAGCCAGGAAATAGAAGAAGCTAACGTTATCCAACGTTAACTTGGCGGTTGTATCTCGGAAACAACCTCTTACTTCTTTTTCATGTTTCCAGAAAAACGTTCCCCAGGCATGCGAAATATCCAAATATTTGTGTTATTTGCTGTAATAATGCAACTTATCTATTTTATGATACATCTGTATAAAAATAGCATAGGAAAAATCATATTTGATTGAGTCCTTAACGTTTCTTTAGAACACCAAAATATCATCTAGTCCGGTCTGTCTGAACACCGACCAGCTGTGGTATGGGTTTCAATGCCCCACAAATATGAATCAACGCTTCTAGGCATTTATATATCCTACGAATGGAACAAAAGTGTTTAAGCATGTTATTGTTGATTGCGATGCTGTATAGATTTATGGTTCGCGTAGGTAAAATAGGTTCTGCGTAATTGCTACTCTGTTTAATCCAACTCTGATCCATATCTGTTTGCTATCCATAACTGTTGGATGACAGTAGTATTGACTGGTCCGCAGGATATGATAAACTGCACTGCCGTTGTAAAGTTTCCAAAAACGCCCATTTGCCCTAAATTCCTCGCGGCGAATAGCCCAGGAAAGGAACAACTGCGTTTGAAACTACCGCAATGTTATCTTCCATAAGAATGAAGAGAGCAAAACCACGGTTTCCTCCGGGGAACATCGCGTGTCCTTTTGAGCAAATCCGTTAATATATCGCAAAAACTGTTTGTACACAAATGTAAAAAAAAGCTGCGGAGCGTGAGTCCCTGATGTTCTGGATTTGCTCAGGTGGTGCAGAATATTGATGCGCGCATTAGTTCTCTCTCTTGCTTTCCCGCTATGACGTCACTTTTAACACAGCATAAGAACAGCTCTCCCAAATCAACGCGATTTTTTCCGCGATGGCGACAAAAAATCGCCGCGATTTCGTTGTTGTGTCATAAAACTCTACATGTAGCAGCGAAATCGCCGCGATTGTTTGTCGCTGTCGCCGTAAAAAATCGCGTTGATTTGGGTGATGCAAAGCCACACCTCAAATTTTCAAGAGCACAAATCTAAAGAACCAGACGATTCACCAGATTCAAGCTGAAAACTCTATCGATTGGTTACTCGATGGCCAATCGATCAAGTGTTTAGCTGCTGTCGGGTACGTTAGATTTGTGCTCTTGAAATTCTGAGGTATGCCTTCGATTTAGAGAAAGATGCATACATTATTTTTTATCGAAAAGTGAATCTAGGTTTATTCACGCTGTACCACACCACCAACTCCTCTCTCCTCTTATAACGTGACATAATTTCCTCACGACCCCCAATTAATAAAAAAAAATGCGAATATTGATAATATATCATTACAAGTATTAGAAGCCAAATGCCGCAAGGCAAAAGTCTTAGCCTTTTCAATACCGACATCAAGTTTCAAAACTCTCTAGTTTCGCCATCTGTCGATCGATTTTGATGATTTATTTCAGGAAAAATCACAAATCAGTTATGAATTTGATTCATGCATTGCATGCACCATCAAAATTGGTTCCGGATATAGATTCAAGTTTGGTGGGGTATCTAGGGTATTTCACAATGGAAAAGCGCAACATTTTTTTTTCGATTTTCGCACATCTAAATCCTGAGAAAAAAAATATGAGCCAAACATTAACTTTAGCTCATTGAAAAACGGATTGTCTGAACGAACATGGGTGAACTTGTCAGCCTTATTTGCGGTTCCTCTATGTTATGTAGTCCAGGTTCATAACTTATTTTTCGAAATTTTCAAATATTTTTTAAAATACTCTCGAGGCTCAAAATTTAGTGAAAATGTGGTTTTGTAGTCAGTTTTAAACAAAGAATTTGAAAATGAGATAATATCAACAATCCTAAATTCTTCCAGAAATCGTCCAGAAATTCCTTCACAGATTTTGGAATAAGATCATTTCTCCAGTATTTGCTCTTCAAAATAATTGAAATACCTTCAGTATTTTCTACAAGGCTTACTCTTAAAGTTTGTTTTCGTCCAGATTTGATTCCTCCAAGAATTAATTCACAGTTAATGCAAAGCTTTTCCAGAAAATTTATTAGGAACTTCTAAATTAACCCCAACAGGCAATCCTGGTTAAGCTGCTGCCGCAATATCTCTTGGAGTTTATCACTTTTGCAGTTTAAATTTATCTTGATTGATTTCTTAGGTATGTGTTGATGGATTCTTTAAAATTTAATTTAATTCAATACTCCAGCAAATACTAAAGCAAATATTCCAGTGATTCCTCTGTTCTACTTACTTTTCTTCTTCTTTCTGGCGTTATGTTCCAACTGGGACAGAGTCTGCTTCTTAGTTTAGTGTTTTCATGATCACTTATCGACTTGTGTCCCCAATCTCATTTATTCATGCCACAAAGCATAAAGTACAGCAAAAAAATGAATATCATTATTCCATGTTTTATGGTATATATTAGCATAACATCACATCCACATGATTAAAAAAAATGTTTCGACCCACTTCTTAGTTGTAAGATTTAAATTAAACCCACTCATTGTCTTGTGTCAGATATGTTGAAATGAAACCTTATAAAGTTATTAAGATAATTTCAAACAAACAGAAAAGAGTTAGGTACCAAAACATGTAGCGGAATTTGGGGCAAGTGTGCCACCTTAAGCAAATTGTTCTCTAACTTTGCCTAAAGCTTATAAAGTCTACCAATTTAGCCTCATGAGGTTAGTTTCACATCTTTTCATAACCAATAGGCCATTTAAAAGAAAATAATTTCAAAGAGTAATAGTTTTTGAGCTTCTCAAATATCATCCAAAATAACCTATTTTTCGACACTATGGGGCAAGTGTGCCACCCATATGGGGCAAGACGGCCACCGAA
Organism: Aedes aegypti; assembly: GCF_002204515.2. Classification (NCBI taxonomy): domain Eukaryota; kingdom Metazoa; phylum Arthropoda; class Insecta; order Diptera; family Culicidae; genus Aedes; species Aedes aegypti. The sequence continues at coordinate 207,292,699 of NC_035108.1, forward strand.
TGAACATCGCATGTAATTCTACTTTGTTATAGAACTTTATTTTTTTTTTATAAATATTACTTACAAAGCAGACGCTGATCGGTAATTTAAAAATTAATTTTAAGTTTACCGTAAAAAGGGGATGCTTTATAACAAGTTTCAAAACATGCGTAACTCTATTACTCAATTCGAATAACTAAAATGGTTATTTTTGTCTCCATTTATTACAATATATGCATTACCCTTATATTACAGCGAATATGTATAATATTAAACTAGATCAGCTCTGAATAACGGTAATATATTGATGTAGATATGTAAAACGGTACTTTATAAGCCGAAAAACATGTTAATATTGAATATCTTGTAAAAAAATCACTTTGGGGGGCAAAAATGTCAGTTATTCCCCTATTATACTTCAGAAAGTACTTCTGGTGCCTCATTTTGGTATATTGTTATGATTTTGTTGATGATGTTTACCTTTTTATAAATTTCTCTCCAACAATTTTTGTTTACCTAATAGGTGGCATACTTGCCCCAATAAGTATACATTTCAACCAAACTGGATTTCGTATGTAAAACTAAATACTTTATTCGTTCAAATGCCACAATAACTTACACATTTGAATAATTTCACGATGTACAGTACGTTTGAAAAATCTGTTAATAATGTACCTTTCACCATGCTATTTAGAAACTACGAAATCTTATAAAAATCCACTCAAATTTGGTTGTCTTTGCACAAGTCGATGTAAATACGTGAAAAATAGAGCAATTTCAATCATATTTTGATCATTGTATTGTGAACTATAAGGGAGCATATTGTTAAGCTCAAAGAGAAAATATATATTGTAGTTTTTATAAAAAGCAGGGGTGACACACTTGCCTCAAAGTCCGCTAAGGATTCCGCTGAGCAACACTGAGGTTTCCATATGGTAGAGGATTTAAAAATAAGTTTTTTATGCCTATGGCCAAATTTCCAGCTTTTGACAAGAAAAAAAACTTAAACGTGTATTCCGCGAAACAAATTCAAAAATTTCGTTTCGTTTCGAAAAATTCCGTGAGATATTTGATTTCGTATCGAGTTACACGAAACATTTTTAAATTTTGTTTCGTTTCGTCATTATCAGCGCAAGATATTCCGCGTATCGTTTCGTTTCGTATCGACATGGAAAAAATCCATATCGCATACCCTTACTGGTGGCTGGCTGAGCTGCTCGTTGCTCTCCCCGAGTGGTAGACTTTGAGGAGACAAACATTAGCCAGACACAAACAGACAGAACATATGGCATGGAATCGGTTTGAAGCTGGCCACCGACCAGTCAATCGACCTGTCCGTCCATAGGCTCACTGACTGGACTCTCAAATACGGGTAAAAATAAGGCGCCCAAAGGCTGCTGCTGCTGCTGCTGAGACGACGACAAGCTTACGCGCATATGACGGTCTTGTTTCCATTTCAGCTGCGATTGCATCGGGTGCCGTTTATCTTCACACGCACGCACGACAAAGCGAGCTGCAGAATGATTGCCCAGCATCTTTGGCACATCTTGAGCAGTAAATTATCGAGCACCTGAGGAATTGAGAGTTCGCTTCAGTGAAACATGAGTAGACAAATAAATAAAGTCTCAGTGAACCAGAAGCTTCATGGACCGTTTATTTTTCCACAAATTTGTTCTACAATCTAAGAGTCCAAAGATGGATAAGGGAACTGCACATAAGCGTAGCCAGAGTTCTCATTGGGGAGCACCCGACCTCCAGAAATCCTTCCAGCATTAGGCACCTTTAGGATAAGGTGTGGCCCATTGGAATAATTTGGATATAATTCAACAAAAATTAATTCTTTTTTAACTCCATTGTTGCGTTGCTTGTAAGCTTCAAAGGGAAAATAATGAAAAAAATATTTACAAATAAAAAACGGACTTTTCCCGGAACACGGTCCATTAATTGGCGCACAGTGTTTTCATCCATATTTTTGGCAAGTTCATTTCATTTAGTATAGGGATCATTCACGAACGTGGCTGTGCGAATCTCAGTTTACCAATTTTAACCAAGATTCAACTAACATATTTATTTATTTATTGTCGTCAATCATGTTTGTAGACCGTTACAGAGAGTTTCTTATGCGCTAGTTACACTACTACATTCAATTACCTAATTTTCCTTCTGTGCGGAAGTATTGTTTTAGCTTCGCTTTGGACCAAGTTAAGTCGATTGAATTGTAATGTTTATTATAAGTACATAGGGTCGATGTACCGATAGCCGCATAGCTAAGAACAAAAATTCGTATAAAATCGAAAAATAACGCTAGCGTCATTATTTTTACATCATCTGAAAGCGTTTGATCTTTGTTTTGTGGGAAAAATATGAAAACTACGAAAACTCAAATGCTTGTATTTATTATCACGTGTGCCACTATAGAAATACATGTGCCTATAGTAGCACTATTTCTAATTTCTGTTCCTTTAGTAGCACTAGCATCACGGCGTTGGAAAAATACTTATCAAAACCGTATTTTCACAAAACTTTCACATTTTTCCTGCAATGTGTGGATAAAAAGCTTTCGTTTGATGTAAAAAAAGTTCTTATTTCATCAATTATTTCGTATAATAAAAAATAGTTTCTTTCAGTAGTGCTACTTTAGGAACAATAGGTTAACTATAGGCGCAAAGGATCTCAAATTTTAAGCTAAACTAATTATTTCGATCATTTTTTGAACAAAATCAAGCTGTGTATCAATGGTAATTAGATAAATAGCTCCTGAGCTTCATTTAAAAAAATGTTTTGAAAAGCTTTATAGCAAAACGGCCGTAAAATGTCACTAGTGGGACTATAGGTGACTGTCCACTAAGGGAACACCGACCCTAGTCATCATTTGGTTCATTGGCCCGAACTTTGCATAATTAGTACGGTGATAGTTGATTGCAAATAGTTCTCGATGGCGTAAACGTCTAGATGGTACATAAAAGTTTAATTTTGATAATAATTCTGGTGAATCAACTTTATAGGATACAATATCGTTTATAAATGAAATCATTGCATATTCACGACGCTCTCTTAGTGTTTTAATATCAATCAACATACATCTAGCTTTGTAAGATGGTAATGGAAATTCTGTCCTACCTAATTTGCGAAGAGCATATAATAAACATTGTTTTTGCACCGACTCTATCCTTTCATCATGTACTGTTGAAAAAGGTGACCAAATTATGCTGCAATATTCAAGTAACGATCTAACATAGGCAATAAACAATGTTTTTATTGTGTACGGATAGAATAATAGTAATAGAATGTAATAGAATCAGAGACTTAGGCATAAATTTAGACTCAAAACATACTTTCATTGATCACTATAACACTATGATAAATAAAGCGAATAATATGTTAGGCTTCATTAAACGTTTCGCTTATAACTTCAATGAGTTATAAGCGAAACGTTTAATGAAGCCTAACATATTATTAGCTTCATTTATCATAGTGTTATAGTGATCAATGAAAGTAAGTTTTGAGTCTAAAATTATTCCTAAGTCTCTGATTCTATTACATATTTCAACATTTTGATTGCCTAAAGTTATTGTTACATTAAGAATGTCTCTTTTCCTGTTAAAAAATATCAGGTTACATTTTTTACATTCAGTTGTAGTAGGCTTTTCTGACACCACGTGTGGAAGATTTGTACTTCGTGTTTAAAAGTATGTATGTCCTGTGCAGTTTTTATTTCCAAATAAAGTTTCATATCGTCAGCACAGATTAATACTTTTATTTTGTCAAGAATAAACGACAAATCGTTCACAAATAGTATAAACAAAAGCGGACCTAAATGAGAGCCTCGTGGAACCCCTGAAGTGGCATGTATGGGAGTTGACTGATTTCCTTTGAATTTCACTATTAGCTCGCGAGTGGTTAAATATGATTCAATCCATTTCAGCAATTTGGCTTCAATACCAATTTTTTGCAGTTTAAATATAAGCTTGGGTTTATCAACAAGGTCAAATGCTTTACTAAAATCTGTGTACAAAGCTTCTACATGATTTCCATTTTCCATGGCACTCAACAAATAGTTTACAAATTCGAGCAAATTAGTGGCTGCCCGACTAAGGGTACATAACAAAATTATATCAGCATATGTTATTATGTTATAAGTTTTTTTCGAACATAGGTTGTTACAAATTTGATGCAGGATGTTGTTAAAATAACTAAAATTATAACAAAAAGTGTATGAACAGTAACATAAACATAACAAAATGTGTTTAAATTCTATCAAAAAAATATCAAACCAAGTTATAATGTTCGATACAAAGTATCAAAATTATAATACTGTTTGATATACGATAATATTGTATATTATTGAAATGCATAACTATCTATTTATTTTGTTATAATGTTGTTAAAAATGAACAAAAAAATATCTTAAAGGGAAATAAAACACATTATGTTATATTTTTGTTTTATTATGTTCTATGAATAACGGAGCCTAACAAAATTATATCATAATATGATATGCATATCATATTCTGATAAAATTTTATTATATTTTTGTTACAAGCCTCTAGTCGGGTGTCGATTGCCCTTTAAAAAAGCCGTGCTGCGCTGTAGTTATTCTGTTTTTGATTAGGATGAATACTTTTTCATTTAAGATGGCTTCAAAGAGCTTTGGCATGCACGAAATAAGGGCAATGCCACGATAGTTAATAACATCAGATTTTTTGCCAGATTTGAAAATGGGAACAAAGTATGAGCTTTTCCACATCTTTGGAAAGACTCCAGACTCCAGTGACATATTAAAGAGCCAAAATAAGGGAGTAGTTAATTCAATTGCTAAAGTCTTCATGAAGATTGGTGGAACTCCATCCGGTCCATTTCCTTTGGTTGCATCCAAGTTTTTCAAACCATTCAATATTTCATGCACATTTATATGACTGATACCAACATCGTTAGGAAATTCAGGATGGAAATCGAAATATTCATAATCACGATCAGCTTCAGAGTATGTTGTGTATTCTTCTTGAAAAAAATTGAAAATAAGTTGCATATATCTTGTGAGGTATGGCCAACCTTTTCATTAAAATACATTGTAGAAGGAAAGTTATTGGATTTTAGTTTAGATTTAATATTGTTGAAGAAATTCTTTGGATAGTTTTTGATTTCTTGCTCAGTTTTGGAGTTGTAGCTTTCATATGCCAATCGCATTGCTGAGTTGAGCTGTACGCTCATGTTCAAATATACTTGTAAATCCTCTTGACTTTTGTGCTTTTTGTAAATTTTATGTAGTTTCTGTTAACGATTCTTCAAATTTATTATTTTTTTATTGAACCAAACAGGATGTTTTGATAATCCATTACAACTTCTTTTAATGATTGGCACTTCTTCCAATATTATTTTGAACAAACAGTTGTAGAAAACTTCTGTTGAATTATTTATATCATCTTTGCTTCTCAAAATCGATTACCAGTTAATGTTATTTAATTTATTTCTAATGTTGTCATAGTTAGCTGAATTAAAGTCGAATACTTCCTCAAATTCATTGTCAATATAGAAATCTGTATTAGAAATAAACTGAGAAAGTTCTATTGCCGTGTGAAACACTTCATTTCTTCAAAGTGGAGTCAATGCCTTATTAACACAAAAGTCATCAGAGACGTTTGTCAGCAAGAGATCAAGATAGCAGTTTTATTGATTTTGTACATGATTGGTTTGATTAAGACCTAAGTTTGTAATTTTGTCAAATATAAACTGTAGCAATTCACTGTCTCCAATGACTGGGAGTAATTTATAATCATTGTCCATATCTGGTATAAAATCAATGTTGCGTTGATTAAAATCACCGTAAATATGAATCTTAACTTCAGGGGGTAAACTAGACATAATATTTTCCGCTACACTAAAAAAAATATCGTATGTTTCTTTGCAAGCATTGTTAGGATGAAAATATACGGAGACAAAAAAAAAAGTATCTCGCCAGACAATTGCACTTTCGTCCACACGTGCTCAAATTCTTTAAATTTAGTGGTAACGATAATTTCAGAGTACAATTTTGCTGAAACTGCGATTAAAACTCCGCCACCCGACTTTTTTTTCAGACTATTGATAATTACGATCAGCTCTATAAACATTGTAATTATTAATTCAAATATGACGTCCTTCATTTAGGTCTACAAAAGTGTAACATTACGTGTAGAAGGTAGGTAGGTGTCTAGAAATCCCGAAAAACGAAGAACGTCATATTTGAATGGTCTCAAATAGTCAATCGATATTTTGGCAATACTTCCTTTCGCTCTGAGCTTCTGCTTCATAATAGCCCAAAATCTCTAAATTGGGATAATTTGGGGTCAATTATCACCCATCTGGGGGCCCAGATAGCCGTAGCGGTAAACGCGCAGCTATTCAGCAAGACCAAGCTGAGGGTCGTGGGTTCGAATCCCACCGGTCGAGGAACTTTCCGGGTTGGAAATTTTCTCGACTTCCCAGGGCATAAAATATCTTCGTACCTGCCACACGATATACACATGCAAAAATGGTCATTGGCATAGTAAGCTCTCAGTTAATAACTGTGGAAGTGCTCATAAGAACACTAAGCTGAGAAGCAAGCTTTGTCCCACTGGGGACGTAACGCCAGAAAGGAGAAGTATCACCCATCATGAAAAAAATCTTTAATTTCGTCAACAATTGATCGAACAGATTCATGGTACGGAATCTGGCCACTGATATTTTATTGCCTATTTGGTTGTCTGTAGACATGGTATGATCGAAGGCTTCATTATCCGAAGTCGAATCCATTGCACGGTACTGCACGGCAGCACCGAACTTTTTGACCGAATCGCGGTCTGAAATATTTGGATTTGAATCAATGGCTCTGACTTCCCACAGCTGACGGTGCACAGTAGCTACCAGACGCTTCCTTAGTGGCATGCAATCCATCGAAATACTTTCTTCGTACTTATTCAGAGCCACACAGTATTACCACACTTCTGCAATTTCTATTCCTGTTCTAGAAGGGTTTTTCAATTTTTTATGCGCAATTGTTTCCCTTCTCTCTTCTTCCATGTCGAATTTCTCAGAAATGCGGTCGAACTAAGCTGCGAAAAAATCATGTGTTGTTATTATTGTTATATTGCTTCTTAATTGGACCACTAGAGTCGTTGTAAGAAACAAACATGTTTGTTATGCGCCACACCTTACTAGATACTACACTCTAACAAAAAATCATTTAAATTTACGTGCTTTTAGATGCACATAAAAGAAGCGAACCTTTTGACATAAAATTAAGTCTGTTCTTAAAATTACATGACCCTGAAAAACCAAAAAAAAATTACACGCCAGGACGTAAAAGTCGTTATAACTGACTTTTACATCCTGGCGTGTAATTTCTTTCTCCTCCTGTCATTCTTTGAGAACTGAGATGTTATGCGCGCATTCGGATACTCCAAAACTCTTACCTTCATGATGCTTTTGAAAACAAAACTAAATCCGACGGGCATCAACAAAGAGGAACCAGTGATCACTATTCTAGGCGCCCACCGCGCCAGTTCCAAACGAAAATAACAATTTCAAACGTTGCTCCTTCAAAAACATCCGCATAACATACAATGCGAAAAGGTTTACACAAAATACAACAATCAGGGATAAATACAACTACTCTAAATCGATCACTTCACAATAAACCGAATAATGCACTAGCTAGCTGATCACACACTTCACAATCAAGCACGATTTATTTCCACTCAATTTGCAATTATTTTCTCGTATAAACACAGAGGAAAAAAATCGCGACGCACAACACCGGTCATGTTGAAAGCAAACTCAATGATGCCGACACCAAGTCTGACGTCAAAGTCAAAATTCATGTAAATTTGCGTCTTCTAAAATGACAATTTCAGTCTAATGTTCATATATTACGACACATCACGTGTGAAATCAGGAAATTGACACAAACGTTTTTAAATTCTGTAAAAATGCATTCTGGATTGAAATCTTAGTCTAATATTATTTGAAATCATATTTCGTTGCATGTTTTTCAATTATAAATCAAAAGAAACATATTATTGAGTTATGAATGGGACTGCGTCACAATATATTTAAGTGCATGTTCAGTTAGGTCACATGTAAAATTCATTTTTTTTAAGAGTGTACGTAGAATTCAGCGAGCTCGTGGTTCGACCTAAGCCGCCACAAACTGTTCTCCTGCACGCCGACTAAGAACATCCTTAGCACCCGGGGCTCTAAAACCCCAAAAGCTTGCAAATCCTCCTCAAGCATAGTCCATGTTTCATTTCAGTAGAGGATTACTGGTCTTATGAGCGTTTTGTACATTGTGCATTTGGTGCCGAGCGAATCTCCTTCTTCTGGAGCCCATAGTTGGCACGATTTTCTTAGATGATGCGCCTTCGTATTTCTCGGTCAACGCTGCTAACAGTCGTCAGCCAGAATCCTAGGTAGACTAGCTCTCGAAAGTATCCTCGTCTATTGTGACTGTTGAGGCTTAGCCACCGACCCGCAACATCGAAGGGGGTTAAGGCCTCGGAAGGAACAATCCGTGAGTAGATAGAGATTTACAACGCCATCTCCGTTTCTGGGATCCTAGTCTATAGTCTTGCTTTCCTCAAAACTTTCGGTTTTCAATTTGACCACATTTAAACACTTTCTTTGCGTTGAACACTTTTTATTCACATCACAAACTACATTTATTAACTTTAAGTACAATTCCACAATACTACATTTGTTTTAATAGTTAGGTCTAATATCTACATATACTTACACAAATTTTCTTTTGATAAATCCTTGGTGACCGTTCACCGCCTTGCTTGAAGCAGCACTAAACTCTAGTCTCTTACCGATCGACTCGTCGTGATCGTGTAATGATGACTAATTATTATGGCAGAGGTGTATTCTAGGGTGGGTAAAGGCTCCATGTCGCTCCTAAACAGTGACATTGCTTAATAGATGGGCTCAGTTGTGCTCTCTTCCACTTACCAGAATGTAGGGCGCAGAACCACTTGGGCACTTCCAAGACCATTTTGGCATGAGGGTTTTTCTCGGCCGAATTGCATGAAACTTATAAGCAATTAGAAGCGCTTCATAACAACGCATAATGTGGTCAAATATTTCAATAAACCCCACTGCCGAAGTGAATCAAAAGTGCCAAGAATAGAATATGGCTCCCTTCTTTGGTTTTGACGCATTCCGGACTGGTTGTGAATGCGAATTTTTGCTGGCGGGTGAACAAATCTGTCATCGTTTCTAATTTTCTCCTAATAATATCCATGTCGTCCACGAAGCAGACAAACTAACCGGATCTCATGAAAATCGTACTTCTACTGTTAGGCATGGCTCTCCTTATGATACCTTCAAACCCAATAATGAACAGCAGGCCTGAAAGTCTTCCCGCAGTTTTGCACACTGTCCATATTTACTCTTATCAATATTGCAAGCTTCCCGAGAGTGTGGTTCTCGTTCATACCCAAGTAGCACGCGAAACATCTTCCAAAGAGATACTTTTCAAAAATGGTTTCAATCGCGTATCAATAAAAGCATCTGTAACTTATCTGGTTCAAGTTCGGTTGAATATCAATATCGAGGCTCATAAAGTTTCATTGCCGTTCCAATGGACATCCATTTCACTCCTTGTTTGACATTCAACATTCTTAAAACGACAAGATTTGCTGCAAATGTCTCTTGCAAATAGCAATGAAGTCAAATTCATCAAGATGTTTTCAGCATCAGAAGGCCGGCTCCAGAGGCACGTTCCCCGCCATTTGGGAGATTTGTGCCATCGCCATATTTGAGCCTATTTCATCATCTACCCGAAGGGAGAGGAAAGGGAAGGGAAAGATGGGAGGAAATAGGAGTGGGGTCCCTTGAAGAGGGAAAATCGCATAAGCGAATTGAGAGCATGTAGCTCCATACCACAATGGGTTCGAACAGCGCCCTGAAAAGGACACTGCAAAAACGCATGAGCGTAAAGAGAGCCTATAGCTCATTACCACAGCGGGTTAAGAATAACAGAATGTCCTAAAGATTCAGGTTTCTGAAATCAGTTTTACTTAATAAGTGTTAACCAAGTAATTGGAATCGCAATTACGCGAAGATTGGATAGTTACATATCAGATGATAAGAAGTTCCATAATCGGAATCACAACTATCACACAAAAAATGTATCAGCACACTGAATATTTGCCATGTGATAGTTGAGTCGGCAGTGGCCAGTCAAGGTTGTTACCAAGAGACTGCAATTCTGCTTTGACAGATTTGTTAAATACTTATCCACCTTTGGGATGGCTCAGTAATGTACAATTTTGTTTGACGACATGACTCAAAATTATTCCAATATTGCTTGTGCTGAGTTGCCGCTCAAGAATTTCTGAAGCTTCACCCAGCACATCGAAATTGGAATAGCTGCCTGAGAGCCAATGAAGTCATGCGATGCTCCATTGCGAGCTAATTCATAAGCCAATTCATTCCCAGCAATGGAAGAATAGCAAGGACCCATATAAGTTTAACAGAGTTCACTGAATTCAGTTCCTCAAATTGAGTTCGACGTGCGATAACAAGCTTAGACCTTGAGTTGGCCTAAGCAAGAGCTTTAAAAGCAGCCTGACTATCTGACATATTCCTTTACAAATAGCCAGACGTCAACTAGTCCCGCAAAGGGAGTTGTGAGTAATAAAGTGACAAGCAATTGTGGGTTTCACTCGAATCAAGGACAATTGTGTCCCAATTCACCGGAAATGGAAACATTCAAATCACTAGGATTTCCAATGGACGGAGAGAATTCATAGAATTTGGTCACAACCAATTTCCAGTTTGTGGAGTATAACAAATGCAAAGTCTGCAAATTTACATTCATATGTTCATATAGAAATGTAGCGATGATCAGATAATGATTTATCATCTGATACATGACAATTCGTCAACTCGTGACTGATTCTGTTCAAGCAGAGCATTATGTCTAACACTTCTTCTCTAATAGATACCATGAAGGTTGGGCGATTCCCTAAAATAAGTAATCCAAGATTTGAACTACTTGAGCATTCCATCAGACTGGAGCTTCTCAAATTAATATCTGAGCTACTCCAGATGATGTGATGAGTATCAGCATCACTACCCACAAATCAGCAGAAGGCCTTTTCATAGGCAGTGAACGACAACTCGTTTGAAATCATCCATTGCGGATGATTCATCATGTGGTAAATACACCACAAAACGAAAGACGTATTTCCTATTGAGGTCACCAACAGAAATATCAATTGTGACAGCACATACATCTCTGGTTGTTAACCCAGAAATGAGTGTAGCAACGTCAGCGCTATTTACGAGCACGCATGCACGAGGTATGGCACGCGAGTTTGCCATTTCATGTTTATGAAAGTAACAAAAACTGGATCCACAAGGTTACCTAGAAAAAAGTTCACAAAAGTAAGGTTTTTGCGCCATTTGAACTGTACCATTTGCATTAGTCTACAAAGATTAATCGTTGCTGATATTTTATGCTGAAGATTGGTCTGACTAAGCTATCCTAACCGTAGCCGCTACCCAAACTAAGCAGGATTAAGCTTTTCGCAATCTCAGAACGAAAAAGACCAGCAGCGAGAAAACCAGATCGGTATCTCTTAAAAGTCGCCAAAGGCGAAAAGCACAGACTACACTGTGTAATACGCATAATGCGAAACCATAGAGGTGGAAATTTTAAACTAACTTACAACGTATTAATAATCCCACCCTTATTTAGCCTCAGGCTTGAGACTGAAGAAGAGCAGCCGATTATCTCGGAGAAACACAAGGTCACCTGTACCATTGCTCCGGGTAGCACAGGAAAGGCATAATACTGTAGAGGGCGCCCTGGTACTCCACAGGCTCCGTTTGCGGTTAGGTTTTATTTAGACCCCCCTAACCATTCATTCTTAGGCACGGTAAGCTTAAAGCCGCATGAATTAGAGGTCACCTGTGAGGTGGACTTTTACCACCGGAACAGGCAGTCCGTAGTGTTAATTCTTAGCCAGTTGAAACAACCGCTACCGACACTACACGGCTATCTAGGCTGATCGGGAAAAGGAAGTTAACATTGATGATTAACTCCTGACGTGCCCAAACAGCCGGAACAATTTTCTAATTTTCTCCTAATAATATCCATGTCGTCCACGAAGCAGACAAACTAACCGGATCTCATGAAAATCGTACTTCTACTGTTAGGCATGGCTCTCCTTATGATACCTTCAAACCCAATAATGAACAGCAGGCCTGAAAGTCTTCCCGCAGTTTTGCACACTGTCCATATTTACTCTTATCAATATTGCAAGCTTCCCGAGAGTGTGGTTCTCGTTCATACCCAAGTAGCACGCGAAACATCTTCCAAAGAGATACTTTTCAAAAATGGTTTCAATCGCGTATCAATAAAAGCATCTGTAACTTATCTGGTTCAAGTTCGGTTGAATATCAATATCGAGGCTCATAAAGTTTCATTGCCGTTCCAATGGACATCCATTTCACTCCTTGTTTGACATTCAACATTCTTAAAACGACAAGATTTGCTGCAAATGTCTCTTGCAAATAGCAATGAAGTCAAATTCATCAAGATGTTTTCAGCAACTTTTCGAACAAACTCTTGAAACTTCTCCCAAAATGCCGGTTTTAATGTTATGTTTCGAATTGCTTTTAATAAAAGCATCCGCAACTTGCATTCAATTTTAAACTACGTGTATGACAGCTATAAGTTTGTTTGTTTCAATCTAGTTGCAATATGGTTAAGTTGCACCTTACGTATCATCTAACAACGAAAACATGGTCTAGCAACAGTTTGTTTGTTTAAAAGGTGTTTCTCATGTGTTGCGCGGAAGTTTTTGTGAAAAGTTCAGATTATTTCAGGCGTGGCCTAATTTCGCCGGTAATGAACTTGTATTCCGAAAGGCGCAACTTAAGCAACAAGCTTTGATTAATGGGCCATGTGGTCGCTTTTATAGTGCATTGGCGAAGCAATTGTTCGAAGAGCTGGTGGAGTAGTGAGTAGAGGAGAAGATTGGTGATCTTGAGGTCAGAAGTTCGATTCTCGTTCATATTTTTGTTTTATTTTTTTCCTTTAAGTATTTTGCAACAAATAAGCAATTTCGATATAACTTAAATATGTTGCAAACAGACCCCGCCTCTTGCGCTTTTTGCGTTGCTTTCAGTGCAATTGTAAGTCATATTTTCAACAATTGACAGCTCTGGTTAGTTACAAGAGATAATTTTATTCTTGGGTTGAAACGAACTGTGCTGCTTGGGTAGTCGTGCATAGCTCTACATAGCATGCCGCGTTGATGTCAATAAACTGGTGCATATGGACCTGATACACACGACATTTCTTGAGGTTTTGTCACCTGGAAAATATATCGTTCCATGTTTACCGCATATTGTGCTGCAACATTGCAGCAAGCGCTGCATTCTTTTTCTCCAAAACCTCATGGAAATCCTTATCGAATCAACCGTTTCTTGAACTTCGTTCCGACAATGCTTTCAGCAGTGCTGTTTATGGTTGCGGCGCAGTTTCATCATCACCAGATAGTGTTCTGTGTCAATGTTAACGTCACGAACGATAGGTTCTGCTGTCGGAGAAGTGGCGTCCATCGATCAACACGCGGTCGATTTGCGATTCTGTAATTAATGAATGGGGATTGGGATTAGCTTACCATTCTTCAATGTGCACAAATCGCCGGCAACGTCCTTACGGTCTTGGAAGAATAGAAAAAATATTAGTTACGCTAGAGACCGAGTATATCTCTGAATCTCCACAGTTGTCATAGAAAGGATATTTAGTGAGATAAGGTATAGATCTGGGAGTCACCAATGTTTGGTAATGCGATCCATGATATTATCAAGCCTAACCGGATTCGCGAAATAATTCGGTAATCGCATTGTACGACGAACAAGTGTTCATCACTCGCCCACGCACGGTCTACGCTCTACGCCAAAAATAGGTCAACGACACCTGCCAAGGTCATCCTAAAGGTAATACCAGGGGTCCTGCGGGCATTTTCAGAAGAAAATTTCATAATTTATTCAATAGGGGTGTTTTACTTATGGGTGCGAACGGGTCCTGGTCAAGGAACTATTATCTGAATGTTCCAGAGTTTATCACTTCTACCACTGTCTTGAACTGAACTCAAGTTCTCTGGTTTTGCTGCAATTAAACTCCTTAGACGTCTATCTTGCTGACTTAATAATGATCGAGAGCAATGGTGGATGTCGTTTTCAGAACCTTTGACCTAGAGTTTTAGGCAGTATCACAATTCGCCCCATCATGGCTCATTCCTCATCACCCCAAATGGCCACCCATTCAGCTCGTCCGGTGGTGCCTGGTGGTGAGTAGCGGACTTTTCCGATAGGGCTGCATGCTGTCCAAGGGGCAGTGAGCGATGATTTTCACGAATATCCAGACACTTTCTTGTTTATTTAAACAAAATAACACACAAAACACACACACACCTAACACACGACATTGGTTACAATTTGCTGGCAATACACAACACGGAATGACTGAAAGAGTGTAAATTTACTCACCAAGCTGAATGCATTCGATTTCAGCTCAATAAAAGGAAAAAAGGACCTTGTGATTATTGAGCTGAAATCGAATTCAGGTTAACTTCTGCGTCCATGACACATCTCGTGGCGTAGAGGTAACGCGCCCTAACTAGAGATCAGGTAGTCGTGAGTTCGATCCAAAGAAATTCCTGGGTAGTATGTTAAGCTATCGCTTTAGAAATCCTCCTTTCTTCAAAGAATTTCTGGGTGAATTCGTTATTAGATAACATGATAACAGATCCGTGAAATAAACCTTTCGAGTTGCATAGTAGGTTTCAGCAAGCTCCTCTTTAGATAAGTCAGACTATTGATAAAGCATTCCAATTATTTTTGGTAAGATCTTCAGTAGATATTTAGACTTTGACGAACTCTAAAAATTCTTTAAAAACAAGTAGGCTCAATTATTTTTTAAATATAAATGTTGAAGACATGTTTTGAAAAGCTTAAACACGAGATTTATTTCCGTGGCGAATTTTTTTTCCATCGGGCATGGGTGGCGTGGCAGTTTCCAAATACAGTAGGATTCCGTTTTTGGCATGCTCCATTTTAGGCACCCCCCAATTTTGGCAACAAAAAGAATCTGTTTATGGTATCATTTTTGAATACCATTAATATTTGTAAGTTTTTGTAAATATTATTGTGTCTGTTGCTACAGTTATTTGAATAACAGATCAGCAACACACATTCCAGAGCTCTATCTTCGTCAATATTTCCCTAAATCCCACCAACTACCAAGGGCTATCGTACGCGCCTATTTACTTGGGGATGGTCATTGGTCACACAATGGCACACTATAGACTACTCTCTTTTCTCAGGAATTCGCATTGGGTGACCAGCTTACTTGATTCTGCCAGAAGGTGATACTCATAAAAATCACTTTTCTTCAGATTTGGACTAGCTCGTTTGAACAATGCAGAAGCACTGACACATGAGCGTTAGCATAGTTATGGTTCCTTCCTTCTGGCGTTACGTCCCAACTGGGACAAAGCCTGCTTCCCAGATTAGTGTTCTTATGAGCACTTCCACAGTTATTAACTGAGAGCTTTCTTTGCCGATTGACCATTTTTGCATGTGTATATCGTGTGGCAGGTACGAAGATACTCTATGCCCTGGGAATCGAGAAAACTTCCTTAACGAAAAGATCCTCGACCAGCGGGATTCGAACCCACGACCCTCAGCATGGTCATGCTGGATAGCTGCGCGTTTACCGCTACGGCTATCTGGGCCGTATGGTTATGGTATACTTCGTAAATTGGACACTAGTAAAGGAGAAAAAGAAAGTCTATGACTCTAACAGAGCTTTAATCATTAATTTAGATTCACCTTCACAACTCACAGTTCTTATTATTATGGGATCAAATACATTGCGTATGTTAAAACACACCGCAGTAATAGAATCAAACAAAGCAAAAAGTTATGCGTTTTAAGTTCTGATGAATTTCATAAAATAAATTGCGTTATTCAAGTGATTTTCAGAAGTGTAAGCATATAATCCATAAAAGTGTGCATATATTATATGTTATACCGTTTTGATTCATATTACGGACAGCTTCAAATTCCGGACACTCTACTTTGTATGGGAAACATTTCACGCGAAATGTTTCAACTTTTGCTATTCAAAAGTTCTCAATTTCGAGGCTCGTTTTAGTAAACTTTTTCCATAAATATCTTTGAAAATTTATAATGCCCAACTACCTTAGATGTCTCTTTGGTGGTTTAACGATTTCGATTGATGATTTGACTGTTCCATTAATGATTATAATGAGCTGTCCGGAATTCGATTCAAAGTGTCCGGAATATGAGGCAAAAGTGAGGAAGCGTCCAGAATAAGAATCATGAAAAGGCCACACATTTAGATTTATTTAAAATTATTGAAGTTGCGGAAGCGTATTCTTCACCCACCGTTCGAAAGTAAAGGGCTTCCAACGCTCGATAGCGTTAAGGAATCATACAGAATGATTTATTTTGTATGCTCTATGCTGGGTTATATTTCCCTGAGTCCTTAAGTGTCCGTAATATGAATCAAAACGGTATCATTTTTTGGAATTGTAATGCGCTATTTAACACCGCTCCCGTGATAAATGCAAACACAGTCCAAACTACACTTTATTCCCAATAATATCATTCAATCTTCTAAGCGTGCATTACACGCGATTGAAAGTGTTTTAATAATAAGTTTTACAAATTAACAGTTAATTAGAGTTACGTTCCCTATATGCTCGAAAAACTTTCAACCCAGGATACGGGTCCCAATAAATAATCAAAATGTTCCTTACGAGCTGCGTCTGAAGAATCTTTAGTGGATTCTTGGGTTTCAGGGGGGCTTCTCAGAACTTTCGAGGGATTCTTGAGAATGTCTGGAGATACCTATCGGACACTGGGGAGTTCTTGTAGGGTTTTGAGAATGTATAAATGGTTATTGGGGATACTGAGCGAAACATGATTGTTGATATTAAATCTACGGATTTCTAGGGCTTCTGGTGAATTCCTAGCTGGATACTGAGGATTTTTAGAGGTATTTTGAGTATTTATGGCGAATTTTCGAGTGGTTTATAAAGGTTTCCAATGAAATTTGGGGAGAACTAATGGTAACTTGGGAAAAATAAACTTTTGAAAACTTTCTTCGGAGACTTGAGAATTTTTACTTATATTGTAGCGGAACTTTACGATATTTTTGGCTTATGTAAATTCCTATCAGAATCCTAAGCGAGATCTTGAGAATTCTAGGTGAGACCATATAAATTTCTAGCAAGATGATTCAGAGTCTAGCGTGTTTCTGTAGTTTTCTTACGAGCATCTGAAGATTCCAATCGGGTTCTTGAGGTTTCATAGCAGTATCATGTATATTTCCCTTCATTCTATAAGGTAGGTTTATAACATATCAAGCTCAACTTCTAGTTTATTATGTTTTCCCTTTTGACTGCAGGCAATTCATTATGTTATGCTTTACTTTGTCAGAAAAATGAATTAATGAAGCCATTCTACCCTACCGAATTACGTCAAACATTACGCGAGTGCATTAAAATTAAGCTGATTTTAAAAGTCATGCAGTTCAGTAAAACCCAGAACATTTTATTTTATAAACACGTCTTTGTAAAAATACAGCAATTGTTTTTTTTTTCGTATTCTTAAACAGTTTTAAGTAAATGTTCAGTTGTGGAATAAAGGTCGCGATTATTGATTATTGAAGACATTTCAGCGATAAACAATATGAAGAACGTATTTCACAATTAACATTACGTGGCTATATATTTATAGCAGAGTACAATACTACGGAAATCGGCTTCCAAGTACACCGTTCCGTAGTCTGGATATCACATAATTTCATAAGGGTGCTATCCATCTAGTATTCATTGCTTTCTTCTCCATGCTCCCTTTTACTTCGAGCAAAATAGACCGATATGCCGTGAAACGAATTCAAAAATAATTTCATAAGGATGAAGTAGCAATATTCTGATTGTGTTTTTAAAGCAATATTTGATAGATGAAATTAAAAAAAACATGGGTTGTGGTTTTGGCACAATTTCGTTTTTAACAACTGAAAATTTTAACTTTGTTGCCAAAAACGGAATCCCTCTGTACTTCAAATGATTTTTAGAATAATGATCTTTCACAGAAGTTTGATTTCAAGTTGAACTTCAAGAATTATCCAATTCAAGGATTCTATCCCATTACCCCGAATGCCATTTTCCCGAATGCCATCACCCCGAATGTACCATTACCCCGAATTTACCATTACCCCGAATTCCATCATCCCGAATGCTATTCCCCCGAATTAAAAAATTATCTTGACATGATGATATTGATGACATTTCTTCATCATATTAGAATTCGGGGTAATGTCATTCAGGGTGATGGGTCGTTCGGGTTAATGGCATTCGGGATAATAGGATTCGGGGTAATGGGGTAGAATCGATAAGAAAGTTAACTAAAGAAACATCAATTTAGCAGAATCAACAAACTTTTAGAAAAAAACGTTCTCAAACATTTGTATACCCTGTTCAGAATACTGAATTGCATCTTTCCCCAATCTTTTCAACTGTTTTTTTTTTCTTTCCTGCTGCTTATCTGGCTACGCCCATGGTGCTGAAGTATTTTTCTGCAAAAACGCATGCATCTGGTAGGTATCGTTTAGTAGCGAAAACGGTAGCAATTTTGTACATCGCTCTTCACTTCCCGGCGACTAAGCGACTGCCGATGGACTCCGTCTCCATTTCGAGCGAGCTCAATGAAGAACGCCTTGGTTCGGAATGGAATCTGAATGAAAATTGCTCAATGAGGAAAATGGTAACCGATGCGAATGCTGTGAGCGCAAAATAGGCAATTACCACAATGAGGCAACCAGGTATGAGATGAGGATGAGCGCCGCGGAATGGCGCGAAGGCATGTAAATTAAGTGTCTGGCTGGGTGATGGAGTCAGTTCGCGTCTCAGCAACTAGTTCATTTAAGATGAGCAATGAATGGCCACGACGCCTTTTAGTATTATTGCCTACCCATTAATGCACTACATTTGTCAAAGAGCGAAGTGTAAAGCGCCAGACGCCTTCGAGGAAATTAGCGTTAAATGTGATGGGTCTTCGACTAGTTTGATCGATACGTATATTGAACAGTTCAGGTAATATGATGGAATTGAAATATGGGAATCAAGGGCAATATGAACTTCTGAAGTAAAATTAAACTCTTTACTATTTTAGGATGGTTTATGAAGTAAAAAATCTGTCATATAAAGCCAAAACTCAGGATATACAACTTACCATTTTTCAAGTTTGAAAGCTTCACCTCACGTGTCTTCCAGACAATTTTTATGATAAAATATTATGATTTAAAGAATGAATTTTCATTTAGAGATGATAAATTTGTACTAACGAGTTTTTAATAACGAAGCGACCAGGCACTAAAACATTCATAGACTAAAAGAATACTGATTTGTTCATTCAAAAAAAAAAAATAATAAAAAAAAATCTGATATTGTTAAAGGAATTCCTAAAATTCTACACGGAAAAAAATCCGATCTTGTATCCGTGAACATCAGACGTGAACTCGTCAACAAGCAAAACTACACCGTGAACTAGATCATGTTTATACGTTCATGGTGTATTTTTGACAGTTCACGTTTACCAGAACTCTTTTTTGAGCGTGTATACAGACCAAATTTTATGAATTTTTATAAAATGTCGCACTCAGCCAGTTTTCGAGTCAACCATCCCACAACATCATAATAAAGAAAACACACGTCAATATGAGCCCCCGTTTTTCACTGATAACAACGAAACAACAAGTGAGCTCTGTGTCCAGCCAAAGCAACCCCGTTCTGCCGGGTGATTTCCTGCTAAACAAGTACTGTGCAGGTCTTTGATTTACGGCTTTTAATTGCAATCGACCGGCGCTCAAAGCCATCACCGCCTCAGCAGCAGCTCAGTAGTAGCCCAACTTGATGTGATTAGTTTTGTTCAGCGCGCACTCTGGCCAGATTCTTATTTTTCCAAGTCCAAGCTCTGTACCTAGGCTTTCCATTAATCGGTTCCACCCCCGAACACACCTCTTGCACCGACAACCGATCATACGTACAGGTTAACTTTGCTTAGAATCGCGCAATCAAACATTCCTTGTGCATTAATCGAAGACCTGCTTGCAGCTTACAACTGTATACCTCGTGCCGACGATGCACAGTGGTTCGATCTAGAAATTGTATTCAAATGGTTAATATTGTTGTATCTTTTATTTACTTCAATATTTCACATGTTTTCCATTATGATGGTTCATTATAGAGTTTTATTTTCATATATTTTTGTTTATTTTTCTTATTAGTATCATTCCAAACATTACATTAATTTCTTATATCTAGATGTTCTGTGTTATTAGACAACACTATCATCCTAATTTGGCAAAACAAATTTGAGATTTTGTTAACAACATATTACATTTCATATGCCGTAGCAGTTCAAATTTTTTACAGGTGAGTTGATTTCACCAGCTTATAAGAGAAAAAAAACGCCTTGAATTTACTTAATCTAAACATATAATGCATCAATCGTGACAATAGAAGATTGTAACGATTTTTGCCTGAAATGATTAATTATTTTATATGACATTTGCTCCAATGTTCCAACATTGGATATTCTATGTAACTCATTAGTACTATACCAGGGAGAAAGCTTCAGAATCATTTTCAAAATTTTATTTTGAATACTCTGCAGAGCTTTCTTCCTGGTATTACAACAGCTAGTTCATATTGGTACAGCATACAACATGGCTGGCCTGAAAATTTGTTTGAATATCAAAAGCTTGTTCTTAAGACAAAGTTTTGATTTTCTAATAATAAGGGGATAGAGACATTTTACATAAGGTACCGTGGGATAGTGGATACAGAAAAATCAATAGTTAACTTCATTGTTATGTACAGCTAACATGAATAGTTTAACTCAAACTTTTTTCTGTTGATAACAAACAAGGGACTATTATACTTCAAATCGTCATTTATTTCGATTTTTCTGATTGTTATGTGTTGAGAATGAGAGACTTAAAAATTTGCGCCAAATGATCCACTTGCCGCACCATGGTGGGGTAAGTGGATCACCATTAAAAAAAATCTGTTCTCGAAACAAATATAGTATGATTATGTTTAATAAGAATGATATTACCCTCGCACATGTTATTAGTGCTAATAATGTTACATTTTATTACTTTAAAATTAAAAAGTATCTTTATTTAATCAAAATATAATAAAAAGCATGTATATAATAGTTCATACTAATTAGAACAAAAAAAAAAACATTGTAACAAGAAAAATTTGGAGAAAATTCATCCATTTATACGCATAAGTTATACAGAAGTATTGTAGGATTATTCCTAACGATATTTTCGAAAAGCACTCTTGGTTTAAAAATATTAGTTACATTTACTTTTGAATAACAAATTGAAATCCTTCTGTTTTATTTATGAATATATGTGTATCATCTGTCTAGAACAATTTATATGGTCAAATAATGTACGAGACTATGCTTTCGATTGGAAAATTAGTATATTTTGCTCTTTTACAACTTAGCTTAGATAAACCACGAAAAGTTTCGTGTGAATTTTGAAATTATTATTCTTTTTATATTTTTTTTTTATACCAGAAAGGTTAAAAAAAACTTTTAGGTGGATTAATTCAAATTTTCTATGGTCAATTTAACAAATTCAAGCTGGGAATGTAACAAAATGAAGGAAAACAACATTTGCGGGTATTGAAGCTTATTAAAATTCTTCTAAGCAGTCTGCCAATAAATGATAATTATTCTTGATCCACTTACCCCACCCCACTAAAAAGTAGGGGTAAGTGTACCATGTCCAATATATTTGTATTTATTCATAAAAATGACATATTTTTCATTGTGATTCATTCAATTAGAACTGAAATGCTCACTATGTGTCGAAAATAATAATAGAATTTGATTTTAGACAGAGATACAATGGATTTTTGATTGATGGAAAACAATTTTCAAATTAATTACTTTTTGCAGCTAACAAGTTTGCTTGTGTTAGTGTACGTGTAGTACCAGTTTTGCAATAGTATCAGTGTGGGCGTAAGAATATAACCTAAAACGAAGCAATGGTGCGAAAACATTCAACATATCCAAGTATTTAGGCTTTATATTGACAAATGATCCACTTACCCCACTGATACACTTCCCCCACTGTACCTTACTTATTACATTTGGCTTGAATGCCCTCAATGTGATTTTTGAAGGTTAAATTCTTATCTAGCATGAGCCCTGGATACTTAACTTCATCTGACCAATTTATTGAAGCCCCTCTCATCGTGACAACATGTCTACTTGAAGGTTCTAATAAAAAAGCTTTTGGTTTATGTGGGAATATTATTAGTTGAGTTTTGGAAGCATTAGAAGAAATCTTCCATTTTTGCAAGTATCAAGAAAAAATATTCAAACGTTTTTGCAATCGACTACAGATGACACGTAGACTTCGTCCTTTGGCGGAGAGGCCTGTGTCATCCGCAAACAAAGATTATCGACACTCCTGAGCTAACTCAAGTAAGTCAGATGTGAAAATATAGTATAATATTGGCCCCAAAATGCTGCCAATATGGATCCGAAGTGAACACCATCTTGGTAGGGTCACTGTCCGGCATTCTTTCAACATGCCCTGCTCATCGTATCTTTCGAGCTTTGGCCACTTCCTGGATACTGGGTACGCCGTAGAGTTGGGCGAGCTCGTGCTTCATCCTTCGCCGCCACCGTTTCCTGCACACCGCCAAAGATCGTCCTGAGCACCCGATGTTCGAAGACTCCAAGTGCTTGCAGGTCCTCCTCGAGCATCGGCCACGTTTCATGCCCATAGAGGACTACCGGCCTTATGAGCGTTTTGTTCATGGTACATTTGGTACGGACGTGAATCTTTTTGACCGCAGCTTCTTGTGGAGGCCATAGTAGGCCCGAATTCCACTGATGATGCGCCTCCGTATTTCACGGCTAACGTTATTGTCAGCTGTCAGCAAGGATCCAAGGTAGATGAACTCGTCGACCACCTTGAACGTATCCCCGTCTATTGTAACACTGCTACCTAGGCGAGCCCTATCGCGCTCGGCTCCACCAGCTAGCATGCACTTTGTCTTGGACGCATTTACCACCAGTCCAACTCATAAAATCATATAAAATATATATTTTGCAATTTCTCATCGTAATAGGCTGTTTTTCATCACGCCAATCTGTCATGAAACGGCATACTTTCCTGCACTGAAGTTTGCAGTGAGGGAATAGCCATTACGCAACTGAAACCAGTGCTGTAATGATTCATTACGCAACTGTTTTGTGTAATGACACAACAATTTTCAGAAATTGTTCAATAATAGTGAATGCATTCCGACATAATTTCTGATACCCTCAAGTGGTCTTCTACGAAATTGCAAAAAATATTATACGGAACTCCTTGCAAAACTCAATTTTTACAGCACTCATCGTAATTATCGTAATAAATTCACGTCTCGTGCTGTAAAAAGCATCATTCTGCAACTTGTTCCGTAAACTACTAATACTGTATGGGTCCTTCGCGTTATCGACCCTGCAAAACACTCAGCGTTTAAATGGTGAGTAAAAATTTTCATTCCGCAACATGAATAATTTTGAATAAAAATAAATGTGTGGACTTTTCATGTTCATGACTCATATTCCGAATATTTTTAATTCCAGACAGCTCATAAAATCATAAATAGGAAAGTCAAATTACCATTTGAAATCATCAAGGCACTAAAACGGCGTCTGCAGCATATGAGCATTCGCAATTGTCATCGATACAGTATTGGACAAAACATTTGCAACTTTTTCGTTTTTTTATTCAAAATATCAAAATTTGGTAAGCTATATCTCAGTTATTTATGAACCGACTTGAATGGAATTTTGGCAGAACATAACTTGAGTTTTAACATATATTTAACAAGGGCTGTAACGGTTTGGCTAAAGTGAATTTTTGACGATTTTTTATAAATGACATAATTTAACATATTGAAGGAATAGCTTCTTGGTATCTTCAGCAAAGTTGTAGATTTTAACGATATGAACAAGTTTGCAGAAGAGCGTTTTTGTGTAGGGCTATAAGATTTTGAGATAAATAATTTTGCATTTTTCGTCGAAAATTACACATTAGTAAAACCGTTTTTACTTATAAACTCAATTTTTTTTCAAAATTCAAGTTATATCTAATGTTTTGTGAAAATTTCATTCGAATCGGACCATAAGTAACTGAGATATTGCTTACCAAAGTTGGTCATTTTGTATGGAAAATCGAAAAAGTTGCATATGTTGTGTCCAATACTGAATCTATGGAAAATGCTTCTAAAACTATGTCAAAGAATCCGAGGATTATGTCACCGATCAGAAAAAAGTACTTTGATTTTTGACGTTTTGGCCGCCCTCGAACCACTGTGCGATGGCGATCTCGACGGGCAGCATTTAGCATTATCACAGATGAGGTGACTATTGCTCGGCCACCTCCGACCGACACTGAGGCTTGTGGTTTTGCGAACTTACCCAATGCAGCTGCCTCCGGTCCTGTGAAACACTTTTCGAAAGTTGATTCTGTCCAGCCAGCTTTGCAGAATATAACTGAACTGATCGAAAACAAGTCCCGCTGCGATTAATCACTTCTATATGACATCGATTTATTCTCGAAAACAAGTGTTTTCCACATCCATATGTGAGGCAGCAGCAGCAGTTCGATTTGGTTTGGTGGTAGTTTCCCGTGACACTGTAAAAGGTCAAATGGGGCCTCACTATAGTCATGGTCTGAAATTCAAACGTTTCTTAAGCTGCACGTTGCGAGATGTGACACAGTCAGTCTTTTGGAGGTCAATATTTGTCTTTTTGATTAAATCCAACCCGCGAGAAAAGAGTCAACTGGAAAGGAGTAGGAGTAGGTAGAAGTCAACGCTGTTTGTGAGGTATCAATATTTGGCAGAGTTCGATTCTTTTCCGCGGTTGAATGGCATTGCGATGTGAGTTTGTGAGATGGAGAATCAACGTGAAGACCAAAAACTTCCCCGATTGTCGTCTTCAGTGATGACTTCATACGTTTGCGCGTCTTGCCATTGTGGCGCAAAATTTTTGTATATATTTGCTTATCAAATATTTTAACTGGTTTTGTTTTCGGACGACACAACAAATATGCGTTACTATTCGTGGGACCTTTTCCATGTTTCAGTCGCAAGGTTAAACAGTTTCGAGAATCCGTTATAACGTTTTTTTTCGAGTGTTCAGGGTGAAATTTGTTTCATCTTCGTCTGTTATTGGGAAAAATATTACACCTATCAATTCTATGAGTTCTCAACAAAGTAGTTCAATTGTATGATGAATGCAAGGCAACGTAATCGATTGATTGTACTTTCTTTATTCCTTAATTAGTTTCATTTCAAACATTACATTCATTTTGTATATCTTGGTGTTCTGTGTTATAAGACAACACTATCATCCTAATTAAGTAAAACTGAGATAAGATTTTATTCACATTTTGTTAACAATATTTCATTTGCCGTAGCAGTTCAGAATTTTCCCAGGTGAGTTGATTTCACCTGCTGATAAGAGAACAAAAAACGTTTGCAATTATTATATATAATATCTCACTTAACTTAGGTATATAAGGCATATATAGATGATTGCAAGGGTTTTTTGTACTAAATCATTATTTATTTTATACGACATTTGTTCCAATGTTTCAACATTCTTAGTAACTTATTAATACCATACCTGGGAGGAAGCATCAGAATCATTTTCAAAATTTTGTTATAAATCCTCTGCAGACCTTCTGTCTGGTTTTATAACAGCTAGTCCATATTGGTACAGCATACAACATGGCTGACCTAAAAATTTGGTTGAAGATCCAGAAGCTTGTTCATAACGCAACATTTTAATTTTCTGTTGATCAGTGTGTAAAGACATTTTATAAATTTCTTACATTTGGCTTACAATAGTCTTTTCCCAAAAGTTCTTCTTCTTCTTTCTGGCGTTACGTCCCTACTGGGACAGAGCCTGCTTCTCAGCTTAGTATTCTTATGAGCACTTCCACAGTTATTAACTGAGAGCTTACTATGCCAATGACCATTTTTGCATGTGTATATCGTGTGGCAGGTACGAAGATACTCTATGCCCTGGGAAGTCGAGAAAATTTCCAACCCGAAAAGATCCTCGACCGGTGGGATTCGAACCCACGATCCTCAGCTTGGTCATGCTGAATAGCTGCGCGTTTACCGCTACGGCTATCTGGGCCCCAAAAGTTATTTTTTTTTTATTTTGCATGAGCCCCTAGATATTCAACTTCATCTGACTAATTTATTGGAACCCCTCTCATCGTGACAACATTTCAACTTGAAGGTTTTAAATAAAGAGTTTTGATTTATGTGGGAATATTATTAGTTGAGTTCAATTTTCACAAGTATCAAGAAAAAATATCCAAACCTTTTTACAATCTACTACAGATGACACGCAGTCTTCGTTCTTTGGCGGAGAGGCCTGTGTCATCCGCAAACAAAGATTTTTGACATCCCTGATGCAACTCAGGTAAGTCAGATGTGAAAATATAGTATAATATTGGTTTAAAAATGCTGCCTTCAGGAACACCAGCTCTTACAAGAAGTCTTCAAACCTGGAGTTCTGATATTTAACCTGAAATGTACGATTTGACAGATAACTTTGAATTATTCTAACAATGTATGTTAGAAAATTAAAGTTTTTTTTAATTTTACAATCAAGCCTTCATGCCAAACACTGCCAAATCCTTTTTTAAGTCTAGTAGAGCAACACCAGTAGAATAGCCTTCAGATTTGTTGGAACGAATCAAATTTATTACATGTAAAATTTTATGAGTGGTGGAATGTCCATAGCAGAAACTGAATTTTTTATTGGCAAAAATTGAATTTTCATTTATGTGGACTATCATTTTGCTCAAAATGACCTTTTCAAAAAGTTTACTGATGGAAGAAAGCAAACTGATTGGACGATAGCTAGACGCTTCTGCAGGATTCTTGTCTGGTTTTAAAATTTGTACAACCTTAACATTTTTCCATTTGTCAGAAACTTTCTAAAGGGCTTTGAGCCAGGGTCCAATTGGGAATTTTATTCTTTTTGTGTCTTAATTGGGAAAATCATTTTTTTAATTTCTGTCTGTAGATCGTGCCACACCATTTTTATGGCAGGACCGCGATTGCGTTGCCTTCTTCTCACGTTTTAAGACGATCAGAAGTTTAAAATCATTGTGGAAATTTCGAAATTTACTTCACATTTTAGAATTTCAATGCCCCTGGCTTCAACAATGGAATTAAAGTTTTTTTCTAAATGAAATAAAGTTGAAGTTTCGTGAGCATTGTCAATATCAAGTTCTGTTTGAAAAGAAATGATAGCATCAAGATTACTATCGACATATATCGATATATTCCATACGGCTTGGAAATAATTGAAAGAAGAGCTCATAGGATTGAGAATCGCTCCAAGGGATATTTAAAATGTAACAGGGACATGATCAAAATCAAAATCAGCATGAGTAATGTGTGGGATCGAAATCCGTACACCTAAGAAATGAATCTAAATCCGTCCACTTCATACAAAACGCCTACTATTTGTATGAAGTGTACGGATTTTGAGCCTGTACGGATTTCGGTCCCCCACTTTAACCAGTTGGCTTCAAAGGTGACTAGAGTTGGTAGTAATATCATTCATAAAATATTGTTTTAGACCAAACCCAACTAGTTGCCCCTTAGCTATTCTGGCGTTAGTTTTGTACTGCCTCAGAACTGAGTAATGCACTTCTGGTTAAACTATGGCACTTAAAGCCACTGTCAATACTTGTGTGATCATTATTTTCAGTACATTTGGATTTTTCACAAATCAATAATTTTACATGTGGGTTTCCTGTCACGTGTTGGCTTCACAAGAAAACCTCAATACATGAAATATGCTTAAGAAAGTGTATTACTTATATTACCTTTATTATTTGGTTTAATTTAAAATTATGACATTTGCAAAGCTTAATGTCATAATTTCTTACTTATTTTCTTGAGAAGATTCTACCCCATAACACCGAATTTCATTTCCCTGAGTGACATTAACCCGAGTGTCATCACCCTGATGCACCATTACGATGAATGCTATTGTTCCGAATGTATAATTACGTTAAATGACGTAACCCTTACAAAGCAAAGCCATGCTGAAGGTGTCTGGGTTCGATTCCCGTTCGGTCCAGGATCCTTTCGTAATGGAAATTTCCTTGACTTCCTTGGGCATATAGAGTATAATCGTACCTGTCACACGATATACGAATGCGAAAATGGAAAATTTGGCAAAGAAAGCTCTCAGTTAATAACTGTGGAAGTGCTCATAAGAAGCTGAGAAGCAGGCTCTGTCCCAGTGAGGACGTTAATGCCAAGAAGAAGAAGAAGATGACGTAACCCCATGCTAATGGAATTCGAAGTAATGCCATTCTAGGAACTGGAGCTCGAGGTGCTGGTCTTCAGGTTTATGGTATTCGGAGATATGGATTTCGAAGCTAAATTAAAAAAAAATGTATAAAATATGGTAAAATCCATAAACAACTCTTATGGGTTTTGCGTAACTTCCAATTTTGGTTACCAACATGATTTAAATCCTTTCATTATTTCGATCGCAAACTGTTCCTGTGAAGTTAAGAATCATCAGCTGCTATAACCAATGAAGACGACTAATCATGATTTGGGAGCTACACAAACTTCTCCAAGCTGACGAAGGCAAAACATTTAAAACAGATACACAACTATTCATTACCAAAAACTAAAGTACGAAATTATTCAATGACGTATATTTTCGTTTCGATACACAACAAAAGTTTCGCTTAAAATAGTCTGTATTGTGAGTACATGGGTTCATCAAACTATGCAGAATATTGTACAACAAATACTAATTTGTTTTCATGATGAAATTGGCTCCGTAATGCCTTAAAGTGCTTGAGCCCATGAAAAATCCGTTAACTGAGAAAGACTTTTGCGGCATGTAAGTGCAATGTGTCATCGACAATATTTGAATAACTTACCGGTACTTACCTTACCAGTCAGGCTAAGGTCTGGGTGGCCTCTGTTGTACGTAGGAGACGTCTCCATTCGACTCGGTCCATGGTCCGTCGCCAGCGGTCATCAGTAAGCCCAAGTACACGAATTCTTCGACAACCACGATTTCAATATGAACTCGAGGTAGGGGCGTGCCGTGTCTTGTTTTGAGCCCCTCGCTATCATGTACTTTGTCTTCGACACATTGATGTTCAGTCCGATTCACCTAGCGTCAGCCATTAGTCGGATGTACGTATCCGCCATCGTTTCAAAGTTGCGTGCAACAATATCAATGTCGTCGGCGAAACCAAGTAGGGTAAATGTACCAATAGTGGAGGAACGCAATGAACATGTCAATACATGTTAATGTTGTAACGGGAAGTAACGACCCTTGACTCAATGAGAAAAATTATTTCATCGCAGTAATCCACGGCATGTCAGTGAAAAATAATACCTCAACTATTGATACACTGTTCCATTAGTTGCGGTATATTATAAATTTGTGTTTTTAAAGTTGCGGTATCCGTTGTTTTCTTATGGGACCCTCCACTATAGGAACACTTTACCGCAACTATTGGTACAAGCAAGAAAAGTTTAGCAATTTTAGTGATAATTCATCAGCTTCAAAGCAATTTAAACACTCTCTTCAACTATTCCGTGTATCAACAAGCCAATACGTCGATTGGCAGTGTCGGTTCTGTGGCTAATGTAATAAAATCAGTGCAAAAGACACTACCGCAACAAAGGAACACCCATACCTAAGGGAACACTTCCCCTAACTGAACGGACTTTCTGAAGACCGTGCCACTCGTGTCTATCCCACTTTTCTTATCACACCCCCTAACGCAATGTTGAACAGTAAACACGAAAGGCCATCACCTTGCCGTTACCCTCTGCGAGATTCGAAGGGACTCGAGAGTGTCCCTGATACTCGGTCTACGCACATCACTCGCTCTATCGTCGCCTTGATCAGTCTTATCAGTTTGTCCGGGAAACCGTATTCGTGCATAATCTGCCATAGCAGTTCTTGATCGATTGTATCATAAGCCGATTTGAAATCGATGAATAAATGATGTGTGGGTACATTGTATTCGTGGCATTTCTGCAACCACTGGTGGATGGCGAATGTTTGGTCCGTTCTCGCTCGTTCACCCATAAATCCTGCCTGATATTGCCCAATGAACTCTATGGCAATTGGAGTAAGACGGCGGCGTAGAATTTGGGAGAGCACATTGTAGGCGGCGCTCAAAATTGTGATCGCACGATGTTTGGCGCAATCCAACTTGTCGCCCTTTTTGTAGATGGGACACACTTCCATCCATTCCTCCGCTAATACTTCCTCCTCCCAAATCTTGTAGATAACCCAGTGCAGCGCTCTTGCCAGTGCATCACCACCGCGTTTTAGCAG
The DNA here is from genome assembly GCF_002204515.2 of Aedes aegypti. NCBI lineage: Eukaryota > Metazoa > Arthropoda > Insecta > Diptera > Culicidae > Aedes > Aedes aegypti. Next base: position 207,323,194 of record NC_035108.1, read on the forward strand.
CTCGCTTGGTGGTTGGTTCACTCCAGCGGCTTTGTTGTTTTTCAACCGTATAATCTCCGTTTCTACCTCTTGGAGATCTGGGGGCGGAAGCCATTCGTCGTCCGCGCGTGCTCCCAAAGTTATTTCCTTGTCACCTTGGTCACCTGGTGCTACCTATGGCGGATCTTATGTGCCTCCAGCCAACTTCAAGAGTGGCGGCGCCTAGCTATTCTTCCGTTGGTAGAGCCACTTCCAACTGCTGCGCGTATTCTTCGGCTACTTCTGAGTCCCGTAGCCGCTCAATGTTAAGCAGCGGCGTTCGGCTTCGACACGAGGTGGTCATCTTCGAAAGCTTTGAGCGCATACATACAGCAACTAGGTAGTGATCCAAATCTATATTTGCACTGCGCTATGTGCGAACATTGGTAATGTCAGAGAAGAATTTTTCTTCGATTAGAACGTGGTCGATTTGTTTCTCGGTTAGATTATAGGGTGATCTCCAGGTGGCCTTATGGATATGTTTGCGGGGGAAGAAGGTGCTTCGGACTACCATACCACGAGAGGCTGCAAAGTTGACAAATCGTTGGCCGTTGTCGTTAGATACGGCGTGCAGGCTGTTCCGGCCGATCACCGGTCTGTACATCTCCACTCGTCCTACCTGTGCGTTCATGTCGCCAACAATGATTATCACGTCACGCGGCGAGCATCCGTCATATATCTGTTCCAGCTGCGCGTAAAACGTCTCCTTCTCGTCGTCGGGTCTCCCTTCGTGTGGGCAGTGTACGTTGATGATGCTGTAGTTGAAGAAACGTCCTTTTATCTTAATCTTGCACATCCTTGTGTTGATTTGCTGTCACCCGATAACGCGTTGCCGCATCTTGCCCCACATTAGGAAGCCAGTTCCTAGCTTATTCATGGTGCTACAGCTTTGGTAGAAGGTAGTTGCTCGATGCCCGCTTTTCCAATAGAATTATTAGTAGTAGAACGCTAATGGCGTAGTTGTCACAAAACTGATATCAATTTTTATTACCTTAAATTATGATTTTTCATTGTTTGTTCTATACCATGATGTTGTTTTGGTTCTTAAAATTAATCTGACACTTTGAGGCCCGGTACTCACGCTGTCAGTTCGTGGCAAACTAGATGTTGGTAACACGAACAGCAGCGACATTAGCATTCTTAAGTTAATGCTTCTACTGCTTTTCCACACCTTTTGTCCAGTTCAACAAAGTTCCTGCAGCGCTACGATATCAAAGTTACGGGGATGTATATCGTTTTAGATTATCCTGTAGCAATCTGTGAAGCCAAGTGACTTGCAGTTCGATGGTCCAAGTTTCCAATCGTTATCCTTATTTCGTCGCGTGGGTCTTTGCCGATTGTTCCTATCTTCTCCTATGTTATTCACAAAAAGGTTTTTTACGGGTGATTTATTGGACCTACACCAACACTCCTGTCTCGCCGGAGCGCTATCGTGCCAGCTCTGTGTAATGTCCCAACTAACACTAGGACGATCGCGCTGATGGGGCTAGCACCTTGGATTTAGCTGTGCGCGATTCGGTAGACGAAGAGGCGGAGTAGAAGTTTCATGTGGTGTCAGGGTTTTTTACAATTAATTTGAAACAATTAGAATTACCCGTAGTATGAAAAGGTGAGAAGTTTAAATTACCTGTTATGACATTGGCATAGGGTTTTCTTCGGGAAGATCCATTGGAAATTAAATTAATCGAACGGCTTCTCGATGGAATAAAATTAGTTTGTGAATGAGCATGATTATGATCTTCTTGATGAGTATGATTCTTAATCAAGCGATCGTTAACTGAAAAATGTTCGATACTCTACCAGAGAATTCCGAAAACGACCGCTACCGTTATTGTAACGGACATTACCTTTCATCTGCCTGGCACGAGTCTCGACAACTCGCCTAAGCGAAGGGCAATTCCAAAAGTTAGATTTACTAGGGCCCCGCAATTCGAGCATACGAATTTGGTGGTATCATCCTTCAGAGGACAGACGTCCTTAGCGTGAGAAGAACCTCTGAAAATCATGCATTTGGCATCCATGCGTCAATGTTTTGTTCCATGACTTCACTGAGTGGGGTTCTGGATTTTTTTTTTTTCAGGTTTCTGGAAATGTTCCCATGTCACACGGGCAACGAAAATAAGTGTTGCTTCTTCTAAAGCTTTAATATTATTCAGATCTTTTTAGTTAAAGTGAATTAAATAACATTCTTGAGAAAGCCAATGCCAAACAATGCCAGATTGGGTTCTCTTTTTTATAATGATTACTTGGGCTGGGGAAAATCCAAGCAAATCGATTATTCCATTTTTGATTTCTTCAGGTGACTTGCTTATAGTCACTTAAGAGACCTTTCAAGATGACTTTAACAAACGTTCAGTTTTGTCGTCATAAGTAGAAAATGTGTGCATCTTCTCTTCAAGATGTTTGAGCAGAATTTCGCGATCTTTAAGAGTTTCCGGCAATACGCGATAGTCTCCTTTCTTTGCGGTTTGGAAGGAAACCTTGATTTCCCTAATGGAGTTCAAGATCTCCTGCCTAAATCCCCCGAATTCGGAACAACTATCCATTTCACCCTTGGAAGAAAGTGCGCATTCCGGAGAAACGTCGTGAATTCAGTTGTGAATTTAGAGATTCACTCTTCCTTTTGTTTGTGGTTGCAACCATGTTTAGTGAATGAACGAAAGAAGACGTGACCATTGAGAGTTTTTTTTTTCCAAGACGGTGTCCAAGAAGGATTAATACCGCTAGCTTTTGCTAACGGGTCCAACGAAAAGCCGAGGGCACGGGTCCAAACAAGGATCACAAAGGGATCAATAATAGAGTAAAATAGTACTGTAAAATACTGTTTTTGTAGTACTGCGAAGTACTGTTTTATTGCTTTACGTAGTTCTAAATCACTTCCAAGAGCAGAGAGAATTTGTGTGCGCACAGCACGAAGGTACGATGCGCACTGAGTATTTAGGTTTTCAATTATATGTTTAACGTCAAGAATTTCCAAGATTTTTTTTTAATTTTCAAAATTTTTGTCAGGGCTGTTGCCAATATGTTTTGAGAAAGTCTGCGTTGAATGCAACAAGATTCATTAAGAATTTTTAAAAGAACTCCTCGTACAATTTCGCAAAGATTTTCTTGAACATGTATCGAACTCTCTATTCATGGGCAAAATCACTAAGGAACAAAATTTACAAATTCCGCCAAAAGAAGGCCTCACGGAAACATAAATTGATTATTTTTAAAAATATTGGACTGCACAGGTTAATTGAAATTTGTTTCTAGAGCTATTCAAGCCATGTGACGAGATCTTACATCAAACTGCAAAAACACTTAACAAACTAGACACTACTGGTGTTTTAATGATATATTGATAGCAGAATTCTCCTATTGAAAAACGCCTTGTTCGTCGAAGGCTTTTTTTTCTATCACCCACCAAGTCAGCAAAGTGCGCAATTGTGGAAACGAGTTTTATAAACATGAAAAATACCGGTTCCAAATGAACCTTTTTTTCTTCTCATTTTCTTATTCCCCAAGGTGACGCAATGAAACGCGCAGTTTAGTATGCCTAGTGCAACAGTCCCGTGAAAAACGCGGCTCAGAACCTGTCACATTCATTCAAAAAACATTTCAACGATCAACTTATGCTTTGTGACAACGTTCGTTATGATACCTTGGATTTTGTAATCAGTTGTTGAAGCAGAGGCTTAGGTTGGCGCATTATCACTGACTTTGCACTGACAATATTTTTCTATGTTGAAAGCGAATGTTTCTGTGGCAAAAACTTATTGCTCTCTTGGTGTAATTAAAATTTTAACTGCTGTAACGGAGTAATTATTTTCCGAAGCACACATATCTAAACATTGATCAATGCTCTGGCGAATAGTGGGAATTTGTGGAACGAAATAGTACAAAATATTTGATTTATGGGAGATCAATATTTTGGATAATAAAAATTCCAATAAAATCTTATTATAGTGCCTCATTTTTTTTGCGTAGATTCCTTAGGTAACCTACCATCCCATAGTGCATCCCTTGAAACCCTACAGAGAATCGAACGAGTAGAGAAATATTCGAATTCAATTGTTTTTATTTCAGCTACTAGAGACTCGTGGAGACCTTGCTTTACTAAATGCGAATCACACTTGTCATGCAGGTATGAGCAATGTCGTATGCTAGTAAGGGATCTGAAATGTCAAAAATTGATATTTTTAATCTCTGGCTAGATTTGTTTGGAAAAATGTGTGAATAATATACGTATACATAGCACAATGTAATATTTTCGAGGTCATTGCATGCACACAAAATTCTGTTTTTATGACCGAGATTTTTAGCCCTAGGCTAGTTTATCTCGGGACCATCGGCTTTACTTCCCTGACGAAGTAATTCGTCACTATAACGTTTCGCCATAAGTGACTATCTCGGGGATGTTCTTCTGACTTTAGCAAAATATGCTCTCTGTGGAAGTGCTTATAAGAACATTAAGCTGAGAAGCTGGATCTGTTCCAATGAAGACGTAATGCCAAGATGAAGAAGAAGACAGTTTGTTTGGCATAATATCTTAAAAAATCGACAAAACCCTTTTTAATCATGACCTAGCACATACCACTGAATTTATCAACGCAACCAGGTCAGAAAGGACAGTGCACATCGTTGTTGATTGGCCTGGATCTGGGCTTGTAACAAGGGCGACTTTTTCATCAGGTATTCTTTGCTCTTGTCACCGCCTCTCCTTGTGCAGCAGCCGCCATGACCACGTCGCTTACTGCTAGTGCCGCTGTTTCTGCTGCTCTAAACTTTTGCGCATAAATTTCCGCTCCCGGAGAACCGAATGCAATAAATCATGAAAAGTGCCTCTATGAAATTGATAAAAAAAACGTCGAAAACTGGTATCGCAAGCCAGAAATACACATTTCAATTTATAATTTATTGATTAAAATTCTTATCATTGCACATTGTAAAATTGTTTACAAATAACGCAGAATGAAAAGTTGTACACGAGTGGCAGAGAGCAAAAACTACCAGTTACACGTAACGACGAGTGGTCACTTGCAAACTGCAATGCCATATCAATGTGAACCTGGTGGGCAAACAGCAGTTGCAGGCGCAGTCCCTTGATTCAAACCTAGTGCAGCTGCGTTGTGCATCTGGTTGCATCAATGATCGATGAAATACTACACAAGCAGCGTCAAAATGCTGAACTTGGTCGAAGAATTCCCGTGGAATTTGGAGCCAAGTGTTCCAGTATGTCGATAAACTTATTCGTCCTCGATGATAATCACAGCATATTTTGAATTCGCTTTTTCGTCTCAGCCATAGTTGTTCGCTTTATTAGTTTTTATGAACACTAGCATTGATGACCGTATACTTAAGTTACTACTCTGTTATTGGTAGAAAATAGTATTCAAAGCAAAGATGGTAGACTAGAAAGAAAGGAAAACAATCGAAAAAGAACGCCACTACTCCGAATAGAACATAATACAGGTACCGTACTGCGGGGTAACATCATTAGCGTACCTTGAACTCATATCTAGAGAGGGCTTGACCCTTTCGATCAAACAAATCCTTCAAGTAAGGTACTTAGTAATACTTAGCATGAGAGTTTAAATTTTCTAGGGGGGTCTAAGCCCCCCTAGCCCCCCCGTATTTACGCTAATGGGTAACATTGATCAGTTTTTTGGATATTTCTTCTTCTTCTTGGCATTAACGTCCCCACTGGGACAGAGCCGGCTACTCAGCTTAGTGTTCTTATGAGCACTTTCACAGTTATTAACTGAGAGCTTTCTTTGCCTAAGTTGCCATTTTCGCATTCGTATATCGTGTGGCAGGTACGATGATAATCTATGCCCAGGGAAGTCAAGGAAATTTCCATTACGAAAAGATCCTGGACCGACCGGAAATTGAACCCAGACACCTTCAGCATGGCTTTGCTTTGTAGCCGTGGACTCTAACCACTCGGCTAAGGAAGGCCCCGCAAATGTTGCAAGTTTTATATTTTTTAAACCAGTACTGCCACCAATAGCTCGTGACCATATACTGTAATACGATTCTTGAAAAATTTAAGCATGTTTTTAAAAATGTTTCAGGCGATTTTTTGATTAAGCTGATATGGGGTAATATTGATCACTTATGTAAACAGACCCGGCAACGAATAAAGCACAACGATTGGAAAGCTGGATCTTGGAACGTGAGAACTTTGAATAAATTCGCGTGTGTTGGTCTCCTGGCTTGTGAACGTGGCAGCTATCCAGGAAATACGCTGGCCGAGAACCGGAGAACACTAATTCCGAGCGGTGGACCCCATCGCCAACACTTTATTCAAGTAGCACATCTACTATAGCGGTGGCGACAGAGCAGATCGTGGAGTTGGCTTCATAGTGATTGGGAAGCAGATGAAGCGAATTATTCGGTGGAAAGCGGTGGAAACCAAATCTGTGTGTTGAGAATGAAGGCCAAGTTCTTCAACTACAGCCTGATCAGCATATATGCGCTAACGAACGATAAGCCCGATGACATGGAACGGAAAGCCTTCATTCCGTTACCAATGATAATGGCCTGCGGCTAGTAACCTTCGCTGCTGCTAAAGGGATGGTAATCAGCAGTACCTACTTCGCACGAAAGAATATCCGCAAACACACCTGGCAACACCCGAATAAGCTGTGCTCCCAAAAAGGCCACGTGCTGGTTGTTGGGCGCCATTTCTCAAATGTCATGGACGTCAGGACCTTCGGAGGCCCTAATATCGACTCGTATCATTATCTCGTTGTAGCTAAAATTCGGGCGCGGTTATCCAGCGTCACGAGTTTCACAACAAACAGAACGCTGCGCTTCAATATACAACGCTTGTCGACTGATGGAGTGGCTGCGCAGTACCGTCAGGAACTAGACGAGCAGTTGGGAAGAATCAACGTTGGTGGAGACGTCGACAGCCTGTGGGACCCTATCCACGAAGCTTTGACAACAACGGCGCGGGAAGTGATCGGCACAACGACGAAGACGTAACGACTGGTTCGATGAAGTGTGCCAGAGAGTGACAGACATGAAGATGTCGTCAGAATCCGTATGCTTGTGGCTGGTACCCGACAGAACAGAAAAAGGCAGCACGAAGAAAGTGTAGTAGCTGAGGCTCAATAAAGCATGAACCGGAATGATATGCGGAGATTCTATGCAACGGTCAATGGTGCGCGGCACAATACCGTACCAGTGCTTGCCATGTGCGATGATCTAGAAGGGAATTCGCTGACCGATAAAACGGCGGTGGCTGACAGGTGGAAGGAGCACTTTCAGCTATTGTTGAACAGTGAAAATGGAAATGTAGCGAGGAACAGGATGAACATAGATGATGACGATCAAGCTGTGGTCCCACCGACCATAGGAGAGCTTAAAAAGGCTATCAGCGAGCTGAAGCACTGTAAGGCTGATGGGAAAGACGAGATCCCGGTCGAGTTTCTCAAGCACGGAAGCGAGCAGCTTTACCAGTCGATCCACCGAGTACTTCTGAAGGTTTGGGAGGACGAAGAATTGCCCACCGGCTGGTTGGATGGCCTCACCCGCCCTATCTACAAGAAAGAACACAGATTGGAGTGTGCCAATTACAGAGAAATTACCCTGCTGAATTCGGCGTACAAAATTCTGTCGCACATCCTGTTTAACAGACTGAGACCGCTCGAGGAGTCCTTCGTTGGCGAATACCAAGCTGATTTTCGTGAGGGCCGTTCGACAACGGACCAGATGTTTACCTTGCGAATGATTCTAGATAAATTTCGGGAGTATAACTTGCAGACTCACCATCTGTTTATTGATTTCAAGGCGGCGTACGACTCAGTGAAAAGAAATGAGCTTTGACAGATCATGTCTGAAAATGGTTTTCTAACGAAACTTTTTAGGCTGATACGTGCTACGCTGGATGTTTCGAAATCAAGTGTGCGGATCGCAGACGAGGTGTCAACCTCGTTCGTGACGTTAGACGGATTGAAGCAGGGAGACGTACTTTCTAATTTACTGTTAAAAATTGCACTCGAGGGTGCTATTAGGAGATCTGGCGTGTAGAGAAATGGCACTATTATCACAAGGCAGCACATGCTCCTTGGCTTTGCGGACGATATAGACCTAATTTGAATCAATCGCAGGTCAGTGGAAGAGGCCTTCGTGCCTCTGAAGAGGGAAACAGCGAGGATAGGTCTGACCATTAATTCTACCAAAACGAAGTACATGGTTGCAGGTAGAGATAGAGTCAGGCATGGTGGTGTAGGTGCTGAGATAGTGTTTGATGGGGATGTGTTTGAAGTTGTTGAAGAATTTGTTTACCTTGGAACACTTGTGACATGTGACAACGACGTTTCCCGCGAAGTGAAAAGACGTGTTGCGGCCGCGAATAGGGCTTTTTATGGACTACGTAACCAGCTTAGGTCCCGCAGCTTGCAAACGGAAACAAAACTCGCTCTGTATAAAACATTGATTCTTCCGGTGGCTCTCTACGGGCACGAAGCGTGGACGTTGAAAGAGTCAGGCCAGAAAGCTCTCGGTGTTTTCGAGCGTAAAGTGCTGCGGACAATACTCGGTGGAAAACTCGAAAATGGTGTGTGGCGCAGACGCATGAAGTGTACAAAGATGCGAATATTATCAAGTGTGTAAAATACGGCAGACTTCAGTGTCGGAAGAGAGAAATGCGAAAATAATATTCAGCAGGGAACCAGGTAGAGGTCAGCGGCTTCGGGGAAGATCACGAATACGCTGGCTGTACATAGGGGCCCAGATAGCCGTAGCGGTAAACGCGCAGCTATTCAGCATGACCATACTGAGGGTCGTGGGTTCGAATCCCGCTGGTCGAGGATCTTTTCGTAAAGGAAATTTTCTCGATTCCCAGGGCATAAGAGTATCTTCGTACCTGCCACACGATATACACATGCAAAAATGGTCAATCGGCAAAGAAAGCTCTCAGTTAATAACTGTGGAAGTGCTCATAAGAACACTAATCTGAGAAGCAGGCTTTGTCCCAGTTGGGACGTAACGCCAGAAAGAAGAAGAACATAGTGGAAGAGGACCTGGCGACCCTAAACGTTCGGGGCATCTGGAGAAGTTTCGCCCAAGGCCGACGAAGATAGAGCTCTACAATACGCCCGGCAATGGTGTGACGCTACGCTGTAGCCATCAAGGTATACAGGTAAGTATGTAAACAACATTTGGTAATATTGAAATTGTCGTGACTTATTTGAATCATGGCTTCTGAAGCCGAATATGATGGCCAAACGCTTACATGTCTTTAACTTTTACTTTTTGAGTTACTGTCGATGGGGGTGACAATGGGTCTAGGGGGTGAGATTGTGTCAAACGAAAAAATATGATTTATAAAATATTTCAGCTTATAACGCTGATATTACTAAAATTAATAATTCATTTGGTAGGGAACATATTATTACACGTAATTCATCACAATATACATTTTTAGAAATAGTAGTTTTTATTTACGATATCAATAAACTTGTATGTTGATACTAGATAAAATTTACAACATTAAATTTCTCCTGTGCAAAGTATTACGCAGTACTTTAACCTCTATCGTTTTATTAGTAGAAGGTTGAAAGTCTTTTCATTACACTTCCCACATATTATCCGGAATCTATTTGATTTTTCCACAAAAATTTCATTTTTTTCGGTACGGTGTCCAAAACATCAAAAATGGGGGTGAGATTGGGTCAAGCAAGAACGATAGTAAATGAAATTGCAAGTCCACTTTAATACAGCATCTCTGAAACATCAAACAAGTATGTTTGAGAAGTCCGTGCATTGAATAACAATGCAACGCATTCTGACAACTTCTCAAACCAACAACTGGGTTTCGTGCGCAGAAACATCGTTAACATTTTATCAAATGGATTTATTTTTTGTAATTTAATTATTTATCAGTAGCTGAATAGATTTGGAGGATGCACCCAGGTCCGTCCCACTTGGGCTCAGATTGGGAAACACTTCTAATACTGCATTCGGTCCCTTTGTACTGCAAAAGGTACCCAAGTTTGACAGATCGCAGTACATTTTACACGGCATTCTAGATTTTAATCTTATACCTTATGTGCCATAAACTTGTGGGCAACTGCAAGGGACATGGAGGTCTTTATTTTGTCTTTGATGTAACTTAAGATGTGTGTAGTGTGATCAACATGGGCCACCCTAGTGCACATATGTTATGACATTTTGAAGCTATTACGGTTGGTTGCAAATTTTCTAGAGAAAACTATAAAAGAGAATAGGACTTCTCTTGTGTAATTGTGTTTCATTATTCTTCATAAGACAAAGACTAACAACCTAGGAAGAAAAGCCAATATTCAAAAGAAGGGAGAATATGCTATGAAAGCAATAAAACAAATAAGCATATGAAACTATTTCAAAACACCCTTTTAAAAATACAATTAGAAAGAACAGCCAATTTCACAGCGTAACAAAAATGACATTTCTGCGTGTCTCAAGTATCAAATTATGTGTCACTAGTAGATTTGGGGTTGCTGAATCTGATGCCATTCTCAGAAATGTTCCAGCACGTCACAATTTTTAGCTACAGGTCGCCAAAGTTGTATAAAACACTGATTTTATTGATGTTTACATGAAATTTAAAGTACAATTCATCAATCTTTTTTGTAATCTAATCCACCAAGCATGCATAATAGAATTTAAACTTTCATTTTAGATATAATTTGATTGAAATTGCACGATAATATTTCGATTAAGCCGATTTTTTCAACATGCTTGCAGTCTCCATACAAAACTCTTCGTTTCTCTTATATGGCAAAATACAATAATTCTCTAAACAATCAGAAAATAACTTTTCCACATCGAAAGTATCATAAACTTTGATTATAAGTATTGTTAGACACATAAAGTTTGAATTCTGTGGCAAATTAAGCAAATAAATTGCCTTACAAGCTGGCAAACTTGCATGCAAGTTGGCTGAAATAGTCAATTTTTGCATTTTCAACAGTCAATATCTCAAAAACTAGACGTGCTATGATATTTCCGAAAACGGCAATGGATTCAGCAACCATTAATTAAGTGAATAGCGGTATTTCGGTTCTGGAGACAAAAACGTGTTCCGCAGTGTTTTTTTTTAAAGAAGGCATAATAACCTATGAAAACAACATGTTATTAAATTTTTCCAACAGCTTGGGCAAAGGTTGATAATAAAGCATAAAATAGCGTTTTTAGCCTAAGGTTTTGGTCATTGCGTTAGAGTACATTAGGGACTGTTCATCTGTCTACATTTTAAATTTTGAATTTAATTCCTCTTTTAAGAGAAAAAAAGGTGTTTGAGCTTTTATAGCAATATTTCACTCCGTTTAAATTGTATGAGTGCCAAAAAACGAGCCAATCTTCTCCAAATTATAATATTTTATGTATGTTTCGTACGAAAAAATCGCAAGTCAGTCCCATCTGTAAAAAGTAGGCATTGAGAAAATGGGGTGTGGAGTTTCTAAATTCGTTTTGTATATGAAAATTCAAAAAATTCCAGAGGATTGAAACATATTCAAATCTTAATGAATGCTTCACAACTTGCTTTTCACCTCGATATCTTTCTAAGAAAATTATAATAGGTTCATTTTTGTGTTATACAATGCGGACATCTGCAGTGAAACTGATATGCGGTTACTTTTCATTATGGGACAATTTGACTGAATTGAGTTGAATTGAAAACTCAATTCAACTCAATTTTGACGAAAATGCAGATGGGACTGACTTGCGATTCACGGCATTTTTGTTACGCTGTGTTAATAATGAAATTTGTCTTACATTTTATCCCCGAATCAAATAAAACTGTGATGATTTTGTTAATTAAATATATAAAATGCCATTAGCAGTTCTTGCATCACTCCCAAACATATCTTTTTTTTTTTTTTTGTAAAATAACGTTTATTTGTCGAATTTGTTTAGTAAAAATTATAATTTTAATGATTTAAACAGCGACTTCAAAAGCAAATTTCAATTCTTCTACATCAATCCTACCATTGCTACTTTCAATGAAGGTGATATAAATTACCAGATGCTTCAATATTAACGTTCTAGTTCTTTCTGTCATGCGATCAAGTGTTGCTATTAACAATTCGTTGCAATCTAAACGCCGTCCTATTTGGATTTCCGACAGTTTCTGTTGTAACAGTCCGTATGCCGGTCGCACTCTGGGGCAATCGAAAAATTTGTGTCGAATGGTTTCTACTACCGTCGTACAGTATAGACACTGTTCGCCGTCGGACCGCCTCATCCGGAACAAAATACATCGGTGTGCCACTTTTTGGTTGACCCATAGGTAGAGAGTACTTCTTTTAGCTGATGAGAGATGACGAGCTGAAATATTTTTCCATACTCGTGTCCAGTTTACGTTTTCGTTTTCCAGCTCTACTTTTGGTCGCTCCGTTCTCTCGATAAAAAAGCGGTGGATAAGATCGGCGGAAGGATGTTGGCGGATTTGGAAGGGGAGGTTTTGGAAGTTACTAAGGATTTGTTTTAGGCAAGGAAGGTCGGTAATAGAGTTTGTTTGGGAAGGGTTGATTTGATTGATAAAAGAACGAAAGTAAGGAAGGGAGTCGATCTCATGGATATGACGGTTTATCAATAAGGCTTTGCACTTGAAGGCTGGAAGCTGCAATTTCAAACCGCCATGGTCTCTGCAGCGCGCCAGTTGTTGCATGGGAACAGTGGCTACAATTCCCCGGAATAGGAACCTTCGCATTGTCGACGTTATTTTCGCCAGGTGTGCTGCTGATGGGACCAAATTTGCACTAATGTACCATATTTTAGAGGTGAGAAAGGTGTTCAATAAGGTTACTTTTTGCTGCAGCGTTAAGCTGCGCAGCGAATGCAACCATACTTGGCGACAAAAATTGCTCACAAGATTGTCCCAGTTGAGCGCATTCATTTCACGCACGGAGTTGGAAAACATTACACCAAGAATTTTTATCGTTGCTCCAGTGTGTAGCCACGGAACAGTCAACGGATTATTTGGTATACCTACATCAATTGAAGTTGTTTTGTCTTCATTCAGACGGGCTCCAGAAAATCGTCCGAAGCTTCTGAACAAGTTTCGCATTTCATCCAACTGTTCCACGCTGGTAACAATAGCACTAATATCATCTGCGTATGCGACTACCAAATCTCGACCACACACTTGTTGTAGTTTTTGTAGAAGGGGATGTAGGTACAAAACGAACAGGTGCATAGAGAGCGGGTCTCCTTGGCGCACCGATCGATTGATAGGAAAAGGTGCCGATAGATGCCCGTTGATTAATAGGCGAGACGAGGAAGCTGTTGATATGCTGGATAAAAGATCGACCAGCGCTGTATTGATGCCCAATGATCGCATTGTTTTGAACAGAAAGTCATGGTCAACGCGATCGAAAGCATGATCTAAATCGAACCCAATTAGCTTAGCAGTTCTTCTATTGGTTTTCAATTGGGCGATTCTATCTTTCAAAGCAAGTGTGGCTTGAAAGATATTTCTGCCGGCATTTGAGCATTTTTGCGAGCTTGTTAATACGCTGTGGATACGCAACACATTTTCAAGCCGCCGTTTCAAGATTCGAGACATAATTTTATAGTCAAAGTTGACTAGGCTAATCGGGCGGAAAGAACGAGCCGTGTCGCCCGCATTTCGTTTTTTCACTAACACTATTACCCCGTCTACAAACTGTGTTGGAAAGTTGGATCTGATGGCTTCGTTTAAAACCAAATTCAGCTCGCGGTGGATCACATCGAAGGTGGCTAGGTAGAGCTCTTTTGGGAGCCCGTCCGGACCCGGAGATTTCTTCGATGCGCTGGTTCGTATTGCAGAAAGAATTTCGCTTGTCGTAATGTCATCCATACATGCTTCGTTTGCAGCGTCGTGCTCGAGATTTCAACGGCTACCTTCCGTCAAACGCTTCCACTGAGCAAGAACTGGCACTCATCGAGGCCACTATTGCAAACGGTCTCCAGCAGATGAACAACATCGTGAACGCCAACGGTAATCTACTAGATCTAATCTTTGTTAATTTACCGGAGCATCTCGATCTAGTCGAGCCACCACTCCCACTTTTAGCAGTGGACACACATCATATGCCATTCGTCGTGCTTCTCAGCACAAACTTTCCCGATGTCTTTGACGACCAATTTGAAGATATTGGCTTTAACTTCCTGCGCTGCAACTTCGACGTTTTAAATGCTGCTCTATCCTCTATCAGCTGGGAGATCCATCCAGACAGTTCGGTGGATTACGCTCTCACGACATTCTACAACAAACTAAAGCAGGTAATCCTAGAATATGTTCCTCGTAAGCATCGCGCTACTAACTCCGTCTACAATAAGCCATGGTGGACCACAGAGCTACGAAATCTTCGCAATGTCCTCCGAAAGAGCAGGACCAGATACTTCTCGTCCAGATCTGCTGCCAACAAAAATCATCTCCGTGATGTAGAGATCCGTTACAACACGCTGCTTCTTGCCACCCACAACGACTATATCGCTCGAATCCAATCCTACGCAAAACATAACCCCTCGTCCTTCTGGAACTTCATCAAACGCCAGCGCTCTAACAACTGCATTCCTGCAAACGTAGAGTATTCAGGACATTCAGCCAGCACAAATTCTGAAGCAGCCGACTTGTTCGCAGCGTTCTTTGAAAGCGTTTTTACTCGAGTCTCTCCTGTGCCCCGCCATGACAGATTCCAGAACATACCCTCGTTCGACATTAGCATCCCATTACCTCAATTCTCAATAGAAGAAGTTTCGCAGGCCTTGAACGACCTCGACGTTAAGAAGGGTTCTGGAGACGACAATCTTCCCCCGTTGTTGTTTAAGCGATGCGCGTCCACACTCGCAGGTCCAATCACGGATGTCTTCAATCGATCTCTCGCCGAGAGGAAATTTCCTGGCGCGTGGAAAAATGCTATTATTGTACCAATCCACAAATCTGGCAGCCGTAACCGTGTTGAAAACTACCGAGGTATCACGCTGTTATGCTGCTTGAGTAAGGTGCTCGAGAAGCTCATGTACAACATCCTGTACAACATCCTGTACAACGCCGCATTGCCGATCATATCGAATAGTCAGCACGGGTTCATGAGGAATAGATCGACTACAACGAACCTCATGTGTTATGTCACCGCATTATCTCGCGAGGTGGAAGCGAAACAGCAGGTAGATTCAATCTACATAGATTTTGCGAAGGCTTTCGACACTGTACCGCATCTTTTAACCATCGAAAAGATGTCGCACCTGGGGTTTCCAGGATGGGCAACTCAATGGCTGTTGTCGTATCTCTCCAATCGAACGGCATACGTGTCCGTCAACTCCGCAAGCTCTAGCGCGTTCGAAATAACTTCGGGAGTACCGCAAGGAAGCGTCCTCGGCCCGCTGATCTTCATAATTTTTGTGAACGATCTGTATCAGCTGCTCTCGTCTTGCAATTTATCCTTCGCAGACGATCTTAAGCTATACCGGGTAATTCACTCTGCTTTGGACTGCATAGCTATGCAAGCGGATGTCGACGCCATTATTGTGTGGTGCAGTGACAACGGAATGCGAATCAATAGCAACAAATGCAAAGTGATATCTTTCACTCGCCGCAATCATCAATACAGGCATGAATATACCGCAGGGTCTGCCGTAATTGAACGCGTTCAATCAATCTGCGATCTCGGAGTAACAATCGACTCAAAAATTAGATTTAACGAACACGTCGCAATTATCACTGCTAAGGCTTGGTCAGCGTTGGGATTCGTTAGACGACACGCCTCGGAATTCACCGACATCTACGTGCTGAAATCCCTATTTTGTGCATTAGTCCGGAGCATACTAGAGTACGCAGCTCCCGTGTGGTCACCATACCATGTGACGGAAACGTTGAGGATTGAACGTGTTCAGAAGAAATTTGTGCATTTTGCATTGCGCCACTTACCGTGGATTGATCCTACAAATCTTCCTCATTACCCAGACCGCTGCCGACTCATCAATTTGGAAACTCTGTCGGCAAGGAGGACCCAGCTGCAGCAATTGTTTATCTTTGACACCATATGTGGCAACCTCGACTGTCCTGCTCTTCTCGGTGAAGTCTCTTTCAACGTTCCTCCACGGCGATTTCGTAGTTCCTCTTTATTGACAATTCCTTATCACAGGACTGCTTATGGTCAAAATAACTCTTTTAGTTTGTGTGTTAGAGCTTTTAATGACGTTAGTGATCGGTTTGATTTTAATTTGTCGAAAGTGATGTTCAAAACTTGGATTAAAAATTTAGGTTTATCAAATTTTAATTAACTTTAAGACAGTCTGTACGTCGTAGACGAAGACGGTGAAATATAATAATAATAACTCTCGCACATTGAAAAGTACCCCCTTCTGGTTCCACCTCTACCGTTTCCCGTGCATAGAGTTCGGTGAAATATTGAACCATGTGATCTCGGATTTGATCCGAATTGTCGATTACCTCGTTCCGTTCGTTTCGCAGCTGCTCGATTGTAGTTTTCCGTCTCGTTCGTTCTCCCAGTTGGTATGTGGATAAGGGTTCGCCCGCAACGAATGTTTCATTTATTCGGACAAACATTTCAGAGAAACGTCGCTGATGGGAGAGTAACTCCGCTTTCACTCGGTTGATGGTAATTAGCATGGTTCGGTTGTTATAGTATCCATCGTACGCTTGTCGTAGCTGCTCGTAGAGACGCTGCTGTTGCTGATGAAAAATATCAAAAGAGAGCTTCGATTTCCATCGGAAGAACGATTTGATTTTGGGCTTCGCGCATGATAGCCACCATTCCATCCATGATGGGTAATAGCGGCGTTGGCGGGTCCAATATTGCCATCGGGTTTGCAGTTCGTTGATGTTTTCGGTGGATAGGAGGTGGGGACGCAGAGACCAAAAGCCACGACCATGAGCTCTGTCGGGGAGGGGAATGCATATTCTTGTGACGAGCGCTTTGTGGTCCGAGAAGCAGCAGACATGGATATGTGCTGTTCTCAGATGCTCTCGGAGGCTCTCGCTGACATATATTCGGTCGAGCCTAGACGAAGAGTTGTGTGTAATATATGTATAGCCAGTCTCTCGCGATCGTAATTGCTGCCACACATCCTTCAATCGAAGCTGTTGTACAGTTGCTTGAAGTGCGGGACTCGAGTTGGATCCCTTAGCGTCGCATTGCCGAATCACGCAGTTGAAGTCGCCTCCTACGATGATATGATCGGTGCTATGTCGTAGGTAGTAGCTTATGGTGTTGTTGAAGAAGCGCTCCCGCTCGGCGCGGAGAACAGAACCCGACGGTGCATACACATTACATAGGGTTGTATTGTGTACACGCAGAGCAAGCAGTCTTCCATCCAGGCTCTTTTCGATATGCGAGAATTTGATGTGCTCTTTTAGGGCAATTGCTGTCCCTCTCCTAGCGTGATCTACATTGCAGACTACGTTAAATCCAGGCAGGCTCAGCTGTTCATTCTCCACCTCCTGAAGAAAAACGATGTCGAGATCGACCGTGCGAATGAATGTGCGGAGAGCGTTGATTTTGGTTGGGTTGGTGATGGTGTTGATGTTGATGGTGCCGATATTTACGCTGGTGTATTCCATTACTGATGCATTTCATCTCCGGATACTCGGCCGTGATTGTTGGTAGTTTCTTCACTGTGTCGCATTTTCTTGCCCGGAGGCGATCTTCTGCTACGCAGACGTCGGCTGCTGTCTGATCGATGTGATGTTTGCGAGCTATCCGTTTCGTTACCATCGGGTTTACGAGTTGTAACGAAATCGCTGAGCGTGATTGCACTCGGCGCGGCTTGGTTAACGAAAGGCGCTCCGGTGGGCTCCGGTGGGGGGCGCCATCACATTTGTTCGCTGTGTTGCTGGGAGTCGGGTTTCTTTCGGTTTGGCACTCAGTTGGCCGGACACGTTGGGTTGAATTTGGGATTCTGTTGGTTTGGGCTTTGTTATGTTCGGCTTCGACGGTTTTTTTGCCAGTGCTGGCTGCTTCACGACGTTGGCATATGATTGATCTGCTGCGAGCTTCTGCACGAGCAGTTTTTTGTTTTGCACACATGGAATTCCAACATGTACAAACTCATGGCAGTGGAGGCACGTCTGCCGCTGCCCCCTGTAACCAATTGCCGTGTCCTCCCCACGAATCGTGACGAGAGAAGGGATGTTTTTCTTCACCACCATCCGAGCAATGCGTACACCGGTCTTGACGCCGCCGAAGGCGGAACGTTCGTCCCACAGAAGGTCCCGAATGTTGAGAACGTCACCGTATTCGGTGAGAAACTCGGAGATTTGGCTGTTGGTGATCGCGTTGGAAAGATCAAACAGTCGCACCTCGACAGCTCCATCCTCCATCGAAATTCGCAGCTTGTACGCTTTTCCATCAAACACGAATTCGTGCTTGTTATCGTGCTCTTGAACGATCCTCTCAGCGAGATCGAGGTTGCTGACCTCCACGAAGGTGCAACCTAGTCGTCTGCTCGGCTGGAGTAGAAGCACGTTTTCGCGAGTGAGCCCGAGCTCTTTCTCGATGAATTTGTGGATTTCATCGTGGGTAAGATGCTTCGGCAACTGCGAATAATCAACGCGAAACGTATTTTCGCGGCGCGGCATCGCGGAAAACTACGACGCGGTTGTTGCAAACTCGATACTTGAAGTGTCGTTGAAACGTTTTTAAGTAGTCTGTGAACGACTTCCGAAATTCGCTCCTTCGAGAAAATCGACTGATCGGCTCGGAAGTTGAGCGCCAACTGGTGTAATTGTGTTTCATTATTCTTCATAAGACAAAGACTAACAACCCAGGAAGAAAAGCCAATATTCAAAAGAAGGGAGAATATGCTATGAAAGCAATAAAACAAATAAGCATATGAAACTATTTCAAAACACCCTTTTAAAAATACAATTAGAAAGAACAGCCAATTTTTTTTAAAGAAGGCATAATAACCTATGAAAACAACATGTTATTAAATTTTTCCAACAGCTTGGGCAAAGGTTGATAATAAAGCATAAAATAGCGTTTTTAGCCTAAAAACGAGCCAATCTTCTCCAAATTATAATATTTTATGTATGTTTCGTACGAAAAAATCGATTTATTCTAAATTTTCGCAAGTCAGTCCCATCTGTAAGAAGTAGGCATTGAGAAAATGGGGTGTGGAGTTTCTAAACTCGTTTTCTATATGAAAATTCAAAAAATTCCAGAGGATTGAAACATATTCAAATCTTAATGAATGCTTCACAACTTGCTTTTCACCTCGATATCTTTCTAAGAAAATTATAAAGATGTTCAAAATAGGTTCATTTTTGTGTTACACAATGCGGACATCTGCAGTGAAACTGATATGCGGTTACTTTTCATTATGGGACAATTTGACTGAATTGAGTTGAATTGAAAACTCAATTCAACTCAATTTTGACGAAAATGCAGATGGGACTGACTTGCGATTCACGGCATTTTTGTTACGCTGTGTTAATAATGAAATTTGTCTTACATTTTATCCCCGAATCAAATAAAACTGTGATGATTTTGTTAATTAAATATATAAAATGCCATTAGCAGTTCTTGCATCACTCCCAAACATATCGATGCGTTGACTTTACGAGATGTTCGTGGCACGCCCTTTGCTCTTTGCTGAGTGCTGACCGCGGCGTGGCTGATATCACGCTGCACACCAACCACCATAAAGACGACCAGTGTGAGTTTCACATAAAAGCAGTTGGATGTTAGAGGTTTTCCTTTTTTTTCTAGGCGAACCACATTTTTCGAATTTCACAATCATATTTTATAAGCTCGCGCGCACCACGACGACACTGCGCCGCACAAGCAGGACGGTGCTGAAGATAGGCAGCGGGATGTTGCGATGCGATGCGATGGACGACGCACAGTGGCGCGTCTTCACACAAAGTTTAGATAAAATCTCAAATGTGCCGCAAATCGATTGATATATGTAAATGTTAATTTATTAACTTTATTCGATATCCGATTCTATCCCGTTGGAAATAAACGTCAAGCTGCAAATAATTGTTTCTACTTTTTCACATATTAAGTGTTTTCATAGAATCAACGTTTAAGAAATATTCACTGAATGGTACAGAAGTCTATATGAAAAGATAACAAATGATTTTTGAACATAAGTTTAGTCCAGCTATGCGCCACTGTGCGACGGCGACACCGAGAGACAGAGCGTGATATGGCGAGCTGCTACATGGCTCTCTGGTGGGCAGATATTTGAGACTCCATGTCGTGCTGTGCTGCATCGCCCCTGACTGCCTCTATGCCACCTGTTGTCGTTGGCGATCTCGCGAGGAGGCACCGCACCGCACCGGTCAACAGATTGGCATGATCAGTTGTAAACATCCAGTTTCATCGTGGTTGGTCGCAGCCAGTGCCATTCGAGGAAGACGCATTTGTTACCTTGCCGCTCTGACGACATATGCAGTTCTGATGCGGCGGCGGCGCTTCATCTCATCACTATCAACCAGATTATCAAAGGAACGGAATTATGATTTGAATTGAAATTTAAGAATTCTATTACTCTTTAGAAGAATGTATAAAACATTTTCACTTGTATGTAAAGATGCACAATTCCTCTTTGTAAACATTTCTTGAAAACTCAAATATTCCTTTCATGTTCCAAACATCTGCACTTTAAGCCAACGCTTTCATTGACAATACTAACTATGAATAGAAGGAACAGTAGTTCTCAATTTATGGCATTATTTAGAGCCAAATGAGTTTTTTGTCTTCTTATTAAGCTGACACGGGAGACCGTGTTATTTTCCCAATCTTTTGTCTCACTCTAACAATTATCATTAAAACTTTGCAGAAGCAAATCTCTGGTTTTAGAGAACCGATTAAACTGAAATTTTATCGGATTGTGCACTACATATGTATATAATTATAGTGATACATCTTTCGCATTGATATATTGAGTGGTTCTTGAGATTTGCTTCTTCAAATGAAGAGGGTGATTAAAACACCGTCCCATGCGGCCATAATTGGTAAATAACAATCAAGTTCATTTTTTTCTTTTCTTACGAGTGAAATATGCTCTCATCCTGACAGCAGTGGTAGGAATTTTCTGCTTGTTTTTGCTCAACGAACTTTGAATGGTTCGTCATATCATATGTCGACATCTTTTTTCGTCCACTCAGGGGTCGTCCATAAACCAAGTGGACATCTTTGGGGGAGGTGTTCATACAAATTTGAAAGTTTTTGTATGTATGTATGTATGTATGTATGTAGGCAGCCACCATCCAAGCTTGAGTCTTGCTCTGCATGCGGTTCCACTTAACAGTACAGTCAATTTTTATTATCAATCTGCATTCAACATACCATTTATGAAGGGTCAACACGGGGTGTGGCGGACCCGTAAGCAGAACACTTACGCGAAACCCACGGGAAATAGAGAATCTCCTTCCAATAATATGATCCAACGGAAAGCATAATGAAATTCCCAATACCTGTCAAGTTATCCACGAGATGGTTTTTTATAAGAAGGGCTGAAATTCAAAAAAAAAATGATCACATGGTTAATGTACAGCCCCTTATTGAAAATATTATATTTATGAGCATGTTTACATTTCACAAATAATTGTTTATCATGACCGAACCATTTATCAAAATGAATCCCGTGATCCAACGATCCTCTCCATTCACACATCCCTTCCAGTAACCTTTGTGGAGATGCAGAGGTAAAAACGGTCTGCAAATAAATTGCACACTTACATTGCTTCCTTCAATCCCTCCTGACTATTAGTTCGTGGCCGACTAATATAGTCAAAATTTGCGTTGAATATATTAAACTTGAGTTGGTAAATGACTGGGCATGGCGTACCATTGGTACCTCGAGTACCTGAAGGGATAAAATAGAACCCTCTGTGCGGTCCTTAGTCTCCTGTCCAGCAACTCCTATCCCCACATTCTCGTGGTACTGGCCGGGGTACGAGCAACCTTAGGGTAGATCGGGTAACCAACCCTGGTGGGAACTTTGGTCGTGTGCTGACAGGGAAGGGGTGTTTGCTTCCGCAAACTTGGAGCGTCTGTACTTCATGTTAGGAGTGGCTCACAACAGCGTCTGGTGGTTCAAGATGAGGATCAAAGGCCGGTTCTTCAACTTTAACATAATAAACGTACACAATTCCGGAAGCACTGATGATGATGAAGGCGCATCTTGAACGCGAGTACGACAGCTGCCCAAGCTACGACGTCAAAATCATCAAAGGAGTTTAAACGCTCAGGTTAGCCTAGAGGAGCAATTCTACCGGCTAATGTAAAATTCAGCGCTCACCGGCTAACGAACGAAAAAGGCTTACGACTTATTGATTTCGCCGTCTCCAAGAATATGATCATTCGTAGCACCTACTTCCAGCACAGCCTTCCATACCGATACACCTGGCGATCACCATAGCAGACGGAATCACAAATCGAACACTTTCTGATTGATGGACGGTACGTCTCCGACATTATCGACATCAGGACCTATCGTGGCGCTAAAATCGTCTCTGACCACTATCTGGTGATGGTTAAACTGCGCCCAAAACTATCCGTTGTTAACAACGACGATGGTATGACTTGGAGCGGTTCACCTCGGGGCTGCATCACCGGAAAAGGGTGAGCTGGATGGAGCCCCTCTTGAGGGCTGCTGGAGAACAGTGAAAGCAGCCATCAACAATGCAGCTGAGAGCAGCAAGGGACCCTACAGTACGGTAAAAGTTATAGACGGAAACGGCAAAAGCAGATCCGCCCCTTTCGGGAGAAAAACGCCGCCTGAAAGAGAGAGAGTGCGTGGAGATGGATCAGCTGCCGGTCTCAAGAAACACGTAAGTTCTTTCAGAAACTCATCGCATCCTGCATCCTGCTTCATGGCCCGGGCCGAGATGTGCAGGAATAAGGAAGGGAACATTTTGATGGACCGGTGTGAGGTGATCGGAAGGTGGAAGCAGCACTTCGACGAATATCTGAATGGCGCTGAGAGCACAGTCCATGACAGTCGGGACAACGAAGGAAATGCGTTCGTCAGTACTGTGGGCGATGGAAACCAACCAGCCCCCACTTTGAGGGAGGTTAAGGATGCCATTCACCAGCTCAAAAACAATAAAGCTGCTGGTAAGGATGGTATCGGAGCTGAGCTCATTAAAATGGGCCCGGAGAGGCTGGCCATAAGTCTGCACTGCACAGCAAAAAATATTAAATTTACGTGACGCGTAAACTTTTATGATAATCATGTAAAACTGTCCCATTGCATTCGAAAATGCTTGCAATCTTGAGTGAAACTGAAACATTTCATGATCTTCTATCCAACATTCGCCAATATTGCACGCTTTCTTGCATCTAGAAAGTGAAATGGCAAACAAGATTGCTTGGTTTACATGATTCTACGCTGAATATTCTGTCATATATAATGCACATGGATGAATCCACGGCTTGTTATTTGATGTGCACTATGCATGATTGAACAGTGAATCAAGTTGTCATCAAAATGGACGAAAAGCAAACAACAAAGCAAGCTCACTCACAACCGTTTGTCGCAACTGTTGAGGATAAGGACACAATCCAAAGTTAAATTGTCGATTCCCGCCCCAGTCGGAGAAAACTTTTCGTCAAACGAAAAATTCTTCATTGGTCCACTGGTCGTTCCGTGTGTCCGTTGTCTAATGTAAGTTATGTTCAGTCTGTGCAGCCTATGGCTGAAGACGGTGTAAATTGTCTTTTTTTAAATTGTCATGACAATCACAGAGCGCAACATTGTTGCAACCTTTTCAACTCGTGAATAATCAGTTATTTTAAACACAAAACCATATTTGTTTTATGGATGCTGTTTGATAATGTGTCAATGTTTACCAACACGGAGAATGTTCTCGAAAATTGCAATGCAAAGCCCAGAAAATCGCTGCGCACGTGGTGATCCATTTTTAACATATTATGTTCAAGTGATGATAAAATATTGTTGCGGAATAAAATTGTTGCAAAAAGATGACAATGTCTTTGTTGCCGCGTGTTGGGTGACAATTAATTCACTGTGATTGAATTTTCAGCGTGAAAATCATGTAAACCAAGCCGTTTTGCATGCAACGCTCCTTAAGAGAAGACGTTTCGTGTTCAATTATAAGGATTTTGCTAGCAATGTTAGATATAATAAATGTGTTTGTAGGTTTTATCATTGGATAACACATTAGAAATGGCTTTGCATGATTGAAGCTAAAAATACGTTACGTGTAAATCTAAGATTTTTTTGGTGTGTGGCTGATGGGCATAATCTGGGAAACAGAACAGCTACCGGAGCAGTGGATGGGAGGGGTAATATATTTATAGGAAGGGTAATATTGTGAAAACTTTCGAGCCATCACAATTCTAAATGCAGCCTACAAAGTATTATCCCAGATCATCTTCCGTCGTCTGTCACCTGTAGTAAACGAGTTCCTGGGAAGTTGACGGCCGATCGAATCGAAATCCTCCAAAAATGTCGTGAATATCAGGTCCCAAACATCACCTATTCATCAATTTCAAGGCGGCATATGATAGTATCGACCGCGTAGAGCTATGGAAAATCGTGTACGAGAACAGCTTCCTCGGGAAGCTCACGAGACTGATAAGGAAAACGATGGAAGGTGTGCAAAACTGTGTGAAGGTTTCAGGTGAACATTTCAGTTCATTTGGATACCGCCGGAGACTACGTCAAGGTTATGGAATTTCGTGCCTGTTGTTTTATGTTGCGCAAGAAGGTGTTATGTGGAGAGCCGAGCTTAACAACCGGAGTACGATTTTTAAGAGATCCAGTCAATTTGTTGGCTTCGCGGATGATAAGGACATCGTTGGCCAAACATTTGAAAAGGTGACAGAGCTGTACACCCGCCTGAAACGTGAGGCAGCAAAAGTTGGACTGGTGGTGAAAGCGACCAAGACAAAGTACATGCTAGCTGGTAGGGTCGAGCGCGACAGGGCTCGCCTAGGTAGCAGTGTTACGATAGACGGGGATACTTTCGAGGTGGTCGACGAGTTCGTCTACCTTGGATCCTTGCTGACGGCTGTCAATAACGTTAGCCATGAAATACGGAGGCACATCATCAGTGAAAGTCGTGCCTACTGTGGCCTCCACAAGAAACAAGAAAGATTCACGCCCGCACCAAATGTGCCATGAACAAAACGCTCATGAGGCCGGTAGTCTTTCACGGGCATGAAACGTAAACAATGCTCGAGGAGGACCTGCAAGCACTTGAAGTCTTCGAACGTAAGGTGCTTAGGATGATCTTTGGCGGTGTGCAACCTCGAGCTCGCCCAACTCTACGTAGAATTCAGTATCCAGAAGGTGACCAAAGCTACGATGGGCAGGGTATGTTGCAAAAACGTCGGACAGCAACCCTGAAAAGCTGTTGTTCGCTAGGTGGGCGGATCAAATGCGTATCGATTTGGCGAGCGTGGGCAGAACCGAGGATGTAGAGATGGGGCCACGAACCGAGTATTGTGGCGTGAAATTGTTGATTCAGTGTTATCTGTTCAATAAAAAATATTAATTTTAAATGTAAATGACTGTCACTGAATAATTATTGGTTGACATATTTCAATTAAACGTTTAATCGAAAATAAATTATTCACAAAACTCGAGAGCTCAGAATATGAGTCTGTTCTGAATTTGAGACAAAACAGCATCAAAATTTTTGTCTGCGGATAGAATGCGCCCGAAAATGTTTAGATTGACAATTCCTGTTCGAGCTGGCGATGCACCAATGCCAACAACATCATTCCGGGACGCGGTCACTCTTCGAAAAATTCCATAGCACACATGCTCCGATAGAAGAGGGCACACGGTCGCAGTTGGACAGAGCGACCTGCTCTAAGCTCTCGTGCTCGCCAGCGGGAGGTGCTCCGAAGCGAGAAGGCGAAAAAAATGTATATTAGAGGGCAAAACCTGTTTAGGGGGTTTTGGCGGCAGCCTCTGATTTTGGTGTGTTTTGAGTAGAAAAAAAAATAAGATTTCGAAAATGTCGTAAATCGAAGGATTATACCAATATTCCATTATGTGCTGCTATGATAGCTATGCGCTTCGCCAAGAGAAACGTCACCCCCGATAAAGGTTAGAGGAAAAGAGTTTGAGGTCTTCTGGTGTGTTAGAGATGTACTCTGGTGGATGGGAAGACCGCGCTGCTGACATTCGATGGATTCCATCAGAAGTGTGTCACTTTCGATTTCATTTCTATGCCTCCGATTTGATACCATCACTGTCATAAATGCGTTCGATGAAGAAGATAACCTTCTTATAACAGAACAAGTTTTTTGGGGCAATCCTTATTTTTCTGGCGATGTCACTTTCCTTACGATAAACATCCGTTTTTTGGTTGGTTTGATAGGCAATGGAATGGTAATGAGAAGCAGAATGCATCATTAAAAGATGATATGTGGTTAACGTGCAAATTATGCCTACATGTAACAATGCGCAGATTTGAAGGAATAATATTTTTTGAATATGACATCATTCATTTTTGTAAATTTAACATGACATTCGTAAAGGGATGAAATTTGACCATGAATATTTACTAGAATAATCATATAGATAGGTCCTTATTTAACCTTCAGGAGACCTCCTCATAATAGAAATCTAATTCCAGCATACAATATCATTATACCTACCACCCGACATTCGATAACTCTTCATTTTTCTTCTTCTTCTTTTTGACGTAACGTTCCACCTGGGATAGAGCCCGCTTCTCAGTTTAGTGTTCTAATGAGCACTTCCACAGTCATTAACTGAGAGCTTTGCTTTCCTTTTTTTGTAAAACATTACTTGTAGCAAATGCTTTATCAAAGAAATCCCATATCAAGGTACACCTGAAATCTTAAAGAAAAACTTTCTCTTTCTTATTGTATTAATAAGTCTCTGTCCTCGATTTATCCTCAAGTCCTAAATTCTCAAAACTAGCACAGTTTTACTGTAAACAAAAATAACAAAATGTAGAAAATTGTGAAAAAAGTTAAACAATTTCGGCTTTGCTATTTCCCATCCCGCCGGCTTGCTTAATAATTAAGATAAACAAAAAAAATGAATTGAAGAAAAATATGATGCTTAATCAGTATTACTAAGAAAACATTACCATTAGAACTGCCTCAACTTATTCGAAAAAAATAAATTAAATATTAATACTTGTTTTAATTATGAATCGTGGTTTACGGCCAACCAGCCGAGTGGAAGTTTAACAACTACCGAAAAGCTAAACATTACATATAATTTGCAATTGGATTAGATGGACAAATTGATGTGAAGATTTGCGAAAAAGTTACACGTCTTCTCAGTGAGAATCGAACTCACGACTCCCCGATCTCTAGTTGGGGCGCGTTAACCACTACGCCATGAGAGGACTCATGAACGCAGAAGTTAACCTGAATTCGATTTCAGCTCAATAATCACGTGGTCCTCTTTCGCAAAGTGCACCTCTTTCGGAAGAATTAGATGCCCATCCAAAACAACGCTTTCTATATATATCCAATGCCTAGCCCGAGAGCGCATTGTTTTTTAGATATAGGAATAGCACACTACACTAGCCAGCAACTGCGCTGGCTGAGGTTTCTATTGTGTGGGCTTCCAATGGGTCGCGACGTTCTCAAACGACCGGTTACGGAACATGAGTCCGTTGCTCGATAAATACTTGTTTTAATTATGAATCGTGGTTTACGGCCAACCAGCCGAGTGGAAGTTTAACAACTACCGAAAAGCTAAACATTACATATAATTTGCAATTGGATTAGATGGACAAATTGATGTGAAGATTTGCGAAAAAGTTACACGTCTTCTCAGTGAGAATCGAACTCACGACTCCCCGATCTCTAGTTGGGGCGCGTTAACCACTACGCCATGAGAGGACTCATGAACGCAGAAGTTAACCTGAATTCGATTTCAGCTCAATAATCACGTGGTCCTCTTTCGCAAAGTGCACCTCTTTCGGAAGAATTAGATGCCCATCCAAAACAACGCTTTCTATATATGTAATGTTTAGCTTTTCGGTAGTTGTTAAATATTAATATAAATTGAGAAAAAAAATTGTTTGTTCAAAGCAACAAATTTTACAACTTTTCAAAATTAATTGAAACGTTACTTGTCACAAAAATAGCGCTATGCGCTACAATCCAGTAAAATAAAAAAGAACCTGCCATGTAACAACACCTTCTCGCCAGTCTGGAGAGCTGTAATGAATGGCTTTGCTTATTGGTTTCGCTGTTCTCTACTCGACGGAACAGACATGTTTGGGTGGCACACAACGGGATCGAAGAACATAATCCAACATGTTGCATGATTTTTATGTGATTTGTTTCGTCGGGTTCCACTTTTTCCTGTGCAGCATAAGGTATGTTTTCAGCTTTCTACCTGCACCTACTCACTACACAACAAATGCCGCAATCGGTGCCATGTTCTATACTAGCCTTTTTTCCCTTCATTGTGCGCCATACAAATTATTTTGTTTTTTATTTTAATTTTTTTCGCGCTTCAAACACCAAAAGCCATGTCTTCGTTCTGAGCACGTGTTGATTATAGCCTGTTTTGCGCGTCAATTTTACCACCCTTTGCTGGATAACCCTTTCATCGATATAAAACGATATAAAACGGCGACGACCGAAAGCCGAGGCTGGCCAACAACGGGAGGAAAATGTTTTCATCCCGCGCGTGCACTTTTTTTCATCATGTCAATACTCGTTTTTTGCCTCCGCATGACTATGGATCCATGCAACACGAACGAATCCGATGAATGAAATCTGACACAATCGTCTGGAGCACTTTGGGGCGCATCATGGGCTAGAAATCAAAATTTTGCGACAAAATTCCAAGCGCTTCCATTATGAACATAAATCAACCTAAAATTAAATGCAAACTCAAACAAAGCATAGCATGCCATAGAATTGACTGGATGTACATGTCAATGGTTGCTACACCGTGCTTGATCGGAACTGGTAAGAATTGTACTTTGATACAAAATATCATTCCTTATGGGACTTTCCGCTGGCAAAGTCCTTACAGTCAGCTAGTCATCTCAAAATTTGAATTTTTACTAAGCAACTGTTGAAAAGTTAAATAAAAGGTGAGACCGTACATAATAATAATCGTGTTTGTTTTGTGAATTTTTGTTCAGCAACAATTTTGTAATACACTGGCTTGTATATACATTTGTAGCTTGGGTGGAGATTGTTGAAACAATGAGTAAAGAAAAATTTTCAAAACTCAAGATTCAGCAGATATTGAAATTATTGAAGTTTTTTTTTTTTTTTTTGAGCGATTTCATCTGGTGCTTAACTTTTTAACCGATGCTACGTTTTTTTAATAATATTTATATCATTTCTTTCACCGTCATTTATACGCCATAAACCTTTTAATAGGCTGAAAACGAAGTTATTTTTTCGTTTGAACAAAGGTCAAATACATAGAGTGCTATAGATTTCGTTAATAAACCGGAAAACGTTGTTGGCTATCACGCATGATCTCAATTTTTTACTAAAAAGGTTTTTGACTTCTGTCGCAAAAATTTGATTTCTGGACAACAGTGTGTCGCAGCGCCCACAATGCAGACAAAATCCTACCTCCAACATCCATTCATGTAGAGAACAGATTTTGTGCTGTACGCTCATCTCTCGAACGCAGCACCAATAGAGAAACACGCAAAACACACCCAAATTCTGCAAAGAGGCGTGAAGGTGTGACAAGCATTTGTGGTATCATAATGGAACTATGGATCGGTGTAAAATTGTATGATTTCAATCATTTGTTTGGGGAGATGATGTACACGATTGTGATTACCGTGACATGTGATGAATCGGAACCGATGCAAGTATGTAATATTTAAACGGTGATGAGATATGTAATAACAGTCTGAATTCCCTGTATAAAGTATCATAAAAATGGAAACATTAGATGAGCCGTAGTCTACGGCGTTAATTCAAGCATTGAGCTTAATTTTCTTACTGACCAAAGCCAAAAACGGCGCCGGCCTGCCCTTAAAGTCATCGTGGATGGGAAGGAATGATAGTTAAACAACTACTGCTACAAGAGACTGAAGAATCATCTGCATCAGCACAGTTGTCATGTTGAGGATATGGGCCCCGCAGAACCCAGCGACGTGATTAAAGCATAATATACTAAATCTGCCTGCTTCATTTCCGAACGAATCAATGGATGAAATACGGATTGTTTACGTTAATAACATTTTTTTCTTTATTAGTATCATTCCCATCATTACATTAATTGCTTATATCTAGGTTTTTTTTGCGTGCATCTAGGAGTTTAAAAATCTTCAAAAGATTGGCCTGTTGTGTGAATTGTTCATGCACATGTCAGATTTGATTGGCGCTGTGCGGGATTCACTTGTGTGCTTACTAGGCCGTCCCTTATTTTTCAAAAATGCGAAATGTTATAAGTTCGTTTTTGTAAAGTGCTCGTTTTGGTAAGAAATAAAATCAGGTAAAAATTTGAAGTCTGTACGTGGGTGCTAAGTGGTCCCCCAACGGCCCTGAAGGTATTAGGTGTAGATGACCCCGTTCGCCAAATCGAACACGCTGCTCTAGTGTACACAACATGAGTACGAAAAGCCAGTAGTAACAAATTGATAATCAGCATAGAATTTTATGTAAAATAATATCTTATACTGTGGATGTATTCATAACACTGCACGCTGATAAAAAAATCAGAACTACAAAGGGATCGTTCAAATATGACGTAACGCAACAGGGAGAGGAAGGAGGTATTCCGTAGTGCTACGGTTCATACATGTTTCTTCATGTTACGTGGGGGAGGAATGGGGTCTAGAATTGACTTATTTTGCGCTACGTATTAATTTAATCATTCCGAAGAAAACAAACTTGTATGCTGATTATAAACGCGCGCAAGACAATTTGTTACTGGTGACTTTTCGTACTCATGCTGCGTGCACTAGAGCAGCTAGTTCAATTTCTTGCACGGGGTCATCTACGCCTCATACCTTTAGAGCCGTTGAGGGACCACTTAGCGTCCACGTACGGACTTCAAATTATTACTCGATTTTTTTCTTACCAAAACGAGTACTTTACAATGACGAACTTATGATATTTCGCATTTTCGAAAAATAAGGGACGGCCAAGTACCTTCTCACTAAAAACTAGGATCCCTTTCACCTAATTTCATCTCCGGCACCACTTTGCAGTATTACTTCGAAGGAGAGGTGTTATGTGTTGTTTGCATCCGCTTTGTTAGATTTCGACGTATTTTATTATTATCATCCATTAAGTCCTTTGGCTCCCGTTAGTAGAAAGTGGTGCTCATTTTCCATTCATCGACCCATCTTACACACTTAAATCAGAATGCCGAAATCAGCTGTGCGAATCTCGGTTAAAGTTCGTTTTCTGACAACTCAGCAAAACTGACGTTTGATGTCAGCGGTACCCGATGGTGCTGCTATAAACAAACTTGATTTTTTGCTGAAATATCAGTTGAAATTCAGTTGCTGATCGCTCGGCTGTGCGGATCTCGGTAAAAGAATGAAAATTAGCCGAGCTCAACTGAGTGTGTAAGCCATTTGTTCATCATGCTAAGCCTTTTGGCTCTTGTTAGTATAGATGGTTGTGGGCTTCGTAGCCATGCGGTTAGTGTCACCAGACATTCAGCCGCATCGTGCTAAGGAGTGTGGGTACGATTCCCGCTTCCGAAATCCGAACTGCATCACCGAAAGTCCATTTCGTCTTCTGTGAATGCCATCAGCCTATTGAGGATGATCCTCTCAAGTAGCTTACCGAGTGTATCTAGCAAACATATCGGTTGGAACGACCTGGGTTCACCGGGGTGCTTACCCGGTTTTGGTAGCAGTACAAGTTTTTGCCTTTTCCAGTGGTACGGAAAATGCCCTTCCTCTAAGCAGATCTGCAGTGATGTTCTGAACATATCTGGGTTGGCTTCTAAAGCTGCTCTTAACGCCCTGTTCTTGCCTCTCGATTTCGGTTTAAGACCTTTGCCTTCTCCTCCTGGCTCTGAGGCACCTTTTACGGAGGCTGCGAATTGACTCAATAAGCTTCGATTCGGCTCGATCTTTCTTGACATGGTTGTGTCGCATGCACGCACCAGCGCAACCGTTAACTCCTCCAAACTCAAGTACAGTCTCGAATCTTCTCTTCTGAGTGCTTCAACAAAAAGCTCTTTATGGAACTGCTTCGTCTTCCACATCCTTTCACATGCCGCTCTGGGTATTTTGTATCCGTTCACCGATTATGTAGCGGACCTCCTGGTTGTCGCTGGGGGTATATCCGTCGCAGACTCTCCAGTTTATGCTTCCCGCTAGCACTGGGTTACATTTTTATAACCCACATCCATCCATCTCATATATACTACACACATATGACATGGATGGATGTGGGTTATGAAAAGAGTTTGTGTGATCTGTGGGGAATTGAATTCGAAACTTGTAACCAACTGAGTTACTCGGTCATCAAGTGAATCGGTAGCTTAGTTGGTGAAGCACTCGTCTACCAGACAAGAGTCCTGGGTTAAAATCCCATCCGAGCACGTGGATTTTTTCATAATTTTACCCATAATTTATCCTTTTTTACCACGCGTAATAAGTTAATTTTCGCACAACTTGTGATCTCGCCCAAAAAGCCATTGGTAACCAAGTATGTAGCTTGTATGTAGCAAAAGAATGGATTCACATGATATCTAACAATGCTACGATGAAAAGAAGATCCTCCTCTGTCTCCTAGTGGTGATAGTTTATATATTTTTGCTTCATTCATTTGCTTGAAAACAAGGAGCTACATTCTCGGTTACCAATGGTTTTTAGGGCGAGATCACAAGCTATGCGAAAATTATTTTAATAACCGTGTGGATTGGATTACCGAAAAAGCTCAGTATATGTGTTAATATATTAAAATTTTGGTCCAATGCTGAGGAAATCAGATATGTTTTTTCAGTGTGTTTTTTGAAAAATGTCACAACTTCAACCAAAAATTTATTATACAAAATTCAGAAATGGTTTCTGGAAAAATACATACGGAGTAAAAATAACTCATTGTCTTTCGAATGCACCATAGAAAATTCCAATTGGATGTGTAATCACAGAGATATGGATAAAACACTTTTGTTTAACAACTACCGAAAAGCTAAACATTACATATAATTTGCAATTGGATTAGATGGACAAATTGATGTGAAGATTTGCGAAAAAGTTACACGTCTTCTCAGTGAGAATCGAACTCACGACTCCCCGATCTCTAGTTGGGGCGCGTTAACCACTACGCCATGAGAGGACTCATGAACGCAGAAGTTAACCTGAATTCGATTTCAGCTCAATAATCACGTGGTCCTCTTTCGCAAAGTGCACCTCTTTCGGAAGAATTAGATGCCCATCCAAACACAACGCTTTCTATATATATCCAATGCCTAGCCCGAGAGCGCATTGTTTTTTAGATATAGGAATAGCACACTACACTAGCCAGCAACTGCGCTGGCTGAGGTTTCTATTGTGTGGGCTTCCAATGGGTCGCGACGTTCTCAAACGACCGGTTACGGAACATGAGTCCGTTGCTCGATAAATACTTGTTTTTAATTATGAATCGTGGTTTATGGCCAACCAGCCGAGTGGAAGTTTAACAACTACCGAAAAGCTAAACATTACATATAATTTGCAATTGGATTAGATGGACAAATTGATGTGAAGATTTGCGAAAAAGTTACACGTCTTCTCAGTGAGAATCGAACTCACGACTCCCCGATCTCTAGTTGGGGCGCGTTAACCACTACGCCATGAGAGGACTCATGAACGCAGAAGTTAACCTGAATTCGATTTCAGCTCAATAATCACGTGGTCCTCTTTCGCAAAGTGCACCTCTTTCGGAAGAATTAGATGGCCGCATCCAAACAACGACCGCCTTTGCTATAAGTATATCCACCAACTCGCGCTAGCCCGAGAGCGCATTGATTCGAATAGGATTAGCACACCTACACTAGCCAGCAACTGCGCTGGCTGAGGTTTCTATTGTGGGCTCCAATGGTCGCACGTTTCAAACGACCGTTACGACATGAGTCCGTTGCTCGATAAATACTTGTTTTAATTATGAATCGTGGTTACGGCCAACCACGGTGGAGTTTAACAACTACCGAAAAGCTAAACATACATTAAATTGCAATTGGATAGTGACAAATTGATGTGAGATTTGCGAATGAGTCCGTTTAGCTGCGATAACTCCACTCCCCGTTTTTAATTTATGCATCGTAACCTGTTACATGAAGGGCAACTCAGCACGCAGTGGAAGTGCTATTCGATTTACCAACTACGTGGCCTCTTTCGCAAGAGCACTTTCGAAGAAACATTAGAGCTCAAACATACGCTTTCATATTTCCAATGCGCTAGATCGGGAGCGATTGAATTTGATGTATGTGAAGCACACTACATTGCGCAAAACGCGCTGGCTGTAAGTTTCTAGTGAGAATGGGCTTCACATCGCGCGATTCTCAAAAACCGTTCGGACATGAGTCGTTCTTAAAACTGTTTTTAATATGAAACGTGTTACGGCCAACCACGTGATTAACACTACGAAACTACATTATATTTTGCAATTGGATTAAACAAATTGAGTGAATATTTGCGAAACACTTTTCGCAAATCTCACATCAATTTGTTCCATCTAAATCCAAATTGCAAATTAATGTAATGTTAGCTTTTCGGTAGTTGTTAAACTTCCACTCGGCTGGTTGGCCGTAAACCACGATTCATAATTAAAAACAAGTATTTATCGAGCAACGGACTCATGTTCCGTAACCGGTCGTTTGAGAACGTCGCGACCCATTGGAAGCCCACACAATAGAAACCTCAGCCAGCGCAGTTGCTGGCTAGTGTAGTGTGCTATTCCTATATCTAAAAAACAATGCGCTCTCGGGCTAGGCATTGGATATATATAGAAAGCGTTGTGTTTGGATGGGCATCTAATTCTTCCGAAAGAGGTGCACTTTGCGAAAGAGGACCACGTGATTATTGAGCTGAAATCGAATTCAGGTTAACTTCTGCGTTCATGAGTCCTCTCATGGCGTAGTGGTTAACGCGCCCCAACTAGAGATCGGGGAGTCGTGAGTTCGATTCTCACTGAGAAGACGTGTAACTTTTTCGCAAATCTTCACATCAATTTGTCCATCTAATCCAATTGCAAATTATATGTAATGTTTAGCTTTTCGGTAGTTGTTAAACTTCCACTCGGCTGGTTGGCCGTAAACCACGATTCATAATTAAAAACAAGTATTTATCGAGCAACGGACTCATGTTCCGTAACCGGTCGTTTGAGAACGTCGCGACCCATTGGAAGCCCACACAATAGAAACCTCAGCCAGCGCAGTTGCTGGCTAGTGTAGTGTGCTATTCCTATATCTAAAAAACAATGCGCTCTCGGGCTAGGCATTGGATATATATAGAAAGCGTTGTGTTTGGATGGGCATCTAATTCTTCCGAAAGAGGTGCACTTTGCGAAAGAGGACCACGTGATTATTGAGCTGAAATCGAATTCAGGTTAACTTCTGCGTTCATGAGTCCTCTCATGGCGTAGTGGTTAACGCGCCCCAACTAGAGATCGGGGAGTCGTGAGTTCGATTCTCACTGAGAAGACGTGTAACTTTTTCGCAAATCTTCACATCAATTTGTCCATCTAATCCAATTGCAAATTATATGTAATGTTTAGCTTTTCGGTAGTTGTTAAACTTCCACTCGGCTGGTTGGCCGTAAACCACGATTCATAATTAAAAACAAGTATTTATCGAGCAACGGACTCATGTTCCGTAACCGGTCGTTTGAGAACGTCGCGACCCATTGGAAGCCCACACAATAGAAACCTCAGCCAGCGCAGTTGCTGGCTAGTGTAGTGTGCTATTCCTATATCTAAAAAACAATGCGCTCTCGGGCTAGGCATTGGATATATATAGAAAGCGTTGTGTTTGGATGGGCATCTAATTCTTCCGAAAGAGGTGCACTTTGCGAAAGAGGACCACGTGATTATTGAGCTGAAATCGAATTCAGGTTAACTTCTGCGTTCATGAGTCCTCTCATGGCGTAGTGGTTAACGCGCCCCAACTAGAGATCGGGGAGTCGTGAGTTCGATTCTCACTGAGAAGACGTGTAACTTTTTCGCAAATCTTCACATCAATTTGTCCATCTAATCCAATTGCAAATTATATGTAATGTTTAGCTTTTCGGTAGTTGTTAAACTTCCACTCGGCTGGTTGGCCGTAAACCACGATTCATAATTAAAAACAAGCACTTTTGTTTGTTTTTTAGGGGCTGAACCCAAACTTTTGCACGAGAGTGTATGTTATTAGTTGCTAGAAAATTGAACAGATCGTCCTCTTTACCATTCAAGAAACGAGCATCCTAATTTAAATATTATATTATTATTTGGATCCATTAGAAAAACGTAATCCAATAACAGTTTGATTCATGGAGGTTTTGAACATTGCATCAATCGTTTGATTCAATTGTTCATTAAGAAAAATAGAATTAGAGGGAGATATATTACTTGATATTAGAATTTTCGGTAGATGTAGAGGCCGAATAGAAGTTTCCTGTGGTGGTAAGGGTTTTTCCATTTGATTTGAAACAATTAAAGCGATTACTTGTTATATTAAAAGGCAATAAGTCTAAATTACCAGCGTGGATATCGACGTGGGATTTTCCCTGGGTAGATCCATTCGAAATTAAAAGATTCAACCGGCTACACGACGGAATAAAATTAGTTTGTGAATGAGCGTGATTTCAATCTACCTGATGGGTAATTCTTAATCAAGCGATGGTTAACTGAAAAATGAGCATTGTTCGATACTCTACCAGGGAAATTCCAGAATCGAAAAACATAACCGTTCATCTGCCTGGCACGAGCCTCGACTAATCGCCTACGCGAAGGGCAATCCCAAAAGTTTGACTTATGATGGCCTACACAATTCGCACATGCAAGCTTTGTGGTATCATCCTTCACAGAACAAACCTCAACAATGTTTTGAACCACGACCCTACTTTTAGCGACACTGAGTGGGGTTCTGGAAATTTCCTCCAGGTTTCTGAAAATGTCCCCATGTCACACCCCAGACAACCAAAATGTACGCATAACGAAATCACTTGGAGGCTTTGTACGTGCAAAATTTCACTTATAAGATGTCGCGAAAAGGCCTTCTACGTACAAAAGTGGAGGCGATATGCGTGCATATATTATGTGATGATTAATAACGTACAATGCGAGTGTATAAATATTCTCCCGAACTAACCTGTTATGTTTTGCGACTTAACTTAT
Source organism: Aedes aegypti (assembly GCF_002204515.2). NCBI lineage: Eukaryota > Metazoa > Arthropoda > Insecta > Diptera > Culicidae > Aedes > Aedes aegypti. The sequence goes on from NC_035108.1 coordinate 207,360,423, forward strand.
GATAACAAATATTGATTTGACAGCTGCTACGGATTGTTCTGACTTACTTTGTGCGAGTGTACGGGACGAAACAAAATGTACAAATGAACTCAGAAAAAAGTATTTTATGCGAAAAAAATCATCAATTTGACGAGTTTATCCACGGTGTTTTGCGGGTTTGATGTAATTAGTATGAATAAACGAAATATAACGTGAACTTTCATGCTATTTCTTGTTGTCTGGGATGGACATCGAACATAAGTCTTGCTTTTTCTTAAGCTTTAATATGATTTAAATCTCTTTTGTAAAGTGGACTAAATAATATTCTTGAGAAAGCCCTTTCCGAAGAATGCCAGATTGAATTCTTTTCTTATAAAAGAAAAAAAAAACATCTGCCTTGAACAGCCCTAAAAAAATTGTTTACGAAAATCACTTCTATGCTTCTATAAAATCACAATACGCTCAAATTGGCCCATAAAGATTATACGAGCTTTTAGGAAGGCGTTCATAGATTACATCGCTCTTAGGGTGAGGACGGGAAATTATTCAAAGACGTCAGGATCCATACAAATCTTTTGAAGTCTGCGCACAAAAAGTGTGACAAAGGGGAAGTGGGAATACGAGTAAATTATTAAATTTTACGTGACGTAATTTATGAATGTTCCCAAACTCCGCCCAATTGTTCGTTGTGCCATTGCAGTTGTTTTGATAAATCTTGGAGTAGCAACTATAACTTTAGCAGTCATAATGCTCATGCTCATGTCTTAAAATAACAACTCAATTACAGAACACGCAAATCGGAGTGACAAAAATTAAACTTCCGCAGTGGCATATCCCCTTTTATCGCGCGAGTCTCTTTGGCCGAAGAACTGCACTCTTTCCATGCATTATCGTAAAAATGTACCTCATAACGATTATTATTACCCGCGATTATCATTATCATAATGGTTATTACAGTCGATGTTATTTATTGTGCTAATTATAATAAACCTCAACAGAGTCAACCTAGCTTCCACTACTTGGCACTACTATTCTGACGGAGCGGAGTCTGCTGAATGGATGACATCTCTCTCGGTAAGATTTCTTTTTTCTTCCATTCGGATGTCCACACTTGGGCACGTTTAATCCATCGCACTCAAGATACGTATGAGTACGCCTTGAAACTGGACTTGGTCTTGAAAGGTGAACCATGGTCCGTGGACGGCCATCATCATAGATGTGGAAAAAAGATCATGAGGCGAGAAAATAACGAGCAATCACTCATAAAACTCGAGCATGATAGTTGAGCGCGTGGCTAAATCAGGTTTTCTAGCTGATCGCAATGTTTTGCATATCACAGTGATGCTTGATAAATGATCCGTGGAGAAAAAAATGATAATAGAATGTGATTTTATGATTTGCTCTGAATCCCTTCAGATATGATCGACATCGCTTATTGCATGCAGTGGTTCCACGTAGTGTTTCTTAAGCATATTATAGTATACACCGTGTCCAGTATATTCTCATACAAATTCGAGATAACATTACTTTGCGCTTGTTTAACTGACATCATTGGTGATAATATTTTTTGAAAGTGGTTATACTGATTCACTACAGGAAATATTTTGAAAATATTACAATTATAAACTTATTTTATCAACTTTAGAATTTACGAAAAATATTTCCAGCGGCACGCTCATAGGTAGAGCCCAATTTCAATCTGCAGTTATCGCACATATATTTATCAAATTTTATCAATATTTATCTATTCAAAACGCAATATGATTAACTTAAAGTTTCTGAAACTTTTTTGTGAATGCTCTGATTTTCACTTTGTAAACCAGACCAATATGAACAAAAATTCATTTTAAGTGGAAAACACGACTTCAATGGACATTTCATCACTTATCATAGCAATTATTTTTCTTATTCATAAAACAAGCTATTCTACGTTAGTATAATACTACCAGACTACAAGGAAATACTACAACATTGGATTATCCTACATTCAGTTAAGTTATACCAAAGAAAAGAAAAAGTGTATGAGAATATATTGGACACGGTGTAGCATAGCATAGACCGACTGTCTCCTTCGTGAATGATCGGAACTGGTGAGAGTTATACTTTCCATTACTCTCGAAGTGCACATTTCATCAGATCTCATATTATTGATCATTAACGGTGCCGGCCTCGTGCACATCGTACCTTCGTGCTGTGCGTACACGAGTTCTCTCTGCTCTTGGAATTTTTTTTTAAACTACCTAAAGCAATAAGTACTTTTCAGTGCTAAAATTAAAAACGGTACTTTTCAGTGCTACTAAAACAATACTTCTCAGTACTATGTTTTCTACTATTGATCCCTTTACGATCCTTGTTTGGACCCGTGCCTTCGATTTTTCGTTGGACCCGTTGGCGAAAGCTAGCGGTGGTAATCCTTCTTGGACACCGTCTTGGGAAAAAATACATGGTTGCAACTACAAACGAAATGAAGAGTGAATCTCTGAATTCAAAACTTTCTTCCAAAAAAGTGGGATTTAAAACTGTCACTAAACGTGGCAAGAATGGAGAAAAAGGACGTTTCTCCGGAATGCGAACTTTCTTCCAAGGGTGAAATGAATAATTGTATCGAAATGAGCAATCAGCTTGATGCTCTAGAAGCTGTCTCTAGCCCAGGCTCTTTGATTCAAGTGAGGAAGCAAAGAATGCCGCCTATCGTTGTCAGTTGTCAAGGTCTCCTTCCAAATCGCGAAGAAAGGAGACTGTCGCGTTTTGCCGGAAACTCTTAAACATCGCGAACTTCTTCTCAAACTTCTTGAAGAGAAGAAGCACTATTTTTCTACTTATGACGACAAAACTGAACGTTTGTTCAAAGTCGTCTTGAAAGGTCTCTCAAGTGACCATAAGTCACCTGAAGAGATCAAAAATGGAATTAATGATTTACTTGGATTTTCCCCCAGTCCAAGTAATCATTATGAAAAAGAGAACCCAATCTGGCATTGTTCGGAAAGGGCTTTCTCAAGAATTTTATTTAGTTCACTTTAACAAAAAAGAACTAAATAATATTAAAGCTTTAGAAAAAGCAAAACTTTTGTTTGATGTCCGTGTGAAATGGGAACATTTCCAGAAACCTGGAGGAAATTACAAGAACCCCACTCAGTGCCGTCGGTGCCAAAAGTGGGGTCATGGTACAAAAAATTGTCGCATGGATGCTAAATGCATGATTTGCGGAGGTTTTTCTCACGCTAAGGACGTCTGTCCAGTGAAGGAAGATACAGATAAATTCATATGCGCCAATTGCGGGGCCAATAAGTCCAATTTTTGGACTTGCCCTTCGCGTAGGCAAGTCGTAGGAAATCGTGCCTACAGATGAAAGATAATATCCGTTTCGAAAACGATTGTTTCCGGAATTTTCTTGGTAGAGTTTCGAACAATGCTCATTTTTTAGTTAACGGTCGCTTGATACCCATCAGGAGGATCATAATCTTGCTCATTGACAAAGTTTATCCGTCGGGTAGTCGTTCGATTTAATTAATTTCGAATGTATCTACCCACGGAAAATCCTTTGCAAGATATCGTAGCAGGTTATTTGAACTATTCCTCTATTCGTCCTATGAGTATAGTAACTTAAAAAAAATCCTAACTTTTTTGTTTATCGTTATGATCGACTTGATGGGGCATGAGGGGGAGTTGCAATCATCATTCATAGGCTTATAAAACATCAACTGTTTTTGTCATTTGAAACTAAAGTTTTTGAAACTTTAGGTGTTTCTGTTGAAGCACAGTCTGGTAAATATACTTTCACAGCTGCCTATTTGCCTTTTCAATGCTCTGGACAGCAAGTTAACCCTCTAATACCCAAATTTTTTGTTTTCGATCTAAATATTATTTTTCGTTATCTAAAATCATTCTAAACACGGTTTGGGCAATGAATTATTTTTCTTCGCAAATTTATGAATTTTTATTTTTGATTTTTATTATTTTTATTTTTGAACATCCCTATACTTTTAAATTTTTTCTTGAAGCCTCTTCTGGTTACTGAACGGAAAAACAGATTTGAAATTATTTCAATACCATCAGGCTCTTCTTCTGTGATAAGTTGATCGTAGAAAAATATAAAAGTTACGATTTTTTTTAATACACGTTAAATTAATCCCAGGCATTTGTAGGTTATAAAAGAATACAATTTTTCAATCAATTTTCAATAATACAAATAAGTTTCAAAAATCATAAAAAACTTTTCTTATATGCGTGTTATGAGTCAAGGTTTAAGCCAAAAATAAAATCATTTTAATTTCCGAGCTACGAAATCATACACAAAATTCCAAAGTGTACCCCGTCTAAAGGTGGGGTTGGGTATTAGAGGGTTAATTTGCTCCAAACTGACTTGCGAAAATTGACTCGCAAAAAGGCAAAATTTTTTGTCATTAGTGACTTTAATGCCAAACATCGGTCATGGAATAATTCTCAAAGTAATTCCAATGGCATTAGTGCTCCTCAGGATATTTCTCAATTCAATACCCTGATAGCCATACGTGTTTTTCCTCTTCTAGAAATCCTTCTACGATTGATTTGCTCTTAACTGACTCTAGTCATCTTTGTAGCCAACTGATTACTCATGCTGATTTTGATTCTGATCATGTCCCTGTTACATTTCAAATATCCCATGAAGCGATTCTCAATCCTATCAGCTCCACTTTCAATAATTTTCGAGCCGACTGGAATATGTATGAAACATATATTGACTCTAAGTTTGATATTAACATTTGTTTACAAACAAAACATGATATTGACAATGCTCTTGAAACTTTAACAAATTCCATTGTTACTTTGAATTTGAATTCGTGATTACAGACGATGATCTTGAATTCCTAATCCGTCTTTAAAACGACAGGATAAGGCAATTTCAACGCACTCACGATCCTGCTATGAAAATTATATGGCAGGATTTGCAGAAAGAAATCAAAAAAACCGTTTTCACAATTAAGAAACAAAAATTTTGAATGTTAAATTTCTCAATTGGACCCTGGCTCTTAGCCCTTTTGGAAATTATCTTAAATTAAAAAAAACTCAGAGGCCAAATACCAGCATTGAAAGAGGAAAACAAATTATTACTATCTTATTGTGAAAAAGCTCAAAAACTTGCTAAGCAGTTTGGAAACGCTCACAATTTTAATTTAGGGCTTACTAGTCCAATTGAAAATCAAGTTACTCAGGACTTCGAATATATTCTCAATCAAGAGAACATTTTCAAAAATTCCTGGGAGACTGATTTGGAAAAAGTTAGAACTAATATTAAAAAATAAAATATATGAAAGCTCCTGGCGATGATAGCATCTTCTACATCACCATCAAGAAACTTCCAGAAAGTAGCTTATCATTCTTAGCTGATATATTTAACAAAAGTTTTCAATTAGCATATTTTACTAACAAATGGAAAAATGCTAAGGTTGTTCCAATTTTTAAAACCAGACAAAAATCCTGCAAATGCTTCTAGTTATCGTCCAATCAGTTTGCTTTTCTCCATCAGTAAACTTCTTGAAAAAGTCATTTTGAACAGAATGATGGTCCACATCAACGAAAATTCAATTTTTGCCAATGAACAGTTCGAATTCTGCCATGGACATTCGACCACTCATCAACTTTTACGTGTAACAAATTTGATCCGTTCCAAAAAATCTGAAGGCGATTTTACTGGTCTTGCTCTTCTAGATATAGAAAAAGCATTCGACAATGTTTGGCATGAAGGTTTGATTGTAAGATTAAAAAAACTTTAATTATCCAACATACATTGTTAGAATAATTCAAAGTTATCTGTCAAATCGTACACTTCAGGTTTATTATCAGAGTTCCAGGTCTAGAAGACTTCCTGTAAGAGCTGGTGTTCCTCAAGGCAGCATTTTGGGACCAATATTATACAATATTTTCACATCTGACTTACATGAGTTACCTCAGGGATGTCAAAAATCTTTATTTGCGGATGACACAGGCCTCTCCGCCAAAGGACGAAGCCTGCGTGTCATCTGTAGTCGACTGCAAAAAAGTTTGGATATTTTTTCTTCATACTTGCAAAAATGGAAGATTTCTCCTAATGCTTCCAAAACTCAACTAATAATATTCCCACATAAACCAAAGGCTCTTTATTTGAAACCTTCAAGTAGACATGTTGTTACAATGAGGGGAGGGGTTCCAATAAATTGGTCAGAAGAAGTTAAGTTTCTAGGGCTCATACTAGATAAGAATTTAATTTTCAAAAATCACAATGAGGGCATTCAAGCTAAATGTAACAAATATGTAAAATGTCTCTAACCGCTTATTGATAGAAAATCAAAACTTCGTCTTAAGAACAAGCTTTTGATATTCAAACAAATTTTCAGGCCAGCCATGTTGTATGCTGTACCAATATGGACTAGCTGTTGTAATACCAGGAAGAAAGCTGTGCAGAGAATTCAAAATAAAAATTTGAAAATGATGATGAGGTTTCCTCCCTGGCATAGTACCAATGAGTTACATAGAATATCCAATGTTGAAGCATTAGAACAAATGTTAAATAAAATAACTTCTATTGCCACGATTAATGCGTTATATATTTAGGTTATGTAAATTGAAAACGTGTTTTTTTCTCTTATAAGCAGGTGAAAACAATTCACCTGTTAAATAAATCTGAACTGCCACGGCAAATGAAATGTGATATGTTGTTAACAATATGTAAATTAAATATTAAATTTGCTTCGCCAAATTAGGATGATAGTGTTGTCTATTACAGAACTCCTAGATATAAGAAATGAATGTAATGTTTGGAATGATGATAATAAAAAATAAAAAACGGTGCCGGCCAAGTCCTACCAGTCAGCTGGGATGGGGAGGGAATGTTAGTGTGTAATGATTATTGCTAATAGAGATCGAGAATACCTCTGTATCTTCACAATCATCACGGGAAAGGTGTTTATTAGTGTCATCAGGTAACAGAAGGCCGGCTTCAATGGCACGTTCCCCACCATTAGGAAGATTTGTGCCATCGCCACATTTGAGCCTATTTCATCATCTACGCGATAGAAAAGGAAAAGGCAGAAAAAATGGTAGAGTAAAGTGGGGCAAAAGTTCGAGTGGGGCAAGAGTTTCTTTTTAAGATTTCTAGCTCAAATCAAATCAAAACTTAGAAATGTCATGGTGGTTCGAATGCTATTCAAGTAAGAGACTTTCACTCCAAATATCTTAAAAATCGATTGAGATTTGCAAAAGTTATGGCTATTTGTTGTTTTTCGACGTAAATATTTTAATATTTGGTCAAATTTTCATTGCATGGAACCAAATGAAGATAAAATATTTTTCAATATTTTATGTAAGGGCGTTTCTAGGCCTATCATAAGGTTGCTTTGACGTGTATTAGTTTTTACATAAATAGTTGGAATCAATTTTTGACCCATAGCGGGCAAAAGTTCGAATCTGCGGGGCAAAAGTTTGACCCATGTATAAACCCACGGAAAATTTTTCAAATTTCCTGGAATCTACATATTATCTTCAAATTTAGCGAAAATTGCCTGATCGTGCGAAAAATGTCACAAAAATTTTACATTTTCACTTAGTTTTGCGAAAAACTGCTATTTTTTGGGTGTATTACAATTAACCCTGTTTTGGACATTTTGTGATGAAAATTTAGTGTGTATTTTTCGGCAAACATAAGTTTACGGCTGGTATAAAGTATGCCTGGCATAAAAGTATTGATATTTTGTGTTTTAGCCAACGAACTTTTGCCCCACCGGTGGGGCAAAAGCTCGAATCTAGTGTTCGTTTAAGACAATCAATTTTGAAACTGTTATAACTAAAAATGGGTAAATATTTTGACACAAGTTTGTTCAGAAAAGTTATAGCCAATATGTTGAAGGTTCGCTGTATGGTATTTGTTTTGATTCATCTGTTATTATGTTCCTTGAAACTTTGATTATACCACTAAGGTCGAACTTTTGCCCCACCTTACTCTATTATCTTCAAATTTAGCAAAATTTGCCTGAGCGTGCGAAAAATGTCACAAAAATTTTACATTTTCACTTAGTTTTGCGGAAAACTGCTATTTTTAGGTGTATTACGATTCACCCTGATTTGGGCATTTGTTGATGAAAATTTAGTGTGTATTTTTCGGCAAACATAAGTTTACGGCTGGTTTAAAGTATGCCTGGCATAAAAGTATTGATATTATGTGTTTTAGCCAACGAACCTTTGCCCCACACTAGATTCGAACTTTTGCCCCACCGGTGGGGCAAAAGTTCGTTTAAGACAATCAATTTTGAAACTGTTGTACCTAAAAATGGGTAAATATTTTGACACAAGTTTGTTCAGCAAAGTTATAGCCAATATGTTGAAGGTTCGCTGTATGGTATTTGTTTTGTTTCATCTGCTATTATTTTCCTGGAAACTTTGATTATACCACTAAGGTCGAACTTTTGCCCCACCTTACTCAAAGGTTCCTCGAAGAGGGAATATCGCATAAGCGAAAGGAGATAGATGCTTTGTCCACACATCCGGGAAAATGGGTTTTGAGTTCTAAAATAGATATCGATCTATGACTGGTTTCAGTAATAGCTCTGGCATTGCACTGATTTGGTTTTTATTAGTGGTTAAACTTGGGTAGTAAAAATGTATTAACCAAAATTTTCAGTTAAAATAATGTATGGAACACATGAAAGCTGCATTTCCTTCTATCAGATAGTTGTATTGAACCCCATCCTACCTTACAACAACGGAGATGTCAATTATCACAGCGATGCTGCTGCCAATGCGATATCGATGACGATGATCAATGTCGCATGTTGGTACTTGGCTACCGTGTTACGATCGCACCAAGTGAGCGGTTTCCAATCAGGATTTTTCAGCCTTCACGGTCGATGATAGATGTGCTGAGGGTTCTTTGCGTCGTTGCGTCTCAGACTGCCAGACAGGCTCTCATTGCAGTTACCACCGGATGTCTGGGGCTGGTTGCAGTGCACTGTACCGGAGCCTAGAAACAAACCGTAGGCCGTAGATATCGCTTGCTGACACACATAACAAGGCATTTGGGACCAGACCAGATCGTGTAGCTTGTAGGTAACGCTCACCTGCTGCAACCCCGCTGAATTCCTCCGTCATGGTCACAAACAGCCAGCGCGTGGATTAGGGACTAAGGGTATGCGATATTTTGAGTGATTTCTTTTATTAAACATTCAAACATTAAATTTTCAAGTGCACAAGACTGGAGAATCTGACAACAGTTCGCGCTGAAAATCAATCAAATTACTTGCTTGCTGGTGGTGACCAATGGGATAAATTTTCAACGCGGAGCGCTGTTTGGTTCTCAAGTCTTGTGCTCTTGAAAATTTTGTTCTCTAATCACCTTAAATACCATTCGAAACAAAATACCTTATTGATTCACTTTACGGACAGCTTCAAATTTAGTATGGGAAACATTTTACACGCAATGTTTCAATTTTCGTCGATCAAGAGTTCTCATTTTCGAGGTCCTGTTTCATAAATATTTTGCATAGTTGTCTATGCACTTTTCCTGATTCTTATTCAGGACTCTTCCTTAACTTTTCCTTATATTCCGGACACTTTGATTCGAATTCCGAACAGGTCATGAATATCATAAATAGAAGAGTCAAAACAAGAATTGAAATCATCAAAACGCTAAAAAGGCTCAAGTAAGGAAGCGTCTGGAATAAGAATCATTAGAGATCAACATATTTCTATTTATATGAAATTGTTCATGTTTTGGAAATCTTCACTCACCATTCGAAATATAAGTGTTTTGAAGGCTCAGTAACGCGTCATTTTGTTTCGCATCTACATAAAATATTACATATCCCATACCCTTAATAAAGGGGCGCACAATCGAGGTGCAGCTTCCTGCTTCGAAACACAAAACGCTTACTTTTATTTATCACACACAGAACAAAGCCTAAGCCCAAGCTGCTGGGGATCATAACAAAATTATTAATGTGAGAGAGCAAAGCGCAAATAATGCTTATTGTTTCGGAACTTATCAGGCAGCATATATATTTTTCGGACTTGGCTGTTGATGTATTTGTTGGTCGAATCGCTTGGGTGCCGATGTTTCAGGGCCACAAAATTTCAAAATCTCTTTCGTGGGTCGCACCCATTTGCACATCTTCACTGCCCTCCCCCGCAATCACCACCGCCAACGATTCGAAGCTTTGAGGCCACTCAACCAAACTGGTATGGGCTATCATCGGTCTCGGCTCTGACTTGAACAATAAACAATTTAGCGCAGAAATTAGCCGCCAACATTAGTCACAAGGCTGACACAGATTTATGGCGATGTAGGAGATTTTTTTTGAAAGCCATAGAATTATGTAGGCTTATTAAATAAAAGAATCGTGAAATTATAGGCTCTTCAGATGGAATGGATGGCATCACATAAAAGCACGTTAGATAATCTACTGAAATAGAGCAGAGTAATTAATTGCAGGAGGGAAAATTTATTAAACAAAATATGTTATCACAAAAGGTTACGCTCCAATTATTCATCTCAAACTCCCATATATATTTCGCTCAAGAACAAACGTTTTGTTCACAAAGTATTTTGTATTTATCGTTTAGTTTCAGTGCAGGTTGATAACATAATGCAGTTATGCTTGATTTAGTTAATAAGATTTAGTACCATATAAGGTTTATGTGATCCTTTTAAATTTCGTATATATCTACAACGTTTACCAAGGTGAATTCTGCAAGCGAACAACCCATTCCCACTTAAAAACTCCCAGTCTTTTGTTGTGGAAGTGCAGAGGACTCAAAGGCTTCCTTAAACAAGTAACACGTTAACATTTCCCTCTTGTACCCAAATTGACCTGCATTCGGAAGCAGTTGGTGCCGTTATTGTTTGTTATAATCAGGCACTGCAGAGTTCGCTCTCATTTGAGTATAAAGCACGATCAAAGCAAGCAAAGAAAAACATCCCATTTGTTGCGGTCCACGATCGTCATTGTATCGCAAGGTGTAACGAGTCTGATAAATGGAAGCAGCGAGCGAGAGCCCCAAAGAGATAGCGATGATAAAATCAATTTTTCTCGGTTGTTTACCGTTGCGGATAGGTGTTTTTCTTTACTGGCACGTGTGAATGCTGTAGTGCCAAACATTTTTGCAATGTATGCTTCACTTTGGATTTTTCGTAATACTTTTCTGTTATTGGTGATCTGGTTTCAAAGATATTCAGATGTTCCTTGGGGACCGACATTCTCCATATAAAATGTCTTTGGCGGCCATTTTGTTTATGTCAATTTATAAAACAAATAAATGTAGGCTACTGAAAAGTAGATGATAAGGAGCTGCTCTGAAAAAATCATACAAATCGGTTTCTTTATTTGGCCAGCGTGGTACCAGACACATGAATGCTCATTAATATATTGTTGCGAAGAGTGAATATCCGAATACGACAAAAAATCTGTAGCCTGAGAAATTTACGTAGGTTATAGCTACGCGTTGGTCCCCCAAGGAATTAGGGAATATCTCAGAATCCAGTTCAGCAATGAACAATATAGACACATATTCTAAAACTAGAAGAGTTTTTGAGAACTCGTGATATAATGGTGCAAACAAGAAAAGTTATCGAGAATATTTTTATTGTGGTAAAATATGTAGCTGCCGGTAGAGGGGTTAACTATTGACTAAAGGTAAACTATCTTCTCTTCTTGTATACAAGTGTTGGTACCGTCATACGGGGCTTCTTTTGACATTATTTTCACGTTCTTCAACTTTGAGTTTTTGTAGCATTTTGAATAATGGATAGATTTCGATAATTTTTGCCTATATATATTATCTATGTACGTAATCAATGTGCAAAATATGGGGAAATCAATCATTTTGCCTAACTCCTGTAGCTTTAAGTATAAGTCGTATTTTTCATCCTTATCCATGGATGAAATGGGTTGCACCCGGAAGCAATCGATGGCAAATTTGGTCTAGTTTCAGGAACTAGCTTGGCCATGCATATTGGCTACTGGATACGGGAGATGTTACGGATTTTCCAAGGTGATGACCAAATGCTATTTTTTCTGCCACTTGTAATTTTGTGCGGTGTAAAGTTGTATAGATGTTTACAATTTTCCTAGAAACTAGAACTGATTGGAAGGTGAATGCCAGTGGACGCGTTACTTACTTACTTATTTGGCTTTATATCAATTATCTTGATAAAGCCTCGCCAACAATAATTCGCCAATTCACTCGGTTCATAGCCGCTTCTCTCCATCCTCGATTGTGACCCACGCTCTCCAGGTCCTGGTGCACCTGGTCAATCCACCTAGCTCGCTGCGCCCCACGTCTTCTTGTTCCGACCGGATTCGTAGCGAACACCATCTTTACAGGGTTGTTGTCCGGCATTCTTGCAACATGCCCTGCCCAGCGTATCCTTCCAGCTTCAGCTATCTTCACGATACTGGGTTCGCCGTAGAGTTGAGCGAGCTCGTAGTTCATCCTTCGCCGCCACACGCCGTTCTCCTGTACACCGCCGAAGATCGTCCTTAGCACTCGGCGTTCGAAAACCCCAAGAGCTTGCAAGTCCACCTCGAGCATAGTCCACGCCTCATGTCCATAGAGGACTACCGGTCTTATGAGCGTTTTGTACATCGTACATTTGGTGCGGGGGTGAATCTTTCTTGACCGCAGTTTCTTCTGGAGCCCATAGTAGGCACGACTTCCGCTGATGATGCGCCTTCGTATTTCCCGACTAACATTGTTGTCAGCCGTCAACAAGGATCCGAGGTAGACGAACTCGTCCACCACCTCGAAGGTATCTCCGTCTATCGTAACACTGCTACCTAGGCGGGTCCTGTCGCGCTCAGTCCCGCCAACCAGCATGTACTTTGTTTTCGACGCATTCACCATTAGTCCGACTTTTGTTGCTCCGCGTTTTACACCCACCTAAAACAAATCTGCTACCGTTTCAAATTTTCTCCCAATAATATCCATGTCGTCCGCGAAGCAAACAAATTGTCCGGATCTCGTGAGAATCGTGCCTCGACTGTTAAGTCCGACTCTGCGCATAACACCTTCAAGCGCAATATTGAACAACAGGCACGAAAGTCCATCGCCCTGTCGTAGTCCCCGCCGAGACTCGAACGAACTGGAGTGTTCGCCCGAGATCTTACGCAGTTTTGCACACCGTCCATCGTTGCTCTGATCAATCTTGTGAGCTTCCCGGGAAAGCTGTCATCGTCCATGATTTTCCATAGCTCTACACGGTCGATACTATCGTATGCCGCCTTGAAATCGATGAACAAATGGTGCGTAGGGACCTGGTACTCACGGCATTTCTGGAGGATTTGCCGCGCGGAAAAGATCTGGTCCGTTGTCGAGCGGCCGTCGATGAAACCTGCTTGATAACTTCCCACGAACTCGTTTGCTATAGGTGCTAGACGACGGAAGAGAATCTGTGATAGCACTTTGTAGGCGGCGTTTAGGATGGTGATTGCACGATAATTTTCACACTCCAGTTTGTCGCCCTTTTTGTAGATAGGGCATATAACGCCTTGCTTCCACTCCTCCGGTAGTTGTTCCGTTTCCCAGATTCTGACTATCAGCCGATGCAGACAAGCGGCCAACCTGTCCGGGCCCATCTTGATGAGTTCGGCTCCGATACCATCCTTGCAAGCGGCCTTGTTGTTCTTGAGCTGTTGTATAGTATCCTTAACCTCCCCCATCGTGGGAGCTGGTTGGTTTCCGTTGTCCGCTGTGCTGACGTAGCCATAGCCTTCGCTGTCCTGACCTTCTGTGCCTGTGTTGTCTGCCCCATTCAGGTGTTCATCGTAGTGCTGCTTCCACCTTTCGATCACCTCGCGTCCGTCCGTCAAGATGCTCCCATCCTTATCCCGGCACATCTCAGCTCGCGGCACGAAGCCTTTCCGGGATGTGTTGAGCTTCTGATAGAACTTCCGCGTTTCTTGAGAACGGTACAGCAACTCCATCTCTAGGCATTGCACCTCTTCCAGGCGGCGCTTTTTGTCCCGGAATAGGCGGGTTTGCTGTTTCCGCTTCAGTCTGTATCGTTCCACGTTTTGCCGCGTACCATGCTGCAGCATTGCAGCCCGCGCTGCATTCTTCTCCTCTAAAACCTCCTGGCACTCCTCGTCTAACCAATCGTATCTTGAGCTCCATTCCACTTATCCGACAATGCTTTCGGCAGCGTTGTTAATGGCTGCTTTAACTGTCCTCTAGCAGTCCTCAAGAGGGGCCCTATCGAGCTCGCCCTCATCCGGCAACGCTGCCTCAAGATACTGCGCGTACGCATTGGCGACATCCGGTTGTTTCAGTCGCTCGAGATTGTACCGGGACGGGTGTCTATACCGTACATCATGATGACGGATAGTTTTGGGCGCAGTTTCACCATCACCAGGTAGTGGTCGGAGTCAATGTTAGCGCCACGATTGGTTCTGACGTCAGTTATGCGGAGAAGTGCCGTCCATCGATCAAAACGTGGTCGATTTGCGATTCTGTCTGCTGTGGTGATCTCCAGGTGTACCGATACGGGAGGCTGTGCTGGAAATAGGTGCTACGAATGGCCATTTTCTTGTAGGCGGCAAAATCTATCAGTCGTAGGCCGTTCTCGTTCGTCAGCCGGTGGACGCTGAACTTTCCAATCGTCGGTCTGAACTCCTCCTCCTGGCCATCCTGAGCGTTCAAATCTCCTATGATGATCTTGACGTCGTGGTTTGGGCAGCGGTCGTACTCGCATTCGAGCTGCGCGTAAAATGCGTCCTTGTCATCATCAGTGCTTCCGGAGTGTGGGCTATGCACGTTGATTATGCTGAAGTTAAAGAATCGGCCTTTGATTCTTAACTTGCACATTCGTTCATTGATCGGCCACCACCCGATCACGCGCCTTTGCATATCACCCATCATTATGAAAGCTGTTCCCAGCTCGCGTGTGTTGCCGCAGCTCTGGTAGATGGTATGATTACCTCTAAACGTTCGCACCAATGCTCCTGTCCAGCACACCTCCTGCAGCGCTACGATGTCGAAACCGCGGGACTTCAGTACATCGGAGAGTATGCGAGTACTTCCAATGAAGTTGAGAGATTTGCAGTTCCACGTACCGAGTTTCCAATCGCTAGTCCATTTTCGTCGATGTAGTCTTCGCCGATTGTTCCAGTCCGTATTCTCTCGTTGACGTTCCTGTGCTGATGTGTTTTTACGGTTGGCTTGCAGGGCGTGACACCAACCCTCTAGATTTCCATTCCCCCTAAATGTTCGGAGGACCATAGTGCGCAGTTTAGCTTAGAGTCCTTCTCTGGCACTCGGACGATGATCAGCCACCTCTGACATGGGGAACAGACGCTGTTGTGAGCCGCTTCTAAAATGAAGTACAGACGCTCCAGGTTTGCAAAGGCAAAAGCAAAAGCAAACCCCCCCTTCCCTGTCAGCATACGACCAAAGTTCCCACCGAAGGTTAGTTACCCGATCTTCTCCAAGGTTACTCGTACCCCGGCCAGTACCACGAGGAGGTAGGGATAGGAGTTGCTGGGCAAGAGGCTAAGGACCACACTAAGGGGTCTATTTTATTCCTGCAGGTACGCGAGGTACCAATGGTACGCCATGCCCAGCCATTTACCGCGTCCTTGGACGCGTTAATATTTGTTGAAAAGCTTCGGATATATGTTCATTTCCGTAAAAGTGGATCCGAAAATATGGTCAGTAACGTTTGTATTTCAAATCAGGTATACTTTCGGGAGCTACATCCAAGTGAGCATCAAACTTCAAGATGATGCTTTCGGAAGCATATTCAGAACCATCAGATGAAGTGACCACTCTTCAGTAGGTTCCAGGAACCCTGGGGGAAGAGGCCAATTAGAAACATATCTGTTCATATCAATATGGGCATCCAACTTCAATATTTTGAATATTGATGCTTCCCGAAGCATTTTTAGTACCATCGGCTGTTATGACCGCTCTAATCTTTAAGTTCTTAATTAGGAGATTCGGCTAGTGAAGCGGCTGGTGCACTTTTTGAAAAAAAGGTCTTTAGCTGAAACAAGTTGGTTTAATCTGCAGCCCCGCAGAAAAATCCTTTTTTTTTGCGTCGTCGCCAAAGTTTTTTTTTCTCATTTTAGTTTGCACGTATTCTGAGTGCAATCGAGTTCAGCTTTTCGTATCACCTGAGTAATATTTTGCTTTTGTGAAATGAGCATGCCGATTAAAGTAGCATTCAGCTGCTCATTCAAGAATGGATGATCAATTTGGTGAGCTCGTTTTATGCTTTTTTTTAAATGTAAAATATATTGTGAAACGTATTTTTATCATGGCAACGCTGGGAGTGTTACCTAAATGAATTGAATTAACAAAATATAAACAGTTCTTCACCGTAAGTGTCGACATTAACACTTGTTTATTAACATTAAAAACACCATACATTTACTTTTACCTGATTTTTATAATTCTAAAAAAGTACCCTGTGAATTGTTCGACGCTAAAAGTGTAAACTTACCGTATGTTCAAATTGTCTTTAGAGTATTGATAGGTGATTTTTTTTCAACTAAGGTTGCATGAATCGCATTACTTATCAAGGTGAATCCTGATCATGCAGCTATGGTCCCTCTCTAACAAAACTGCTTCCCGTGACAACAACGCTGAGGTGATCTCGGTCTCTAGTAACAATAAATGTCACACTAATGTTCCTTCCCATCTCCGATGATTGTAATGACGTGGCTGGCGTCGTTATTGACTTTCCAATGTGTGGAGCTCTCGAAAGTGTACAGTCCACTTTTTGGATTGCATTTTGGTCCCATAACATAAATTTCAGCTCGATCGGAGAAACTATATTTTAGCGCCAGCCATTCAAAGTTTGTATGTGATTTACTATGGAAAAATTTACTTTTGCACAGAAAAATCGCCAGAGGTCGCCCATTGACCTCTATAAAAATTCTGAATACAGACATCTACGATGATCAACATTGCCGAAGACCGTGAAACAATCCGATGCTTGTAAAAAAAGGTATTCAGCCTAGACTTTTCGGAAATTTTGCCCGATTTTGTTATTATTGTTATTCCTTTACGTGTTAATCAACGTCGCCTTGCCAATAGGTTTTCATTGAATAACTTTTTTCACAAGTGTCGAATTGTCTCACGGTCTTCGGCAATAGTCTTCATCGTAAAAATTCCTATCGAGGTCTGTGCTCAGAATTTTTATAGAGGTCAATGGGCGACCTCTGGCGATTTTTCTTTGCAAAAGTAAGTTTTCCCATAGTAAATCCCATACAAACTTTGAACGGCTGGCGCTAAAATATAGTTTCTCCGATCGAGCTAAAATTTTGCACAGTTGTTATGGGACCCAAATGCAATCCAAAAAATGGACTGGAGCAAGAATCTAAATTTTGTCCCACACTAGTGTACATTGAAGATTGAAAGCTATTCCCAAGATATATCTCTTGGTTCCTTGTGCAACTTCGATTATTCTGGTCAACCACGGTGTAGTAACTACAAATTGTACGGTCATCAATGCCTATGCTTCGTAATTGTTTAAATTAATTAACTCATTTCATTTTGAAAAAATGGTCAAATTTTAAGTGAAATTATGATAAAAATCCATGTGCCAAGGCGGGGTTTAAACCCACGACTCTTGCATGCTAGTAGAGAATTGGGTGAAAAAAAGTCGAGAGATAAAACGTCGAATGCCAAAGCGTCGAAGAGATAAAAAGTCAAAAGGATAACATGAAAAAAGCGAGAATCGGTAAGGAACAAAACGATCGACAGTCTTTCAACAAAACGATGGCGGTGGCTTGATCGGGATGATGTTGAACTCATTTTCAGCGGCGGCAACGTGAATCAGCGTGGTCAAATTTTATTCTCCCTCTTTCAGATAAAGTCTAATATTTGTACAGAAATATTATTATTTTCTGAACCGTTAATTTGAATTAAAAGCTTTTTTAACCATATGTTTCCCACATTTCAAAACAAAATCCTGTTTACCGTAATCCGGGAAACATTCAGCACTTTTTTTCAATATTTATATTCGAATGTTGAAAGTTGCATAGTTTTCAAACAAACACTCTTACTTGAAACTATATACTGAATTTTGTGTTCAATTCCTAACCTTTCAAATTTTACTCTTGGAAGATTTCAATGAAGAATTAAGAAGTCATCATAGATCAGCTATCTTATTATATTTTTTGGATATTAATATCTTAGATATTTTTTCAAAAACTTTCAAAATAAATTAACATCAGCAAAAACACTAAATCACACTTTGTCAAAGAACGCTCCTGATGGTTGGTAGAGGCAAAGGGTTCCAGAGCGCCAATCAATATTTAGATTATTTATATTTGAACGCGATTAAACTTTGACATTTATACGAAAACTTACATAAATTCCATTGATTAAGAAATTCTCAATTTAATGAAAAAAATATGCTTGCTAAATTAATATCATTCGTTTTTTTTACAAAATTGTCCTAAAAATATTCCCAAAAATCAAAGAAAAATGATTCGTAAATTGAATCTTTGATTCTTCTACGGTTTTTTTAACTTTAACATTGTTTCAAATTTTTGAATCTTAACCTGAAGAAAACAAATCGACACCACGGTCACTTTTAATTAAAGCAACCTTTGATTACAGCTAGTCGTGACGGTGAACGCGCAGCTATTCAGCAAGACTAAGGTGGGGATCGTGGGTTTGAATCCCACCGGTCGATGAACTGAACAATTTTTTTTTTATAAAGACAGCAGTATCTTCGTATATCTGTTGCACGATATAGAGTCAGTGAAAAAAGTAAGTAACCAAACGCTGTTTTTAATACAAAATGCCCAAGTTTGAGAATTTGAATCTCAGTATCTTCTTGGTAGTCAGAATTTGCTGAAATTTTAATGACGAACTACAAATAATCTGAAGTTTTGTCTGTAGCGAGCTCATTAAATTGCATTCATTTTACAAAAAAATTCAGAGGGTTGTTCAATGACAGAAGTAACTAACCGATAGATTTTCAAATTTAATTTAAAAACGATATGTTGCTGGTTGGTTTGTTCGGCAAAGTTGATAGCTTTCAGAAGTAGCAATCCAATGAAACTCTTTGAAAAATTGTTGAATTTTCATGACAACCACTACCGACCAAACTTCAGGTGATTTGTAGTTCGTCATCAAAATTTCATCAATTTCGGACAACCAAAAGCTGAAATCCAGATCTCTAAACATGGGCATTTTGAATGAAAAAAAAAAACAGCATTTGGTAACTAACTTTTGTCACTGACTGTGCAAATCCAGAAATGGTAAAATGGCAAAGAAGGCTCTCAGTTAATAAATATGCAAGTGCTCATTAAATCACTTAGCTGAAAAGCTGGCTCTGTCCCAGTTGAGACGTGACGCCTGGAAGAAGAAGGTTGATTTCATTCTTTATCGAAAAGCCAGTGTGACATAACAGAGCGTAACCATAACTAACTTTGAAAAACGTACTTAAAATGTCATTTTTGCGTGTCTTACATAGTGAAATACAACACTTTTCTAAACCAACAAAAAAGAATTTTAAGCATCGGAAGTAATATGAACTTTGTCAATAAGTTTTGTTATACATATGAAATTTAAAATCTGTGGCAAATCAAGCAAATAAATTGCCATACAAGCTGGGACACTTGCATGCGTGTTGCCTGAAATAGTCAAATTTAGCATTTTCAACATCAAATATCTCATGAACTAGACGTACTTTGATGTTTCAAAGCATTTATTTAATAAGTAAATATCGGTATTTCGGTACTTGAGACAAAACCGTGTTCCACTCTATTGATTTTGGAAGTATTTTATTTGATGATATAAATTTACAAAAGCACGTCAAATCATGACTTAACCGAAATTGTTCAACAAAAATTATTTAAACACTGAAAAACACTGCAAATCAAGATCTAACCCAACACAAACCGTCAAGGGAAATCTGTCGGACTGCAACAATTGAGCTGCAATAAATTTAATTCATGTTCTTTTGAAGGCGCACTTTGTCATCCTCCAGTGTCTGTTGTCTGTGGCGTAGATGGGCCCCAAAAGTGGCCCAAGAAGCGACAGCATTGACAAAATATCACATAAACACAATGAGCAATAATTTTTATTCTCGACGAAATAAGCTTTGCAGCACGAAGCTCTTTCAGAAGAAAAGCGCGACTTTTGACATCCTGCGCCGACTGGTTGAAGGAACGGGTGGGGATGGGGAGGGGTGAAGGAAAAATGACTGAGACCCAGAAGAACATAAAATTTGTTGAAAGTGAGCGCATAGTCTTTGTAAAGAGGGAAGATTTTAATCTCCAGCAGCGAGTCGACGCTTCCATTCACAAATGTATAAAAAGAGAGACGTGCGCACACGCGGCCAAAGCGACAGGAAGCCGAAAAACTTACCGGACCCGCCAAGATCTCAATCCTCCAGAAGAAGTGCCGCGAAGTCGATCACATTGCGTCGACAGATAGAGAGAGACTCGAGGGCCATATAGAAGAAGTTCTGGCTTCCTTCTGACCTGAACCGAGCGAGGGAACGCCGAAAATCTATTGAAATGTACGTCTTTTTCGGGGGCTCTTCTTGTTCCTTGAGGGTTCTCTGCGCCGTTCAGACAGTGATCTCGTGTGTTTTTGAGGTGTGTGGAAACGAAACGTAAAGTAGCTGAAATTACTCGACTCATGCACTTGAATTGGCTCAGCAAGAAACTTCGAGGCAAAGGAGAGATAAATCTACAATTTGTTCGAGTGGCCATTGTAACAGGAATCGAGATATCGTATCTTCAAGGCATAATGCGTCAGTCCACGGCGTAATGGTCGACTGAAGTGAAGTGAACTACTGGAAACTGTGGTGTTGGAGTTTAATGACTTTTGAATTTTATGAATGAACGGTTGCTGACGTGAATGAGCAATGAGAAGCGAGTAGTAAATGGTTGAGAGGCAAAACATGTCCGATTCCATATATTTAGAATAGATGTAATTTTAATCACCACCGATGTAATGTCATACCTACTGGTTTTTACGAGCGTCAATGCAGATACCAGTTATTTTCAAGATCAGTGTAGCTCCGGTACTTCCAGTAGATGTATGAAGGTATCGGTCAGGGTAATCTAAATAGGAGCAAGAACATTTAATGCGATGATTAATTGCAAACCGCCTCCAGGCGCAAAATTCCATCGTCGTCGTCGTCGTCGTCGTAAGTGAGTGAGCCTCGAGAGTAGCCCGCCTTAGCGACACAATAGCCGTTAAGAGTATCGTTGTTGCTGGAAACGACCTGCAGCACAAATTGCACTGCCGCCACACAGGAGTCATTTGGATCAATCGTGGTCAAAATTTTTGTCTGCCCCTTAGGCCCTTCTTATGTTCTATTTTTGACTAAAAAGTATTACTCTCGGAATGTATCTAATAATCGCAAGGTAAACATCTGGTTATGAAAATCAGCCTGGTATTCGGCGACGAAGGACTCCTCGAGCCGTCTCAGTCTGTTAAAAAGGTCTGTAATTGGCGTACTCCAGTCTAAGCTCTTTTTTGTAGATTGGGCATATGAGGCCATCCAACCAACCGGTAGGTATTTATTCGTCCTCCCATACCTTAAAAAAATGCTTGGTGGATCGATTGGCAAAGCTGCTCACTTCCGTGCTTGAGAAGCTCGACTGGGATCTAGTCCTTCAAAGCAGTTGTGTAGTTCTTCAGCATGCCGACAACCTTTTTAACCTCTCCTATGGTCTGCATTTCTATTTTCACCGTTCAACAACTGGTTCTTCCACCTGGCAGCCGCCGCCGTTTTATCGATCAGAAAATTCTCCTCTAGATCAATGCACATGGCGGGTACGTTGCATAAAATCTCCGCATACCATTCATGCTATTTTGAGTTCCAGCTACCACACTTTCTTCGTGCTGCCTTTTCTGTATACGGTGGGCTCGCTTATTTTTAGCTCTTGCCGCCCTGTACCGTTCTCTGCATCTGGTGACATTCTTCACGTCGGTCACTCTCTGACACTCTTCATCGAACAAATCGTTTCGCCTTTGTCGATGATCAGTGCCTATCATATCACGCGCCGCTGTGGTCACAGCTTCATGGATAGGGCCCCATAGACTGTTATAGTCATCACCAGAAACATTGATTTCTTCCTCGTCTAGCTGCTGGTGGTACTGTGCAGCTAGTCCATCTACACGGAGAAATCAGACTACCCAAAAAATAAGTTCTTTTTACTCAAATTTGGGTAAACTGCATTTAGTTTTTACCCACAGTTGGGTTGTGTTGCCTCTCCCGCAACAGCAATGTTGTCAAAAACAGAGAGAGACGCACAGACCCAGCGTCGAAGTTCAATGGAATAAGCCAAATTTGGGTTCTTTCGAGTTTACCTAACGTTAAGTTGTTTAAACCCATAACGGAGACTTCGAAAGCTAACGCTGGGTAGATTTTTGTTTGCACTGAGTTGTTTGTTTTGCCGCTGTCAAATGGAAACAACCTAATGATAGGTATATATTAGTTAACCCAAATTAGGGTTATCCCACGGAAGAGCCGAATTGCGTCAAAAGAAGTAAAAGTTTGGTTGATTTGCGGCTCCGTGTACTATTCTTTGCAGTGTATCATCGCAATGAGCTGTTTTTCATCACGGTAATCTGTCATGCTGCGAAATGGATTATTACACAATAATGTGCATCAAACCAAAATACAACGGAAAATTAAAAAAACACCAAAGGAAAATATTAATTTTAAACATATATAATGAAAGGAGATGAAAAACTGATTAAAAACCCACTGTTTTGCAAGTTTATCACATTTTGATGGACTCTTCACATCATTCGGCATTTTACGTGCTATGTCAGACAAAATATAGGGCGATCAAAAACCTAAATATTTGTAATACGAAATTACGACCACGAATTTGTTCTAGTTACCCCTCTGTGTGCCGCCAAGTCGTTTTGGTTCGGTACGGACATTTCAACCGATAACCGTCGGACTGACGTCAACCGTCGGGAAGTAGGCATTTTATCCCCTTAACTAATAATCGAACCCGTTCCGGAGTAGCAGAAGCAGGCAGCAGCAGTCGTGTCACTTGCATCACGCGTTCCATAAATTGCGCTCCCTGTCACTGCAATGCCACAACAAAACGAGTACTTACTCGCACCTATATACCAACCTACCTACTGTTAGTTGAACGGGTAATTTTACTGCGCATTAGAAGAGAATGGACGCAGCAGCAATCATCTATTGAGAATCTTGGAGCCTGGGCAAAGCGATAATCTATCTCAAAAGTGGAAGTGTTACTTTAATTACGTAAGGGTTCGAGAGATCCTAAAGTGGACTCACTTATGAACAGAGCTGGGATTGTTGCGACCGAAACAAAACAGCTAGACTATGTCGGGGCTTCTTTTAGAACGTTGCCTAATTATTAAAGAGTGTTTGATCAGTTGAAGAATTGGTTTGGAAAGCAGTTTGAGCAAACAAAGAAATGGTAAAGAAATAACCATCAATGAGTAGCAGAGATACAGTCAACCCTCTCTTTCTCGATATTTCATACCTCGATATCGAGTTTTAGAACCATAGTAAAAGTTGGTTTTCATGGCTACCTCGATGGTCCCTTGAGTCGCAGTAGCTCTGTAACTCTATGTCTCCCTAACTTGATACGATTCATTGATTTTCGGCTTTTATTTCCTTACTTTTTTTACATTACCAGAAGACCATTTGCCGGAAATCCAGAGGAGCGTCCACTTTTAAAACCATAGATAGGACAAACGTTGGCAACATCTCTATGTCCACGGGAATTCAGAAGAATTTTTAAATTTTTGGAATCCTAGACAGCAAATTGCAAGTAGCGGTTTTCATTCAGTGCGATGGGATTAAATTGACCTCAAATTTAAATCGTAATAACTTCACGAAATTTGAATTGATTTTCCTGCTGTTTTGGAAAACAACATTTTATTCAATTTTACTTAAAATATTTAACAAAATATCAAAGCGTAACATTTTGAATCTTTGGACGCTTACATCTCAGAAAACTAGAACAAACAAACGTAACAGCCAGAGTTATTGATCTATAATTTCATTATTAAAACATCAAAATTAAGTAAATCTGATATTTTCCTTTGATTCTACGCAGAATTCAAACTTATAAGAATGAATAATTTCTGGAGTGCTGTTTATCGGATTCACTCCTATATGTAAAAAAGGCATTGAGAAAATGTACTGAGAAGGTTTTGTGTAATTAGACAGACATCTGTATCTTAAGTGCAAATAAAAGATCATTGGAAGATAAATTGAAAACTGATTCAATTTGACTTGCGATTCATGTAGTGGCGTAAACGGGATTTCACAGAAGCTAGACACTTTTGAGCTAATGTAAAATTACTCAAGGATCTGGAGATTCTAGGTAAACAGTTCAACGTGTAGTTTCCTTTAAATATTTCGCTCGAAAACAATTCTACATGCAGGTTTAGTGTTACCAAAAAAATATACTTTTTTGTGATTCATGGGAAGTAGGGAGCTGGACCCAATTCTTGGCACTTTTTATTCACTTTGGCAGTGGGGTTCTTTGAAAGCTACAAAGCTCTTATTTGGCCACAATATGCGTCGTAGTGAAGTGCTCCTTTCAGTTTCAGACAATTCGGTCGAGAAAAACCCCCCATGCCAAAGTGAATCATAGAAATGCCCAAGTGGTTCTGCACCCTATGATCTTATTATTTTCTAGGAATTATTCAAGGAATATCTTGCAGACATTTTTACAATTCAGTCAAGAACTTCGAGAGTGTGTTTCGGGTGTTCTTTAGGAATTTCTCAACAGATTATCAATAGCTTCTTCCAGGAATGCCTAGAGATATCAAGAGCATCATCGGCCATTGCCAGCATTACTACGCTTGGCTGTGTATAACAAGCGAGCTTTGTTTAAGATGCGTATATTCAGTACACAATGCTACCGGTCATGGGTGAATCCAATTACTCGTCAACAAATACTTCCAGGAATGCTTATGAAAATTGTACAAGAACATCTGCATCTGGCTGTAGAAATTCTGCAAGATTGATGTCACCTCGTGTTGAATCATGGAATCAATCTTTGGACAAAAAGATATGTGGAATAAAAGAATTCTTTAAATGCATTAGTCAAATTTTCTTTTAAAATAAATGTCTTCTTCTCTTGCTAGCAATTTCGCTCTCTTTTCGGCTTTTCCCACACCTCCCCCCAAATTCAGTATTACAAATTTTTGCCCCGTTGGCAAAATCAATTACTTTGAGAATTACTAATACTACCAAGGCACTTAACTAATCCTTGATCTTTTTGAGCTTTGCGCAAGTCAAAAAGCTAAAATATGAATTGCACGTTTGTACGCCACTTCCTCTCCTCTCTCATATTAAAACTAAGGTACCGCGGGGCAAGTGGGTAAATGGGGTAAGTGAAAACCATTGATATATTTTACTGAATATGTGAATTAACGTTTTAAACTCATGCGTAAACCTTTGAGGTCATTGAGAACATTACGATAGGTAAGAGATTTCTGAGATTTTTCAGCCATTATTGCATAATAGAGTGAAAAATTGTTAACCTGTCAACTGTTACTCCGTAACAAGTTGGCGGCGTACAATCTTATTTTAATATTTTCAGTGGAAAAAAGTTGCGGAAAATAATTTCCTGTACCACTTTTTAGTTGTCCTCTGTGACAGTTTCAAACTGCAATAAAAAAGTTTTAGAATTAATTCGACGTAGACCTAAAAATAACTAAATTTAAACACCGTCAATTTTCTTATCAGGTGGGGCAAGTGAAAAGTTTATCATTAGAGATTGAATTTGTGTTTTCTCTTTAAGTAGCCATAAGTAAACATGATTCGCAATTATCATAGAAAAACATAACGTGCTGATAATTCAAGAAACACTATACTCAAGCGTTAAAAGCTATTAAAAATCATGGAAATTCTCTAAAATATGTTGCCAAACATTACAATATCAATATGTCTACTTCGGGCAGCCAATTAAAAGGAAGACGTTGACTGAAAAGTTGCAATATTAGAGAACATACGGAAATCTCGTGGAATGTCTATGTAAAGCTAGTTCAAAACATAAAAATGGGGTATAGGTCTATCCACATAAAAAAGACCCTAAATACGTTATTGAAGGATTCCGTTTGATTTCTCCCGAAGAGTTATCCGACTTTCTCAAAAACAAGTAACGAGCGCACAGTGGCGCATAGCCGGACAAAACCTCAAAAATTCATGTTCTCAAAATCAGTCGTCAATATTTTTATAGACTTCTGTACTATTGAGCGACAATTTCTCAAAATTTGAGATTGATCTGTTCTGTTTTCGATTTTTGGCAGCATCGTAAGTGTGGGAAAGTCAGCAAAATTGGACTGCTCGAAATTCATCAACTATGATTGACCTAGCAAACTTCAAACAGCTGTATCTCAACGAAATCATAACCGATTTAAGCTCAATAGGTTCCATTTGAAAGCGTAGTTATAAGCCTTAGTTTTGGCTATAGTTATATAGATTTTAACATATCATGTTGTTGTTTGTAACAAAAATAGTTTCAAACAATCTTTCTCCAAAATTTTGTTGAATATTCAAAACTTCGTACGTTTTATGTGAAGTGTTTCGGGAAAATGAGTCACTCACTATGAACCAGCAAATCTTCCATACTTTTCAACGTGCAATAGTTTTTCTTGCCCCTTTTTGCCCCTAGAGGTGTAAATTTTATTTTCAATTTTTCATTATTTTTTATCGATTTCATCATTCAAATCTTCATGATTTGTCATAATTCGTTTGAAATTTTAGTGGAATTACTAAATGGAAGTTAAATTTGTACCTCTAGTTGAGGTTTATGCACAAACTTCTGCATTACCACAACAAAAATTGTAGTAATAGCCTTTTTATACGATTAAATGAAAAAACTTAATTTGGACCAATTTCACTAGAAAATAGAATTTTCAATTTGACTGCTATTTCCAAAGGGATGATATAAGGCATCCAAGATAATCAATAGATTACCATTATCAAGCAATTTGAGACGTATTTGAGGTTTTGTCCGACCTTTGTATGAAGGACCGCCACTGTGGAGCGGTGGAAATTCTACAGAGCAGAAATGCAATTGCTGTCCTATAATGTAAGAACTAACATTGGAAATCTTGCAGTTATAATGTTGTCGAATCATTTCAACTAACATAACTGAACAGAAAAAAATTGAAGTGAAAAGAATAACATTTTCTTTGTTTTTCTTTGTTTACATGTAACTTATGTTATTGTTCATTGAGAAGCTTTAACAAGTGTTAAAGCTAATAGAAATCGTGAATATAACTGTTTGTTTTTGAATTTATTGTTCAAAACGGTGAACTTTTCACTTGCCCCACTTTTGGGGCAAGTGAAAAGCAAGGAGACATTTTTCAAAAACTTTTTCTGTATTTTTTTCTTCAATTTTTCCTAAAAATCAATTTCAGCATGCTGCTTATATATGGTGGGAGTCAAGCTAAAAAATATACACAACCTCATTTGTTTCAATTTAAAGTCTCTAGAATTGGAAGAATCTCAACTATGCGAATTCCATTACCCACTTGCCCCACGGTACCTTATAGAAATAATTCTAGAACACTGAGCTGAGAAGCAGTTTGTGTCCCAGTTGAGTCGAAGCAAAGGCAACAAGAACATTATATTTGGTCTATAGCAGTTTGGAGATATTTTTCGAGGAACTGTCTATGACAATCGAGGGTGTCGAGAAAGTCCATGGTAAACATGACATAAATTGGTCGGCGTTGAGTCAGAGTGGACCAAGTGACATTTTTCATTTTTTGAGAAAAACGAGCTTAAAATCTAAGGTTTTGTATTTTTTCAACTTGTTAAAATCTTGGTTCAATATTTCTACACATCTTTGTGTTACTTTCAACCAATATATTGTGAAGGGATTAGCATAAAAAATCATAATGCAAACCTTTGATAGAACGATTTGTTTGATAGGCTATGTGCACTTGGTTCACTCTGTCTTAACTAAAGATGACCGTTCAGTGAGTTGGTTCACTCTAACTGAACAATTTCTGTGAAAATAACAATCACTGGTCATTGAATGTGTATATCTAACATAAACAGATTATCAAGATCCTTCGACATCAGTATCGTAAATTCCATATTTTCAATCTCGAAATCAGTGGTATTACGATAGCTTGAAAATTAGGATTTTGCAGGGACAGGGCATTGAAAACCAGACATATTCAAATATGCATTCAGTCAGAATGGTCCAAGTTAAAGTTTTGAGTACCGACCAAAATATAATAGTCCAATAAGCAAGTTCTGGGACATTCCATACATACACTATAGATCTACCATAAACTTCTATCGGACTCTGAAGTCTACTAAAAAAAAATGCAATAATTAATCAGTTCATTGCTTTTCGACACTTCGTCCGCTCTGTCTGCACAGAAATGGTTGCAATTTCTGACCATCCAAAAATGGTAAATGATCAAAAAGCAAAATCAAATTAAGTATTATTTAGGAATTTCTATTGATGTCGAAAATTCTGACAAATCTCTTGAAATGTATTAAATTTTCTCGGATTTCTCAGCGCACTGATCTTTTTCGCTGTTGATGTTATAAGCACTTGGTCCACTCTGACTGCATACTAGAGTGGTTCAAAAAATCGTTTTTGCTCCACACCGCTCATTCGATCCTTGATCAAATTCTGAGAGTCCTAACAAAATTTGAACTCATTCGGATGAAAACTGAGACTGCACAAGCCCTTTGAAGTTTATATGGGAATTACTATGGGAAAAGCAAGCAGTTCATTCAATTGGTCATAGTGTTTGCCCATGTGCTCTTGGGGATTAGAACTACGTTGATACTGTGAGATACAATTGTCAGCTACAACTTTTTTTTTTTAAATCGGACGCCCCAGTAATTATTTATTGATTTTTTGAATGAGTTGTAAAACTTTGTCTATAATTATTGGGCTGTTCTGCGGGCATCACTGCATATGTGCAGTAAAACATAGTTGCCATGATTTGTGCGTGCTATCTTTCGCGCCAGGTGCAGCAATGTTGCCTGTTCAGAAGTTAAATGAGCACTGCTGAAGAATTTGTGACTGGATATAAATCAATAACTAATTACTGAGGCGTCCGATTTGAAAACGGTCTTCAGCAAAGTTGTAGCTGATGAATGTATCTCACAGTATCAAAGTAGCTCTAATCCCCAAGAGCACATGAGTAAAAACTATGACCGATTAACTGAAATGCTTGCTTTTCCCATAGTAATTCCCAGATAAACTTCAAAGGACTTGTGCAGTCTCAGTTTTCATCCAAATGAGCTCAAATTTTCAAATTTTGGGAGGACACTCAAAATTTGATTTAGAATCGAATGAGCGGTGTGGAGCAAAAACGATTTTTTGAACCACTCTACTGCATACTTTTATCGATAATTATTGAACATCCAAAGTAAATTTGTCATCTCTCGCAGTTTACAGCATTCATCAAATCTGATCAAAGTAAAATGGAGGTAAGGTAATTTCGCAACTAATGAAAGAATAAACCAATTTCCCCAAGTTTTGTACTTGGTCCCCTCTGACTTAACGCTGACCATTTGTACTAAGCATAGTCGAAATAGAATAAAAATCGTATTGAAATGTAGAGTAAAGTGGGGGAAAAGTTCGAGTGGGGCAAAAGTTTATTTTTAAGATGTCTATCTCAATTCAAATCAAATGTCATAAATGGTTCCAAATATTGTAGAAATCGATTGGAAAAGTTATGGCCTTTTGTTGTTTTAAGACGCAAAAAATTTAATTTTTGGTTGAACTTCCATTACCGTAATCCGGGGTATCATTGATCAGCGGGGTAACATTGATCGGAATGACTCATCTCGTAATAAGTTGGTATCATCATTTATTGATGAAACATTTCCAAAGCATGAATGTTGCTTCTCTTTCTTATATTTATGTGCTATTAAAAACTAAGATTTTTGCAAAAATTGCGTTAACTTTATGCGTAAATTTGTCAAGTTTGCGAAACAATGGTTTCAATGGTTAAGGATGACACTACTGAAGATTTATATCTCACATAAGTTCTGCAAGCGATATGAGCAAGGAAAATGCGGTTCTCACTAAAAATGGCATAGCCAAAAATGATTCCGCTGTCAAAACTTTTATAAGTATGTTCAATTAGGCAACATTAACGAATTACTGTTAAGAATGTAGAATTCCCTTAGGAAATTGCCTACCTTTAGGCGTATTTCGCTGTTGGATGTGTTTTTAATTTTAGAATAATTCAAAAAGTAAATAAGATGTAAGCGTTTGAACACCATATTCGGCTTCAGGGGCCATGATTTTAGTAAGTAACGACATTTTCAATATTACCGAACGTTGTTTACATGGATGATCAATGTTACCCCATATCAGCTAAATGAAAAAATCACATTAAACATTTTAATAAACATGCTTAAATCTTTCAAATAACGAAATACAGTATATAGTCACGAGCTATGGGTGGCAGTACTTGTTTTAAAAATATAAAACTCACAACATTTACATTTTTGGGTGAAATATTTAAGAAATATTCTAAAAACTGATCAATGTTACCCCGGATTACGGTACATGCAACAAAATAAAAGTAAAATCCTTTAATGAATGTTCGAAGTAGATGGAGTAGATGGAGTACCGTGTACCTTTTAATTCCGCTCCTAAATATCCTCCTTATCGATTTTTTATGTAAGTATGTACTACAATTAACCCTGTTTTGGGCACCTCTTTGATTACTATTTAGTGTGTATTTATCTTCGAAAATAACTTCACAGCTGGTATGGAGTATGTTTGTCATTAAAGTATCGACACTTGATTCACACTCTTGCCCCACCGCACAGTGTTTCCCTCATAGGTATTAAATCCAAAAATTCGACTTTTATGAAATGATGATATTTGTTCAATTATATCATGCTGAATACTCATAAAACATGGTTCCATAATCATTTTCGCTGAATTCTTGCTCAACGTTTCGATAAGGGTCATATTAGCAAGACGAGTAAAGTGAAGATACGAATCATAAAAATTTAGAATATGTTTACCACTTTCATAATCCTAATAGAAATGTTTACGATTCTTGAAAAGAACGTTATCAATGGCACTGGGTTTCAATAAGATTCTAATCAATCTTTAAGAAAATAAAATTAAAATTAAGCAGATTTGATTTTGAAAATAAACTACTAATGTACAGACTTAATTCAATAAACTCGAAATTCTAGAAACATTTACTAAGCCGAACAAAATATTATCCCTCAAAATCCCTTCATGCGTTCTTCTATGAAAATTGCCTATATAGTCACATTACATTTCACACATAAATACAACTGCGACCGTTTGCGACAAATGGTAACTGTAGAGTAACATCATTTTGAGCTTTCAGTATAAAATCGAAGCAGACTGCCCAATAACGGAGTAAAGAGGGGTGAAAGTTCATGTGAGGCAAGAGTACCTTTTTAAGATTTCTAGCTCAATTCAAAACAAAACCAATGAACGCCATGGTGATTTGAATGCTGTTCAAGTAAGGGTTTTTTACTACAAATATTTGTTGTTTTTTGACGTAAAATTTGTAATTTTTGGTTCAGCTTCCATTTTATGGAATAATATAAAATCTTATTCGATTCTTTATGTAAGGGCGTTCTTAGGCCTATCATAAGGATGCTCTAATGGGTATGAGTTTTTACATGAATGCTTGAAATCAATGTTTAGCCCATAGTGGGGCAAAAGTTCGAATCAACGGGGCAAAAGTTCGACCTATATACTCGCGGAAAAAATACAAATTGCTTCATATCTACGTATTATCTTCAAATTTAGCGAAATTTTTTTGATTGTTCGAAAAAAATCACCAAAATTTCACATTGTCACTTAGTTTTGTGAAAAACTACTATTTTTGGGTATTTAACCCAATATTTTGATGAAAATATAATTTGTCTTTATCTGTAAACATAAGTTTATGGCTGGTATACAATGTGTCTGTCGTAAAAAGTGGATATTTTGTGTTTCGGCTAGCAAACTTTTACCCTACCGGAAGGGCAAAAGTTCGTTTAACAACTACCGAACAACTAAACATAACATGTATTTTGCAATTGGATTAGACGGAAAAATTGATGTGAAATTTGCGAAAAAGTTTCACATCGAATCGAACTCACGACTCCCTGTTCGATTCTCACCGAGAAGGCCCATCTAATCCAATTGCAAAATATATGTTGATGATTATAGTCGTAAACCACGAATCGTAATTGATTAAAACAAGTTCATTGAAGACAATCAATTTTGAAACTGTTATAGAGTAAAGTAGAGCAAAAGTTCGAGTGGGGTAAGAGTTTCTTTTCAAGATTTCCAGCTCAATTCAAAAGAATACTTATAAATGTCATTGTGCTTCGAATGCTATTCAAGTAAGAGATTTTCACTTCTTCTTCTTTCTGGCGTTTAAAATTTGTGGGTGCTCTTCATAGAATAAAAGATTACGATTCTAGTGACACCTTGTTTTAAAATTTTGGTCGATCCAATGCAGAGGAAATTAGCTATGTTTTTTCAGAGTGTTTTTTTAAAAATGCCACAACTTTAAGTAAAAATGTAGTATACAAAATTCAAAAAATATTTTTGGAAAAATACATACGAAATAAGAATAACTCTTTGCAACTCTAGTGGAATTAAATGGTGTAGTACTAAATTCGGTTTTTTCATCCACTTTTAATGTTTCTTCAGCCATTCCATGAAATACCGATCTAGTGGGTCTCCGAATTCCGTGCAAATTTGCTATTTTGTTCCTTATCCGAAGTAAGGATACACGTATTTTTGGATTTTTTGATTAGGGTGACCATTTCCGAAATAGGGTGACCAGAAAAATCGCGATTTTGCAAAAAATTTATTTTAAAAAAAAATTATAACTTTTGAACCGTTTGACCGATTTTCAATCTTTTTGAATGAAATGAAGGCTAAAGATTTTGACTTTTCAGGAAAAATATAAAATTTCACAAAAATTGTGTTTTTTAGATGAAAAAACTAAATAGTTTCCGTTTTTTCGTGTTTTGAAGGCCTCGGGACCAAAAGGGCTATTGCTGCTCTCATTTTTTATTAAAAGTTCAGAAAATTTTACGTAAACTGTCAAATTTTCAGCTATGCATGTTTTTTAGTTTTTGAGATATATTTTTTTGAAAATAAAAAATCAGTCATTTTTCATCGGCACACACTGTAGATCTCAGCGCATTAGATTTGTAATGTTTAAAAAAAAATCATAACTTTTGAACAGCTCAATCGATTTCCAATCTTTTTTTATGGAAACTAGTATAAATCTTACCATATTGAACATTTATGTGATCATCCCATTCAAGGTTATTTTGAAAGACAACTCCTAAATTGTTCAATCGATCTGAAACTCTAATAAGTTCAGAACCCAAGTAAATGCTGGGTAAAAGAGCTGGTCGCGCAGTTAGCGTTATCAATAAAGCTTTTCTTTAAAACCATTTATGAGAAATAGATTTTTCTCCGATCTTTTTAAAAGCCTAGAAAGGTTGCTATTAACCAAATTGGCCATATTATGTACATCATGATTATTGGAGCAAATATAGAGTTGCACATCATCCGCAAACATATGAATCATTTATAAGATCATTGATAAACATGCTAAATAATAACGGACCCAAGACTGATCCTTGATCGCCAAACCTTTTTTTTTTCACTGTCTTATAAATGTCATCGTGAACCTTTAGTAACGCAGATGTCGTACTATGTTCAGCCCTAAAATTGGATTGAAAAGGGCCTAAAAGATGAGTAGAATGAGATTCAAAAATTTCAAGGGTATGTAGTCCAAACCAATAGCATCAGATTTGATAGAATTGATCGCAATCTCCAGTTCGTTTGTCAATGAAAATGTGAAACCATCTTAATTACTAGTGAAACGAGTTGACCCCAGTTGAAGATGCTCAGTTCCAGAAGAGGACTGGCCTAAGCCCCAAGCAGCTGGTCTTGAGCCAACGGCCGCTTCCAGGGAGGGCACGAAAGGCCGTCTTCTGTCTCCCGGGTCCCAGGGTGTCTTCAGTAGGGGAGAGCTTTGGATGTGGGAGTCCTAAAATAACGAGGATTTAACTTACGTTTTTGTTATTACCAATCGTGAGCGGCTAGGGGCGACAAAACTCCGTTGTGAGATGGAGTTACCACGGGCGATTGACAGCGGAGTGGGCGATGCTGAACACTCGGAGATGGATGGAGCGAGGCGGTGGAGTCGAATTACCAAGTGTTTTTGCACGGAGGGACGGAGCGGTCGACTGGAGCGCTTGGTGACCACATGCGACCGACGGTGGTAGGGGTTGTTGGGCCGGAGATTTTACCTAATGCAGTACAACCTCTTCCGGATTAGCGCACCCGGGAGGAATCGACTGAAGGTGGATGGGGTGCCTTCGATATTTGTCGGTAAACCCGGAAAGTTGCTAGTCGGCGGTCCGTAGCTGTGGATTGCACTCCACGCGGTCCACTTCGAGGGCCTGATGAGGGCCGACGGATCCAAACGTTTAACTTACGTTGGTCGTTGGGCCAGCTCGATGAGGTGGGATAGCCACTGTCTTGACTGTTTGCCCAGGCTCCGGATAGACGAGGGTCAAATCAAAACTTCCCCGGTTACACCCGCAAACTCCCAACTTGGCTTGGCTTTACGGTTCCTTTTTTGGAGAATCGGGCACTTCCTTGTAGATTCAGGGTTTCTTGCTCACTCAATGCTCCCGATTTGATCTCCGATCATTCGCTCCTCCCAGCAGTCATCACCTTCGGTGTAGGTTCCGCGTTTTGCCACTACCGATTTACTAGATAGGCATATGTATGACATTTTATTTCCTTCGAATGGAACAAATGTGTTTAAGGTGATTATAAAACGAAGCAGCAAAACCGCAGCGATTGTTTGTCGTTGTCGCCGTAAAAAATCGCGTTGATTTGGGTGATCCAAAGCCACACCTCAAACCTTCAAGAGCACAAATCTAAAGAACCAGACGTCCATTCAAGCTGAAAACTTTATCGTTTGGTTACTCGATGGCCAATCGATCAAGTGTTCAGCTTGAACCGCTGTCGGGTACGTTAGATTTGTGCTCTTGAAATTCTGAGGTATGCTTTTGATTTATATTCACCTTAAACAAGGAAGATGCATACCGTAAAACGGGGTAACTTTGATAGTTTTTTCGAAGGAAACTTGAATATTTATGCATGCTGTTTCAAAGAATTTTAATTCATATTTTTAAAACAAGTACTGGTATTCTAACTATCGATTCCAGTTGATAGATTTCCAAAAGATTTATTCTTAATGGATTTATAATTTTTTATATAATCGAAAGTCGGTTTTCTGTTTTGGGGTAACTTTGATAATGAAGCATCACTCGAACAAAATTGAATGAATTACAGAACATTTGTAGGGCGTTGCATATCTTTAGGCGTTTAACGCTATATGGAAATTTCTGACTTAGATTACATAAATGGTCCCAGTTTGTAAAAATAGTATTCGCTAAGAGTTTTAAGACCGAATTCCAGTTCTACTATAACTAGGCTATCAAGTATAAGTGACGAATTCATTATGACTTCATCAAATAGTGATCGTAGAACAGATTATTTGAAAGAATTTGAAAACTGCTAAAATCTTATAAATTTTCCATATTTGCATATGAATCCTCAAATGTACTTAATTCCAACGAAAATAGCTTTTACATGAAGTGTCATACTAATACTCTTTACTTTTGCATTCGTTTTGCTTAACAGATTAACAGGAACTTTGTTATTTCGTTTTGTATGTTGAGAGTCTCGCATTATCAAAGTTACCCGCATTATCAAAGTTACCCCGTTTTACGGTACATTATTTTATATCGAAAAATGAATCTAGGTTTATTCACGCTGTACCACACCACCAACTGCCTCTCTCCTCATATAACGTGACATAATTTCCTCACGACCACCAATTAAAAAAAATGCGAATATTGATAATATATCATTACAAAATTCTCTAGTTTCGCCATCTTTCGATCGATTTTGATGATTTGTTTTAGTAAGAATCACAAATCAGTTATAAATTTGCATGCGCCATCAACATTGGTTCTGGATTTAGATTCAAGTTTGGTGGGGTACCTACGGTATTTCACAATAGAATAGCGCAACAATTTTTTTTTTAGATTTTCGCACATCTAAATCTCGAGAAAAAAAATAAGCCAATCATTAAATTAAGCTCATTGAAAGACGGATTGTCTGAACGAACATGGGTGAACTGTCAATCTTATTTGCGGTTCCTCTATGCTATGTAGTCCAGGTTCGAAACATCTTTTTTGTTTTCGAAATTTTCAAATATTTTTTAAAATACACTCGATGCTCCAAATTTAGTGAAAATGTGATTTTGTAGTCAGCTTTACACAAAGAATCTGAAAATGAGATAATATCAATTCCAGAAATCGTCCAGAAATTCCTTCACAGATTTTGGAATAGGATCATTTCTCCAGTATTTGCTCAACAAAATAATAGAAATACCTTCAGTATTTTCTACAAGGTTTACTCTAAAAGTTTGAATTCATCCAGATTTGATCCCTCCAAGAGTTAATTCACAGTTTATGCAAGGCTTTTCCAGAAAATTTATTAGGAATTTCTAAATTAACCCCAACAGGCAATGAAACCTTATAAAGTTATTAAGAAGATTTCAAACAGACAGAAAAAAGTCTTACCAAACATGTAAGGATTCCGCTGAGCAACGCTAAAGTTTCCATATGATAGAGGATTTAAAAAGACGTTTGTTATGCCTATTTTCAAATTTCCAGCTTTTGACAAGAAAAAAAACTTAAACCACAAACAGCCACCCATTTGTAGGGCTGCGTTTTGAGCGTTAGCTCCCCCAAGTCGCTCATTTGATTTAATCGTTGGCTAGCTTACATATAATTCTCCTACTGTCCCACATTTATCTATTCAAAATGTTACCGTACGTTAACAATAGGAAACGTTGGTATTGTAGAAGAATCATTAGTAAAATCAGCATAAAAGTGTTCATTGACTTCATCACACGAGCTGTTAAACAATCGTCATCATCACGGTCGGCTATAACTTTCAAGTTTTTAAGCCTATTCCACATCGCTTTCTGAGAATCTGTTGGACTAGACACATAATCAGATTTCACCAATTTAATCAAACTAGTCGCTCGATTACGAAGACTATTGAATAGAAAATAGTCTTCTGCAGTTCTGGATAACTTTTAAACACGAATCGCTATATTTCTTTCCACTATTGCCACCCGTATGTTGTTGGACCATTGCGAATTACTTTTCATTTGACTATATCGGAGAGGCACAAAGTGTTCAAAAAGATTACGCAAATGAGAATTAAAAACTCTAGAGCCAAATCTGAGTCAGTGGTTGAGTATAACAGGGACCAATCAATACAGTCAATTGCTTCGCAAAGTACAGTGTAATTTATACTTTAATAGTCAAAAGTACTACGCAGCCTATTAGATCTTGAATAGTCTTTCCAAAAATCAGCATTAAAATCTTCTACAAGTAAAATTTTGCAAGGAATTTAAAAGTAAAATACTGCAAGGAATGATCACATAATAGATTAGAAATTATGTCACATTACCAACACCAACCAAAAGTTCAGAGCGAGCAATAATTTGACAATTTAAATAACTTTTAACATACAAATAAATATGTACCTCCTCCTCTGCTATACATTACCAACAATTTCATAGCAGCATTACCACAATTCAAAACCAGTCTTCTAAGATCATCCTTCTGCTCCAAGATTTAGAGAAGCATGCTTTGAATTCAGCTCAATGAGCGTGATCGTTTTGAATCCTGATTTTTTCAATCTCAGCGTGCGGGATTTGTGCCAGGATTCAATCTCAGGATTGAATCACTGAAGCGCACTGGAGATCAATTGAATATAAGAATACAGCATTCTCCCCGAATGAAATAGTACAAAATGTTCCTCGTGTCCAATATGAATATTAGACGTTTAAATGGGGATTGGGAAGAACCAAACCTATGGATCGAGGGACACAGTAGTAAGTAAAGTAATACGATTATATCGGTCATCTGAAGCGTCCAAGAGTTGTATCAAACCACCCTACTAGTTGGCCCTACTGGCGGTCATTACCACCCTTGGTGAAGTGTATTAATTCAAATGTTTGACCTTCACAGCACTATGATTGGTAATAAGATATGCTCTTGCAGAAGTCAATTCTAAAACACTGATAGCATTTTATTAATATTCTCTGATTAAAAGCAAGGGATCCCGTCTAAATGGGAAGTCTCTAAAGTACATATGTGTAGGTCAGACGGCTGTCAAAAATTGACTCATCCCAAACGTCCTGTCTGACAGGAATTTTCAGTTAACATTGCCAGAAATGTCAATGCTGACTCGAACCATGTATTGTATCGCAGAAAAAAAAAATGCATATTGCCTGAAATTCACATTTAATTTGGATTCATATTACGGACATTTAAGGCCTCACTAAAGTATAACGCGCCAAAAATCATGTAAAATAAACCATTCTTTATGATTCCTCCACGTTAGCGAATCTTCAAATCATTTAGCTTTTGAATGATGGATGAAGATTTTGATTGCGCAACATGAATAGTTTTAAATGAAAAACTTTTGTGAACTTTTAATGGTTCTTATTTCGGACGCTTCTTTACTCTGCCTCATATTCGAATCATATTCATGACAGCTCATAAAAAGTCAAATCAACTATTGAAATCTTCCAACCACTGAAACGACGTCTAAGGCAGTTGCATTATACATTTTCATGGATATCAATGAAGAGAGTGAGACCTTTTGAACGGCAAAAATTGAAACATTTCGTTTAAAATATTTCCCATATAAAGTAAAGTGTTGTAAATTCCGAACAAGCTGTCTGCAGTGCCGTAGCGTGCGGTTGGCCAGGTTGGCGACCACCAAGGGCGCAAACCTTCAGGGGGCGCCAAAAGGCGTTACGCTTTTTGACAAATTTTTAGAAAAATTTCGAGAAATTTTTTTTTGTTAAAAATAAGGACTGTTAAAACACTATCTGAATCGATTCAAGCAAAATATTTTGAAAGCATACCACAAGATGTGGAATATTCGTAAATTATAATTTTTTTAGATATTTTTTTATTATTTCCATATTTATTAAATATTTTTTCGAATTTGATATTTGTAAATCAGTTGTGACAAAAAATATTTTAGAAAATCCGTGGATATCTTAAAAATAGACGCCAAACAAATATTTATACTTTGAAAATTGAAAGCTTAACAGCGGAAACCACAGAATTATTGGCGAACGGGACTTTCAGAGAATTGTATAACATTGAAATTAGAACATAAAATAGGCTATTGTTCCTAATAATAGTAAAACTTGTTTGTTTCTAGAAAAAAATATTTGATAATCCGTACAGAACTCTCAACATTTCAAGAAAGGCTTGTGTTTAGTGACAGCCCCAAGTAACC
Organism: Aedes aegypti; assembly: GCF_002204515.2. NCBI lineage: Eukaryota > Metazoa > Arthropoda > Insecta > Diptera > Culicidae > Aedes > Aedes aegypti. Next base: position 207,399,743 of record NC_035108.1, read on the forward strand.
ATAAGCACTAATAATAAGCCCTTAATCAGCATCATAAATGCGTACATGCATTATAATAGCACCATAAATGCTTACACACCTTATAACAGTACTTCCGCTGCATAGAAACCCTTTTACAGCATCATTAATGCTTCTAAGCCTGATGCAAACGGGCATTAAATAAGCACTATATTGGCTCTATATTCGCATACAGGGCTTGTTTAAATGCCATCCAGTGTTTTGACAGATATACCACGTGCTTTGTGTTTGCATGTAGTGGTGAGAGGGAGTCAAACATAAGTCTTCTCACTACTACAATTGCAGGTTTTATGACGGGGAAACGTGGTGGTTTAAATTGGTCACTTTTCTTTCCAATACTATTCATCTTATGTGGGCGAAGGAGCAAAGGAGCAGAACTTCAACAACTCAACAATACAGGTGTCGTAGGTTCGAGACGCAAAATGAGGAATTTCATCATCATAAAACAAGGATCAATATGTGGCAATTTCAAGTCCTTAAAAGGATGAAAACCACCAAAATGAATAAGTCTGATACGGAGAAGTACTACAGTAATTTCTCGATTATATCACGGACCCAAAAATTTTTGGCGTGATATACCGAAGCGTGATATAATGAAAATGTATTTTCTGCCATATAATTTTATTCAAAATTTGAGATTTGTATTGCAGAAATAAAGCTAATGAAATGAAAAGCACGTAAGGCATGGGCCAAATGGATACATGTGGCTTGTTTGGGGTTGTTTTTCAATGTAAAATGTATGAATTTCATATACTTATTGTGGCGTGATAAAATTGAATAGAGAACCGTGCTAAAATCGAGAGTGATATAATGGAGCGTTATTAAAACGAGCAGTGATAAAATCGAGAAACTACTGTATCTCAATCATTTTATAACATTTTGCATACTATTCGAGGTTTCCGTTTTCATTCATTTATTTATTTACCTCGTGTACCAGCTGCTTGGCCGCATACGCGAAAGCTCTCTGGCTGCGTACGCGAAAGCACAAAATATTAGCCCGAAAAACCTGGCGAAAACAACTGACATTTCTCACGTGGTCTTATATCAGCACTAGTGATGCCGAGAAGCACGGTTATACCTTCGCATTATAATGGCACGCTATTTCGCCTTTTCTGGCATTATAATAGCATTATATGCGTATATAGAACTGACAAGCATCAAATGATTACCCTATATGCGCATATAATGCTGTTACCGTGCCGCATTATCGTGCTTACTGGTTACTTGGGGCATTTTCGATTTTATTCCGTGCTGCCATTTTAATGCAACTAGAGTCATGATTCCTAATCGGGGGTACGTGGACCTTCATTCCTAAATAATCTCGCTGAAAAGACCACCATTCAGAGCACTGTTTCCTCGTGATCATGTTAGAAGGTTAGAATATAGTGTTTCAGAGGATATCTTGACAAAATTTCTTCAGAACAAAATTATTTTTTAATCTCTTTTAGTATGTATAAAACTTCTTTGATTTTTACACAAATTTTCTTGAGTTATTTTAAAAAAAATCTGGAAGTCAATTTTTGATTCATGGAAAAATATAAAAACAAAATATTGAAAGAGTTGCGTAAGAAGTTAAAAACAACCCTCCGAAGTCAAATTCGGAAGGAAATTTCTAGATTAGGTCGACAATATAGCTAATATACTGCAGTAAAAAATTTTCTGAAAATTTCGTTTGCAATATTAAACAAATATAATAAAATACTATGAAAAGATGGTTCAGCAATATTCACAATAGTTCATTTAATAATATGAATTTCACTGAGGTTGAAGGTTAAAGTTGATAAATCCGGTAGTGTCGACGAATAGACAGTAATTTTATAAACTATTTGTTCAAGGTGAAGATGTATCGAAGCCATACATCAAAATTTCTAGAGCACAAATCTAAAGAACCAGATAGGGTTTCGAGCTGAAAATTTGATTCAACAATTGATCTATCGATCAAGTTTTCAGTCCGAGCGATTGCCTGATTCTGTAGATTTATGCGCTTGAGGAGTTGAAGTGTGGCTTCGATTCATTTTCTTCTTAAGGCGAAGTAGGCCGTCATTGAAATTTGTACGCGTTGTTTATTAATTTTTTTAATTCATCTCACGATCTCGAATCAAAGAAAATCAGTTGGCTTTGCACTGACACGGCTGAAAAAGTATCAGCATACTTTATGCATGTAAGCGCGTACAGTGATACTTTTTCAAGTCAATATAAACTATCAAGATTGAGTTTTATCACCTTAAAATACAAGCTGAAAAGTCATCATTGTTGCCAAAACGAATGACGGGCTACTTAGCCTTAAAGAATCTTCTAGATAACCTCCAGACCGACTGTCTCTCAGACAGTTCGGCTGAAGATAAATCGACGCCACACCTCATATCTACTAGAGCACCAAGCTAGACCTAATCAGACAGCCATTCAAACTCAATATCTGATCTATAAGTTACTCGCTGGTAGTGGTGACCGATCGATTAAACTTTTAGCTTGAACCGCTATTTGGTTGTCTAAATTTGTGCTGTTAAAGTTTTGAGGAGTAGCTTTGATTCATCTCCACTCTAAATAACATTCAGTATTCAATAGTTTGATCACGAATTTTAAAAAGTACCGTGGATGTTTTTCTGAAATATTTCATGTAAACTTGTAAAATGTTATAAAACAGATGAGCTTTGACTTAAGGGCGCTCAAATGGTAGTTCGCCAAGGGCGCCACGGCACCACGCTACGGCTCTGGCTGTCCGTAATATGAATTAAAACGGTATGACCGTTAATTTTGGAAAAATATACCTGATCGAGTAAAAATTTTAGTTCTTTACTTAGTTTTGCGAAAAAGTGTTTTTATGTGTATATTGCAATTAACTCTGTTTCAGGCAATACATTGATAAAAATTAGGTGTGTATTAATCAGCAAACATAAGTTCATGGCTAAGACTCTGGTTTAGAGTATGCCTGTCAGAAAAAGTATCGATACTTTGTGTTTCAGTCAGCGAGCTTTTCCCTCGAACTTGATTCTAACTCTTACCTCACTTTTTAAACGATTCAGAGCTGATATTGAGCAACTTCAGATTTCTTCTCTTGCTCTTGCTCTTCGTATTTTATAATTAAACCAAAAAACCTTCTTGAAATTTAATATATTGAACAATCAACTTGATAAATTGATCAATACGATGTATGATTTTTTTTTTTTTTTTTTTTTTTTTTTTTTTTTTTTTTTTTTTTTTTTTTTTTTTTTAAGGCACTCCGTGCTCGTGGCCACTACTGTGCCGGAATCAGTTTATCTGTATCTTTCTTACCGATACAGTTCTATTTTTAACTAATCTATATTTACATCTGCTTTCACTCTCTTCTGCTCTTTTGCTCTCACACCGAGCAGGTAGGAGAGTGCTCTGCTGTTGGTCCAATCGATTTCCATAAGCCATAGTCCATTGCTCTCGCGGTGGTTCGTTTTGCCGTGTTCCTGAGTCGTTTGAGGCTAGCTGCCTGCGAAGTGGGTCAGTTTGTCTCAGTCACCATCTGAAACTGACGGAGGATGGATGTGCTCCCCTCCTAAGCACGGTCCTCCGTGCGGCGTCTTCTGGTGGCTGGACGGGTTATTTTTTGGAGGGGCTGGGAATTGAATCCATGACCTTCCGCTTATAAAGCGAAAGCGTAACCTCAAGGCTACGGACCCCCCTTTTACGATGTATGATATACGGCAGAATTTTGAAACAATTCTAAGACACATTTCGCATAATTTTAACCATGGCTCAATTTAGCTCATCATTTCTTCGGAATATTTGTAAAGTTTAAAGTTTAACTTGCATCTTTTTTTTTTCTCTTCCTCGCACGCCTTCATCACCAGCAGAGCAGTGACTGAGGGTTTCTTTTGTTCGTCAAATCTCACCTCAACCAGACTCTCAGGTGCTGACTGCCGTTATTGCTTCTGACACTCGAGTTTAACAATAAATAACACAGAAGATGTTTGTTTTTATAATTCACAGGGATGATTTTTTTTCTTCTTTCGTTTCTTTGCCTTCCTACCAAATATTACTTCATCTCATTTGTAGCCAAACTGCAGCGTAGGCGAGGATGCAGCTGGGAGAGAACAAAAAAAAATCTTACGCAAACATCGAATTGAACAACACAAGAAAAGAGAACTCGTACATCGCTCGATTGATCGACAATAACCTGCCCATGGTAGACTGACTGGAACTTTACCTGTTTCTTCGCTTCCAAGAAGAGACGACGAGTGCACCTTTCTCAGCTCATTGAGAAAAATGGAAATTGCTACACATGTTGCCCAAAACGTACACACAAGCTGATGATCCTCCGGCCACCAACCAGCACTTTGGGCTCTGTGTTAGGGTGTTTCAGAAAAACAACAAAGTCCGAAAAGTCATGGTGCTTAACCCTAGAATGCAATAAAACTTATAGAAAAATAAGAAAAAATAAAAATAAACAGGCTGTACAAAACGTAAATACATGCCGATTTTAATCAAACATCAAACATGGCCAATCCATTCGGAATTATGGATGTATCGGGTGGAACCTTTCCTTCGGAAAGTTTATATACTCTCGGATTTTAAGTTCATCTGGAACACCCTACCTGCATGCCGTTGATGAGGAGTCTTTTCTTCTGCCACGAAGATACTTTAGATGAGATAAGAGGGCAGAACAGAGGCGCACCTGTAGCTATTCGGAAGCCAACCCTTGGGTCTCTGTTCGCTTTTCTCTTCGGCCGTGGTGTTACTGTTCTGAATACACACTGGAAGATTTGAATAAATTTCTTGATTTCAAATGCAAATGATTCCTCGGGAGGGTCTGCACCGAGTGAGATACACTCCCGTGCATAAGTTTGGGTTCACCCCTTAAAAAACATGCAAAAGTGTTCAGTCTATATCTCGGTGATTACACGTCCAATTGAAACTCTCTAAGCCGCATTCGAAAGGCAAAGAGTTATTCTTACTTCGTATGTATTTTTCCAAAAACATTCTTTGAACTTTGTATACTATATTTTTACTTATAGTTGTTACATTTTTCAAAAAACACACTGAAAAATCATATCTAATTTCCTCAGCATTAGACCGACCAAAATATGAAATCAAAGTGTCATTAGAATCGTAATCTTATATTCTTTGAAGAGACCCCACGAAATTTTGGCGGAAAAATCTGAAAAGTAATAAAAATCAATGAAACAGTCAGTCAAGTCATCGTGCAAAAGTTTGGGTTCACCCCTCAGTATGGTGTATCGTGCAAAAGTTTGGGTTCACTTGAACTTTTTTAAATCTGTTGAATCTCAAACCAATCATGTACGCGCCATTATTTGCGCTCAAAAAAGCTTTAAACTATTAAAATCGGTTGAAACATGGCAGAGATATTGACAAAAATGATGTGCGTGCGGTTCAGGTGAACCCAAACTTTTGCACGATTTGCATCATACTGAGGGGTGAACCCAAACTTTTTCACGATGACTTGACTGACTGTTTCATTGATTTTGAATACTTTCCGGATTTTTCCGCCAAAATTTCGTGGGGTCTCTTCAAAGAATATAAAATTACGATTCTAATGACACTTTGATTTCAAATTTTGGTCGGTCCAATGCTGAGGAAATTAGATATGATTTTTCAGTGTGTTTTTTGAAAAATGTAACAACTTTAAGTAAAAATTTAGTGTACAAAATTCAAAAAAACGTTTTTGGAAAAATACATACGAAGCAAGAATAACTCTTTGCCTTTCGAATGCGGCTTGAAGAGTTTCAATTGGACGTGTAATCACAGAGATATGACAGAACACCTATGCATGTTTTTTAGGGGGTGAACCCAAACTTTTGCACGGGAGTGTATGCTTTTTTTTGTGTGTCAACACCTCGTCTTCCTCGGGATTTCTACCACTTCTGTAATGCACCTTGTCGCCTTCCATAGGCCGATGTAGCACTAATGTGAGCAAATTGTCATTTCGATTTTTTTTCTGGATCTTCGAGGATCCTGTTGGGCGATTCACACAATCGAGTAGTGCAACCACATCGGAAGCTGGTCCTTTTCGTAGACAGTTAATATGATAATTTGATGGATGAACAACGTTTTTCAACACATGTAGTTCGGTCTAAGCATTTTTTTAACTGAAGATTTATTTTATCAAATTGCATTTTTTTTGCCATTTTCATTTATTACTTATGTATGTAGAAAAACAAATCGAAATGATTAATTACAAAGGAAAATTTGTTTTATGTTGCATTGTTTTTAATGTTAGAATCTCACCTGCCGAGGATCTTTTCAGGTTGATAATTTTCTAGACATCCCAGGACATAGAGCATCATCTTTGTGCCTACCACCGTCAGTTGTCAAAGGACGCTTTCAGATAATAACTGTGGAAGTGTTCATTAGAACACTCAGCTGACAATCAGGCTCTGTCCCAGTTGGGACGTAATGCCATGTAGAAGAAGACATGGAATTCCTGAACTCTAAGTAACTTTTGCTACGTGTTACGAAGTTCATAATTATCAACTATGAAATGCAGGAAAGGTAAAAGTATCACCCAGTTGAAAGATGCATTTATCAAGCACAAGTTTGCTACAGGTTGTTAGAAAACTATTTCGCTAAATAGCACTCATTGCCTCTAATTTTCACATGTCGTTTGCTCATTTGCTTACTCGCGAACTTACCGGTTAATCTTGCAAACTTGTCATTCCCACAACAGCTGTCCACTTGGAAACCTTCGGCAAGAGTAAGATCATTATCCACACACCACGCGCGCTTCGTCGTTGAAATTGAGACTAACCGTAGTGAATGTACCGTTTTGTCTCATATTCCAAACATGACTCATATTCCAAAAACTCAACCCTAAAAAAAACGATTTTTTTTCTAGAAAACCACTCAAATTTCTTCACAGGATGATCAATTCAAATTTCTATAATATGAGTCATATTCATAATTTGAGACAAAACGGTATTCGCGGATAAATGCTACTGCTAAATAGGAGTGTTAAGAGCGCCACCCTGGTGCATGCATTCTGTGACTCGACACTATTCATGTTTATAACTTAGTTGAACTTGAAATTGAACTTGCATTACAGTTGAGATGGCGCATGGCAGGTGAAATGTTACTTTATTTGACTTGAAAACTTGTTTTGTGAACTTATTTCTAGTGTGTGAAGATGCAATTTTTTTTATGCTTTTACAGGCGATTGATTTGAAGAACACTGACCTTGGAAATGTTGACAATAAGCTGAAACCTTCTGAAGCAAGCACTTTTACTTCTAGTTTTCAAATCTATGCCTATTTTTAGCATTGGTCTCCTCGTTTTGGAGATATTTTGAATGTTTTGTTTTTATACAAACATATGAGCAGTACAATATCAGGAAACTCAGAAGGCGAGATTCAAGAGGTTTGTACCATCCAACGCTTGTCGACGGATTGGGTAGCTACATAATACTGCCAACATCTGGACAAACAGTTGGGAAGACTCAACGTGTCTGCTGCTGTTGCTGTGGGTACAATCAGAGAATGTGATAGGGACAGGCCAACGACAAAGGTAAAACGATTGTCAATAAATAGTATCATAGTGCCAATAGCAAGAGTTTCTTTTTAAGATTTCTAGCTCAATTCAAAAAAAAAAATATAAATGTCATGGTGGTTCGAATGCTATTCAAGTAAGAGACTTTCACTTCAAATATCACAAAAGTCGATTAAGATTTGGAAAAGTTATGGCTATTTGTTGTTTTTCGAATATTGTAATTTTTAGTCAAACTTTCGATGCATGGAACCAAACAAAGATAAAATCTTTTTCAATATTTTATGTAAGGGCGTTTCTAGGCCTATTTTAAGGATGCTTTGAGATGTATTAGTTTTTTGATAAATGCTTGGAAACAATTTTTGGCCCATAGTGGGGCAAAAGTTCTAATCAGCGGGGCAAAAGTTCGACCCATGTATAAACAAACGGAAAAATTTGAAATTTTCCTAAAATTCACATATTATTTTCAAATCAAGCAAAATTTGCCTGATCGTGCCAAAAAAAATCATCAAAATTTTACATTCCCAATAAGTTTTGCGAAAAACTGCTATTTATTTTTGTTTTGCGCGTAGCTCAGTAGCCTTACCACTTAGAAAGATGACGTCTTCGGCAAAGTTGCTCAGTATCACAAGGGCTAACATTATTTGAGCCGAAAGTTTCGACATTTTGCCACTAGGCGGCGCTAGGGAGCAAATAATTTTTGTTTCGTGGATAGCTCAGTAGCCTGACCACTTAGAAAGATGGCGTCTTCGGCAAAGTTGCTCAGTATCACAAGGGCTAACATTATTTGAGCCGAAAGTTTCGAAATTGTTCCACTAGGCGGCGCTAGTGAGCAAATATTTTTTGTTTTGCGCGTAGCTCAGTAGCCTGACCACTTAGAAATATGACGTCTTCGGCAAAGTTGCTCAGTATCACAAGAGCTAACATTATTTGAGCCGAAATTTTCGACATTTTGCCACTAGGCGGCGCTAGAGAGCAAAGAATTTTTGTTTCGCGGATAGGAGGTTCAAAATTTTGCCACCAGGCAGCGCTAGTGAGCATGAAAATTTTCTTTTGCGGATATCTCAGTAGCCTGACCACTTAGAAAGATAGCGTCTTCGGCAAAGTTGCTCAGTACCACAAGGGCTAACATTATTTGAGCCGAAAGTTTCGAAATTGTGCCACTAGGCGGCGCTAGTAAGCAAATAATTTTTGTTTTGCGCGTAGCTCAGTATTCTTACCACTTAGAAAGATGACGTCTTCGGCAAAGTTGCTCAGTATCCAAGGGCTAACATTATTTGAGCCGAAAGTTTCGACATTTTGCCACTAGGCGGCGCTAGGGAGCAAATAATTTTTGTTTTGCGCGTAGCAGCGCAAAACAAAAACTCATTGCTCACTAGCGCCGCCTAGTGGCAAAATGTTGAACCTTCTAGCGTTTATAATGATAGTCCTTGAGCTACTGAACAACTTTGCCGAAGACGCCATCTTTCTAAGTGGCCAGAATCCTGAGATATCCGCAAAACAAAAGTTTCATGCTCACTAGCGCCGCATAGTGGCAGAATTCCGCAATTAAATGACCACCATATGTTAGCCCTTGAACTACTGAACAATTTTGCTGAACATCATAATCCTCTATTTTGAATAGTTTTTAAGATAATGATCATTTATAAAAACGGTCGTTAATCTGAATTTTGGTCGTAAAAAAACGGTCGTAAAAAGAGGTTGGAGTGTACATGGAAAATATATGACTTTCTTGAATATTCTTCCTTGACTTATTTATTGGACCGTGTTAGTCATTTATGGACAAAAAAATTTTGGAAAAAGTAATTCGCAGGTGAGTGGACTTTAATGTTAAATATCTCAAAATAATGGCTTTGGTACTTGGTGCGGCATAGCAGAACCCTGACCATATATGCTTGGTTGTTAAAAGCTCATCCTTATGAAAGTGTCAACAATCAATTAGTAAGAAAATCAGATATCATATCAGTCAGGTAATTAAAAAATCCACTTGTCACTCGTGAGAAAATCCGACAACAACTTTGGCAGCCGTGAGATGTCAGAAAAACTTTATCGTCTCATTTGTCCAAACAGTTACCGTGACACCATCAACATAAAACCGCTGATTTGTCGGGTGTATCTTCCACCAAATGTATAGCATACCGACTGACTAGCCAAATTCACACCACGCTCAAATACGGCACTCTTTTCTCATCGCAATAAAACACGAATATGTAAATTAATAATAAAAATGACACGATTTGTTGCTTCCCCAATCTCAAAGCGCGCTGCGGTGACCAACATTTCTTGGAGTGCGGGCTCAGATCAGGTGGCGGTTTTTGGTGGTGAAAAATGCACATTTTGTTGCGTGAGATATTCCACATATTTGAAATTGATTCAGAAGAATAAAGGTTTTAACATGTCCTTTCTTTCATCGATCTTGAAGTGTTACCTCTCTGTAGCGAGATTATTGAACCAATTAATTTATCGCCGGTTTTTGTTTGAAGAATAGAAAATAAAACCCACAACGTTTTTCGGTCACGGTCTGAGGACCATCAAACCGAGTTCTAATGCCCCAAGGGAGAGGAAGCAGCGCCACTCTGTGGGTTCACGCAAGCCGCTTTCACAGTGAAAGCATGGTCGGAACGGATGATGGAATCGATATGAGTAGGTAGGTACTTTTGCTGCACGGCGCGCCGCATCGCTTTCAGTGTGGTGGCCACGAAAGAAACAACGAACCCAACAGCGAACCGTAACGAGGCCTCATGCAATGGCAATAACACGTTAGGCTGTGTCCTGTCACAATAAATAATCTCGTTACGCCAGCCCGTGGAAAAGCATCGGTCGACAGGTGCTTTCGCCGTGAAGGCGCGTATCTACGGGTACTTTGAAGGGTGGATCCCCGAGCAAAAATGATAAAAAAAACGATCCTAAGTGTTCCTCTGCTATGAAAATTTGGATCATTGATTAAACATATTACAATAAAAGATTAACCTTTTACTAACACTTTCGCCTCTTTTAACAACTGTTTTGCAGCAACTTTTTTACAACCGATAGTCAGATTAATGACTGTTGCGATTAATAATATTTTCAAAAGGTAAGAAATCAGATGGTCATGATGTTCCACAAAATTATACAGATATTGCAGACCTTTTAAACTGCCATATTTAATACATATTTCTGTCGTTTTAACATTTGCCATTACATTCAAATGATTTTTATTATACTGAAACCACAACAATGATGTAACGGAAAATAGGGATGGTACACAAATTATGTCACGCTAAATTTCAACTTTTTTGACCCCCTCCCCCCCCCCCCTTTGACACGTTTGTTGTATGAGTCCTCCGAAATTTTTGTAAGGCTTGTCACGCTTGGCTTGACCCCCTCCCCCCCTCGGAGCGTGACGTAATTTGTGCATGACCCCATACCAAAAATACGTTTTTCTTTCATTTAGTAAACATCTAATCACATAACACTGAATCAACAATATCACGCCACAATACTCGGTTTGTGACTACATGGAAAATGAAGAGTCCTTAATTCTGCTCCACGCTTGCCAAATCGCTGTGCACTTGATCCGTCAATCTAGCTCGCTATGCTCCATGGCTTCTTGTACCAACCGGATCCAAAGCGAACACCATCTTTGCAGGGTTGCTATCCGGCATTCTTGCAACATGCCCTTCCCATCGTATCCTACCAGCTTTGGCCACTTTCTGAATACTGGGTTCGCCGTAGAGTTGGACGAGCTCATGGTTCATCCTTCGCCACTGCACACTGTTTTCCTGTACACCAAAGACCATCCTAAGCACCCAATGTTCGAAGATTCCAAGTGCATGCAAGTCCTCTTCGAGCATCGTCCACGTTTCATGCCTGTAAAGGACTACCGGCCTTATGAGCGTTTTGTACGTAGTACATTTGTTGAGGGTGTGAATCTTTTTTGACCGCAGCTTTTTGTGGAGGTCATAGCAGGCCCGACTTCCACTGATGGTGCGCCTCCGTATTTCACGACTAACGTTATTATCAGCCGACAGCAAGGATCCAAGGTAGACGAACTCGTCGACCACCTCGAACGTATCCCCGTCTACCGTTACCCCCCAAGTAACAAATTCACAGCAATTTGACATTCGAGTGAATTTATTAATGTTTTAAGACAGTTACGTGAATGCTATGATAGCTAGAGGCGACATTTAACGTTGCTAGAAGATGATATTTTGTAAGTCAGCTCTTGGTTGTTTTCAAAACCTTTTAGAGACAAACTATAAAGTTAAAATTTTGTGGCTACAAAAACAGCTTTATTGCAGCATAGAATACCTCATTTAAACTGCTAGTGGTGGCTGAGTGACACTTATTTGTGACGGCTATGATAAAAGCTTGATATAATACACCTTGTTGCCATAAAAGCTGCTTTTAAACTGATTGACTTGCACTTTAATCTTGATAACTTACCTTACTTATACCTCTCAAATCGATATTTGGACTCTTCAGATGCATTACGAATGCATTGCGAACACTTATTCCCGACGAACTAATGCCCGTTTTCATTTTTTTTTGCGTGTATTCTTCATAATAGCGTACGCAAACTGCAAACTTTGTTGAATGCTGCTTGGTTGCCATAAAAAGCGAAAAAAAAAGCTGAATCATCTTCAATCAGCATTTGTTGAAGCAATTTTACATCTGCAAATGCCGAATCATAACAGTGTGCCCTTATTTGTGTATTTATGATGACAAAACAGCATTTGTTGATGACACTCTATCAATTATGGTTCCGCCATATTAATTTCACTCAGGTTGCCACAATTTCACTTTTTCAAATAATATTATCTCCATGAATTCACTTATCAGATGCTATGGTGTGATGATTAAACTAATTGAATATAATTTAAAGCACAATTACTGCCCAATCAAACCAAGAAATGTACAATTTTTCACCTAGCGGTTTATTTTATCAAATACTAAATAACTAGAAATATGCCACTTTCAGAGGGGGCACAGGTAAATTGACTTCTTTCTCATCATATTTTACAGTAAATCTCACTCGGCACTAAAGATTTGAACACTATATTCAAATAAATCACTTCAAATAATTAGCACTAAGAAATAAACTATCACAGCCATGTTTTCAATCTTATTTTCTTTTGTTTACGTTGGAAAAAAAACCGGCAAGCTCAACGTTATGATAAAATCATTTTCAAGATGAAGCGACATTCATCTAGAACAGGTGGCCTCAAAATAGCTACCATAAATGCTATTTTGCTTTATTCGTGTTACATAATTATACACTTCATAGCCTCTTTCAGAGTGGGCCAACTAGTCACGTTCTAATCTACAAGAGGTTTTGGGGGATGCGATGAAGACAACAGTGCCTTGACCATGGTTTTATGGTCGTTTATTTATAGCACCCTGGAAGTAATTCGTAAAACTAAAATTGTTACTTGGGCCTGCTGCCTAGACGAGCCCTGTCGCACTCGATTACACCTGCTAGCATGTACTTTGTTATAGACGCATTCACCGCCAGTCCAACTTTCACAGCCTCGCATTTCAGGTGAATTTACGACAATATCCATACCATCCGCGAAGAAAACAAATTGACTAGATCTCGTAAAATCCCGGCTATTAATCCAGTCTCTCCGCATAACACGTTCAAGCGCAATATTGAACAACAGGCACGAAAGCTCATCACCTTGTCGGAGTCCCCGGTGGGATCCACACGAACCGGAATGTTTGCCTGAAACCTACACATAATTTTGCACACCTTCCATCGTTGCTCTTATCAGTCTCGTTAACTTCCCGGGTAAGCTGTTTTCATCCATGATTTTTCATAGCTCCACGCGGTGTATGCTATTGTATGCCACCTTGAAATCGATGAAAAGGTGATGCGTTGGGACCTCTTAGTCAGGACATTTTTGGAGGATTTGCCGTAGAGTAAAGATCTGGTCCGCGGATCCGTTGTCGGTCAACGAAGGCGGCTTGATAACTTCCCATTGCTCGTTTACTACAGGTGACAGACAACCGAAAATGATCTGGGGTAATACTTGGTAAGCAGCGTTTATAATGGTGATTGCTCGAAAGTTTTTAGAATCTAACTTGTCGCCTTTCTTGTAGATGAGGCATATTACCGCTCCTTTCCACTCCTTCAGTAGCTGTTCTGTTTCCCAGATTATGCCTATCAGCCGGTGCAGACAAATAGCCAACCTCTCGGGACCCTACTTATTGAGTTCAGCTCCGATACCATCCTTACCAGCAGTTTTATTGTTCTTGAGCGGAAGAATGGCACCTTTAACCTTCCTTGAAGTGGGGGCTGGTTGGTTTCCATCGCTCGCAGTGCTGACAAAGGCATTTCCTTCGTTGTAACGACCTTCATTGTCTTTCCTTCCAGCGCCATTCAGATGTTCGTTGAAGTGCTGCTTCTACCTTTCGATCACCTCACGCAACACGAAGCCATTGCGAGATGCATTGAGCATCTGATACAACTTCCGTGTTTCTTGAGACCGGCATGGCTGTTCCATCTAGTCGCACTCCGTCTCTTCCAGGCGGCGTTTTTTCTCCCGAAAAAGGCGGGTCTGCTGTTGCCGTTTCCATCTATAACGTTACACGTTCTGCCGGGTCCCTTGCTGCAGCATGACCACCTGCGCTGCATTCTTCATATCCATAATCTGCCAACATTCCTCGTCAAGCCAATCGTTCCGACGACTCCGTCCCACGTACCCGACGTCGCTCTCAGCTCCTTCGCTGAAGAATGCTTTCACTGTAGTCCAGCAGTCCTCAAGAGGGGCTTCATCCTCTTCCGGTAATGAGCTTCGAGATGCTTCGTTATCTGGTTGCTTAAGCCGCTCTAGGTCGTACCGGGGCGACCTACGGTTCCGTACGCTATTAAGGACGGAGAGTTTTTGGCGCAGATTAAACATCACCAGATAGTAATCAGAGTCTATGGACAGGTTCTGTCGTTGATAATGTCGGAGAAATGTCGTCCATCAATCAGAACGTGGTCGATTTGCAATTCTGTCTGCTGTAGTGATCTCCAGGTATATCGGTATGGGCTTAATGGACAAAAGGTCGAAAGACAAAAGTTCGAAGAGACAAAAGGTCGAAAATGACTTACTTGGTGGGAATTTTTTCCTTATTTGAAATAAGATTTTCGACCTTTTGTCCCTTCTTATTGCCCAAACTTTTGCTCGATTTGCATCATACTGAGGGGTGAACCCAAACTTTTGCACGATGACTTGACTGACTGTTTCATTGATTTTGAATACTTGCAGATTTTTCCAGATTTTTCCGCCAAAATTTCGTGGGGTCTCTTCAAAAAATATAAGATTACTATTCTAATGACACTTTGATTTAAAATTATGGTCGATTCAATGCTGAGGAAATTAGATATGATTTTTCAGTGTGTTTTTTGAAAAATGTAACGACTTTAAGTAAAAATTTAGTATTCAAAATTCAAAAAATGTTTTTGGAAAAATACATTTAAAGTAAGAATAACCCTTTGCCTTTCCAATTCGGCTTAAACAGTTTCAATAGGACGTGTAATCACAGAGATATGGACAGAACACTTTTGTATGTTTTTGAGCGGGTGAACCCAAACTTTTGCACGGGAGTGTACACTGCATCGATTTGCCGCCTTGATTCAAGTTCACGGGATACAGCTGACGCATAGCACATAAGGTTCAAAGTTGTGGAGCGGTGCTTCATGAAGCCATGCTGGTTGTTAGAGATGATCGGAGTAGCAGCTCGGTACAAAACTGCGTGTTTCAGCTTCTCAAACACTTTGCTTAGGCTGCAAAGTATAGACACCCCGCAATAATTTGCGACACAGTTGTAGCTTCCTGACTTGTGAATCGGTGTTATAGATGCCGTCTTCCACGCACTTGGAAACCTCCTGTCACGAAGCGAGCGGTTGAAAACAGCAGTGATAGGCATTGCGAGCGTAGCTGCACAGTTCTTCCAGAACAAAGGGGGCAGATTATCTGTACCAGGTCTTTTTGTAGAATCCAGATCTTCAAGAGCATTCTGAACTTCCTCGACAGAAAACTGAACGAACGGTAGAGTTATGTTATGAACTGGTATCTGCTCGAAACTATCACGACGTTGAACGGGCGATTGAACCGCTTTGTGATTGCTGACTAGTAGCACCTCCGTTTTGTGGTGGGCTATCTTCAGCATGACTTCATTCATCCAGTTCTCGACTGTGCCGACTCCGTGGCAAGCACTTCCTCTTTCTCCAGCGTTTTGCCTTTTACTGCTTTTTTTTTTTTATAAACGTTCATTTGTCGATTTGGTTTAGTTAAAACTATTTACATAATTTGTTAAACTACGACGTCTAAATTGAAACTTAGTTCATTTACATCTATTCTACCATTGCAGCTTTGAATGAAAGTGATGTAATTCATTTGTAACTTTCAGAACCATTCTTCGTGTTGGTGTCGAAATCCATTCTAAAGAAAGCCGCAGAAGATCAGCAGACTGAAAATTGCGCTGTCCGTTGGTCAGTGTTAGTAGTTTCTGTTGTAGCAGCCTGTAGCCGTCCCGTACTCTGATACAATCGAAAAATTTGTGTTGTATTGTTTCGATAGGCACATCGCAGTGCATACATTGTTCCCCGTCCGCTCTTCTCATTACGTAGAACAGACGCCGATGTGGTACTTTCTGGTTAACCCACATGAACAAATCACTTCGCAGTTTAGAAGGTAGTGCTCTGTCCGAAATGTTTCTCCACACACGTTTCCAGTTCGTGTTGATGTTGTTCAGCTCAACTTTTGGTTTGTCTGTGTTTTTCACTAAGTAACGGTAGATGAGATCAGCAGTAGGAGTTTGGCGAATTTGGAAAGGAAGATTTTGAAATTTACTGAGGATTTGCTTCAAACACGGAAGATCGGAGATGGAGTTTGTTGGACCATTGATTTGATTTAAAATTGAATTGTAGTATGGAAGTGAAGCAATCTCATGTATGTGGCGATTCATTAGCAGAGCGGGACATTTAAAGGCTGGCAAGTGCAAATTTAAACCGCCATCCTCTTTCCTACGAGCCAATTGGTGCATAGGAACAGTTGCGCTTACTCCACGGTAAAGATACCGTCGCATGGTTGTAGTTAATTTTGAGGTGTGTACTGCCATTGGTGCTAGGTTTGCTCCGATGTACCAAATTTTGGATAGCAGGAAGATGTTAAGCAACGTAACTTTTTGGTGAAGTGATAAACTGCGCATAGAATGCAACCAAACTTGTTGATTAAATTTCGTGATGAGAGAATCCCAATTGAGCGAAACCATTTCGCGCAGGAGAAAATCACGCCGAGAATCTTGATTTTGTTTTCCGTGCGCAACCACGGGACAACCAGAGGTGTGTTGAGGAGGCCGACGTCAATGGCCGTTGTTTTTTGTTCATTCAGGCAAGCTCCTGACAGGCGTCCAAACTACCTGAATAAATTTCGCATTTGGGTTAGGACGACGTCAGTGGGTTTAGGGACAAAACGTCGAAAGACAAAACGTCAAAACCCAAAATGTCGAATCCCAAAACCTCGAAAGGGACAAAACGTCAAAAGCAGTTATTTTTCTAACGAAGGTTTTCAGGACTAGCGTTGCAAGGGAAAAAATGGTTGCGATCCGAACGGCGTTCAAAACAGCTAAACTTTCACTTTTTATCAAAGTTAGCACTGAGAAAAAATTTCAGTAAGATGTCAATTTCACATCCATTTTTTACCAGAGAAGAAGCAGTGAAGCACTTCAAGAAGCAAAATCGCAGCACCTTTGGATGCTCATAACGGCTAATGAAGAGAATCTCAATTACAGTGTACCGTGATGAATCAAAATCCGGACGGTACCAATATCCGGACACTCTGATATTATTCACTGATTTACATTTGAATTTGAATAATAATGTAAGTTTAATTATTCACATCTTAGATTTGTAACATTGCTCATCAATTTACAACGATTTCTCATCTAGTTATTATTGGCAGAAAACTACTAAACATAAAAACATAATTGTAGCCCCAGTCACACACCGTCTTTTCATAATGCAGTTTTTGTGGCTCAAGTTCGTCAGCAAACGAAGGGCAACATTGAGTTAACGGTTATTCATTGAAAAGTATAATGTTTGTGAATTCTTGTGATCATTAGTGTGTGAAAACTATTCAGTAAACAATTTAAGCATACCAAAGTGTAGAAAAGAAGTGTAATATGATATTTATCGAGCAATTAGTGCGTGTCCGGTTCGGTGAGCCATGGCTTCAAAATCCGGACGTTAAGCGTTCGAGATATATTTTGCCTAAAAAATAGCTGCTCGGGAAGAAAAATGCAGAGAGATATTGTGGGATAGCAAGAAAAAAGGATATATTTGGCTGAAAAATAAGAGAATTGCGGTAAAATTGCTCCTATGGCAATGATTATTGCAGGTAATCTGAGTCTACATACAACCAAGAAAAGTAAGTAATCGAAACATGAAACAATCTTCAAAGCTCGCAATTACATCACATTATTATGTGTGTCCATGCAATGAACTTAATAAATACTACATTTGGCCGAATTTGAGTGCATTTATTTCTAATTCATAGTGAATTTAGTTAGCTAAAGTACAAGTGTCTGGCTTTTTGATTCATATGTCCGGATTTAAAAACAAGACTTGTGAAATTAATATGGTTATTTCGTTCCGACGACTCCGTCCCACGTACCCGACGTCGCTCTCAGCTCCTTCGCTGAAGAATGCTTTCACTGTAGTCCAGCAGTCCTCAAGAGGGGCTTCATCCTCTTCCGGTAATGAGCTTCGAGATGCTTCGTTATCTGGTTGCTTAAGCCGCTCTAGGTCGTACCGGGGCGACCTACGGTTCCGTACGCTATTAAGGACGGAGAGTTTTTGGCGCAGATTAAACATCACCAGATAGTAATCAGAGTCTATGGACAGGTTCTGTCGTTGATAATGTCGGAGAAATGTCGTCCATCAATCAGAACGTGGTCGATTTGCAATTCTGTCTGCTGTAGTGATCTCCAGGTATATCGGTATGGGCTTATGGACAAAAGGTCGAAAGACAAAAGTTCGAAGAGACAAAAGGTCGAAAATGACTTACTTGGTGGGAATTTTTTCCTTATTTGAAATAAGATTTTCGACCTTTTGTCCCTTCTTATTGCCCAAACTTTTGCTCGATTTGCATCATACTGAGGGGTGAACCCAAACTTTTGCACGATGACTTGACTGACTGTTTCATTGATTTTGAATACTTGCAGATTTTTCCAGATTTTTCCGCCAAAATTTCGTGGGGTCTCTTCAAAAAATATAAGATTACTATTCTAATGACACTTTGATTTAAAATTATGGTCGATTCAATGCTGAGGAAATTAGATATGATTTTTCAGTGTGTTTTTTGAAAAATGTAACGACTTTAAGTAAAAATTTAGTATTCAAAATTCAAAAAATGTTTTTTGGAAAAATACATTTAAAGTAAGAATAACCCTTTGCCTTTCCAATTCGGCTTAAACAGTTTCAATAGGACGTGTAATCACAGAGATATGGACAGAACACTTTTGTATGTTTTTTGAGCGGGTGAACCCAAACTTTTGCACGGGAGTGTACACTGCATCGATTTGCCGCCTTGATTCAAGTTCACGGGATACAGCTGACGCATAGCACATAAGGTTCAAAGTTGTGGAGCGGTGCTTCATGAAGCCATGCTGGTTGTTAGAGATGATCGGAGTAGCAGCTCGGTACAAAACTGCGTGTTTCAGCTTCTCAAACACTTTGCTTAGGCTGCAAAGTATAGACACCCCGCAATAATTTGCGACACAGTTGTAGCTTCCTGACTTGTGAATCGGTGTTATAGATGCCGTCTTCCACGCACTTGGAAACCTCCTGTCACGAAGCGAGCGGTTGAAAACAGCAGTGATAGGCATTGCGAGCGTAGCTGCACAGTTCTTCCAGAACAAAGGGGGCAGATTATCTGTACCAGGTCTTTTTGTAGAATCCAGATCTTCAAGAGCATTCTGAACTT
Organism: Aedes aegypti; assembly: GCF_002204515.2. Lineage (NCBI taxonomy): Eukaryota > Metazoa > Arthropoda > Insecta > Diptera > Culicidae > Aedes > Aedes aegypti. Next base: position 207,419,182 of record NC_035108.1, read on the forward strand.
CCTCGACAGAAAACTGAACGAACGGTAGAGTTATGTTATGAACTGGTATCTGCTCGAAACTATCACGACGTTGAACGGGCGATTGAACTGCTTTGTGATTGCTGACTAGTAGCACCTCCGTTTTGTGGTGGGCTATCTTCAGCATGACTTCATTCATCCAGTTCTCGACTGTGCCGACTCCGTGGCAAGCACTTCCTCTTTCTCCAGCGTTTTGCCTTTTACTGCTTTTTTTTTTTTTTATAAACGTTCATTTGTCGATTTGGTTTAGTTAAAACTATTTACATAATTTGTTAAACTACGACGTCTAAATTGAAACTTAGTTCATTTACATCTATTCTACCATTGCAGTTTTGAATGAAAGTGATGTAATTCATTTGTAACTTTCAGAACCATTCTTCGTGTTGGTGTCGAAATCCATTCTAAAGAAAGCCGCAGAAGATCAGCAGACTGAAAATTGCGCTGTCCGTTGGTCAGTGTTAGTAGTTTCTGTTGTAGCAGCCTGTAGCCGTCCCGTACTCTGATACAATCGAAAAATTTGTGTTGTATTGTTTCGATAGGCACATCGCAGTGCATACATTGTTCCCCGTCCGCTCTTCTCATTACGTAGAACAGACGCCGATGTGGTACTTTCTGGTTAACCCACATGAACAAATCACTTCGCAGTTTAGAAGGTAGTGCTCTGTCCGAAATGTTTCTCCACACACGTTTCCAGTTCGTGTTGATGTTGTTCAGCTCAACTTTTGGTTTGTCTGTGTTTTTCACTAAGTAACGGTAGATGAGATCAGCAGTAGGAGTTTGGCGAATTTGGAAAGGAAGATTTTGAAATTTACTGAGGATTTGCTTCAAACACGGAAGATCGGAGATGGAGTTTGTTGGACCATTGATTTGATTTAAAATTGAATTGTAGTATGGAAGTGAAGCAATCTCATGTATGTGGCGATTCATTAGCAGAGCGGGACATTTAAAGGCTGGCAAGTGCAAATTTAAACCGCCATCCTCTTTCCTACGAGCCAATTGGTGCATAGGAACAGTTGCGCTTACTCCACGGTAAAGATACCGTCGCATGGTTGTAGTTAATTTTGAGGTGTGTACTGCCATTGGTGCTAGGTTTGCTCCGATGTACCAAATTTTGGATAGCAGGAAGATGTTAAGCAACGTAACTTTTTGGTGAAGTGATAAACTGCGCATAGAATGCAACCAAACTTGTTGATTAAATTTCGTGATGAGAGAATCCCAATTGAGCGAAACCATTTCGCGCAGGAGAAAATCACGCCGAGAATCTTGATTTTGTTTTCCGTGCGCAACCACGGGACAACCAGAGGTGTGTTGAGGAGGCCGACGTCAATGGCCGTTGTTTTTTGTTCATTCAGGCAAGCTCCTGACAGGCGTCCAAACTACCTGAATAAATTTCGCATTTGGGTTAGGACGACGTCAGTGGGTTTAGGGACAAAACGTCGAAAGACAAAACGTCAAAACCCAAAATGTCGAATCCCAAAACCTCGAAAGGGACAAAACGTCAAAAGCAGTTATTTTTCTAACGAAGGTTTTCAGGACTAGCGTTGCAAGGGAAAAAATGGTTGCGATCCGAACGGCGTTCAAAACAGCTAAACTTTCACTTTTTATCAAAGTTAGCACTGAGAAAAAATTTCAGTAAGATGTCAATTTCACATCCATTTTTTACCAGAGAAGAAGCAGTGAAGCACTTCAAGAAGCAAAATCGCAGCACCTTTGGATGCTCATAACGGCTAATGAAGAGAATCTCAATTACAGTGTACCGTGATGAATCAAAATCCGGACGGTACCAATATCCGGACACTCTGATATTATTCACTGATTTACATTTGAATTTGAATAATAATGTAAGTTTAATTATTCACATCTTAGATTTGTAACACTGCTCATCAATTTACAACGATTTCTCATCTAGTTATTATTGGCAGAAAACTACTAAACATAAAAACATAATTGTAGCCCCAGTCACACACCGTCTTTTCATAATGCAGTTTTTGTGGCTCAAGTTCGTCAGCAAACGAAGGGCAACATTGAGTTAACGGTTATTCATTGAAAAGTATAATGTTTGTGAATTCTTGTGATCATTAGTGTGTGAAAACTATTCAGTAAACAATTTAAGCATACCAAAGTGTAGAAAAGAAGTGTAATATGATATTTATCGAGCAATTAGTGCGTGTCCGGTTCGGTGAGCCATGGCTTCAAAATCCGGACGTTAAGCGTTCGAGATATATTTTGCCTAAAAAATAGCTGCTCGGGAAGAAAAATGCAGAGAGATATTGTGGGATAGCAAGAAAAAAGGATATATTTGGCTGAAAAATAAGAGAATTGCGGTAAAATTGCTCCTATGGCAATGATTATTGCAGGTAATCTGAGTCTACATACAACCAAGAAAAGTAAGTAATCGAAACATGAAACAATCTTCAAAGCTCGCAATTACAAGCATTATTATGTGTGTCCATGCAATGAACTTAATAAATACTACATTTGGCCGAATTTGAGTGCATTTATTTCTAATTCATAGTGAATTTAGTTAGCTAAAGTACAAGTGTCTGGCTTTTTGATTCATATGTCCGGATTTAAAAACAAGACTTGTGAAATTAATATGGTTACTTTAGTAATAATTTTATGATGTTAACAGAAATACTTGTCGTTTTCATAAAGATAGATGTCTAAACGATTCGTGACATGGTGGTAAATTATTCAAATCAAACGGAATTGAATTGAAATTAGTATCAGAACATTTGACACTGCTTAAGCGTCCGGGTATTGTGCAGGGGCAAGTAAAAACTGGTGGGGCAAGATGAAATTCAAAAGTTTTGAACATGATTTCTACAGATTTGAGTAGGTGTTTCATCCAAAAAGTGTATTTCGTTTGGTAATTTGGTGTTCCTGTATCTAAAATTCTCATCTTCATTAAATTTCACTGTGATGCATTGCCATTTCATCTCACCCCAGCCGTTTGCTTTGCCGTGGGCTTTAACTAAATTTTAATTTCCACCAAAGCAATATGTTTCGATATGTGGGAGTTACACCTGTTTTGTATATTTGGAGCGTAAGAATTTTGCTATAGGTAGATATCTTGTTACCTCAAGGGGCTAATTTTTTTTTGTGTGGAAAATGTCTCGAAAATCGATGTACCAGGTAGCAATTGTTCGCAGGTAAATTGGATTTGCTACTGGTACAGCTATCTGTTGATTGATTATTCATTTTTATGAAACGCACTCATTCCTTGAAGTGTGAACACTTTGTCGAAGGTCATCAATTTTATTATATTAACAGTTTAATTTTTAATAATTAATTATTTCTTTATTCTTTCCCAGGATTAATTCTTGGAGGAAATTTTCTTGAAATGCCTGTTGAAAATATTTAGAGAATCCTCAGATATATTTTTGGCGAAAATCCCCGGAGGAATTTCTTTTTAATATCTTCAGAGGAAATCCTGGACGAAATCCCCGGAAGAATTTATATACGAAATCCTCAGAGGAATTCTTGGACGGAATCCACGGAGGAATTACTATTTGAATTCCCCGTAGAAATTCTTGGAAGAAATCTTCCGACACATTCTCAGAAAAAAAACCTCAAAAGAATTTCTGGAGAAGATCCCCGGAGGAAAAAAAACCCTCAAGGGAATTTCTTATTTCAATGCCCGGAGGAATTCCTGGAAGAAATCTTCCGACACATTCTCATGAAAAAAAACCTCAAAAGAATTTCTAGAAAATATCACCGGAGGAAAAAAAACCCTCAAGGGAATTTCTTATTTAAATCCCCGGAGGAATTCCTGGAGTAAATTTACGAATTCCTGGAAGAAATCCCTGCGCGGTTAATTTCTGGAGGAGATCTCTGGAGGAATTCCTGGAAGAAATCTACAGAGAACCGCTCTGAAAAAAAAAATCTTGACGAAATCCTCAGAGAAAGTCCTAAACGAAATCCCAGGAAGTATTGCTAAATTGCTGGAAAAAATCTTTGAACAAATTTATGAACGAGATCCCCGGAGGAATTCTTGAAGAAAATCCACAAAGTTTTTCTGGGGGGAAATCCCTGGAGGAATGCTGGGAAAATATCTCCGGATGAATCTCTGAAGAAAATCCCTGAAGAAATTCTCGGGGGAAATCCCCGAAGAAAATCATGGAAAAAAATACTCAGAGGAAATCTTGGACGAAATTCTAGGAGAAAATGCTATTGAAAATCCACTGAGTTCAAGCGGGATATCTCCGAAAGAATCTCTGGAGGAATCTCTGAGAATCTCCGAAGGAATCTCTGAGGAAGTCTCTGGAGGAAATTCTCTTTAAAATTCCTGTAAGAAATCCCCGAAGAAATTTCGGAAACAAACCTCCGGAGAAATTCCAGATTAAATGCCCAGGCCTGTGTTGATAGCAAAATTCAAAGCTTTGAGCCAACCCTTCTCCAGTAGAGAAGCTAGGTTGAATACAGGACGCTTCGATGCTTACTGGCTTTAAAATGGCTTGCTCAATTTTCACCACCTAATAAAATTTCAATCTTGGCGCTACCTTCCGACGTCTATCCACCTATTCATTTTCATCATTTGCAAAAATCTGCTATAGACTCCCTTTACGTTTGAGTCGCATGACCACTAAAGCCATAATAAAAATAATATAAAATGACAAAAGCTAAGTAAATGCTCAGAAAATCCTAATTCACCTACTTATCATGCTCAATTGAAAATTTGTTGTTCGCTGGAGATTCCTCTGGAGGTTACTGATGAAAAGCTTTGAGGGATTTGTCTATAGATAATATATTAAATATCTTCGATAATTCTTTAAGTTTTTGTTTTAATTTTTAAGGTATTTGTTCAGCAACTCGCAACTCTCAATGCCTTACAAAATATCTGCACTGTTTCTTGTGATAATTCCTAGAGTAATTTTGAAAGTTATGAATTACTCTAAGAATTTCTTCAGTTTTTTTAAGGTTTCAATACTTCTTGATGTTTCTCATTGTTTTTTTTTGCTCAAGATTTTAAGGATTACTTGGATAATTTGGCTTTATTAGAAATGCATGAAATTCATTCCATAAAAAAATCAAGCTAGTTCTTTTCATATTAACATGAATGACTTATCTATCTTTAATTTAATAATCTCCTAACAAATCTACTACGGATTTTTAAAGGAGTTTGATGGGAATCAGACCAGGAATTTCATCAAAATTTCAGTTTTTCTTCTATCTCCAGGATTTTTTTTTTTTTTCAGGGATAACATAATCCAAAAGTTCTATAAAAATCGTAAGAAATTCTAGAAGATTATCACCATCAAGGATGGAAATCTAGTGATCATGACAAATTAAATGATGCATCGCGGTTGTTCTTTATCATGCGATCATGGCAACAACGATAAACCATTAGTCGTGAAGTCCTAACAACAAACTCCGCTCCGCGAAAAATGAATCGCTCGGCATGTGTGCTAACGATCAATTGTTCGCAAACCAAAGTCATAACTTTTGGAGGATTTTTTAACTTTTATTCCGCGATCTGCCTTATGGTATGCTATTTCTGATCCGAAAGTCAATCGGGCATGGTTTGGGCGAAAAATTATGCCGTGAACGCGTTCTGATTCATGTTAACCCTCTAATACCCACATTTTTATTTTCGATTTAAGTATTATTTTTCGTTATCTAAAATCGTTCTAAACACGTATTGGGCATTTATTTATTTTTATTCGCAAATTTTAAAATTTTGGTTTTTGATTTTTATAATTTTTATTTTTGAACATCCCTAGCTTTTTTCATTTTTTCTTGAAGCCTTTTCTAGTTGTTGATTTTTGGCAATAATAATAATTTAAATTGTTACGGTATTTTTAAAAACATTAAATTTTTAATTTTTTACATAGCGTTTTTTCCGTGTAACTAACGTAAAAACAGGTTTGAAATGATTTCAATACCACCAGGCTCTTCTTTTGTGATAGGTGAATCGTAGAAAAATATTAAAGGTACGATTTTTTTTATATTGCACGTTAAATGAAGCCCAGGCATTTGTAGGTTATATAAGAATGCAATTTGTCAAACAATTTCTAAAAATACAAAATAGTTTCAAAAGTCATAAAAAACTTTTCTTATATGCGTGTTATGAGTCAAGGTATAAGCCAAAAATAAAATCATTTTGATTTCCGAGCTACGAAAAAATACACAAAATTTCAAAGTGTACCCCGTCTAAAGGCGGGGTTGGGTATTAGAGGGTTAATCTCAACTTGTTACAACATCCGACAAACAGTTTGTCCCGCGCGTAGTGAGCTGATCAGATCATGCTTCTGCAAGAGCGACGGCCCTCTTGTATCATTCAAATACTATGTTATTAGTCGCTAGGGGCGATTTTTTCCATCCTTGATCACCACACATTTTTCTACGGACAACTCTCTTCCGAGAATTTCTGAGGTAACTAATAAAAGGGCACTTCATGGAAAGTTTCAAGACAAATACACAAAACATTACCAGTATTTGAGCATCTATTTTTCGCAATAGATAATATAAAATGCACACTTCAACTATGTTGAAGATTTGACTTAAATTGCTTGCAACAAATTTGATATATATGATTTTACTTGGGCAGTGTTGCTATTAAAAATGTTGTACTATACATGAACATTACATGAATACATATAACATCTTTGATGAACATCCGATACCGTTACACCCAAAATTTAATGTCATCTACATGTTACACTTAAAAGCCATGTCCGATATTGGGGACTACCATTTAAAATTGGTCAATTTGGTACTAGAATTCATCATCAAAATGCAATGTTAATACGATACAGAAGTTATAATATTTATCATAAATAAACACCAAGACTGCATAAAATCAATAGTTTTTAATTATGAATTAAGCAACTTAAGTGTCCGGTACTAGAGGATCTCCCCCTATTAGGCAATTTTAATGACAATCGAGCAGTGTTGGCATCTTAGGCCAGAATTTGGAAACATAATTCACCGGTTTGGAGGGTTGTTGATGCCGAATATCTTGGATCTGTATTTTGACATCAAGTAGGTAGTTGGTTTCACGACCGATTATTTTAATAATAGTAGAAGCAGATTGGGGTGTTGTAGAAATTTTTGGAACGAATTAATACTAAATTACTCCATAAACTTATTAAAAGTTTTACTCGGGCACTCGAAGTCCTTAAGGCTTTAAAATCGATGAAACGCATTGCATTTGCGAGCCCCGAGAGAAGAAGCATGTGCTCGAGTTGCCAAGGTCCTAAACGAGTCTTTCAAACGAAGGGGGTAAACCGGTAACGAAGGCACGAGGCACACAAACGATCAGCTGGCAGATATTGTTGAAAGGATCCATCAACGTGCGTTTCTTCGGGAAGCACGTCGATAAGATGACAACACGTCGCATAAGATTATCTCCATCTGAAAAGGACACAAGAAGAAAATCATAAAAGTAGATCCTTCTGAAGGGAAATCGAAACCACGCCGCAAGGTGGATTAAACGTGATCAAAAAACCTAAAAACCCACCCTTCCTTCACAGCTAGCAGAGGATGTGAAAGGGTCGCCACAGCATGCCTCATTTAGTCGCAATTCAGCTCGGTCAACGAAAGAAAACGATTCCCCTGGCCTTCTAATTGTGTGTGTCCCATCCTGTGCAATGTGCATAGAGCGGAATCACCTTTTCTCCGGAGGCACTCAACTCCTTCCTTTTGGACTATTGTCAACCCACCACGTCTACCGAGCAACAGACGTTTGGCCAATAAAATATTATAAGCAATAAATTGCGTTAAATACTTTGAAAAGTTAGAAACCCTTGGCGGAAGAAACTGTTAAGCGCACCATTGCACACCTTGTGCACATTTCTGCCCGGTTTTTTTTTCTTCTGTTTCTTTGGTGACACCTTGAAGATATGCGCTTGGAGATCACCCCGTCTTGGTCACCGTCGTTTGGTTAGACTTGCACTGAAGAGTCAAGCAATCGAAATGGCTAGGAAGTAGCTGTTTAATGACACAAAGACGAGACGAAGAAAAAATGAAACGTAAAAAAGCGATATCCTTGCCGGTGAAAATGATGGTGCTCGACTCGACCGATAACGAATGTACATTACAAAATGCCATTAAATTAAACGGTGCGGTGGACTTAGAGCAGAAGGAAACACATGTTGTCGCGCGGAATGAATTGGGGTATTTGTTGTGTAGGGGATGAAATGGTTGATTTTAAAGAGAATTATGAAAAATATAAGACAATATATTTACACAATCTTTGTAAGAACGTCCAAAATACACTAAACAACACAAATCGAATCTGGTCGTATAAGAATGAGTGCAGCAACGCAATATGGGCCAGAAACCAAAATTTCGCGACAAAAGTCCAAAGATTTTAATAAAATGAATTATGGAGATGAATATCTCATTATTAAGAACATGTGTGATTATAAACCAACAATCATTTTTGATTTATAACATTATTTCATTGCAATTCAAGGATTTTAATTTTATTTCAACTGGCAAACTTGAATTTCAGCCTATACTAAGAAAATTTGGTTTGAGGGGAAAAAAAGCGAGAAAAATTATTGCGTGTACGTTTTTGGAAGGCAAACTAAGTGTATTTTACATGTTTGATATATAAATAACGTTAATTTTAAATTTCACCGTGTATTTTACAATATACCCCTTATATTAACTATTTTTTTACTATTTCGAGTTAAAAGTTAAAGTATTCCACAGTTTTTGACTTGCAACCAGTTTGGGGTGGAAGCCTAGACTCCATTCTTTCATGTGATACCAATAGTTTTTGCATATATTTGCGGATGGTTTTAAAGATCAAGAAGCAACATCTGAATCCAGCCTGGTTTCAAATTTGAGGATCCACTAAGTTTTTTGTCTTTACTTTAGTGTTTTATCACTTAGAATGAGTTTATAGTTCTCAAAAGATTATAAAAAAGCAACCATATGTATTATATAACACGTTAAAATATCAGAAAAAGACAGTGTGACAAATTAAAACACAATAAAAATAGAAGATAACATCAATTGTTCAGGCCAAAGGCTATCAATGAAGATAATAAAAAAAACTGTTCGTATCCGTACACTCACAATATTATCAAATCTTTGATAGTTTAAATGATAATCATATTTGTCATTATATAAGTTTAAACTAAGTCTAGTTTGGAAGGTACACATTCTAAACATAACAAATAAAACTATACAAGCTTGATGCGTGATTAATTTGACCACTGTATAACACCACCTGTCGCACGCCATCATTGTTTATAATTTTGCTGCCGGTCTAATCGCGACGAAATTTTAAGTACGCTTTTCAATCTAAATTACATCATTTGCTACTGATGCATTTGCCAATCAGAAAGGTAAGAAGTACTGGATAATTATTGTGTGAGGCAATCACACGATATCAACTCGAGTGTAGACCTGTGCGCCGCCGCGCCACGCCGCCGCCGCCGACCCATTTCAAGTCACGCCGACGCCGATTGATACATCGGCGGCGCGCCATACGCCGATCAACGTCTCGCCGCCGATTTTGCATTTTCACGCCGATAAATACATTAACTCAAATAATTTATAATAATAAAAAAATAACCCAGGTTATTTAGGTATCGTCTAAGGATAAAAAAAATCGTACATCAATGTTTCAAGGGATTTTTTTTTTTCAAAAATTTGTCCCGAAAATCGCCCAGTGGATCCTTTAGATTTTTTTCTATGGATCCCATGGAGAATCTTTTCAAAGTTTCTTTTAAGAATACCTTCTGGAAGTGAATAATTCTTAAGATTCCACCAGGATTTTATTTTTTAAGATTAAGTCTTTCGTGAAATTTTATTTAAATTATTCTAATGATTTTACCAAGATTTTCTTCGGCGTTCCCTTCAAAAAATTGTTCTCCAAAAATTCCTTACTTTCCAAGAGCTCATGTATACATCGATAGATTTCCACTTCAATTTTTATCATGAATTCACCCTTATTCATTTAAAATCGTTCAAGGATTACCCAGAATTTTTGAATGGATTTCTCTATTATTTTTTTTCGAAAAGAGTCGATGAGACACCTAGTTCTTGAAATTCTCATAGTAATTTCTTTAGGATTTTTTGAAAGAAATTTCTTCTGGAGTTTTTCTAAGAATTGTAAAATTAATTATTCAAGGAGTTGTTTCTAGCACTTCTTCAAAACTGTTCTAACGATGCGGCATAAATTTATTCAAAAATCACAATCACCTTACCAGTGTGTGAGAAAAATATCGCCTTAAAAAACTACAATGAACTAGGAGAATAAATAACTTTCGGCACATTTATTCTGTCAAAAAGTCCTGTGAGATTTCCTCTAGAAATTTCTTCAAAATTTGTTCAACTATTCTTCCAAGTTGTTTTTTAAGGAATCCTACCATTGATTATTTTTGGAGTTTTTCTAATAAATCGTACAATAGTCACTTCAAGAATTCCAACAGTAATTCCGCATTGCATTTACTCAGGAATTATTCAATATGTTTCTTTATTATTCCTGGAGTTTCTTCTGGGATTTCTCCGATGAATAGGGTCCTTAAATGTTTAATGAAATCTTGTTTTTATTCAATAACACGGAATAGCATGTTACTGCAACTTCTTTAGCAATTTTTCGAGCTCAAATAACGGCTATATCATATTTAAATTTTAATTTAAAAATTAGGTCCATCAATGAATCTTGACATTTTTTATCATGTTTGACGTTCGCTTAGTCGATAAAAACACCACAAGGGCTGTAGTTTTAACACTGGAGTTGTTCCTATCTGACATTTCGGAATGGACACGGAAAACAAAATACACCCAAAATTTGAGTTTAAGCCAAGAGGTGTGACAAAATCTTAAAAAAAAACATAACAAATGTTTTTTAGACTTAAACAAACGAAAAACATTTAAAAATTGAGCAAACATTTGTTTTTAGCCTAAACTTAAGCGTTTGGCACTAGAATTGGGACAGGGCTTTAGAATCCTATTGTCCAGAAGTTCTTACACGGTAATCTTGAGATGTTTTCTTCATAAGTTTCGTGCAAGAATTTTTCTAGATTATGCTTGAATTACTTCCGTGGTTCAGTCAGAATTTTGTTGAATATTTTTACACGAATTCCTGCAGAGCTTCATGCACTTATTTTCCAAAATTTCATTCTGAAAATTCTTTCAATATTTCTTACAATTTTTTTCACTAAATGCTTGAAAAGATTTTTTTATATAATCCTTGAATTATTTCTCCAGAGTCTTTTAAGGAACTATTTCTTGAGCATGTTCAGAGATTTATAATGAAAGTTTGCAAGAATTCCTCTAATAAAATTTGTAGATATTCCACCAGGGGATCTCGTATGAAATTCAGTGTTTCTTTGATCTTTGAAGAATATTTCCATAAGTCAGTGAGTTGCTCTTCTCTCTTTAAAAAGGTGTCATGCCATCAATATTCATGAAAACTCCTCTTAAAAAATATTTAACTATTAATTCTCAAATATATTTTTTCAGGGTTTGCTATAGTACTGTTAAGTCACCAGTCACCGTGCGGCCTCCATTCACCGTGCGCATATGCAAATTCCTACAAAAGATTTATACAATATTCGAAAATTATTCTTTTGGCAGCAAAATAAGATAAAACTGATGAAATGAGGTAGTTCTTGTCACAAAACATTTTGAAAAACCTAGTGTATGCAGTCAAAATCATGTGAATTCCGTTTAATAATGCGATTTTTCAATACTCTTAGTAGAAACGCCAAAAATTAATATTTTTCATTTCAACGTTAGAGTATCACATTTTTCATTATTTCAACAAGTTTTCGCTGCAGATACTTCTAGTAAGATGTATTTCATCGTATGAGGTGAGCCATGAGGTTTTATGCAAATCAGATTTTTTTCTTGCGATTCAGTCGAAACACAAATGCACGGTGAATGGACCCTTTTCAATATTTATGGTTCCTTTTACCGTGCCTTAGTATAAAAGGCTTGAAATTATTGGGTAATATTGAATTTATTGTTATATCGCGATTTAACTACTTTATATTTAGTTTTTGAGCAAATATGAAATGGTTTGAACAAAACAGTCAAACTTCCTTTAACGATTTTGATGAAAAATTAGTGATTTAGTTATTTTTCAACTTTCTATGATTTTAATTTAATATAAGATTTGAATACCCTTAAAAGTGAGTGCACATACTACTAGCAACATATTTTCTCCACCAACAACGTTTCTTCAAGGTACAAAATTAAATCATCATTAAATCGCAAACTATACGCAAGGTGAATGGTGATATAGAATGGTGCGAGGCGACCTTAACATGATATTTGTAAACATAATTTTTGAGTATTTTTTTGTAATGCAACACTGATTTTTTATTTCTCCCTGAATTATGGTATAATTGCACGCTTCGTAGTGGTATTCTAGTTCGCTTATAATGATTTGTAAAACAATATTATTTATTGAAATGCATATATTTTTGCATTAAGGTGAATTGTAGCTTGACGGTAATTTATTCTGTCATTCTCATTGGAAACATTGAAAAAATGGATGGACAATGACATGGATTTTTCTTCGAATAAGTGTCTTTGGTATCTTCCGTTAGTATGACAGGAACAAATACGGGATAACAATTTCAGACGCTTAAGTACGGTCGTCCCGCCGCTTTGGATCAATGTTTGATGAGGTACAGAATTATTCATCATATAATTTTGGAATACAGTACTAACCCGATTTTGTTAGTCCCTTTTTCAGAAATCTTGTTGTTCTCTGTTTGATTAATGAATTTCAACCAAGTATTTTTAAGTCATGTTAAAGCTACTATTAATATTCATAACAAGGCAAATATAAAATATTGATCAATTGTTTACATTTTGAAAGAGAGCTCCACAAATTTTTGAAAAAAACAAAATCTGGACATCTAATGTAAACAACATTTTGACTACGTGGAATGATACCAAAATAAACATTAGTTATATTGGAAACTAATGTTGATACTGTGATTCCACAGATGTTGATTACTCAGCTTCTTATCATTTTGATCATTTTAACAGTTAAAATATCAAAACTGAAAGCAGAAACCTGTTCCTAAGAAATCAAATTAAAAACGATTTTTGCCATAAGTGACAGTGATGTTAAATGTCATGAACATCACGTGACTCTGACAATTGAATAATGCGAATATCTTCCACCCCGCGGAAAAAGTCATTGGAAAATGTTTTTCTCTGGTGATCATATCTGAACTACTTGCAGTTGGCCATATATTGGCTTAGAAAAACGCTACTTCAATGTTTCCGAAATTTCGACATTTAACAGCTCTCAGTGAAAGCAATTTAAAAATTTGAAAACTTTTTCCACATTAAGGACATTGAGAACTCATTGAGGTTACACATATGTTTGACTGGCATTGAAACGAAGTTATCAAAATAAAAACTTTATATTTTATTAGTGTGTAGCACTTTTGAGTTATAGTTATGTAAAATTGTTACAATAATAAAAAAAATGGTAGAAGAACAAAATTTGATATCGAACTTAAGATAATAATAAATTGATACCAAACAAAGATATCATCTTACTGCTGAAAACAAGATATGTTTTCAACATGCTTTCTTCATGATGTTGAACTATGCTCGAGTAATCTAAACAGCACGCAAGAAACTATGATAGAAATTTGTACATTTTTTCTGTTACGAGAAAAAAAAATACCGACAATATCCAAAGCTGTGATTATTTATTGTGGAATATTATGAACGATTCTATAGATATGGATATCAGATAAGTTAATTCAAAAAGTAACGCGAAAAGTCCAGTAAATACAAAACAAAATTTTGTACAAAATTAAATTACTTTTCTTCAATTTTCTTAAATAAAAAGTTCGAATAATCAGGTCAGATAATATATCCTAGTAGCAACAACGGGGATATAATATATGATAGTTTTACTAGTGTTGAAACTAGGATTTTTTATATAAACTTCCAAACTTTGAATTCTTACCAAAATGACTGAAAGTATTCCTGCACTATATTTCAATCATAAGTTTGTAAGACAGATATGGGAAATGGAATTTCAAGTTCGGTTTCGATTGCATTTGTACGCATACGGTTTCATAAGTTATATGTTCGATTTTTTAATGTTCAATTTTTGTCCACGCCGATGTACGCCGCCGCCGCCGCCGAAAATAGTCAACATCGCGTGACGCCGATGACGCCGCCGCCGCCGGTACAAAAATGCTCTGACGCCGCCGCCGACCAAAAATATTTCGGCGCACAGGTCTACTCGAGTATCATATTGCTAGAAAGATGTATTTCAGCACCTTTTTTTTCTTATAGGCGCACCGCAATGATGTCAACAAAAAATCTACCCGGGACAGGAGCAGCTTCCGATATCATACCGGAACCAGAGAAACATCGATACCATGCTTAGAATGCCACCTGAAAATATACTGTTCAGTGAAATTGAAGTTGGAAAGTTGACCAGTAAGGAATCGGGCAGAAAAAGTGGAGAGAAGATCCCATCCAGAAGAAAGTTCCTCCAAATTTGCATTAATGCCATCCGGATTGAAAAATCTGCTAGCTGTCAAGGTGGAGATGACTCTTTGGACCAATAAGGAAGTGGCATAAAACAGGGACGAGGATGGCGACGACAAAAATTTCGGTGCGGGAACCCCGGTCAACAAGAATACCAATTCTCATGGGGTGGACATGCGACAAGATCATTTCACTGGCGGAAGATCCATCCGGGGTTTTACTGACATTTGGATTCGAGAACTTCTATGGACAGAATGGACAAATCGATGGAGTTTCAGGAGCCACCAACAGGTTTGATTACAATTTTGAACATGTAATTATTGATGAAAATAAATTTGATTAGGAGGACCAAATATATGGCCCATTTTTATGTATCTGTTTGCTTATTTGAATTTAGAGATTATGAACAATCGGGAAGCACGCAAATTATTAATCTCCATACAAATACACCTAAGTTACACAATGATCCCTATATTTCTAAGTTATGCTAGCCTTGACTAGCCGACACTTAAACGAGACTTAGAGCCAACCAGGCGAATTAGTGTGACTTTTAAACTATTTAGTTTAGATTTTTCTCAGAGTGTACCGTTGAAGCTGTGTTGAACACCGAAACGAATACTGCATTACGTAAACATGTTAAACTGCTGGATTGATTGTAGGGAAAACAGATTCGATTATTTACCTTTGCCATACCACATTCATTTCCATCCTAAGTAAATAATTAGAATTACTAGTTATAACGCTGTAAGTAAACTCCTAAGATACTACACACTATTTGCTACCCAATGTTATCTAGGAACATCCAAATGTCATCCAAAAAGGGTCCCTTGTAACCACTGTAGCCAAAATATGACTCTCGCCAGTCGATTGGTTATAGAGAGATTATTATATGCTTTAGATTAATTATGTTTCCATGATTAATTAGGCAGGTGAAGGATATAGAAGAAGAGCAAGTCAATAGTTAAATCGCATGAACTATATTGTGCACTGTTTAATGTAAGTTTAAATTGACACAGAATTGTTTAAAAAATAATGGATTCAATTTTCCAGCTTGAAGCCCTTAATAAACTTGCTATCGAGAACAGTGTGGTTTTGTTCCTAAAGTAACACTGTGAAATACTGATATATACATACTAAGCTCTTACGGTGAATTTCACCGTAATCTCAACAGCTGAACAGTTCGGTGAAATAAAACACCGTAACTTCGTCGGAATTTAACGGATTCCGGTGATTTTTTACCGAATACTGTAAAAATTTACCGTTTTCCTTTAATTTATTTTACCGAACTGTTCAGCTGTTGAGATTTCACAGGTATCCGTAAAAAAATTTAAGTGTGTATGTTTAATAAATAGTTGTTCAAGCATTACAAACAACTATGACTTCATGGTCGCATTTTTCAGGCATTTTAAATTATTCTAAGCAATTTCATAGACCTCACAAGCCCCCGAAAGAGGCGCCACCGCAAAACTCATCAGGCGAGAATGATTTCAATAAGTGCACCGTCAAAATGTGTCCGTGTTACTCGAATTTAACACTTCAATCGGCCCTTTTCAGAGTCAACAAATGTGTACTAAAGAGCTAATATATGAAATTCATACAATTATTGTGGCGTGATAAAATCGAACAGAAAACCGTGCTAAAATCGAAAGCGATATTAAAACAAGCAGTGATAAAATTGAGAAACTACTGTACCACATAATTGCTATAATCTCTTAATTCTTCTAGTAGCATCATACAATATCTGATTTATTACGAATAATAGACAATTGCCAATAGCCAGCCCATTTTTTTTCAATATTTTCAACAGTTTTTGTGTTTACTACAAAGTTGTTTGTAATATAAAAATCCTTGTTTTGCTGAATATATCAAAAAGATCATTGTCCGAGTGTCAGAAGAGGGCTCCAGGCTAAACTGTGCACTATGGCCCTCCGAACATTTAGGGAAATGCTCCTCCGGAAATCTAGGGGGTTAGTGTCAGGCCCTGCAAGCCAGCCGCATAAATATATTAGCACAGGAACGTCAACGAGAGAATACGGACCAGAACAATCGGCTGAAAGCGGCGAAATTGGACTAGTGATTGGAAACTCGGTACGTGGAACCAGTGCTAGGAATGGTATAGGCTTGAATTTTCGCGAAAATCACGTGGCTCTCCCAGTACAGTAGTTCAAAAACGTGAATCTCATCAAGTAGCCTCTGTGGGGTGCACGAATTTTCTAAATCATGAGTGTCATTGAAGGCTCTAAATGCGGGAAATGCAGCGGGAAATAGAACATTTTTCTACGGTAATTTTGGGTCGCCCTTAGCAACGGGTGTTTTGCAATTTTCAAGGCATTTTGCCTACAGCAGCGATGAGCGTGAGTTTCACTGGCTTCGCACTGTGATTGGCTTTGCTTGGCTACTGTAGAGTGAATATCAGATTTTTTCCCAACCCTGCGTGGAACTGCAAATCTCTCAACTCCATCGGAAGTACTCGCATGCCTTCCGATGTTCTGAATATCCACGGGTTTGGCATAATAGCGCTGCAGGAGAGAACCATACCATCTACCAGAGCTGCGGCAACACATTTTTTTTATTTATAGTAGGGTACAAAAAAGCTTCAAAAGGCTGGCCTGTTGTGTGTTGGCACGGTGTGGGACTCACGTTAGGCGTGCTTAACCACTAAAAAACTTTCCCTACTGCTCCTGTACCTCGATTCCCCCCGGAACTACATCAGCCAACTTCATCGGGGAAGGGCTGTGCTCATGTACTTCATCAATCTTAGCCTCTAACTGTTCTGCTAGTTCGCTGTTGGAGCTTAATGTCGTCAAAAACGATAGTTACTACGACATTTCTACGGTGTCTCTGCGACTACTCGTTTTGCCCAATTGGCGGTTGAAGATCTCGCCGGGGCTTTGGACAGCTTTCTGTGCGACGACGCATACTTTCCTTGGGCTAGCCTCGTGTCAGAGCCCTGTTGAACATCTTCTGGATGCTCATCTGCACTTAGTTGCTCTACGACGACGCGTTCTCGGCTGCTGCTGTTCGAGCTCTCCTGGTTGACCAGTTGGATGCCGAGGTCGGTCCAGCGATACCGGTTGGAGGATGACTTCCGTTTCACAGGCGCCCCGACGACCCAAAACTGGTTTGTGACGATCGAATCTACTCGGCCTAGTCCCCGACGGTGGAGCTCGCCTACTTCGGCTACGCGCTTCTTCATGCTTCGCTACTGGCTGGTGGAGTGCCGAAGTCGGTCTAGCGATTCCGGTTGGAGGATGGCTTCCAGTTCACTGGCTCTCCGACGAATCAAGCCAGTGATACGCTATGTACTACTCAGAGTAGTCCCCGGCGGTGGATCTATCCTACTCCGACGAAGATTTCCCCGACGGCGGAAGATCTCCCGAATCGATGCTATCCGGACAGATGCCGAGGTCGGTCTTGCGATTCCGGTGGTGGGAAGCTTCTGGTTCACAGGCGCCCCGACGATCATTTGCCGGTGCAACAACGTGATCTACTCAACTAGTCCCCAGCGGTGGACTTAGCCTACTCCGATGCTGGCCGGGCAGATGCCAAGGTCGGTCCTGCGATTCCGGGGAGGGAACGCCGGTGCTATTTCGCGAATTACTCAGCTAGACCTCAGCTAGCCTACTTCGACTCGACGTTGGTCGGCCAAGTGCCAGGGTCGGTTCTGCAATCCCGGTTGGAGGATGGCTTCCGGTTTGCAAGCGCCCGACAACTTTTAACCGACACTACGCTATGCCCGCTCTACTCGGTCTAGTCCCCGACGGAGGATCTAGCCTACTCCGATCGCGACCCGGAGCTCTCTGGCCTTCACGCCATCTCCTTTGCAGCAACGACATAATCGCCGTTATTCCCCTGTTCACCACATTTCAGGTGCTTTCATGCTGGCACATGTTTTGCACGATGTTGTTCGGATTTAGAACGCTTGCGGTTTCTGGCATCATCTCGCTTCGTATATCCCTGAATCGAGGGCAGTCGAATATAACATGCTCCGGTGTCTCCTCGATATTTGGACAGGCCGGACAATGTGGAGATTCTGCGTGTCCGAATCTGTGCAGATATTTCCGGAAGCATCCATGGCCCGACAGAAACTGGGTCAGGAGGAAGTTAACTTCTCCATGTTTTCTGGTCATCCACACCGACACGTTAGGAATAAGCCTGTGGGTCCACCTTCCTTTCTCCGAGTTATTCCACTCCTGCTGCCACCTGGCCATTGTTTCCAACCTAATGGTATTCCTCACATTCCTGGTGTCCCTTTGCTGGTAGCATGCGATGTCCTCAGCCAGAGTGATGCAGATGGGGATCATTCCGGCGATAACGCACACTGCTTCCGATGATATAGTGCGGTAGGCACTCGCTACCCGTGTAGCCATGAGCCGGAACGTACCTGCCAGCTTATCTCGGTTACGTTTGATTCCCAACGCTGCAGCCCAAGCCGGGACACCGTACCTCAGTATAGATGATGATACGGTCGCCAGAAAACGTCTCGTGCTGCTTCTTGGTCCTCCAATGTTGGGCATGATCCTAGCTACGGTGTTAGCTGCTTTTGCTGCCTTTTCGCAGGCATAGTCTACGTGGCTGGTGGCTGTTAAAGTGTAGCCTGTCGTCGACCATTACTCCAAGGTGCTTTAGAAAGCGCTTCGATGGGATTGCGTGCCCTCCGACGTTGATCTCCAACTGCTGAACCGCCTTGCAGTTGCTGACCAGCACCACCTCCGTTTTATGATGAGCCATCTGCAGCTTGACTCCAATCATCTACGATTCAATGGTGTCTAGCGATTCCGCCGTCAGCATCTCCACCTTCTCCGCAGTCTCGCAAGTTATCGCAAGAACGACGTCATTTGCGAACCCGACGATCTTGACTTCATTCGGCAGTGACAAAGTTAGCACTCCATCGTACATCATGTTCCACAATGTTGGACCAAGTATGGATCCCTGTGGAACTCCCGCCGTGACTTCAGTTGACATCTGTCCCTGGTTTGTGTCGTAGACCAGTACCCGGTTCTGAAAGTAACTTTGCAAAAATTTACACAGATATTCGGGAACCCGCATTCTGTGTAGGGCTGCAGCGATAGCCACTCAACTGGCAGTGTTGAACGCGTTCTTGACGTTACCATTGCGCAGTATCGATTGCCTCTCCTCTTTTGCTTGGACGCTTTCTCCGCGCACGCGATGACTGCCCGAATAGCATCCACCGTCGAAGTCTTTTGATGGAATCTGAACTGTCTTTTCGACAATCCGTTCTCGCCTTCCATGTAGATCGTCAGCCTGCTTTTCCAGAAGTTTTCCAAGAGTATCCAGCAAGAATATTGGTCTATTTGAAGCAGGGTCTCCTGGTGGTTTTCCCGGTTTTGGCAGCAACCCCAGCTTCTGCACCTTCCATCTGTCTGGGAAGCAGCCTTCCGCTAGACACTTCTGCAACGCAGTCCTGAATATCTTTGGGAACACCAAGATTGCTGCCCTTACCGCTACGTTAGGGATACCATCTGGTCCGGGAGCTTTGTTCAGCTTCAATCCTTTCGCAACCGTTATCAGCTAGGCGTTAGATACTTGGTTACCGGCATTTTCTTCATCTACGTCAGCGTACGGTGTGGGCAGCCACGCGGTTTGCGACTGGGGACAACTATAGTGATGGGTGATATGCAGGGGCGCGTGATCGATTGGTGGCCGATCAACGAAAGAATATGCAAGTTGAGAATCAAAGGCCGGTTCTTCAACTTCATCATTTTAAACGTGCATAGCCCTCACTCCGGAAGCACCGATGATTTATGCGCAACTCGAATGCGAGTACGACCGCGGCCCAAGACACGACGTCAAGAGCATCATATGAGATTTGAACGCTCAGGTTGGCCAGAAGGAAGAGTTCAGACCGACGATTGGAAAGTTAAGTGCCCACCGGCTTATGCACGAAAACGGCCTATGACGCCTCCAAGAATTTGGCAAATCGTAGCACCTACTTCCTGCACAGTCTCCCGTGTCGGTACAAATGGAGATCCCCACAGCAGACGAAATCACAAATAGATCACGTTTTGATTGAAGGACGGCACTTCTCCGATATAATCGACGTCAGAATCTATCATGACTCTAACATTTTTCTGGTGATGGTGAAACAGCACAGAAAACTAAGCGTCATCAACAATATACGGTATCGACGCGCGCCTCGGTATGACTTACCGCCACCGCATACGCGCAGCATCTCGCGGTAGCGTTGCCGGAAGAGGGCAAGCTTGACGAAGCTCCTTTTGAAGGCTGCTGGAGTACCATAAAATCAGCCATCAAAAAGGCAGCCGAAAGCATCATCGGGTACGTGGTGTAACGTTATCTGGAACGTTTGTTAGTTTAGGAAGACTTTCTCTGAGAAATAATTAGTTCATTGAGTAAAAATTATTCTTGCCGCGGATTTACAATAATTATACAGCAAATTTAGAATTTTAAGAACCATTTATATATTAGCCTCAAAGTTTACCATAAAAGCTTGCCTTGAGCTTTGTACTAAAAATAGTTAAGAGATTAAACGTAGATGGCATACGAAACAGGAATAAAATCAACTGTGGTATTTGTCTAAACTTTTAAGTTGAATAGTATTAGTGAAGGTCAGAATTAATGAGACATCACTTTTGGAGGGTCTTAAACTCATCTGCTGGACTGAATCCCCCATTTTAGAAAGTCGTTGGCTAGAGTACAGAAGCTAGTCACTGTGTCTCTACCTTTTAATTTCTGAGTTTAAGGTGTGCCTTCATTGATTTTTTATAAGTTAAAATACAGTTAATTATTAGTGACGTGTGTGCAGTATAGTGAATAATTTAATAAGTTGTGTTCTTTTTCCCAATTAAATAGTTTTTTTGGAAGTATACCACAAGTGGCGAAAGCTCTGCGCTCTTGTGTAATTGATCAAAATCTACAAAGGTAAAGATATAAAAATTCATTTTCTTTTATATTTGTACTAATTCGTTTGTCGTTGGACCTCAGCGTCCAACCGACGTTTTTTTGTCCGGATCAAAGGTCTTTGGACCTCTACACCCGCCATTTTGTTGGCGCACTACACGTGGAACACTCCGTCGGTACCAACTCGTGAAGGCCCGCCAGTTTTGGCAGTCAAACGGGGCTGAGGAAAACCCATCCGGCCTGCTTGCGCCTCGTAGTGATCTGGCAGAGTACCGGAGCCGCCGACGCCCTCTCCCCGCAACTCTACATCGGCCAAAAGTCCACTGAGCGTACCAGACAGCACCGGCCCTATAGATGCGGTCCCCCTAGCCAGTGTGAGACCCCGCTACGTCTCTGCGCCACTGCCTGAATCAGCGGTCGCCGTTGGCATGCCCCTCGGTCGGTGAACCGCATGACGCCCAGCATAAAACCCTGCGCAGGTTAGTGTATCATGGCCATGATGAACACACAACATACAACACATACACAGACACACACACACTCTATCTAAAACGAAAAGATGAATATACATGCAAAATGAATTTAAGCTAAACATAATCTCTACCTTCATTTATACTGCCAGAGCCCTGTGGTATCTCTAGTCCGCCCGGGTGAACACTCCACCTCGCTATACTGCCACCACGTGTGCGTTCGGATATTGTATTAGGATTTCTCGTGCACTGTAGTTTATTTTATTCAATTTCGTGGTCATCCACATTTGATTATCTGATCTGCCTTTGCGGAGCAACCGTTCGAACACCTTGAGAATTTCGCTCATGCTAATACAGCTTAGTCGGGCAACATTATATCACACGACCAGTGGCCTCTCTTCATCGAGAGTGGCGCTAAAGCCACTGTGTTTACAGAAGTTCCCAAACGTTTGGACGAACGGTTACATTGGCGCCCAACGTGGGGCAGTATAGCGAGGTGGAGTGTTCACCCGGGCGGACTAGAGATACCACAGGGCTCTGGCAGTATAAATGAAGGTAGAGATTATGTTTAGCTTAAATTCATTTTGCATGTATATTCATCTTTTCGTTTTAGATAGAGTGTGTGTGTGTCTGTGTATGTGTTGTATGTTGTGTGTTCATCATGGCCATGATACACTAACCTGCGCAGGGTTTTATGCTGGGCGTCATGCGGTTCACCGACCGAGGGGCATGCCAACGGCGACCGCTGATTCAGGCAGTGGCGCAGAGACGTAGCGGGGTCTCACACTGGCTAGGGGGACCGCATCTATAGGGCCGGTGCTGTCTGGTACGCTCAGTGGACTTTTGGCCGATGTAGAGTTGCGGGGAGAGGGCGTCGGCGGCTCCGGTACTCTGCCAGATCACTACGAGGCGCAAGCAGGCCGGATGGGTTTTCCTCAGCCCCGTTTGACTGCCAAAACTGGCGGGCCTTCACGAGTTGGTACCGACGGAGTGTTCCACGTGTAGTGCGCCAACAAAATGGCGGGTGTAGAGGTCCAAAGACCTTTGATCCGGACAAAAAAAACGTCGGTTGGACGCTGAGGTCCAACGACAAACGAATTAGTACAAATATAAAAGAAAATGAATTTTTATATCTTTACCTTTGTAGATTTTGATCAATTACACAAGAGCGCAGAGCTTTCGCCACTTGTGGTATACTTCCAAAAAAACTATTTAATTGGGAAAAAGAACACAACTTATTAAATTATTCACTATACTGCACACACGTCACTAATAATTAACTGTATTTTAACTTATAAAAAATCAATGAAGGCACACCTTAAACTCAGAAATTAAAAGGTAGAGACACAGTGACTAGCTTCTGTACTCTAGCCAACGACTTTCTAAAATGGGGGATTCAGTCCAGCAGATGAGTTTAAGACCCTCCAAAAGTGATGTCTCATTAATTCTGACCTTCACTAATACTATTCAACTTAAAAGTTTAGACAAATACCACAGTTGATTTTATTCCTGTTTCGTATGCCATCTACGTTTAATCTCTTAACTATTTTTAGTACAAAGCTCAAGGCAAGCTTTTATGGTAAACTTTGAGGCTAATATATAAATGGTTCTTAAAATTCTAAATTTGCTGTATAATTATTGTAAATCCGCGGCAAGAATAATTTTTACTCAATGAACTAATTATTTCTCAGAGAAAGTCTTCCTAAACTAACAAACGTTCCAGATAACGTTACAAAATAATGAAGAAAACGAATTAAAAGTAGAATGTTGCAAGGAGATTGAAGAAATTATGAGAGCATACAGACAACGTGTAACTTATGACCCAGATCATTCAAATGACGAGACAGACCAAGACTTAGGCGATGGTGCGAAAGGGCTAAAGGATTCTTGGAGAAATCCAGATCCAAAAGCTGTTGTTCAATCTGCATATCTTAATCCAAGTGGTAATGATCAAAAAGAAAGAAGAAGTAGGACAGGGACCTGGCCAAAAGTGGACATAGAAAAGGAAAGTAGATGGAGGGATTCGAGGGCCCATAGAACTTCAGACGACTTAGGAAGAAAACAAGAGAGTGAAAACGAATCAAATCAAGAAAAACGTACTCCTCAGACAGTAAAAGAGAGACAACGAAGAAGAGAAGACAATTCATCGTCTAATAAAGACGGGAAGGGATTAGGACGTAGAAGAAGAGATAAGGAGCGTAATCATAAAAATAGGTCATATTATTCTACAACTGAAAAATCAGACTCAGGAGAGAGTGACACAACGTTAAATAATCGTAAACGTGGTAACAAAGGATCACATTATAGATCAAGGGGAAGATTATCTTCGATAACGACAAACTGTAGCAGTACAGACCAGGAAGAACTAGAGTGGACAGAGAGACCCAGACAGTTTCGTAGATCACAAACACCACAAACGCATTATAGGGGATATAGGGATGAATTTTATAGAATGTCGCGTTCTAGAGTAGAAAACTGGGACATAATCTTCACTGGAGACTCGAAATCAATGCAGGTGGAGGATTTTTTGAATAGGGTAAAAAAATTGGCAAAACACGAACGTGTAAGCAAAAGAGAATTACTTGATAAAATTCATTACAAACTCAAAGGGGAGGCCAGTGACTGGTGGTTCACCAGAGAAGACCATTGCTCGACCTGGGAAAAGTTTGAGTGCGAAATTAGATTCAGATTTGGGAACCCCAATCGAGATCGAGGTATACGTACCCAGCTACGTGAACTAAGACAAAAAAGAGGGGAGACATTTGTGGCATTCGTCACCGAAGTGGAAAAATTGAACCAATGTCTTAAACAACCGCACTCTTCTAGAACGATTTTTGAAATTGTATGGGAGAACATGAGACCCCACTACAGGTCGAAATTAGCCACAACGCGCGTGCATAATTTAGAACACTTGTTGGATCTGAATCATCGTATCGATGCAACCGATCCAAACTTGTACCGCTCTAGCCAAACTTCGCGTCACGACGTTTATAATATAAATACACAAAACTGTAGCTATTCTGAGGCAGAATGTTCGTCAAACGAAGAATACACTATAAATGCATTACAACGCAAACTTAAAATTACTAGGGAAACACAAAAATCTAGTTCCCCTATAGATACTCAAAACACACAGTCGGCGGACTCAATCAAATGTTGGAATTGCCAAAAATCAGGGCATCATTGGAGAACATGCAAAGAGGTAAAGTTGATTTTTTGTTACGCGTGTGGGAACCTGGGTCGTACGACAAAAACCTGTGATCGCAACCACCCACAAGTTGGACCGACCACCCAAAGATTTCAATACACTCAACAGCAATCGTTAAACTAGATGCGGGGTGCACAGTTGAGAACCCATGCATCTCGCACACGGTTAAAGTGGTTCCAAATCCTAGCAACCGTGGAAAGTTCCAAAAAATATCAAGAGACTTTACATATTAAAGTAAATCCAAATGTATGTCCTAAGATACGGGTCTCGGTACTGGACACGGATATCATTGCCCTGCTCGATTCAGGTGCCAGTGTCAGCGTGTTAAATTCAACAAAATTACTTGAAAAACACGGATTCAAATTACTTAAAGCAACGGTACTTGTTAGCACTGCTGATAATACGACACACGAATGCATTGGTTATGCAAATATACCCTATACATTTGCTGGAGCCACTAAGGTAATCCCAACAATTATTGTTCCACAACTATCCAAAACTTTAATTTTAGGAATGGATTTTTGGAATTCGTTCGGGATTAGGCCCATGATAAAATATGACAATCAGTTAGCCGAGGTCGATCTTTTTGACGTTAACGGCCAATCGATAGGTAACATTGTAAATCATAACCATCAATCGTCACCGGACGTAAAGGACTTAGAACCCGAAATTTTCTTGAAAGTATGTTCGTTAGAACTCACGGAAACAGAGAATATTTTAACTCACAGAGCAAAGCCTGAAAGTGACGAGTCATTAGATGTCCCGTCGTTAGATTTGCCACAGAATCCAGAACAAGAAATTGAGTCGATTGAAACAGAACACGAATTAGACGAACAGCAGAAAAAACAACTAACCGAGACACTTAAATGCTTTCAGTGGACAAGCGAAAATAAGCTGGGTCGCACTAAACTAATAGAACATGAAATAGAAATTATAGAAGGGGCAAGAATGAAAGATTTACCCATGTATAGATACTCGCCGAGTGTGTGGGAGAATATAGAGAAAGAACTAGAACGATATGAAACATTGGACGTAATCGAAGAATGTACGAGCGAATTCGCCAGCCCATTGGTACCGGTGAAGAAAACAAATGGGAAAATACGGGTATGTTTAGATTCAAGAAAAATAAATTCAGTAACTAAAAAAGACGCGTACCCAATGCGCAACATGAATGAAATTTTTCATAGGTTGCAAAAAGCAAGGTACTTCAGCATAATTGACCTCAAAGATGCATATTTCCAGATCCCCCTGAAGGAGAGTTCCAGAAATTACACTGCGTTCCGAACCCCGAAGGGACTCTTTAGATTTAAAGTTGTCCCTTTCGGACTTAAAAATGCCCCATTCACCATGAGCAGATTAATGAACAAAGCAATGGGCTTTGATCTTGAACCACACGTATTCATTTATTTAGATGATATCGTGATAGCGACCGAAAATTTGGAAGATCACTTCCGGCTGTTAAAAGAGGTTGCCAAACGGCTAGCGAAAGCAGGCTTAACGATTTCTGTTCAAAAAAGTCGGTTTTGCAAACGACAAGTTAAATATCTCGGATATTTATTGACTGAAAATGGATTGGCTATAGATAGTACTAAATTAGCACCAATACTTAATTATCCACGCCCTAAATCAATCAGAGACGTACGTCGTCTCATGGGATTAATGGGATTCTATCAAAAATTCATTAATAATTATAGCCATATCACTACTCCCATAACAGACCTGCTTAAAAAATCGAGAAAATTCAAATGGACGGACGAAGCAGAGCAGGCTTTAGAAGAATTGAAGTCGGTATTAACGTCTTCACCTGTACTTGCAAATCCTAGATACGACCTTCCCTTTGTCATTGAAACCGACGCATCGCAGCTTGCGGTCGGAGCAGCTCTGCTACAGGACCATCCCGAAGGCAAACGTATAATTGCATATTTTAGTAAAAAATTAACGAGCACGCAGCGCAAGTACGCAGCAACAGAAAAAGAATGCTTGGCTGTGCTGTTAGCAATAGAGAACTTTCGCCATTACATTGAAGGCACTAATTTCAAAGTAATTACAGATGCTAAGAGTATAACCTGGCTATTTACGATCACGGCAGCGAATGGGAACTCCAGGCTACTTCGCTGGGCCCTTAAACTCCAATCATATGATTTTAGTATTCAATATAGAAAGGGCAAGGATAATGTCCTCGCTGATTGCTTATCCCGAATCGACATGATTCAAATCATAGACAATGAATATTTAGAACTATACAATAAAATTACTAATAATCCAGAAAAGTTTCAAGATTTCAAAATAGTAGGGAATAAAATATTTAAATTTGTTAACAATGCAGCCAAAATTGAAGACAGGCGATTCCAGTGGAAGTACTATCCACCTAAACAAGAAAGGAACACAATTATTCAAACGGCTCATGAATCAGCTCATTTAGGGTATGACAAAACTATAGCGAAATTAAAAGAAAGGTATTTTTGGCCTGGAATGGCCCTCGAAACAAAGAGATTTTGTAAAGCATGCATGTCATGCAAAACGTCAAAAAGTAGTAACATTAACAATGTTCCCCCGATGGGAACCCAAAAACAACACTGCGAACAACCATGGCAGTTTGTAACCTTGGATTACTTAGGTCCATTCCCACCTTCGGGAACAGCGCGAAACACTTGTCTTTAGTCGTCACAGACGTTTTCACAAAATTCGTTCTTGTGCAACCATTTAAACAAGCAACAGCCTCATCACTTGTTAAATTCTTGGAGCAGTCTATATTTTTACTTTTTGGCGTTCCGCAAATCCTATTAACAGACAATGGAAGCCAATTTACATCAAAACTTTTCAAGGAACTGCTAAGCCATTACGGAATTACTCATTGGCTAACACCTTCATATCACCCTCAAGTTAACAATTCAGAAAGAGTTAACAGGGTGATAACAGCTGCAATTCGAGCTACAATTAAATCTAGCCACAAGACGTGGGCTGATAATATACAAAATATAGCCAATGCAATAAGAAATTCAACTCACGAATCGACGAAACACACACCTTATTTTCTCACGTTTGGACGAAATATCGTCTCAGACGGTCGAGAATACGAAACTTTTACGGGAACTGATAAAAATGCACACACAATTTCAACTGAAGAGAGGAATCGATTATACGAACAAGTTCGTAAAAACCTTCAAGATGCGTATCAAAAACAGGCAAAATATTATAATCTAAGGTCTAACGCTAAGGCACCAAAATACCAGGTCGGCGAAAAGGTTCTCAAGAAAACCACCTTCCTCTCAGACAAGGATAAGAATTTCTGCGCTAAGCTGGCACCCAGATACACAGAAGCAATAGTTACACAAGTTTTAGGAGACAGCTACGAGTTGACCGATGCAACGGGTAAACGATTGGGAATTTATCACGCTACCTTTCTCAAAAAGTTGTAGAATTAAAACACGAAAAAAAGGCTATGAATTTATCTTCACGAAAATTACAATAAGCTAAAAAAAAAAAACACGTATGAAATTGATTTCATTAAACCGGTTAAACAACATAGATATGTAAATAAATCTTCTGTAAATAGTACACAATTAGCGCTTTAATGCTATTCGAACACTTTCTTCATTTCCAGAATTATTAGATGTAGGTCTGTTCGTACAAAGTTCGCAGCATAAGTAGGTGATGTAAACAAAGCAGCATAGAAGTTCACTCATCTCTGCCTGTTTGTATGCGTAAATCATCGACATGCACCTTTCCTTCTCCGCACAGTAGCATAATGAAAGCGGTTGGAATTGATAACTTCCAATCATATTTTTTTTCCTCTTCACTGAAATAGAAAGTAATTAGCTTAGTAAATGAGATAAACTTAAATAGAAAGTAACTCCCCAGGTTTAATCGATGAGTTGAAGATAGTTTTTCGAAGAAATCCAAGGCTCTCAAAGCGGACACGTTCCTTTTTTATGTTATGCTTTTGAATGACGTTTCGTTTCTTAACGTCACAGTCGGTGTTGGTTTTCATCGCTCTGTCAGATGTAATGCAGGGGTGAACACAATGCTGTCAGTTTGGACATGCGATGTTTTTTCGAGCTCTCAGTCTGTCAGAGACAGTTTAAGTAACAATCTATGTGGTGGTCAACATAAATTGATGAAATAGAATGTTATGGTTTCAGTTCGTTAGTTAAAAGGGCAGGACGTCAACAAACTAGTCAATTTAGGGTTGATACGGTTGATAAATCGCAATTTTTTATAGCAAGAGTATGTGTGCCATTACATGGGTCGATAATAATCGATGAATGGAATATACTCAGTGCTGAGTTTACGTTACGTTTTATGTGTTTATTGAATTGTTTATGAATCTACAGGGGCATTGGAAAAATAATCAATGGAGTAGATAATATATATAGTATCTGAACAACGTCAGATGAACAGCATTGTTTGGCCCCGCGTTAAACTGAAAGAGAAATGATAATAATCTGGTGAAGCAATTGGAATCGTATAAAAACAAACTATATTTTTTATAGATATAAATTGCGTTGAACAAAATGTTTGGAGTTATGAAAATTTGATCAATCTCAAATTGATCAAATTTTCATAAAACTGGGTCGTGTGATGTAACGTTATCTGGAACGTTTGTTAGTTTAGGAAGACTTTCTCTGAGAAATAATTAGTTCATTGAGTAAAAATTATTCTTGCCGCGGATTTACAATAATTATACAGCAAATTTAGAATTTTAAGAACCATTTATATATTAGCCTCAAAGTTTACCATAAAAGCTTGCCTTGAGCTTTGTACTAAAAATAGTTAAGAGATTAAACGTAGATGGCATACGAAACAGGAATAAAATCAACTGTGGTATTTGTCTAAACTTTTAAGTTGAATAGTATTAGTGAAGGTCAGAATTAATGAGACATCACTTTTGGAGGGTCTTAAACTCATCTGCTGGACTGAATCCCCCATTTTAGAAAGTCGTTGGCTAGAGTACAGAAGCTAGTCACTGTGTCTCTACCTTTTAATTTCTGAGTTTAAGGTGTGCCTTCATTGATTTTTTATAAGTTAAAATACAGTTAATTATTAGTGACGTGTGTGCAGTATAGTGAATAATTTAATAAGTTGTGTTCTTTTTCCCAATTAAATAGTTTTTTTGGAAGTATACCACAAGTGGCGAAAGCTCTGCGCTCTTGTGTAATTGATCAAAATCTACAAAGGTAAAGATATAAAAATTCATTTTCTTTTATATTTGTACTAATTCGTTTGTCGTTGGACCTCAGCGTCCAACCGACGTTTTTTTGTCCGGATCAAAGGTCTTTGGACCTCTACACCCGCCATTTTGTTGGCGCACTACACGTGGAACACTCCGTCGGTACCAACTCGTGAAGGCCCGCCAGTTTTGGCAGTCAAACGGGGCTGAGGAAAACCCATCCGGCCTGCTTGCGCCTCGTAGTGATCTGGCAGAGTACCGGAGCCGCCGACGCCCTCTCCCCGCAACTCTACATCGGCCAAAAGTCCACTGAGCGTACCAGACAGCACCGGCCCTATAGATGCGGTCCCCCTAGCCAGTGTGAGACCCCGCTACGTCTCTGCGCCACTGCCTGAATCAGCGGTCGCCGTTGGCATGCCCCTCGGTCGGTGAACCGCATGACGCCCAGCATAAAACCCTGCGCAGGTTAGTGTATCATGGCCATGATGAACACACAACATACAACACATACACAGACACACACACACTCTATCTAAAACGAAAAGATGAATATACATGCAAAATGAATTTAAGCTAAACATAATCTCTACCTTCATTTATACTGCCAGAGCCCTGTGGTATCTCTAGTCCGCCCGGGTGAACACTCCACCTCGCTATACTGCCACCACGTGTGCGTTCGGATATTGTATTAGGATTTCTCGTGCACTGTAGTTTATTTTATTCAATTTCGTGGTCATCCACATTTGATTATCTGATCTGCCTTTGCGGAGCAACCGTTCGAACACCTTGAGAATTTCGCTCATGCTAATACAGCTTAGTCGGGCAACATTATATCACACGACCAGTGGCCTCTCTTCATCGAGAGTGGCGCTAAAGCCACTGTGTTTACAGAAGTTCCCAAACGTTTGGACGAACGGTTACAGTGGAAAGGATGATATGTAACGATAGGTTCAACGAAGAATGCAGGCAGGTTTTGGAGGAGAAGGACGCAGCGCGGGCTGCAATGCTACAGCAAGGACGCGACAAAACGTGGAGTGATATAATAGGAAACGAAAGCACCAAACCTGCCTATTCCGAGACAAAAAGCGCCACCTGGAAGAAGCGGAATGTGAATAAAAGGAGCAGCTGCATCGTTCATAAGAAAAGCGAAAGTTCTACGAGAAGCTTAACGCATCCCGAAAAGGCTTCGTGCCGCGAGCCGAAATGTGTAGGGATAAGTAAGGAAGCATCTTGACGGACGGACGGACGTGAGGTGATTGAAAGGTGGAAGCAGCACTACGATGAACACCTGAATGTCACGGAGAACACAGGCGTAGAGGGTCACGACAGCGGAGGAAGTGACTCCGTCAGCACGGCGGATGAAGGGAACCAACCTGTTCCCACATTAAGGGAAGCTAAGGAAGCCATAAACTAGCTAAAGAACAACAAAGCAGCTGGTAAGGATAGTATTGGAGCTAAACTCATCGAAATGGGTCCAGAGAGGTTGGCCGCCTGTCTGCATCGGCTGATTGTCTCATTGTCTCAACCGGCTGAATTTGAAAAACAAAGCAGCTGCCGGAGGGGTCATAAGCCCAATCTACAAGAAGGGTGACAAACTGGAATGGGAAAACTATCGTGCGATCACTATCCACTATTGGGCGAAGTTATCAAACTGGTTTCATCAACGACCGCTTGACGACGGACAAAATCTTCACTGTACTTCAAAAATGCCGTGGATATCAAATTATTATACATCACCTGCTCGTCGATTTTAAAGCGGCTTCTGATAGCATCGATTGCAAAGAGCTATGGAACATCATGGACCAGTACAGCTTTCCCGGGAAGCTCACAAGACTAATAAGAGCAACGATGGACGGTGTGCAGAATAGCGTGAAGATTTCGGGCGAACACTCCAGTTCGTTCGAATCCCGCCGAAGATTTCAACAGGGTGATGCACTTTCGTGCCTGCTGTTCAACATCGCGCCAAATGCGTCAAAAACAAAGTACATGCTGATAGGCGGAACCGAGCGTGACAGAGCCCACCTACGAAGCAGTATTAAGATAGACGGGGATACTTCTGAGGTGCTTGATGAGTTTGTCTACCTCGGATCCTTGTTGACGGCTATTATGGGGATATTATGGGCTCCAGAAGAAACTGCGATCGAGAACGATTCACCCCCGCACCAAATGTACCATGTTCAAAATGCTAATAAGACCGGTGTGGTCCTCAATGGGCATGAAGCATGGACCATGCTGCCATGGACCTACTAGCTCTTAGAGTCTTCAAACACCGAGTGCTTAAGATTTTCTTTGGCGGTGTGCAGGAGAACGGTGTGTGGCGGCGGAGAATGAATCACGAACTCGCTAGGCTCTTCGCCGAACCCTGTATCCAGAAGGTGGCGAAAGCCTACGTTTGGCAGGCCATGTTGCAAGACTGCCGAACAAGAACCTTACAAAAAAGGGTGTTCACGTCAAATCCGGTTGGTACAAGAGGCGAGCGAGGTGGCTTGATCAGGTGCAACAAGATCTGGTGAGCGTGGGCCAAACTCGATGTTGGAGGGACACAGCCACGGATCGAGAAAATTTGCGTAACATCGTTAATGAGGTTTTATAAAAAAATATGTAACACCAAGTAAATAAATTAAATAATCATCAAGCCATCTTTCTAAACAACAAAATTAATCATAAGCTACTCATTTTCAAGGTATAGTAAAGGCCCCAATACATGCTTTCGGCGCAAAATCCCTTACAAATTATTAAAGCATCCAACTTACCTTCCGACAGGTAATAAACACTTTTGTCTATAAGAGTATTTTCATGCATTTCAACTACCAAACAAATGAACTCAATAAAACTGAAATCGATCAACTTTGAAGAAGACATGAAAACTGTTAAAAATCTTGTAAAAGATTTATGAAATGTTTAACAAAATATCAACGAAATTGAATGAGAAAATTTGTTTGAAATAATTTTTGTCTAAATTTTGTGGCTTCTTAAAAGTTGTAAGATATCTTTAAACGCCATTTTTTGTAAACATCGCAACTCTATATCTTTTAAAGTAACGACGTTGTGGGACGATTTCAGTTTCATAATAGTTATTTGTTTGAAAAGACTCTTATAGACAAAACTTTGTATCACCTGCGGAGAGATAAGGCATAGTACTTTCTAAATTGGTCAAGGTGGTCCATTTTGCGTCGGAAGTAGGTGAGGGGGTCTGAACTACCTCTTGGAAAAATTATAATTTATGAATAACTTTGTTATTTTAAATGATAGCATGAAAACATGTTCAGCAAAACACGAATATTATGTTACAAACAACTTCGTTGGAAACACAAAAAAATGGAAAAAAGTTTTTTTTTAATATAGGATATTTAGGGGTTATTCTCATTGATGAGGAGGGGCGAGGGGGCCATGTCCCCCGGGCCCTCACATTTCAGGGGCCCCCACAAATCTCGACAAAAAAAATTCTTGATACACTTTCACGAAAAATTAGAATCAATGCAATTGTACATACTTTCGGAAACGCATCATGTATTTATATATATTTGAAAGATTCATTTTTTTTAATAAATCCTGAATAATATACGAAATTTTCAAAAATAAACTCTAATATGTAATATTACTAGAACAAAATATTCAAACATTCAGAATGGGATTCTGTTGACTTTACGAGAAACAAGAAGATCAAGAAAGATTCAAAAACGATATGGATAAAGAAGTGGAGTGTCATTCCTTTGCTTAAATACTTAACGATTTTCTAGCATGACTTTTCTAACTACAACGAAAGCTTTCTCAACGAAGGTTAAGACTGGGTTCGAATGCAATTTATATATCTGCAGATTAAGTAATATGGTTTATTATCTAATTATTTATTTTGAAAATAACTCTATCGATAACATTGCAGACGTGGTAGCGTTTAAGTGCCTTGGATAAAGGAGCTTCAGAAAACTCTAGCTCGACAAAATTATAAAAAAAAAACAGACAGGAACCAGATAGAGACCGAAAATGGATCGAACAGGAATCAGAAAAGAACAAATGTAACCTAGAATGGGCAAGAAGAAAAGATAATCAGGCCAGACATTTTTTTTGTAATTCTTCATTACGACATTTCGACCGTGTTACTGCTCGTATTACTATATGTATTTTTTCATGATTCTTTTGTAGGAATTTCGTGAGAATATAGTTATTTTCCTAAAAATTCATAGATAATTCCGAAGATTAAGTTATTATTTCCTGTGGAATTTTTCTTAGGAATTTCTCCAAAAGTTTTGTGTTGAATATTTCATATATAATATAACCTGAATTTTAACAAGGATAACGGTTAAAGAATTTTAACAAGAATTCGGTTGGAGGCTCAGTGAAAATAATATCTGGAGAAACTCCTAGTATAGCCTTTGGAAAAAAAAAACTCGGGTTAATCCCTGAGGAAATAACTGGAGGTGAATAATCTTAGTGCTCAAGGTCCTCTAAACATCTTTTGCGCACATTAGCGTACCGTTTTGATTCATATTACGGACACTTAAGGCCTCAGTGAAGTGTTATTCATCAAAAAGCATATAAAATAAATCAGTTTGTATTATTCCTCCGCGTTATCGAGCCCTGAAGACTCTTAGCTTTCGAATGGTGGGTTAAGATTTTGATTCCGCAACATGAATGATTTTAAATAAATGGAAATGTGTTGACTTCCAATGATTCTTATTCCGGACGCTCCCTTACTTTTGCCTTGATTTCCGGACAGCTCATAAAAATCATAAATAGATAAGTCAAATAATCGATTGGAATTGTCAAACAACTAAACAGACGTCTGAGGCAGTTGGGCATTGTAAATTTCCCCAGATATTTATGAAAAACGCTTATTAAAACAAGCTTCGAAAGTACGAACTTTTAAAAAAGCAAAAATTGAAATATTTCATGTGAAATGTTTCCCCTACAAAGAAGAGTGTCCGGAATTAAAAGCTGTCCGTAATATGAATCAAAACGGTATTTTAAATTTTAAACAATCATTGCAATGCTCAATTTGACAGCTAGAACCCTTAGAGAACTGTATACTTGTATACAATATGTATTATGACTAGAAGTGAATCTGCGTTTGCTAAAATGGAGGAACGAGTAACTAGGAATCAATTGTTTTCCTACAGTAATGCATCGAATTTGTAAGTAGTTTAAAGTACTTTTGTATGTCTATAATAATGCGCATAATTTTATAGCTTTGTAGCTGATCGTAGACAAATGAACTTGTATTTTATTTGCCTGAAAGAGTCGAAGTCTTCAAGCACCTTCCGCAATCGCATTAACACCCTTTGCAAAATCGCTGGAAAAATCTGTGGGAGTATTGGAAAAGAAATCTCTAGAAAAAAAATCTATAGGGATCCCAGTATGAGTACCTGACAGTATTTTTGATGAAATCTCTAGAAAAATCACTACAAGATTTCTTAAAGTTTTCCATGAGACATGTGAGAGGGAATTCTTGAAGAGAACTTGTAATCAGAAGACACAGTGTGTTTGTTTGACAAATTGAGACATGAATTTGCGAAAAAATACGCGTTCTAGTGAGACTCGAACTCACGACTCCGTGTACGCTAGACCGGCGCTTTAACCAACTAAGCTACAGAACACCTTATGATTCTGCGGAATAGAAAGCCAAACTGAACCCGAGTACTAACTATAAACGCATCTCTTTTCGCAAATCCATGTCTCTTTCGGACTTAGATGCCAAACCCCCAACACGCTCACGTTTGTATCTCCCGATCGCAAGTGAGAGCGAATTGTTTATGGATACTGAGTTCTTACGCTCTACAGCCGCATACCTATAAGCCGAATACTAGCCGGCACGAAATTCAGTATGCGTTGAGCTCTCAGTGCGGTCGCACGCTCTACGACCAACTGCGCCAGGAGGACGCAACTCGGGATACATTAGAGGTCGGAGTCGTGAGTTCGAGTCTCAGTAGAACGCGTATTTTTCACAAATTCATGTCTCAATTTGTCAAACAAACACACTGTGTCTTCTGATTACAAGTTCTCAAAAAACTATGTTTCAGACATACCAGCAAAATCTGGTTTATGCCAGTAAAGGGCAAACATTCATTAATGAATTCTTGAAGAACCTGTTGAAAAGCTGCATTAAAGTATTGGATTTTTTTTTTCTCTGGAGCCCGTAGAATTTTGAATCAGGATTCACTGCAATCCTAATGAGGGAAAAAGAGGCTCTAGAGACCATTTTAATTCAAATAGAAATTTTAAAGATCATCCATCAAAAATGGAGACTATTTAAAGACTTTAATTAAAATAGAGACATTCTCTAGAAAAAAGACCTGCTATCAGCCATGCAACAATTTCTTCAACTCAAAACTGTTAAATAAATGTGTTTGTTCAACAACTTCAATAATGAAAATGAATAGAATGAGCATACTTTGAATTAAGGTACCTTTAAAAAGTGAATCATCAAATGAATTTTTTTGTTGACATTGACATTGATAAAATACATTGAATTTAATCAGTTAACATTCAAAATCTACTAAGATGTATTAAATATAAAAACATTACGTACATGACTTAAAATTTCAAATCGGTTTACGTTCAAAAAGGATTTGAAATATTTTTTAACGTTATAAAATAGTTTGACTCTGGTAATGAAAACTTTATAAACACATTACAAATATCTAGTGTATCAGAAGCATCTGAATGTTTTTTTTTTTGCGATTCCGTTGCAAACTAATCCACTTTTCATTGATAATTTGCACTACATAATGGCCTACTTTTCCTACCAAAAAAACAATGCTGAAAAGTGCTACTCTTCAGCACTGTTTTCGGTGCTGAAAAGTAGCACATTTCAGTTCTATTTGGAAGGCGTCAGCAAAATATCCCAGTCTATTCTGCTATAGCATCTGATTCTATAGCTGATGTGCGATACAGATGCAAGACTGGTGATATTGTCGGCGCGATAAAAACATTGAATCGGTTTCTTGCCGAAGTTAGATTTTCTCAAAATCTATGCGAGATACCTAACTTCGGAAGTGGTGCATTCAATTCGCATCCGGACATGCACTAATGCACCCTACTTCCGATGCAGGGTGTCTTGCAAGGATATCGAGAAAAATCCGTTACCAGCGAACTGCGGAACTGAGAACGGATCGTCCAGAATTCGTAGAGGTTGCAGCAGAATCCACTACTATACGCGTTTTCTTACCTGTTCTGTCTTCCAAAGGGGAATGTATGTCTGTGGACAACAAAATTTGTGACATTCGTAGATAATACTAAGTCGCAGCCTACGCGATTGAAAAATACTGAAATGATACTACGCGTGGATGTATGCCCACGTGGTTTCTGTTGAAATGTTTATTTGTGCTTTTGGAAATGATCCAGCTTAAAACGAAGTTTTTCGTAATAGCAAAAAATGTTGTATGCAACTCGTTGCAAAACTCGATTTTTTCAGCACTCGTTGTATGTATCCAACTCGGCGAGCCTCGTTGGATAAATGTACAACTCGTGCTGAAAAAATCATCATTTTGCAACTTGTTGCATAAATAACTATTTTTTCTTTGAAAAGGGCCCCCACAAGATAATGGCCTCCAGGCTCCACATTCGTAAATCCGGCCCTGAGGCCCACCCTACAGACCATTCCCAGACCCTACAGACCAGTCACACACGGTTATGGATCACGTTAAAAACAAAATTTTCGAAACATTTTCGTTGACATGAAATAATTTCTGCCTCATCATACTAATTGTCTTTTATTACTTTTAATATTGAGCATAACATTCAATCGAAAACATATGAATTTCTGACAAACGTTGAGTTGGTGTTGCACAGCTATCAAAATATCGCAATATTTGTAAGCCCCTACAGATGATAAAACTTATCTAAAATGGAATTAAATTGGCTCATATACTTGACTTTAGCATAATTTCAGTTTTAAACAACATTTTTCTTGATTTATTATTCTGGATTCTCAATATTGTCAGTTCCACTAAGTGATCGATAATATGTCTTGGATATCCAAAGTTACTTTTACCTACTATTCATAATAGAGCTTTTCTAACTTGTATCCAGTGCTGATTCCGCTATTCCAAGCATTGATATATGTCGCATTATTGATTTTTCACAACTTGTTCCATTATCTGGAAAGCGATCCATTGAAATGATGGTGCTTCAACTTTCAGAGTTATTTATATTTAGCATGAATATTAAGCGGTGGTTTTACAACCTCTACAGTAAACTAGAATTTAAAAAAGCATTCATGTAGTAAAAACATAATAATGATTTTTTTTATTAAATGTCTCATCGGGAGTGTCAATCTAATTAATGGAATCTCGTTTTTTGGTTTCTGTAACTGGTCTTTTCGCAAGTTTTTGGATATTTGATTGATATGAAATCACATTATTTGCTTAAGCAATATTTTCGCATCACCAATTGGCAAAAACGGAGAATAAGATAAGTTTGAATATGCGGAAAACCTGGCCAACAAATGATCACCCAACGATATCACCGGGTCACATAGAGGATGCTAAATTACTCAGCAGAGACGCACTTCTGTTGGAATATCGGTGCTCTTGAATATTCACCTCAAACCCAAAAACCGCGCTACAGCTCAGCGAACCGTGTCGTTGACATTTTGTTTTCGCTTTACCGCATCGCAAAACCCGCGGGATCCAACCAACTTCTGCCACTCTACTACCCTGTACCGTAAATTCGCGTCAAATTGATCATCATGTCACGCGAATTCGTTTCTTTCTACAAGATCATCAATATCAATATAAACTATAGTGAATGAATGTAGTTTAGCTTAACTAAATATTATCAAACTGTGTCTTGTATAGTTTTTTTTTTGTGCAAGAGAATAAAAAATAATGTAAAATTTCAGAAACTAGGTGTTACATTGGCAGACATTTTTTTTATTTTGAAGTTGAATTTTGGCACTGAAATCACATTCGTTTCAAAATGTCGGTACATGAGCCAATGAGGTTCACCATAGTACTTTCAAAAACACGGGTAGTCACAGAATTACTAAATTTTAGTAATTTATGACTATTTTATATCTGCTTCTCTTTCATTTAACAGGGAATTTTATTCCTATTCGTCTGGGTTGAAGCATCGCTAATCTTCAACCCAGTTAAGGTGAAACAGTTTTGAATCAACTTCTAAGATTGCACCAAAACTTCAAAGGCACAAATCTCACGAAGAAAGCATCCAACAACCGTGCACTTTTTATTTTGGCTTTGTGCACTAGCAGAAAGCTTAAAATAAGAAGATCAGAAACGTTTGCCAACTATTTCTCCAGTTTTGTGCCTTTGAAATCGTGAGTAGGGGCACAAGTCGGCCATTGTGCCGGCCATCTTTGTATTCTGAGATGTTTCACCTTAAAATGACAGTTAGTGTGAAAATTCTGGCTATACTAGTTTTTCTATATTCAGTTGTCTGGCATTGTTAACATTATAAGAAAATCAATAAAAAAATATTCATTTCACCCGAATTTACGGTACCCCTACCTGTATAAAGCTGCCCTCGACCATCGCCGCGCTGCCACTAGTTGGGCATTCTTTCAATTCGGCTTTATTTATTTTCGTGCTCGATGGCAGGTGTCAGCAAAAATTGCATCCGCAACGGGGTCATAAAAATAGATGACATATTAAGCGGACGCGGGTTTCTTTGTGACTTTTGCGCATCGTCATATCTTGTTTTTTTGTTTTCGTTTCTTCGTGAAGGGTCCCATTGACCGGAGAGCTCATCCCAAGGTCACTTGCTGAGTAGTTGCGACTGTTGCCCTGCAGTGACCCAGATATCAACCCTCTTTTGAATGGCAGTGGGAGCTTCTTTGTTTGATCAGAACGTAGGACAATGACTGGTTTTAATTGTTCGTCTGAATGTCGTTCCGAGTGGGGGAGATTGTGCTGATTAAACCTTCGAAATTGTAAATGTTAAAATGCAGTTACTATTTAGAGGCATTTTCGTAATACTATCATACTAAAATTAATTTAATTTTGGTACTACAGTCGCCTCTCCACATCTCGATATCGAAGGGACCATTGAGATAGGGAGAGATCGAGACATAGAACAATTTTTTGATGAATACTAGATGGAAAAACACTCCGTTACTAGGAAAATTGAAAACAAACAGCCTTCATTCCGTCTTTGCAAATTGTTTTAAATCCGTAAAATCTAGTCTAGTAATCGACATACGGAGAGAAAATCGGGATTGAAAATCATATCGAGAAAGGGAGATATCGAGGTAAGGAGGATATCGAGATATGGAGAGTGAAAATGTATGCAGAATAAAGGGACCGACCAAATCATCGATATAGGGAGAGATATCGAGATGTAGAACATCGAGAGTCGACTGTACCCTAACCCCCTTTACCAGCAGCCTTAATTTTTTCACAATAATAACAATTCAAATCGCGGTAACTTTCAGTTCTGAAAAAACATATTTTTTTTTTTTTCAAAACATTATCGATGTCTACAATCAGTTAATTTGTTTCGAAGATATTCCGATATTCCACGAGAACTGACTAATGTTCCAAATATAACTAAAAATTACATGATAGTTTAAAATCTCTCAAGATATTTTTTCGGCCTGAGTGGTACCAGAAATATAAATGCTCATTACTCGACAACGGTCTCACTAATTTGTTTCATTTTTCACGACAGACTTTTATCAAATAATTGTTTCGAAAAGCAAATAACCGAACATGAGAAAAATTATGTAGTTTGAAATGTTTACGTTGGTTATGGCTACGTTTCGGTATCCCGATGAATTTTGAAATATCTCCGGATCCAGATTACTAATGATCAAAATCGATACAAATTTTAAAAGTAAAAGAGTTTTTTGAGAACATATGAAAACTTGGTGCAAAAACATCTGAAAACAAAAAAAAAAAAGAGTTTTAAGTATTTCTTTGTTGCGACAAATTTATGCTGCACCAATAACACAATTCTATTCAGTGCTTTATTTAACCGTCCATGAGTCCAATAAAACTATGCAAGGAAATAACTCATTCTATATTAGATGTTTTTGGGAAAGATCCCCCATAGCTGACGCCTAAACCGATGAATTCATAGGTAAAAAATCATTGATTTCATGCGATCTTGTTATCCAATTATAATAAACATTATCATTTTTTTAGCGTGCAAAAATAAATTTGGAAACATAAACTAGCATTTTTATATTGCGATATGATTATATGTTTTAGCACTGAGTTGACCAATATTAGAAG
The DNA here is from genome assembly GCF_002204515.2 of Aedes aegypti. Lineage (NCBI taxonomy): Eukaryota > Metazoa > Arthropoda > Insecta > Diptera > Culicidae > Aedes > Aedes aegypti. The sequence goes on from NC_035108.1 coordinate 207,460,558, forward strand.
GTGGCCTTCAATACCGAACACATCGTAGAAATGTTTTGGAAACTACTGATTTGTACATCATAGAATGTGTTTACTCCATGAATAGCAATTCATGACCAATTCAAAGCATTTGCTTCACATTTCGAACATGACTCATATTTCGAACACTCGACTCTTCATGGCAATTTTTTATACCATTCAAATTTCTTCGCAGTAAGATCATTTATTTTTTTATTCAAGTCCTCCATATTCAAAGTTTTAAAAAGGTCTTAATGTTTTGTCTTTGGATACTTTAATGCCAAATGCCGTTCATGGAATAATTCTCAAAGCAATTGTAATGGCAGAATTTCAGTTGATGGGTATTCTTCAGGTATTTCTAAATTCAGAATTCTGATAGGCCTGCTTGCTTCACCTCCTAAAGAAATCCTTCGACTATTGATTTGATCTTAACTATTAAATTTTGGTTGGTAAATGCTACGCATGACATACCATTGGCCAGAGCTGTTAAATGTCATGAGTATCACGTGACTTTGACAATTGAATATTACGATGGTTGTTCATTTGACATAAAGTCGTTTGGCATACAGCCGTTTGGCATAATGAGTCAGAAACCAAGAATTTCTTAAGATGACATTCGTGTTTACGTTACTAATGAATCTTTCTGATGACATCAGGCTTGTTTTGGAGTCAATTGATTCAAAATCACATTTTATTCAACAATCATATGCTCTTGAATAAGCTAAAGGAAGTTATTGCCAATAGTATTTTATTATTTATCCAGAAATTACCCTTCTTTCAAATATTAATTCTTCTTTTGAGCTTCGCTATTGGAATAAATATGGCACTGAAGATTTTAATATATTCAGCTCATATTTACCCGAAAAGAGAATTCGATTACTGCAGTTACTTCAATGGGTTATGTTACTTTTCCCCGAATGTCGTTTCTCCGAACGCCAGTTCCCCGAGTGCCAGTCCTCGGTTAGCCCACTTCCCCGAATAGTTTTTGGTACTCATAATTGTCTGAACTTTATACATTTCAGGGTGGTGAACGAACTGGCCAGGGTGCATTCTTTATTTAATTGGCGGTTCTTTCCAGTTTTACCGTCCTCAGCATTTTTGCCAACATGTGTATAGCCGAGAATTACAGAATACCTCCTTCTTTTAATTACTTATCGTTCTTTCTCGTTCACTATGCAGCCACTGAAGACTATTATAGCACCTATTTAAACTGCACCACTTTTCTGGGAAACTGGTCATTCGGGGAAATGGCATTCGGAGAAAAGGATCATTCGGGGAAAAGTAGCTCAATCAGTTCGGTGATTCTGAACGCAATTTTTGCTGTGTCTCCGTTTTATTAGGCCACAGTAATTTTTGGCGTCTAATCTTCTATAGGTTTAATCATAAATTTTGCCTTCTTTTGAAAATAGGCTGTTCTTTATATTTACACTGTTTTAAGTTTTATTGTTTAGTCAAGCTAAATGTTAACCATATTTTTATTTTCTTGCAAGACATGCTGTTAGAATGATACTTAATTACTTGAGAACCTGCCAATATTTAACATATTTCTTTTTTTGTTGCAAACACATATATATACTAGAAAAAAAATATTTCAATCACAAATTTTCCCTTCTTTCGATAATAGACGGTGTTTTTGATGAACACTTCCAATATTAAAATTTCTTTTGAATCGTTCAAAAGGCAACTCAAATATTTTCTTTTAATAATATGTTGTTTATTTGAATATGCTGTTAGAAGATTTTTTTTGCGTTAGAGCTTTAAGCATTTTAATCGAAAAATAATCTGCTCTCATATAAAGGCTATTTTTGCATAATGTTGCAATAATAGATCTTTGGATTAGAGCTTTTATTATTTTGCAAATAAATTTTCCCTTCTTTCATCAAGTAAATTTCGCCCAGTGTTACGTCGAAACTGGGACAAACCTTGATCTGCAGTGAAATATTCTTGAGCGTTTCCTTTATTAATAACTGCGAACTGATAAATGGAATGGGTACTGGTGATCCAATCACGGTCTCGTTGATAGTTACCTTCACACGTGGGTTGTCAGGTTGCCTTCGACCGTCGTGGCAGTCTTTCCTGATGGGGTGACTTGCCATCGGTAATCTCCGATTGGCGCCCGGAATTAACGGTGTTCCGGTAGTCACTTTATGAGCGGCCGTAACTGGAGAACCAATAGGTAAACAGCGGTGGCGAACTTCCGTCAAAAAAAATCCTCCGAATGGTGTTAGAGCCAGCAATACGACAGATAACGTTGTTGCTACAGCCCAACATTCCGTCTTTTGCCTCACACAAACTGCCCCAGTTTTCTTCAACGACTCCTCGCTCGTCCTCGGCTCATTGATCATTCAGAATTCCCGAATGCGGTGCTCATTATTGATATCCGGCTCTCCACACAAATGAAGCTCACTACCCACTTACCAATGAGTGTCACATTGTACCCAAACCATTCATCAATTTGAATGGGACGTTAGCGAACTTAACATGAAAGATTCCCTACCATCCCACATCTAAATATAAAGAAAAGATGTTACCGTCAATTTACGGTAACAGTGCTTAAGGACTCGACATCGTTGCGTTGCAAGAAGTGTGTTAGAAGGTATAAATTTCAAGGCCATTCATAGCACCTACTTCCAGCACAGCCTTCCATACCGATACACCTGGAAAGCACCACAGCAGCAGAACCACAAATCGATCGCGTTCTGATTGAAGGACGGCACTTCTCCGACATTATCGACGTCAGGACCGATCGTGGCGCTAACATCGACTCTGACCACTATCTGGTGATGGTTAAACTGCGCCCAAAACTCTCCGTCGTTAAAAACGTACGGCACCGATGGCTGCCCCGGTATGACCCATAGCGGCTTAAGCAACTGGATGTGCCAATGCAAATGCGCAGCATCTCGAGGTTGTAAGCAGTATAGCTGGATGAAGCCCCTCTTGAGTACTGCTGGAGACCAGTGAAACGATGCAGATGAGAGCAACGTCGGGTACGTGTGACGTGGTTTGCAAAGGAATGTAGGCAGATTCTGGAGGAGAAGAATACAGTGCGGGCGATCATGCTGCAGCAAGGAACCCGGTGGAAGGTGGAACGATACAGACGGAAGCGGCAACAGCAGACTCGCCTCTTTCGGGAGAAAAATCGCCCCCTGGAGGAGACGGAACAAGTAGATGGAACAGCTGTGCTAGTGTCAAGAAACACGTTAAATCTATTAGAAGCTCAACGTATCACGTAACGGTTTCGTGTCCCGTACCGAGATATGCAGAAACAGAAAATTCCCCAAAAATATCACGTATACCGAGTCTCACGGCATCACCTTTTTATCAGGGATTGAATCCTGAGCAAATTGAGAGAATCTCTCACGTATCGCTCTCTGTAACTATCATAATATGCTGCACATTATGAGAGACTGTTTATCGTATACTTCTACCTAAGACTGCTACAACTTTGATCACATTTGGAGGATAGCAGTACATGATAAATCCCCTCTAAATAAGCTCCAAACCTGGGGGACACCATTGCTATCGGAAGTACGGGGATTGTTTATCGTGCCAGTATAGTAAAACACCTACCCCCAACGGTAAACAAACGAGAAAAACGGATTTTATCATCGCTCTCTCTTTGGTGCTCTCGTTCGCTGCTTCCATATATCAGACTTGTTTCAACTTGCGATATATTGACGATCGTGGATCGCAACAGATGGGATGTTTTTCTTTACTTGCTTTGATCGTGCTTTATACTCAAATGAGAAAGAATTCTGCAATGCCTGCTTTTCATAGATTTCAAGGCGGTTTACGATAGTAACGACCTGAGACGAGACTCGCGGAGACGGTCTTTTTTTTCTTCGATTGCTGAGTTTTTTTTCTTATTCCACTCAGTGTTTACATCAATCTTGCGCAAACCGTTCAAACTCCCACATGACCATCTCACCAAAAAAAACTATTGCGTTTGCATCACACCGGAGCATAAACGGCATTTTGAGTGAAATTTCATGCCAGCAAACGTAGCAGACATTACAAATGATTAATCTTCTGCTTAGATTTATCAGCAACTTTGGAAAAAAACTGCTGAGGTTTTTAATAATAATTTACTTTTAACACAATACTTTTCACTTTTTCAGCCATAAAAACGGTGGGCTGCATTTGACGTTTGGTGAGAGGGGAATCTAAGCTGCATATGACGTTGATATTTTTCCTCTTCGCGAGTCTCTCTCAGGTAACGACCACATAGAGCTATGAACATTCATGGACGACACAGCTTTCCCAGGAAGCTCACGAGACTGATAAGAACGACGATGGTGTGCAAAATTATGTAAAGGTTTCAGGCGAACATTGCAGTTCATTTTGACCCCGCCAGGGACTTTGACAGGTGATGGACTTTCCTATCTGTTGTTGAATATTGCGCTTGAAGGTGTTATGTGGAGAGCCGGGCTTAACAGCCGAGGTAAAATTTTTAACGAGATCCAGTCTATTTGTTTGCTTCGCGGATGATATGGAAATTGCCAAACATTTGAATATTTGATATTAGTGATATCTGCTTAGATGTTAACTAATTAATAAAATGAATAACGCTATCCAGCTTTACAGCCACATTGTACCTTATATTGTGATTCTGCTAAAAAAAAAGTAAAAATTATGATGACCCTTGGCGATGATTCAACATTCTTCAGAAAGTGACTTCTTCTTCTTTCTGGCGTTACGTTCCAACTGGGACAGAGCCTGCTTCTCAGATTAGTGTTCTTATGAGCACTTCCACAGTTATTAACTTAGAGAGCTTTCTGTGCCAATTGACCATTTTGCATGTGTATATCGTGTGCCAGGTACGAATATACTCTATGCCCTGGGAAGTCAAGAAAATTTCCTTTACGAAAAGATCCTCGACTGGTGGGATTCGAACCCACGACCCTCAGCTTGGTCTTGCTGAATAGCTGCGCGTTTGCCGCTACGGCTAACTGGGCCCCAAGTGACTTAACGTTCTTGAATATACATTTTCATAACAATTAGAGAAATACAAAAGATGAAAAAAGTGCCTATGGCGGAGGAAATAAGTCCCCAAGTAACACATTTTGTCATAAACGTGGTCAAAATACACCTTTCATACATCGCCGCTGTTTTAGTTCGAATGTGCAATACTAAATATCATACACCTTTATAACCGAAAAAGCGCAGACGGTGAATGATTTAAAACATCTTTCATAGTCCAATTAGATGTTTTAAAATACATACTTCATACTTCTCATAGCATTCTGATGTGTTATATCAAAGTTATATCATACATCATTAAAACCTATAAGTTGTTATCAAGTTATTAAGACGTGATTATCCGTATAAGAAAACAAGTGCATTTGGGGTGTTAGGTGTTTGAAATGTTTTGACAGCTCAAAAAACAAAAACAAAAAATATATCATTCATTCAATGAATTGAATTCCAATGGTGCAAATAACGTGATGAAAAACAAGCATCTTGCTGCATGAGATTTACTTGGGATATTTGTTTTTTCAAGTTACGAGTTTGAAAATATAAAGTAATATTTGTGCATGTATGGTGTATGTTTTTTAGGTGCCGTATTAGATTTTAGGTGAAACTGAGTGTTGTACTCCTTGTTTATTGATGCGCCACTTAAAACATGCGCAATTGCAACTTATGTTCAGTGAAATATATCCGATTGTGTGATTTTTTTTCTTTGGAGGAACAAGCGAGAAACATGGTGGATTCAACTAGATGCCTACAGGGTAGGTTAAAACTTTTTGTAATGGTTATTGGATTAGGTACCTAAAAGTACAATTGGTTGATGTGTTTTTTTTTCAATAGAACGTAATATTTAAAAAATCAAACTTTTTAGCTGGGTCGAACATATTCCTGGCGTTTCGTGCTGAAAACCGTAATTCAGCTAAATGTCAATTGCTTGCAATGAAAGCTCTACAGTTATTATTTTTTTCTGATCGGTGCTGTAACATGACATTGCTTTAGAAGACACGGGTGTTGGAAGCAATTGTGTGTTTGAATGAAGTTATAAGTACGTATTCAGTACGTGTTCAAAATAACAAATATATATGCTGCTTAATTCATTGAAAATGTCAAATTTCGTCGTTGAGATGAAATGCTCTTTGCCATTGGAAAAAAAATCACATCTGAAGAACTTTCATTTGCGCACCATTTTCGTGTATATGTTCAGTCATATTTCTTCTCCGCTTGCATTAACTATCATTTTACTAATTTGTTAGCTACAGATTTAGTTTTGCTACAAGTTTCTGCATCCATCTTCGGGGAGAAACTGAGATGTCATAGAGACACATGCTAAAAATGTTTTTCATTTGACAGAAAAAAACATAACTATAACATCTCTATCAAAACAATCAAACAAATATGTACGAAAGATGTATTCAAGAGCAACTTTATAACAAAATTGGCATAAACTGAAGTTTGGTTATGGGGAGTGCTTTAATTAAGTAATATATACGTTTGTCAATTAGGAATATAACATAAACATTGGATCTAAGTTTGCAGAATGGATATGTTCTTCTAAAACATCTCGGGAACGGTTTTAGAACAGAAGATGTATTGGATTTCATCTTTAACATCTGATTATAACATCATTTTCGGATAGCTCACCGAGAAGATGTTTTCTGTGTTACTTGGGTCGCGTTCTGCTGAACAATGCTTTGTTGAAGCCCAAGCAGAAAGTGAAGATAAATTGAGGCCAAACCTCGAATTTTAAGAAGCGCAAATCTGGAAAGTCGGGCTGAGAGATTGAGGGCTATTGTAGAGGGCTTGTCACTCGCTGTTGGTGACCAATTGATCAAGTTTTCAGTTTGAACCGCTGTCTGGTTCTCTAGATTGCTGTTCTTTTTTTTTGCGTCGCCGAAGTTTTCTATTTCTTGTATTAGTTTGCACGCGTTCTGAGTTCAGGTTGTCGCTTAGCCGGAGTGATATTTTGCTTGTTTTGAAATGAGCATGATGATTAAAGTAGCTGCTTAATCAAAGATAGATGATCAATTAGGTGAGATCGTTTCATGCTTTTGTTTTTAATGTACAATACATTATGAAACGTATTTTTATCATGTCAAAGGTGGGAATGTTACTTAAATGAATGGATTTAGCAAAATATGAACAGTTTGTTTCTGTAAGTGTCGACATAGACTCTTGTGCATTTTTAACAATATATAAATTAAACTTTGAATGGTTCGACGTTAAAAGTGTCGACTTACCGTTTATCCACGTTGTATTTAGAGTACTGATAGGTATTGTTTCGAAATTAGGTTACATGAATCGCATCTGCTACCAAGGTGAATCCTGATCATGCAGCTATGATCCACCCCCACTAAAAAACTCCTTTCCATGATAATTATAGAGATGCACAAGTGATCTCGGTATCTAGTAACAATGGATGTCACACTAACATTCCTTCTCTTCCCCGATGACCGTAAGGACGTGGCCGTGCCGTTATTGACTTTTTAATCTTTGGAGTTCTCGAAAGTGTACATTGAAGATGAAATGCTACACCCAAGCTACATCTCTTTATTTTTTTTCTAGTGCCACTTTGACTATTCTTGTCAACCATTTTTATGTACAGCTAACGTTAATAATGTAATTCAATCTTTTTTCCGTCGATGACAAATGAAGGACTATTATACTTTAAATTGACAATTATTTTAATTTTTCTGATTGTTATGTATGGAGCATGAGGGACTTGAAAATTTACGCCAAATGATCCACTTGCCCCACTATGGTGGGGTAAGTGGATCACCTATAAAAAAAACTCTATTCCCAAAACAAATGTGATGTAATCATGTATTGTTAGAATGATATTACTGCCATTCTTGTTATATTTGCCATGTTATGTATTTAGATAACTTTATAATAAAAAAAATCTTTATTTTATCAAAATATTATGAAAAATATTTATACATTAGTTTACACTTATTCGAACAAAAACAAACACTGTAACTAGAATATTTTGGAGAAAATTCATCCAGTTTATATACCTGAGTTATACAAAAGAATTGAGGACTATTCCTAACGATGTTTTCGAAAGACACTCGTAGTTTAAAAGTATTAATTACATTTACTTTTGTTTAACATACTTAAATCGTTTTATTTTATTAATGGAAATATTTATTTAATCTGTCTAGAACAATCGATATGGTCAAAAAACGTACGATAATATGCTTTCATCTGTAGGATATGTACATTTTGCACTTATGCATTTTAGCTAAGAAAAATCACGGAAAATTTTGTTTGAATTTTTCATTTTTCTTTTTTTTTTTGTAGTAGAAAGACTGTACAACACTTTTAGGTGAATTAATTGAAATTTTCTCAGGTCAATTTGGCAAATTCAATCTAGGAATGAAACATGTAAAAGGAAAACAACACTTGATGGCACTAAAGCTTATTCAAATCCGCGAAAGTAGCCTGCCAATATTTGATAACAATAGTTGATCCACTTACCCCATCCCATTAAAAAGTGCGGGTAAGTGTACCATGACCAATTTATCTGGATTTATTTACAAAAAATACATTTTTTTCATTGTGATTCATACAATAAGAACTGAAATGTTCACCATGTGTTGAAAAAACTAATAGTATTCGATTTCAGGCACAGATACAATGGATTTTTTATCGACAGAAAACAACTTTAAAATGAATTGATATTTGCAGTCAGTAAGTTTGCTTGTATAAGTGCACGTGTAGTATCAGTTTTGCAGTAGTATCAGTGTGTACGTGAGAATATAACCTAAAATGAAGCAAAGGTATGAAAATATTCGAAATATTAAAGTATTTTTTCTTATTACGCAATATTAAAGTATTTTTTCTTAAAGTATTTTTTCTTATTAAATGATCCACTTACCCCACTGCTACACTTCCCCCACGGTACCTTACATTGTTACAATAATCCAAGTGAATTTTTCAAAGTGTACACTTCAGGTTATTTCTGACAGACTTCATGTAAGAGCTGGTGTTCCTCAAAGCAGCAATATTAGACCATTATTTTCATATCCGACTAATCTATTTAACCTTAACTACTCAAAAAAAAAAAAAATTTGCTAGAAAATGAAACAGGCCTCTCTGCTGAAGGAAGAAACATTTATGTGTTTTGTAGCAGATTACAAAAAAGTTTGAATATATTTTCTTCACCCTTGCAAAAATTTACGTTATCTTCTAATACAACCAAAACACAGTATATATAATTCCCACATAAACCAAAAGCACTTTATTTGAACCCTTCAAGTCAACATGTTGTCACGATGGGAGAGGTTCCAACAAATTGGTCTGATGAATTTTATTAACAAACAAACAAACAAATGTTCATGTCGACCCTGATGTATGCCTTACCAATATAAACTAGATGTTGTAAATTAGGAAGATAGATTCACAAAGAGTTCAAATTCATATTTTGAAGCTGACATTCCGATACAGTTCTGATGAATTACATTGAGTTTCAAATGTTGAAACATTAGAGAAAAATCAGTTTAAATTATCAATTTTGCAATCCTTTCGTTAATGCTTGAGACATCATTTGAACTTACCCGGGTAGAGGTGAATAACAAAATAATGGTAAAGTAAGAAGAATTGTAAAAAATCTTTGTTTGCGGATGACACAGGCCTCTCCGCCAAAGGACGAAGCCTGCGTGTCATCTGTAGTCGATTGCAAAAAAGTTTGGATATTTTCTCTTCATATTTGCAGAAATGGAAGATTTCTCCTAATGCTTCCAAAACTCAACTAATAATATTCCCACATAAACCAAAAGCTCTTTATTTGAAACCTTCAAGTAGACATGTTGTCACGATAAGAGGACCTTCAAGTAGACATGTTGTCACGATAAGAGGGGTTCCAATAAATTGGTCAGATGAAGTTAAGTAACTAGGGCCCATGCTCATGAATTTAACTTTCAAAAATCACATTGAGGGCATTCAAGCCAAATGTAATAAATATGTAAAATGTCTCTATCCTCTTATTAATAGAAAATCAAAAGTTTGTCTTAAGAACAAGCTTTTGATATTCAAACAAATTTTTAGGCCAGCCATGTTGTATGCTGTACCAATATGGACTAGCTGTTGTTATACCAGGAAGAAAGCTCTGCAGAGAATTCAAAATAAAATTTTGAAAATGATTCTGAAGCTTCCTTTCTGGCATAGTACCAATGAGTTACATAGAATATCCAATGTTGAAACATTGGAACAAATGTCAAATAAAATAAATCATAATTTCAGGCAAAAATCGATACAATCTTCTATTGCCACGATTTATGCATTATATGTTTAGGTAAAGTTTGGTTGAGTAAATTGAAAACGTGTTTGTTTTCTCTTATAAGCAGGTGAAATCAACTCACCTGTAAAAAATCTGAACTGCTACGACAAATGAAATGTAATATGTTGTTAACAAAATGTTAATGAAATCTTAAATTTGTTTTACCAAATTAGGATGATAGTGTTGTCTAATAACACAGAACACCTAGATATAAGAATTGAATGTAATGTTTGGAATGATACTAATAAAGAAATAAAAAAAAGTCCAGTAAACATTTTTAGGTAAAAATATAAATTATACATAACACTCAAAATTTATTTTACTTTGAAAACTACGAGACACCTCAGGTTTCCGATCTGTTTGCATATACATCAAAACTCATAGCGATGATATCGAGCTTTTTCAGTATAAATTTGCTTGTACATGTCTAACGAATATATTTGAGCAGACATAGTTATTTTGGATTACACATAAAACATTTTTTACCAAAAATTCACGAGAAACCCTAGATTTATAACCTCTTTGGCTAAAAAATCAATTTATAAAGCAATGACATATATTTTTTGTCATGAACATTCTTGTAGAAATTCAGTGACCATCTTTGGGAAGGAATAGTAAATTATCAAAACACTCAAAATTTGTTTTACAAAAAATAAACATAGAAAAAACTTATTTTGAATAACTGTATGCCAATAAATAGAGTTTCAAAGTAATGACAAGTAGTTCTGAATGATAAATTTGATTGTACAAGCACAGTGATAATATTTGAGCAGAAAGAGAAATTTTTAATTACACTCAAAATTTCTATTACTTAAAAAACTACAAGGAAGCTAAGTTTTAAACTTATTAGCCTTTAAATCGAAATTCAAAGCGATTACATACATTTTTTTATCTTTATAAAAGTTTGGTAAACATGTTTGGAGTAAAATGATAATTTCAAATCACACTCAAAATTAATTTTGCTAAATAAATAATTTATACAATTTGCTTGTAAATCTAAACTTGAAGCGATGACATTCAAATTCTTTCGACATAAATTTTGTTCTAGAACTCTAGAAAATATGTTTGAGCGGAAATATATTTTTTGGAAAACACTTGAATAAAAACAACTTAAAACCTTTTTTAACTGCTTGTCTGATAATCAAAATGCATGTTAATTTATGAGTATTTTTACGACAATGCATTGATTGAGTCTGGTCAACACGTTAAAGCAGAAATAAAGCTTTCCATTTACATTTTTTTAACTGAAAAGTTTCTAAAACTCAATTTATTAGCCTGTTAGTCTGTAAATCAACTTGAAAAGCAAAAATATGTTGTTTTTTTTTGACAAAAATGCAAAATTAATTCTATAGAGCTGTCAGATATCGACAACACACTTATAAGAATTTTTTTGGTTCCTCACCATTGACTTTATTTCTTTTGCTGGAACTGTGTTTAATTATGGGAACGTAACTTTTGATAACAATTTTGGGATAAAAGCACAAATAACAAAACTTTATTTAAATAATTCATGATAACAAACCAACATCAAATGTTGCCATAATAACTCATTTTACAATTCGTTTGATATTCATTGAAGATTTAAAACGCAAATGTTTTTTGCAGGAAAGCAAAAAGTTTATTTCTCAATCATGCTAAATTTAGATAGTAAAGTCAAAGAACTATAATTACCATTATTTTGATCTACTAGTGAATAGCTTATTTAGTTTTTATTTTGTTATCAATATCTAAAAAATAAAATTTTTTGTTGTTTACGGTTGCCTATATTTTTGCTATTATTTTATTATTACAATGGCAAAATATTTAGTTATTATGCCATATGAACTTAGTTAAGGTACCGCGGGGCAAGTGAGAATACGGGGTAAGTGGGGCGTTTCGTCATAGCTCAACTAGGAAAAGTTTTTCATGGGGGTATTATTCTAGAAAGTTGAAGATACAATGACAAGGAATGTATTTAGTACTAAACATATTGTTATTTTTATTACCATGTGGTTCATGTAACAGTTGTCAGTTCAGCGCCATTTTCAACTTGCATGACAAATTGTGACACGTTCCACGTCTTGCATCGACTCGCAAAAAATAAATGTCTTTTAAATCGAATTTCCATCGGTATGCTATAATTTTGAGTATTATTACAAGCTGCTAACGATAAACCAGTATTTTGTTTTCATTTCATATGAAATTTTCGATGGTCTATCTTACCCCAGAATATATTTGTACCTGGGGTAAGTGGGACCTATCAAAACAAAAACCAGAATCAAAACTTTTCGTACACGTTTCATACATTCTCCTAGAAAGCACTAAAACATTGAAACAAATGATTTTTATCAAAAAAGATCAACCTCAAATTACGTAATTGCATAGGTGGGAGAAGAAAAGTGTTATTATTCTTTATTTTTAAATTTATTTTTTATTTTTGAAATACGACTTCAAAATTGAACAAACACACAGCTGAAATTTGAAATGCATCATGAGAACGATTACTTTTCTATTTTATTTGAACTTTATTTGTTATTTCTACCAAATTAAGTAGAGAGAGAAAACAATTCCACCCCATAAGGTGGTTTTCTGCCATGCATATAAATAATAACAAAACATATTTATAATTTCGTCAATTATTGATTGTTTATGTTCTACATTTTAATTAACAACTTATAAATGATATATTTTGAACATGTTTAAGGTATTAACGCTTTTATTGAGGAATTTTCAGTTAATATTAAATGTGAGGTGACATACTATTAAATAAAGGGTTTCTTCCTAAAACGTAACGTATTTTATGGTTGATCCCTTATGTACATCAAATATGTACTTAAAATTCAAAATCTATGAATTATCAATCCTATTATTGTAATGGTTGACTTACTGATGTGGATTGACGCATGAAACTGGATGTGTCCCACTTGCCCCGCTTAGCGAGGCAAGTGGGACCATTGGCTCATTCTAAAACTTTCTTCCAAGGTTTTCACAATTTCGAAATTATTCGTTTAGTTTCATGCACACACCAGCAAATATGTTGCCAAAACGTGATTGTGTTGTTGGATTTGAAAAATATTGACATTTGAAAATTTGATTGAACAATTTGTTTGAACTATCGTTATTTTTCGTTCCCACTTGCCCCGCGATACCTTATTATTTTCGTTATTTTATCTCTTATTTCAAACAAACAAAGAACAAATTTTGCTATTCAAACATCCTATTTTAATGATATGTTTTGTTATTCTTTTGCAATTCTCCTCTACCCAGGTACTACTGATCGAATTTCATCTGAATTGATTGGATGACAATTGACACATTTTGGTGGTCGTAAAGTGGAAGGCATCGCTCAATAGGAGATCTGACTGTATCTTCATTGAGGCTTTTCAATGCTTTTTTTCATTTCAAAATTTGGTGAATTCAATACTTCTGAGAAAAGTCTGTACTGCTTCAGCATATGTTTTTCAATATGTAGGTACCGTAAAACGGGGTAACATTGATCAGCTTTAAGGATACTTCTTAAATATTTCATTCAAAAATGCAAATATTGTGAGTTTTATATTTTTAAAACAAGTACTGCCACCCATCGCTCGTAATTATATACTGTATTTTATTTTTTGAAAGATTTAAGCATGTGTAAAAAAATGTTTAATGTGATTTTTTCATTTAGCTGATATGGGGTAACATTGATCATCCATGTAAACAACGTTCGGTAATATTGAAAATGTCGTTACTTACTAAAATCAAGGCCCCTGAAGCCGAATATGAAGTCCAAACGCTTACATCTCATTTACTTTTTGAGTTATTTTAAATTTAAAACACCTCGAACAGCGGAATACGCCTAAAGGTAGGCAATTTCCTAAAGGAATTTTACATTCCTAACAGTAATTCGGTAATGTTGCCTAATTGAACATACTTATAAAAGTTTTAACAGCGGAATCGTTTTTGGCGATGCCATTTTTAGTGATAACTGCATTTTCCTTGCTCATATCGCTTGCAGAACTTATGTGAGACACGAATCTTCGATAGTGTCATCCTTAACCATTGAAATCATTGTTTCGCAAATTTGACAAATTTACGCATAAAGTTAACGCATTTTTTGCAAAAATCTTAGTTTTCAATAGCTTATGAATATAAGAAAGAGAAGCAACATTTATGCTTTGGAAATGTTTCATCAATAAATGATGATACCAACTTATTACGAGATGAGCCATTCCGATCAATGTTACCCCGCTGATCAATGATACCCCGGATTACGGTAACAATATTTAATAATAGCTTAATTTAGTTCCGTCCGATCAGAATGATATTGTTGCCCAGCACACAACTCCTAGATGTTATAATGATTATTTTCGAAAGAAAAATAATAAATTAATCAATTAATAAAATAAAAGAATGCAAAAAGTTTAAAGACGAGAAAACCTATTTGACCGCAACGTGGTTTATTTTTAGTTTTGAACCATTACATAAAAAAACATGCGACATGTTCGGGACCAGAAAAAAATATTCTAAAATATATTCAACATATGTCACAGACCCATGTTTGCCTTTTTTTTTCCTGCTAATGGATCTCCGCGATGCGTCAGGTCTCACCTTCCCAGAATCAACAGCGATTCATTCAGAAGAGAAACGCCTTCTGAAGTGGAGGAAGGTGACTAATTTACGAAAGGCATTAACACCTTCCGGAATGAGTTTGACATTTCTGTCCCACCATTCTCTATGGTAGACTGTATGGTTTGTTGCAGCCTACAATGCATTGCTTCCATCCCGGTGATTGATCAAGCATCTTAACATAAAAAGCAAACATCTTCTTACACGTGTTTCCAAGTGATCGGTTCGTGGTTTAACTGCTCGCTTGTTTGGTTGATTTAATTCGAAACACCACCATCACGAAATCAATTTAGTTCTCGGTCTGATTGACTGGTTCCCGCCTTGATGAGTGGCTCTTTTCGGATCATTACTCACTCATCGAACCACTCCTGACGTTGTAATGGAGGGGTATTACTTTTCGCACGTACCGGCTAAATTTATTATCAAAGCAACAAATTTAAACATTTACCCGAGAAATTATACCATTCAGTGGTGCATTCTTCGGGAACGGATTCTGACACACGATCGGTTCAGAGTTGGCCACCGCCACGAAATTGTTGAGGATTTTCATGCTCATTCTCGATGAGTGCCAGCGCGCACGCTCAATGAACTCAATTATCCCTTTTCAAAATCTTCTCCTTGTTCGTGTACCTTTATTTGCTACCTGCTTGTGGCATTGTGGTATCAATCTCAATGCGTCCGAGCTTTGACCAAATGTTGAGTTTATTATCCACAAAATCTCAAGTCATCCCGTAATTATATGGTTTTGATGGCCCACTTAGCACTCGTATGAGTCGTGTGGGTATAATTTTGAAATGGATTCCATCATTTGGTTGAGGATTAGCTGGTACATATCTTGAAAGGGAGCTGATAAACCGTGTTTCTTTTGTTGTTAGCCGGTTTGAGCGATATGACTGCATTGCCGCGTTACGCAAGTGATCGACCACACATGACGGCTTGAAATAAAGCCATCGCAAATATTTCCCCACGTACGTAATCGACTGGATCAATAAATAACGTCAATTGAACTAGTTCTACCTTTGCGAGGTGAATGGTTAAGCCTGCAGCCCACGTTCCTTCATCATCATCATCGAAGCGCCTTTAGAGAACGGCTCACGTGGAGAAGCTTCGATCAATTGCAGCTGACGTGGCTGCAAGAGCAATTATGAATTCCTTGTCCATATCGCATCGCAGGCAGCCTGGACAAAATCGCGAAGCAGCGTCGAGGACATGTCAACCAGGCCGTCCACTACCGAGGACCGAGGACAAATTCATCTCCACTCTCCTGTCAACTCGCTCCAGCAATGTGTCATCGGCCGGCGTCCGTCTGAAACGAAATACAACAAATCACGCCACTTGACGACCCGTGGCAATCATAATGCTGGAAATACTTCGTTATAGGAAAAACTACAAAACCTCGAGCATCAAAAACCCAGGGGGACAATCGATTGATGGACGCAGGAATCACCGTCGATTGCAGAAATCGATCCTTGACTCGTCGGCGTTTAACGCGCTGTTCGCCACACTGCAAATTCTTCTTCTTCTTGGTGTTACGTCCTGAGTCAGACAAAGCCTGCTCATAAGCTTAGTTTTCTAAGAGTGCTTTCACGATAATCAACTTGGAACTTTCTATGCCAAATTTGCTATTTTCACAATTACAGTTAGTGGAATTTTCATTGCGAAAAGATGCTGTACCGATCGCGAATCGAATTCTGACTTCATCATGGCTTTGCCTTGTAGCCACGGATTTTACCACTTAGCTAAAGAAAACCCCACACTGCAACGCACCACACATAAAGTACGACCAGACTTGCTTGATTTTTTTGCGCACATTGTGTGCAGTTATAGCTCAAAGTTTGATTGATTGATTGCTGTCATTATGAAAACGTTTGAAATGAAAATTGTCCGAGTTGGCTGCTCAAATGAGTCATCTGACCAACAACGACACCAGTGGCGATCGTTATGGTAGGTTCGAACATTCTACGTTAGCGCGACAAGGGCTAAAACGGGTGATAATCGATCGATTAGATGTAAGTTGTTTACTAGTTTTCATCCCTTAGCCGTGCCAACAAACTCTTGATATGTTATGGATGATGCAGTGAAGGGTAATTAATTTGGTATTTCGAAGGGACAAATTTTCTGACTTGACGGAGAGTCTCATAGTGAAACTGAAAATATTTCGTCAGTACCTGAGGTTGAGCGACAGGTGAAGAATGAAGCACCTGTGCATGAAGCAGTTTTAGCAGGTTCCTCGCTTGTGCGGGGAGTCTTTTTCACCCGTTTAGGTTGGAGTGAAGGGAAAAAAACTAAAATTCATACCGCTCAGCGAATACTTAACAGATTTCATTCATTTTTTGTTTCATCAGGATACTCGTACACATATCTAGTTTCTGAAAGGACTATAGGATCTCAGGAATGTTCCAGAGTTATTCCGGTGGCTATATTTGGCTATAAATCAATTATCTTGATAAAGCCTCGCCAACAATAATTCGCCAATTCACTCGGTTCATGGCCGCTTCTCTCCATCCTCGACTGTGACCCACGCTCTCCAGGTCCTGGTGCACCTGGTCAATCCACCTAGCTCGCTGCGCCCCACGCCTTCTTGTTCCGACCGGATTCGTAGCGAACACTATCTTTACAGAGTTGTTGTTCGGCATTCTTGCAACATGCCCTGCCCAGCGTATCCTTCCAGCTTTAGCTACCTTCACGATACTGGGTTCGCCGTAGAGTTGAGCGAGCTCGTGGTTCATCCTTCGCCGCCACACGCCGTTCTCCTGTACGCCGCCGAAGATCGTCCTTAGCACTCGGCGTTCGAAAACCCCAAGAGCTTGCAAGTCCTCCTCGAGCATAGTCCACGCCTCATGCCCGTAGAGGACTACCGGTCTTATGAGCGTTTTGTACATCGTACATTTGGTGCGGGGGTGAATCTTTCTTGACCGCAGTTTCTTCTGGAGCCCATAGTAGGCACGACTTCCGCTGATGATGCGCCTTCGTATTTCTCGACTAACATTGTTGTCAGCCGTCAACAAGGATCCGAGGTAGACGAACTCGTCCACCACCTCGAAGGTATCTCCGTCGAAGCAAACAAATTGTTCGGATCTCGTGAAAATCGTGCCTCGACTGTTAAGTCCGGCTCTCCGCATAACACCTTCAAGCACAATATTGAACAACAGGCACGAAAGTCCATCGCCCTGTCGTTGTCCCCGCCGAGACTCGAACGAATTGGAGTGTTCGCCTGGAGTGTCTAGTTTTCCTGATTTTACAAGCGATATCGGTGTTAGTCAAATACTGCTACAGGACATTTCAACAGGACTGAAGAATTCAGATTCCACCAAAGGATCAGGGCCAGATGGAACCCCACCTATTTTACTGAAAAACTTAGCAAATGAATTTACAGTACCATTATTTTGGCTATTGAACAAGTAACTTGAAATGAGCAGATTTCCAAAAGAATGGAAAAGATCGTATCTCATACCCATTTACAAGTCTGGTAGAAAATCTGATGTTCGAAATTATCGTGGAATTGCTATTATTTCATCCATTCCAAAACTATTTGAATCAATTATAAATAAAAATGTGTTCAGCCAAACAAAACATAGAATAACGAATATACAACACGGTTTTTATAAAGGTCGTTCTACTACAACAAACCTTTTGGAATTTGTAAATTACACTTTGAATGCAATGGATAGAGGTAACCACGTCGAAGCACTTTACACCGATTTTAGTAAGGCATTTGACAGACTAAAAATTCCTATGTTGATTTTCAAGCTCAATAAAATGGGAATTGCGATGAGACTCCTCAACTGGATTGAATCGTATTCAACAGATCGAAAACAAATAGTTAGATTTGAGGGAAAAATGTCTAATCCTGTTCACGTTACATCAGGAGTTCCCCAAGGTTCGCATTTAGGTCCATTGTTATTTATATTATTTGTTAACGATATTTCATATGTGCTTAAACATCTTAAAATTCTGATTTATGCCGACTATATGAAACTTTATATGGAAATCAATAGCAACAAAGATAGCGACATTTATCTGAATGAAATAAGTATATTTGAAATAATATATTTGATAAATGGTGTAGCAAAAACTTACTTCAATTAAACGTCAAAAAATGTAATTTAATCACATATAGCAGAAAACGGAATACACCACAGATAATTGTCTCTTTAGGAAATCAAATTGTTCAAAAGTGCGATAAGATTAGAGATTTAGGTGTCATATTAGATTCTAAACTTACCTTTACTGATCATTATAATACGATTATCCATAAAGCAACCAATATGTTGAGCTTTATTAAGCGTTTTAGCTACAATTTTCGGGATCCATATACGATTAAAACCTTGTACATTGCTTATGTAAGATCAGTTCTAGAATATTGTAGTATTGTGTGGTCTCCGCATATAAAAACACATGGTGATAGAATCGAATCAGTACAGAAGCAATTTCTTTTATATGCCTTACGCAAATTAGGCTGGACAACGTTTCCACTGCCATCATACGATGCTCGATGCATGCTTATCGATATTAAAACCTTAAATGAGCGTCGCGAAATAGCCATGATTTCATTTGTCTATGATATTGTATCGCAGCGTATTGATTCCACCAATCTTTTATCATGTTTGAATTTCTACACGCCCGCTAGACAGTTAAGAAATCGGAATTTGTTTGCATCAAATAATCATCGAACTAACTATGCAAAATTCGGCCCAATGAATCGAATGATGTCTCTTTATAATCAGCATTGCACAGAAATTGATCTGACCATGTCGCGAACAAAGCTAAGACAATATTTTAATTCCTTAAGATATAATACAACATAGAATTAAGCAAACGTGTAGTCTAGTATTGATTGACGAAATAAATAAATAAATAAATAAATAAATAAATAAATAAATGTTGTGAGCTTCCCGGGAAAGCTGTTCTCGTCCATGATTTTCCATAGCTCTACGCGGTCGATACTATCGTATGCCGCCTTGAAATCGATGAACAAATGGTGCGTAGGGACCTGGTACTCACGGCATTTCTGGAGGATTTGCCGCACGGAAAAGATCTGGTCCATTGTCGAGCGGCCGTCGACGAAACCTGCTTGATAACTTCCCACGAACTCGTTTGCTATAGGTGATAGACGACGGAAGAGAATCTGTGATAGAATTTTGTAGGCGGCGTTTAGGATGGTGATTGCACGATAATTGTCACACTCCAGTTTGTCGCCCTTTTTGTAGATAGGGCATATAACGCCTTGCTTCCACTCATCCGGTAGTTGTTCCGTTTCCAGATTCTGACAAGCGGCCAACCTGTCCGGGCCCATCTTGATGAGTTCGGCTCCGATACCATCCTTGCCAGCGGCCTTGTTGTTCTTGAGCTGTTGAATGGCATCCTTAACTTCCCCCATCGTGGGAGCTGGTTGGTTTCCGCTGTCCGCTGTGCTGACGTAGCCATCGCCTTCGTTGTCCTGACCTTCTGTGCCTGTGTTCTCTGCGCCATTTAGGTGTTCATCATAGTGCTGCTTCCACCTTTCGATCACCTTGCGTCCGTCCGTCAAGATGCTCCCATCCTTATCCCGGCACATCTCAGCTCGCGGCACGAAGCCTTTACGGGATGTGTTGAGCTTCTGATAGAACTTCCGCGTTTCTTGAGAACGGTACAGCAGCTCCATCTCTAGGCATTCCACCTCTTCCAGGCGGCGTTAATTGGCTATAATGTGGCCACTATATTGAGAAAAAAAAATATTTGCTATAATGTGGCCACTATATTGAAAAAATATATGGAAATCGTGTCAATATGAACCTTTCAAAAAAACGATTGAATTACATTTGATTGATCCTATATTGAATCATTTTTGGATTCTCGGGACGCCTTTCATTTAAAAGTTACCAATTTGTTACTAAACATGCGTGCCAAGCTCATGGGGACGCGTTTTTGTTAAACATTATGGTTAACATATAGTTTTATATAATAACAGCATTTGGGTCAACGGTATTCGAATCCATTACCCCGAATCCCATTATCACGAATGCCATCATTCCAAATGCCACTACCCCGAATGTACTAGCTCTAACTCACCTAAATAAAGTTACACAAAATCACACACCATGTACGCACACATATGTAGCGATGCTTAATTTGCGTAAACTTCACGACGCACAGAGATGCTTAGTATTGTGGAGCTTTTTACATGTTATATAATGCTTATTATGGCATAACTGCCTAATATGGATTTCAGAACCAATACCTTCTTGTCGCAACATTCATGTTTCAACATGTACCTTGCTATGCGTAAAAAAAGAGTAAATTTTATCGAAATATATGAAATTGTAGTACCACATTGAACAAAATTTGAACCCCTACAGCAAATTCAAAACTTGAATTTATTTGTTTATATTGTTTTCTGTGTGGTAGTAATAGAAATATTAGATTTAGAACGCTAGAGGCGCTGTGTGTCCCATACTGTGGCTGTGATGGTGATGAATCAACCACAGTAGCCTTGATTTTCATTGACGCGATCCAACGGTACGCAAAGTGTCAAATTGATTGTTTTGTTTTTAACTATGTGTTGGCGCGGGAAGAAAGGTAAAATAACCTCTGTCCCCGGAACAACTACGGATGGAAAACTCACATGATAAGAAGTCTTTTGAGTCGCAGTTCGAAGTACTCCATTGGCTGCAATTTGAATTACATGGAAGCTTTCGTGTGTCCCACGAACGCAAGCGATACGCATCATACCTTGTGAGGGCTTAATCTAAGAGCGACCTAGAATAGTGAAGAAGCATTTTAACCTTCGGGCTGTCGCGCTGTTGTACTTTGTACAACAGTTGTGATTTATATGCTTTAAATTTGTAACAAAGATATCTATCGACACCAAACCAAAATGTATTCCTCAAAAATCTTCTTAAGATCAATACTCAACAGCTTTTGTTTGCAGTATAACTCTTTATAATGCGGTGAATCAACAAATGTACATAGAAGTTGCATAATAATGAGTACCGTTTTGATTTATATTACGGACAGCTTCAAATTCCGGACACTCTACTTTGTATGGGAAACATTTCACACGAAATGTTTCAATTTTTTCCGTTCAAAAGTTCTCAATTTCGAGGCTCTTTTTAGTAAGCTTTTTCCATGAATATCTTCGAAAATTTATAATGCTCAACTACCTTGGATGTCTATTTAGTGGTTTGACGATTTCAATTGATGATTTGACTGTTCCATTAATGATTATCATGAGCTGTCCGGAATTCGATTCAAAGTTTCCGGAATATGAGGCAAAAGTGAGGAAGCGTCCGGAATAAGAATCATGCAAAGGCCACACATTTTAATTTATTTAAAATTATTCAAGTTGCCGAAGCGTATTCTTTACCCACCATTCGAAAGATAAGGGCTTCCTACGCTCGATAACGCTAAGGTATCATACATAATGATTTATTTTGTATGCTCTATGCTGGGTTATACTTCACTGAGTCCTTAAGTGTCCGTAATATGAATCAAAACGGTAGACCGCAATTTTAAATCGGTATATCTCAAAATCCAGATAATTTCGAAACATGGGGTCTTCAGTAAAGTTGTTATGGAGGTGGAGTACTATCTGATGGTACCTAGTTTATTTTGGAATTTGACCGCTAGGTGGCACTAGTGGGCATGGAACTTTTACTTTTGTTCTGCAGATATTTCAGGATCCTGACCATTTACAAGGATGGCATCTTCGGCAAACTTGTTCGTTAAGTTAAGGTCTATCATTGTTCGAGCTAGTTGATTCAAATTTTTTCCACCAGGCGGCGCTAGTGAACACGAAACTTTTGTTTTGCGGATACTTCAGGATCCTGACCTTTTAGTTGATGCGTATTTCAAGGACCATCATTATTTTAGCTAAACTCGTACTTTGAGAATTCAACAAAGAAAGAATTTGGGCTACTCTACAACTTTGCCAGAGATGCCATCTTTCTAATTGATCAAGATCCTGAGATCTGCAAAAAAAATGTTTCATGCTCACCAGCGTCACCTGTTGGCAAATTTAGGAATCAACTAACTCGATGAATGATAACCCTTGTGCCACTGACCAACTTTACCGAAGACGCCATATTTCTAAGTAGTCAGGCTCCAGGGATATTCGCAAAACCAAGCGTGTTGTACAAAGTACAACGCGCGACTACTCGCGTTACAAAAAATCGCGCGACAACCGAAGGGTTAATATTTCAGTCGTACGTTTGACTGATCATCCATCAAACACAATAATCACCTGTGCAACAGCACACCTAGGTAATCGAGAGTTTCTTCTGTAGGTAGAATATAATTTTCAGGACACACGAAAAACTATTTGTTTCAACAAGCCACGAAAGGCGCGCGAAAGCAAGAAAACCGGACGGGGTAAATGTTTTGGTTCTGAAAGCAGGTTGCTATGGTGAAATTGAAAAAAAGTGACACTTTGAGTACCACATCCAAAAAACCACATACTAGATGTTGGTCACAGCATTAGCAGCGACAATAGCGGTCTAATCTTTATGTCTATTGTGGTAGTGCTAAATGAATAAGACCTTTTCTCACAAGTTATGAACATATGCATGAGTAGACAAACTTCAAACTTTGACGGGTTTTTTCTCAATGCCTACTTTTTCCATTTGGGGCAATTATGCTTTTATAGGCATTATGTTTTGCAAAGAAAAACCTAGGCGTAAATTTTTCAGCATAAAATAACAAGAAAATAGAAGAGCTCGATATTGTGCGATTCATACTAAATTTTGTATGTTATTTTACAAGGGAGAACAGACCCCAGAACAGAAGGGGATGCCGCACTGACGACATGCCACTGATGACCCACTAAAACCATCCCATGCACTGTACAGAGTGCATAGATATTACCCTTGGGCTCTGACCCTTCTCTACCCGGAACCAACCTACGGTCTTCGTGGAGGTGCCAGTGCATATAGTACTTATCACATGTAGCAGAAGTCAGGTGGTATTCTTGCTTTTCCCAAACGAAACTTATCCAATGGTCTCGGTTTTTGGGTAGTCCACTTTGAGGTCGATGTCCGTCGTTCCGCATATCTGTTACCAGAACTTCAGCCAACTCCCGGAAAAAGTGCCGAAGGTGGTATTCCATACGGCTGTATGGATAATAGAGTGGTTCAAAAAATCGTTTTTGCTCCACACCGCTCATTCGATTCTAGATCAAATTCTGAGTGTCCTTACACAATTTGAGCTCATTTGGATGAAAACTGAGACTGCACAAGCCCTTTAAAGTTTATATGGAAATTACTATGAGAAAAGTAACCAATTCATTCAACCGATCATAGTGTTTGCACATGTGCTCTTGGGGAGCTATGTTGATACTGTGAGATACATTCATCAGCTACAACTTTGCCGAAGACCGTTTTCGAATCGGACGCCTCAGTAATTAGTTATTGATTTGTATCCAGTCACAAATTCTTCAGCAGTGCTCATTTAACTTCTGAACAGGCAACATTGCTACACCTGGCGCGAAAGATAGCACGCACAAATCATGGCTACTATGTTTCACTGCATATATCCAGTGATGCCTGCAGAACAGCCCAATAATTATAGCCAAAGATTTACAACTCATTCAAAAATCAATAACTAATTACTGGGGCGACCGATTTGAAAACGGTGTTCAGCAGAGTTGTAGCTGATTATTGCATCTCACTATATCAGCGTTGCTCTAACCTTCAAGAGCGCATGGGCAAAAACTATGGTCGATTGAATGAAATGCTTGATTTTCTCATAGTAATTCCCATACAAACTTTGAAGGGCTTGTGCAGTCTTAGTTTTCATCCAAATGAGCTCAAATTGTGTAAGGACACTCAGAATTTGATCTAGAATCGAATGAGCGGTGTGGAGCAAAAACGATTTTTTGAACCACTCTATTATCCATACAGCCGTATGGAATACCACCTTCGGCACTTTTTCCGGGAGTTGGCTGAAGTTCTGGTAACAGATATGCGGAACGACGGACATCGACCTCAAAGTGGACTACCGTAAAACGGGGTAACTTTGATAATGCGGGTAACTTTGATAATCCGAGACTCTCAACATACTAAGCGAAATAACAAAGTTCCTATTAATCTCTTAAGCAAAACGAATGCAAAAGTAAAGAGTATTAGTATGACACTTCATGTTAAAGCTATTTCCGTTGGAATCAAGTACATTTGAGGATTTATATGCAAATATGGAAAATTTATAAGATTTTAGCAATTTTGAAATGCTCTCAAACAAGCTGTTCTACGATCACTATTTGATGAAGTCATAATGAATTCGTCACTTATACTTGACAGCCTAGTTATAGTAGAACTCAAATTCGGTCTCAAAACTCTTAGCGAATACTGTTTTTACAAACTGGGGCCATTTTTGAAATCGAAGTTAGAAATTTCCATATAGCGTTAAACGCCTAAAGATATGCAACGCCCTACAAACGTTCTGTAATTCATTCAATTTTGTTCGAGTGATGCTCCATTATCAAAGTTACCCCAAAACAGAAAACCGACTTTCGATTATATGAAAAATTATATATCCATTAAGAATAAATCTTTTGGAAATCTATCAACTGGAATCGATAGTTAGGATACCAGTACTTGTTTTAAAAATATGAATTAAAATTCTTTGAAACAGCATGCATAAATATTCAAGTTTTCTTAGAAAAAACTATCAAAGTTACCCCGTTTTACGGTACCCAAAAACCGAGACCTTTCGGAGTAGATAATGTAGTTCTATCTACTCTCGTGGCTTAATTTAGACTGACTGGAAGGGTATATATTTTGCTGTATTAATAGTATAATTTTGCTTAGTGATGTTGTATTAGTTCACACTCAGATAATTCAGTTCACTCATCACCGATAGCACCAGCTATTTTTCATTCGTTTACATTCGGACACCATATCTAACCTGGTTTAAAATTAGGTTCATAATTCATCTTTTGAATTCCTCACTCTTTACTTATTAGTTTTGCTACAAAATGTTACTTATTTCAAGTCAAACAATTCACATCTCTTCTTCCCCGTTGGATTTTTCACAACCATCTAAATCTGCGTTGACACCAGCGTTCGATTCTATCCACCGAATACACTGTAGTAGTCATCCTCCTCGAGCCTTTCGTTCCTGATACTTCTCGAAGTTCATATCGATCGTTATCCAGTATTTTAATCACCACGAACGGCCCCTTGAATCTGGACTCCAACTTTCGGCTGTGTCCCATAGCAGTCAGAACTTGTTCAACCAGAACCATGTCACCTACCTGGTATTTTGTAGGTTTTCGGCGCTTTTCATCGAAGTAGTTTTTCTGCACCTGCTGTCTGGCTGTTATTATTGACGTCGCTCGCTATCTGAGTTCATTCGAGTCCCCTACCACGTTATCCGCTTCATCGTGCAACGCCATCACAATCGCGTTTTGATGTACGTATCTCAGCTTCAATGAAAACACTAACGCATTCGGGGCCAAATGTGTAGTTGAATTCATCACAGAATTGATTGACCACTGAACTGATAAATAAATAAAAAAATCAAAAATCGCTTCACACTATTCTTCAAGTGCAGTGTATACTTTTACCATGAACTAATAACCACTTCTAATAATTACCTGGATACTGGATTCAATCTCGAGACCTTCCCATCGTCAGCGGTATACCTTGCCATCTGTGCCATCTTTGAATTCATATATTAGCCTTCCCGTGCCCAATATAAACCTCATGTAGCTGAATATTGATCATGCCTGAGCTTCTATTCAACAATGTCCAATCAACACGTGCTATGCTGATCAACAACTGAATAAGCGCATTACTTCTGCTGCTGTTCAGTACTGATGCGAGCTGAATTCAGTCGGCTATTTATAGCGCACAGTGAGAAAATTGATTTCAATGCTGGTCAAAAATAAAGTTTATTCACAAAGTTAAAACAGTCTGAAATGATGAATTGAATGAATGAATGAATGAATGAATTTCATAATAAGTTTCAACTTGTTAAAACTTTAATTGAATTGTTCATCTAACTGTACTAAAATTCATTCAATACATGTGTAATATTTTTATTAGGTTAATATTTTAATTATTTGTCGTACTTTTTCCATCTATTAAGCATTATAGAAATATAAAATATATTTCAATCATTTGTATGTTGAATGTGCTCTTTTGGTTTTTCAAAATAATCCTATATCAGAAGACTAATTCAAAATATTTTCTAAACATCTATATAAATAAAAATGGAATGGTGTTTGTATGTCACGAAATGGCTTACGAACGGGTCAGCGGATTTGGATAATTCATTCTCCATTTTGTTCGTCAAGGGTTCCGACGTGTTTGTGTGTATAAAAGTTGCAGGATATTCACCGGGAAAGTCGGAATTACGAGAGTGAACGGAACTGTCATTTTGTATGGGACGATTCGTACTGGTTTTCAACAGCCTACTTGATGGCAAAACGAAGTTTGCCGGGACCACTAGTAATTGAATAATTGTATTGAGACAGCATCAGTTATGATTGTATCCAATATGTTTTTATATATTAGTAAGTTAGTGACGAATTCGCCAAGGGCGAAAAGCCACTCAAATTAAGATAAATAATAATAAGATTAGTAATTTGAACATGGTAATACACTAGGAATACAACGCAATTTCCAGATATTTTGTCCTTTTTTCGAAAATTTTCGAAAATGTGACCTCTTATTGAAGGCTTATTTGTTGCTGAACAATGTGTTTATTTATTGTTATTTTGGCCTTCTTTGGATAAACTTCTCGGATGATATACCTATGTTGTATTAAGATTTTATAAAATACCTATTCAGTTTTTAATCATGTTCATGTTAAGCATGGAAACAGCTGAAGTGCAAAGCAACCAAAACGTTAGTTCGTCTCCTGTACATCTGTTTACACAATTATATTTGTTTGGTGGAATATTGGCTCTTTAATAGAAGGAAAAATGACTTGTTCAACTCATTAGTAAATCAATCTTGAAAAGTCGGCAGAGATTCTTTGGAGAAGTTGAATAAGTGTTGATTAACTTATAATTCATTTCAATGAAAAGTGATGAACATTGACTTAAATTTGGATCTAAATAGCATCTTCTCAGCTCTTTGTTGGGCATTTTTTCAGCTGTCACCATTATTCAACAATAAATAACTATGTATGTTTATTTGTGACACTGGACTGTAAGTTGAATAACCACTTTCATGTAATTATTGTTAAACTAGTATTTATACTTCGATTACCA
The DNA here is from genome assembly GCF_002204515.2 of Aedes aegypti. Lineage (NCBI taxonomy): Eukaryota > Metazoa > Arthropoda > Insecta > Diptera > Culicidae > Aedes > Aedes aegypti. The sequence continues at coordinate 207,488,580 of NC_035108.1, forward strand.
TTAAAAATATTATGGTTAGTAAATATTCCGATATCAATAACGTCGCAGATGATGATCACTTCATTTGGAAAATTTAAATTATGATATTTTTAATCCAATGTGATTCGAACTTTACCCTCGTTGATCCTTAGTCGCCTACATGTCTGAGATTTGATTTGAAAAACATTTGAAACATTTGAAAATAACATAAAAACAACATAATATGTTTTGCTTGAATAAAAGCATACTCATATACTGTTATTCGCATTGTTTTTAAGTTTTACTAATCATGCTGGTCAACATATTAATTATTAGACACTGAATCATTTGTACGATTTGTTGTTAATCAAATGTACAATATTCTACTAAAATGATGGCTACAACCTATAGAAGCTTTTAATCAGCCAATTGTTAAACTTCTCATGTATTGTAGAACAAAAGCTACTATATTTGCATTTTCGGAGGTTTATTCAGCTCTCACTCAAAACACAAACTTCAAGTGGAATAACAGCTTTTTTATAAGCGGAAATTAGTTTTATTCAATCATTGATTCAACTAAAAATTTGTTCAGCAATGGTTGCTGCAATGCAGCTTGTATTAAACACGTAAGTATCTTAAAAGCTACCAACTGTTCCTTGGGGCAGCAATAAAAAGCCGCGAGTACCTCTCCTGGATCAAACGCCCTTATGTATGCAAAGTATAAATTAACGCCGATTCCCAAGTGGCGAGTTTAACCTTGCTAAAAATTAAAACGCATTTGATGAAAATTGATACACGTATAAACTCCAGAAAAATAAAATGCTTGTCTATTTGAACTATTTGGTAGAAAACATAGGTCATGATTCAAAAAGAGCTTATAATGGGGTCGCCCATAAACCATGTGGTCATTTGTGGTCATTTCTGGCGAAAGACCACGTTCATAAATATTTCAAATTGTTTGTATAGACAAATGACCACAATGGGCAGGGGGGTCTGGAATCAAAAAAAAAAAAAAAAAAATGAGCATGGTTAATGGGCGTCCCCGAGAACGTATTTTGCAGCCTAAATCGCTTCCTTTCTTAGCTGGCGCGTTATGCCCCCAGTCCCCCTAGAAACAGCCGTCTATTTTAATTTTTCTCTTGCGAGGTGGGGGTTCTACCCCACGAGTTGAATAAAGTTTAAGTCCTTCAATCATCTTTCAGAGGATAAATTTAACATATGTTACGCATTTAATACAAACTATAGCAATGCACAAGTTAGCTATCGGTGATATTTTCAGAAATGTGGTTACGAAAACAGCGAAAAACGTTCCTTTGGAAAGCTGTTTAAGGAGACAATCATATTAACCATGACATTCTGTTTTTAGTATGGTTCCAGGAGTCGATAGGATAGAGAACCACTTGGGCACTTCCATGATTCACTTTGGCATGGGGATTTTTCTTGGCCGAATTATCTGAAACTTTGCAATAAGAAGCACATCAGTACGACGCATGCTGAGGCCAAATATGAGCTCTGTAGCTTTCAAAAAACCCCACAGCCGAAGTGAATCAAAAGTGCCAAGAATAGAATCCGGTTCGCTATTGAGTCATGGAACATTTACTCATGGAGGTTTCACTGTATTATGTACTCACAGCCCATCATAAATCACGTTGAAGAGTTAACGAAAAATGTCGTTTATTACAAATTACATCACATTCGCTATACAAGACGGATGAAATCGCGGTGATTTTCGGTCGCTGTCGCAGAAAAAATCGCGTTGATTTGGGGTGGCTTACGGCTTTTTCGTGACATAATAAGCGCGAATTTTTGCACATATAACCATCTATAACGCAAAAGGTAATTGCATAATACGTGCATATTGTCTGGGCTCGTAGATTTGAAGGGACTTTCTAAATTACCAATTTTGTCCACAAACATTCTTTTTCAACGAACCCTGTTTAGATTTTTTTGAATCGAATTACTAAGAACACGTACTATATCAATAATCTTCCAATATTTTACTTATTACATTTGTAGATCTGAAGACCTATACTCCTGGAAATTTTTGGTTGGTTCAGAACTTCTCTCGAATACAATAAACAATGCAACAACATAATCGAAGCTTCATATTATCCTGACTTTCTTTACATATCCTAAGTTTTCCTATAGACTATATACTCTACTACATACTGTAGTTCAGGGCATGTATGATCAATCAAATGTATGAATATTTCATACAATAAACAAGTGTAAACTAAACTATAAAGTTTAAAGCAATTCACATTATTTCCGCGAAATTTATCGTTTGAATTCATTATTTCTTTTTGATTTTTTGGAACTCAATTTATGAATACGTACGTAAATTTAATTTACGTTAAAATCATCATAAATCGTATATCGATGGGTGACATTCAAACACGACTGAATGATCAAATCCAGGAAAGATACAATCTTCTTCAAACCGTAATTCTCCTGTATGAGATGATGATCGTCTAGTGGCAAGGTTTTTTTTTTCCACTTTCGTCCCTCTCGACCGGGCTTACCTGCGCTGATGCTTTCGATACCGTGAACTGAATTTACCTCCTGGCGAAAAATACATCATTATTTTCTCCTCGTCGCGCAAGCAAGGAAAAGGATAATGCCATAGGAAGGAAGATACAAGTAAAAGGATTCCGCAACTCAGCCCAGGCAAAAAGGGGTTGAAGACGAACTCTTCAATGACAGTATCATCCCTATATTATGCATATACGGGGTCATCTTTTGCATATATTTAATTTGGGATATGTAAAAAAGGGTAAGATTTTCCCAGGATCTTCCTTCCGAGATGAAGAAAAAGAGTACGCTGCGAGCGAAGAAGAGTGCCATTAAAATAGAAAGGGTGGAAGAAGAGCTGCATGTGAGGAAATTTTAATATCCTTGCGCAAACAGAACCAGCAGCGCACCGTAGCAAGATTAATGCCGTGACAGCAGAAGGAAAAAGAGCTTCTAGCACTTGGGAGCGAGTGAAATAGAACAATAACAAAAAGGATGAGGCACCTTTTTGCATACAACCTGGAGGAATCTTCAACCGTTTTTTACACGCTCATGCAAATAAATCGATAATTCATTGTATTTGCTTTGAAACGGTGCAAACTATCTGTCATTCCTTGGCGGAGTCCTCCGGAGAAAATGGGAAAGGGATCCGATCGGGTGAGCTCGATGGGAAAATTATAATAAAATTTGCAAACCGTCGAACGCCGTGATGGAACAGATGCACTTTTGTCGCGGCTCAGGTAACGGAACAGAACCCGTTGAAAGGAGATGCACCACATTTTTCGGTTGATTTAAAGAGAAATTGTCAGTTGTGAGGTAGGTGATTTTTAAAGGGAAAAGGATTAATCGAAGATCCTAGATCGTTAAGGAAAGGGTATTTAAATTAATGGATTTTGCAACGAATTTTTGCATATGCTCGAATGGTTGTAACGGTTGGAAGCAGACTTGAAACTAATCTTATCGGAATGTCTATTGAGAGTGAAGAAATGTACTTTTGAATTATTTGAACTGGGGTGGCTGTAAATATGTATGTACTGAAACAATTACTTTTTATCAGTAATTTGTACTAGGTATTTTAGATTGAAAAACTGTGAATCAAAAGTCTGCACTTCGAACATGATTTTCATATATTTCCTCAAGGCTGGATCATAGCGTTGGGGTCGTCCATATACCACGTGAACAACTTGAGGTAGGGAGTAAGAAAAAGTTCACGCTAGCCCAAAGAGAAGGGAGTACTGATAAATAAATGTCCATGTGGACATTGTCTATTTGACCAAAATATAATTCAAATCAATTATCCAATATTTGAGCGATAAATCAAACAATGAATAAGTTGTCTATTCACAAGTACTTGTTTCTAAGATACATCTAGGATTAGGTTCAGATTCTTTTTTTTTTCTTGAAATATTGACCTTAACTTGTGAATTTATAGCATAAACAAGTTATTAGGCCTTTAGGTTTGTTTTCAGAATTATATTCGTTTCAATGATACATACTGCCTAGACTGGCCCTTAAACAAAAAAGTTGTAAAACTCAACAGGGCACCCCCTAGATATGTGCTTTAGGGTAAGAAAAAAGCTCTTTCAAAATTTTAACTCATGTGGTTGCGCCCCCAGCTGGCGCATTCAATTCGAAATTTGTATGGAATATTCGTCTCAAATATATTGAAAATTGACCCTATGTCACTGTTTCGTTCCGTATAATAGTTAATCGCGTTCATTTGAGCTCAGAATGACAAATTCACTTGTTAAACATAGTTGCAGAATGTTGTATCTGGATTTAGGCTCATTTTCATTAACCTTTCAGTTGTTGAAAGTTAGGCTTAGATCAGCACTCCCGTAGGGGAAGACGGGGTAAGACCGCCCGTCTAAGCAATTAAATTCATATGTCAAAATCAAGAATCAATAAATACTTTTTCGACGCAGCATGTCGTTTTTTGAAGCCTTGGGCATGATCAAAAAATATCACAGGTGTTGTATTCGTTAAAATTTATTTATTTCATGAAGCTTGATAAAGTGATTTCTTATCACGATTTTTTCTAGCGACGGGGTAAAACCGCCCACCTACGGGGTAAAAGCGACCACCTCGATTTTCGTTCAAAATTTTGCGAAAAAATATATCAGTTCCCTGTTATTCTAAAAAGTATATTGTTTTATGATTTCTATATTGATTGACGTGGATATTGAATAATTTTTAAGGTTAATTCGGTCAAAAAACTGAGATATATACTTATCATTACCTTAAGATACCCATATTTTGGAAAAATATGCTGATTTGGTTTGTATTTTTTACAAAATTGATTTTATTTTACTTAAATAGTAATTTACAACGTAGTCACAACTTTTATAATGGTTTCGATATTTTATTTGGTATAAATTAGGGGTGGCGGTCTTACCCCATCAACAGTGGTCGGTTTTACCCCGCTTGCGTAATTTTCACAAGTAGGGCCTTATTACAAAGCTAAATATTTAAAATTCATATTTCACTTCACTGAAGCATATTACACATTTATGTTGAAGCGTGGACGGGTAATTTGATATGTTTGGACAAAAAATCCCTTCCGAAATCCTTAAGTCAGCATCTGTTAAAATTAGATCAAATTCAGTATCTACGAGCAAAAATTTTGTTTTTGACATTTGTCATTGAAAAAATAATGTTGGTATCACCCTAAATGCTTTGGAATGTCAACAATCATGTGTTTATGCAAAGTGCTTGGTGAACTTTAAAAAAAAACACCATTTGCATGCCAAACTGGAGGTGGTCCGTCTTACCCCGGTGGGCGCTCTTACCCCGTCCTCCCCTACAATCACATTTGTGCATGCACCTTGTTTCGCAGCTCGCCCAGCGTCATAGGTGGCTTTGATGCGCTTAGTGGCTACCACCCAGCTAAGTTGAAGAAATACTAAGGAATATGGCAAATCTACTTCAGATAGTTAAAACACCAACTTTCTCAATTTTAATCATCATACAACCTTCTACAATACTGTTCGCTATGGTATCAAGTAGTGTTTTTGACATTGTGGGTTCAATTGAAAGCGATCAACAATTTTCCTGACCAAAACAGGAGATGATGTGTTGTTTCCCACACACTACCTACCATAAGTATGGAACCGTTGCAATACTGAGTATTGCAGCACTTTTATGTTTAGCATCACCCAAAATCCAGTGATAAAAGTATTTTCAACAAAAATTAAAAATCGCAGGGGCTCAAAGACGTGTTTTTTTAAGTTGATCTCAAAAATTCATTGATCTAGCACTTTAGAATCACGAAATAATATTCATTTTAGGTGATGCTAAACTTTTTAAGGTACTGCAATATTATAATGCATACTTATGGTGGGTAGTGTATGTTTGAGCCAAAAATCCCATATTAACTTCAATTCAAATGCGCCAGCTCATGAAACGACCAAATGAGCTGAATTATTATAAAACAATTTGAAAAAAAAAATATACTTTGTTCAAAGACTCTATGAAAAGCATTGCAAGTCAGTTTGTCCCACTGTTGAATTTCTACGCATAACTGTCTCGCAACTGAATTTCTACACATATTTGTCCCACTATGTATTGCTCTGCGCCAATTGCAAATAAAATGCTAAATTGATAGGTTTTATTGTGCTGTGTAAAATTGTTTTCATATCATCCCTTTACTTTGGATTAACATCCCATGTAGAACATAACCTGTTTCACGCCATGAAGAACAATACGGCATTGTACAGGGGATAGACAAATTGAATGAGATGAGCAAAATTTTGCCTAAGTTCAAATGCTCATACCTTTAAAAATATGATGAAACTGGATGAATCTGAAAGTATTCGATGGCAAATTTGATATAGTTTTGTAAGCTTACTTGGCACTGCATATTGGTCACCGGACACTTCAGATGCTCTGGGTTTGAAATATTGATGTTTTGATGTTGACGCTTTACCTAGAAACTATAACCGATTGAAAATTTAATGCCAGTTGTCGCATTAAGGTTCGTTCGAAATCTTTCAATCGAGGGCTTGATTTTACAGTTTTTCTCGAAAACTTTCTTCTGGAAGACGATTTTTCCCCTGACGCGAGTTTCGTGTAAGTGTATCTGCTTGTGGGTCCACACTACCATTTTTCGCCCTCCATACAGGATACTGACTAGTCAAATACAACAGTACAATCCTAATCAAATCGTTTTCAGATTATTCCAGTGCAGATGCCATGCTACCATAGATGTTAAAACGAAATTATCATCACTAACGCCTCCTAGTTGTTCGATGTTGAACCAAACAAACATGTAGTGTTTAGCCTTTAAGCTAATGAGCAACTTTGCCGAAGATATAAATATTTTAAATCATCAGAATTTATAACCATCCTATGATCTATTTACAGAACGTCATAGTCGCTTAGGGGAATCAGAAAACCATGTGTTCGCTCTCGCATCGCAGTCGGCGTCATCGTTGGCTGCTTCAATTACGCTCAACAACGCAGCGCAGAACACCAGCCCATTCACTATTGTTCGCCTTTGAACGGGTAGCATCAAACAGCCGAGAGCAACGGTAGGCATGGTGAAGTTATCTGCTGCGCGCTGCTTCCTTTTATCGGATTGTATCATTACCGTACTGCTTGCACCCATATAAGGTGCAAGCGAATGAATGTATTTTTAGTGTGCTTATCATATCCCTCATCGAGCAGGAGCACTGCCTCTCGGTGGGGTGTAATAAATCGTTTAAATAGTATTCAGTAGTTTACTCTTCCTCGTCGTCCGGAGTCCCGTCGGTAAAAAGTAAAACACAACGTAGGGCCGTCGCACCCTGGACGAAACATTGGTTCCGTGACTAGGATGGCACTTGGAGTGGATTTCTGGACGGCGAAAGAAGAGAAATTGAATATGCACTGCTGCGCTGCTGCTGTTTCTTACTGCGCCTTGTAATGGGAGATGATTGCGGTGTGAACGAACATACTCGACATAGGCACTTGGCTCGGCGCGACGATAGCTTGCTGTTGGCAGAGTGAGATGGTTCGTTTTGCACGATGGTGATGCGCAGGCAGTTCAGGTAGCATCCTGGCTACATCGCCGGTTCTTCAGTTGACGGTGAACGGGAATGATGATTTCGCTTCTCGTTGATTGATTTTGATAATGTGTGCAGAACATTTGGACGGGATGAAAATTTTGCTTGATTGATGTTTGGTTGGTTGCTGACGCTTGGGTCCATTGATGACGCTGACGGTCCGATGAATGGATGCTGGGATCCAGCGGGTGGACGCAGGGGTCCAAAGGATGAATGGTTCGTTTCGGCAAATCGACCCTTCGGCTTTGCACTAGTGGACGCAGGAGTCCAGGAAATGATCAATGCGCTTCGCAAGTCGACTATTCGGCCTTGCTAGTGGACGCAGGGGTCCGACAGAAAGACGGCGGGGTCCAGATGGACGGCTAAGGTCCCACAGATGGACACAGGGGTCCGGATGGACGGCAATGGTCCGGCGGGTAGACGCAAAGGTCCCACAGGTAAACGCTACGGTTCGGATGGACGGCGATGGTCCGGGATGGACGCAGAGGTCCCAAAAGGTGGACGCAGGGGTCCGATGCATGGACGGCAATGGTCCGGCGGGTGGACGCTGGGTCCTACAGGTGGACGGCGATGTCCGATTGGGCGACACTTCGGCCCGGGGTGAGTTGTCCTTTGACAGTCCTTCATTCGTCGATTGTTCCTCCGGGGTGTCCGTTATCCTGGTCACGGCACCAATGTTTCGTCCAGGGTTGACCAGGCCCTACGTAGTGTAATTTTGGTCCCGGAGGGGCAGATGAATAACGAACGACTTTTACGCTGAATGTTAATTTATTCCCTCCACCGAGAGGCAGTGCTCCTGCTCGGTGGGGAAACGATATGAAACGATTACAACTTTAAAACAAAATATCACAGCTCTAAGAGTCGCTTTTATATGCGAGAGGTAGCGAAGCAAACATTTACAGATAGAGTAAAGTGGGGGCAAAAGTTCGAGTGGGGCAAGAGTTTCTTTTTAAGATTTCTAGCTCAAATCAAATCAAAACTTAGGAATGTCATGGTGGTTCAAATGCTATTCAAGTAGGAGACTTTCACTCCAAATATCATAAAAATCGATTGAGATTTGGAAAAGTTATGGCAATTTGTTGTTTTTCGACGTAAATATTGTAATATTTGGTCAAACTTTCGATGCATGGAATTAAATGAAGATAAAATCTTTTTCAATATTTTATGTAAGGGCGTTTCTACGCCTATCATAAGGATGCTTTGACGTGTATTAGTTTTTCCATAAATAGTTGGAATCAATTTTTGGCCCATAGCGGGGCAAAAGTTCGAATCTGCGGGGCAAAAGTTCGACCCATGTATAAACCCACGAAATTTTTTCAAATTTCCTGAAATCTACATATTATCTTCAAATTTAGCGAAATTTGCCTGATCGTGCGAAAAATGTCCCAGAAATTTTACATTTTCACTTAGTTTTGCGAAAAAACTGCTATTTTTGGGTGTATTACAATTAAACCTGTTTTGGGCATTTTTTGATGAAAATTTAGTGTGTATTTTTGGGCATACATAAGTTTACGGCTGGTTTAAAGTATGCCTGGAATAAAAGTATTGATATTTTGTGTTTTAGCCAACGAACTTTTGCCCCACACTAGATTCGAACTTTTGCCCCACCGGTGGGGCAAAAGTTCGTTTAAGACAATCAATTTTGAAACTTTTATAACTAAAAATGGGTAAATATTTTGACACAAGTTTGTTCAGCAAAGTTATAGCCAATTTGTTGAAGGTTCGCTGTATGGTATTTGTTTAGTTTCATCTGCTATTATTTTCCTGGAAACTTTGATTATATCACTAAGGTCGAACTTTTGCCCCACCTTACTCTATCATTGTTACATCGCTGTAATGCGCCAACAGGCCAGCATCACGCAGCCCAAAGCAACAGCATGAAAGCAATTGGGCTGCTTGCTGCTAGCTGGGGCAGAAAAGGTGAAATTGAATATAAACTGCTGCGCTGCTGCTCTATCTTACTGCGCCTTGCAGTGAATGGGAGAGTCGGCGTGGTGATACCGATTATACTCCCGCCCGAAAACGAATGTTTTCCTCTGTAGGTAGGACTCGGCTCGACGCGACGATAGCTTGCTGTTGATAGAAGAAATGCTTAGCTTTCGACGGTGGTGATACGCAGTCAGTCTAGGTGGTGTTGTATCGTTGAATGTTCCGATTGATGCACGTTGATTTATTACGGTGGCTTGATGGTTTGACGCTGACGGTCCGAAATAGTGGCACAACGGCCCGGTGGGTTTTGACGCTGTGGTCCTACAGGTGGACGCTACGATCCGGGGTGGATACTGGGTTTCTCTAGGTGGACGCTACGGTTTGGCAATGGACGGCAAAGGTCCGGCGGGTGGACGCAAGGGTCCCACAAATGGACGCAGGGGTCCGGATGGACGGCAGAGGTCCGGGAATGGACGCAAGGGTCCCAACAGATGGACGCAGGGGTCCGGGTGGACGGCGATGGTCCGGGAATGGACGCAACGAGTGGACGCAGGGATTCCACAAGTGTGCTTGCTTGATTGCTGGCTGTACTGATAACGACGATCCGACCAGCGATTTCCTTCATTCGACGTCCAGAAGTCTTCACCAAGTGCCATCCTGGTCACGGAACCAATGTTTCGTCCAGGGTGCGACGGCCCTATGTTGTGTTTTACTTTTTACCGACGGGACTCCGGACGACGAGGAAGAGTAAACTACTGAATACTATTTAAACGATTTATTACTCCCCACCGAGAGGCAGTGCTCCTGCTCGGTGAGGGATATGATAAGCAACTAAAAAAACATTCATTCGTTTGCACCTTATATAGGTGCAAGCAGTACGGTAATGATACAATCCGATAAAAGGAAGCAGCGCGCAGCAGATAACTTCACCATGCCTACCGTTGCTCTCGGCTGTTTGATGCTACCCGTTCAAAGGCGAACAATAGTGAATGGGCTGGTGTTCTGCGCTGCGTTGTTGAGCGTAATTGAAGCAGCCAACGATGACGCCGACTGCGATGCGAGAGCTTTGCAGGCATTGCAGAATTCTCTCTTATTTAATTTTGGAACACGATCAAAGCAAGCGAAGAAAAACTTCCCATCTGTTGCGGTTTATGAACGACAATTAATCGCAAGTTGTAACAAGTCTGATATATAGGAGCAGCGAACAAGAGCCCCAAAGATAGTGTGATGATAAAATCCATTTTTAACGCTTGTTTTCCGTTGGGGTATGTGTTTTACTTTACAGGTACTATAAACAATCTCCGCACTTTCGATAGCATTGGTGTTCCCCAGGTTTGGAGCTGGTTTAGAGAGGTTTTATCATGCTCTGCTATCCCACCGATCTAATCAAATTGATTTATTCCTTCTTCTTTCTGGCGTTACGTCCCCACATGGACAGAGCCACATGAGGTAAGCGGTTTATGAAAACTATAAGATGGTCGGTGAAATCTGGTCATCAATAAAGAAGAGGATCGCAGCTGTCTACCAATGGCTCGAAATTCAATGCGGGATAGAAGTACTGAAGCGTCAATCTCACCGGTCAAAATATTAGCAACAAATGTAGCTTGCTTGAACTGTCGACGTCGTTGCAGTGTATCGAGTGCTAGAAGCCGACAACGCTCGCCATATGGCGGGAGATTTTGCGGGTCTCTCCAGGGTAGATCTCTAAACGCAATGCGGATAAACCTACGTTGAACACGTTCAATTCTGATGATCCACGAGAGATGGTAAGGAGTCCACACTACAGCAGCGTTTTCAAGGATTGGTCGAACTAAAGCGCAATATAGTGCTTTGAGGCAGTGAGGATCAGTAAAATCCCTAGAAAGTTTCGTAATAAAGCCCAATTGTCGTGTTGCTTTAGTTATGATTGACGTGGTGTGATGGTTGAATGTTAGTTTTGCGTCTAGAACAACGCCCAAATCGTTGACTTGATCAACGCGCTCGAGGACATTACCGTCAATACAGTAATCGAAAGCGATTGGACACTCGATCGATAGAACGTGATCACTAAGCATTTAGCGACGCTAACAACGAGCCGATTTAACCTACACCATTCAACGAAGGTATCCAGTAGTGCTTGAAGTCGGATACAATGTTCTCTTGTCTTGACTACCAGATAAATCTCATAATCATCGGCGTATACCAGCACACATTTTGATCTTAGCAGTAAGGTAACATCATTGAAAAATGTTACAAATAGCAAAGGGCACAAATTGCTGCCTTGTGGGACGCCTGAACTGCTGCTGAACATACCGGAAACGCACGATTCAAGTTTGACACGCAGAACTCAATACGAAAGGTAACTTTCTAACCACATCGTAAAACGCTCAGTTGCACCTAGACGGGACAGCGTAGACAGCAGTATTCGGTGATCAATTAAATCAAAGGCAGCTTTCAAATCCATGTAAACTGCATCCACTTGTGCATTTCCCTCAATCTGCGATATACAGGTGCTGGTAAATTCTATGAGATTGGTAGTAACGGAACGGCTGGGCATAAATCCATGTTGGTTGGGTGAAATGTAGGTCTTGGTAGCATTAAGGATGGCATTGCTCAACATTATTTCAAAAAGCTTCGATCCTGCAGATAGACTTGTAATGCCTCTATAGTTTCTTACATTCCTATTATCTCCTTTCTTGTGCACAGGAAACATTAGCGATTGCTTCCACACAGCAGAGAACTTCTTTTGTTCGAAGGATTTATTGAAAATATGAAAAAGCGGGGAAGCCAAAGAACCAGCGCAACGACGAAAAATAATTGCTGGTACACCATCTGGTGCAGGCGAGTAGGAGTTTTTTCAGCTTTTTTGAAGCAGCCACGATCATGTCGGAAGAAATTTCAAAAATATCCATTCCAACAGCGTCAACAGGAATATTAGATGCAGCTTCATTTGCTTCCGATTAAGATATTATGTGAGAGGAAAAAACAGATGCAAAGTGTTTGGCGAACAATTCACAGGACTCTTGTAGCAGTATATGGTAAACAGTCTCTCAATATATGCCGCATGTTATGATCGTTACATAGAGCGATACGTGAGAGATTCTTTCAATTTTTTCAGAATTCAATTCCTGTTCATGGTTGAACACTAAAAAAAATCAAAAACGTTTTTTAATACCGTAATTTACAACAGCAATTCAAATCTTGATATTTTTCATGTGATGTTTGATATTGTTTTTGTTTGATTTATATTTTACAATTACGTTTAAATTGTTGAACCTCTTCCAATTTATTACATGTTTGGTACAAAATACAAGAAAATATACATGAATAAAATTATAATTGGAATTGAACCTTTTTTTGGTGAAATTGATAAATTTTACGAATTTGTGCGTGCCGATTTGAGAATACCAATATTGATACGAAATTTAAACAAAATGAATGTTTCTTCAGTTTTGAACGTAAGTAAGAAAAGGGGTTTTTCGTGTACGCTAGTCAAAAATAAAAATCTCTTCTCAAGAACCCTGATATTTCTAAAAATAGTTTTCGGCTACGCCACTACATCATATAAACAAAACAACCAAACAATTTAATTGATATATTTAACAAATGTTTTCTATAAGCATATTTTCCTGACAAATGGAAAAATGCTAAGGTTGTTCCAATTTTAAAACCAGACAAAAATCCTGCAGAAGCTTCTAGCTATCATCCAATCAGTTTGCTTTCCTCCATCAGTAAACTTTTCGAAAAGGTCATTTTGAACAGAATGATGGCCCACATCAACGAAAATTCAATTTTTGCCAACGAAAAGTTGATCCGTTCCAACAAATCTGAAGGCTATTCTACTGGTCTTGCTCTTCTAGACATAGAGAAAGCATTCGACAGTGTTTGACATGAAGGTTTGATCGTAGAGTTAAAAAACTTTAATTTTCCATCATACATTGTTGGAATAATTCAAAGTTATCTGTCAAGCCGTACACTTCAGGTTAATTATCAGAACTCCAGATCTGAAAGACTTCCTGTAAGAGCTGGTGTTCCTCAAGGCAGCATTTTGGGACCAATATTATACAATATTTGCACATCTGACTTACCTGAGTTACCTCAGGGATATCAAAAATCCTTGTTTGCGAATAACACAGGCCTCTGCGCCCAAGTTCGAAGTCTGCGTGTCATCTGTAGATTGCTCTTATTGCTCCCAGAACTCAACTAATAATATTCCCACATAAACCAAAAGCTCTTTATTTGACAGGTTGTCACGATGAAAGGGGTTCCAATAAATTGGTCAGATAAAGTTTAGTATCTAGGGCTCATGCTTGATAAGAATTTAACAATATGTAAAATGTCTCTAACCGCTTATTAATAGAAAATCAAAACTTTGTCTTAAGAACAAGCTTTTGATATTCAAACAAATTTTTAGGCCAGCCATGTTATATGCTGTACCAATATGGACTAGCTGTTGTAATACCAGGAAGAAAGCTCTGCAAAGAATTCAAAATACGATTTTGAAAATGATTCTGAAGCTTTGTCACTAGTATAGTACCATAGTTACATAGAATATCCAATGTTGAAACATTGGAACAAATTATCAAATAAAATAATTAATAATTTCAGGCAAAAATCGTTACAATCTTCTATTGCCACGATCAATGCTTTATATAGTTAGGTTAATTTAGGTAAATTAAATTGAAAGCGTTTTATTTCTCTTATAAGCAAGTGAAATCAACTCACCTGTGAAAAATCTGAACTGCTACAAATTAATATTGCAATTAATTTGTAGCAGTTGTAACCATAATTTTAAAGAAATCTTAAATTTGTTTTACTAAATTAGGATGATAGTGTTGTCCAACATAGAACATCTAAATATAAGAAATGAATGTAATGTTTGGAATGAAACTAATAAAGAAATTGAAGAAAAAAAAAAAACAAAGATAACATTTAAGTTATTCAATCGCAGATTTTTTTTTCTTTTAGTGATTCGATTATCCGGAGGATTAGATTATCTGAAGTGCAGAAATCGATACTCCGGATAATCGAGTCCAAGCTGCAAAAATCTTCAAAGAAAACTGCAGAAATATTGAGAATTTTTCTCAAAAAACAAAGTATATCAAAGTTATCCCGTCATACGGGACAGTGATCCGGGGACAAAGTGATAACCATTTTGCAACCATTAGTTACATTATCCTTATGAATTATGATATTGTCAACATAATTTCGGCGAAACCGGTAGGTACCTAGTTGAGCTCTATTAGTGTACATTACTGATTTTCTTTGAAATAACATTTTATTTATCAAGCTTAAATATGAAAAATTGAATATGACACAGTAAAGCGTAATTGATCATCATATAACAAAACATATTACCGAATAAAAAAAATCTTATCTAATAAATTTGCCTCCCTCGAATCAACAAATGACCCGACAATATATAACAACTTGTATAATCAACATAATACACGCCTAACTGTAGGCAGTTTCCCTAGGAATAAGAACATTTTTCGCGAATATACTGTTTTGTGATTGAAAATCTAAGCTTACATCTATATAAAAACTTACAAAACAAATTGTCAAAGTTTGCATGTGGGCTTGGCATCAGCGGATTGTAAAGTACTGCCCTCTCCAGCTGCATTGCCAACACATTTGAAAGCTTCAAATATTTGTATGCAAAACTAGCCTGATTCAAAAATTATAATAACACATCTATAAACTGGAAAATATGGAATATCTGTGGTAGCATCCTGTTTAGAACTTTCTATATAAAACCGACCTGATCAATTTTTCTCCGGTGATCAATCAAACTTCGGATTACGGTACCCCGATTTACGTTACATCAAGGTGTACAAAATAACTCTATGCTCACAATGAAAACAAGATTCCGATCAAGGGATTTTTACTGAAATTCGTTGCTTATACCGTGTAAACCAATTTAATAATGAATGACCATAATTAACAAATTATAAAACCAGCTACAATATATGTAACAAACACGCTTTACAGGCTACATGTCGAATCAGCGAACCGGACAGCAGCTCTGGAGACAATAGATCACTTAGTTGACATGGTAGGTTCGCGGTATGAATCTGACGCGTCGAGGTATGAAACGTGTAGCTTAGAGTAGAACGAACATCGTCCGCCCGAGAGTGACCGAAAAGCCGCGTCTGCCATGTGAAGCTCAGTTTGCTGTAGAGTAGATGATTACACATTCCGTTAATTTGGCTGAATTAGAGCCGAAAGTGGCCAGCGAGACAGCGACTTGACCTGCTCGAGAGCAACCGTAGACACTACGTATGGTCCGCCTATCATAAATTAAGCCATAAAACCTGTGGCATGCTCGCGCACAAAACTATTTTCGTACCTCTCTAAACAGACCCTTAAAACAACGGCCGTCGTATCATCGTGTGACACACGCTGCCAGCTTCAACAAGCGGAACCTCGACGATGCGATACGATGGCTCCGGTGCGATGGTCAGGTACAGAGCTAGCGATGGCAAAAGTGCGATGTGAACGGTAGTTGGTGGCCCGAGAAGCTCTCAGAACAAAAATTTAATCAAAGCCAAGTATTTAATTGTCACTAAAATTGTGATTTATAATTTCCTCTCGAATTGTTTGCGCCAGTGGAGAGTTGCAAGTGTTGCCGTCCAGAGCGAGGGGTTAGAATTAGGCAGTGGGCAATAATGGAGAAAAGCGCACAACATCTTGTCATCTTCACGCTAATTTGCGCTGAATTGCGTGGCCTGAAATTGTTGCGTTTGACTGTCAGGCTCACCTGGTAAGAGGCGTGTGATAAAGTTTGTTGGGTCAGTTCCATAAACTTGTACAACGCCTTCAGATTGAATATCTATTAGGCATTTATATTATTCACTGTTAGTTTTACTGCCAACAAACTTTTCTGTCATCGAGCAATGAAAGTGGAACTCGTTGATATTTATAAAAATAATATTTCTTAACATTTCTATCTCTGATAAGTTTTACAAGTGTATATAGTTTGACTTTTCACAGTTGTTAAAGCTATTATAATTTGAAATAGTAAAAATCCAAATAACTGTCAACCAATACCGAGTCCTTAAGGTTTAGATGATTCGAAGCCACACCTCAAGTGAAATGTTTAAAATGAATCTAACTAGGAGAGAAGCTCTTCATTCCTCCTTATACCATTAAATATTCACATTTTTGAGATCTTTATCTTATTTCAGTTGAGTATTATTATTAAAAAGTACATGAGCTGCCATATTACAGTTCATAACATTATACAACCTTGTAACTGTCGTTTTTGATAGTTTTCTGTTCATGCTCTTCAGAATTGCCAAATCACAACATGAATGAACTGCTCTCCACTCTCTCTCTTAATTGATAGTTTTGTCAGTTCTGCAAAATTCCTCAACGGAAATCTATTCTTACCGAATTTTGTCCCCTGTCGAATCCATTATAAAATTGCCAGTAATTTATGCAAGAGAAAAAAATCTGCAACGCTATAATTTTATCATTATGCCATCATCGGTCTTGAATGTCACTCACATTTTGCAGTTTCCAGTTCCAGCGAACAATGTTCATCAAATGTTGATAGAACCCAAATTCCCATACACCAGATAGCGACACCGAAGTGGAACCCTTTCCCTTGCCCTAGCCATGCCAAGGAAAGTGCGTGTCGTTTGTGGAAGCCTGTTTTGCTTCGGGTGCCCGGAAAACAAGCTCGGAGCGCAGAAATTTACGCATAAATTATAGCTTTTTTCAATTCCAACCAACTTGGCAACCCCTTCTGTGCGTAATCCTTTCCACCCCTTGAATAAGGAAAGCACGTCTTAAATTTCGATAGTGCAAGTGTAAAAGATTGATCAGCGTTTTTTTTTCGCTCGGCTCCCAACCCATACATCTCTTCGCTGGAATAGCAAGACACGCAATAAAAAGATATATTTTCAAACTTGTATGCGAAAAGGATGCGGCAGTTCATCTATGCGAGGACGTGTAGATAGGTATTACCTGAGGAGATCATTTCCCCTTTTTTGCCGCCAGACAGACAGACAGTGCCTTCGGTTCAGGCGGATTATTTTTCGTTTCATTATTAAATTTACCTTTCTTCTGAACGCAACCAAAGGGAGCCTTGATCGGGTGTCTTGAATCTACTTGAAATTTGAATCAGTACGAAATAGGAAATACTGATTTGCATTTGAAACAACCTATGACTGTTGATGAAGTATGAATGTCGTGCTACCGAATTAAAAAAAAACAGTTGAAACTTGTGGAAAATATTTAATACAAAAAAATTAAAAGCCTAAATAACAAGTTTCGAGTCGTTAACAAGTGATCTTTTTTTTTGTTTTCATTGATGAGGATTTTATACAAAAACCGAGAAATTCAATAAGGTCGATACTACGATTTGCTTGAAAGTTTTGTTCCTCACGCAGCGTCAGAATAACAAACAGAAATAAGTAGTTTTTGATTGCTCTTCTGAGCTACTTTGCGCAATACGTGATTTTGCAAGGTGATCGAGATCATAAGCTAGAACATACTCTATTCGGATCAGCGACAATAGACTGTCCGGTGGTGATACTGCGAAAGCTCAAACAGATGTCGATCTCAAATATAATACCTACATGTGTGAACTGAGGTTGTAAGAACTATACCTATAACATGAAAATGTGCAAGCCATATGCGATTAGATGGTATTTACTGCCTGGGAACTATTTGTGAATTAAATAAGAATGTCGGTGAATTCGTGCAAGTAGTAGAAGCCTGCGTGCGTAGAAGTTGGTGATTGGGTATGAAACGCACAATCGATAAATGCTGACTGAATTTTCACTATTTCATGAACTTAGGTTAGCTTCGATACAGATAATTAATGCAGTTTA
Source organism: Aedes aegypti (assembly GCF_002204515.2). NCBI lineage: Eukaryota > Metazoa > Arthropoda > Insecta > Diptera > Culicidae > Aedes > Aedes aegypti. Next base: position 207,506,839 of record NC_035108.1, read on the forward strand.
TGAAAGCATTCCCATTGTTTTTTCATTCATTTATTTAGTAAACATCTAAACAGATACCTAACACTGAATCAACAATTTCACGCCACAATACTCGATTCGTGGCCGCATCTCTCCATCCTTGGTTCTGCCCCACGCTCGCCAAATCGACACGCACTTGATCCGCCCACCTAGCTCGCTGCGCACCACGCCTTCTTGTACCAACCGGATCCGAAGCTAACACCATCTTTGCAGGGTTGCTGCCCGGCATTCTTGCAACATGTTCTGCCCATCGTATCCTACTAACTTTTGCTACCTTCTGGATACTGGGTTTGTCGTAGAGCTGGGCGATCTCATGATTAATCATTCGCCGCCACACACCATTTTCCTGCACACCGCCAAAGATCTTCCTAAGCACCCGACGTTCGTAAACTCCAAGTGCTTGCAGGTCCTCCTCGAGCAGCGTCCACGTTTCACGCCCGTAGTGAACTACCGGCCTTATGAGCGTTTTATACATGGAACACTTGGTGCGGGTATGAATCTTTTTTGACCGCAGCTTCTTGTGGAGAACATAGTAGGCCCGACTTCCACTGATGATGCGCCTTTGTATTTCACGGCTTACGTTATTGTCAGCCGTAAGCAAGGATGCAAGGTGGACGAACTCGTCGACCACCTCGAACGTATCCCCGTCTATCGTAACATTGCTACTTAGGCGAGCCCTGTCGCGCTCGGCCCCACCAGCTAACATGTACTTTGTCTTGGCCGCATTCACCACCAGTCCAACATTTGCTTTCTCGCATTTCAGGCAGGTGTACAGGTCTGCCACCTCTTCAAATGTTCGGCCGACTATGTCCATATCATCCGTGAAGCAAACAAATTGACTGGATCTCGTAAAAATCGTACCCCGGCTGTTAAGCCCGGCTCTCCGCATAACACCTTCAAGCGCAATATTGAACAACAGGCACGAAAGCCCATCACCTTGTCGTAGTCCCCGGTGGGATCCAAACGAACTGGAGTGTTTGCCTGAAACCTGCACATAATTTTGCACACTTTCCATCGTCGCACTTATCAGTCTCGTGAGCTTCCCGGGAAAGCTGTTCTCGTCCATAATTTTCCATAGCTCTACGCTGTCGATACTATCGTATGCCGCCTTGAAATCGATGGAAAGGTGATGCGTTGGGACCTGGTATTCACGACATTTTTTGAGGATTTACCGTACAATAAAGATCTGGTCCGTTGTCGATCGGCCGTCAACGAGACCGACTTGATAACTTCCCACGAATTCGCTTATTATAGGTGACAGATGACGGAACATTATCTGGGATAATACATTGTAGGTTGCATTTAGAATGGTGATCGCTCGAAAGTTCTCATAATCTAACTTGTCGCCTTTCTTATAGATAGGACATATTACTCCTTCCTTCCACTCCTCCGGTAGCTGTTCTGTTTCCCAGATTGTGCCTATCAGCCGGTGCAGACAAATGGCCAGCCTTTCCGGGCCCATCTTTATGAGTTCAGCTCCGATACCACGCTTACCAGCAGCTTTATTGTTCTTGAGCTGGTGAATAGCATCCTTAGCCCCCCTCAAAATGGGGGCTGGTTGGTTTCCATCGTCCGCAGAACCGGCGAAGGCTTCCGTTGTCCCGTCCTTCATTGCCTGTGCTCTCAGTGCCAATCAGGAGTTCGTCGTAATGCTGCTTCCACCTTTCGATCACCTCTCGCTCGTCTGTCAAAGTGTTCCCGTCCTTATCGCTGCACATCTCGGCACGCGGCACGAAACCGTTGCGGGATTTTCTGATAGAACTTACGTGTTTCTTGGATTCGGCACAGCTGTTCCATCTCCTCGCATTCCGTCTCCTCCAGGCGCGTTTTTTCTCCCGAAAGAGGCGAGTCTGCTGTTGTCTTTTCTGTCTATAACGTTTCACGTTCTGACGGGTCCCTTGCTGCACCATGACCGCCCGCACTCACTGCATTCTTCTCCTCCTGAATCTGCCTACATTCCTCATCGAACCAATCGTTCCGTCGACTCCGTCGCACATACTGGACGTTGATCTCAGCTGCATCGTTGATGGCTGCTTTCACTGTTCTCCAGCAGACCTTAAGAAGGGGCTTCATCCAGCGCACCCTCTTCCGGTAATGCAGCCTCGTGGTGCTGCGCGCACGCAATTGTGAGATCCGGTTGCTTAAGCGGCTTTAAGTCATACCGGGGTGGCCGTCGGTACCGTACGTTGTTGACGACGGAGAGTTTTGGGCGCAGTTTGACCATCACCAGATAGTGGTCAGAGTCGATCTTAGCGCCATAATAGGTCCTGACGTCGATAATGTCAGAGAAGTGCCGTCCATCAACCAAAACTTGGTCGATTTGTGATTCTGTCTGCTGTGGTGATCTCCAGGTGTAGCGGTATGAAAAGCTGTGCTGAATATAGGTGCTACGAATGGCCATATTATTGGAGGTGGCGAAACCAATTAGTCGTAAGCCGTTTTCGTTCGTCAGCCGGTGGGCGCTGAACTTTCCAATAGTCGGTCTGAACTCATCCTCCTGGCCAACCTGAGCGTTAAGATCTCCTACGATGATTTTGACGGCGTGGCTTGGGTATCTGTCGTACTCGCGTTCGAGCTGCGCGTAAAAAGCGTCTTTATCATCATCAGTGCTTCCGGAGTTATGCTGAAGTGAAAGAACCGGACTTTGCGCCTCAACTTGCACATTCTCTCATTGATCGGCCACCACCCGATCACGCGCTTTTGCATATCACCCATCACTGTGAAAGCTGTTCCCAGTTTGAATGTATTGCCGCAGCTCTGGTAGATGGTTTGGTTACCTCTAAACGTTCGCACCATTGATCCCTTCCAACACACTTCCTGCAACGCTACTATGCCGAATCCACGGTCCTTCAACACGTCGGCGATTATGCGTATGCTCCCGATGAAGTTGAGAGATTTACAGTTCCACGTACCGAGCTTCCAATTGCTAGTCCCTTTACGTCGCTGTGGTCTTCGCCGATAGTCCCGGTTCATATTCTCTCGTTGATTATTCGTTGCTTGATTTATTTACGGCTGGCTTACAGAGCCTGACACCAACCCCCTAAAATTCCGGAGGACGAGTCCCCCTAGATGTTCCGGAGGACCATAGTGCGCAGTTTAGCTCAGAGTCCTTCTCTGGCACTCGGACGATGATCAGCTGCCCCTGACATGGAGAACAGCCGCTGTTGTGAGCCGCTCCTAACATGGAGTACAGACGCTCCAGGTTTGCAGGAGCAAACTCCCCCTTCCCTGTCAGCATACGACCAAATTTCCCACCGGTGTTGGTTACCCGATCTGCTCCAAGGTTATTCGTACCCTGGCCAGTACCACGAAGAGGTAGGAATAGGAGTTACTGGGCAAGAAGCTAAGGACCACACAAAGGGGTCTATTTTATTCCTGCAGGTACGCGAGGTACCAATGGTACGCCATTCCCAGCCATTTATCGTGCCAAACTTGTAGGAAATTTCTGGGAGGAGTTCCGAGAGGAATCCCTCAAGAAATCCGGATTTAAATTGCTTGAGGAGTTTTGGGGAGGCATCCCTTGATTAATTGCGGAAGAAATCCTTTAAGGAATTTCGGGAAGAACTCCTTTGAAGAATTCCGAGAGGAATTCCTTTAAGAGTTTTTAAGAAAAATCCCTGGAAGAAAATTCTGACATGAACCCTTAATAAATTCCAGAAGTAATCCGTAATAAATAGCCTGATGGGACCCAGAAAAAAGCTAGGGGAATTCTCGAAGGAACCTTCAGAAGTATTCCTTATAGAATCCCTTAGAAGTAATCAATTGAAGAACTTGAGATCGAATTTCTGCAGAAACTCCTAATGATATCTATAGAAGAACTTCTGATAAAACCGTAGAGAAACTTCTAATGGACATTGGAAGAACTTCTGATGGATGTCATCCCTGGAGGAGTTTTTGTTTGAAATCCCTACGGAAATGCTTGATGGAGTTCCTATAGTAATGCTAGGTAGAATCTCTGAAGGAACTTCTTATGGAAACCCTTAAGAAAATCCTGATAAGGGGCAATCCAATAATTACGTAAGACAATTTTGGCGGTTTTTAAACCCCCCCTCCCCTCATAGTAAGATTTTTTGTATGAAAATTAGAAATAATTTGTTTGGCGCGTAAGAAATCTCAAACCCCCCCTCCCCTCATAAACCCTTACCTAATTAATGGACGACCCCTAAAATCCCTAGAAAAAATCCCAATGGAAACTCTAGAGGAGTTATTGCTGTAATCCCCAGAAGAACCTCTGATATAATCTCTGGAGTAATTCCAGGAGAAATCTCATAAGGAATTTTTGATTGAATCCCTAAAGAAACTCCTGATGGAAAGTCTTGAGAAATTCCCGATCAAATCCCTAGAAGATCTCTTAGGGAAATTCCTGATGGAATTCCTAGAGAAACTTTTGATGGAATCCTTCAACTAATTTCAGGAGGAATATTTAAGGGAACTGCTAATGAAATCCCTGGAGGAACTACTGATGAAACCCCTTCAAGAACTCTTCAGAAGGACTTGTGATGAAAGAAGCTGGAATACCTGGAGGTTTTCCAGGTGGAATCTCTTAAGTAATATCTAGAGGAACTCTCGATTAAATCCCTGAAGGAATACTTATTGAAATTTCTGGAGGAATTCCTGATAAGATGCCTGAAGGAATTCTACATGAAATCTCTGGAGGAACTTCTTATGAAATCCCTAAAAGAAATCCTTATGCAGTTCCTTGAGAAGCTTCTGATATAATCTTTTAAGGAATTCCAGTTAAAATCCCTGAAGGAACTTCTGATAATATCTCTAGAGGAACTCTTAACGTAATTCCTATAGGAACGCCGGGTGAAATGCCTGTATGAATTCCTGATAAGATTCCTGATGAAACTCCATATGATATCCTTAAAAGAAATCCTGATGATCCCTGGAGAAACTGCTGATAGAAATGCTAGAGGAACTACTGATGGAATTTCTAGAGGAATTACAGGTGGAATCCCAGGAGAAACTTCTGATGGAACTCCTGATAGAATCCATAGAAGAACTCTTGATAAAATCCCTAGAGAAATATCCGATGGAATCCCTAGATGAACTTCCGATGGAATCCCTAGAGGATACCCTGAAAGAACTCCTGATGGAAACTTTCATGGAATTCATGATAGATTCTTTAGAAGTTTTTCAGATGGAATTCCTGGAAGCGTGTTTAAATCTCTAGAATATCTCATGATCCCTAGAAGAACTACTGATCGAATTCCTGTAGGGTGTGGAAACTCCTGATCCAGGGATTCCTGGAGGAAATTTTAATTGTGTTCACGATGGAATCCTTACACTAACTTCTGATGAAAACTTTTGAAGAACTTTCAAAGTAATCCCTAGTGGAATTCCTGGTGGATATCCGTGAGGAATTCCAGGTGATTTTACGCAAGGAATTTCTAGTTAAATCACTCAGTTGGTTAGACCAACATTGACTCCGCCACCAGGTTTAAGCTCATGTTGTTTTTTTTTTTCAGCATCGCCGACATGGTGATCTAGCAAATGTGCGTTCTTGAGTTGTTTCTATACATTCCACTGGGGTTTTTCCACAATGACGGGGTTGGTGGTCTGATGGCTACCGCTTCTGCTTCATATGCAGAAGGTCATGGGTTCAATCCCAGGCCCGTCCCTTTCCTCGTACTTTGTAGTTGTATATCTCTCACTTGCTTCTATCTTCCATTCTATATATATCACACTCAAACTATTCGTTCATAGCAAACGCTAGAACCAGAGACGGACAAGAAACCGTTTCCCTAACGCTTCCTACTTCCACGCGCACGCCTTTCTTACGCCTGATACATAGGCAGTCTGCTAACCACAAAAGCAAACCTCTCTGCCATGCCTTTCCCCCAATCCATACACTCCCGCATGAACTGACGTGGATGCAGTGGAATATACGGTCTACGTGGGAGTCAGTTCAATGCATCATCAATTCCTCCCCCTTCCCCTCATTGGTCTGCATTCTGACGTGGCAGGTGCCATTGTTGCCTAAAAAATAGAAGATCACCAGCACTTATACACTTAGGATGCCTGTTAGTCCCAAGCAGTCATTCGGTTGGTTCCTTGTGTAAGTGCAGCTGATCTGGCGATACTGGAGTGCATCCACGGGCGGCCAATCAAGCTCAATCTCAAGCTCATTCCACTGGGGTTTTTCCACAATATTTAACCTATTTCTTTAGCAAACACACCAGTAGTTCTACTGGTGATTCCATCAAAAGTTCGATACGGAATTCCTCCAAGGATTGTAGGGGAATTGGGGGTAAAATGAACACCCTAAGCAATTTTTATGTTTTCTTGCTTATGAAACTGTCAGATTCTTTTTCAATTGCTCAGAATTGAAGAAGGATGTTTTTGCAATGTAACAAGTTGAAATACTGTGATGTAAATAGAATTTTATCAACATTATTATAATTTTGAAAATTTCTTTCCTTAGAGTCAATGTTCCAAACATGTGGGTAAAATGAACATGTAACGGGGGTAATATGAACATATACTTGGGGGTAAAATGAACATACAATGAGGGTAATATGAACATATACTGCGGGTAAAATGAACACATGCTGTAGAACAGTTCAATAGATTTTTTATGATTTTAGTCATAAAAACCTTAAATTCCACAAGTGAAAATTTACATCATATGCGAAAACGAAGAGGCGTATTTTGTTTTTGTTTACTTTTCCAGCTTTGACAGTTCAAGATCGCGCTAGAGTTGTCAAAATAGCTCCTTAGTCTGAAGATTAAGGATGGTGCTGTGTTTTGCGTAGATTTATAACATAATTACCGTAAAACACGAACCTGTTCATTTTACCCGCCCTGTTCATCTTACCCACAGTTCCCCTACCAAGAATTTCTACAAGGAATCCATCAGAAATTTCACCAGGAATTCATCCTGTTAATGGGATTTCTTTTAAAGTTCTTTCAAAGATTCCATCAGGAAAATTTCCATCAGAATTGATTGAAAGGATGACGCCAGAAATTCCATCAGATATTCTACCAGGAACTCAATCAAAATTTTCTCCAGGAATTCCATCAGGAATGCTCTAAAGATTCAACCAACGAAAAATTGGAAATCAACGAAGGACCACAGCAGGAGTCCCGTCAGGGTTTCCATTAAGAATTTCTCTAGGGATTCAATCGGAAGCTCCTCTTGGGATTCCATCGGAAGTTTTCAATTTCATCATGAGTTCTTTTGGGGATTTCATCAGATATTCTTCTAGGGATTCCATCAGGACTTTCTTCAAGGACTCCATCTGGAATTTCTCCATGGATTCCATCAGGATAACACCTGGAACTCCTCTAAGAATTCCATCAGGAGTTGTTCTAGCTATTCTATGAGAAGTTTCTCCAGGAATTCCACCAGGAGTTCCTACAGCAATTCTACCTGGAGGGGGACGGACCTGGTGTAGTGGTTAGAACACACGCCTCTCACTCCGAGGACCTGGGATCGAATCCCATCCCCGAGATAGTCACTAAAAAATTATAGTGACGACTTCCTTCGGAAGGGAAGTAAAGCCGTTGGTCCCGAGATGAACTAGCCCAGGGCTAAAAATTTCGTTAATAAAGATAGAAAAAAAAATCTACCTGGAATTCCTCCAGGGATTCTTTCAGTAGTTCTTCTAGGGATTTAATCAGGATTTTCTCCAAGGAATTCCATCGGATTTCTTCCAGGAATTCCATCGGAAATTCCTATAGGGTTTCTATCAGGTGCATCTTTAGGGCTTCCATCAGAGTTCTTCTGAGGATTTCATCTAGAGCTCCTCCAGGGATTCCATTAAAAGTTCCACCAGCTCCTCCAGAGATTCCACCTAGACTTCCTCCGGAGATTCCATCAGGAGTTTTTATAGAGATTATATCAGAAGTCCCTCGAAGAATTCTATCAGTTTTTCTTCAAAGCATATCATAAGGAATTCCTCTATGCATTTTATCAGCAGTTCCATCAGGAATCTAATCATGAACTCATCCGCAGGGATTTCATCAGGAGTGTCTGTAGGGATTAAATCAAGAGCTCTTCAAGGGATTTCATCTTAAGATCCTCTAATGATTCAATCTGGAATTCCTTCAAAAATATCTCTAGGAATTCCTCCAAGGATTCCATCAGGTGTTCCTATAGAGATTCTAACAGGACTACCTCTTAGACTTCCGTCAAAGTTCTTCTAGGGTTTTCATCAGGGATTTCCACCTGTAATTCTTCCAAATTTCAGAAATTCCATCAGAAGTTTTTCCAGAGATTATACCAGGAGTTCCTCGATTAATTTCATCAGGATTTTTTTCTAGAGATATCACAAAGAGTTCCTCTAGAGATTCTATCAGGAGTTCCATAAGGAATCTCATCAGGAATTCCTCCAGGGATTAATCAGGAGTTCCTCTAGAATTTATATCAGAAGTTTCTTCAGAGATTCCACCTGGAACTCCTCTAGGGATTACATCATAAGTTCTTTATAAGTTCTTCTGTGGAATGTCTCATGCGTTCTTTTACGGATTTCAGCAGATTTCAACCTTCAAGAATTTTATTAGAAGATCCTTTAGATAATCCACCTAGAATTCTTCCAGGGATTCTATCAAAATTTCTATAGGAAGTCCATCAAAAGTTCCTTTAGAGTTTCCAACTGGAATTCCTAAAGGGCTTCTTTCACAAGTTTCTCTAGGCATTCCGTCAGGAGTTCCTTCGGAGATCGCACCTGGAGCTTGTCTAAAGATTATATGGAATTCCTTCTTCTTGGGATTTTATATGGAGTTTCGCAAGGCATATTATCAGCAATACCTACAGAGATTTCATCAGGAGTACCTATAAGGATCCCGTCTGGAGTTCCTTCAGAGATTCTATTAGGAGTTCCTCCAGGGATTACATCAGAAGTTCCTCAAGAGATTCCATCAGGAGTCCTTCTAAAGATTTTATCAGGAGTTCATTCAAGAACATCATAAGTTTCTGTAGGAATTTATTTAGGAGTTCTTTCAGAGATTCTACCAGGAATTCCAGAAAGAATTCTATCAAGAGTTTCTCTGGGGATTCCATCATAAATTCCACCAGGGATTACATCAGAAATTCTTCCAAGGATTCCATCAGAAGTTTCTCTTGGGATCTCATCAGGAGTCTTTCATTCGATTTCGTTAGGGATTTTGAAAGGATTCCATCAGAAGTTCTTCCTTGGATTCCTTTTGAAATACTTCTTAGATTTCATTATAAAATCCTCCTAGGGCTCCATCATGAACTCCTTCTAGGATTCCATCAGAAGTTCAGTTTGAAATTCTATCAGGAATTTATCTAAAGTTTCCTTCAGAAATTCCTCAAGTATTATTCTAGGTTCCATCAAGCTTTTTACTACGGATTTCTTCCGGAATTTATGAAATGGATTCTACTAGAATTTTCTTCTAGGGGTTTCTTTTTTAAGAGAATTCTTCAAGGGATTCTTCCAGGAATTCTTCAAAGGAGTCCTCCCGGAATTAATCAACGGATGCCTTCTGAAGATCTTGACGGAATAAATATCTCCAAAGATCCTCAAGGATTATCAGGAATTCCCCCTGAGATTTTACCAGAAATTTCTCATAAGGATTTTATCACCAGAATTATTCTAGAGATTCCTTCCGGAATTTCTCTTCAGGGATTCTTGAGGGTTTTCAGGATTTAATCCAGCAATTTTACCAACAATTTCTCATAAAGATTTCACAAGTTATTTGGAAATCTACTAGTATATACTCCTACTTCAGTGACTATGAGAAGTTCCTCCTAGGATTCAATAATGGAAAATTCCTTCAGGAATTCCTCTGAAAATTTCTGTTGGAATAGAGAGAGTGTCGCACCTCAGGTAGAAGAATCGTCGATTGAGAAGCTTGCGTCGTCGTAGGTTAAAGTGTGAAAAATTATTTGAGAGAGGTATGATATTCGTGTAGGATATTGACTTGTAATGTATACCTGGTTTGAATAGAGAGAGTTGCAGCTGCTGATTGAGGTATCAGTCAGTAGCTGCCTAGTTGAAGGAAACATCTTCTGTATTTTATTTCTTTATGATTTGCAATCGGATGTGGACGGTCTAGCCTCGCTAGGATTTGCGTTGTCTTAGCAGACTAGCTCTTCAACATTTTTTTCAGTGACTCCTTCAAAAATTCTGCTAGAATTTCTTCTAAGGATTCTAACTAAAAATCCTCTAGCAATTTCTCTAAGGATTCCACTAACCTCCACTAGGTTTATTCATGGATTGCATCCGGAACTCGCCCAGGAATTTCGACAGGAGTACTTCCAGGGTTAACGCTCAGAATATCACCAGAGTTTTGCTAGAATGTCCTCCAGAAAAATCTACCACTGCTACGGCAGAAGTTCTATCATAAAACACTTCAATGGTTTGACTAAGATTTCCCTCCTTAGAATTTTTGATGGATATCAGAAATACCCAAATACCCTAACCAAAAAATTCCGCAAGTTCACAAGATTTTTTTTCCTTTAAAAATCACCAATATTTCCGCGAAAGAATCGACTAGAATTTCTTCCTTTCTCTTCTCTAGGTATTCCCATTGGCGTAGGAACAGGGGGGGCCAGGGGGGCCTGGCCCCCTCCAGAAGCATCTAGGCCCCCCCAGAATTTTTGATGATAATGAAAAAAACTATTCAATATTAAGCAAAATCTTCTGAATCAATATACATGACTCTTGCTATTGGTAAAAGCACCACACTAGACAACGGACTAGCATGCAACGCCCAGTGGCACAGTCAGAAAACATTCCTCTCGAAAAGGCGGGAATCGAACCCACGCTCCTTAGCACGATGCAGCTAAATGCCTCGGTGACACTAACCGCACGGCTACGAAGTTACGTTATATTATGTTGTACAGCAATAGTGAGAAAACCTCGCTTGTCTTACACAGCATCAGCGTGGTGGTTCTGATTTCGGTGAATCGCGCGACAACCAAAAGCGTAACCGTCCGGCTGTCGATCGATTGGTTACTGTTAGAACTAGCTTCTTGTTGTTGTTCTCATGTTTTTTGAGGAAACCCTGCTCGAGGTGTCCGGTGATGATGATTCCCCTTATGAGAATCCATTAAAAATCCATACATTAACATCAACTTGTATAATGTCAGAAAAAAAAAATAAAAAATAGATGAAATTACTAAATGGATTTCTTTGAAAATACATAGCGAGAATTTTTGTCGAAAAATAAGGTTTAATTTTCATGGAATTTCGGCATGCCCAAGTTTTCTTTAGATGAATGGCAGAAATTTAACCTTGCGTGAAAAATATGTAACAAAATCGACGACAGCTTTTTATTGCAGCAATAAATTCTCTCTTTGAATTTGATTCAATTTTCAAGTATTTTAGCGTAAATAAATTCATTTCTTTAACTATATTCTTCCAAAAAAACTTATTATTTCATAATTTTTTCGACTATTTTCCAACAGATTTGTAGCAAACTTTTCCATAAAACTTTTCGATTTTCTTTATAGAATTTTAGTTCCTGAAATTCCTCAATGAATATTGAAAGATGGTTTCAGAGCTTTTTTAAATCGCTTGGAAATTAGTCGAATAATGTTATGGGACTTTTTCATACTTTCAAAGCGAATTCATCCCGGTGGATATCCGTTCCTTCTATGTCTACTTAATCTTAATCTTTCAAAGGTTCAAAGAAAACTTCGTAAGAAGATTCTGATGGACCTTCTTGAGAAATTTGTTTTATTTGTAAATTCATTAGACAGATTCTAACTATCCTGTAATTTACTTCTAGAGAAAAGATTATAAATTATTCCATTGCCCATCATTTATTCTACCTGCTTCAACATTTTGTTGTTTCTCCTTTCTCCGCATGACACTTTGAGGAACTTCGTACAAAAATCTATCCATACTTCAAAAAGCAATATTTTAAAGAATCTTAAAAGAGGTATATTACAGAAGTTTTGAAAAATTGCAAATTTCTTATACGTATGGTCGTAAAATGGTTGGTCGTATGGTCGCATCCTAAAATCCATCAGTTTAAATTCAATAAAACCGTACGTTACGAATTTTACCACAATACATCTCCGAATGTTCTTGAAAAATGCCAGCAATATTTTCGCGTTAAACTTATACAGTACTACAAAATTATCAATAATTGACCATTCAAAACAGTTTGGAATTTCTAAAGGGAAGAAAAAATAATTCTACATCAATATGTTCACCATAGTATCATGAAACCTCAGTGTTCATACACAATATTATTAAAGATTTTAGTTACAATTACTTTCAGTAAAAGTTTCATCCATCTTAACAGCAATGATTTTCTATTATAAAAGACGAAGAGAAAAAACAAGAATTTTTGTAGTAAATCCTACAAGGGCCACTTAATTTTTTCTGTAAAGTACATTGTCAACAAGATTCAGAAATTTTACGATTTATGTATAGAATTTGACGACATGTAAATTTTTGTTTGTATTTAAGCTGCAATTATTCAACAACAAAAATACCAACAAAGTTCTTTAGAAATCTGATATGGAGTGATTCGTGAGGAATTTGTAAAGCAATCCCTAAAAAATATTAAGATATTCTTGGATTTGTTTTTGGTACAAAAAAAATGGAGAATGGATACATTTTCAATTGTTAATTAAGGAAGAATACTGAAATTCGCAAAAAAAGTAGTTTTTTTAGATCCTAAAAATATACTTGATGGAACTTCTGGAGATATTTTTTTGAGAAGTTCAGGAAGTAATGGCAAAATCGTAGTAAATCTGGTGTAAAATTTCTTCTAAAAATTCTCAAAAGAATGGTTAGTGCGGTTTAAAGATAAAAACCTCTGGAAAATACTTAGATGAATCACTGGTAAATTTTTTGGAAGAAGATATCCTTGAACAAATTATTTGGGGAATTTTTGAGTATTTTTGCGGAAGAGTTTTGGAAATAATATTTGAACGTATTTCGCTAAGAATTTGATAGGAATGTTAGAGTTCTTTAACATTTCTTAGTTAGGCATTTGAAACAAAGTAAAAAAATATATTTTAGAGAGAATTTGAGGAATTTGAGGTGTTGCTCCCTCAAAAATAATTATCTGTGAAAAAAAATGCAGATAGTTCTGCGGAGGAATTCTTTGAAAAATCATGAACTAAATTTTTCCAATTGATTTTTCTTAAATTCCTCATGAAATTCATGTGGAATATTACGAGGAATTCTTACAGTAACACCTGGAAGAATTTTTTTTTTTCAGGAAGTCTATATATTTTTTGCTGCAATTTTTTCAAACAATCCTGTTGAGAAAAATCAGGAAGAACTTCAAAATCAAAGTTGGAAAAACTGTTGGCGTACTTTCTGATGAATTCGTGTACTGAATTCTTACTTGGTGATCTTGAATACATTTTTGGTGAGACTCTCCGAATTTTTTGTACTATTTTTTGAGAAATTAGCTGTAAATTCTGAAAATCCTAAGCAAATTTTTAATGAGTACAGGAGGATACTTTAAACTATCAATTAGAATTTATATGTAATAAGTACGTAGAGGACCTTCAAGGAAATTTTTTTTTTAAAAACACTAATGCATGGCGGAATCTTTCAAAGAATTTTTAAGCAATTCGATAGAGATTTTTCAAGAAATTTTCGAGTGAGATCAGAAAGTCTGGGAATGATTTTCCATGAGAATCCTAGGACGAATTAAGTGAAAACTAATAGAGGAGATTTTGGAGACTGAAAAGTACGAAAATAATTCATGTTGAAATTCCCGTAGGAATTCTCAGAGAAATCTGCTGAATACCTGAAAAGTTCGTAGAAGAATTACAAAGGACATTCATTGCTAGTTTTTTTTTGCTAAGATTCTTGAAGGATTTTCACTGGGTTACAAAAAACATTAATCTTTTTCGTAGCAAAAATTGAAATTTACAAATATGCCTAATGTGCCACGAAATGAGACAAAATAACAAATTAATAAAATCAATACAAATCTGTTAAAACTACGAATTTTTTGAAAACCGTTATTGTTGCGACCAACATTACTTCTGTAAAACAATTATTTGCTAGGCCCCCCCTAGGCCCCCTCCAGAAAAAAGTCCTAGCTACGCCAATGGGTATTCCATTAGGAAGGCATCTACAAATGTCCAAAATATTATTCATCCAGGGATTCCACTGATATTTACGCAAAGGATCAAATAAAGCATTTCTCTGTATCCCTTGAAGGATTCTTTGGAAAATTTCTGAAAACAATCATGGAACAATTTATTGTCAAATCCTTGGAGGAATCACCCGAAAATTCCCTGGAGAAATTCCTTTAAATATCTCTGGAAGAACTGTTAAAGCAAACCCTGAAGAAGTTTTTTATTCCTGGTGCATTCCATGGAAAAAAATCCTCCAAGAAATACTGGAAGGAATTGAGGGATAATTCTTCTAGAAATTCTTGGAGAAATCCTTGGTAGATTCTTGAAGTAATTCCTTCGAAAACCCCAGGGAAGGTGCTTTAGAGGAAAACCTGGTGGATGTTTTTTGAATTCTGTTGTAGTATTTGCCAAACGTCACTTTTTCTGAGATGCCAGCAATTGAACTTTACCCGAGATTTGCACAGCTGAGATATGAACAATATGATTATTTTGTACTCAGCGCATAACCGTTGCACACTGTTTTTTTTTTTCTTTTATCTTAGTACAAGTGCTCAAGATTTTCACTTTTGTCGGTTCTGTTGCAAACAATCCTTTTTTGAGCAATGATGATGACGATGACAATGGAGCGAACATTATGAGGTCATCAACGTCAATTCAGGATTCACCTGCAGCCCATCGAGTGATGACTAACTTCCCATGCGCCACCCATCCTCCAATTTGCGCCGCGCCCGTCGACAGGTAATGATGATGCTAAAGGGGTTAATTAAATCAAAACCTCAAAAGCCTCACGTTCGATTGTGTCCTTTTTCCCCATGGGTTCATGATGTACCGTCCAAAGGAGAGCGCGTCCTTATTTCGCTCCTAGCTGAGGAGGCTCCGGTTAACATCGACAACCGCATAATTATTCAAATGATCTGATTTAATTCAAATTTATTCAGTACATGTCCCTCCTCTTGTACACCTCTCCAGAGGGCCTGACCACGATGGCGCTGAGGTGGTAAGCAATAGTGGCCAACTGCTGAAGCACGCGGCCAAAACATAGGCTTACTCACTTGATCATCCGTCAATTAGCATAAATACGTATCTTGTCTTATGCTACTGCTACTTTTTTTATGTGCGTCTCTGCACTCTCGCTTCCGGTGTTTGTCTTGCAGTAGTTCCGTGCGTTTGTTTCCAAATTTAAATAATTTTACGCGACAAAACAAATCCCAATTCGGGCAGAAGGGGGAAGTTTCTCGCACTTGTACGTCTGCTTGCATCTCATTAGCAGCTAGAAATCCTACGAAGAACCAGAAAGCCTTGACTCTGCCAAGTGCAGCGGAATAAAATTATAAAAATTATTACCATTTGAACTTGACCTGATTCTGTTTGGTCGTTCATTCCAGAATGGTAATCCTTGCGGGATTTTGAAACTGAAAGTGAAATTCTATCAGATAAAGGAAAAAAGCGAGAGCTAACGCGACGAGAGATATTCAAATTGACGAGAAGAAACACATGGAGGATTGCATATGATTTGAATATTTATAAACTTTTTTTCGTTGATACTTCTTCCGACGTTTCTCGGCTTTCGGACAGACGGGACTCCCGGTGTGATATGCGGCACTAACGCTCTGGCTAACCTTCGGATTCCGCGAGTAGTCGATTCGCCGATTTCGGGGGATACATATTTTCGGAAGTCGCATCATTCGAACAGGTTGCAGCTCAGGGTCATGAATAATTCAGCAGTTTTAGAAGCCAATATTGGAAGACATTCTGGGCGATGCTTTCGGGGATTGGGAAAACGGAGACTGCAATCTTTTTTTCTTCACTCGTTCTGTGAGCGGATATCGGTGGCGGAGTTAAGTTTGTTTGGTTGGATTAAGTTAGCGGGAATGATTTGCATACTATCAAATCCCAAAAACAAACGAAATAAAGTTGTCAGCGGATTGTGATGGCCACCAATCCATTCTTGAGCTTGGTACGGGCTCTTGATTGGTATAGATGTTCGAGATGTTGAGATAAGGATTGCCTATCTCAGATCAGTTTCAAATTGAAACAAAAATTGAGCTGTAATAGGATTCCCACGGTGCTCTGGTTGAACATCTGGTGAGAACAAACCCAAGATGGCTTGAGAACATGACGACCCTCCTGCTTGAAAGCTTTGGTAATAAGTTCATGGATTCAGAGGCTACGATCAAACTCAACACATATCAGATATGTAGCCATAAGAACAAATTGTTTCTCAAGACAAGGTCCCAGGAAACCTCAAACCCACTAATTTGACTTTTTGGGCTTATACGGTTATTATATGGCTAAAATAGGGCATGTTAGCTCTAAAATAACACTATATTAGCACGCAAAGTCAATTTAAATGTTGTTTGGTTACAAATAAAGCTCTCGGTTGTTAAACGTGAACACTTTTACAGTTATTAATTGAGGGCATTATTCGCCGAAGAAGAAAGGAACACCGAGCTGAGATGCAGGATCTGACCCATTGTGAACGTAATGCCAAGAAGAAGAAGAATGAAAACTATGGTAAAAATGCAGACAGAGTGAACCAAGTGTAAAGAAGCAAGTATATGTGACTATTAGTGATTTTTTCGGAAAGTGATTTTCAATAGTTGTGCTTGATTGGACCAATCTAGCGATAATCAACGCCCCGAACGTATGAAAGTGCGAGAAGTTTGTACGGTCAAAACGTGATCATGTTGCAAAAAGCTGTTCGGCAAGACAATTTCCAGGGATCTCAGGAAATAAAAAGCCGAGTATCAGTTAACCGTGCTTTGTTGCTACGCAATCGGTTAATTTGTTAGTTAAGCCTCAGTTAAAATTGGGAAAAAAAAATCTAAGTATGTGGAGAAACTGGTTGCAGAAGGTATACTCGCGAAAGTTAACTCCAGTAACGATTGTTCCCGTCAAGAAGTCGCAGAATCGCGTGAGGATTTGCGGTGACTACAAAGAAACCGTGAGTCCGAATCTCATAGAGGACAAGCATCCACTGCCTACGGTGGGCGAGCTATTTACTTCGCTAGATGGATGAAAGAAGTTCAGCAATATTGATCTCGTCCAAGCGTACCTGTAACTCGAAGTGGTACCGGAAGATCGGGAAATACTCACGCTGGCTACACACCGTGGTCTTTATCATCCGAAACTAGGACAGGACGTGACAGCTCAACTAAGACTGTCCTGTTGTTTTTCAGTCGATAACCTTGACGATACCAATGTCAGTGTTACCAGTATCCATTTTTAGCAAATCTTGTGATCAAATTCAAATATCATGGCGCATAAATTGATTGTTTCTTGCACGCTTCATTAATTAACTGCAATAGAGGATAATCTATTTTTTAAGACTCAGGTTGAAATTCAAAACCGGCAATATTTTTAGAGACATTTGACACAATTTTCGTTATATTGGTCTTAATAAGGTATTTTTTATATGTTTTAGTATTGTACACGTGTTTTGAACTTAATATCAAATATAGATAGATTGGAAACAAAATTATTTCATATAAAATTTACAAACTTTTGGTGCAAACTCCAATCTAGCAACAGTGCCCTGTTGCGATCCAACTCAACGATGTGAAAGTAGGCTTTTGCCAAAACCACCAATGAGAAATGGTATTTTTTGACAGGCAATTGGTTTCGTTTTTGTACTTTGACCTGTCACGTCTTGTCTTAGGTCCGAACAGGCTCATGTATGGTGTTGCGTCGACTCTGGCTATCTAGCAACGGCAAGCCATAATTCAAGGAGTATAAGGTGTTCTGGCAGCACTGCCGCGTCAATGAGGCACGAGATGTGAGCGCCATTCAGTTAAAACTGTGATTTTATTTTCAGATTTGTAAAATATTTTGGATAAGAGAATTATTTCGATTTTGTCACGGTTCCGTTTTTATAAACTAAAAATTGCCGAACGTATTGATAAAAACGGAACATACCTGTAATGCTATTTTTAGCGTAATTTTGTCTCATACAAAAGTTTAAATCCGGTGTTGTATGCTAGGTTGATTGAATTACCAAAAAGACAAATTAACCATAGTTTCAATTTCATTTAAACATCAATAAAACCACTTTGACTAAGGACTGTTCATTTTATAAAGTGGACACTTTGGACATGCAATATCTTTTTAATATATCAATGAAATCGAAATCGGTTTTCTGTACATCGTTCGACTAATATTGTACAATGCTGTGGTAATAAAAAAGTTACCAAAATAATATGATTTCACACTAATAAGGCACAACGTTTAGAACGGTCGATTTTTGGAGGTTATCAAAATCAAGGATTATTAAAAATCGGCAGGAAAATTCGACAATTTATATTTTTTATTTTCAAAAAATGGTTGTACTCAGAAAGCATCATCAATTTGAAGCTTGCTAAAAAATATCAAGTTATTTTTGGAGAAGCAATTTTGCAAATATCATAAAATCATTTTTTATCAAATTTGTTTAAAGAAAAATATCTTAAATTTAAATGGAACTGATATGAGTAGAATTTTAAGGTTTAAAGTACGTCCAGACGGAAGTAATAATAAAGTATTTATAATAAAAATAACTTACGCCTTCATAGAGTTGCTGATTTAGTCCCACGTCATATTTTAAGCACAATAGAAAAACAAATAATTTATTTTCAGAAGACCACTCAAAGCACAATGACAATCATCAAGATTGGGAATACTGCTTAAATTAAATCAAATTTATTTTGCATGTATTATTTTCAGAATGTGTTATTCTGAGACTACCTATCAAAATATTTTGAGAAAAACGCTTAAGTTTGCTCTAGATTGATAAACATGCGTATATAATTTTAAAAGTAAGGGATTTTTCAATAAAACGACCATAAAGAGTAAATTTGATACCCAAGAATGCGATTAAAACTCAAGATTTTGCTTTTTTTTTATACATATATAGTTTCTTTAGTAATCTAAACCAGTTTTGAACACGCTTATTACTTTACTTTTTTGCTGGTAGTAAAAAGATGGTGTATCAGCAAATTTGACTATAAGGAATAGATCACTAAAATGACTCAGCGTCAGGAACTGATGGAATATTATTGATGTTTTTAAAAGCTCTACCTTAAGTTGAATAGTAAAGGATACCAACATACAATTTGTTCATTAAATTTAGGATTTTTTTCATGCGAAAAATAAAGCTTAAACTTGACGAACAGTTTTTCTTAGGAGTTTTTGCAAAAACTATTTAGTTCTTCAACCGAAAGCATTTTGTAAGTTTCTGTATTTTCATAACATTGTAGAATAATAGTTGAACGATACACAGAAAACCGTTTACGATTTCATCAATAAATAAAAAAGATATAGCATAAACAAGGTGTCCACTTTATAAAATGAACAGTCCTTACCTGTTACACAAGATCTGAGTGCGAAAATCTTTATTTACTAAAACACATAATTTGATCTTTGAAACACGCAAAAAAGTTATTTTTGTTCCGCTTTGCAATAGTACATTTATTCTAATGTAAGTTAGCTAACTCCTATGAAAGTGCTCGTTCTATTTTGGCACTGTTGGAACACGAAACCCTACAATTAAGGCAATCTTCATTTTAACACCGTGCCAAAATCGAACGGTTTTGAAAAATTTTTGGGATTATGACAATTATTATCAATCATTTATAAAATTCAATCAAAACTCAAGTTCTGGGATTACTTTGTGATTCATTTCACAATAAATTGTGTTACAGGAATGCACAGCGAAAAGACCGTTCGATTTTGGCAACATGAATTTTTAAGAAGTATTGCCAAAATCGAACGGACGCTGTATCTGTTAATAATGGAAGACTACCTCACATAAGTCACATATCTTCTCATGAATTCCTTTCCATGGCAACGCACCACACACTTTTGAGAAATTTCTCGAGCGATAACGCTGCTGGTGGCTTATCGGCAGCTCGCCTGAATTTTTCCTCTTTAATTAAATTACGAACGTAACGATTAACCGTATCCAACGAGCTTACAGAAAGTTTTCTTCGCGCGTGTTCCGCACTTCTACACATGTTACCCCTAGAGGCTGCTATCGCAACGTATGCCTTCGCGGAGCTACCCGTAGAGCAGAATGTTTCATTTAATAATTTTGGGCCCTGTGTTTCTTTTTTTTTGGCATTTTAATGATAATTCATCCAGGTCGAAGCAGCCACTCCGCCTTTTTTCTACAGTTGACGGAATTACGTGCTCAGCCTTCCGTTGAGTGAGCTTATCAGTGATGATGATGCTCTAGTTTTCCGTGTTTTGGCCGTTCGCAACAGCCTACTGCTGCACCAAAATGTGCGATCAAAGGTGAAGGTGAAGGTGTATCCCTCGAAGTCAGTAGCAATAGGCTGTGCCTTTCAGGAGGTGGAATTCTTCATTAGACCCAGTCGACTCGGATGACGGCTAATAAGGCATTTTTACTTGGAATGGACTTTTGTAGCCTTTCCTACCCACTATCACGGTTCGCCGAGTGATGATGAATGGAACCAGTGATAAGCACCAAAATGACTGATGGGACTTTCTTCCGAGAAATAGTTGGTCTGATCTCATGCACTTTTTTATCTTTGCAATTGGTTTTAAATTCCATTACAATTAGTTACAGTTTAGAGTACAGTATGATACATATCTTTTTAATCGTGGTAGAACTTCTTAACGGATTGCCATTTCTACTCGTTGATGATTCCGTTATTGTTTTCAACAACAGTGTTTGATAATTTAATCTTTCGACTCATTATAATGAGCGGTATTCATAGATATCAATGAATCAACTGATTTGGACGTCGTTTTAGTGGTTTGGTAATTTCAATTTATTGTATAACTTTTTTGTGATTTTCATGAGCTGTTCGGAATTCGAAATAAAGTGTCCAAGATATAAGGTAAAAGTGAGGATGCGTTCGAAATACAATCATACAAAATGATTTAATTTATATGTTTTCTGATGAGCCATACATCACTGAGGCCTTAATTGTCTGTTATATCAATCAGAATGGTAATTCTCAATTTTCTAATTATGAAATTGTGGCACAAAAATAGAACTTTTTTTAGAACATACAAGTTTGATAATAGCCGATATTTGGTGACATTATGTTTTTATAGTTACTACAGTCGGCTCTCCACATCTCGATGTTCTACATCTCGATATCTCTCCCTATATCGATGATTTCTTCGGTCCGTTCATTCTGCATAAAATTTTCTTCTCCATATCTCGATATCCTCCTTATCTCGATATCTCCATATCTCGATGTAGGGTAGGTGTACCAGTTATGGCCATAGTGGTTCCCTATTTCGCCATACGTGATATCTTGAATGCCTTCACATTTTGAAAAATCTTTTGTGTTTTAGCAGTAAAATGAAGGATAAATCTTGATGTTGAAGCATTCAAAAAGATTAAAAATGTAAAAGTTTTCCAAATTTTGCATATGGCCAAATAGGGAACCACTATGGCCATAACTGGTACACTTTCCCTATTCCTGTTTTGTTCCTAATTTACTCTCCGTATGTCGATATGAGGTTACTAGATTAGTTTTTCGTGATTCAATCTAAATAAAGAACGAGAAATGACGTTTGCTTGTTTATTATTTTCTCTATTTTCCTGACAACGGAGAGGTTTTCTAAGTATGTTCTTTGTCTCGATATCTCCCTATCTCGATGGTCCCTTCGATATCGAGATGTGGAGAGTCAACTGTATGGGGCTCTGCACAAAAATCTGTCTCTCTCTTTCCCTCTTTCATGAAATTAGTAAACAACAAGGCCAGTAAACGTCAAAATGTCATGCAAAATCAAAACTGTGCAGAGCCCCATAACACATTAGATCCTGTTAAGGTGAAGATGAATCGAAGCCAAACCTCAAATTTTCAAGAGCACAAATCTGGAGAACCGAACACCGATTTGAGCTGAAAACTTATTGAATTGATCACCACCAGCTAGTGACCAATCGATTGAGTTTTCAGCTTAAATTGATGTTTGGTTCTCCAGGTTTGTGCTCTTGAAAATTTGAGGCTTGGCTTCGATTCATCTTCACCTTAACGTTCACTCATTTCACATAACTACCCATTTCTCCAGAAGCAACATGTAGATTTCCAACCGATTCGTGGAACACAATTCCACATCGATGCCCATATGGCTCAATCAGCATTACTTCCACCGCAGGTAACACGTAATTTATGCAAGAAAAGAGAATGCTTGTCCTGGAATTTGATTTATGTTGAATACCATCTGACACAATCGAGCAAACGAAGTTTGACAATTTTCCGTCCCAACAACCGACAGAATAGGTTGTGCTCCTGGGTGTCCCTGCGCCCCTTTGGCTGCTCAGAGGCGCTTTTCGCTTCACCCTATTCCATGCTCATTTCTCCGATTGGCACCATTCGTCAATGCTTCCTTCAATTTTTCAATTTCATTTATAGAAAATGAAACTGCACAAAATTTGCATAAAAATTGTGTGTATCCAACGTGTCAATTTTTTTTCCTATTCTCACTCTCGTTCAATTCACCAAACCACCACCGGCAATGCAATGGGATGGAATCCGACCCGAACCCAATCAATCCTGGAACCAGGTCCGGACTCAATGTGGAACCCTTTCATCCTGAGCTGCTTAGTGCTGGTGATGCTGATAGTGGTGATGAAATTCGATTCAAATCATGGTTTGTTCTCAGTTAGGGGTGTTTCGGTTTCAGGAAAATATGAAGTCAAATAGTTGCTGCATTACAGGTTAAAACCGAACTCATCCAGAATCGGAAACACCGGTGCGAGATGCTTGTCAATAGGAACTTTTCTGAGACTGATTAAATCAGCACTGCTCATGGGCATAGCCAGGGTTTTCATAAGGGGGAGGGCGCCGAACGGCTCAAAGACATAAGTCACAAATTTCTTGCAAAATGACAATTTTTGACAGTTTCCACAAAATTACTCTGTAAGTTTATATTGGAATTTAAAATATATTCCTTCATAAAACATTTCAAGAAATACTCCAGAAATTTTCCAAAAAATGCGCAAAACATAATAATTCCACTAATGACTCCTCCAAGAGTTTCTCAACACATTTTTTTAATTCCTTGTGGATTGACAAATTATGTTTTGTACAGGATTGTTTTCAAAAATATCTGTTTCATGTTAATCATCACATGTTTTGGTTTGGTAAAAACTGGGCATGTCATATTATTGGTACTTCGCGTACCTGAAGGAATAAAAAAGACACCTTTGTATGGTCCTTAACCTTCCGCCCAGCAACTCTATCCCTACCTCTTCGTGATACTGGCCGGGGTACGAGCAACATTAGAGAAGATCGGGTAACCAACCCCAATGGGAACTTTGGTCGTATGCTGACAGGGGCTTTTTCAAACCTGGAACGTCTGCACGGGTAGAAATCAGAATCCAAAAACAAGATTATGGCTCATGATATCATAATTCCAGCGTGTTGTGAAAATACACCATGATTTGGACTCATGATATCATGAGTCAAATTGCCGTAACGCAACACACGCGTTAGGTTTTTGTTGCTGGTTGCTCGGAATCATGATTCAAATGCCAAAAAAGCTGAATCGCGCATCCGTTTATGATCGACAAAATAAAAATAAATAAAAAAAATGGAAACTGAGTATCAAATCATGAACTTTTCGATTAAGAGTCCTGAATCATACCGCACTACCACTGTATTATGTTGAAATCAAGGTGATCGAAACGAATGAGTTGATGCAAACCGCACCGCTTATTGACGCTTTTGAAGAGTCATAATTATGACTCCAGGAACCATGATTTGTGATCCTGATATTATGACCTAACCAATTTATGAATTTCATGATTTGGGGATCAGATTTTTATCCGTGTGTACTCTAGGGCGGTTCAAAATTTAAAAATGTTTGAGAATCCAATCTCCCATATGTTTCTTACTATCCTTACCATAAAAATAGTGTTCTGTGAAATTTTCAGCTTTCTAGGTGGTTATTTAAAGGTGGCCCAAAGACAATGTAGGTTTGTATGTAAATTACTATAGAGAAATTCTGAGATATGTTCCAAACCCGCTAGTAATGTAATATAAGTACAAACTTATTATCCCATAGTAAAAACTCATTCTTCAAGCCATCATGAAGAAATTTTCTGAAGAGATTAATTCAATCCGACAAATAGCAGAAAAGATATTCGTGAGCTTGTTTGTAATCAGTTTGCTAAATATGGGATTATAGCCCTGCAAACATGTACAAAAATCCCAAACAAATTTGCTCAAAAGGGATTTGTTTCTTCAGCAACATCCTTCATTAAGACTTGAAGAATGAGTTTTCAATATGGGATGATACGTTCCTAATTACATTACAGTACTAGCGCGTTTGAAACATTTCTCAAAATTTCTCCATAGTAATTTCCATACAAACCTACTTTGTCTTTGAACCACCTTTAAATCGCCACCAAAAAAGCTGAAAATTTCACAGAACACTATTTTTATGGGAAGGATATTAAGGAACATATGGGAGATTGGATTTTCAAACATTTTTAAATTTTGAATCACTCCATGTAACAGCGGCATCTGTTCCCCATGTCAGGAGCGGCTACTCATCGTCCAAGAGCCAGAGAAGGACTTTAAGTTGAACTGCACTATGGTCCTCCGAAAATCTAGGGGGTTGGTGTCAAGCTCTGCAAGCGAATCGTAAAAACATATCAACACAGGAACGTCAACGAGAAATTACGGAGCAGAACAATCGGCAAAGACCACAGCAATGAAAATGGACTAGCGATTCGAAAATCGGTATGTGGAACTGCAAATTTCTCAACTTCATCGGCAGTATACGCATACTCTCCAATGTACTGAAGTTCCACGGTTTCGGATTCGTAGCGCTGCAGGAGGTGTGCTGGTGAGGATCGATGGTGCGACTGCGGACCATCTACTAGATTTATAGGGATAGGCTATATGCAGAATCGCGAGCCCAAATTCTGGAAGCACTGATTTTACGCGCAGATTATGCAGGAAACTCTAGATCAAGGGTTTTGTAAAGCACATCCACTATTGCTTTAGATTATTGAACACCGCTAGCGCATGACGGCTCACCATAGTAGCATGTCCGAAAGAAAATCCAAAGCCCTGATAAAGGTGGATAGTTGTGATGGCTATGACCGTGGTTATCATGTAAAGAACAAACGGACAATGCAAAGGACAACGTTTGAAAAGTTGGATCTTGGAACGTGAGAACTTTGAATTAACCCGCGCGTGTTGGGCTTCTGGCTCGTAAACTGCGGAATGTCGTCGTGAACGTGGCATCTATCCAAGAAATACGCTGGCCGAGAACCGGAGAACGTGAATTCCGAGCGGTGGACCCCATCGCCAACACTTCATTCAAGTACCCCATCTACTACAGCGGTGGCCACAGAGCAGAACGTGGAGTTGGCTTCATAGTGATTGAGAAGCAGATGAAGCAAATTATTCGGTGGAAACCGGTAAGCGACCGAATCTGTGTGTTGAGAATGAAAGGCATGTTCTTCAACTACAGCCTGATCAGCATATATGCGCCAACGAACGATAAGGCCGATGACATGAAGGTTGAGAGCTGGATAAGCCTACGCAAACACACCTGGTGACACCCGAGTGGCGATGCATGTTCCTAAATAGACTACGTGCTGGTTGATGGGTGACATTTTTCAGATGTCCTGAGGAAGGGAATACAGGATGAAGGAAACAGTGAGAGGAGTCGCGGTTGCCGTTCATCTGAAGGAAGGAGTGAACCGGTGGCGTTGAAGGTGTGGTAGCGGAACAAGGAAGGGGCCCCGCTCAGAAGAAAAAGAAAGAAGAGAGAGAGAGTGTGGAAAGAAGGAGATAGACAGTAAGGAAGAGGGAGGAATTAAAGGTACCTGTGTGCAAGCAACCGTTAATAAAGTGGGTTTAAGTGTCGCAAAACTGATATTCAAGTGTTTTCTTTGTCGCGATTTATCAAACACATATGCCAATCCTGAGGCAGCGTAGAAGGGGGTCTCATTGATGCCGGATAGGGGGCTGCCCCATTAGTTACAAGGTGAAATGCCAAGAGATGGAGTTGCTGTACCGCACCGAAAAAGATGGAAGTTCTATCAGAAGCTCAATGCATCCCGCAAAGGTTTCATGTCGCAAGCTGAAATGTGCAGTGAAAATGATAGGAGCATCTTGATGAACGCGAGGTGAGCCGCACTACGATGAACACCTGCATAGCGCAGAGAACACAGACATAGAAGGTCAGGACAGCGAAGATGGTGAATACGTCAAACTGGAGTGTGAAAACTATCGTGCAATCACTATCCTAAACGCCGCCTACAAAGTGCTATCCCAGATTACCTTCCGCCGTTATCACCTATAGCAAAGAGTTCGTGGGAATTCATCAAGCAGGTTTCAACGACGGCGGCTCGACAACGGACCAGATATTTTCAATGACGGTGTGCAAAACTGAGTGAAAATCTCGGGTGAACACTCCAGTTCGTTCGAATCCCGCCGGGGACTACGACAAAGTGATGGACTTTTGTGCCTGCTGTTCAATGTTGCGCTTGAAGGTGTCATGCGGAGAGCCGGACTTAACAGTCGAGGCACGATTTTTACGAGATTCGATCAATTTGTCTGCTTCGCGGATGACATAGATATTATTGGGAGAAAACGCGAAGCAACAAAAGTTTGACTGGTGGTGAATGCGTCGAAAACAAAGTACATGCTGGTAGGCGGAGCTGAGCGCGACATGGCCAGCTCAGGAAGCAGTGTCACGATAGACGGGGACGGGTCGCAGTCGAGGATGGAGAGAAGCGGTCGAGCTTCTATCAAGTTGATTGATGTAGTACCAAATAAATAAGTGAATAAAATTACAGCGGTAATAGAACAATACACCGTAATAACATGACAATGAAAGTGCTTCATCATTATGTTGAAAAATGTAAATTTGATTTTAAAATTATCTCTTTTACTTCATTATACTTCAGATAAAGGATGTTGAACCATTTACATTACATAATACGAATTTTTGTTATAAAATATAAGGTTCAACACTGTAAATACCCTACTGCGTACACACAGTCTAAAAGAAGCTTGCGTGTTGTACACAACGCAAGCGTAATATTGTTAAGGGTGGCGCAAATTGAAATACAATATGATAGAGGTGAAGCCAGGATGTCATAAGAATGAAATGGATAATTATCGTAAAATATTTCAAAGAGATTATCTTCCTGTTGTAAGTTTTAGAGGAATTCCTATAAAAATAATTTAAGTAATCGTTGAGGATTCTGAAAATTTTGAAATATCAAGTGAATAAAAGTGAGGAAAAAACTGAATTGATGCTTGGAGGAATTCCTAGAAAACTTGAAGCAAACCCATTTGAAAATTCTTGACGAATCTAACGTCCAGCTTTAATGATTGGATACGTTTTGAAATAACAATGGATCTCCTGGCAAGCTCTTCGGCAGAATTCTTGTATAGTCCACAATAAAATTTCCTTCAGATTCCTTGCGGTTTCGCAACTAATTAGTTTATTTTAAATTTATTTTCCATCGACAAGGAAGGCAATGGTCCTCTCTACGTCCTCTGACAACGCCCATGACCCTAGCCGAAGAGGGCTGCAAAGGAAATGGCATCATGACCTCGGGGCAGTGGGTTCAAAATCTTCCCATTCCCTGCGGTGGGATTCTATAGTTCCAATATTTGCATTTGTGTTGAAGCTCGCTATGCTTTCTGATCCTGCACACAGGTTTGCCCCCAGAGTGCAAATGTTGAAGCCTGATGATGTTCATCAAACGGAAATCGTCTGCCATAAATATAAATTCGATGCAGTGGCCTGGCGAGAAATAATGGCAACCGTCGTCGTCGTCGTCATCAAGCCAGAGACCCGCTCTTCTATACTTGCGCCTAGCTGACGGGGCTGTGTAACCAAATAATTTATATCGATTTAAAGATTATAGGTCTTTTTTTGTACGTGGTGATCAAAATCCGGACGGTACCAATATCCGGACACTCTGAGAAAATTTGATAATTAAAGGCAAACCTGAATGTTAAAATGTTTATTAATAATTAATACTTATACTATGAAAACAGCTGATCATTTTACATTCATTTATAATCTAGTTACCATTGCCAAATAATTAAAAATAACAAAAACAAAAAAGTTGCTCCTGTTGGACGTCTTTCCGTCGTGGTCCAAGTGATTTTGGTTTTAGAGTTGACAAGCGCACCCTCAACGATTATCAGCTAAAATACGTGAAAAATGTATTATATCTGTCGTGATTGTGACATAATTGTGCATAATGTTGTTGTTGAACAGTTCAGTGACACCACATCGCAGATATACGGGATAAATACACGTTTGAAATAGTGAAAACAGGCTGTCCGGGATTGAAGCCAAGTGTTCTTAAATCCGGACGTTGAATTGAAAATGTATATTTTGGTGGCGTTCTCATATATTTTCCAAGTACAACCAAAAGAAAATTGTGAACACGATCGAAACATGTTAAATAAGAGTGCAGAACAATGAGGTGCATCCTTTTATGCAGAAAAAAAATAAGCATTTAGTGATGATTTTGGTTCAGACCGCAGGGATTTTAGTTCAGGTAACGAATAACAAAATTTGCATAAATTTGTATGTTTATACCATTACAAAACATAGGCTTCCCACAAATCTGCTAAAATCGAGATATATCGAGTGTAGTTTAAAATTTTAACACAGTTTAATTTGATAAATCCATGTTAAATTATAGCTGTCCGGATTTTGATTCAAAAGCGTCCGGATTTATCGACATGCTTGGCTCAGGTGTCCGGATTTAAAGACAAGAAATACTTCATTATTTTTAATATTTCTATAGCAAAATCTCAAATTTCTTCGAAAAATTTATCATGTTTACTAAGATTAAACATTAAACTGTTCGTTATGTAAAAAGACTTTGCTTAGCTCCATAAGAAATTTATCCAAAATGGACTGCAAACATTAATTCCGTTGCCGGCCTTTGCCGTTTGAACGTTTGATATTGATTTTCGACGGACGGATTGAACGGATGTGAAAGCGGAAAGCGGTGGAAAGACGGCGGCACGCATTGAATGTATCAAATAAATCTCATTTGCATATTTTCGCTATTAAATGCGAAAAAATTTCGATACATCCTCTCTGGGTGCTCCTTTTTTTTCTAGATTCGTCCTCACGCCGTCTCTCTGTCGGTTGCAGCTCAGCAGAGGAAACCAAACCTTTTTTGTGTCATGTTCCGCTGATGGGAGGGTAAAATCGTGGAAATAGATTACACTATGCTGTTGTGGCTGTTTCCAGGATGTGATTTTTCCGTGTTTCCCGTTTGCCCTTTCTACGAGAGATGTTTGCTGCTGTGTTGAAATGTTCAGTTCCGATTCGAAACATTGATAGATTTTATAACTAATCATTGATACTAGACTTTAAACAAACTTATTGATATTCTTTCGTGCTACACGCACAGAAACCCCCAAAGTGAAACAAACGATAGTCAGATATTACATTTCTAGGGACAATGGAAATTCACAGTTTAGCTTAAGCCACAAAATCCACGAATATTGTCCTTTGACGCAAAAACTCGCAAAATTAGTTAAATTTAGGGATTTTTTTTGAAAATCACAGTAAATTGCAGTTTTTGCTTATGAAAATGGTTTATCATCTTGAAATCGAAGGACCAACGTAAATTTTATCACCATTTAGTTTTAACTTGGACGTCTTTCTAGCTTGCTGATATCGCTTCAAATGTTGCATTAACACTCTGATATTAAACTTAGCATCTTAATTCGTAAAATAAGAACTAAATTCAATGAAATTTCGTGAAATAACAAATATCATATTTTATTTTTATTTCTGAACTCCTTTGACTAAATTCAGAAGTGAGGATAAGAAACACAATATATTTTTAACTTTTATGCCAAAAGAGAATTATCGTCATGCAAGATAAAATATTTTTGATAATAAATCTTCGAGTTGTTCAGTGGAATACCTATAAGTAAATGAAAAACCGAAGTTAGTACCATACCATTTAATTCCACTAGAGTTTGTATCCTTTGACAGATACGCATATTTCGACCTCAACTGTAAGGATGTCTTCAGTGCCGTGTAAAAGACTACCCAATCTTTGAAAATAATAAAAAATAAAATCTTCATCAGCAAATTTGCATCAATCTACAGGCCCTAATATATGCGGTTCAATTAGCTTAAAAAAATACTTAGAAACATAAAATAGAAAATGAAAACACAAAAAAAACTGTTTTTGAAGAACCCACCTACATCAATGAGCAAATATGCTTTTAAACGGTCAACTGTAAACAAAATTAAACTATTATTTTTTCCAATAAGAAAGTTTTGATGATCCCCTTTTCTTTACAAAGGGAAAACCTCAATTTCCATTACGAGCAAAAACATTGTTTTTATAATATGAATAACTTTTTCAGAACATCATGTTCCCGTAAAATTGCAATTACAAACATGAGTTCCATCTTTCTTCCTAAGCCCCAAACAAACTATACGGGCACAAAGGTAGATTGGATAGTTTGTTGTATTTTCGAGTACATAGCGCTGAGAAGAATGTTTGATAAGTAATTAGAAAACGATGTACACTCTGAGCAAAATCTAAACTAAATAGCTTAAATGTCACACTAAATCGCTATTTGGCTGGTTGGGTCTAGTATTTTTATACCTGCCGATAAAACCGACTTAGTAGGCGTGACAATATGGTTATACAGGGCAGCCGGTAGAACGATCGTAGATTTTTGAACATTGAAATTCTCCAATCATTCATATCGCTCTCATGCATATCGATGCTTGGTTGCAGGGCTGGTAGCGAATGAAGGTCTTAAAAATAGGAATTTTTGCTTGAAAAAAGAGGCTGATCTGTTATCAAAAGAAAAACAGTGGACCTAAATAAATATCACAAAAGTATTATAAGTTTTTTTTTCTAAATATTTGGCCAGACATATTTCTATGGATAATTTTTCCTTGAATTACGACAAATATTATTTGGATTAAAACTGACTGATAGCAACTAAATACCTTTTAAATATGAGCCTTAGCGACCTTATATTTAAAAAAAGAGACCGAACGAGAACTGAAACAAATATATAAGATCTTGGAAAACCAAAACAATAAAAAAATAGCAGATTAAAGTTTTTGATAAGATTTTTTCAGAAAATCTATCCAGACATGAGACGAAACAGCCTGAAAATCTAAATAATATAGAAAAATCAATCCAGACAGACATTAATTCTATGAATACTTTTTATTTTTTTGTAAATTACAAGTATAACTATAAATACTTTTTCAAGAATTTCAAGATTGCTTAAAAATTTCCCCAGAATTGTTGTTCAGTTTTTTCAAGATTTCATCTAAGCACTAAGGATTTCTTCAGCAATTACTCTAGAGATTCCTACTTTGACATCTTCACAAAGTCCAGCTAAATATCTTAGTGGAATTTTACAATGTTTTTCGATGGAAATTCTTAAAAAATTTGCCCAATTTTTACAGGGATGTTTCAAGGATTTCTCAAAACAATATTGAAGAAATCCCTGGAAAAGCCCGGAAAGTATTGATAAACAAAAACTACATTAATCTAATCAGTAAATTTCTGATGAAATTTTGCGAGGATCTCTGAAAATCTTCATCAGAGAGGTTTTTATGGATTTATAAAATAAAAAATCAAATGAATCCCTAAATAAAATCCTGTAGAATTTCTTTAACCTCTAGACGGGGTACACTTTGGAATTTTGTGTATTTTGTCGTAGTTCAGAAATCAAAATGATTTTATTTTTGGATAAAACCTTGACTCATAGCACGCATTTAAGAAAAGTTTTTATGACTTTTGAAACTTTTTTGTATTTTTGAGAATTGTCTGAAAAATTGTATTCTTACATAACCTACAAATACCCGGGGTCCATTTAACGTGTGGTATAAAAAATCGTACCTTTTATATTTTTCTACGATCAATCTATCACAAAAGAAGAGCCACCACCAATTCAAATAATTATAAACCTGTTTTTCCGTTAAATACACGGAAACTAAAAATATTTTCAGAAAAATATTAAAAATTTAATTTTTGTTAAATTAGCGTAAAAGTTTGAATTTTTATTATTGCCAAAAATCAGTAACTAGAAGAGGCTTCAAGAAAAAATGAAAAAGGGTAGGGATGTTCAAAAATAAAAATTATAAAAATCAAAAACCGAAATCCATAGATTTGTGAATAAAAACAAATCATTGCCCAAAAGGTGTTTAAAACGATTTTAGATAACTAAAAACGATATTAGATCGAAAATAAAAATTTGGGTATTAGAGGGTTAAAGCATTCCATGAAAAATATTGAACAGAATCCCTGTACAAACATTTGTAGAAATGTTTGGAATAATTGCTGTAGTATTTGCTGGTGTGAAATCTAAAATGATGAAGAATTTTAAATATATTTCCTGAAACATCCAAAGTTGGCGTGTGTGGTGTGTTATTTCAATACCTAAAAATAATGCGCTCTCGGGCTAGGCATTGGATATATATAGAAAGCGTTGTATTTGGGCATCTAATTCTTCCGAAAGAGGTGCACTTTACGTAAAAAACCGCGTGATTATTGAGCTGATATCGAATTCAGGTTAACATCTGCGTCCATGAGTCCTCTCGTGGCGTACCCATACGCGCCCTAACTAGAGATCAGGGAATCGTGAGCTCGAGTCTCACCGAGAAGACGTGTAACTTTTTCGCAAAACTTCACATCAATTTGTCCATTTAATTCAATTGCAAATTATATGTAATGTTTAGTTTTTCGGTAGTTGTAAAATTTCACTGGCATTTCTGTCTAGTTTGGCAATTAAAAACAACTGTATGACTTCGTATTCCTACGTTACGGTTCTTATTGGATATGTTTTCAAGGACTCTAAATTTGATGTTGTTTTTCGTCTATATGTTTATTTAAACAATTATTTTATTGTATAGGAATCGGAATTCGGTCTACCGTTCTATCCGAATTAAATAACAACATAAATTCCAAAGAAAATTCTAAGGATACTCCGAAAGAAATACCAAAGAGCATTCCGAAGAAAAGGAAACTCCGGAGGAAATTCCAAAGGATATTCAGAAGAAAATTACAAAGGAATCTCCGAAGGAAATTCCGAAAAAAATCCGATGGAAATTTCGTTAAAAATTTCGATGGAAATTGCAAAGTTAATTCCGAAGTAAATTCCAAATGAAACACCAAAGACAAATTCGAATTAAATTTCAAAGGAAATAACAAGACCTCCAGAGGAAATTCCGATAGAAGCTCCAAAGGAAATTCCGACAAAAATTACAAATGTAATTCCAAATTAAATTCTAAATGAAATTCCAAAGGAAGCTCCAAAGGTTATTCCTCAGGAAATTTTGAAAACTCCAAAGTAAAATCCAAAGGAAATTCCGAAAGGAATTCAATAAAAAAAAACCAAAGGAAATTCCGAAGAAATTTTTCGAAAGAATTTTCCGAAGTAACTTTCCGAAAAAAAAAATTCCCCCACGAACTTCCCAAAGGAACTTCCTGAAACAACTTCTCGAATGAAGTTACACAGGAAATTCCGGGATAAATTCCAAAGGAAATTCAAAAGAAAATTCTGAAAAAATGAAGCTTCAAAATAAATTCCAAAGACAATTACGAAATTTCACAAAAAACGAAATTCTAAATGCAATTCTGAAGGAAACACCATTTGTAATTCCAAAGAAAATTCAAAAAGAAACTCTTTAGTAAATTCCGAAGGAAACTTGTGAAAAAAAGAGGAAACTTCAAAGAAAAATCCAAAGTAAATTCCGAATGAAACTCTAAAGGGACTCTTGGAGAAAATTCCGAAGAAAATTTCGAAAATTCCTAAGAAAATTACAGAGGAAATTCTAAAGAAAATTCTAAAGAATATTCCAAGCTCCAAAAGAAATTCCATGTTGAATTCCGAAGGAAACTCCGACGGTAATTTCAAGGGAAATCCGAAAAAAACGTCCAAAGTAAATTCCAAACAAAGAAACTCCAAAAGGAAATTTAAAGGAGTTTTCGAAGAATTTTTCGAACGAACTTACCGAAAGAATTTCTCGAAAGAACTATCAAAAAGAACTCCCTAAAAAGATTTCCAGAAGGAAATTCCAATGGAAAATCTGAAGAAAATAACAAAGAAAATCCCGAGAGATATTTCAAAGAAAATTCCAAATGAAATTCCGAAGGAATCTCCACAAGAAATTCCAAAGGAAATGACACAAGAAATCCCCAAAAATATTCAAATAAAACTCCTAAGAAAATTCCTAAGAAAATTAAAAATATTCCCAAGGAAATTCTTAAGGACACCGCACTTTACATTCCGGAAGAAATTCCGAAGAAAAATTCAGATGGAATTCCGAAAAAAAATCCAAAGGAAATTTTGAAGAAATTTTCAAGGTTCAAAAGAAAATTCTATAATAAATTCCAAAAGGAATTCTAAATGCAAAGAAGAAACTTTTCGAGGAATTTACTGAAAGAATTTCTAGAAGGAACTTCCTGAAACAACTTCCCGAATGAAATTCCGGAAGAAATTCAAAGGAAATCTTGAAGGAAACCCAAAGAAAATTTTTAAGAAAGTTCTGAAGAAAATTCCAAATGAAATTCCGAAGGTAGCCTCAACAGAATTTCCAAAGAAATTCCAAAGTAAATACATAAAATTTCAAAGAAATAAACTGAAGGAACTTATGAAACAAGGAAGGAAATTCCACAGAAAATTTCGGGAAGAATTCCAATAGAAATTCAGAAGAAAGTTTCAAAGTAAATTCCGAATGAAATTCCAAAGAAAATTCCAAATGAATTTCCGAAGGAAGCTCCGAAAGAAATTCCAAATGGAACTCCAAAGGAAATTAAGAAGGAAATTCCAAAAATTCCAAATGAAATTTCGATAGAATTCTACAGGAAATTCCGAAAAAAAATCCAAAGAAAATCCTTAAAAAATCCAAACTCCACAACAAATTCTGAATGTAATTCTAAATGAAATTCTAAAGGAAGCTTCAAAGGTAATTCCAAAGGAAATTCCTAATAAAACTCCACAGTAAATTCCTAA
This sequence comes from Aedes aegypti, assembly GCF_002204515.2. Classification (NCBI taxonomy): domain Eukaryota; kingdom Metazoa; phylum Arthropoda; class Insecta; order Diptera; family Culicidae; genus Aedes; species Aedes aegypti. Next base: position 207,541,849 of record NC_035108.1, read on the forward strand.
ATAAACTCCAAAGAAAATTCCGAAAAAGAAAATCCAAAGAAATTCTCGAATAATCTTCTCGAAGGAACTTACCGAAAGCATTCCCCGGAAGAACTTTTCAAAGGAACTTCCTGAAACAATTTTCCAAAAGAAATTCCATAGGAAATTCCGGGAGAAATTCAACAGGAAATTATGGGAGAAACGCAAAAGGTAATATCACAGAAAATTCTAAAGGAAATTTAAAAAAAAAAATCCAGATGAAATTCCGAAAAAAGCTCCAAAAGAAATTCCGAAGGAAATTCCAAACAAAATTTATAAGGAAAGTCCGAAAAAATTTCAAAAATTTCTAATTAAATTCCAAAGGAAACTCTATAGGAAATTCCGACGAAAATTACAGAGGAAATCTCAAAGAAAATTCTAAAGAAAATCCAAGCTCCAAAAGAAATTCCAAAGAAAATTCCACAAGAAATTCCGAATGTTCCGATGAAATTCCAAAGAAAGCTCCAATGGTTGTTCTGAAATAAACTTCAAAGGGAATTCCGGAAGAAACTCTGAAGGAAATCCCGAAAAAATCCAAAGGAATTACTAAAAAACATCCAAAGGAGATTCCAAAGCTACTTCTCGAAGGAATTTTTCGAAGAAATTTCCTGAAACAATTTCAAAAAGTTCTGAAAAAAAATCAAAATGCATTTTCAAATGAAGCTCTAAAAGAAATTCCGAAAGAAATCACAAAAAATTCCAAACAAAATTCCGAGGGAAACTCCACAGAAAATTCCGGAATAAAATTCAGAAGAAAATTACAGAGGAAATTCCGAAAAAAAAATCAAAGAAAATTCTGAAGAAAATTCCAAAGGTCCAAAATAAATTCCCAAGAAAATTCCGTAGTGAATTCCATAGGAAATTTTGAATGTAATTCCAAATGAAAATCTAAAAGTAATTCCGAGTGAAATTCCGAAGGAAGCTCCTGATGTAAATCCAAAGGAAAGGCTTGGGGAACACGAAAATGAGTTGAAAAACTTAAATTTGTGGAAAAAATGGAGGGAAAATTTCTAAAGGTAATCCAGCAATAGGCTTGCTTTTTTCCAGGAATGGAAGATTTATTTTTTGAGTAATCCCTGTGGAAATTCCTAGTTAGGTACCATTGATCACTGGGGTGAATTTGATCAGGTCGGTACCAAATAGCATTTCCTTTCAAGGATGCTTAATACTTTGTTGGCATAACAAACATTCCATATTTTCTAATTTATAGAGGTCTAATGATAATTTTAAACTATTTCATTTTTATTAAGGTCAGTTTTGCATAGAAATATTCACATTGTTTTAAAGTGTCAGCAATACTGTTGAAAATGTCGGTACTAAACAATCCGCTAGTGCTAAGCCTGCATACGAACTTTGAGTGCTAAAAATGTTGTGCAAGCTTCAGTATGAACAGCTGAACTCATTTTTGAAATCGTACAGCATTACAAGAACAGTTGTTTGCTTATAAAAGCGTTTATTGTTCAAGAACGTGCTTATTTCAAGGGAAATTGCATACATTTAGGCGAATTATGCAGATTTACAAAGTTAAATTTTGCAATAAAATGATGAGATACACAAGTGGTAAGAATATTGACATCATTTTCAGATTCAGGAGAATTAAGTTTAGTAGATAGGAAAATTTTACTTTCTAAAATATGCTTAATTATATAGTGATCAATTTCGCCCCAATATGTCATTTTCAATTATTGATATTAACACAAATTTTATGAAATGTTTAAATTTATTTCATCAAAAAACGATTACATAATCTGATAGGGATCAATGAAGTACTGGTTTTACCGAAATAAATTCGACAATATTTGAATTCCAAAGAAAAACATGACAAAAAGTTGCGAAAAAGTGATCAATTTGCCCCCGGATGACGGTATTTCAAATCAAAACTTACTGCAAGGAGAAGGTAAATAGTGACCGTCCATTAAAAATAGGGAGTTTTAATAGTGTAATTCACGGATCCAGATGCCTCTCTGTCTCCGCCATCAAAATTAGGGCGGTTCAAATTTTGAAAATGTTTGAAAATCCAATTCCCCATATCTTCCTTACCATCCTTACCATACAAATAGTGTTCTGTGAAATCTTCAGCTTTCTAGGTGGTAATATAAAGGTCGCCCAAAGACAATGTAAATTTAGATGGAAATTACTATGGATAAATTCTGAAAAATGTTCCAAACACGATAGCATATGATTAGTGTACGTACAAACTTACCATCCTATAGCAAAAACTCAATCTTCAAACCTAACTGAAGAAATTTGCTGCAGAGAGCTTCAATTCAACGGATTAGAGAAGAGATATTCATGAGTTTGTTTGCTATTATTTAGCTTCATATGTGATTATAGCCCTGCAAGCATCTACAAAAATCAAAAATGATATTAGCTCAAATGGAATTTGTTTCTTCAGCAACATCCTTCATTAAGGTTTGAAAAATGAGTTTTTGCTATGGAATTGTAAGTTTGTACTCACATTACAGTACTATCGTGTTTGGTTCATTTTTCAGAATTACTCCATAGTAAAAAATTTCACAGAACACAATTGTTTATATAGCAAGGATGGTAAGAAAGATATGGGAGACTGTATTTTCAAACATTTTTAATTTTTGAATCGCGCTAATCAAAATGACCGCTTCAAATCCAAGCCGCATTTCCACCTCACAAGAACTGGGAATCTTGTCGATTGGAGCATCCACACCGAAATTATTCTTGTTGCTACCGTCACTGACTCTGTGTCTCTGTCTCAATGACCTTTCTATCGCCAGATCTCGTCAAAGTTGCCATAGGTCCAATTATCGCCTTTCCTATCAGATTCACCTCGACTTCCACTGCAATCAGGTTCTTGCACCCGTATGCCATTCGGATCCATTTCTCCACTGTTTCAGCAATACAAACAAATGTTCCGCTGATTTAGTAGGTGGAACTTCCTGGCTTCAATCCCGCTGTAGATTGTATTTCCAACCTGGCATCTTGATGCTTGAAATAGTGTCTCCAGTTCCGGTACACAGAAAGAAAAATCCGTGTAAATTTCAGCGTAAAATCGTGCACATGAAGTGAATACCAGATATGTCGCAAATTTACACGTCACATCGTGTAAAATTACATCAACATCATGTAAATTTCCGCTAAACATCGTGTAATCTAGCATGGACTCTAACCGATTACGCAACAATTCGCATAAATTTACACGATTTTGATGTAATTTTACACGTCATGTAAATTTGCGACATATCTGGCATTCCCTTTATGTGCATGATTTTTCGCTGAAATTTACATGGATTTTTCTTTCTGTGTAGCGCCTGTCATAGAAAAAAAAAACAAATTTATATCTCTTGGAAAGTGAATGTTGTGGGTGGAAATAATGAAGAATTACTTATCTTTACGCAAATCACTCAGGATCCAAGGATATGGTTTTATATGACTTTCAGCAGGAATCATAAAGATATCCGGTCATAAATAATATATAATTTTATCGCGACAAAACCGACAGCGCGAAATATACAGTTATGGCGAAATCACGGGTGAAGTTACACACTGGTCGAATTAGTCATACATCAAACATGTATAGTTTAATAAGTTATACTGAGAATGTATAACTTCAAAACAAGATTAAGTGTAAACTTTACGAATGCCAAACTTTATTAGGATTTAAACTACCGATGTTTTCATTATATTTTGAGTGTAGAACGCAGAAGCATGCGTTGCGAGTTTCATCGATAACTAGAAGATAAGAACTAGGTAACATTTTTTTTTCGGAATGTTCCAGATAAGTGACAAATATGTCCAATATTTTATATCTTACAAACTGGATTAACAAGAGCGATAGTATACTTGGCATACTCGCTACATGGTTCTCTACTCGTCCGCAAGGACATAATAATGTTACTACAATTTCACAAACCACTATATTTCTAGTTATAAATATGCTAGAAGCAGAGTTCTTCGGCAAAGTTGAGCGGCGATAAAAGCAAGACAAAGTGTTGGAATGCAAATGATTCCAAATGTTTTCGAAGACAGTCCATAGCTGATTCTAATTAAAACGTTTTTTTATTGAAGCTTGAAGTTTTGAATCACATCACATTATTGATAAAATAAATACAGAATGTGTAAATAATGCTCAAAAATATCTCATAGTCTTATTTGCACAACTACTACAGTTAAATGTCACGTTAACTCATCTCATATATAAAAACCACAACTTTTGGTCAACCATAATACATACTCACCCCGTATAAATCCGAATTAATAAACACTCATTACCAAGCACCCCGACCAGGGAGGGAACTGTAAAAGAGTCATAATGAAAACGCGTCGCCTTCGCTAAAACAATTTAGGCTGTCTACTTACAATGATTTAGATCAGTCATTTTGCACAATCAGCCCTGCCACAACGGAAACCCCAGTTATAGCAAAAAACCCGAAAGCAACTCTTTGAATCGAGCAACCCTGCGAAGCAAACATTCCAAGTGCTAAACACGCAAATTCTACGCATATGAGCTTTATGTCTCCATTCTACAGACCCCTCTTCGCGTGTCCTTCATTAGAGCGGCAATCCGAGAAACAGGACAACGTCGTCGTCGGAGGGATTTTCGCTTGGCAGCAAAGGAAGGAAACTTTTCCACCACTCCTCTCACATGTCTACTATTTAAGATAATTACGTTAAAAAATTATCTCGAGCGCAAATAACTCGCCAAACGGCGGCGACTGACTGTCAGCTCTAAAATAGGGAAAAAGAGCGCAGTGGTAAAGAAAAGGATGTGGTAGCACGCGCTCTTGCTTTTCGTATCAATTGCGTTTCTTTGGTGGTGGATGTCCTGATAAAACAGCGAACTGAGGGTATGCGATATTTCGAAAGATTCCATCAGAATACTTCCTCCGTATCCAGAAGAAAGATATTACTTTTATAGAAAACCCTACAAAAAGAGAAATTGTACAGAAATTACTCTCTAAAAGATCCTTCAGGAAATTGTTAAGAAATTTCCACATGGGTTCTTCCACGTTCTCTTCTATATATTCCCAAAATATATTATACTAGCAATATAGGTCACTCTCGTGAAAAAAATATTTAAAATATGCACATCGCATACCCTTACAGCCAACGCAATGTCAACGATAGACAGGCAGAGAGGGTTCATCGCAGCGCCGAAAGAAAAACATGTAATCAAATAAAATTTTTGCGTGGAGGAAATAAAATGATAATCATTTTATATGGTGGCAGATGTGAGGAATATATTTATAATGTTCGCGTATAGACGCTAACATGTGATTATGTGGAGTGTAGCGTGAAAAGCCTCCGGAACTTGAAGAAGTCAGTGCGGAGTGTCGTCCAAGGATTGGGAGAAGAACAAACTTGAACCGTTTCGTTTTCCGCGACTTCGGGAACGACTTTTACTCAGTCAGCTTTGCTCTATAGACCGGGGAATGTGGCAAATGATTCCAGAAAATTAGCCACGGTGTGGTTATGTGTGTATTTTACGGGCTCGTTTTGGTGCCTCCCTCGTTTCCTTCAATGGGCCGCGAGCAAAGAGCCATTGAGCTGCTGTCAGCGATTCTTCTCGTCACGAGCATATCGAAAGGAGTAACGGATATGTATGGATGCGCTGTCTGTGGATTAGTTCCGCCCAGCAGGAGTTCGAGGCTTCAGGAAGGGTTGACCGTGTTAATATTTGTTTTCCAGGTTCAGCGCCGTGTTTGCTTTGTTCGGTCTCGTTTGAAAATCGACTTTGGTTGGAACTTAGTTTCGAAGAATCGATGACAGGGAAATTCATTGTCTTGCACAGTTTATGGAACAATCGTTGAAACATTACAACAATTCACTAAATGTCAATTACTCTATTAAACGAAATAATTTCACAAGATATTCACGCGAACTGTTCGAGCTACTGTTGGAATGAAATGTTCGCACATATATTTCACGATTCGACCAGAGGTCTTTGATTTGACAGCTGACGGTTTTTGCAATCAAATGAGGGACCTTCCTTAGTCGAGTGGTTAGAGCCCGCGGCTACAAAGCAAATCCATGCTAAAGGTATATGGGTTCGATTCCTGGTCGGTCCAAGATCTTTTCGTAATGGAAATTTTCTTGACTTCCCTGGGCATTAGTGTGGGACAGAATTTAGATTCTCATGGCTTGTTTTCGGTCTTCGGCAAAGTTGTTCATCGTAGAAATACCTATCGAGATCTGTATTCAGATTTTTTATAGAGCAATATGGGCGACCTCTGGCGATTTTTATTTGCAAAAGTAAGTTTTCCCATAGTAAATCCCATACAAACTTTGAACGGCTGGTGCTAAAATATAGTTTCTTCGACCGAGCTGAAATTTTGCACAGTTGTTATGGGACCTAAATGCAATCCAAAAAGTGGACTGGAGCGCGAATCTAAAATTTTCATACAATCGTGTCCCAGGCTACTGGGCATAGAGTATCATCGTACCTGCCACAAGATGTACGAATGCGAAAATGACAACTTTAGCAAAGAAAGCTCTCAGTTAATAACTGTGGAAGTGCTGAAAAGAACACTAAGCTGAGAAGCAGGCTCTGTCCTTGTGAGGACATAATGCCTAGAAGAAGAAGAAACGCAAATAAGTTAGTCTTGAGTTGAGTATACTCAAAAATTGTATAGTATCCAAGCTTTCCAACGATACTTTTTGTTTTTTTGTCAAATACATAATAATAACATGAGTCATGAACTGTTGGGCTTGTTTTCTTGTCTCCCATAAAATTTGTATGAAACCAACTATGGTTTAAAATTCTTTGAAATCGATATTCTAAGTTTTTATCACTCCTTTTGTTTTAACCTTCTCATTTGTGTAACGAAAATCCTTACTTTAGTACATATGTTAAAAAGGGGACTTTAGGACATTTAGTCAAATGACGTTTGGTCGAATGACATTTTGTCGAAAGTACATTTGGTCTAAAGGACATTTGGACGAATGAACGTTTGGTCGAATGGCAAGAAAATTTCGTCGAAGGATTATTTAGTAGTTTTCGAGTTTTCTGTTCAATTTAACAGATATAAATTCAACTAGGTTTTTTACATGATGATGGTCTTGAGTTTATTTTGGGCAAACATACTTTTCATCAGAAGTCAATAACGAATCTATCTACATGATATTTATTAACTAAGCTTTAGATCGTGATAAGTATATGTGTTAGTTTAACAACTACCGAAAAGCTAAACATTACATATAATTTGCAATTGGATTAGATGGACAAATTGATGTGAAGATTTGCGAAAAAGTTACACGTCTTCTCAGTGAGAATCGAACTCACGACTCCCTGATCTCTAGTTAGGGCGCGTTACTCCTACGCCATGAGAGGACTCATGAACGCAGAAGTTAACCTGAATTCGATTTCAGCTCAATAATCACGTAGTCCTTTTTTCGCAAAGTGTACCTCTTTCGGAAGAATTAGATGCCCATCTAAACACAACGCTTTCTATATATATCCAATGCCTAGCCCGAGAGCAACGGACTCATGTTCCGTAACCGGTCGTTTGAGAACGCCGCGACCCATTGGAAGCCCACACAATAGAAACCTCAGCCAGCGCAGTTGCTGGCTAGTGTAGTGTGCTATTCCTATACCTAAAAAACAATGCGCTAACAATGCAAGAAAGGTAAACAATAATAATGTGGTGTCGATCTAGAATGATCGTAATGGTAAGTAGATATTATGATGAAATTACAATGTTTTACTGATGTTTTCTGTTTTGTTTCAGGTATGCTCGATTTTTATGCTCTACAGGTAAGTAGTTTCAGAGGTGAAAGTGGTGAATAAAGTGTTTGTGGCCGGCAGCATGAGATATGCTGCATCCACTAGTGTGGTGCTGTATCAGGCACTCCGGTGGCTTGCTGCTGGCCTGAACACCTGTTCTTAGAAACACTTTTTTATTTAAAATTTTTCTTTCATGAAACTTTGTCCCAATCTGTTCACTATCAGGATTCTATGGGGAAAATTTGAAAAATATTAAAAATGGGGTTTTTATGTAATTTAAAACAAAATTTTTATTTTTGTATTTTTTTATGAAAATAAATAACACATTTTTCAGTGTATATTTTTTTATAGTCCAAACGTTTCACTACAACTTTTTCATAGAACATTTTTCTCTAAAATCAACACTTTCGGAGTTAGAATTTTTCTAACAAGTTGCATGTAGAAATTTACAGGTCATTTTCAAAAGTTGTTCTAGAGTCAAAATGATCGTTTTTTCTATGGAATACACTTTTTCTACCATACCAAAAACTTGTGCAAAATTTATTCCTAATCGAAGACTATCGAGCACGATTTTTATTTTTTTCGACTCATTCTGGCTGGAATTCGTCTCCTCCTGAATATTCTCGTCATTATTATTGGAATACTGAACATTGTTAAATTTATAATTCTTTCAAAATGTAATTGTTCTTCATATATAACTACTGATCTTTATCCAATGACCACTTCCAGAGTGAACCTTTATTACACATCAAGTTTTACAGCGCGACCGTGGGTAAAAATTTGGAATGCGGGAGCCAAACTACAGTTGGCCATAGGACTATTTGATCACCTTGAAGTGTCTGCACATAATGCATTCTCATGCGTAGAATTGAAGGGCCAATTTTGATGGCTATGATGTAAAGGAAACGATTTTGACTTGCACTTCTAAAAGTTTGTAAATAGAATACATTTTCCTACTCATGGCGAATTATTTGTGTGATTTGGACTTCCTGCTAAATTACATTCCTTGGGCAAACATGTGACTTTGATAACAGAGTCGATAACTTCTATTGAAAATAAGTAGATTATTCAATAGAAAATAATCAAACAACGTAGTCGATTTAGGTGTTAAAAGTTCACTTTCTTCCATTTGAGATCGTGATTCATTCAACCACAGAAGAAACCTGAATGATAAAAATTACATCAATCCATGTCAACAACGCACGGAATATGGGGGAGTCATGGTGATCAACTGAAATCCCAATATACCGGTCGTTGCATATAGAGGCTTGAAGATTTTTAAGAAATACCAGTACACCATTACTGATTTCTTGCACTCTGTCTTGTTTTCTTAGGATATAAAACCTGCAGTAAAATTGCCTATCATATGTGCTTTCCCCATTTTCAATTACTTAATCACTATGTATTAAAGTCAAAATGACACTCTGTAAAACCTTTTGAAAAATCCCTATTCGAGTATTTTTTTTACTACAAATCCTTTCAACATACCAATTTAATTTCTTTCGACCAAATGTCCATTGGACCAAATCTACTTTCGACTAAACGTCATTCGACCAAATTTCATTCGACCAAATGTCATAGATTCTACGAATCTATGACAAAAGGTCAAAAGACAAAAGTTCGAAAAATAACAAGAGATAAAACGGAACACAGCTAGTGAGTACATCCAACATAATCAAAACATAACACGACATAAAGTATCATTGTCCACAGATCCTTTAAAAAGGCACAATACATGTGTCAAAAACGTCGGATGTAAGCAAGAATCCGTTTTTGAGTTTTTATTTATTTCCTTCACCATCTTCAACTTATAATGTTGTACAGACTGATTAGATTAAAAAATAAGCATCTCACATCTTATAACTAAATCGTACATCTTATCTTAATCAAATTATTTCGTTCATTCAATTTTTCAACGTAATCGTAACAATAACATCAAAATTTAACACAAAAACACTCACAAACGTGTTCAAACATATCTGGATTCTACAATAATTTTGTTGCACAGTACGATAGAACGTTATCAAGGCTTCCAAGTGTTGCATTGTCGGTGTTTTTGAAATTCTCGAAATCGAATTCCTACCGGCCAAGTTGATGCAAGCATGGCCAAATCTTTCTATTTCCATTTCAGAGTAACTTTGAATGAAATGTGAAATAATTTCACTGTGCTCACGCAGTCTCCTACAGGTGCTCCAAGACATCGATAAACCATCGTTTCTATTTCACTCTCAGCAGTAGCACTATCAATGTTGGTCAACAACAGCGAAAAATAACGATCATCCGATAAAGTTGGCGCGTCATCACATTGCTCTATTGGATCACGTTCTACAGCAGAGTCGTAATATTGGTTTGTTCCATTTAGCGTAGCAGAAGTGATGGGAGTAGAATGATGCTGAATTACGGTTGCAGATGATTCATCGTTCTGGTTGGTTTTATGTAGTTTCTCTACAATAAATGATACCTGTCTTTTCAAATCAGCCATATCGGAACAAATTTGGCTTATATCGACGGTCGGTGACGGTTCCAGTTGCTTGTTTTTCCAATCATAGAAAGCCGGTAAACATTCATGGCACATCCATAACATTCCATGCGTCAAGGCTCGCAGTTGTTCTTTACTCACACCGATGCACGCAGCATGGAAAGAGTTGCCACACGGTCCACTACACACAACATATAGCTTTAGTTCTGTGTAAATGCAAACAGAGCATTTTTTGCAGTAAATGTTTTCTTGACTGACAACTGATTTCAATTCGGTCATGATTTATGTAGTTTATTCTTCAATTACACAAAATATTCACAGCAGAACGATAGACAACATTGATATTTAAGACTTAAAGCCATAACTTCAAACATCAAGATAACAGTCGTACCTCCAAGAAATATTAACTTAACTCTTGAGGAGGTGCAGGTGAAAAGTGCTGAAATGTTGATCAAATCATATGCTTAACCCCTCTACCGGCAGCTTCATTTTTTACCGCGAAATGAATATACAAATCATTATAACTTTTTTGTTTTTCAATATTTTTGCACCATTTTTTCACGATTTAAAAAAAATACTTCTAGTTTTAGGATTTGTGTCAATATTAATCATTGGTGATCTGGTTTTGAAGATATTCCAAAATTCCTTGAGGGTCCGGCGCGTAACCAGAACCCCCCTTAAGTTTCTCAGACCATAGAATTTTAATCGTATTCGGATATTCACTATTCGGAAAAATACATTAATGAGAGTATGTTGTGAAAAATGAAGCAATTTGGTGGAGCCGTCTTTAAGTAATGAGCATTTAGGTTTCTGGAACCACGCTGGCCAAATAGAGATCTTAAAAAAATCAAAAAACATTATATCGTAATTTTCAAATATCTTCAAGAATTCTTGATTGATTTGTATAATTTTTTCAGAGTAGCTCCTTATTACCTGGCATTATATAGTCCACATTTTATTTTTTTGATATATCGACCAAAAACAAAATGGCCGCCAAAGACATTCTATATGGAAAATGTTGGTCCCCGAAGGAACATCGGAATATCTTCAAAACCAGATCACCAATGATTAATATCGACACGGATTCCTAAACTAGAAGAGTTGTTTGAGAACTTGTGAAAAACTGGTGCAAAACTATTGATAAACAAAAAAGTTATGACGATTTGAATATTCATTTTGCGGTAAAAAATGAAGCTGCCGGTAGAGGGGTTAATATGATATCGACACTGCAGTCAATAGTGAAATAGCCAAATAGGCTCCTTCTTTTCACAACGGAAAAACGAAAAAATGTGAAAGAATAGCCTATGATAAAAAGAAGGAAAAATCTCATATAAAAAATTAAGCGAGTGTAATGCAAATAATTATTATATCAGAATAACTACAAAGAATTGCCGATGATTTAAAGAAGGTAAAATTCCCAATTAAAGATAAGCTTAATTATTGCCAATGAATCATTAAAATAACCAAAACGGCCGCTATGGAAAGCATAAATAGCGACACCGTAGCCTTGTGTGTTTGACAGAACAGCTATGCTGTCACAATGTTAAATCCCATATACAGTGGCGCCTTTGGTTTGATGCGGTGAGCACTTGCAAAAACTACCTTCAATGATCCAAAGTTATGGAACCAGTAAAAATCGAAACAAAAGCCTATGTTTAAAAAAAGGAAAAATGTCTGATAGAAATCACTTTAAATTTTAGCATACCGATGGTAACCCAGAAACGAATCAACCATTAGCTTAGAGTCTTGTCTTGACGCGAGTTCACAATTTCATCCTGCATTAACAAATCGTTTTAATTATTCTCTCGGAGTACTAATGAAATGACAAACATGACGTTCGTCACATCATAAAAATCAAAAAAATAATTAGCTGATCAGTCATTGGGCCATACTAATGAACCCTATTCATCAGCGTTGAAGCAATTTGTTTTTTTTTGTTCGTGATTCGGTCAAACGGCATTCGGCCAAACGACCCGTTCGGCCAAATGGCATTCGGCCAAACGGCATTCGGTCAAACGGAGTTCGGCCAAATGGCCGGACACCGCCAAATAGATAGATTCAATGGTTCAAAACAATGAATTTCTAAATTAGGGTGATTCCAACAGTAGATTGAACATTTGTAAGGCATTAATTGTTATATTTGAGAACATTTCTAAACGACAATAGCATACCCATTTCAAAAAATGTTCTTTTGAATTTTTCTTCTGTAAGTTATAATATAAACTCAAAGTTAAGTGCAGTGAAATTAAAAGTTACTAACAAAAATCTTACCTTCAATGACATAACTTCGAAGAACAAATATTTGATCAGTTTATGTTTCGATCATCTGCTATTAAGGAAATAGTGCTCTGCACATAAACTGAAATCTTGAAAATGCTTCGCGAGCAAAAATGTCTGGAAAAGCCTACCTGAGGATCCTGTTTTAAAATTATTTCGACACCTTCACTGGAGGTTCAATCAAAATTGGTGCAAGGATTTTTAACCTTGAGTCATTCAAAGTAGTAGTGTAATCAAAGTTTAAGGCACCTATAGACCAATTTATTTTTTTCCGCAAAGTCAAAAAAAAATGTCGTCATGGAAGAGAAGTTTTTTTTTTTGTTAGTTTTACAACAACAATTGGCTACAAACAATTCTTAATTTAAGGCACTCCTGTAAAAAAATCTCTGTCCAAATAGACTACCCTCAACGATTATCAGCTTCATCAGCAGTACAACCACAAAAATCTGCACCATATATATCTAATATTTGATTCTGTTTTTATTTCCAATTTGCTTTTCAGATTGTCCCACCAACAAACCGAAAGCCAAACAAAATTATGTACAAAATGCAAACACGCCGTATTCCCTGTCCTAATCACCAGTATGTCTCGTCTACTAGCCTGCAAGTGCCTTTTCCCTAAGCAAGTTCTACAACCCAGTCCTAGCGGCACGTTCTTCAGCAAGACCGATGACTGACTGGCGATGACTACGACTAAAACTGGACGGAACCGTCGTCGTCATCGCTTGATGAGGCCATTGCCGGAGCACGTTATTTGTCGTAAAACAGTTTTATGTACAATCACTCACTCACTTTTCACTTCCCATTGCCATCGAGGAGGGTTCGCACCGCTGAAGGATAGCTCCGCCGGCTGCCGTGGAAACAAACTAGACGGATGCTGGATGGAATAGAAGAGTCAACGTCCCAGAGCAGAGATCAGAACCATCCAATGGGAACTGCTCGAAATACCTATAACTGATGAGACAAGCGAATGCAATCGACAAGGGTGAAGGTATGCACTCTCCAAAAATCCGCCATATAATCCAATTTCACCTCAATCAGTAATATTCTTCGGGAGATAGTTTCTAATAGGAAAGATAAATTCACGTAAAAAACGAACGCACGTTCAACATAGCAAGTAGGGGTGATCATTAGTTAATTGATTGACATCCTCGAATTATTTCTTGTACAGTTGTCCTACGGTTATGCATCAACTGAGGGTCTTTTATTAGAATAAAATATAATTGAAAATCATAGTGACGCTGTTCTGAAATGAATCACCAAGAATAAGAACAAGTATCTCACAGATGTGGATCATTGGGTGATTTTAAGACCCTTATTACGAATCAAATGGGCCTATATAAGGGTCAGAATACTACAACAAGAAACGTCTTTGGCCGGAACAACCTCGATTTAGTTTAAGTTTCGCTGCATGCACAGTTCGATAAGCGTGTCTTAGCTGCAGCGACGCGATTTCACAGCCTGCCTCACTTATTTACTATTCCTGAATTCAAAGATATGCTGAAGAATCGTTATGTTATAAAAAAAAACGCATTACAAAAGAAATTTCTTGTATAATGACCTTTTTTTATGACTCTTTTTAGTATATTCGAATCCTCTGAGCAGAATCTCAATAGAGACACTTAAAAGTAGATTGGAGTACCTTGTACCTTTTAATAACGCCCTATATGCTTAACTGACACTGAAAAAGACTGCAAGTGGTAGTCGAAATACATGTTTCTGTCAAAGATAAGCATTTAGGACGGAATTAACTTAGCTTAGCTTAGCTTAGACTGACTACACATATCAATGGTTGCTATTCCGTGATTGACCGAAGTCAGTGAAAATGCACAAAGAATCAACTAGAAGTTCGGCTGGGATTGGTCATAATCTTCTTCAGTGTGCATAATTCAGTGCATTTATTTATACACGATCAATAACGGCGCCGGCCGTTTGTTGATAAATCATATTTACGGCTCACCGTTGTAACTATTAAAGGTGCAGTCATACATATTTTATAGATTAGAAACAGTAGCATGAAACGAGCTCACCAATTGATCCGTCATCCTTGAGCAGCAACAATCCACTTTCAGCTTCACTCGTTTGCTCGGCTATATAAAAGCACTCAGAGAAAATAGGCGCGCGACCCGAAAGGGAAAACAACTGACGACTGCTCGGGCTTTCTTGACGCACTGCCCAGGAGCAAGCGTCAACGTCGAAAGATCAAAAATAACTAATCGAACGCGGCACTTTTTCACTTTACTCGACCGATGCGCGACATGTTTGATCTTGCCCTCATCGCCCGCCCCCGCAGGAGCAAGCGTCAAGGTCAAAGGATCAAAGACAACTAAAGGATCACGCCACTTTTTCACTTTCACTCGACCGACGCGCGATATGTTTAATCCATAAAACATGTACAAAATATATCATTTATTAATTATTTATTAAAAAGTAGCATGTAAACTTTTCAATAATAGAATTGTTTTCCACAATTCATCGTTAGCATGATAAATTTAATATTCCATCACTGAGATTAATCTTTTTGATATATATAATTTGTTTGAATGTTGGAATGAAAACAAAATACCGGCGTATAGTAAGCAGCTTGTAATAATATTTAAATCTATAGCTTACTGATGGTAATTCGATTATTACACAATATTTTTTAAGAGGCAATCTTCTTGTTCTTCTTGGCATTAACGTCCTCACTGGGACAGAGCCTGCTTCCCAGCTTAGTGTTCTTATGGGCACTTCCACAGTTATTAACTGAGAGCTTTCTTTGCCAAAGTTGCCATTTTCGCATTCATATATCGTGTGGCAGTGGAAGTCAAGAAAATTTCCATTACGAGAAGATCCTGGACCGACCGGTAATCTAACCCAGACACCTTCAGCATGGCTTTGCTCTGTAGCCGCGGACTCTAACCACTCGGCTAAGGAATGCCCGTTAAGGCAATACATGGCGTAAAACGTGTCACAATTTATCATGCAAGTTGAAAATGAGGGTTACATGAAGCACATGTTAATTAAAATGACGATATATTGTGTACTAAATACATTATTTATCATCGTATCTTCACCTTTTTGGAGAATACCCCCCTGAAAAAACTTTTCCTAAATGAGCTGTGACGGAAAATCCCAATTGCTCCGGATTCTCACTAGCCCGGGTACCGTTTTGATTCATATTACGGACACTTAAGGCCTCAGTGAGGTGTAACCCAGCCTAAAGCTTACAAAATAAATCATTCTGTATAATTCCTTAGCGTTATCGAACGTCGGAAACCCTTAACTTTCGAATGGTGGGTAAAGAATACGCTTACGCAACTTGAATAATCTTAAATAAATCAAAATGTGTGGCCTTTTTATGATTCTTATTCCAGACGCTTCCTCACTTTCGCCTCATACTCCGGATACTTTGATTCGAATTGCGGACAGCTCATGATACAGTCGAAGCTCGTTATAACGACAACTTTTATAGCGACAAATCTCTCTATAACGACATTTCCAATGGTCCCTTCAAATTCCCATACTAATTTCAACTTTTATAGCGACATTTCTCTGTTTCGACCGTTCTCTATTGCGACATTTGTGTTATATTCAATAGTAACTCGATATAACGACATTAGTTTAGCTATTTAAGTACATATTATGATCGTTTTATACTCCATGCTCCATAACGACATCCAACTTCTTTATAACGACGATTTTATAGCGACATCTCCGTATACCGACGGACCCTTGCGATGTCGCTATAACGAGCTTCGACTGTAATCATTAATAGAACAGTCGAATCATCAATTGAAATCGTCAAACCACTAAAGAGGCGGCTAAGGTAGTTGGACATTATAAATTTGCATAGATATTTCTGGAAAAAGCTTATTAAAACGAGCCTCGAAAATGAGATCTTTTGAATGGCAAAAATTGAAACATTTCGTGTGAAATGTTTCCCATACAAAGTAGCGTGTCCGGAATTTGAAGCTGTCCGTAATATGAATTAAAACGGTACCTTAAATCATAGTTTACATTTCATGTGAACATCAACAAAAGCAATATTATAAAAACTATGGCTAGAATTGATAGATGCTGAAACATTTCTAATAACGGCATAAGTTTCGGCAACCCCAATTCACTAAAGACTCATAAATCAATCCTTTAGAGGGGCCGTCCTTAAATACGTGGTCATGTATGGGGAGAGAGGGTCCACGGAGGAAAAAGACCACGTCCCATAAAAAAAATGCGTATACAAAGATTGAGATTGAGGGTCAAAAATCCAAAAACTTGACCATGTGGCATAAGTACAGCCCCAGACACTCAAAAATGTTATTTTGATTAAGCTACTCAACGATTTATAGCACCTCAACCGTTTCACATTAAATAGTTTAGCCAAAGCACACCATTCGACTTCATACAGATTCTCACAACATTTCACCATCAAACGTCATCGGTCAGTTTGAAATCCCGAACGCTTTTCCAACCTCTGACAGACGGGCGCTTCTGATACTGATGAGTTCTAAATTATGCAAGTCACTGCGACGCTAAAGAGCAGGTAATTGATTGAAAACGTTCTCTTTTGGCTTTTTCGATCGTTTAGTGCACCTATCGTTCATAACACTGATGCGCGCGGCTTCTAGAGCTCGTTTCGTTTCTTGATTTTGGAACCGGGGAATTGGTCTTTCTCCAAGTCATTCAAGCAAGTGAGACCACAAAATGCGTGGCCCAACTTTGGAGATGGGAAGCAATTGTTTTCCGAACTAGAAAAAGATAATAGTGTCATTAGAGGAAGCTGTACCTTGTGTGAGGGCTTTTTTGGCGGCTGCCAGAACAAACAGTCGGTGGAGGTTGTGTCGATTTGTGGCTTTACCATCACAGTGGCAAGCCTCCATACAAAAATCAGACAATATTCCAGAAATCGTCTAATGTGGCTGAAAATTTGATAATTTTAATATGCAGATTTCATTTTGAGTTTTAATTTTTACATATCATACACGCTTCAGCTAAGTTACACAAAATTGAATACAATTTGCACAGAATCACCAACTTCTTCTTCTTCTGGACCAGCTCACATAGGCGCCAACTTTTGTAAGGCGAAGCAATTTTTGCACCCTCAACAATTTTCCAAAGGGGCGAAGCATCATAAGGTGAAGATGAATCGAAGCTGAACTTTAAATTTTCCAGAGCACAAATCCGGAGAACAAAACATCCCTTCAAGCTGAAAACTTGGTCACTTGCTGGTGGTGACCAATCGATCAAATTTTCGGATGTTCGGTTCTCCAGATTGGTGTTTAAATTTGAGGTTTGGCTTATATGCTTCTTCACCTAAACTAACAAACCTGTGTAAATGAAAGTTTCCTATGACGAAAAAAAAGTGCTGCCTAAATCAAGAGCAAGAAACAAGAAATATATTTTTAATATGACATTTTGATATAAATTTTTGAGATTTGTCCGGCCTCCCGCCACTGTGCCATGTGTCGAACTCGAAGTGAAAAGTGCAGCATTCCTGACGTTTGTTTACCTTGTTCTTTCACAAAGTTCGACTCTTGAGTAGAGAGGCCTTCCAGGAAAATGCGTACCAAGGAGTGCGTTCTGTCGTTCGCTGGGGAAACGCCTCTTGTAGTTGTTGTTGCTGGTGGTCCTGAAGTCAGCAGCCTATGGAGTGCGGAGGATACGATGATGCCGTATCTCTTTCACTTAATCGCTGCTATGTGCAAGCAGATGTAGGCTTGCTCTGGAGCGCACTTCTCTTCGACGAACGGCCGGCTGATGTTGCCATCTATGATGATGGACGGTTGTCCAGACTGATGAGTGCGATGATGATGGTAGAATCCGTTGCAACTGCTATACATGTTAAACCAATGTGCGCTTATACAGGTATTCCAATCCGGCATACGCTGTTGGGAAATGGCGCTGCATTAGTCCACGGATGTTATACATAAATACGTTAGGCATACGGACGTTAGGCATAAGTATTACCGGCATAATTTTCGAAATTAATTTGAAATCATTCTACCGAAGGCAAAGAAAAAGTTATAGTAAGATTTAAAAAGGTAATAGAAGCAAAATGTTTTATACCATCGAACATTTCATGCGGGAATCAAGGGCATAATGGATACATTAATCAAATCTATATTTGGAAATCATAGAAAAGCAACAATTTCCAGCAATCTTAAGCTAGCTCTCAACAGTCAACTCTCCCTAACTCGATATTGAAGGGACCATCGAGTACGGGAGGTACCGTTTTGATTCATATTACGGACACTTAAGGCCTCAGTGAAGTATAACTCACAAAAAAGCATGTAAAATAAATCCCTCCGTATGATTCCTCCGCGTTATCAAACCTTTAAACCCCTTAACTTTCGAATGTTGAGTGAAGATTTCGATTCCGAAACATGAATAATTTTAAACAAATAGAAATCTGTGGAGTTTTCATGATTCTTATTCCGGACGCTTCCTTACTTTTGCCTCATATTCCGGACACTTCCATTCGAATTCCGGACAGGTCAAACAAATCACAAATAGAAAAGTCAAATCATCAAATGAAATCGTTAAACCACTAGAGAGACGCCTAAGGAAGTTGGGTATTATAAATTTTCATAGATATCTATGGAAAATGTTTGTTGAAACGAGCCTTGAAAGTGAACACTTTTGAACGGCAAAAATTGAAACATTTCGTGAGAAATGTTTCACATACAAATCAGAGTGTCCGGAATTTGAAGCTGAATCAAAACGGTATCGAGTTATAGAACACAACACCAGTGCACATGCGATTCAAAGGACCATCGAGGTAGCCATGAAAACCAACTTTTACTATGATTCTCTAACTCGATATCGAGGTACGGAATATCGAGTAAGGGAGAGTTAACTGTAGTTGTATTTTAGTAAAATGTGCTGCATTCATACAGGGAGATGTATTGTTCGTTTTGTTGGCAAATAGATTGCCGTGCAAATTTTAGACGTGAGGAAATAAATATTCACACGTCAGTTTATATGGCAATTTAGCAGAAGCACGCACCTTATATTCAATGCACAATCCAACATTGCACGTTACGTGTTATTTTTGTTAGCTACGACGCTATCCAATATATGGCAAACATGGTGGGACAATTTTTTTGAGGTGTGAGCCTATTGGAGGGCAAAATCTCCAATTACCATATTTAGTCATATAAGTAGTCAGTAAAGAGAGATAGACAATTGAGTAGGAAACACGACTAGTAAAAGGACATCGGAGCAAAATGAACACTTTTGTGCATTTTAGGGAATAGAATATTACAAATGAATATAATATTCTATTCCCTAAAATGCATTCCCCAGATAGCCGTAGCGGTAAACGTGCAGCTATTCAGCAAGACCAAGTTGAGGGTCGTGGGTTCGAATCCCACCGGTCGAGAATCTTTTCGGGTTGGAAATTTTCTCGACCTCCCAGGGTATAGAATATTATCGTACCTGCCACACGATATACACATGCAAAAATGGTCATTGGCATAGTAAGCTTTCAGTTAATAACTGTGGAAGTGCTCATAAGAACACTAATCTGAGAAGCAGGCTCTGTCCCAGTGAGGACGTAACGCCAGAAAGAAGAAGAAGAATATTACAAATGAGTGTAAATCGTTTTGAAAGTAAATACGCAACACCACAATCGAACAAGCAAGAAAAACTTCATGTTACTTGACTCAAAAGTTATATGCTTCCATCAAATTTAATTCAAATTTAAAAGAACAGTTCATATACAGTACAGATTTCATACTGTGTAAGAGAAACGGGGTTGGTGGTCTAACGGATACCGCTTCTAGTAGAAGCTTCATAAGTAGAAGCTCATGGGTTCGACCCCAGGCCCGTCCCTTTCCTGTTACTTTGTAGTTGTATCTTTCACTTGCTCCTATCTACTACTTTTAATATTTCACAGTTGATCTATCACAGTTCATAGCATTTGCTAGAACAAGAGACGGACATAAATAAACCATTTCCCCACGCTTTCATTCTTTCATCATTATAGCACGCCTTTCCTTACGCCTGATACATTGGCAGTATGCTAAAAAAACAGCACGCCTCTCTGCCAAAAAAAATACCTTACTCCTTCACCCTTCCCGCATGAACTGGCGTAGACGCAGTGGTATATACGGTCTACCGTGGGAGCCAGTTGAATGCATCATCAACTCCTTCCTCTTCCCCTCATTGGTCTGCATTTTGACGTGTTGCCAAAAAATAGAAGATCACCAGCACTTATACACTGAGGGTGTCTGTACCAAGCAGTCATCTGAATGGTTCCATGTGTAAGTGCAGCTGATCTGATACTGGAGTAGCAACCACGGGTGGCCTATCAAGCTCAAGCTCAAGTACAGATTTCATACTTTGTAAAAAAATTTGAATGTATGTGCATATTTCAGAAAATTTGGAAGCGTCAATTTCGTTCGTTTGTTCGTTATGCCCCTTCTTTCCTTATACAATACATATTTCATGCAGTGTAAACAATTTGGATGATATATACGTATTCTCAGAGATAAACGAGGTGTCCATTACGTCCCGTGTGTTCATTATGCAGCTAGTAAATTCATTATCCAGCTAATCTTCATAATACGGGCAGCTTAAAATTCCGGACACTCTACTTTGTATGGGAAATATTTCAAACGAAATGTTTCAATTGTTGCCGTTCGCTTATCTTGTGAACGCAGCTTGTACTGGCAATGGTGCAAAAATTGATAATTTTTTTCTAAATCATGTGTCTAGAACTACCAATGACAACATTATTCACCCCCTGAGAAGACACAATTCTCGTGTCGAAACGTCGAGGAAATAAAAAAGCCGTTGTAAAAATAAATAATGCTTTGCCTAAAAGTATATTTCGTTCAACCATACAGTCGATTCTCCACCAGCAATATTTGAAGCCGTGAATCATTCATGTATGATACAGATTACACACCATCTATACGATTTCAACGAAATATTCTTGCTCTCAGAACAACAATAGCAACGAAGCATACTGGGCACATCGCTGTTTACGACAGCAAAAACCTCTAGTACTCTGGATATGCATTCTATAGGTATGGGGTCTTGGACAAAGTATTTTGGAATAATTTGTGCTTAAATTTTGACCATTTGAAAATTTTGCCTCACATATATCGTCCCCTTAATGCTATAACTAGATAACTCGAAAATCAAAATTTTGGGATGTGCCACTTTGAAAATATGACCGTTTTACAAGGTGACGGTTAATCGCAAAGGATATGGTTGAAAAATAAACTTTAACTTGTGTATTTTGAATCACACGCTTATGAGATGTAGGTATTTTACAGATCTAATTAATAAAAATGTTTTGGCATATTGAAGTCAAAAATTTCAAATTTAGAGTTATCTAGTTGTAGCATCAAGGGGACGATATGTTACCTTCTTATGAGTTTGCTGAAGAACACCCGTTACGAAATGTATGTTTTCATCCGGAAAAACTGCTTCAGCCGATAAATGTATGTTGTCTAGTGAGAACAAATGAATAGATTTAGCAGGTGAGCAATCAAATCTACTGTTTTTAGTTGGAAATCGTGTTATTTCCACTATGTCGATAACTGGTACATGGGAGCCCAATTTTGGCGATACTCTGGAGGCGGTTTGTTTACATTTTTTGATCAGTAAATTAAAAGAAGTAAAGCTATTTTACGGGTGACTTCCACGACGGGACAGTTCGGTAAGGCATTATCTTCATGTTTTGTACTCAGTTACTAAGATTTTTCAATCATACGTTCGAAAATGTTCGCAAGCGGAAGATGCTAATTTCATGGTAGAGAGGGGTTTTCAGCGACACTCGATTTTTGAAATTTCTCTCTTTTCTCGTTAACATTAGGCGCTGGAAAGGTAATATGAGTTCATTAATGCTGTTTTGTATAATAATTTGCATTTTCACTACATTTAGACTGCTTTTCGAAAATTAATTTGCTCCCATGAACCCATTGCAATAAATTGATTTAACATCTATTTAACACATTTTTTTTTTTGAAATTGTTTATAAGCAATCACTTTATTACATATTAGCGTTGCATTATCATTCGCTCTAGATGGCGTTTGAGTTCATTTCGTGCAAATATTAGATAGTCCATAATTGGTACACTTGTATGTCGGATGCTAGGAACACCATTGCCATAATAATTGCTTTTTAAAACCTATTTTTAGAAGCTAAAAATCAATTTAGTACTCAAACTGTTTATTTCAACTGTTTCGCAAGGCATTAAACTAGAGCCAGAAAACCAGTTTTATTTGGACCACCCTAGGTAAAGAAAAAGCTTTAAATCGGTCAATTTAGGAGATACAAAAACACTTTTTTTGGCGAAGTAGCTTGAAATTGTATAGTCTACAACTTTTCTGAAGCATGTGTACTTTAATTTCTAAAAACAAGAAAGTTATTTACACAATTTTTTGAAAATGTTGACCACCCTAATTTTTAAAAATACCAAACAAAGGGCCTAACAAATACAAACAACTTTGTGGAAGACCGTTTTCGTCTAATGTTTCATTCTTAAGCTCAAAATGCATCTTTTCGCGTAAAACTGCTTTCTGGACCATAGTACATTGACAGTAATGAGATCATGAGAATTGAATTTAATGAGCGATCTTTATGATTATGATTAAAACTTCATTAATCAATGAAAACTGAATTAAGCATTATAACATTAAATTCCACTAGAGCAGAGGTTTTCAGCCTTTTTGGTTCACGCATCACTGTTCTTTATCACAACTTCAAATGAAATCCTGTTGTTTTACAAGTTTAAATTTTGTTCTGTCTTTAATTTCTTTGAAAACGTTGAATTAAAGATTGATGTTGGTTGATAATTTTAATTAAATTTTAAACTTTTGACTTTAGTCTAAAAAATCATTTCGTTTGATTGTTATAATAAATCTTCGAGCAATTGAGTGGAATACCTATAAGTACTTTATCATTCAATTCCACTAGAGTTTGTATCCTTTGACGGATACGCGTATTTCGACCTCAACTGTAAAACAGTCTTCAGTGTTATTACAGACTTAAATTATGACAATAAGCCATTTAAATGAAACTATATATGAATTTTCATCAACCATTTCAAAGTTCGTGACCTGGAACATCATTCCTATCAATGTTATCCCGTTTTACCGTACTTCAGATTTTTGTCGATGAGAATAAGAATCCCGGCAATACTTTAGCAACCTGAAAGTTCCAAATTATCTGTTAAGGAAAATTGGATTTCTTCAACTTTATGGTTTGTTGTTTTTAAAGTATAATTAAAAAAAAAACACTTTTTTTTATCTAAAATTGTCCTATACAAAATGTATGGATGTTTTTGGACGGCATATTTTTAACATTCCCAATACAAAATCTTAACCTAAATGCTTAACCTAAATTTCCGCAACAGTACTCAAGGTAAGTTCAATAATGTCATCATTTTGGCATCGTGTAAACCAGTGATTCCAACCAGTAGGTCCATGAGGGCGAAAATTTGTAAAACAAAATTTGGGAGCAAAAAATCTAGAAAGGGGAGCGAAAAAGTGAACATGGTAGCATTTGCTAATTGAATTGAATTGAATTGAATTACTTTTTATTGAAGGGATTTTCTGCCGTAGGCAGGTTCATCCCCAGCATTTGCTAATTATTGCTCATAACCTTTGGAGGACACACAGCAGTGCATGGAAGCATATTTTAATGCATATGATAGATAATTAATTCCTAACTTATCTATTTCCAGGTATTTATCGTGTATATCTCTAGGCATAATCATTTTAAAAATATGATTGACAAAACTTGTTGATTGTCAAAAACAAGATGTTCGTGTTATACATGCAAGTTTTCTCATACCATGTGAGTTTTAAAAATGGTCGGTGTTTGAGATTTTTTCAAGATTTGAATGATAAGTCACAGATAACATTGAAAACACATATAACATGTTATGAAAATACAAAACATGTATCTGAGAATTTTCAGAAAAATTCAGTCACCCCACAGTTATTGATCAGCTAAGGGTCATTTTTTAGAATAAAAACTGATTACAAATCATGGTGACTTTGTACAAAACAAAATTACCTGCCTGGCAATGCCGAATATGGTTGTTTTCCAGAATACACATAAAAAATCGCAATTATTTACGAAACAGAAATTTCAAACGTTGTTCATCCCACAGATGTGGATCAGTGGAACAGGAGGGTCCTCATTATGGATCAAATCGACTCATATTATAGATCAGAACACTATAAAAGCAATTTATTTGTGAAGCAAACAAATGGTGTGTTAGTAAAAGTATACGTTTCGGCGTTTCTTTCTGAATCGTCTTATCATTGGTTCATAACTGTGGTACGAGTTTCAATGCCCCACAGTTATGAATCAACGATTCTATGAATACGGATAACATTTTATTTCATACGGGCGAATAAAATATGCTAGAAGATGTTATGATTTATTGTAATGCTGTACAGATTTATGTTTCACGTAGATAAAATGTGTTCTGCGTAATTGCAACTCTATTTGATGAGATATTTTCCGTTTAAGCCAGCTTTGATCCATATCTGTGTGCTATCCAAATTTTCAGAAGCACAAATCTTGCGAATAAAAGAGTGCTCTTAAATAAAAATTCAATAATTCGATCGCAACCAACAAGTTACTCATCGATATAAATTTAGAGCAGGATCGATTGTTCTGCTTTCAAAATTTATACGCATGAAATTTCTAATTATGGCTTGGTTTGGTATAGTTGAAAACGTATTTTAAATAAAAAGTCGAGATTTTTCAAAGCATTTGCACAAATTTACAGAACAATCGTGGAGCACCTGCCAAGGCTTAACGAAGCACCAAGTGCTCCACGGACCACCGTCTGAAAACCCCTGCACTAGAGTGTGTATTCTTTGACAGGTACACGTATTTCGACCTCAACTGTAAAGCCATCTTCAATGTCGTGTACTAGACTCGACTAAGTCTAGTCTAGTACACGACATTGAAGACGGTATTACAGTTGAAGTCGAAATACGTGTACCTGTAAAAGATACACACTAGACTGATGCAACATTTAAAGTGTTTGCTCCTCTATGCTTCATCGGTGTCCATTATGATGAAAACCGTTCTCTTAAAATTTGAAGTGATTTGGAAGGGCTATTTGAAGTTAATATGGAAAAAACTATGGGAAACGCAAACCTTTTGCGTTCAGTCCTCTAACTACTCGTCATAATAATATATGGAAAAGTGAACAAACTCTTCAAATGAGAAACCTTCCCAGCTACAACTTTGACCAAGACCACATTTTGATGGGATGTAAGGATTATTTGTTTTTATCGATAACAAAGTCTCAATCATGCTGAGATAATCATTCAATTACTTTCAGAGCAACACTTCTATTTTGTAGTACTACATAGTAGCCTGGATGACTTTGACCTATTCTTCCAGCCAGGAGCTCTACTGTTGCTTGCCGAACAGTTGTTGAAGCATTTTACATGCGAACCCACTTTATAATGATGCACAGCAATTAATCCTGAATAGAGGGTCTTGTCCCGGGAATCCCGGGATCTAAAAAATCCCGAATCCCGGGATATTTTCGAAAATCCCGGGATTTCTCGAAATTGCATGTTGAACTAGAAAAGACTGTTGCATTATTTTCAAATAATGGCACAAAACAAGCGGCATGACTGTTCAATAAGCGTTTTCATTTAAGTTTAAGGTCACTTATGCTTAAACTTGTTTTTTTTTTTTGGGTATGTTAGGGACTATCCATTAATTACGTAAGAGGTTAAGGGGTAGGAGGGTTACGTTCCATACAAATCATTTTGAATTAACATTCCAAAAATCTCACCATTGGGGGAAGAGGGATGAAAAATCGCCAAAATTGTCTAACGTAATTGACGGAAGGTCACTTAGTAACGTAACTTTCAATAAACTATAGCAGGTTTCTCTACGGTCTGTTCCATTTGTCAACAAATGCTTTGGTGGTCGATTTTTGCATCATATTAAAATTTTATAGATGCCATTTTTTCTGTAACCGTTTTAGTTTGCTCGGTGTACCTTACACTTTTCTAGGTCTAACATGCCTGTGGCTTTTTTGCCAATAACTTAAGAGCATGAAGATTTCATATGGCACAGCAATGTAAATAAGTTGCTGAATCATGAGAGTAGAAATCTTGGTAAAATTTGAAAGTTGTTGGTGTTATCTATACCTACCTTGTGCATGACGATGAATTCTCGTTTCAAATTAACTTTAATAAATGCGCATTGACTTTGACTGCAGATAGATGAAATATTGATAAGAAATGTAAGATAGTATTGTTTTTGTCTATCAACCTATCAACCTTCAAAAACAGGTTCGGTTAAAAAGAAACTGCTCCATAAAACTAAACATTGCTTCAAATCCCGCTCTGACCGTTCTTTAGTTGTTTTGGAAGTATTTGATTTTTGTCCCGGGATCCCGGGATTTTAAAAAATAAAATCCCGAATCCCGGGATTTTTTTGAGTCCGGGAAACAAGACCCTCTAATCCTGAAGTCCAATCAAAATGTGGTATTCGGCAAAGTTGTAGCTAGAAGGATTCCATATAAGAAGAGTTTGTTCACTTTTCCATAAAATATTATGATGAATAGAAAGATGGCTGATCACAAAAGGTTAGCGTTTTCCTTAGTAATCGCCGTATAAACCTTAAATGGCGTGTGCACAGTCAATTTTTTTCCCAATCTTTTCAAACTTTGGAAGAATGCTATTCATAAGAATTATCGTTTAAGAATAGAGGAGCCCAAATTTCAAAATTTGTATCACTGTAATATACACTCTAGAGGAATTGAATGGTATTGTACCAAATTGTATTCATAGGTATTCTATTGAATAGCTAGAAATTTTTTATCATAACGTTATGTTGCATTGATAATGGTTACGGATTTTTGATCAAGTCTTAAAATTTTGTAATTAACGATTGACATTATTTTTGAATAACCATAAGTTAGGGAATGTGAATCACCCAAATGTTGTATTTCAACTTTACGACCAAAAATATATTTCTCAATGATTTGGATTCCACAACTGGCCAACCCGCTAGCAGCATTTCGTGCAGCGTTTGACCACGATTTCGAACCCTGTACTTCATGCACGTTTGTATCTGTGGCTCATTCAGCCTGGGGAGATGCACAAAACTTGCAATTTCCAACATTGGTTTAGGGTTTTTTTTTCATGCACTTCATGACTTCTTGCAGATGAAAAAATGTGCACGGCGGAAAAACTCGCCGACCGACAGTAGTTACCAGCCGGTGTACCATCAATATCTATTGAACGGACGAAGTGAAATAATATTCGATAAAACGAACGCTAAAAACAAAATCAAAATCACGGTAACTGCATTTTGACCATTCCTTTCATTCACTTTCGCTGCTGGTTGGGTCTCCATCCAAAGTACAGCATCCCATGGAGCAAAGCACATAGGAGTGACAGTACCAATTCCATGGTCAAAATGTTTGACGGCTTACAAATAAATGCACAAAGTTTGAAAACATGAATAATATCTAAGTTTATTTGTAAATCACTCTTAAAAAAACTTTTTTTTGTGACTATAAGTTGAGATTTCAGCCTAAAAAGTTGTGGAGTTCTGTAGATTGCTGGATTTTTTTTATTTCGAATCTGTAATCAAAATAATCAAAAATCACTTTTTATGAAAAAATTGAACGTCAAAATAATGAAAAGAGACACGTAAAAGTATTTAAAATATCGCGAGTGAGTGAAGCATAACTTCAAGTATCTTAGAAAAAAAGGCATGCGAAAATTCCAAAAAACGACTTACGGTCAGGAATTTGGCCCAGTTAATCCCATGTGCAAAGGTAGGAAGCTGGAAGGTACCAGGCGAAGCATGTGTAAGCAGAAAGCGAAAAAAATGTGCATCATTCAAGTTGTGCATCTGCAATGCCCGGTAGCAGTCAAACGTCGCTATCCAGTCTCATCGACAATAAATTTACAACGGACATCGTACTTATCGAAGGCTCGTCGTTTATCTCCCGTTTCACGGCTCTGACCGAATGATGTGGCTGTTGCGATTCGGGAGGATGATGAGCTTGGTTTTAGGTTTTCAGGCATGTAAACTGTTCCCGGTTAAATTTGGACTGGTAAAGCTATTATTTATTTGGAATGGACGTAGTATATTACTCTGATAATTCAAAAAAAAAATAACGTCGATCGTAATTTGTGTATCTAAAACACAAATATTTCATAAACCTAAATCTTTATGTCCATATTTAATCGTAAGCTGGCTTCAAAAATATCCCAATGTTTGTTCACATTGGCTTAGATTCTGCCTAATGGAAAGTTACATTGTTGTAATTAAAATTGTGAGAGAGGATGCTGGATTTTCAAAACTATGCCGGTAGGGAAAATGTTGCAGTCTTGTAATTCTGAAAATCAGAATAAGTGCACACTCCACTAAGAATGCCAGTAATTCATTTGCGTTTCCAAATTCATGATACAGTCAGCTCTCGCTTACTCGATATTCCGTTAAAGCATCATAGTGACAGTTGGTTTCATGGCTAACTCGACGGTCTCTTGGATCGCAGTTGCACTGGCTTTGTATTATGTAAGTCGAAACCTCCATTACTCGATGGTCCCTCCAATATCGAGTTATGCAAAGTTGACTGTAATGCAATTTAAACCTCAATATTTTTTAAAAATCATCTATTGAAAACGTCCTAAAAGGTACGGAATACGCAAGATAATGGTTATCTGAAAGAGGTAATTGAAACATGCGTATCTTTCAAAAAATGGCACGGTAAACGGCAGGGCATGGCGTACCTCGCTTATTAGCAGCAATAAAATAGACCCGTTTGTGTGGTCCTTAGCCTCTTGCTCAGCAACTCCTATCCCTACCACCTCGTGGCACTGGTCGGGGTACGAGTAGCCTTAGGAAAGATCTGGTAACATACCCTGGTGGGAACTTTGTCGTATGCTGACAGGGAAGGGGGAATTTGCTTTAGCTTTTGCTTCAGCAAACCTGTAGCGTCTGTATTCCATGTTAGGAGCGGCTCACTACAGCGTCTGTTCCCCATGTCATCTTCCGAGTGCCAGTGAAGAACTCTTAGCTAAACTGTGCACTATGGCCCAACGAAAATTTAGGGGGAATGGTCCTCCGGAAATCTAGGGGATTGGTGTCAGGCCCTGCAAACCAGCCGGAAAAAAACAAGCAACGAATATTCAACGAGAGAATACGAAACGGGACAATCGGCGAAGCCCATAGCGACGTAAGTGACTAGCGAATGGAAGCTCGGTACGTGGAACTGTAGATCTCTCAACTTCATCGGGAGCACACGCATACTCTCCGATGTACTGAAGATCCGCGATTTCGACATCGTAGCGCTGGACAGTTTAGATGGTGCGAACGTTTGCAGGTAACCATACCATCTACCAGAGCTGCGGCAACACACACGAGCTGGGAACAGCTTTTATAGTAAAGGGTGATATGCAGAGACGCGTGATTGGGTGGTTGCCGATCAATGAGAGAATGTGCAAGTTGAGGCTCAAAGGCCGGTTCTACATCTTCAGCATAATAAACGTGTCTAGCCCACACTCCGGAAGCACTGATGATGACAAAGACGTTTCAAACGCGCAGCTTTAACGCGAGTACATCAGCAGCCCAAGCCATGACGTCAAAATCATCATAGGGGACCTAAACGCTCAGGTTGGCCAGGAGTAGGAGTTCAGACTAAATATTCCGCTCTAACCGGCTGACGAACGAAAACGGCTTACGACTTATTGATTTCGCCGCCTCAAATAATATGGCCATTCGTAGCACCTACTTCCAACACAGCCTTCCATACCGATACACCTGGAGAACACCTCCGCACACAGAATCACAAATCGACCACGTTCTGATTGATGGACGGCACTTCTCCCCCAGACAACCAAAATGTACGTATAACGAAATCACCTGAAGTCATTGTATGTGCAACATTTCACTTATAAGATGTCGCGAAAAGGCCTTCTACGTACAAAAGTGGAGGCGATATACGTGCATATATTATGTGATGAATAATAACATACAATGCGAGTGTATAATTTTTCTACCGAACTAACCTGTGATCTTATGCGACTTAACTTATGATAACAAATGTTGATTTGACAGCTGCTACGGATTGATTCGACTTTTTACGAGTGTACGGGACGAAACGAAATGTACAAATCAACTCAGAAAAGAATTGTTTCATGCGAGGAAGCTCATCAATATGACGAGTTTATCCACTCTGTTTTGCGGGTTTGATGTAATTAGAATGAATAAACGAGTTGTAACGTGAACTTTTATGCGATTTCTGGTTGTCTGGGCCTACATTATCGACGTCAGGACCTATCGTGGCGCTAACATTGACTCTAACCACTATCTGGTGAAGGTCAAACTGCGCCCAAAACGCTCCGTCGTTAACAACGTACGGTACCGACGTAGAGCCCCGGTATGACCAAGAGCGGCTCAAGCAACCGGATGTCGCAGCGGCATACGAGCATCACCTCGAGGCTGCATTACCGGAAGAGAGAGCTGGATGAAGCCCCTCTTAAGGACTGCTGGAGCACAGTGAAGGCAGCCATCAACAATGCAGCTGAGAGCAACGTTGGGTACGTGGGACGGAATCGACGGAAAGATTGGCTCGAGGAGGAATGTAGGCAGATTCTGGAGAAGAAGAATGCAGCGCGGGCGGTCATGCTGCAGCAAAGGATCCGGTAGAACGTGGAAGGTTATAGACGAAAACGGCAACAGCAGACCCGCCTTTTTCGGGAAAAACAAAACGCCACCTGAGGAGACGGAGTGCTAGGCGATGGAACATCTGTGCCGGTCTCAAGAAAAACGTAAGTTCTATCAGAAGCTCAACGCATCCCGCAACGGCTTCGTGCCGCGAGCCAAGATGTCCAGGGATAAGGATGGGAGCATTTTGACGGACGATCGTGAGTTTATCGAAAGGTGGAAGCAGCACTTCGACGAGCACCTGAATGGCGCTGAGAGCACAGGCATTGAAGGACGGGACAACCGGGGAAATGCCTTCGTCAGTACTGCGGAGGATGAAAACCAACAAGCCCCCATTTTGAGGGAGGTTGAGGATGCCATTCACCAGCTCAAGAACAATATAGCAGGATGGTATCGGAGCTGAACTCATAAAGATGGGCCTGGAGAGGCTGGCCATTTGTCTGCACCGGCTGATAGGCACAATCTGGGAAACAGAACAGCTACCGGAGGAGTGGAAGGAAGGGGTAATATGCCCCATATACAAGAAAGGCGACAAGTTAGATTGTGAAAACTTTCGAGCGATCACCATTCTGAATGGACGAGAATAGCTTTCCCGGGAAGCTCACGAGACTGATAAGAGCGGCGATGGAAGGAATGCAAAATTGTGTGAAGATTTCAGGCGAACATTCCAGTTCGTTTGGATCCCGCCAAGAACTACGACAAGGTGATGAACTTTCGTGCCTGTTGTTCAATATTGCGCTTGACGATGTAATGCGGAGAGCCAGGCTAGACAGCCGGGGTACGATTTTTACGAGATCCATTCAACTTGTTTGCTTCGCGGATGGTTGTCGGCCGAACATATGCAAAGGTGGCAGACCCATACACCCGTCTGAAACGCGAGGCAGCAAAAGTTGGACTAGTGGTAAATGCGTCCAAGACAAAGTACATGCTAGCTGGTGGGGCCGAGCGCGACAGGGCTCGTCTAGGGAAGCAGTGTACCGATAGACAGGAATACGTTAGAGGTGGTCGACGAGTTCGTCTAGCTTGGATCCTTGCTGACAGCTGACAATAATTTTGGCCGTGGACTACGGAGGCGCATCATCAGTGGAAGTCGGGTATACTGTGGCCTCCACAAGAAGCTGCGGTCGAAAAAGATTCACACCCGCACCAAACGTACCATGTACAAAACGCTCAAAAGGCCGGTAGTCCTCTACGGGCATGAAACGTGGACGATGCTCGAGGAGGACCTGCAAGCACTTGGAGTCTTCGAACGTCGGGTGCTTAGGACGATCTTCGGCGGTGTGCAGGAAAACGGTGTGTGGCGACGAAGGATGAACCACGAGTTCGCCAAATTTTACAGCGAACCCAGTATCCAGAAGGTGGCCAGAGCTGGAAAAATACGATGGGCAGGGCATGTTGCAAGAATGCCGGACAGCAACCCCGCAAAGATGGTGTTCGCTTCGGATCCGGTTGGTTCAAGCGCAGCGAGAAAGACGGGCAGACCAAGTGCGCATCTATTCGGCGAGCGTGGGGCAGATCCGAGGATGGAGAGATGCGGCCACGAACTGAGAATTGTAGCGTGAAATTGTGGATTCAGTTTTATCTGTTAAGTTGTTAACTAAATAAATGAAATGAACAAAGAAGATTTAACAGATGCTACGGATTGATTTGATTTACTTTGTACGTGTATACGTGACGAAACAAGATGTACTAATGAACGCAGATTTTAATTCGTACCATACAAGATTTTTTCCAACCAAGCTCTACCAAGTTTTTCAAATATAATGAGAGATCTTTATTTTGTAAAGCTTTGTGTGCACCATAACAATCGAAACATATATTTTTTGTGGAGCTAGCCAATCCAAACGAAACTCTCACATACTTTACTTAGATTTTGAACGGATGCATAATATATCCAAATTTCATACTGCATGTTAAAATGTTTTTGTAAATCTTACTCAAAATATCCAATTAAAACTATTCGAGGAGGAACAGCTAGCTATATGAAAATCTGAGATGAAAAGACATAATAACTCTCATTGCCAGCTTTATATATCTTCTCATTTACAAAAAAAAAGGAAAAGGAAACAATGTGTATTTGAAATGAAATTAAAAACGGTAAATAATGTCAAAAAATATTTTTATTAAAAAATCGTGTGTATGCTTCAATAAACAATCGTTTATCTGTTTTAAAAACATTAAATTTATTTTGCTCGGGATCGCAGTTTCTGCCCAAGTGAGTGAAGATATCTGTTAAGCGAAGTTTCAATATAACCAATCCTGTTGCGCCGCTTCAGTTTCCGGCCGTAGGAATTACGACAGTCCTGAAACAGTGCGCAAGACTAAATGAAACATAAAATAAAACATCGTAAAGCAGAACGAAATTGAAACTCCACCACTATCACTAGTTGTCCACAGAACCAAGCGAGAATGAAGCAAAAACTGGAAAAAAAAAGTTCAGAGGCTAAAAATAATAAAAATTAAATGATTTATTATTTCGACTTGCACCGAAAGCAAACCAGCCAACGGTGATTTCGAATGGGAATCGATAAATTACAGACGGGATAGCCAATAATTTCCCGATTCAAGAAGACATACCCAAGCGGCGGCACTTCGGTACTTGTTCGGGGTGGTTTATTTCTTCTTTAAAGTCCAAACATCTCGACAGTCCTCGACCGGGAGATCAGAAAGTGGACAACACTGGAAGGAGACGATTTCAGTGGTCGTCGTCGAGGTACAAATTTTGGTGTCAGAAATGCTGGCGAAAAATTTATGTGATATCTCAAAACACCCAGGAGGTGAAAACAAATTAAATATTATGACTTTTAGAATGACGCTTGGCGTCTTCTTGGCCACCACGGTAGGATAGGCAGGTTCCTACCGGCGATCTTCAGCTTCGCACAATCGATCAGAAAGATTCTTGGTTGGATGCAGCGAACGAAAGCAAAACATGCAACGCCAAACTTGAGATGCAAATCAGCGATCGAAGATAGCACCGGGGCTTCTGTTCGGGGCCATTCAAATTTGATCGATGGCACCTCGAAATTTGCATCAAGTGTTTATGGTACGACTGTTTTCAGTTCAAATAACTTCTTGAAGAAAG
The DNA here is from genome assembly GCF_002204515.2 of Aedes aegypti. Lineage (NCBI taxonomy): Eukaryota > Metazoa > Arthropoda > Insecta > Diptera > Culicidae > Aedes > Aedes aegypti. The sequence continues at coordinate 207,576,065 of NC_035108.1, forward strand.
CCATTCTGTCCCAAGAGATGAATTTTGTACCTCCACGGTGTGTCTGAAACCGTTATTAATGGTTTCTATGGTTCAATCGCCGCGAACTTGTTTCTCCATTGGTTCATCGATTGGTTTTCGGCGAGAAATATTTCTCGTCGAAAACCAATCGATGAACCAATGGAGAAAGAAACCGTTATTAAAGAAAAAATAATTCCGATTCTAAACACATCACTCGAAAGATATGATATCCGTATCCTTTCGGTCAACTTGAAAATGTTTCGAGTTCAATGTAAAGGATGGTTTTTTGTCTCATCTGAGTCCTAAACTTTTCCTTCCATATTGGTTTGAAGTTGAAAATTGTTGCAAGGTACCCTGTTTGACGGTACTTCGATTGTGACATTTAATTTGTTTTTGAATGGTGAATGAGTTACAGTGAGTGAATATCATCAACAATAAAAATATCCAACAAACAGTGCTACCTGAAGTACACTATTGAAAACGTAACCCATATCGTATTATTATTTTCAATGATTATATTATTGATTGATTACATTATTCATTGATAATAATAACACGATATAGGTTAAGATTTCAATAGTGGACTTCAAATAGCACTGTGTGTTGGATATTTTTATTTTTGATTATTTTTTCTGTAGTGAAATCATGACAATAATCAGAAACAGGCTACTCTATTCCTAGAAAACTATTGATTATTGATTGAATTATGAGTACTAAACCAATTCGATTGAAAACTTCATTGGTATTGCACAGGGTGTCCACAAGGGGAAATTCTAGCATATCATAAGTCTTGACAGTAATTAGAAAACCATTAAAAACGTTTCAATGCAACTTTTCTACAAATGCAACTTTTCTACAAATACAATGGTATTTTAGGTTATATTTTTTTAAACATATTTATATCAAAACGACGTATCACATATTGATATGTATGTCTTAAAATGGTCTCTGTTGGTGTTTTCACATAACTTTCATCATATTTCATGAAAAAGGTCCCAATGGTAGATCTGCAAGTTGATGTTAATACAGGTTTTTCAAGATTATTCATTGTTTTCACGAAGAAAATAAAATTTAATCTAACAATTATGTACTTCATGTAATTTTTTTAATATTTATATTGATTGAGGTACAAACGTTTTAATGTAACTGAACAAATATATGTTCAATTTTGTCTTTTCATGTGTTTTCGATAACAAACGGCAAGAAATATCAAACAATTGAGAGCAAAATTGTTGTTGCAAGTTACCCCACAAGGGTAGTCAAATACGTTTTTGAAATTTATAGTGTTTAAGCATCAAATGATCTAAACTCAATTTGTACAGTACTAAATATTACGCGTTGCAAGAAAAATTTTGATTCCTGGAAAATCGAAACACTCAGGCTATTAAATTTTCCAGGTTAAACATCAAAGTCAGCCTTGCTCGTCGTTAGGTGTGGTTGTTTTGATTGGCGTGACAATCTGGAACAAATCTAAAGATCGCCTCTACGACAGTGAATTGTATGGTATGAACACATGAAGCATTATTACAAATACACGTGGGTTTTGAGCCTATTTGTTCTATTAGTAAAAATATGAGCCACATTTCGACTCGGTATTTGTGTTTCACGCTCTTTAACAGGAAAGTCGTTGTAAGCTTTCCTGACTAGCTAGACTTCATGACATCAATGACTCTTATCTTAAATCCCATCTACGTGATTCCAATTAGTGTCCCCCATGGAGGGATAGGTGTCTAAGAGTATTGGAATGAATTGGAAAGCTAAATTTTCAAGGTTTCTCCAAGGGCATGATGCGTTAACGATGTGAATAGTACCTAGTGTTTGATTGATGTTTTTTTTCCATCAGCCTTCAACGCACACTATGTGATTTTTGTTCTGTGCGGAGATAGCCCGCTGCGCGTTATTTCCGCGAGCCTATCCAAATGTTTGAATTTCCCCGCAATACTGTAACTGATAGCAAATTCCTCGAATCACATATTTCTATCGTTTGTTTGATACGAGGAACGTTTTTTAGCATCAATTTCATACAATTCAAAAACAAACAAACAAAAAAAAAACAATACTCAAACTCTTGTCAAAATCTTTTGTTGTATACCTAAGGTCAATAATGGCGCAATAAATTATAATAATTGAACTCAATGCTAAACGAAATTTCAGTTACATATCGAAGCGTTGCAAATTTCACCCCTGTTGCAAGTTACCCCGTTTGACGGTATGCGATATCTAAGCATCTCTCCTGTGAATATATAGGCATTTCGTAAATGTATTCACATATTATAGAAGTTTGTGTATTTATCACTTTATTCATAAGATTTATTCCTTGTAGGAGGCTGTCCATTAACCACGTGGTCAGTTTTTCGGGATTCCAGACCACCCCATCCCCATCGTGGGCATTTGTCCATACAAAAACTTTAAATTTTTTATGGACCATGGTCAAATTATCCAACCAAGTTATGATGAAAAAAGTGATCTTAGGGGCGTTCCACAAAAAATGTAGATGAAAATCGAAAAATTTGCATATGGTGTTTTCAACAAATTTGCTTATTTCAATATGGTCGGCATTAAGTCAGAGTGAACCAAGTACAAAACTAAAGAAAACTGGATTATTCTTTCATTAGGTGCGACATTAATTTACATCCATTTCACTTTGATCAGATTTGATGTATATTGTAAATTGCGAGAGATACACTCCCGTGCAAAAGTTTGGGTTCACCCCCTCAAAAACATAAAAAAGTGTTCTGTCCATATCTCTGTGATAACACGTCCAATTGAAACTCTTTAAGCCGCATTCGAAAGGCAAAGAGTTGTTCTTACTTCGTATGTATGTTTCCAAAAACATTTTTTGAATTTTGTATACTAAATTTTTACTTAAAGTTGTGACATTTTTCAAAAAACACACTGAAAAATCATATTTAATTTTCTCAGCATTGGGTCGACCAAAATTTTAAATCAAAGTGTCATTAGAATCGTAATCTTATATTCTTTGAAGAGACCCCACGAAATTTTGGCGGAAAAATCTGGAAAGTATTCAAAATCAATGAAACAGTCAGTCAAGTCATCGTGCAAAAGTTTGGGTTCACCCCTCAGTATGATGCAAATCGTGCAAAAGTTTGGGTTCACCTGAGCCGCACGCACATCATTTTTATCAATATCTCTGCCATTTTTCAATCGATTTTAATAGTTTAAAGCTTTTTTGAGCGCAAATAATGCCGCGTACATGATTGGTTTGAGATTTCACAGATTTAAGTAAGTTCAGGTGAACCCAAACTTTTGCACGATACACCATACTGAGGGGTGAACCCAAACTTTTGCACGATGACTTGACTGACTGTTTCATTGATTTTGAATACTTTTCAGATTTTTCCGCCAAAATTTCGTGGGGTCTCTTCAAAGAATATAAGATTACAATTCTAATGACACTTTGAATTAAAATTTTGGTTGACCTAATGCTGAGGAAATTAGATATAATTTTTCAGTGTTTTTTTGAAAAATGTCACAACTTTAAGTAAAAATGAAGTATACAAAGTTCAAAGAATGTTTTTGCAAAAATACATACGAAGTAAGAATAACTCTTTCGAATGCGACTTAGAGAGTTTCAATTGGACGTGTAATCACAGAGATATGGACAGAACCCTTTTGCATGTTTTTTAGGGGGTGAACCCAAACTTATGCACGGGAGTGTATGCAACAAATTTTCTTTGGATGATCAATAAAAATCCATAAAAGTATGCAGTCAAAGTGGACCATGTACTTATTACCATAACAGCGAAAATGATCAACGCGCTGAAGAATGTGAGGTAATGAAAGACATTTCAAGTGATTTGTCAGATTTTTTTCACATCGAATGATTCATCTTTCCATCCATTAATAGAAAGTCATAAATATTAATTAATTCAATGCATTTAATTTTGATTTTTGATTACTTATCATATTTGGATGGGTGGTCAGAAGTTGCAACAATGTCTGTGCAGACAGAGCGGGCCAAGTGTCGAAAAGCAATAAATTGATTGATTATAGCATATTTTCAAGTCGATTTCAGAGTCCGATAGAAGTTCTTGGTAGTTCTACAGTGTCTGTATGGAATGTCATAGAACCCGGTTGGACTAGTATATTTTGGCAGGTACTCGAGATTTTCTTTTGGTCCACTCTGACTGAACGCATATTTGAATATTTCCGGTCTTCGATTGCAGGGTCAGGCAAAACTATAATTTTCAAGCTTTCGTAATGCCTCTGATTTTGGGATTGAAGATATAGATTATTGAAGAATTTACAATACTGATGTCGGAGGATGTTGATAATCTATTTGGCTTAGAAATATGCACCCAGTTTGACCATGCAAGCATTCAATGATTGATATTTTCCTAGTAAATGTTCAGTCAGAGTGAACCAAATCACTAAATGGTGGTATTAAGTTTAGTCAGAGTGTACCAAGTGCATAAAGTCCATCAAAAAATTGTTCTATTCGAGGTTTGGATAATGTTTTTTTATGATTATCACTTCACATTATATTGTTTGAGAGTATCAAAAAGATGTGTAGAAATGTTGAACCAAAATTTAAACGGGTTAAAAAATTACAAGGTGTTAGACCTTACAACCATTTATCTCAAAATATTCAAAATGTCACTTGGTCCACTCTGACTTAACGCCGACCATATTACCTTTCAACTTTCTTGAACAAAGCTTATTTTAAAATTCATACACACGCAAAAGAAAATATAGTTAACCAGTTAACACCCAAGGTATTCCATAGTTGTGCTTAGGTCTCTAAATTGTTATCAATAGTCATGTTCCCATAAAATAAGCACAGTTTAAGCAAAAAAAATCTATGGATAGTGTAGGGTCAAACGGTGCAAACGATCTTTGTAAACCAACCTTTTATTGAAAGGTGATAAAAACTGAAAATTTCAAACAAATTCGTGTGAAAAACTTTAAACATTTCAAATGTTCAATTAGTCAACTTACAGTTTTAGTTCGCTCTTCTCCTGCCCTGACCCTTCCTTCTTGAGCTTCGAATTCCAGCTTTTCTAATATTCTTACCCAATTTCATTATCATATAAATGTTTACTCTATTAACTTCTCAACAATTTTTGTACTTACAATTCATCTAATCAATTTCAATTTATTTCCTCTCTGCTTCTTTTGGTGCCACTGTGCACCTTCTTTCGTCCACGTATGTTGAGGATTGACTGTCCCTTTCACGATTGCTAACTGTATGCTGTGTACTAACAATCTTTCTATGGGGCCGGGAGTTATCGGAAAACCACCAAATTTTCATACGTAATTCACGGTGTCTTTGTGGAGCAACTTTATTACAAAAAAATAGGTAAGTCTGAAATTTCAAACTAAAAACAATTAGATTTTTCTCTTTCATTTGCGACTAAAATCAAAATAATCGGTCGGGGGGTCCAGAACATTTTTTTTTTAATTTTGTGTAAAATGTTTATGGAAATGCGTTTTTGTACCAACGCACATTGCGCACGCACGTACGGGACAAACTGCAAGATCAAACCATTCGAATACCTTGGCATGGAAATTAAAGTTGGTCAAAAGAGCTGTAATAAGCATAAATGACATATGATATACGCATAATCGCAAAACTGTCTCAAGTATCAAATCGTACCTAAATTGATCATAATGATGTAAGAAGTTATTAGGAAATATTTCTCGCATAACTTATGATCTCGTCCTAAGGTGAAGATGCATCGAAGTCAAACCTCGAATTTTCAAGAGCGCAAATCTAGAGAACCAGACAACCTTTTACGTCGAACATTTTATTGATTGGTCGCCACCAGCGAGTGACCAGTGAGTTACCGGTTGTCTGCTTCTCTAGATTTGTGCTTTTGGAAAATTCGAGGTTTGGCTTCTACGGATCTTCACCCTAAAAACCATTGGTAACTGAGTGTGTAGCTCGTTGTTATTGAGCAGATAAACGGACCAAAATAAAAAATGTCACTGCTAGGAGACAGAGGAGGATCTTCTCTTCATCGTAGCATTGTGAAATTAAAGTGTAAATCCATTCGTTTGCTCAGTAATAACAAGCTACACACTTGGTTACCTATGGCTTTTAGAACGAGATCATACATTATGCGAATTTTCTCTTTTTACTCGTAGATACAAAAGTGGGGCCCAGATAGCCGTAGCGGTAAACGCGCAGCTATTCAGCAAGACCAAGCTGAGGGTCGTGGGTTCGAATCCCACCGGTCGAGGATCTTTTCGGGTTGGAAATTTGTTCGACTTCCCTGGGCATAGAGTATCTTCGTACCTGACACACGATATACACATGCAAAAATGGTCATTGGCATAGTAAGCTCTCAGTTAATAACTGTGGAAGTGCTCATTAGAACACTAAGCTGAGAAGCAGGCTCTGTCCCAGTCGGGACGTAACGCCAGAGAGAAGAAGAACAAAAGTGAAATACCGGAATCTTTTCAAATGTATTACATACTTGCACATAAATTACAAATCTGGATAATTTATTTTTTTATTGGAAATAGTTGCTTTATTTGTTATTCTAATAGGTGAATACTTATAGATGGATAAGAGTTTTATAAAATGACCGGTCGTATTTAAAAAAAAGCGCTGAAATCTTGACTAATATCCATTCTTCAGAATTCCTAGTATACTTAAATATTTACTTACAGATACACACACTTACATTAATTTATATATACATCCAAACATACACTGTTCGACAAAAAAAGTCGATCTGAATGCACAGAGACCGGAAAACCCGGGCTTAAAAATATAAAAATAAACAAAAATAATGGCGTTGTCAGAATGTTCGTGTCTGCCCCAGGTCATTTTTAAAATATACTTGAACTTTTTGCATTTTTTATTTAAAAATATAATCTAATCAATAAACCGACACAGTGTTTTATATTCAGGACAGCGGAATTCATGTGCCATATAATGTTTAAAACGTTAAGTCCAATATGAAGAGTTGTAATAAGATTTGCAGGAAGCCCTCCCCCTTTTTTTTGCACCTTCCCCATTTTTAAAGTATCGCAAATGATGGAATATTTGATATACAGGGGGTTGTCAAAATAACTGGGACAGGCAAAAATTGGGCCAACTTTGGAATGCTGTAACTTTGACAAAAATTGACCGATTTCAATTCTTTAAGAAGTAATGGACGGGTCAACTAATCTAGTTTTGAGGTGCATCCACGGATATGAACTATGACCACCGGATACCGGTGATAATCCGGATTTCCGGAAGCATGTCTTATGCAGTAAAATTATGACATGTTTTTAGCAAAGGTCTCGGCTAAAAAATCAAAATTTTATTACACATGAAAATAGAAGATCAAATTCTGAAGTGATTGGTGCGCCAAGTATTAAGATCGATCCAGAATCAACCAAGATATGGCCATTTCCCCGGAATCGGTGCCGGTAGTGGATCCGAATTGGGATCAAACAATTTATTCACTCAAAATATGTCGCGCAATATTGTTTTCTGCCTAGCTTATCATAAAATACCCAATTATAAATTGAGAAAGAGTCTTGTACAGATTTGGCCACTCATGGCGCCGCCAAGTGCCCCGGGGGAACCTTGCATAGGGGGCATTTCGATTTCGACACCAAAGCATATCATGCGACGGCTCATTCTTCATGTCTTGTTGTAAATAGGGCAACTGTAGACTCAAAACGGATAATTGACTACAGGGACTACTTCCGGGACCACCGGATGTCCCCGAGGGAACCTGTGATTAGGGACAATTGAAATTGAACTCCAATACATATCGTGCGACGGTTCATTTTTCATGTCTCGTGCTAAATAGGGCTAATGTAGACCTAAAATGGATAATTGACTACAGTGGCCACTTTTGAGACCACCGGAATTTCCCGGAGGAACCTGTCATTGGGGACATTTCTGTTCTTACACCAAAACATATCATGCGACGGCTCTTTCTTCATGCCTTGTCGTAAATAAAGTAACTGTAGACTTAAAATGGGAATTTATTTGAATTGGCCACTTTTGGGACCACCGGGTGTCTCCTAGGGAACCTATGATCGGGGACAATTGGAATTGAGCTCCAATACTCATCGTGCAACGGCTCATTCTTCATGTCTAGTCATGAATAGATCAACTTTAGACCGAAAATGGATATTTAACTAGAATGGCCACTTTGGGGACCTCCTATAGTTCCCTATGGAACCTATCATTGGGGACATTCCGATTTTTACACCAAAACATATCATGCGACGGTTCGTTCTTCATGTCTTGTCGTAAATAGGGCAACTGTAGACTCAATGTGTATATTTAAATATTGTTGCCGCTTTTGAGACCACCGGATGTTCCAGAGGGAACCTGTAATTAGGGAAAATTGAAATTGAACTCCAATACATATCGTGCGACGGTTAATTTTTTATGTCTCGTGCTAAATAGGGCTATTGTAGACCTTAAGTGGATATTTGATTACAGTGGCCACTTTTAAGACCATCGGAATTTCCCGGAGGAATCTGTCATTGGGGACATCACAGCCTCCTTCAGGGATATCCGGTGGTCACAAAAGTGGCCACTGTAGTCAAATATCCACTTAAGGTCTACAATAGCCCTATTTAGCACAAGACATGAAAAATTAACCATCGCACGATATGTATTGGAGTTCAATTTCAATTGTCCCTAATTAGGCCGGAACAAATCTTAAAATCTTCTTTTGTCACCTTCCACCAAAATGTGTCAAGGGGCGGGGACAAAAAATAATAAAATGGAAATTCAGGAAAAGTCATCATTTTTCAATTTATATATCCGTCAAATCAAAATGTTTGAATAATAAACACGACATTTTTTTTATTCTTAACATCGATCGCATAACATTTTTCATAAAACGGCTTTCAAATTGTACTCTAGCTATTAACAATTTTAAGAAGACTGCGAAAATGTTGCACTTGAAATCATATTTAGATTATTTCAATTTGGTCCAACATGTATGTAATATTCCCGGTCTTTTCGTTATGGACATTTCCTTGACTTACCTGGGCGTTAAAGGTCATCGTACCTGCCACATGATATACGAATGCGAAAATGGCAACTTTGGCACTGAAAGCTCTCAGTTAATAACTGTGGAAGTGCTCCATAAGAACACTAAGCTGAGAAGCAGGCTCTGTGCCAGTGGGGACGTAATGCCAAGAAGAAGAAGAAGAATCCATCTTCTTCTTCTTTCTGGGGTTACGTCCCAACGGGGACAGGGCCTGATTCTCAGCTTAGTGTTCTTATGGAGCACTTCCACAGTTATTAAACTGAGAGCTTTCTGTGCCAATTGACCATTTTTGCATGTGTATATCGTGTGGCAGGTACGAAGATACTATATGCCCTGGGTAGTCGAGAAAATTTCCTTTACGAAAAGATCCTCGACCTGTGGGATTCGAACCCGCGACCCTCAGTTTGGTCTTGCTGAATAGCTGCGCGTTTACCGCTACGGCTATCTGGGCCCCGAAGAATCCATGTTAATCATAAAAAAATCTGTTTTCATGGACCAGTAAAACAAACAAACTGAGGACTTGTAATCCAATAACACATGTTATCTCATGTAATACAGTAAAGACGAAAAACAAAACTAGCAAAAAACACGGAAAATAATGAGAATCAACACTGAGAATAAGATAATTTATTTATTTTCCCCTTCTGACTTTTTGAAAATTTTGAAGGGGGGGGAGACAAAAGTAAAATTTCAAATTTGTTCCGGCCTTACAGGTTCCCTCTGGAACATCCGGTGGTCCCGGAAGTAGTCACTGTAGTCAACTATCCGTTTTGAGTCTACAGTTGCCCTATTTACGACAAGACATGAAGAATGAGCCGTCGCATAATATGCTTTGGTGTCGAAATCGAAATGTCCCCTATGCAAGGTTCCCTCGGGGCACTTGGCGGCGCCATGAGTGGCCAAATCTGTACAAGACTCTTTTTTAATTTATAATAGGATATTTTATGATAAGCTAGGGAGAAAACAATATTGCGCGACATATTTTGAGTGAATAAATTGTTTGATCCCAATTCGGATCCACTACCGGCACCGATTCCGGGGAAATGGCCATATCTTGGTTGTTTCTGGATCGATCTTAATACTTGGCCCACCAATCGCTTCAGAATTTGATCTTCTATCTTCATGTGTAGTAAAATTTTGAATTTTTAGCCGAGACCTTTACTAAAAACATGTCATAATTTTACTGCATAAGACATGCTTCCGGAAATCCTGATTATCACCAGTATCCGGTGGTCATAGTTCATATCCGTGGATGCACCTCAAAACTAGATTAGTTGACCCGTCCATTACTTCTTAAAGAATTGAAATCGGTCAATTTTTGTCAAAGTTACAGCATTCCAAAGTTGGCCCAATTTTTGCCTGTCCCAGTTATTTTGACAACCCCCTGTATATCAAATATTCCATCATTTGCGATACTTTAAAAATGGGGAGGGTGCAAAAAAAGGGGGAGGGCTTCCTGCAAATCTTATTACAACTCTTCATATTGGACTTAATGTTTTAAACATTATATGGCACATGAATTCCGCTGTCCTGAATATAAAACACTGTGTCGGTTTATTGATTAGATTATATTTTTAAATAAAAAATGCAAAAAGTTCAAGTATATTTTAAAAATGACCTGGGGCAGACACGAACATTCTGAAAACGCCATTATTTTTGTTTATTTTTATACTTTCAAGCCCGGGTTGTCCGGTCTCTGTGCATTCAGATCGACTTTTTTTGTCGAACAGTGATATGTACATCAGGGCGATTCAAATTTGAAAATTGTTTGAAAATCCAATCTCCCATATGCTCCTTAGCATTTTTACCATAAAAATAGTGTTCTGTGAAATTTTCAGCTCGAGGATTGCTCACGTGCAATCATATTTTGGTATCGTGATATTTGTTTATAATTAGGGCATACATATACGTAGCAGTAAAGTGCAGATATACAGCAAGTTCAAGCTGGTGGAACTGAATACCACTGGTTCATAATTGTCTCTGGTTAGCATTTTTTCCGACTTTCCAGAGTTTATAGTACTTTCATACTTGTCAAACTATTAACGAATGTAAAATGGTCAGTTCACATAGGCTTTCAGCCAACAACTGTAGAAATGCTCCCAGAACACTTAGCTGAGAAGCAGGCTTTGTTCCAGTTGAGTCGTAACGTCAATAAGAAGAACACCAAATTTGGTCTATGGCAATTTGGAAATGCATTTCAAGGAAGTGTCTATGGATACCGAGCGAGCCAACAAGCTAGCGTGACTTGATTTGTGCTAAGCATCTTTGAAAGAGAATTAAAATGGTATTGAAATTTACTGATGAGGATTGTGCATTCCGGTAAATGGTTTATCCGGGTAAAAGTACATTCCGGTAAGTGGTCTTCCGGTAAATTGCATTCTGGGTAATGGTATAGAATCCTCGATTAGGGTTTCAGTGCTAGTAATGGACCCCTTAGTAGCTGAGATTCATTCTCGACGCTTTTTTGCAATGATATTTTAGATGGATATACGTTTTGTGCAGCCTTTCAACAAGATCCATGTCTTTACTTCATAGTGCGCTTTTAAAACACACAAAAACATTCAATTCAGCCAGTGAAATACTCATTTGGAAAATTGTTGTTCTTATGCCTATTATGGACCCTCCCGGGGTCCATAATAGGTTTTTTTACAAATTTGATGTTTCCTATTATGGACCTTCCATTTGATTCTCATGTAATCCGGCTCGCTGCCGACATGCCTATTATGGATCCACCTGGAAATGCCTATTATGGACCCTCTTGTGTGGTTTCATTTACAGAACTGTTCAAATTTCTGTATTTATGCACTTTAGACCAAATATTTTGCCTGAAACTGCTGACGAACAATGCAATCGAAGTTCCCCCGGTGGATTTTTATAGGAATAAGATTGCTTTGAGTGTTAATTTTATGTTTTTCTGTAGGGGGTCCATAATACGCACAGGGTCCATAACCGGCATCGACTCCCTATATCACCGCTAAGTTTTATCGCGCTTCAATTTTCCACGCTCGGTTTAAGTACGGTTTTCTTTTCAATTACAGTATGGCCCATAAAAAAATGCGAAAATTGTTTGAACGTGAATTTAGCATCCACAAGCGTTATTTTCATTGTTTTTGCTAGTGAATGTTATTTCTGATTAATGTAGTATATCTTGACATAACTTCGCTATCCTGGACAATTGTTTTCATATTTTTCTTACTGTCCTAAATAATGTAATGAAGCAAAGAAGTTCAAAGGTTTTGTCCACCCAAAGCTAGCAACAGCGTCTGATTGTCGTATACTCTGGTGATAAACTTTCCACCTTCAAAAATCACACTTTATAGTTGAACATTTTAGTTTGTTTGGTATCAGAGGATGGAGGAGCTCTTAGAGAACGTGTTTTTCATGATCACAATAAAATATTTTGCTATGGTCATAGTTTTGAGGGCATTTGCATCTTATAGGTTTGATATGCCTTTATTTTTTGTTAAAGTTGAATAAAAAATTAATGCGGAGACCTATAACAGATTTTTGAGGATGAAATTTGTTCATGTGGTTAGAGACAACTTTTATCAATACAAGCTCATAGGTTTTGAGCAAAACGGAGCCGTTTATCACACTAATATGAACGTTCAATCAAAGCTCTCCCAAATGAGCCGTTTTTTCGAAAATATGTTTAAGTCTCCAATGATCTAGGTATGAACCAATTCTATAATTTGATATGGGCGTATGCTGGAGGCAAGGCCTGTGAAGAATCTCACGCCATCGTTCGTGTTTTAGAGGCTTTCATCACACAGATATTGAACTAGACATCCGCATTGTAAAATTTTAAGGGATGTTTCCAATTTCTCTCAGGTAAGATGTAAGTAACAGATAAATATCATGTCCATAGCGAAAAACTGAGTCTATATAGATTAAACAATACAAGTAATGAATAATATTTATGTTTAATTCACATTTTTCATGAAAAAAACTACCAAAAAACATGATATGACTATTTTCGCATTTTTTATGGGCCATACTGTATATCACGTCATGATAATTATGTTATTTTCATACATTTCACACCAAACAATAATCCTTAAAATACCAATACTTTCCTATTCAATAAGTTCTATAAGTGCTTTTCATTTGATTCGTTCGATTTCGGCAACGATTTATTTAGATTTTAATGAAAACTAAATACCAAAAAACTGTTTCATTAGATCACGCCTCAGTATATCGTACCAAATTTTGCGAATCCGTGATAAAATTGAGAAATATTTACTTGCGCAAAGCACTAACAATGGTCATGTTAACAACAGTTTCAGACACACCGTGAACCATCTTCACCTACAAGGACGCTACCATCACCTTACCTTCTCATTAACGATTTACGATTTTTAATTCAGCCCGAAATCAGTGCCCAACAACCTTTCCATTTATTTCGAATCAAATTAGGGGAAGCGAATACCGAGCTTCCAACCAAGGAAAAAAAAACCTTCTTATTAACTTGGCAGCATCCTTTCGCGGTCCAGCTGTAGCGCTTCATCAACACTCTTGTGCTCGAAAATCTGTTGTAACCCCTTTCTGTTCGAGGGCCGCTTATAGTCATAGCACACAGAGCGAAGGATATTCACGATCGTAGAAGATTTCCAGCTGCTCGAATGTTTGGGTCTGGGGTTACACAAATTGGATTTCTTCTGGTTGGATTTTTTTCTGCGCCGCTTCCAATTGCCTAATCCTGCCGGGAAGGGGGAAAATGTTGAAAGGATTGTCACATTGCCGGGATGTCTAATAAGAAATAAGGAATTGGTATAATCCTATTTAGAATGGGCAATAAAAGTGCGTCATATGAATTTTATAGACGAGTTAATTAAAACGATACGCACGTTGGATGCCTTCTGTCGGTGTGATTGATATGTATATGGGATAAATTTTCAATTTACAGATAACTGGAAAAAGAACTACAAAGTCGACATCTCTTTCTGAACTTTATAAGAACTTCTCCTGGAACCGATTTACTTACACTGGAAATTCAATAATTGGGCTTGAAATGTATTGTGGTTCTCATAAATGATGCCAAAGGATGTTTAAAATAAAATCATGATAAGGATTTTACAGGGTATCCGTAAATTATCCGAACAGCAATATATTGGAAAGATGGTCTTGCATTGCAAACAACGAAAAATCAATGTCCATGCACCTTTTATATGACATACATATGTTAACACTCAGACATCATGTATACGCGCTTCACATCAAGAGCTTGAGATCAGCTTGCCATGAGCGCACAAAAATAACCGCGCGCTTGAGCACGTGCTATAGTGAGACACATTTTTTTAGATCTCATGTAGCAATGTACTAGCTCAAACGATCACATCTGCACTGGCTCATGCGCCGTCTCATGAGAAAATCTCAATGTGACAGTGCATTTGAGCCTCGCAGGAGAAGGTTTCAGAAGCAAGGAAAAGGGATTAAACTATGGATCAAACTGCCTGTAGGCAGTTTCAAAGGACTGACGTGATTCAACGCGGTTAAGATTCTAGAATCTGAATTGAAAAACTTGGGCTGGCCACCGAAGAAGCATAGGCAGAGACCGAATTCGTATGCTTCCGTGGGGTCATTGTACTAGGCAAACATAACTGCATGAAAGTACTCCTAGTAAGCGCATGTGACGAGCCTCACGAGATGTCTCATGAGACTCGCTCACTAGGATATACCGTTTTGATTCATATTACGGACACTTAAGGCCTCAGTGAAGTATAACCCAGCTTGGACCATACAAAATAAATCATTCTGTATGATTTTTTAGCGTTATCGAGCGTCGGAAGCCCTTAACTTTCGGATGGTGGGTAAAGAATACGCGTCCGCAACATGAATAATTTTAAAAAAATCAAAACGTGTGGCCTTTTCATGATTCTTATTCCGGACGCTCCCTCACTTTTGCCTCATATTCCGGACGCTTCGATTCGAATTACGGACAGCTCATGATAATCATTAATGGAACAGTCAAATCATCAATTGAAATCGTTCAACCACTTGAGAGACGTCTAAGGTAGTTGGGTATTATAAATTTGCATTTGATATTTATGAAATAAACCTAATAAAACGAGCCTCAAAAATGAGAACTTTTGGACGGCGAAAATTGAAACATTTCGTGTGAAATGTTTCCCATACAAACGAGAGTGTCCGGAATTTGAAGCTGTCCGTAATATGAATCAAAACGGTATTTTGTACGTATCTGCATCTCGTGTCTCACATAATCTGTGAGCTGCGATATGGAATATCGCATGGCACACTAGCTCATTCAGGTATACATGAGAAATACGACACTCTGGTTAACACAAAATACAACTTAAAAATCTTTCGAAATGATTGCTTGTTACAGAGAGAGAAAAACTTAAATTTTTCGGAGATGTTTTTCCTGAGAGCCGCTTGACATATTGGAGATGTGTTATCCCCAAAACCTAAAAGAGATGAATCCAAATGTCCTATTATTATTTGAAGTAATCTACAGGTTAGTGGCTTCAAGTTGGACTGGAAATAGAAAATTGTACGGTTCAAATCCAGTGTGTTCTATGGGCATTTATCTTCCGTCATAAAGCTCGGAAAACAACTTCCTTTAAGACACCTCAATACATTTGGGTTGGTTTTGCAATTATTTGAAATCGGAAATGTATCAAACTTACTTCTTAAGAATATAATAAGCCAATGATTAAAACCATGCAAGAATATTGAATTTATTGCGCTTGATTGTATAGAGCCAGGTCTTCAACGTTTGTACGGATAATTTGCGGACACCCTGTACCTCCGTTTGAAGTTGATTCAGAACTACCCAAGCAACCATAAACATTATTAACACAGCGTAACAAAAATGAAATTTTTGCCTGTCTCAAGTATCAAATTATGTGAATCTGATTCCGTTCTCAGATATAGACCAAAAACATTCCAATTTTTAACTAAAAGGCGCCAAAGTTATATAAAACATTGGTTTCAATGATGTTACATAAACTTTAAGTTACGATTTGTCATTTTTTGTGATCTTATTCGTAAAGCTGGCAAAAAAACTTTAACTTTCATTCCGGATATAATTTAATTGAAATTGCACGATTAAATTTATAAATATTTAATATAATTCTTCTACATGCTTTTATTCTACCTACAAAATTATTCGATTCTCTTGTATGGCAAAATACAATACTTTTCTAAACCATAGCACCATAGCACTATAAATGCTTATACGCCTGATAACAGCACTTGCTCTGCATTGAAACCCAAATACTGCATCGTTAATGCTTCTAAGCCCGATGCATACAGGCATTAAATAAGCACATCATTGGCTCTATATTTGCATATAGGGCATGCTTCAATATTACCCAATGTTGTAATAGATAAAAAACCTCTATTTATACATTTGTGAAAACCATCTGCTTTTGTTCAAAACAAACAAAGCTTTTACACAGCTACCATTCAGCAGCGTACCTGGGCGAGTATTCTCTGAGCTCAGTAGTGAAAGCACATCACGTCTGTCATCGTTTTGACACCCATTCACATCATCGTCACATCTTCGGCTAGATTTTGTCATCACTTGACGTTATCATTATTATCAGCATACATCAAGTACCTTTTGCACCGAAAAAGCAACGAAGTGGTAGGCGTCTCATCCTCGAGATTGAGTCACCAGGTTTACTCCGCTTCACTTTCGGGACCCGACAAAAACACCCAACAAAAATCCCACATTGTTGAAATACGTTATAGCAACTGCTTCTGATGGTGAAGTCCGTTTGAATAGGAAAGGGTCGGCGCTATGTAGGTAGGTACCTGTCGTTGGAAATTTCCCGGTCCAAAAACTCATCCCCATTAGTACTTGGAATACATTTGCGCCTCTCGAGTGAGCGTGCGGGAAAATTTCACGCTATCCCGAAAAGTGGAGATGCTTCCTACGGATAGAATTCATATGGAAATTTCTAACCTTATCTAACACCGGGTTTGAGCATGAATGGGATTCAATTTAAATTTGCCGCCTTTTTGCAGGTAAATAATACAAACCGATAGCCAGAGCCGGTTCTCACTTGCTAAGAAAACTGGTTGAATGACATAGGGAAATGTTTTACGCACTGATATGACATAAAAACGTTTCAAAAATGAGATATGCATAAACCTATCTGAGCTCTGTTTACTATTTTCAGATTTCAAGTGCCACAAATTCTTCATTTTAACGGTTGCATGCAATTGCACTGGCCCCAAATATGGTCCAACAATTCGTTCTCAATTGATTTCGAAGCACGATCAAAGCATGGGAATAAAAACATCGTATCTGTCTCGGTCTATGATCGTTTGCAATGTTTTGCAAGTTGTTACAGGAATGATAAGCAGCAGCGAAAGGGAGCCCCAAGAAAGCGATGACAAAATCCATTTTCTCGCTAATTTACCATTGGGGGTAGGTATTTTACCTTACTGCCATGATAAACAATCACCGAACATTCGAAAGCAAAAGTATCCCGCAGGTTTGGAGTTTGTTTAGATGGGTTTATCATGCACTGTTGTCCCCCGATATAATCGGAGCTGTAGCAGCAGATGATAAACCGACTTCCATGATGTGCAACAAATCATGATTGTAACAAAGAGCGATTAGTGAGAGAATCACCTAAAATTTTACAATTTCCTTCCCCTACATCAGCTTTATGTCTTACTTTTTAAACAAAAACTTAAAAAAATATATGGTTCATTATGGTTTGCTGAACTCCAACTCTTCCCCTAATATCATGACTATAGGGATGAAGGAAATTTGCGATTTCGCTGGAGTCTTTCCAAATTTCAAGGATTTGGAGACTTCCGCGATATCGCAAATTTCCATTATCCCTATACTGCCCATAAAAGCATAACTGTCCCAATTGGATTTTCGAACCAACACCTTTTTTCGTCGCAACATTTATGTTTCTATATGTACTTTATACTATGCATGTAAAAATTAACACACTTTGTTCGGAAAAAATGCTGAAAAATATGAAGCTGGTGCAGTCCCATATTGAAAAATAAAGGCATAACAGTCTCTATATGAACTTGCAACTCGAATAACAATTGCAAAACGTGACTTGTGTTCAAGATTATATTTTTTGCTGATGCCTAGAAGCAAAATGAGTTATCTGTGCGGTGGTGCTAAATGAATATGGCATGCAGAAATGTACTAGAAAATTATGAACATTTGTATGGGAATACAAAACTCAAACTTCGAGCGCAATTTTCTCAATGCCTACTATTTCCATATGGGACAGTTATGCCTTTATGGGCAGTATAGTCATACTCTGGGAGGGAGAAACCGATACAAAATTTCTGAACGTCAAGGTGAGCCGAGATTTCTGCTTTCACGAACTGTCACTGTGAGCCCGGATCTTAAAGAGTGGACAAACAAGAAAAAGCGCGTAATTTATCAAAACATATTTTTGCATTTTATCCAAGTTGACAACAATCGGTTGAAATTCAATTCCTGGAAGTACAATAACAATGTTACGATAGCATCTTTTATTTTGATAGAGCGTAAGTATCAAAACACGCATCTTTTTACTCTTTACAAAAAAAAATGAAAATTAAAAACACAGAAAACTATGGCCCTTTTCCCATATTTGTCCAGAAAGGTCGAAGGTGCACAACAAATGAAAACTAGCGATTTTCTCCAAGCCTGCCTTGATTGTCGTTAGGGAGCTGGAGTTATCTTGCAGTTTGGAAAAGTTTTGTTTCATTTTCCGTGAGTAGTGTCGGTGCCTCCCTCCCAGGTCATACTATAAGGGGATGAGTTCGAATTTGAAATTGAAAAAAACGGAATGCCGCGAATATGCTAAATTAGAAGAATTTATATTGAATTCGCAGGCACGGTAAATGGCTGGGCATGGCGTACCATTGGTATTTCGCGTACCTGTAGCAATAAAATTGACCCCTCTGTGCGGTCCTTAGCCTCTTACTCAGCAACTCCTATCCCTGCCTCCTCGCGGTACTGGCCAGGGTACGAGCAACCTTAGGGAAGATCGGGTAACCAACCCCGATGGGAAATCTGGTCGTATGCCGACAGGGAAGGGGGGGGGGTTGCTTTTGCTTTTGCTTCTGCAAACCTTGAGCGTCTGTACTCCATGTTAAGAATGGTCCTCCGGAAATCTAGTGCGATGGTGTCAGGCCCTGCAAGCCAGCCGTAAAAAAAATAGGTAGGTAACGAATAATCAACGAGAGAATACGAACCGGGACAATCGGCAAAGACCACAGCGACTTAAAGGGACTAGCGATTGGAAGCTCGATTCGTGGAACTGTAAATCTCTCAACTTCATCGGGAGCAAACGCATACTCGCCGACGTGCTGAAGGATCGTGGATTCGGTATCGAAGCGTTGCAGGAAGTGTATTGGAAGGGATCAATGGTGCGAACGTTCAAAGGTACCATACAATCTACCAGAGCTGCGGCAACATGCATGAACTGGGAACAGCTTTTGTAGTGATGGGTGATATGCAGAGGCGCGTGATCGGGTGGTGGCCGATCAACAAGAGAATGTGCAAGTTGAGGCTCAAAGGCCGGTTCTTTATCTTCAGCATAATAAACGTGTCCAGCCCTCACTCCGGAAGTACAGTCACCCCACAGTTATGGATCAGCTAAGGGTCAATTTTTAGAATAAAATATGATTACAAATCATGGTAACCTTGTACAAAACAAAATTACCCGCCTGGCTAAGCCGAATATAGTTGTTTTCGAAAAACACATAAAAAATCTCGATTATTTACGAGAAAATGTCGATTTCGATAGAAATTTCAAACGTTGTCCATCCCACAGATGTGGATCAGTGGAACAGGTTTGTCCTTATTATGGATCAAATCGACTCATATTATGGATCAAAACACTATAAAAGCAATTTATCTGTGAAGTAAACGAAAGTATACGTTCCGGCGTTTCTTTCGGAATCGTCTTATTGTTGATTCATAACTGTGGTACTGGTTTCAATGCCCCACAGTTATGAATCAACGATTCTATGAATACGGATAACATTTTATTTCATACGAACGAATAAAATATGCTAGAAGATGTTATGATTGATTGCAATGCTGTACAGATTTATGGTTCACGTAGATAAAATGTGTTCTGCGTAATTGCAGCTCTATTGGCTGAGATATTCTCCGTGTAAGCCAACTTTGATCCATATCTGTGTGCTATCCATAACTGTGGGGTAACTGCACTGATGATGATAAAATCGCTTTTTACGCGCAGCTCGAATGCGTGCCCAACCCACAACGTCAAAATCATCATTGGAGATCTAAACGCTCAGGTTGGCCAGGAGGAGGAATTCAGACCGACGATTGGAAAGCTCAGCGCCCACTTTTGTGAAGGACGGGACAACGGAGCAAATGCCTTCGTCAGTACTGCATGCGATGGAAACCAATCAGCCCCCACTTTGAGGGAGGTTGAGGATGCCATTCACCAGCTCAAGAACAATATAGCTCATAAAGATGGGCCTGGAGAGGCTGGCCATTTGTCTGCACCGGCTGATAGGCACAATCTAGGAAACAGAACAGCTATCGGAGGAGTGGAAGGAAGGGGTAATCTGCCCCATCTACAAGAAAGGCGACAAGTTAGATTGTGAGAACTTTCGAGCGATCACCATTCTAAATGCGGCCTACAAAGTATTATCCCAGATCATCTTCCGTCGTCTGTCACCTGTAGGAAACAAGTTCGTGGAAAGTTATCAAGCCGGCTTCGTTGACGGCTGATCGACAACGGACCAGATCTTTACTGTATGGCAAATCCTCCAAAAACCGTAAATATCGTGAATACCCAACGCATCACCTTTTAATCTATTTCAAGGCGGCATACGACAGTAGGCGTAGAGCTATACAAAATAATGGACGAGAACAGCTTTCCTGGAAAGCTCACGAGACTGGTAAGAGCGACGATGGAAGGTGTGCACAATTGTGTGAAGATTCAAGCAAACACACCAGTTCGTTTGGATCCCGCCGGGGTTTACGACAAGGTGATGGACCTTCGTGCCTGTTGTTCAATATTGCACTAGAAGGTGTTATGCGGACAGCCGGGATACGATTTTTACGAGATCCAGTCAATTTATTTGCTTCGCGGATGATATGTGCGTATCGATTGGCGAGCGTGGGGCAGAACCGAGGAGGAAGAGATGCTGCCAAGAACCGAGTATTGTGGCGTGAAATTGTTGATTCAGTGTAATCTGTCTAGATGTTAACTAAATAATTGAATGAAATAAATGAAATTTTCCGAGATCTGAAGAATCTAGTTCTACAATGATTTGCGAACAACATTTATTTTGTACCCATACTCAGAGAACGCGTCGTGAGACCGGACCTAACACATATTGTTCTTATAAACGATTCAAAAAGGATCTAAATTTACCTTTTTAGTTGACTGGTTTTGGAGCCCGAAAGGAAGAAGTTGCAACAGTTGACTATATTCGACATCCTATGCCAAAACATTAACTGTGCCAAATTTTTGCAGCAGGATTCTTTCAATGTACCTCAGCGGCCGTTAAGCAATCACGCATTTATTATAGTTCCTGGGCATAGAACAAGCTACGGGTTTAATAGTCCACTTAGTTCATGCATTAGGGCTTTCAATACTGTTAGTGAGAACTTTGACTTTAGAAGCAGTCCTTCAAAGCTAGGTGAATACAGTCACCCCACAGTTATGGATCAACTAACGATCATTATGCAGAACAATATATGATTAAAAAACATGGTGACGCTGTACAAAACGAAATTACCTCTCTGGTACCGCAAAATATAGTTGTTTTTGAGAATACACCTAACAATACCCGGTTATTTACGAGAAAGTGTCGATTTCGATAAAAATTGCAAACGATGTCCACCCCACAGATGTGGATCAGTGGAAGAGGAGGGTCCTTATAATGGATCAAATAGACTCATATTATGGATCAAAACACTATAACAGCAATTTATCTGCGAAACAATCAAATGGTGTGCTAGTGAAAGCATACGTTTTGGCGTTTGTTTCGGAATCGTCTTATCATTGATCCATAACTGTGGTATGGGTTTCAATGCCCCACAGTTGTGAATCAACGCTTCTGGTAATACGGTTTTTCATTTATTTCCTATGGACGGAAAAAATATGCTTACCC
This sequence comes from Aedes aegypti, assembly GCF_002204515.2. Lineage (NCBI taxonomy): Eukaryota > Metazoa > Arthropoda > Insecta > Diptera > Culicidae > Aedes > Aedes aegypti. Next base: position 207,598,135 of record NC_035108.1, read on the forward strand.
ATATTATAGTTGACTGCGATGCTGTACAGATTCATGGTTCACATAGGTAAAATGTGTTCTACGTAATTGCAACTCTGTTTGATGAGATATTCCCGTTTTAATTCAACTCTGATCCATATCTGTGTGCTATCTATAACTGTGGGGTGACTGTACATAAGATTAGGTTAGTCTGTACAATTTTACCGAAGATCATACGCAATAAATAAATAAATCAATAAACTCATGTAATTTGAATTCAAATATTCTTACCAGTATGGGAATACAAATGTTGAAAATATATACTAATTTCTACTAATTTCGTTTATTTTCCACTGATCTGTACAAGTAAATATATGAAAATTCTCAGTTTTATTTTGATTTGAAACGTACTGGCACAAAACCATTGTTTTCAATTGAAATTAATCGAATCTTTCTTTAAGGTGAAGATAAATCGAAGCCAAACCTCAAATTTTCAAGAGCACGGATCTGGAGAATCAAATATCCATTTAAGATGAAAACTTAATCGATTGGTCACAAGCTGGTGGTAATCAATCGATTAAGTTTCCAGCTCAAACGGGTGTTTGGTTCTCCAGATTTGTGCCTTTGAAAATTTGAGGTTTGGCTTCGATTCATCTTCAACTTAATGTAAGGAACAGTGCAACTAGTTCTGAAATGCGTCAAGTGCCGATTCCAATTTTGTTTTAATATATTAATGCCTACTGCGATACATTTACATCTCTAACATACAATTAAAGTTGAATAAAAGTTTTGTGCATTAGTATTATAGAAAGATTTAAGTTGACATTAAAAAAATCATAGCGATCGGCTTTCGAAACGTCCGGCAATTCGAAGCAAAAATGCATTTGAGTTTAAGTAATTACCAAAGCCTTTAATTTTTTAATTCTGGAATGCTTTACCTTAAATTGGTTTTTATTTGTTCTATTGCCTTAATCCAACTCTGTCCACACCTCTTCTACAAAGCATTCACCAGTAAGCGTGAGCAAAGTCTGCCGTTGATATTTTTCGACATTCAATGGAAAATAATTGTTGAAAAATTGAATTAACTTCATTTTTCTGGAAATACCCTACCGGTTCCGAATGGATGTCTGGCCGACAAAGGAGCACAAGTTACGAGAGGAGCTGTGGCAAAAGTGTGAAGATTCAATTAAAACTTTGACACCAATAGCAACCGACGTGATTTCGTCCAATGTTTCCATTCTCTTGAACATTCCGAAAATCGCTTCTCACTTCGGCAAAAGATCTTCCATGTGCGATAATTTGCTCCAGAGAACCAGACTCCTCGTCCCACTCCTGGGTCCCAAAACTGATCCCGACAGCTAAAGCATCCGGAATGTCGTTTATTTTAATCGATTTTCGACCTTTTGCCGAATGAATGAATGACGGGTTTCCCTGCAGGAAGAAACAAAAGCCAGTCAATTGGTAGCCCTGAAACCGCAGGCCAACCGCCAAATTACAAAGGCAGTCAAAGCGGTTATTGAAAACTTTTATCATAATTTGATTTTTACACACTTCGGCTTTACGCTCGGGAGATGGCCTGCGGAATTCGAACTGGAACGCAAACGAATACTTCGCAAGAACTTTTCGACAGACCCAGAGAGTATGAGAGAGAGCAAAAAGCACCTGAAGTAAACGGACATTATCAAGACAATAATCATAAACGGTGTAATTTAAAATTACACATTTCATTTCACTTCGGTAGGAAAAACGAACACCAAAAACAATAAAAGAGATGAGATGTTGTTTGGGGTTTTTACGAGCTTGGTGCAAACAGAAGGTGAGCTCGGTATCGGCTCCCAAATAATGCGGTCGGATTCCGGTCGTTATTTGGGCCGTTTTGGCCGACTGGTGGATGCCCCGAATCAGCTGTTTATGACCTTGCGAGGGTTATGAATGCAAGGCTGAAATTGATATCTTTGATTCATTGGTCGCTGTCCCTTCCGGCTATGGCGGTAAATTTGGTGGTTTTCTGAGGATAACGGTCGTTTCTGCTGGTTTTGAGTTGGGTTGGGCGGCAGTAGTAGAAAAAAAACTTTACCGGTGCATCAGTATGCTTTTCTTCTATTTCATTATCGATGTCATGTAATCATTTTGAGTGAGCTCGTGGTTCATTCTTCTCCGCCACAGAACGTTTCCCTGTACGTCGTCGAAGATCTTCCTAAGCACCCGGCGTTCGATAACTCCAAGTGCTTAAAGGTCACCTCAAGCATAGTCCAAGTTTTATGTCCGTAAAGGACTACCGGTCTTATGAATGTTTTGTATATGGTATATTTGGCAGAGATGAATCTGTTATAACTGCAGCTTCTTGTGGAAGCCATAGTAGGTCCGACTTCCACAGATGATACGCCTTCGTATTTCACGGCTAACGTTATTATCAGCCGTCAGCAAGGATCCAAGACAGACGAACTTGTCAACCACCTCAAAAGTATTCCTGTCTATCGTAACACTGCTTCCTAGGCGGGTCCTGTCGTGTTCAGTTCCGTCTACCAGCATGTACAGTAGGCCGTCCCTTATTTTTCGAAAATGCGAAATGTTAAAAGTCGTCATTGTAAAGTGCTCGTTTTGGTAAGAAAAAATTCAGGTAAAAATTTGAAGTCCGTACGTGGACGCTAGGTGGTCCCCCAACGGCCCTGAATGTATTAGGCGTAGATGACCCCGTGCGCATAATCGAGCTCGCTGCTCTGGTGCACGCAGCATGAGTATGAAAAGGCACCAGTAACAAATTGTCCTACGCGCGTTGATAATCAGCATAGAAGTTTGTTTTCTTTGGGATGATACGAATATTACGTGACGCAAAATTAGAACCCCTCCCTCCCCAACGTAACAGTTTTTGTATGAAAAATTTGAATTTTTTTGTATGAACCGTAACACTACGGAAGACTTCCTCCCTCCTCCTGTTGCATTACGTAATATTTGAACGACCCCTTTGTAGTTCTGAATTTTATGTCAGCGTGAAGTGTTATGAAGATATCCACAGTATAAAATGTTGTTTTACCTATAATTCTATGCTGATTATCTATTTGTTACTAATGGCTTTTCGTACTCATGTTGCGTACACTAGAGCAGCGAGCTCGATTTGGCCAATGAGGGTCATCTACACCAAACACCTTTAGGGTCGTTGGGGGACCACTTAGCGTCCTCGTACGGACTTCAAATTTTTACCTGATTTTTTTCTCACCAAAACGAGCACTTTACAATGACGAACTTTTAACATTTCGCATTTTCGAAAAATAAGGGACGGCCTAATGTACAGTCGACTCTCACCAACTCGATATTCTATAACTCTATATATTCTATTACTCGATGGATTTTTCGGTCCCTTCAAAATTCCATACAACGTGCTCTCCATAAATCGATCTTTCCATAATTCGATATCTCCATTTTCGGTGTCTCGTAAGAGGTAAATTTCCCTCAATAACTCGATATCTATTCAAAAATCCTTCTTATTCGGGGAAATTTGGACTATTTCTTGTTGAGAGGTGCATAAATACATGCAAGTTGTAAAACAAGTTGAATTACATGAAAATGAAAATTTAGATTTTCGGTGAAAATAATTTGATTTTTCGAGGATTTTAAAAAAATCAAATAATAATTTTTAAAATAATATCAACACAATATTAATGCTTATGTTAATAAGAGTTATGCGGAGTCGACTGTACTTAGTATTTGACGCATTCATCAACAGTCCTATTTGGGGGGGAGTGGGGGGGCATGACACTTTTGAACGGCAGGCACGAAGGTCCATCGCCCTATCGAAGTCCCCGGCGAGATATAAACGAACTGGAGTGTTCGCTCGAAATGTTGACGCAGATTTGCACACCGTCTTGTGAGCTTCACAAGAAAGCTGTTTTCGTCAATGATTTTCCATAGCACTACACGGTCAATACTGTACCGCCCTGAAATCGCTGAACACATTGGGCGTAGAGACCTAGAACTCACGGCATTTCTGGAGGATTTGCCGCACGGAAAAGATCTGGTCCGTTGTCAAGCGGCTGTCGATGAAAACGCTATGATAACTTTCCTTGAACTCGTTTGTTATACAGGTATGTTCCGATTTTGCCACGTTCCGATTTCGTCAGCAAATTATTCCGTTTTTATCAACACACAAAAACGTTTTTTTTTTTTTTGAAAATGTTTAGAATAAAAACTATAAACATATTTTGAAGCAATTCAAATGCTTGTCAATGGCCTCAGACAAGGTGCTGGTAGGTGTCAAGTCACTAATCAATTGGAGTTTTCAAACATATCGGTTGGACAAAATTGAGCCATCCTTCTACAATCGCGAGTTACTCTGGCCACGTCCTAGCAACAACTTTAATTTGGGATAAGCTGAACACGTACTAAATAGAGTTGCAGAGACCTCTACTTTTTATATAACATGGCATCAAAGAATTTTCTATGCCAATTTAATAGACATAGGGGCTGTTTGAATATTTTGGCCGTTTTCGACCCCCCGCCCCCAATGGTATGATTTTTTGTAAGAAAATCCTGCCTTTCCCACATAACTTCTTACGTGATTAATGGACGATCCCATATATGTTCAGTTCTTATGATAAAAAGGATGCACTTGGGAATTAGCTCAAGAATGTATGGGCAACGGCAAGGACATGATGGAATTTATTTTATTTTTAATAAGACTGTTAACTATCTCTCAAACTCGATAGCATTGCACAAATTATAGCAAACAGCCATTGATTAGATCCTGTTCCAAGGAGTAGAGGAAGAGGTCAAGCTAAACTAACCAATCTATAGACAATTTTGGAATCCATATAAAAAGTTTGCATTGAGGTAAAGAGCTGAAATTGCTGACAATTTGAGAAACTGTTGATACTGGACATTCCCACGTCACGCACGTTGCCATCCCAAATTTGCTGGGCTTTTGATCTTTAAGCAGACATGAACCCGTTCCCATATGGAGACTAAAAGGTTAATTAGGAGTCATATACCAATAGCCATACGCTTATTCATTGAACTTTACAAAAGAACTTCTTTCCAAAAAGTTATAATTTATTGATGCTTGTACTAAAGTTTGTACACTTTTGTGTTTTTGATGAAGTTCTATATAAATAAAAATGGCAAGGTGTTTTTGTGTCACAAAATAGCTTAAGAACGGGCTAATAGACTTACACGATTATTTCACTGTTGCATTGGTCAAGTATTCCGACGTGTTTTAGTGAAGGAAACGATTTAAAAAATTCTCTGAAATAACTGCAAAAAAAACAGAAAACTAATCTGTCGTTCTGTATGGGAGATTGCATGCCATTTTTCAGCAGCCTACGTGATGGCAAAACGAAGTTTGACGGGACCACTGGTATTCAATATTATTTTTACTTAACAAAAACTAGAACTTTAGGTTAGTTTATTGCCAGTCTATACGAGCTGTTCTAGATTGGCGATTAGCATTCCTGTCGAAGTTGGATGTAATCTTTCTAGAAGAAAGATCACTAAAATAATTTTACTGATTGGACTTTAGTAATTCAAAACACAGGCAACCGTAAATATTCATTTCAGTTTGCAACATAACTCCACATTTAATCGCCAATCGGGTGTGGCAAAAAATGCAATAAATGTACCTTGGCTAAAAAGCTCTCAGTTGAAAACTATGGAAATGTTTATGAGAACACTAAGCTGAGAACAAGGCTATTTCTTAATTGGGATGTAAAGCCATAAAGAAGAAGAAATAGCAGAAGGATGATGGTGATGAACAATAGAAAAATAAGTTGTTGCTTGTTTTATCTTCCTAAAAAACAAATGAGCAGCTTGACTCACTTCCCTGTAGTTATTTTTACAAATTTTACAAAGGACTTTTATGTAATTATCGCTTTGATATTCGATATAATATTTATTGAAATCCTTACCAAGAAAACTAAAACTATTTATGATTTATTACAAAATCATATTGATTGATAGGAGTCTGAAAAAAATTTCATTACGAACCTATAAAAAGAACAATAAATGCTCTTCACAGCTTCCAAATATCAATACTGTGCATTTATATGATGGAATTTTGTATTATCCTGACAAAACTGTAATTTGCTTTTCAAATTCGTAATATATTTTGTCTGAGAAAATTATTCCGTTTTTATCAACTGAAAATTGCCGATTGTGTTAATAAAAACGGAACAGAACCTGTATTGTTATATGTGATAGACGACGGATGGAAATCTGGGATATCACTTTGTAGGCTGCGTTTGAATAGTGATTGCACGATAGTTTACACACTCCAGTTTGACGCCCTTTTTGTAGATAGGGCATATAACGCCTTGCTTCCTCTTCTCCGATAGTTGTTTAGTTTTCCAGACTCTGACTATCAGCCGATGCAGACAGGTGGCCAACCTCTTTAGGCCCACCATGATGAATTTTGCTCCGACACCCTCCTTGCCAGTTGCTTTTCTTGAGCTGATGAACAGTATCCTTAACTTTCCAAATCGTGGGAGCTGGTTGGTTTCCACCAACCACTATGCTAACATATTCATCAGCTTCGTTGTCCTAACCTTTTTTGCCTGTATTCCAGCGTCATACAGGTGTGCATCGTAGTGCTGCTTCTACCTTTCGATCGCCTTGCGTCCATCGATCAAGATGATCCCATTCTTATCTCACATTTTCAGCTCGCAACATGAAGCCTTTGCGGTATGCGGTAAGGTGAAACTCCGTAGAATCCACAAATTTCTGTGCATAAGTAGTTGTACATAGAAAATAATCTCTTATTTGCTGATAATAGTGAACATATGATAAAAAAGACATCGTTGCCAGTGATCATTGCGTCCATTTGAGTCATTTTCACTCCAGTTGAATAATATTGGATGATGTCGTACATAACTTTCAACATTCCTGACAGCACTGCAAACGAGCAGCTAACTTGAAATTAGAAAAATAAAAAAGCGGAAACTTGTGATCGGGCGATTGTTTTAAGCACTGTTCTGTAAAGTTTTAAGTTGTTTTCATAAGAAATCAATTAGAAGGTGTTTTTTAATGAACAAGTAGTGAAAGTAAACTGTGATGAATGTTCTACGTGTACCGAAAATTATGAATTTAGGCGAAAAGTGTCCTTCGTTCGCGGGTGAATAAGTGTAAACAAACGTAGGAAAGTTTTTCGTGCGGTTTGAAAATTAGCACGGTTTGTGAAATTTTGACTAATTATTAGATAACATACTATAAAAATGGTAAGGTTACAGTGTTCTGATGTCCCGCTAGCAATTTAGAAGTAATAACTTGTAGGTAAGTGATGTATTTCGAGATAACAAGTGAAACGCCAGAAAATGTGTTTGTATGTGTGAGGAAGCCATCTTCACTGCCATGACAGGGATTCCATCCTATATGTCCTTAAGCTTCTGATAGAACTTCCACGTTTTTTGAGAACGGTACAGCAACTTCGTCTCATGGAAGCCCACCTCTTCCAGACGACGCTTTCTATTTTAAAATAGGCAGGGTTGCTGTTTCCGTTTCAGTCTGTATCGTTCCACGTATTGCCGCGTAACATACTGCAGCTTTGCAGCGCGCGCTGCATTCTTCTTCTTCAAAACCTGCCGAACCAATCGTTTCTTTAACTTTGTTCCACGTATTCGACAATGCGTTCAGCAACGTCGTTAATTATTGCTGAGAATATTCTCAAACTGTACTCATGAGGAGCCCTTTCGAGCTCCCTCTCATCCGGCAACGTTGCGTCAAAATGTTGCGCGTACGCATTGGCGACATCTGGTTGTTTTAGTCGTAGTGGATCGTAGCGAGGTGAGCGTCGATACCCTACATCGTTGATCACGTATAGTTTTTGGCATAAGTTCACAAACACCAGGTTGTGGCCGGAGTCAAAGTTAGCGCCACGATATGTTCTGACGTTGGTTATGTCGGAGAACTGCCGTCCATGGATCAAAAAGTAGTTGATTTGCAATTCTGTCTATTATGGTGATATCCAGGTATACCTCCCATATCGGTACACCTGTGCCGGAAGAATGTGCTACGAATGGCCATATAATTTTAGAGGTAGCGAAATCTTTCAAGCGTAGCGTAGCGAGGTAGCGAATCTTTCAAGCGGTTCTCGTTCGTCAGCCGAAGGGCTCTGAACTTTCCTATTTACGGTCTGAACTCCTGCTCTTGGCTATTTTGAGCGTTTAAATATCCGAGTGAGAATTACAAATATCGAAAAGGATTGGGCCTTGAACTACCACCTTCATCAATCATGTGTAGGGGGACTGGAAGTAATTTGCCCATGTTTAGGAAAACAGCGATTTTAGAAAAAGTGAAAAACAATTTTTGGATGCTCTTTTTCTTTTATGATCGGTTTATATTTTCTATCAAATAGTACAAATAGCCATCCATTTTAATTTTTATGGGGCTAATAAATATTGAACAAAATACGTGTTTAACTGCTTTTGTATTTTTATGCAGGGTAAAACGCTCCACTTAAGGGGGCAGGATCCGTTTTTTCCTTAACTTTATTTGGTAAGCCACTCGTCCACTTTGGGCACCACTGGGCTGAAGTACTTTATGACTTGTGCAATTGTATTGTATAAGTCTAAGATCTATTTATTTATAGGGGGGTCTGTAGCCTTGAGGGTACGCTTTCGCTTCATAAGCGGAAGGTCATAGGTTCGATTCCCAGCCCCTCCACAAAAAAAACAGTCCAGCCACCAGAAGACGCCTCACGGAGGACCGTGCTTTGGGGAGCACATCCATCCTCCGTCAGTATCAGATGGTGACTGAGACAAACTGACCCTCTTCGCAGGCAGCTAGCCTCACTAACAACAGAGCTCTCTCCTACCTGCTCGGTGTGAGAGTAAAAAGAGTAGGAGAGAGTGAAAAATAAGATGTAAATATAGATAAGTTGAAACACATGACCATTAGACTGATGCAAATTTTAAAGTTTCTGCTCCCCTATGCTTAAACATTCTCCCAAAATTTGAAGTAATTTGGAGAAAATTTGGCTGTGCACAGGCCATTTGAAGTTTCTATGGAAATTGCTATGGAAAAGACCAACCTTTTGTGTTCAGTCCTCTAACCGCTCGTAATAATAATTTATGGAAAAGTGAACAAACTGGGACTTAAGGATAATTTGTTATTATTGATAACAAAGTGTAAATCATACTGAGATGATCATTCAATTACTTTCAGAGCAACACTGCTTTTTTGCTGTGAAACATAGTAGCCTGGAATACTTTGATCTATTCTTCCCGCCAGGAGCACCACTGTTGCCTGCCGAGCAGTTGGTTAAGCATGCAAAATGCAAACCTAGTTTATGATTAGGAATAGCAATTTATCCTTAAGTCCTATCAAAATGTGTTCTTCAGCAAAGTTGTAGCTGAAAGGATTTCACATGAGCAGAGGTTAATCACTTTTCCATTAAATATTATGTCGAAGAGATAGAAGCGTGAATACAAAAAATTGGCGTTTTCAATAGTAATCTCCATATTAACTTCAAATGGCTTGTGCACAGTCAAATTTCTTCCAAATAATTTCTAACTTTGGGAGGATGCTATTTACCATAAAATAAATCGTTAAAGCAAAAATTTCAAAATTTGCATAACTCTAATGACCATTCGCTAATCAAAGCGAACGTGTAGCCAACTACGCCACGGACCCTCCTTTTATTGATTTCGGAATTTTAAAAATCAGTTTTTTCGTTCAAAATCAATATTCACATGAAAATGTGTTCACTGTATTTTGTTCTCGAACCGAAACACAGTGAACACATTTTCATTGAATAATTTTCAGTTTTGAACAGAAAAAACTGTTCTTGAAGTTTTCATAATGACGACGGTTATAATTACGGATCGTTGAACGATAAGCACGGCGTTAGTCGTGCTATACAGGTAAGCACACATCCATGCTTGCATATATGTTGCATACCTTCAGGCGTTTGTTCAGATGTTAAGGCTCCCCCAAATAGACGCGATTTTTTTCAGCGAACGCGGCATAAAATCGCCGCGATTTCGTTGTTGTGTCGCTCCAAGCACTCTAATATGCAACGATCTAGACTGACGCAACAAAAATCGCTGCGAAATCGCGTCGCTGTGGCTAAGACACCTCCATCAAACTGTGCATGCAGCGGAACATCAGCGAAATCGCGGTGATTTTGGGGAGCTTTTAATGTTCAGTAATAATATACATCAGGGTTTCCCAACCGGTAGTCTGTGGACCCCCAGAGGGCCGTGACGATCTTTCCAGGGGTCCGCGATGCCATTGTAAATAAGTGTCGTGATTGATTAGGAATTATATGTAGCGAATTTTTTACCTTGTTCGTATTAAAAAAGAGTATTATTTTCGAGATGCAATTTTTTGATACTGCAAATTTTTGACAATGCAATGTAATGCAAATTGACCTTACCAACGTTGCTCAAATAGTTCTCCAGCGCGAGCTTCCAAATGCAACTTGAATCGTTCTTGAAGGTATTTGTAGAGAAATCCAGTTATAGTTTTGGCTTGATTTCGCCAAAAATGTTGTTACCTTCCGGGCGATGTCCTTATATTAACGAGATTGAAAAAATATGAAATTCTTCAATGTTTCCACTCAAATCCCTTTCGATCTATCAGAAGGATCTGTGGTGTGGTTTTTGCCAGATATCTGTATTAGTGATTCTTGGTAGAAGGTTCTAAACAAATATTTCACAAGGTTTTTGAATATAACGATCGATAATTTGATCCTAAGAAAACCATAAGCAAGTTTCTAAAAATATTTCATTGGCGATTTTAGATCCACACCTGACAATATTTTTGAAAAAAAACCTAATGAGATCTTCGTGGACTTCCGGTGAAATTCTTGAGGAATACCCGAGGAAATCTTTTAAATATTGCGAAATTTTTCAAGAAAGTCTTCAATGTAGTAGAATAAGGGGTATAATGGACACATTGAGCAAATTCTTATCTTAAATACATAAAATGGCAATGTTTTTAAGAAATTCTCGACTAGTTTTCCAGTTTGATATTATAACAATGTGTTGCATTTATTCAGGGTAATACAAATCATATCATATGACAGAAAAGTGAAATAGAAACTAGGGTTCTAAACAAGGCTGGTAAAAATATATAGGGGCAAAATAAATACTTGAGTAAAATTTAGTGATTCTAGAATATTCATTGGCGTACCGTAAAATTAGGTGAAGTTGATCACTTTTGAGCGATTTTGTTCTATATTCCCTAGTAGGATGCATGTATTATCATCCAAATATTTTCAAACCCTGTACTGGTTGGATGTTTATCGAATTATACAAACGAAATTTCTACAGAATTGTATAATAATAACAAAAACATTTTTAAGAGATCAAGAAGTGAAATTTTTGATTCCGGGGTGAAGTTGATCAATTACTGCGACAGGTTTTGGAGCTTGGAGCTTGATTGGCCGCCCGTGGTTGCTACTCCAGTATCGCCAGATCAGCTGCACTTACACAAGGAACCAACCGAATGACTGCTTGGGACTAACAGGCATCCTTAGTGTATAAGTGCTGGTGATCTTCTATGTTTAGGCGACAATGGCACCTGCCACGTCAGAATGCAGACCAATGTGGGGAGGGGGAGGAATTGATGATGCATTATACTGGCTCCCACGTAGACCGTATATACCACTGCATCTACGCCAGATCATGCGGGAGTGTATGGATTGGGGGAAAGGCATGGCAGAGAGGTTTGCTTCTGTGGTTAGCAGACTGCCTATGAATTAGGCGTAAGGAAAGCATGCGCGTGGAAGAATGAAAGCGTTAGGGAAACGGTTTCTTGTCCGTCTCTGGTTCTAGCGTTTGCTATGAACGAATAGTTTGAGTGTGATAGATTTAGAATGGAAGATAGAAGCAAGTGAGAGATATACAACTACAAAGTACGAGGAAAGGGACGGGCCTGGGATTGAACCCATGACCTTCTGCGTATGAAGCAGAAGCGGTAGCCATCAGACCACCAACCCCGTCTATTATCAATTACTGCGACAGGTTTTCTAAAATAAAGAGACATGCTATTTACTAAATTTGAGGTCACTGATCCCGAATCAAGTCTCAAAAATCTTACAACTTACAGAATACACCACATTAAACGCCCAAAAGTATGCAATATTCTTTGAAATTAGCGACTCGCTCACCGAAAAACTTTTTTTTATCTGAAAATGAATGGTATCCTCAATGCAAATTTAAAACTGGCTTCACATACATATCTGGATTGTAAAGAATAGTTTATTTAAATGGTCTCTTTGCATAGTCGAATTTTTGGAGTAGAATTCTTCAGTTCATCGAACATTCCCTTAAAAATATCTGTTTTTTTTTCATGGTATCTTGAACAACGAACCGCATTTAGAAACATCAAGAGAAGCTATCAGGTAATGCGATATCCAGAAGTTGTGATATTTGAAAATGACCATAGCTCTCTTAGCAGTTTATACATGTGGGTACGGGAATGATCAACCTTTCCCCACTGATCAACTACACCCCAAATTACGGTACCGATAAGTAAAAGATCTCTCCTTCAATCATAATAGCTAAGAAGAACCTCTCTGGTTTCACTTTGCTCAAACATAAGAGTCTTCCACCGCTTTATATGCCAATTTAAACACCTAAGGTCGAATTTCAAAGAATAAATGAAGAAAAAAATATTAACTTTTTATACCATCAAACATTTTAAATGCAAAACAGTTGTCATGCAGTGTACGAACATTCGATAAAGTTTGTATATCCTCAGAGATTAAGAGGGTGTCCATTTTTCCCCCTTCACCTGTGAATATCTTTGAAGATTTGCTGGTGGGATTTTTTGTTGGAATCTTCCTAAAAGCCCAATCTGCACGATTTGTTGTTGGATTCCGACTAAATTTATAGTGCACCTTTCCCGGGCATTTGCAGGTTTTCCTAATCGTGTTAACAGCAACAGTGTTAAATGTTTTTTGGGTGCCTGGTGAGATCTTAGACGAATTTCTGTCGAAGAGTGGTTGTTCCATTTAAATCAGCTTGATTTGAATTTTAAGCTGTATTGAGTTAAATTGACTCAATGCTTATGATATGGACAAACTCTTAATTTTCATAAACTTCAAATTCGGAAATGTTCTTTCTTATGGCCCATCATATCGTCCCCATGATGCTACAACTAAATAACTCGAAAATTAAAATTTTGAGATTGCAACGTTGAAAATATGACCGTTTTACAAGGTGATGGTTAATCGCAAAGAATATGATTGAAAAATATGTTATATATTCAACTTTTGTATTTTGCATCACACGCTCTTGAGCTGTGGATATTTTGCAGATCTAATTGAGAATAATGTTTTGACATATTGAAGTCAAAAATTTCGAATTTCGAGTTATCTAGTTGTAGCATCAAGGGAGGACGATATGATTGTAGAATTTCAAAAGGGGTCGCAGCTCCAAAAAGGTTCTGAACCACTGGTATATATGCTGATACGAAAAATGCACATTTGTAAGGTTCCAATTTATGCGTAACTTCAGCGTGGCATTACGTTTGGTAGTTTGAATTCAAATGGCTGTTTTTGTTGTATAAATTAGGGGTTGGTGTTGATTGAAGTTAAGGTCCTTCAAAAAAGACAAATCTAACATATATATTGCATGCAGAGTAAAATGCTCCAAAATGCCACTTTAAGGATTTGTGATGTTTAATCATAATAAAATCCACATCTTTATGCCTTTCGAAGGCTCAACAATAACTACATTATTTGCAAATTACCATAATGAAAAAAACTCCTAAAATTGAGCTTATTTACGGTTTTGAATCGTGTCGAAAAGTGGGTTGAAAAATGTGTGTAATTCAAAATGACCAAATGAATGGGAAAGAATACCATTCAGTAAGGAGAACGACGGATCAGCAACCAGGCTTTCTCATGAGTTTACTTTACAGCGTATATAAATTTATGGAAAAATCTTACAACTTAGGCAGGAGAGTGAAAAATTGTTAAATTTCACCGGGAAATTGAAGAAAAATGTATGAGTTTATGTCAAAGGCTGTAGCTGCAACTCTTAGGTAAACATATTTTAACATCGTTTGGCAAAGAATACAAATTTAAAAGTTCTAGGAATGATCCCATTATTCAAGCCATTTCAACTCATCAGTGCGTATTGGATCTTATTCCCCTAATACAAACTGTGACAATGCACAAGTTGGTTTTTGACAATTGTTTTAGACATCTGTTTATTTGTTGACCTAAACCTTTGTTGACCTAAATTTTTTTACGATTATCCTGAGAAAAACACACAAGGATGTCATTCCACGAAGAAGAAATATTACCGCCTTTTTGCCCTTGGCGTACTCACATTGTTCTTCTTCTTCTTCTTCTTGGCATTAACGTCCTCACTGGAACAGAGCCTGCTTCTCATCTTAGTGTTCTTATGAGCACTTCCACAGTAATTTACTGAGAGCTTTCTTTGCCAAAGTTGCCATTTTCGCATTCGTATATCGTGTGGCAGATACTTTATGCCCAGGGAAGTCAAGGAAATTTCCTTTACGAAAAGATCCTGAACCGACCGGGATTCGGACCCAGACACCTTCAGCATGGCTTTGCTTTGTAGCCGCGGACTCTAACCACTCGGCTAAGGAAGGCCCAAAACTCACATTGCTTAATCTGATTTTGGTGCTAAACTTTGGGTTCAGTATCGCAATGCTCACGTAAATGGAAAATGAAATTAATTTTATCGTAAAACATATTACAGTTTAAATCCGACAGCATCGTCCACATATTATATTGCCATTGCCTCATATTATGTTTATTATCGTGTCATTTGAGGCCTCCGTAGGATATTAAACATATGTATCTCTTAATATACCTACCCGCAAAGTGTTCTGCTAACCATGGAAAGTAGCAGTTTGTCGTATCGTTAAGACACGTCCCCAGACAAAAGTAAGACCAACCACGCAGACCCAATGATAGAAGGATTCCCATCCGCAGGAACAGGAGTAAGGTAAGACAGTTGTTCTAGATTGGTACGCATTATACATATTCAAACAAAATAATTGCGAATGTGTTTTGTTTTGATTACATTGGCCGCACACATTCTCTCGGATGATCCGTAGGAGGACTCCATCATAGCGTGAAGCCTGCATTGCACATGGCCGACTTGGCACCACATGCCAGCAGTACATTTTAAACGTCCTCTCCATATATCAGACCAGATGGAGACGACAACGCACGCATCTTCACCGCATCCGGAATGGGTCAGCAAACTTCTTCGGTCATTGTCTTAGAAGCCCGCCCGACTTCTGGATCTGGAAGGAAGGAATCCAAAGACAAAGGATTCCTACTCGAGATGGACAGAGATATCGGTGTGCTGTTATTGTTGTTGTTGATGATGTTTAGCTAGATTGCTGGTGGAATTTAATGACTAAGGAGAAGGATGTCTTCTGGCCCACTTCACAATGTGTGATTTCAAAACATCTTAGCTAAATTGGAGGGCAATGGATTGCGGTGGTGAAGCATTTTAATTAACGTTGTGAAGCATGCGTAAGCCTTTTGTTATGAGTTTGTTCACAGTTGGTCGGACTGGAGGCTGTATGCTGGTAATAAACTTTTCAAATGAATCTCAATTAGAACTTTCATTTCAAGATATGATTACAGGAGGACGTCGCATGCATGCTTAGTTTTATAGATATCAATCAACTCTTTGATTATTCGAAAGACATTCTTATATGTAAATACAATAAAATCTCTATTTACGTAAATGGAGGTTTCAGTGTAACAGTTTTGACTTGAATTCCCCTGCATTTACTGATGAGTTGAACATTTACTATACAAATCTAAACAAAGTACGACGTGAATTCAATCATTTCTCAACAATATGAGACTTTCAATCAAAACCGTTCCATATCAATAAACAACAGGAATGTCAATCCTCACGTCCACCCAAGATCCATCGTACTGACCAGGTCGAGGCTAATGGCTTAAGTTCAGCCCTTCTACAGCTCTCATTTTTCTTCGTCGATTCTTTACACATGTCTGGATCTTTCTATGGAATTTTCCCCGCCAAGGTTCATTTAACATCATCCACATGACCGGTGGGACCATTTCGGTTGAGCACGCACGCTTCAAGATGACTACCAACTACTGTTCCGTTGTTCGTCCCGGAAAATTTCCATAAACCAGATAACAAACGACGTAAAACGCATCGAGCCTCTTCCATTCGTCGCACCCACAAAGACGTGAAACAAGTAAAAGGAAACTCACTCAACCCTTCCGAGCAAATGTGGATCTAAATGGTGTAAGAATGTGAAAATCTATTTCAGAACACTGCCAAAAGCAATCCTTTGAGTGACATGCTACCGAGTGGGGAGTAAATTTGTTGTTATTGATTCCTTGGGTGCTTTGAAGGCTATTTGCACTACACGGGAGCAATAGAACGACATTTAACGGTCCCGGTATTGGTTACCATTGTAGAAATTGGGAATTGATAGATCATTATAATCGATTCTAAAGATCTTTTTCTTCACTGAAGGATTGATTTTTCGAATTCACAGTCAGCAAAGCAATCAAACGAATATTATTTTCCTTGTTACCATCGTTTCGGTGTTTATTATACCCTTTTCAGGGAATTAGAACTTAAAATAGCTATTGTTTTCTTTAGTGTGGTGGCTGAATCAATTCCGCCCAAAAATCACACGAAACTGCATCGAAATCAGCAAAAAACGTTTTTTTTACTTTTTTTATCAGGCTTGTCGTCACCTGATCGTTTGATTTACATCGTTTTGTTTACATCTTTTTCATGACTTACCCAAAGCAGAAGAAAATAACTACTGAATACCAAATAAGGTATTCTATACCAGATAATTTCCAATACTTACAACCAGAATAAGGTATAAATGAGCCCTGCATAAGAGGTAAAATACCTAAAATAATACCTATCACATTTTCACATTTCCAATCCACGAATCATTATTATTATTATTATTATCTTTATTAGGGAGATTTTCAGCCCAGGGCTGGTTCATCTCCATCCACGAATCATGATTTTTTTAGAGATCTCTAACAAATGCTTCTCAGAATGACGAGATCTTGGCCAGACTTCTGCAAAATCTGGAACGACCCTAAGCAAATCCTCACGAGATTTTAATAAAAAACAGAACAGAAGCTTCTTTGTGGAATTATTAAAAAGATTCTTAGCATATTCTTTGTAAATCCACGATTCATAAGGTTTCAAGTGGATTCTGAATAAGGTCTTTTTAGATTCTGTGAAATATACTTGACTATTTTCTGTCATTCTCAGTGGTTTTCTAGCAAGTTTTTGATCAGACACTTTGCAGATTTCTTTTGAAATCATCCATAATTTGCTAACGAAATTGTTACAGGTTCGCCGACGTGCTGAAGGACCGAACGTTTGGAGGTAACCATACAATCTACCAGCGCTGTGGCAACACACACGAGCTGGGAACAGCTTTTATAGTGATGGGTGATATGCAAAGGCGCGTGATCGGGTGGTGGCCGATCTACGAAAGAATGTGCAAGTTGAGACTCAAAGGCCGGTTCTTCAACTTCAGCATAATAAACGTGCACAACCCTCACTCCGGGAGCACGGATGATGACAAATACGTTTTTTTACACGCAACTCGAACGCGAGTACGACAGCTGCCCAAGCCACGACGTCAAAATCATCATATGAGATCTAAACGCTCAGGTTGGCCAGGAAGAGGCATTCAGACCGACTATTGGAAAGTTCAGAACCCACCGGCTGACGAACGAAAACAGCTTACGACTAATTGATTTTGCCGCCTCCAAGAATATGGCCATTCGTAGCAGCTACTCCCAACACAGCCTTCCATACCGATACACCTGGAGATCATCACAGCAGACAGAACCGCAAGTTGGTGGTTGAAGGACGGCACTTCTTCGACTGTTACGATAGACCCCTCGTTGCGGTAGTGTTATCCGTACAAAACGCTGTCAATGTCAAATGACCTCAGACGAGCTATCTGATATGCAATCGGAAACATCAACAAATATCATTGGACAAAAGATAGATGATTATGCAAAATTGAAGCCTAGTTCTGTTGACACAGCAATTATATTATTCCTAAATCTAATCCGTTGAAATCAAGTAAAACATAGTCGTGAATACTTCTATTAGACTGAATGCAAGCTATAACTCTTGTTTCTAAAGTTAAGCTAATTAGTGATCCTGTCGTCTACATATTTAGCTTGAAATCAACGACATAAATCCGACGACTCACCATTCATATAGTCGATCCACCAAATTTGTAAGTAGCTTTAATTATGAAAATGAATTCTAGTTCTAATTGAAATAAACATTGAAATGAATTTTAGCTTGAAGCTAACAGCATAAATCCAGCGTTTGCTCTCGAGAGTTGGCGAAGTCCCCGATTTCCGTACCGTACACCGACATTATCGACGTCAGGACCTATCGTGGCGCTAAGATCGACTCTGAAAACTATCTGGTGATGGTCAAATTATGCCCAAAACTCTCCGTAATTAACAACGTACGGTACCGACGGCCGCCCCGGTGTGACCTAGAGCGGCTTAAGTAACCGGATGTTGCAGCGGCATACGCACAGCACCTCGAGGCTGCATTACCGGAAGAGGGTGAGCAGGAAGAAACCCCTCTTGAGGACTGCTGGAGAACAGTGAAAGCAGTCATCAACAATGCCGCTAAGAGCAACTCCAAGTACGTGGGACGAAGTCAACGGAAAGATTGGTTCAACGAGGAATTTAGGTAGATTCTGGCGGAGAAGAATGCAGCGCGGGCGGTTATGCTGCTGCAAGGGACCTGACAGAACGTGGAACGTTATAGACGGGAGCGACAACAACTCGCCTTTTTCGGGAGAAAAAACGCCGCCTGGAGGAGATGGAGTGCAAGGGGATGGAACAACTGTGCCGGTCCACTGTGTTTTAATTCCTCGTTTTCATGCGCTTTTTGAATAGCGCCCTAACCGTTGATTTTAGCGATATAGTTTGTTCGGAGAAGTTTCTTGGTATATTAAGGCGCAACTTTTGACGAAAAAATTTTTGTGATCAATCCACCTAGCAGTGAGATAGAAAAACTATTTTTTCAAAAAATTTAGATAGACATATGGTGTCTTCGGCAAAGTTGTAGAATTGGCAATTTGAAACAACTTTGTCGAAGACACAATTTTTCTATCTCTTATACTTTTTGAGATATATGCGGTTGTATGTGAATGACCCCTAAAAATCATATTTTTTATCATAACTTTTTTCCAAGATTTTTAACATTTTTTGTGTTTTCTACAAAGTTGTTTGTCATAGAAAAACCCGTGTTTTTGCTGAACATATCATCACCCTATCTTTTGAAGTAACAAAGTTATTCATGAATTACTCTTTTTTCAAGGGGTAGTTTAGGCCTCTATAACTGGCTTCGGCGCAAAATGGCGCAGACAACTCTTACAAATCATGAAAGTACCATATCTACCCTTTCGGCAGTTGATAAAAACTTTTGTCGACTGATAATTCTTTTACTTTAAGAGATAGAGAGGTGCAATGTTCAGCAAAAACACGCGTTTCAAGATGTTTAACAACTTTGTAGAAGATATGAAAAATGTTAAAAATCTTGTAAAAGAGTTACGAATTTTTTAACTTAAAGTACACAAATTTGTATGAAAAAAATAATTTAAAATCATTTTCGATTATAACTTTTTACTTAAATTTTTAACATTTTTCATGTCTTGTACAAAGTTGTTAAACATCTTGAAACGCGTGTTTTTGCTGAACATTGCACCTCTCTATCTCTTAAAGTAAAAGAATTATCAGTCGAATTCGTTTTAATAAGGCTTATTTGTTTGATAGTAAAAACCCATGCAAAGACGCTTATAGACAAAAGTTTTTATCAACTGCCGAAAGGGTAGATATGGTACTTTCATGATTTGTAAGAGTTGTCTGCGCCATTTTGCGCCGAAGCCAGTTATAGAGGCCTAAACTACCCCTTGAAAAAAGAGTAATTCATTACTTCAAAAGATAGGGTGATGATATGTTCAGCAAAAACACGGGTTTTTCTATGACAAACAACTTTGTAGAAAACACAAAAAATGTTAAAAATCTTGGAAAAAAGTTATGATAAATAATATGATTTTTAGGGGTCATTCACATACTACCGCATATATCTCAAAAAGTATAAGAGATAGAAAAATTGTGTCTTCGACAAAGTTGTTTCAAATTGCCAATTCTACAACTTTGCCGAAGACACCATATGTCTATCTAAATTTTTTGAAAAAATAGTTTTTCTATCTCACTGCTAGGTGGATTGATCACAAAATTGTTTTCGTCAAAAGTTGCGCCTTAATATACCAAGAAACTTCTCCGAACAAACTATATCGCTAAAATCAACGGTTAGGGCGCTATTCAAAAAGCGCATGAAAACGAGGAATTAAAACACAGTGCGGTCTCAAGAAACACGTAATTTCTATCAGAAGCTCAACGCATCCCGCAACGGCTTCGTGTCGCGAGCCGAGATGTGCAGGGATAAGGATGGAAGCATTATGACGGACGAGCGTGAGGTGATCGAACGCTGGAAGCAGCTCTTCGACGAACACCTGAATGGCGTATAGAACACATACAATGAAGGTCGGGACAACGAAGGAAATGCCTTCGTCAGAACTGCGGACGATGTAACCAACTAGCCCCAACCAACCTTGAGGAAGGTTACGGATGCCATTCACCAGCTCAAGAATAATAAAGCTACTGGTAAGGATGGTATCGGAGCAGAACTCATAAATACCCGACCAGATGGAAGAAACAAGATTATAACAGAATGTGTTCCCCTGATATGATTTTTTTTATAGCACCAGTTGTTATAAAACATGTACCGTTAGTAGTTAAAATAACAAAAATTCTAACAAAATTTGCTCCAAATTAAACTAAAATATAACAAAGCCTGTTATAATTATATCAAAATTATTACAGAATGTGTTGCAAGGATGTTACAAAATAACAAAATTATTGCAAACTATGTTACTGTTTATGACATAGGATGTTATTTGCAACAGACTTATGAAAGCGATGTCAAAAATATTACAAATGTTGTTATAAATGTGTTACTAAAACTATAACAAGTTGAGAACAAAGCCATCTTGAAAACAAAATTATATCAACTTCTGTCATTTTTAACTGCTGTTGATAGGAATGTGTTATAATTTTGTTATGTGGTTCTGGTCGGGTATTGACCCGGAATGGCTGGCCATTTGTCTGTAACGGCTGATTGGCACAATCTGGGAAACAGAACAGCTACCGGAGGAGTTGAAGGAAGGGGTAATCTTCCTCATCTACAGTAAATGTGGTAAACAAGTAAATGGGAAGTTATCAAGCCGGTTTTGTTGACGGCCGATCGACAACGGACCAGATCTTTAGTGTGTAACAAATACTTAAAAAATGTCGTGAAAAACAGGTCCCAACGCATCACCTTTTCATCGATTTCAAGGCGGCATACGACAGTATCGACCGCGTAGAGCTATGAAAAATTATACGTGAGAACAGCTTTACCGGGAAACTCACTAGACTGATAAGAGCGACGATGGAAGGTGTGCAAAATTATGTGAAGGTTTCAGGCGAACAATTCAATATTGCGCTAGAAGGTGTTATGCGGAGAGCCGGGCTCAACAGCCGAGGTAGGATTTTTACGAGACCCAGTCAATTTGTTTGCTTCGCGGATGATGTGGACATTGTCGGCCGAACATTTGAAAAGGTGGCATACCTGTACACCCACCTGAAACGCGAGGCAGCGCAAGTTGAACTAGTGGTGAATGCGTCCAAGACAAAGTACATGCTAGCTGGTGGGGCCGAGTGCGACAGGGCGCGCCTAGGTAGCAGTGTTACGATAGACGGGGATACTTTTGAGGTGGTCGACGAGTTCGTCTACCTTGGATCCTTGCTGACGGCTGACAATAACTGACGCCGTGAAATACGGAGGCGCATCATCAGTGGAAGTCGGGCGTACTATGGCCTCCACAAGAAGCTGCGGTCAAAAATGATTCACATCTGCACCAAATGTACCAAGTACAAAACGCTCATAAGGCCGGTAGTTCTCTACGGGCATGAAACGTGGACAATGCTCGAGGAGGACTTGCAAGCACTTGGAGTTTTCGAACGAATCTCCAGCGAACTCTGCAGTGTAATTATTTAATCTTAAAATCCTCAAAAAATTATAAAAAATAATCACTTGCGCTTAGCAACGCTCGACCGTTTTTCTTAAAATCAGCGCTTTATCATTCATAGAATTCTACGTTTTGAAGCTTTCTCATGGCCATAAGTCTTCAACGGGAAACATCTTCAGTTTCAATCTAGTTGCGCTTAGAATGTTTTCGCAGTAAAAAAAACGTGGGAATATAGTGTTTTTCGAGTCTCACTTTATCCACATTCCATAAATTTGTAACGACAGAACTAATGGAGAAAATAAACGACACTTGTGTTTTAAATTCAAACCGATGCAGATGTGTTTCATCTGATATCCACAGAACAATTATTCGCGACGGTTCACTACAACCCATTATCCAGAAGGTGCCCAAAACTGAAAGGATACGATGGGCAAGGCATGTTGCTAGAATGCTGGACAGCAACTCTGCAAAGATGGTGTTCGCTTCGAATCCGGTTGGTACAAGAAGACGTGAAGCGTAGCGAGCTAAGTGGGCGGATCAAGTGCGCATCGATTTGGCGAGCATGGGGCAGAACCAAGTGTGGAGAGATGCGGCCACGAACCGAGTATTGGGCGTGAAATTGTTGGTTCAGTTCTATCTGTTTGAATGTTAACTAAATAAATTAAATGTTTGAAGTACAGCTATTTTTGTGAATAATTTTCGCTCCTTATTTTAAATAAACCTTCATACTTTTTCTCAGTACCGTCGAGTTGCTTTGGTTATGCAATAAAAACCAGCAGCCATTTAACTTGTTCGCTTTAATCGTGCCAATATTTATTGAAACAGCACAAACAAAATTGAAAACAATTTCATGTTTGTTGGCTTTTTATGAATTATTGCATTTCTTGTTTCGCGTTGCTTTGTATCCTGCCCCGAGGTGTTTGTATGATTCCGTTTCGTATCGCTTCCCGGCCAAGATTTACAAAAATCGAAATCTTCCCTGCTACCATTTTACACACGCTACTCTGGCTCTGACTCTGTCCGCTGGCGCAAAAATTACTTCTTATTCAATTTAAAATGTTGTCTTTACTTAAGCTTACATAAACAACCGCAGAGCACTTATTTCCATTGCGGCTCATCTCTGCGGATACGCCGTATTCCTTTTCCATCCCGTATTGGACATCGTGCATAAACAGAAACACACGTACCCTCAAGCCCTTGGTGTGTCTTCACCTTTAGTTTAGGGGGAACTGAGCGTAAATCCTCCAGAAGTGGATCGCTTTGGACCCGGCATGCTGAGGGAAGGAATCCCATCTCGCTGGATGGTTGGCCCTGGGGAAAGAATCCATCGAAGCGACAGAGATAGAGACTAAAGCAATCGTAATTTACTTATACCTACACCCATCATCTTTTGTGGCTCGGTTCTTGGCCGGCGAGAGAGATTTTCATCCCACCCAATACGGAATGGGCTCCAATTTGAATGGAGGATGAATCTTGGATGGGTCTGGAAATGGAACCCTTTTACTGCTGTTGTTTAAATTTGCTCGTGGAAAACGTTAGAATTATGAAAAAACATTAGTTTAGAAATGAATTTGTGATTTGTAGGTAATTAATATTTTCAAGAAACTAATACCGTGAAACGGGGTAACTTTCATAATGCGGGTAACTTTGATAGTGCGAGACCCACAACATATTGAACGAAATAACGAGAAACTTCGTTATTTCGTTCAATATGTTGTGGGTCTCGCAATCAGTTAAGCAAAACGAATGCAAAACTAAAAAGTATTAGTATTACACTTCATGTCAAATCTATTTTCGTTGGAATCAAGTGCATTTGAGGATTTATTTGCAAATATTGAATAATTACAATATTTTAGCATTTTTGCAACGCTTACAAACAATCTGTTCTACGATCACTATTTAATAAAGTCATAATGTGTTCGTCACTTATCCATGATAGCCTAGTTATAGTAGAACATGATTTCTCAAATCTCTTAGCGAATACCATTTTTACAAACTGTAATCTAAGTCAGAAATTTCCATATAGCGCTAAACGCCTAGAGGTATGCAACGCCCTATGAATGTTCTGTAATTCATTCAATTTTGTTCAATTTATACTCCATTATCAAAGTTACCCCAAAACAGAAAACCGACTTTCGATTGTATGAAAAATTATATATCCATTCAGAATAAATCCTTAGGCAATCTATCAAGTGCAATCGATAGCTAGGATGTCAGTACTTGTTTTAAAAATATAAATTGTAATTCTTTGAAACAGCATGCATATATATTAAAGTTTTCTTCGAAAAAACTATCAAAGTTACCCCGTTTGACGGTACCAAATTTTTCAACAAAACTGTATACATTGTAAGTAGCCTGTATTGTATACTGTGTACATAAAAGTTTATGTTTTGCTTCAATTACTAAAACGAGAATGAACCTTCTTCCAATAGAGACGTAACGATGCGAAAAGAGAAAAATATGTCAGAAAGAAAAAAAAAAGAAACTGAGAACAGAAAAAAACTTAAAACATTGAAACAATAATATTGGGCTATAAAGCCTGCTAGGTAATTATCTCAGGTTCATTATCTCAACGTAAACAAGTAAAATAGTTCTCTGGCATTGTAAAGGTTATTCGATCAAACCAAAAGCAACAACAAACCGTATTGAGATCAATTCCGAACAGTAGCTCAACAGGAGCACCAAAATGTAAGTTGTTTCAAATAACAACAATGAGCCGCAAAAGATGGGAGTTGATGGACCCAATGACGCGACCCAGAGGTGAAAGACAGACGCAAGCTCCACGATAATATGTTATTGATGATTATTCCACGTTGAATATATTAGTCAATTTTAGACTTTTCAATTGATGGGAGCCCGATCGTGGCCCAGGTTGGCTAGCTGGCTGTGCAGTTATAGCGAGCATCGATTTGTATCGATCAATGGGAGCCAAAGCCGTGCGCTTCTAGAGAGTAAACCTACGCCGATCGACCTCCGTTTAGGACCCAGGGGCGGCCCACTATGGGGTAAAAACGGAAGATGGTTGGCCAAAATCTCTAGCGTTGTGGAGAAGCTGAATTAGATCTAGATAACTAAGATATTAACATTTCAAACATTACACCGTTTTTTATCCAAGTGTTCTTTTTCAGGAAAATTAAATTGAGCTTTTATTAACATTTTGCGAACAACATATTACATATCATTTGCGTAGCAGTTCTGAATTTTCACAGGTGAGTTGATTTCACTGCAAAAAAACAACTTTCAATCCACTTAACCTAACTTGATCTCAATATTAATCGTATCAACAGATTTCTACGATTGTTGTCTAATTTTATTATTAATTTTATTTTAAAAACTTTATTTTGATGAATCTGCAGAGTTTACTTTCTGAAAGCGGTACAGTATACAACATGACCGGTCTGAAAATTTGTTTGAAGATCAAAATATTGTTCTTAAGACAAAGTTTTGATTTTCTATTAGTAAAGGGAAAGAGACATTTTACATATTTGTTACATTTGGCTTGAATGCCCTCAATGTGATTTTTGAAAGTTAAATCTAGCATGAGCCCATCTGACCAATTTATTGGAACCCCTTTATCGTAACGACATGTTTACATGAAGGTCTCAAAAAAGGAGCTTTTGATTTATGTGGGAATATTATAAGGTAAGTTTTGGAAGCATTAGGAGAAATCTTTCATTTTTGCAAGTATGAAGAAAAATATCCAAACTTTTTTGTAATTTCCTAGAGATAACACACAGTCTTTGTCCTTTGGCGCAGAAGTTTGTCTCATCCGCAAACAAAGATTTTTTACATCCCTGAGGAAATCTAAATAAAACGTTTTTGATCATTTTCAATGTAGATTTAAAAAAAAAATGGTCATTCTCAAACTGCTAGCTTCTAAATTCAAGTATAATTTTGTTATTTCATTGATTTTATCCCTAAAAAATAAACATAAACAGACTATTTTGGTACTACAATGAATCGAAACGACACAGCTCGTAGCAGCTTATTCTTACGCTCATTATTTCTCCAACGCATATTGAATACATTCTCATAAAGCTCACTCGTTACTGTTAGACATGAAACCTCTAGGATACATCCCCAGAGTGCTGCAGGTTTTGGCCAATCAAAATAAATATCTACCCCATAGTTCAGCGGTACTCTCGGTCCTATACTCCGAACATTGAGATCTGGAACTTTGAAGTGTGTAGGTACCAGGTCCAATCCAACACTTTCGAGGGCCATCGATTTCCGTATTGAGAAATAGCCGACAACGAATGGACAGCGAGGAGAGCTTTGCACAGTAGCCGTTTTCATGAGAATTTCGATTACCACCACTTTGCCTTGTTTGTCTTGGCCATGAAGGGGTCGTTTCTGAGATCGGTGTCTGTCCGGTTGTGATGAAGTGACTCTTGGCCTGTTGCTACTGACTGGATTGCTGCTGCTGCTGATGCTGCTTCTTGATCGGATGAACGATGTTGATGTTTCTCAACATGCTTCTTGGAAGTGAAAAATCGACGCAAATGCCGATCACATTGCTCGAGTGGAGCAGCGGGGTATTGGGTCTCAACACTAGCAAAGGGGGAGAATGTACGACTGTTCAAAAATTATCCATCAAACTGTGTTATTTTTTTCTTCTTAATTTCAAAGTAAAAGAAGGTCGCATAAACTGAAAATAAGTTGTGTTTATTATGATGAAATCGTTGATATGCATTCTAGTCGGCTCTAAAACAATTGAAAGTTGGGCTGATAGGATTGAGAATCGGATATTTAAAATGTAACATGAACATGGCCAGAATGAAAATCAGCGTGAGTAACCAGTTGGCTACAAACGTGCCTAGAATCGGTTAGAATAAAGTGACCAGACGTCCTGGATTATGCGGGACAGTCCCGGATTCAAGACACTTGTCCCGTATTACCAAGTGTCCCGGAAAACGTCCCGCATTTGATCAGCCTACTAAAAATAAATTGTTATTTTAACATGTTTTTCTTATTTTTGGGATTTTAATATATTTGTTCGCATTTTGAATGTTTTTTAATACTGTTTGCAGACATTTTTTCACACATTTTAAGGTGAATATTAATACAGATTTGCAATAACTCGAGTTTCTACAAAGAAATCGTTAACGTGTACTTCAATTTTAGAATTACACAGTCAATATGTCAGATAATTTGTGGATTAAAAGTGAGTTTATTGAAGCTTCAAACAAAATTTTGATTTTGGGAATTGCACACTTAGTTTTTTTTACGAGTTCGGCTGTACGAATCTCGGTTTTACAATTTTGACCGAGATTCGGCTAACAAGTTGTCAGGTTGTTTAGCTATCAAACTCGATTCACTGATACTCGTTTTTTTATCTTTATTAATTAACGAGATTTTTAGCTTGGGTTAGTTCATCTAGGGACCAACGGCTTTATTTCTTTCCAAAGAAGTCGTCACTATGATTTTTATGTCATAAGTGACTATTTCGTAAATGGGTAATGATAATAGGCTCTTATTTCATGAAATTTTCCGTGGAATGTTCCTTCCAGACGTCTTCGTAATTCAGTGTTATTCGTGATTCCTTTCCATAGATCTAGTTTTGGATACAGCAACTGTTTTCATATGTGTTTGCGTTCGTTCAATGATGTTTGTGACGAGTTTGATTTTAATATGTCCAAAAATGTATTCAGTGTTAGAATAAGAGGTTTAGATTAAGTAGTTATTAAGAAATCAGTCTGTACGGCGTAGCCGAAGATGGTGCATAAATAAATAAATAAATAAATTTGTTTGCCGATTTCTCGGCTGTGCAAATTTCGGTTAAAATTATCTGAGATTCGGCATTCTAAATTGAGAATGTGGGAGTGAGAGAGATAAGTTTATCTCATATAAACATAATAAAACTCCCAACTTTCTGTAAGGTTCCAATTTGTTGCCCAAGTATTACCACATATTATTCTCACAATTGAAAACCAAAATTTTCGACACGCGAAAAACGGATTTTCTCAAAATCCATGCGTCGGACAAGGTGCGCTGCATAGTACACCACGTCCGCTGTCCAGCGCACTATGCCCGACGTTGGGTTCAACGCATAGATTTAAAGAAAAATCAGGTTTCGCGTGTCGATGAATCCGGCTCTCAACTGGAGACGCGATATATTCGATTTCGTCACGAAGTTGTTGATTTCTTCACAAATAAAAAAATACTAAATTTGTATATCTGTAAGTTTCATGCTATTTAATTTTAATATGAACTACGCACAATCTAATAATGCTAGTTTTCCCATTTTTTACGAAGACTAAAATTAGGATATGAGATCATTCCTAGCCTTTTGGCATTCTAGCTTCTGTGGCGTTATGGGTATTTAATGCCTATAGAGAAATAACTGAACAAAATTGAAAATTTGAAAAAAGAACATCTTCCTACAACTTCCATACAATGCACCACAACTTCCGTACAATACACCACAAAACATACCGATTTGTATGAAACAAGTATTTTATATATTTATAAAACAAAATGTGTTACTTGGGTACAATATCGGCATAGCAGTTTCCTTGGGTAAATCCATTCGAAATTAAAAGATTCGAACGGCTACTGGACGAAAAAAAAACTAGCTTGTGAATGAGCATAGTTGCAATTTACCTGATCGGTATGATTCTCAAGCAAGCGATCATTGACTGAAAAATGAGCATTGTCGGAGATTTTGCCTGGAGAATTCCGAAAACGAAAAACGCTACCGTTCATCTGCCTGATACGAGCCTCGACGATTTGTTTGCGCGGCATTTCGAAAAAATAGACTTGTGGTTGCCCTTGCAATTTGCGCTTATAAACTTTTGGTATCTTCCTTCACATGACAGACGTCCTTAGCGTGAGGAGACCCTTCGCAAATCATACATTTAGGTTCCATGCGGTGATATTTGGTACCATGACCCCACTTTTGCACCGTCGGCACTGAATGTGGTTCTGGAATTTTCTTCCAGGTTTCTGGAAATGTTCCCATGTCCCACGGACATCGAACATAAGTTTTGCTCTTTCTAAAGAATGAATATTATTTAGATCTTGTTTTTGTTAAAGTGAACTAAATACTATTCTTTAGAAAGCCCTTTCCAAACAATGCCAGATTGGGTTCTTTTTTGCATAATGATTACTTGGACTGGGGGAAAATCCAAGTAAATCATTTATTCCATTTTTGATCTCTTCAGGTGACATATACAATGGGGAACCGAAATCCGTGCAGGCTCAAAATCCGTATACTTCATGGAAATAGTAGGCGTTTTGTATAAAGTGTACAGATTTCGATCCACCACGGTAGTCACTTGAGAGACCTATCAAATCGACTTAGAACAAACGTTCGGTTTTGTCGTCATAAGTAAAAAAATGTGCTTCTTATTTTCAAGATGTTTGAGAATAATTTTGCGATCTTTAAGAGTTTCCGGCAAAACGCGACAGTCTCCTTTCTTTGCGATTTGGAAAGAAACCTTGATTTCCGTAATGGAGTTCAAAATCTCCTCCTTGCTTCCTCACTTAAATAAAAGAGCCTGGGCTAGAGACTTCTTAAATTTTTTTGTTTGGAAAATTTGTCTAAAGCATCAAACTGATTACTCATTTCAATACAATTATCAACATTATTTATTTTACCCTTGGAAGAAAGTTCGCATTCCGGAGAAACGTCCTTTCTTCCATTCTTGCCACGTTTAGTGACAGTTTTAAATCCAAAGATTTTGGAAGGAAGTTGTGAATTCAGAGATTCACCCTTCCTTTTGTTTGTAGTTGCAACCTTTTTTAGTGAATAAACGAAAGAGGACGATACCTCCTGAGAGGTTTTTTCCCAAGACGGTGTCCAAGAAGGATAACCACTGCTAGCTTTCACCAACGGAACCAACGAAAAATCAAAGGCACGGGTCCAAAAAAGGATCGTAAAGGGATCAATAGAAGAAAAGCTCTGAAAAGAATCGATTTTTGACGTAGGACTACGTCTTTGTTTTCTATATTGGGGTGCACTTTAAAGGTACGGAAAATGAGACATGTAACGAAATTAGGGGAGATTTTGAACGTTAATAACTCAGTTGTTTATGAACCAATTATTACGATTTTAGTATCATTCGATCAGAAATGTATCTACGCATCGTTAGTAATATATCCGATAAGTGAATTTTGTTGTTAAACTATTGAAAATTTGATAAATGTTGACCCCTTTCTTATCCAACCAATCACGTTCGAGCACTTTTCGACGGTGTCGCTTCCCACTATAAAAGCAAACGGGTCCCTGCTTCTTCCCTCAGTCTTCTTTTTGCGGTCGGACTGTGAACACGATCGGGCGAGTCATTCTCGCTTTGCTTTTGCACCCGCGTCACAGTCCAATTTGTGTCCTCGGAAGGGGAAGACGCAATATTGATTTGCGGTGGCGATGACGATGGCTTGGGCGACGAACTACTGCCGCTCGGAGAAACGTCCAAGCCATCGTCATCGCCGCCGCAAATTTATCCGCGCTCCCAGATTTCGACTCGTGATCGGTGGTCCAGAAGCAAGCCCGTTAGGAACCAGAAACCAGAAGCCCCCAGAGTTGCTGATCCGAGGAGATGCTGCTAATCGAGCGTCGGACTGGTGAAATCGCTCTAGCTTTCAAGAGTGAGAATCTTTTCCTGATTTCGACTTGTGCCCGGGGATCCAATACCCGTTGCTGTTGTGCGCCATCCTCGTCACGAACCATTCAGCTGGTTCGTCGTATAAGCAAATTCCCTGTTTGACCATGGCAATCAACTGACAACATCCCGTAGTGCTATTTATCTGTAACCGTATCGAGGCTAAGAAAGCCATCGGTCCTTGTCAGGGCCATAATATTTGTGGAAAAGAGTTGAAGGAATAATATTTCCAACCTTATTACATCTTATATTCCTCAATCAATCTTGCAGCTTCGTACAAAATTTAATTTGTTATGAATAATTGATGGCACGTCAATTTGAGACTATTCGTGGACGCTGCTGCAGTGCCGTCGGGGTGAGTGCTCAACATTTCACAACGATTGTAAACTAAAGTGGAATTTCCGACAGTGTCTTTAATTTGCCATATTTTATGAGAACACTTCGATTACGAAAATGATCACATGTAACAAAATTGCGACATGTTTAGAATGCTTTTGAAAAGAAATTCCCATTGAACAACATTCATAATTTTGGCACCATGGATCAGAAATTTACCTTCATATTAAAGAAAACTATTGATTATCAATAGCGAACTATTGAATATTTAGTAATTGTCAACCCTTTCATTCATGCTCGACCAATTTCTCACGCATTATCATTTTTCGCAATTATCAAGTAATTCTAAGTCCAACTCATTATTGGCACATATGCATTTCCCAGATTGGTCGATTAGAAAGAGAAGAGCACGAAGGGGATGAGCATAATCTGCTAATCTAAGGGTCTAATCTAACCGTATCCAACGAAAGGAGCATGCTATACTCCCTTCGTTAGATTCGGTTTCATTCCGTTTCGACTTCCGACCTGGCAAGAGCTCCTCCGATCCTGTGCAGCGACGTCCGCACCTGCTGACCTCCAAGCTAGCAATCCAGCGTCTGGTGATCGGTGGTCAAGAAGCAAGCCCGTTAGGAGCTAAATTCCAGAAGCTGATCCGAAGAGAAAAGAGCAGCGAATCGAGCGTCGGACTTATGAAATCGCTCAAGATTTCAAGAGTGAGCATCGTTTCCAGATTTCGCCTTGTGCCCGGTGATCCACTACCCGTTGCTGTTGTGGGCCATCCACGGACCATGGCAATCAACTGATCAATCCCGCAGTGCTATTTATCTGTGACTGCATCGAGGCTAAGAAAGCCATCGGCCCTTGTCAGGGCCATCAAATTTGTGGAAAAGAGTTGAAAGAATAATATTTCCGACCTTATTACATCTTATATTCCTCAATCAATCTCACAGTTTCGTACAAAATTTAATTTGTCATGAATAATTCGTCCCCTTGATGCTACAACTAGATAACTCGAAATTTGAAATTTTTGACTTCAATATGCCAAAACATTTTTATTAATTAGATCTGTAAAATACCTACAGCTCATAAGCGTGTGATTCAAAATACACAAGTTAAAGTTTATTTTTCAACCATATCCTCTGCGATTAACCGTCACCTTGTAAAACGGTCATATTTTCAAAGTGGCACATCCCAAAATTTTGATTTTCGAGTTATCTAGTTGTAGCATTAAGGGGACGAATTGATGGCACGACAATTTGAGACTATTCTTGGACGCTGCTGCTGTGCCGTCGAGGTGAGTGCTCAACATTTCACAACGAATGTAAACTAGAGTGGCATTTCCAACAGTGTCTTTGATTTGTCATATTTTATGGGAGCATTTCGATTATGAAAATTATCACATGTAACAAAATTGCGTCAGAGTGGTTTTGAAGAGAAATTCTGATAGAACAATTTTCATCATTTTGGCACGCATTAATCAGAAATTCATACTAAAGAAAACTATTGATTATAAATAGCTATCTATAGAATATTTAGTAAATGTCAACCCTTCCAACTATTCATGTTCGACCAATTTCTCACGCATTATCATTTTCCGCAATTATCAAGTAATTCTAAGTCCAACTTATTATTGGCACATACCAATTTTCCAGATTGGTCGACTAGAAAGAGAAGAGCACGAATGGGAGAAGCATAATCTGCCAATCTAAGGGTATATAGCATGCTTCCTTCGTTAGATTCGGTTTCATTCCGTTTCGACTTCCGACCTGGCAAGAGCTCCTCCGATCCTGTGCAGCGACGTCCGCACCTGCTGACCTCCAAGCTAGCAATCCAGCGTCTGGTGATCGGTGGTCAAGAAGCAAGCCCGTTAGGAGCTAAATTCCAGAAGCTGATCCGAAGAGGAAAGAGCAGCGAATCGAGCGTCGGACTTATGAAATCGCTCAAGATTTCAAGAGTGAGCATCGTTTCCAGATTTCGCCTTGTGCCCGGTGATCCACTACCCGTTGCTGTTGTGCGCCATCCACGGACCATGGCAATCAACTGATCAATCCCGCAATGCTATTTACCTGTGACCGCATCGAGGCTAAGAAAGCCATCGGCCCTTGTCAGGGCCATCAAATTTGTGGAAAAGAGTTGAAAGAATAATATTTCCGACCTTATTACATCTTATATTCCTCAATCAATCTCACAGTTTCGTACAAAATTTAATTTGTCATGAATAATTGATGGCACGACAATTTGAGACTATTCTTGAACGCTGCTGCTGTGCCGTCGGGGTGAGTGCTCAACATTTCACTACGATTGTAAACTAGAGTGGCATTTCCAACAGTGTCTTTGATTTGCCGAGCATTTCGATTATGAAAATGATCACATGTAACAAAATTGCGACATATTTAGAATGGTTTTCAAGAGAAATTCTGATTGAACAATTTTCATCATTTTGGCACCCATTTATCAGAAATTCACTTTCATACTAAAGAAAACTATTGATTATCAATAGCTAACTAGAGAATATTTAGTAAATGTCAAGCATTCCAACTATTCATGTTTGATCAATTTCTCACGCATTATCATTTTTCGCAATTTTCAAGTAATTCTAAGCCCAACACTTGCTTGGCACATACCTATTTTCCAGATTGGTCGACTAGAAGAGAAGAGCACGAATGGGAGGAGCATCATCTGCTAATCTAAGGGTTTAAAGCATGCTTCTTTCGCCGGATTCGGTTTCATTCCATTTTCGCTTTCGAGCTGGTAAGAGCTCCCGAACCTGCTTAGCGAGCAGCACCTCATAGCCAGAAGCCTGATGAGCTGTTGATCAGCATCTGGTTTATGAGATTTCGGCTCGTGATAAACTCATCTGTGGTGCAGTCAAGAATTAAGCCCGTTAGGCATCATTACTACTATTATTAGACAAATCGAGCTTTCGGCTTGTGGTATCGCTCAAGATTTCAAACTTAAGCTACGTTTTCAGATTTCGACTTCAGCCGTGTGATCTAATACCTGTTGCTGATGTGTGCCATCCACACCACGAAACATTCACCTGGTTCGTCTTATAAGCAGAGAACGTATACAAATTTCTACACTTGCGTTGGGGATTCTTCGTTTAACCATGGCAATCAACTGATAACATCCTGTAGTGCGATTCATCTATGACAGCATCCGAGCTAACAAAGCCTTTGGCTCTTTTCAGGGCCACCAAATGTGTGTAAGAGAGTTAACAGAGTAATATTTCAGACTTTATTTATCACATTGCCAAGCGATGAATAATATTTCTCTCAAACCATAGGATCAACAAAGCGATGAATGAAGCTTTCATTATAATCCTCGAATAACTTCCTATAGACACATTGCTGTTAAATATTCTTTAATTTGAATTACTTTGATTTTGCTTCAGCATGCTGAACAAGCCTCAATCACTACTGTTCTTTCCAATGCTACCTTATATTTCATAGGAGGTTACTAATATAATTTCAAAATGATCATACAACCTGAAGCGAAATTTCACATTTTCATAGATAAATATGACGAATTCATCGGATAAAGATAATGTATATTTGGGACATGATTAAACGTACACTTGGCTGCAAATCGTTATATGCATAAATATTTACGAAAGTTTCGAGCACTGAAAACAGTATGAAGTCAAAACGAGCAACAAGAACGACATCAAATTCAGTTAAATTAACCATCGTGGTCCTACGTCACCAGTTCGTACAACCCCATAGGGATGTACCCTTATAGTTTTTAATACTGAGAAGTGCTATTTTATTGCTTTCGGTAGTTTCTAAAAAACATCCAAGAGCTGAGAGAATTTGTGTGCTTCCAACACGAAGGTACAATGCGCACTGTTGTTTGAATCAAAAAGAACAGAAATGTTCATGTGTTGAGAAAAAACTAATAGGGGAAAAGCAGCAACTTTCGACCTTGCACTAATTTTCGACCCATCCATACGATTTCGGCCTACTTTGTATGAAAATCCGAAAACTGTCACAGAATTCTTGAGGTCGAAAATTAGTGATTTTCTCCTAATATTTGATTTTAGGCAGAGGTACAATAGACTTTTGATTGGCAAAAAACAATTTGGAAATTAATTGATTTTTACATGTAACAAGTTTGCTTGTGTAAGTGCACGCGGAATACCAGTTTTGCAGTAGTAAAAGTTTGAACTCTCACATATGAGCTAAAACGATGCAATGGAGCGATGAAATTAAAAAATTTAACTATTTATACTTGATATGGAAAAATGAACCACTTATCCCACTGGTACACTTCTCTCATTGACCTCACGTTTTCAAGACGGATTAACAGATCATGAGATCAAGCCTAACAAACACTTAAAAAAAACTATGAATCTATTCGATCTATTCGTTGGTATTCATAGTTTTTTATATTTTTAGTTATTGAATAGATATGATGAAAAAGTAAACAACCATCACTTTATATATTCAGGACCAATAAATATCTTCAACCCAGACACGGGCCGCCCATTATGCTTGCAATTATTAGTCAAGTACAAGAAACGAATTCATTTTCAATCGTTCTCTCCTAACTGTTCCTGGCCAAATGTTAGTTTTTCGCTCATACAATGCCATATTGTTCTGAGCGGAACATATTTTTTTTTACCAGCAAAACCAAAACCACCCAAACAAAAGCCACTGAACATCGGTAGCGTTTTATTGTTATTGTTTCAATTTAGATTTCTTATGGCGACAAACTTTACGGACGCCGCGTTGTCGACGACTGGTTGACCGCAAATTCCGGAGAATAAAGCAGAAGTCGTCTTCCGCCTGTCCACAAATCCTCGCCAGGCAGTGCCAATGGACATTCGGACTCCGGACTCGGTGTGCCACACAGTTACTTTTCTCTCGTGGCAGCCAGTCGATTGAATTACGATATAGGGAAATTCCGTGAAATCAAGCATTTTTGGCAATTTTTGGTAGCGTGCGCTTCGGTGGACTTCGATGGTCATATTTGCCCAAAAGTGCTCACTGGCCACATTCTTCCTCCACCCGCTTGACCAAGTCCACAGACTGGGATCGGGCAGAGGTTGACCTTTTGGTATCCAAGTGCCTTCTGCTTGTTGTAAGTCCAGCCGAGACGACGCCGCCAACACTAAATTCAGTTACATTTTTTTTTGGAGGTTTCGCGTTTTCTTCCTCTCTCCTTACGGTTCGTTGGGTTTCGGTAGCCGTTGGCGGTAAAAGTCGCGGATTATTTATAGATAACAGTAAGCACCGAAATTATAAATTTTGAGAGCTGGCTCATAAATCGATTCGGCTGCAACCGGTGGAGAGCTGAAACGGAACGGACT
The DNA here is from genome assembly GCF_002204515.2 of Aedes aegypti. Lineage (NCBI taxonomy): Eukaryota > Metazoa > Arthropoda > Insecta > Diptera > Culicidae > Aedes > Aedes aegypti. Next base: position 207,634,399 of record NC_035108.1, read on the forward strand.
GAAGCGATGAAACCGAAAACAAATAACCGTACGTTGAATTAAGTTGATCGGAAAAGAAAAGTCCACAAAATGTTAAGAGAACGAATAAGGATTTGTTGGTAAGGCACGACTTATCTGCTATATACAAGGGTGAAAATTTCTAAGCTGAATGATACGTGTTTTAGATCTTTAAAGGAGGTCAATCACCTTATAGAAATGCTTCAGAGTATAAAAACAGTTTTACTGACAAAAGGGGCTATTTCGCAATTTTGCAATTATTAAGATTTCGATGATTTTTTGCATACATCCTAGTTGTGTATGTACGTAACTAATGAGCGTAAAAATGTATCCATCAAGACAAAAAAAATGCTTCTTTGCACACCTTCGAATAACAACAGGATTTGATGAATTTTTTTTAATCTATGAAATCAAATGATTGTGCATTTGCGATTTTTTTTATCGTTTTTAATTAATTAACATAGGCTAGAGCAGTGTTTCCCAAACTTTTTCGACTTTCGCCCCCTTGAGGCCAATATTTTTTGGAATCGCCCCCCTGATGTACGGTTCATATACACGTTCACATATTCGAATTAATCGCTATACTGTACTAAACGTTTCATCAATATTATATAAAAAGCGTACCGAAAATCGATCAAATTATCAAGTTTACTACAAAAGTGTTAAAAATATCGAACCTATTTGCTTTGGAGCACCTATACACTCCAAAACATGGCTTAAATTCACTTATCCACAAAACTAAATCATAATTTATCGTTGGAACCTGCTATTGTCAGCCAAATTTTCAGAGATTTGGTAATTAAAAGATTTGTTCCGTAAGAAGTAATAATGGTAAAAAGGCGTGCAACCTATTTATCAAAATGAGTACTAAAAAATTTTTCTGTGTAAAACTGGATGCTAACAATAGAAATAAAAAAAAAAGTCTTAATGTTAAATACGAGTGATCCTGGAAAACTTCGTCTTGGCATCACGTCATGAAATTTTCTAAACAAAATTACAGATTAGTTCTCTTACATTTTCCGACTATTTCGGAGATTTTATTAAACTTTTTCTTCGGACGAGAAAGTTTTTCGAATCCATTGACCCGTTCTCAAGACAACGCGTGACATACAAAACTCATTCACTTTTTTATACGGATTGAGTATTCAAAACAATTTCTTAAAATTGTCAGATGTATGTTTTGTACTTTCAAAATGTGCTATCTGTGTTATCAATGCTCTCCGTAACTTCAAATCATTATGATCTTGAGAAAACCTAAAATACTGAGCATTCTTAAAACTCATATGATATGAACAAAACATGAATGCAAATCACAAATATTTTCTTTTGACAATCATCAAGTGTTATCTATAATAACTTAAAATGGCCATGCTCAGATCAGAGATAAATTAGATCTAAGGTAAAACAAGAAATAGTTTAGAGTGAAATTGATTGTCCTTCAGAAGCATTAGTAAATCATTAGTATAAATTTCTGTAACTATGTGTCCTCCGAACTTTATGAGTCATTTTTCAATTTCTATCATGCTAGACTTTTCGCCCCCTTTACTGGATTTTTCGCCCCCCAAATTATGTTTTACAAATTTTCGCCCCCTTTGTCCCAGAAATCGCCCCCCAGGGGGCGAATTCGCCCACTTTGGGAATCACTGGGCTAGAGAGTTATGAAATTCGGGAAAATTGCAAGGATCGCTTAATACACCAGTACCGTTTTGATTCATATTACGGACACTTAAGGCCTTCGAGAAGTACAACTCAGCATAGAGCATACTAAATAAATCATTCTATATGGGTTTTCAGTGTTATCGAGCGTCAGAAACCCTAAAGTTTCGAATGATGGGTAAAGAATACGCTTTCACAACTTGAATAATTTTCAATAAATCGAAATGTGTGGTCTTTTCATGATTCTTATTACGGACGCTTCCTCACTTTTGCCTCATATGCCGGACACTATGATTCGAATTACGGACAGCTCATTGAAATCATTAATAGAAAAGTCTAATAATCAGTTGAAGTCGTCTACCCGTAAAGGAACATCTAAGGCAGTTGGAAATCATAAATTTGCATAGATTTTTATGGAAAAAGCTTACTAAAACGAGTTTCGAATGTCAGAACTATTGAGCGGTAAAAATTGAAACATTTCATGTGCAATGTTTCCCATACAAAGTTGAGTGTCCGGAATTTGAAGCTGTCCGTAATATGATTCAAAACGGTACATTGCAGGTATATATTCCAGGAAGATTTTTTATGAACTAGAACACCCGCTGAACTCACTTAATTACCAAAGCACGGATCTGACAATACAAATGATTCTCCAAAATATAACAATCTTCTATGGTCCAGTATTGTGAGATACTCTTCTACATAGAAATGATAAATTTATTTTTATTAACTCATGTAGAATCATATGCCCTAACTCCAAACAGTTCTTGGAAGATCTTAACTTGACACATTCCAACCTGATTAAGGACCAGATATATCAATAATATGTTAATGATACTAAAAGAACGAAATTTATCTAAATAAAAAAAATCAAACAAGTAGACTCCAAAAGGCGAAACTTCGTTTTACGAACTAAGCTCCCTCGTTTTATGCACTTATTCAATTTACGCACCCCCGATCTTGTTCGTAAATTCAGGTTACAGTGTAATCTACACTTCATTAAACCGTGTCAAAGAACGCATTTTTCTTCCAATTAATCGATTATTTTCTTATGGGAAGTATAAGTCGAAAATTAGAACAGACATGGGTCGAAAATTAGGGGCCCAGATAGCCGTAGTGGTAAACGCGCAGCTATTCAGCACGACTAAGCTGAGGGTCGTGGGTTCGAACTTCGAATCCCACTGGTCGAGGATCTTTTCGTAAAGGAAATTTTCTCGACTTCCCAGGGCACAAAGTATCTTCGTACCTGCCACACGATATACACATATACAAGCTGACAAACAGGCTCTGTCCCAGTTGGGACGTAACGCCAGAAAGAAGAAGAAGAATGGGTCGAAAATTGAAACAATGGGTCGAAAAGTCACAAATAGATACTTTTTACATGCCTTCAATTTAAAATATATATAAGCATACTTCACTTCACAAATGCTTAACATTGATGGAAATTGAGCGTGTCTATACGATAGTGAAGAGGTGAACCCGCCTAAGGCTGAAAGAAAATCAAAATCAATCATCTATATGATAGTGAATTTCAAATATAAATAACGTTTTGTTCGCACGAATTTAGAGGAATTTTCATGTATTTGTTGGTTTAGTAAGTCGAAATATAGTGCTTTTACTCTTCAAATTTTAGAGTGTCTTACATGTTTTTCGCAGAGTATTTTATTTTCGTTTTTCTAATTTCTTCAACTTTTTCATTTTTAGTTTATTTTCATTAAGCAGTTTTTGTTTTCAACTAACAAGGCACAATCTTCAATAAATCCAGTCAGTTAACTGGTAATAAGTCCAGAATGTAGAAACTTAACCTCCAAAAATTTTCATTTGCTTAATCAATATTGATTAGTGTTTCGCATTGGGACTGTCCATAAGCCACGTGATATTTTTTTAAAATTTCAGATGCCCTCCTCCTCGTGGTCTTTTGTCCATAGAAACATTTTAAAAACCACGTTCATTTGACCACCCTCTCCTTCTCCAATAAATGACCACTTGGTTTATGGACGACCCCATTATGGTTATTTTTTATTATTATTAATGACACTTTACACCATAGGGGTGCATTCGTGTCAGACTAGGATGGTCACTAATTAACATTTAATTTAACAATTCATGTTACATCCTTCAAAGTTGTTCAAAGATTTGTGTCATGTAGAAACTTCAGCAGATTCTTCGTGGTGTTTTCTTCATCTGCTAGGGCGTCTCTCAAACTGGTGGAGCTAATATTGTTCTCCAGCCTTTCTCTTTCATATTTCCCGCATTGCAGTATCAAATGTCGCACGTCTACTGTTGTTCCGCAACATTCGCAGGTTGGTGAAGGTTCTCTTTTTAATAAAAACGTATGGGTTAGTCGCGTATGGCCGATCCTCAGCCGTGTTAGCACACGCTGGTCGGCTGCGCTACCGCGATCTGCCCATCGAAGCGTGTCTTGTTTGACTTCTCGTAGCTTGGATTCGCGAGTATCGTACTACTGGTCATTCCAATGGCGCCGTATTAGCTGCTTGACAGCTCTTAATGCTCCCTCTCCGGGGAGAGGGGTTTCGTTGGCCGGTTGCCTTCTAGGATCGTTGTCTAGTCGGTCGGCTTCGCTGTTTCCGCTGATGCCTGCGTGTCCAGGGATCCAACAGAATCGGACCGGCTTGGTCCTCGCTACTTGTTCAACTTCTTGGATCCACGGGTGTTTGGATTTACCCGCCTCCAATGCTTTGAGGCTCTGACTCGCTGAGTCAGTTAGGATTACTACCTCTCTAGCCACGTTCGGAATCGATACTGCCATTTTTATGGCATATGCCGCAGAAAACACACTGCACTGCTCTGGTTCTCGAACTTAGAGCCAGCGGTGTACACGACGGTCGATTGATGGAAGCCGGTCGAGAGCAGGTGTTGCACAATCGGGCGCACTTTTTCCGGTGGGTCGCCGGCTCTGATGCTCCTCTTCACATCCCACACTATCGTTGGTTTTTGCTTGTGCCACTCGCAATTGCTCTGTCTAACAAGGTGACTAACAGTGGGAAGCGCTGTTCTCGTAAGTTCGAACAGACGGTCTGATATCCGTCGTATCAGAGGAAGATTGGTGTTCTCTTGATTTTTTGTTGCAATTCGGATGACCACCTGCACTGTGGACTGTGTCGCTAGCAGGTCAAATGGTAGCGTACCCGCCTCAGCCTTGACCAAGTTGGTCGGACTGGTCACAAACGCTCCGGAAGCAAACCGGACCATTTTGTTGTATGCCGGGCGAGAATTTGAAGAGATGCTGGTCCTCTTTGGCTCACTTGGCCGATCCCGTAGATCAGTTTTGAAGTTACCAGTGCAGAGCCAACCTGTGGCAGAGAAGAACGATTGCCACAGTGAAACTTGGAGCCGATAATTTGCAGTATACGTAGTGGTGACTCGCACGCTGTTGCAATGAGGCTTAAATGTAAGCTTACGATCTAGGGTAATGCCCAAGATCCTCAGATGGTTTGTCTTCGGGACGGCTGTTCGATCGATGGTGATCTCGTTTGCCGGTTCTCGGCACGCATTCGGACCAGCAGCTGCGGACCAACTCCTTCAGCTTCTTCTCGAATACGCTTTGCTGGGCGGCTACTTGGGCTTAACTACCTGATAGTTGCTCCACTCGTTTCCTCACTTCCGGGAAACTCAGGTTTTCGCTCACTTTCACCTTGATTACTTCCATCTCTTTCTTATTCATTGGGCACTGTCGATGCAGTTACGGCAGACCGAAGCTTCACTGCATTCTTCCCCGTGGAAATTTAGCAATTGACGCAGCGTTACGGTCCAGAGCAACGAACACGAGTGTGTCCGTAGCTAAAGCAACCGTAACACATCATAGGGTTGGGGTAATACGGACGTGTTAGAACACGCAGCAAGCCGACTTTGAGATAATCTGGGTACGAGGTCTTACAGAAAGTAAGAATCAACGCCGGAGTGTTAAGTTTTCTGCTTCCTTCATTACGAGTGATCCGCTGAACACGAATAAATTTCTCGCTTGTCATCTCTTGCAAGATATTCTCTCCTCCATCTGAATCAAGTCGATACAAGAGATCACGCACCTACTGACGTTCAAATTTGGATGAGGGATAACTTCCACCTCGGTTCCGTCAATAAGATTTGTTAACTTGAGCAGCTTGGCGACTTGAGCGGGGTCTCGTATACTTTGTCCCTTGTGCCTCAGATTTCGCACTCTCAATTGGCGCACCAGCACACGCTTCAACCGAATTTCCGGTAATGAACGGATTCACCGGTAGAGCAACGCCATTTTTCCCCGTCAACTGCAAAAATATCAACTTGATGAATTGATTAGTCGGATCCATGTACTCCAGCAATCTTCTTCTAACAGACCTACCTGGGTCGCTACTAGCGGCCGCCATTTTATTTCACGTCGGAATCACTCTCACTGGCAACGGCCACCCGTTACCAAGCTTCTTCCTTGCTCTTGACTTATCCTCTTTCTCCCCCTTTTAATGATCAACTACAAAAGAGAAGCGATTTTACCCACACACAAACTGAGCGTACGAGCTCTGCGGGATGAAGAGTTCACACGTTTGTGTTTTGTTATTTTCATTCCCACAGTGGTGAAGAGCTTGTTTTGACAACCTCAGTGCTTAAAAGAGAAGAAGATTATTTTCTCCCTTTCTCAGTTAGGGGGAGAGCATGTTTTCCCATTTCTCAGTTCGGGGAAGAGCATTTCCAGACAGCTCTTCGTTGTCTCTTTGTAGCTCTTTGCCCAAAAGGGCAAAGAGGACAGCGAAATCATGCTCTTGTGTTGACGGAGAAACCAACCTCAGTTCATCCCAAAAGCAATGATGATGTGTTTGCAGAGCCTCGCAGTAAGCTAGAGCTGTCAAATGGAAGATGTGCGTTTGGATAGAGCCAACGTTTCTCTCCACTCTCTCAGCCACGGATTATTCAACCAACAGCGAATGCTGGTTCATAATTGTTGTGAGCGTACGAGGTCGCTTCATGTATCAGATCAAGATGAGCAGAATAAAGCCTGCCCGTTACCTACCCCAAATGAGTAAACAATAAGAAGAAGAAGGAAAGATCCTACCTTATTACATGAAAAAATGAGAATGTCCAGAAAATTGTGTGCCGCACTGTAGATACGCGTTCACGGAACGCACTGTAGTACGTCCCAACTTACTGTCGACCACTTTTTACTATGTCTAAAATTTCAAAATTTTTTAAACTTTTCGGTACTTTTATATACACCGTTTTGATTCATATTACGGACAGCTTTTTATTCCGGACACTCTACTTTGTATGGGAAACATTTCGCATGAAATGTTTCAATTGTTGGCCGTGCAAAAGTTCACACTTTTAAGGCTCGTTTTAATCAAAATTTTCTATAGATATCTATGGATATTTGTCATACTCAACTACCTTAGACGCCTTTTTAGTTGTTTACCAATTTCAAATAATGATTTGACTCGTCTTTTTATGATTTTCATGAGCTGTCCGGAATTTGAATCAAAGTGTCCGGAGTATGAGGCAAAAGTAAGGAAGCGTCCGGAATAAGAATCATGGAAAGTCCACACATTTATATTTATTTAAAATTATTTATGTAACAGAAACAAAATCTTCGCCCACCAGTCGAAAGCTAAGTGTTTTGAAGGCTCGATAGCGCTGAGGAATCATACAGACTGATTTATTGTATATGCTTCCTGATGGGTTATACTTCATTGAGGCCTTAAGTGTCCGTAATATGATTCAAAACGGTATATACTAGTGGTCCCGGCAAACTTCGTCTTGCCATCAAGTAGGCTGTTGAAAAACGCTTTTGATCATCCCATATTAAATGACAGTTTCGTTCGCGCTCGTTTTTTCAACTTTCCCGATGAATATCCTGGGATTTTTATACACACAAACACGTCGGAACCCTTGAAGAACAAAACTGAGAAAGAATCATTCAAATCCGTTGACCCATTCGTAAGCCATTTCGTGACATACAAACACCATTCCATTTTATTTATATAATATATATATATATATATATATATATATATATATATATATATATATATATATATATATATATATATATATATATATATATATATATATATATATATATATATATATATATATATATATATATATATATATATATATATATATATATATATATATATATATATATATATATATTTAGGCGTACCGTGTATCACACCACCGCGAAACGTTGAATGAAAACCGGCCAACAGCCGTCCGACGGCTTTGCTCTACTACTTAAAACAATTTTATTCCTATACGTTCAGGTGAATACATTCGAAATATATTGAAATTATACTATAAATCACTGATGGTATAGAAGGTGTGCACTGCATTTCCCAAATGTCCATCGGAATAAAAATCTTTGTGAATCCATTAGAAAGTGCAACTAACTCTCTTCACAAGACCTTTTTTTTGATTTATTGATTCAAAAGATATGAACAAAACAGCGCAACAACGCAACATTTCAGATTTTACAGTAGTTATTGAGATTAAAGTTTATATTGAGACTATGCTTTCATTTTTCAACATCATGTGATCTTTGTAGATTTCTACTTAAATTGACTCTTTTGATTTTTTTTGGTTTCCTTGAGTTTAGTTTGTGTACAAAACCTAATCCAAATGTAGCTTAACTGGTCTCATTAAAAAGAAACATAAATTGTTTCGCTTTTAGATAGTCAAAAAAATATACCAGAGAAAAAGCGGCTTTGTACTTACAACACAACTGAATCAAGCTTGGATTTTTTTATTTTCTTCAACATTCACGTGAGCCCTTGAATAACCAGTATTCAAGGTGCAACATCTAGGAATCCAAAGATGGCCGCCACAATGGCCGACTTTTTTTAAAAGACACCGACACGTTAATGCTCCCAGTGGACACACTAGCATGCAACGGACTAGCATGCAACGCCCAGTGGCGCAATTGAAATACATTTCTAACGAAAAGTTTTCCAGACTGAAGCGGGAATCGAACCCACACCCCTTGACTCGATGCGGCTAAATGCTTGGTAACACTAACCGCACGGCCACGAAGCCCACCTTGTGCTCCTACTCACGTTCTCAAAGTTGTTGGATGCTTTATTCGCGAGATTTGTGCCTTTGAAGTTTTAGTGCAATCTAAGAAGTTGGTTCCAAACTGTTTCACCTTAACAGTCCTTGTTGGCCAAGTATTCATGAGTTTAGTCCTGTCTTCAAGTGTAGTCTCGGACAGACAAGCTCCTCTGATAATCTGCTAGTTCTTTGTACCGTGAACTCTTGAACTACCAGAACATATTACCCTAGCCCGACAAACAAGCTGAAACTAGGGTTCAGATTAGTAGATCTTACCCCGTAACGCAAGGTGATCTCAATGTGTTACAAACGTTCTGGAGTATTCTATGTACCATAAATTCATTTATGCATTGTTGCACCAAGATGAAGGATTGATTCTATGACACTACCCCGAACGCCACTACCCCGAATGCCACTACCCCGAACGCCATTACCCCGAATGCATACAATTTGGAACTCATTCTAGTGAGAGAGTGGGGAGATAATTGTACGATTCCTTATGAGTATTTAACGAGTTTGGCTCAACAATTTATAATTCAAACATTAGTAGTTATAAAAGCAGCTTGTTTTTTAGCTAATAATTTTTGAATACTAAGTTTTATTTTGATTTGTCCTCTAATTTTGGTGAGATTCACACAGCCACATTGCAATGTTCTGAAGAACAGCCTATTTCGAAAAGAAGGGTGAATTTATTATGCAAAGTATAGCTTGAATATGCACAAAATTAGGATATAGTAAAGTTTCTTATTGGACGTCGGAACCCACTTCTTTTACTCATTGTAGGTGTGGGGCTACTAGCATTAAGATCTCCTTAAAGATTTTGTTTCGTAAACGGTGGTAATGGAAGATCACCCTGAGATAATCGCTGCAAGTGTTCGTCTATGGAACTCGCATAAAAACCAACCTGATAGACAACCGTTCCACTAACGCAAGGAAACGTTAATACACTTGTACATGTTACAAAAATGGCGGCCTTTGATTGCCGCTACAGTCAAAACTTTCGTTGGTTTATGGGATTATTAATTTGAATTTCGATAAGATAATCACAATTTTCTTCCGATTCAGCACAATGAAGAAATGATGATGACAGCAAAACGGTGAGCAAATTCATAAGAGACCTGTCTGTTTCAATACAAGAAGATGAAAGAAAGGGAAAATTACTGATTAGAATTATAGGAGGATTCACCTGAGTGAATGCCTTCAGGATATATTCCTTCAAAAAAAGCTGTTCTACATGGAAATATTAATGACTAGCTTGTCCAACGAAAACTTGAAAGAACAGCCTATTTAAGAAAGAAGGGGAAATTTCTGGTAGAATGTTTGCAGATATGACGTGTATGATCACTGTAACAACGTGGTATGTAACAATATGATATGTCATATCATGCTATGCCACAACATATATACACAAGAAAGGAAAATATTTGCTTTAAAACAAAATTGAAATATGGACACCACCAAAAAGTTCAAATATCTGTGTTCACGCAGCTGTTCAGCAAGACCATATTATGGGTTATGAGTTCAAATTCCTCCGGTGGTGGATCTTATGCATTGAGCATTTCCTTGACGTTCTATGCCCAGGGACAATAGATAGGTAAGTTGACAAGGAGAGCTCTCAGTCAATAAACGGCTTATTTTATCAAAAGCCCATTCACAAATTTCGTAACGCTGAAGGGGACAAAAAATGTTGTCCATACAACAAGTGGTACGAACGGGTGGGTAGGTGTCAAAAATAGAAATTTTTGGCGTTATGAAATTTGTAAATGAACCCTTGAACTGCGAAAGTGCCCACTGGGCTGATAAAAAGGTACCGTCTTCGAAAGAATGAAAAGAGTTGCCAACAATATATTTCGAAAGAAGAGCTAATAAGAAAAGAAGGGAAAATATATGATGAACATTTTACCGACGAATTTTACGCACCATTAATTACCAGTTTTCATTAGAGACGCATTTTTGCCCGCAAAACAATATATTTCACTGTATCTCATACTATTCGGGGTAATGGCTCATTCGGGGTAGTGGCGTTCGGGGTAATGACCCATTCGGGGTAATGGCTTTCGGGGTAGTGACCCATTCGGGGTAGTGGCATTCGGGGTAGTGGCGTTCGGGGTAATGGCGTTCGGGGTAATGGGATGGAGCCGAAGGATTTTATATATTTTTTACACAGCGAATTGAACCATCATGTAATTAGATTTGTTTTGAGCATTGCATTATTATGTGACCATCAGCTCCTGAATAAATCCAAAAATCAATAATAGTTTTTGCACGACAGTTTACTACAAATCGGTCTGCAAATAATTAGATTTAAATAAATTTTGACATTGATACGATTTTATGAACATAATTACCGAAACAAAAATAATATATTTTCAACCGATTCTGACAAATGTACCGGAAACATAGTTTTTGAGTGATTCATTTCATCAAATTGCCATCAAATAAGAGAAGGGGGTGGGTAAAATGAACATCATGCAAAAAAGGTGAGGAAAACAAATATTTTTGGAAATTTTTATTGCATTTCCGAAAATATATCCATTAAGGATTGTAGCCCATTCAAAAAAAAATCTATCATATTTGACATCATATCATAAATATATTAACCCTACTGAAAACCCTCAATGTCAATTCTAATTTTCAAACGTGGTTTCCTAAAATCCTAGTTTTCGTTGATGTTTTCACTTCGATTGACCTCCGTATCAACCGGAAAACTTCATTGAAATTTGTTTTTTGCTATTACGTTGCATATAAGCCTACTTTATATCAAGCTAATGCACAACATAACGGCCTACTTTTCCTGACAACAAAAACAATGCTGAAAAGTAGCACTTTTCAGTTCTGTTTTGAGTGTCACCAACTTTGCGTCTCTCCATACTCATCATATTCTACCAAACAGTTCGGAGATTTATCGTCTCTTCAATACGCCTGTATCTCACGGTTTTTGAACATGGTTCTGCTTCTGCAACAATTGGGCGATTAGCATCCGAGTAAAGGGAGATCAGAGAGCCATTCTGATTTAAAAGCAGCTCACCCAGTGTTTGTAAAGGTTGCTGTAGGGTAAATCGCAAAATATCCGGAACCTAACTTCACGTTTCTTCACGTTTCGTGCAGGCCTTAAAAAAATCGAAAATTGTATGCGGCGTATAGCCTAGTCCTCGTCGAAATCAGATCAATAGAATCTCGATTGAAGCGTGAAAATTTGTGACTGTCATAATTAAGATCAGGCTGTTGTGTCACAGCCTACCTGATTGAAAACTACTGAGTCTATGCATCGAATGGAAGGCCATGTGGATACTCTTAAAATAGGATTGTGCAGTTATAAATAATTCAATGGAACGGCATTTTTCGTAATAGCAAAAAATTTTGTACGCAACTCGTTGCAAAACTCGATTTTTTCAGCACTCGTTGTATTTATCCAACTCGGCGAGCCTCGTTGGATAAATGTACAACTCGTGCTGAAAAAATCATCATTTTGCATCTTGTTGCATAAATAACTATTTTATCGGTAAATTAGGCGGTCTTTATTTTACCACGCCTGTTCATTTTTCCATCACTTCATCACTTGATCGATTTAAATGAGATTTCTACAGTTGTGCAATATTTGCCCTGGGAAGTCGAGGAATTGGCAACCCGAGAAGATCATCGATTGGTGGTAATCGAACTTGCGATCTTGCGAAAAATGCTGAGCGTTTTCTGCAGCGGCTGTTTGGGCCCCTTTTACATTACTATATGGGTAACTGAATGTATAACATAGATATCCTACAAGCAACAGCATCCTAATTCCCACGAATTGTTATTTAAATCCCGAAAACTTGTTAAAGTAGTCGGAGCCGACTATCAATAAATGAAAATCATGATTAATAACTCCCGAACGAGGCAATTAAGCAAAACAACGAGATTAGGATCGAAAACCATTTCTCGACAATCAGCTAACCGCTAACCACCGCATGGTCCGAGCGCTAAAAGTGCGTAAGTCCGTTAGCAACAATAATTAATAATGAGGGCTCTGCTGGCTTACTGGAACTCCCTCCTTGGCCACTTCTCCTGTTCAGTTAACGTGAACGCGAACGCCATCGACAGCAGTAGGTCAAAGCAGAAGAAGGCTTCAATCAGCTCATTTCAGCTCCACCTTCGACAGTTTGACGTGCCCGGTAGTCAAATTCTATTAACTTTGCTTCTTCTGGAGCCACCTCACCTATTCGGTCGTCTTCGTCTTCGTAGATCGATCTCCCTCGGGGGTGCTCTCACACATCTTCACACAGCGTGCAGAGGAAGATAATCGGTTGGGTAGTCGCACTCCCTTCGATGCCGCCGGCGACTTGAGTCTAACCATTGAAAATTATGAAAATTAATAGCCTTTTACCCGCACTCTATTCATCAATTTCACAAACAAATTGAGACATCTCGACGCTCCTGTACAACTCCCGAAGCAGCTAGTTATCGTGCATCCCATCGAAGTAAGGAATCTTCTTTGCACAACAGTCGATCAAACATCAAACCGATTGATTGGATAGTGTGTAGAGCTGGAATCCCACAGTGCAAAGAATGACGTAGGAAACATTTTTTTATGCACAGATACCTTCCTTAGCCGAATGGAAACGTCTTCGGCTTCAAAGCAAAGCCATGCTGGTGGGTATGGACTTGATTCATGATCGGCACGGAATAAACGCTCAACAGATACCTGAGTACATGGGGCTTCTAGAACCATTTGGGATAATTCATATAGTTCTGGCTCAGCTGATCTCACCATTTTCCAACATAAAAGTACATTTGTATCAGCAGAAACTCGAGGTTGTGTCATAAACCATTCTAGCTTTTGTTCAAACGTTTTTTGCGATAAGTCGACCGCCGATTCCTTCGTACGTAGCATTTGTTCAATCTTTGAAATCGATGTTTTATCGAACGAAATTTCTTTACTCTGGTCATTTGACTTATTTGAAAATCGGTGTTTGATCTCTTCCCATACGTTGAGCAAGTGTGTCTTAAAAAATAAGAATATACGTTAAAAAATTTAAAACTAGTTGTATTTTTAATTACCTTTGCTGTAACTCTCTGTTCATGGGTAATCAGCTCACTTCCTCTGTAGTTTATTCGTGGATCTAAACTTATTGGTGCCAAAAATGAATTATTATTAAAAAGATTGGACTGCCGCTTCTCCATTGCTCCAAGTAAGCTTATTGACAATGGCGACGCAACTTCTTCCAATTCAATGCGGCATGTCAACCAAACGCAATAGAAATCTCCCATGGTTATAGATTCATTCTGCAACTTCAAGGTAGCTGAATAAACTGGTGTGAATGTCTTTGAAAAATCTTCAATAAATTTCCACGTTTTAGATCCAATTCGCAGTGTCTGATCGTTCTTCAAAATATTCTGGATGAACTCTTTATGCTCCATAAAGTATTCAACCATTAAAGTCATCGATATGCTGAATTCCATCTTGTGTCACATATTGAACTTGAAAATATGTCGCCACTTTTTTGTGCGAAGCGCCGCAGCAATTTTCTTAATAAACTCGATTTTTTTCTTGAATCTTTTCGATTTGATGACATCGTACACTGCAATTTGCAACGTATGTGCAGCACAACGGACTCCATCCAGCATGGCCTCGGATAACAACACTTCCTCAGGCTCATCGTTTGTTTCATAGTATTCATCTTCATTAAAATTATTTTCATCATCAGATTCCCAATCCGCCAATACTGGTGATTCATTGTCCTCATAGTCGATTGCACTGGGCTCGTCATTTGGAGCATCTTTATCGAAATCTTCATCGTCATTTTTAGTTATATTTACTTTACCCACCAAAGCGTCCTTACCGTTATTTTCGAATCCTTCAAGTATTGTACATTGACACCCAAAATGCTCCGTCCTTTTCTCGTTGCTGAGTCCAACTTCAAACAAACGAATCTGTTTTTCAAATCTTTAGTTATGCGTTTCTTGAATTGGTCAGCTGTGTACTTAACCTTAGACGGTATGTTGTTGCGATTGAGTTATATCTTGAATTTTTGTAAGAATTTCACAAATATCAGGTTTCTCGAAAATAGACAACGGTAAGCCTCCGGATGTAACCATTTTTACACATGCTTTTGTGAGAAAGTTGGAGTCGATTTTAATTGTCACTTTCATCATTTTCTTGGGTCGCGGTTCAGAATCTTCTAAGCTAACTTCTTCAGGATCAAGCCCTAGCTCTAGAAACCTTTTCGGATGCATATCTTTAAGTGGCGCTTCAAATTACTTTTTTTTTTCGTAGACAACAGATGTTTTTGGCATAGATTGCATTTCGCCGTTTCGTTCGTTTCGATGATGTTAGTTTAGTTTTCGAATCTTAAAACATGAATTTAGTTTTATAAAGTAACATTGTAGAGCAATAAAACAAAAATACATACCTTAATTCGGGGTATAGTTAATCAGCGGGGAGAAGTTGATCATTCCTGTACCCACATGTTTAGACTGTTATAAAATCTATGACCCGATTTCAATTATCACAATTTCAGAGTTGTGGCATTACCTGATAGCTACTCTTGATTTTCATAAATTCGGTTTGACATTCAAGGTAATTATTTCATGGAAAAACAGATTTTTAAAGAAATGTTTGATGAACTGTTAAAGGGTTCCTCTCCAAACAATCGACTATTTCCACGGCTATACAAAGCTACAATTTTAATAAACTGTTTCATACATTCCAGATATGTTCTGTGTACTCAGTTTTGAATGTGTATTGAGGATACAAATTCTTTTTTTTTTAAGAAAAAATGATCTTTTTGCAAGAGGGTTGCTAATTTCAATGAAAATTGCCTACCTTTAGGCGTTTAATGTGGTGTAGTCTGTGTTGCTACGAGAGCACCGCAACTGGCAACCCTGTCCACATCAAACGAGACCAAGTTTACAAATCTTTCACGTCCGTCAAAGCAAGCTGTCATCTAAAAACAACTATAAAACGTGTCAGCAAGCTTTAATTGAGTGGTCATCTAAAAACATTATTTCCTAGTAAATTTGTGAATTTAATTCCAAATTAGGTACAATGCACTAAATTTATATGGTTCTTTGAATTAATAATTGAAATCTTTATAGTTTATCTGCAATTTGCACTGAATTCAATATATGCCTTTCTCGGCCTAATTACAAGAAGAGTTGCTACTGGTAGGTTAGAATCTTTAACAATGAAGTATGAACTCCTTTCACTTAAATAAATCTATCGTTTAGTAGCCAGCAAGTGATATCGGGTTGAAGATTTAAGGAGACAGTTAATTCGTTGCTGCAGAACACTAATTTGTAAGACATTTGTAATATTATATGAAAACTATGAGTTAATGTTCTCTTACCATTCTAGCTTGAAGCTCTAAATAAATTTCTGCTGTCAAGAAAAGTGTTTGCCTATATAGTTCTACGAGAACAGTCTGTAATACACAACATTCAATTAAAAAAATAACCGATTTATCAATAAGTTGTAAGATTTTTGAGTCTTGATTCAGATTTAGAGACCCCAAATTTAGTGAATAGCATACTTCTTTATTTTAGGAAACCTATCGCAGTAGTTGATCAACTTCACCCCGGAATCAAAAATACCACTTTTTGATATCCAAAAAATGTTTTTGTTATTATGATAATAATTCGTCATAATTTCGTTTATATAATTCGTTAAACATTCAACCAAGTACAGGTTTTTAAAATATTTGGATGATAACACATGCATCCCGCTAGGAATTATAGCACAGAATCGTTCAAAAGTGATCAACTTCCCCCCAGTTTACGGTACCATTATAGAGAAACGTGTGAAATTTATCGAAAAGCCGGAATAATAAGTTTCACTTGAAAACCGATCAATCAAATTACGCCACGAAAATAAACTTTGTTCGTCGAGCGATCAATCAAAGCCTGCTTAAAGTTCAATTTTCTGAACAGAACGCGCTTTCTGTTCAAGAGCTCGCCAAGTTCAGTTCATTTTTTTGGAACGCAAATTTAACGCGTTCAAATGCATAACTGTCTACGAATTTAAAGAACGAGTGAGCTAAAGCAACATTTTTGTGCAGACCGGTGCACAGAAAAACCAAAAGTTTTCAAATGTGAGAACTTTCAAACTTTAAAATTTCTTTCATTTTGAAACTAAGCGGGAAACTATACAGTGCCAGGCCAACTCAGGACACAAGATCCCAGGGTCGGCAATCCCAGGGTCGGCTAGCTACTGGGTAATCAAGGGCTTTCGCGTACAAATAACTAACTACAGGAACTTTAACGTTTCTTGAGCATATTTATTAAAATTCCTATTTGTGTCGTGTGCTTGTTTTTCTGTGTTTTCAATTTCAGTGTTAATTTGTTAAGTGTGACCTAGTTCTAATACTTGTACCGGTACATACCGCTGCCGTTAGTTGGTGGATGAAGAATGGCCGACACAACGACTCAATCCTGCTGTGCGGCCGGAACTCTCGCCGGAATGGCGAAGCGGGCGGATGTAGGGAAGGGTTCGCAGGTCTGCTGACGGGCCAGCGAGCGTTGCTGGACTAGGTGGGCAGACGTCTTCCCTCTTAGGCGCAATCGGCCGGCCGTGGCATGGCCACTAGCATGGGACTCGGTTATATGAAAAATTTAGATTCTCGCTCCAGTCCACTTTTCGGATTGCTTGTGGGTCCCATAACAACTGTGCAAAATTTCAGCTCGAATGGTGAAACTATATTTTAGCGCCAGTCGTTCAAAGTTTGTATGGAATTTACTATGGGAAAACTTACTTTTGCAAAGAAAAATCGCCAGAGGTCGCCCATTGTCTTCTATAAAAATTCTGAATGCAGATCTCGATAGATATTTTTACGATGAACAACGTTGTCGAAGACCGCAAAGCAATCCGATGCGTGTGAAAAAAGTTATTAAGCATAGACTATTCGGAAAGTTTGCCCAATTTTGTTATTATTGTTATTCCTTTACGTGTTAATCAACGTCGCCTTGCCAATAGGTTTTCATTGAATTACTTTTTTCACAAGTGTCAGATTGTTTCGCGGTCTTTGGCAATATTCTCTATGGTAAAAAAAAGCTATCAAGGTATGTGTTCAGAATTTTTATATAAGTCAATGGGAGACCTCTGGAGATTTTTCTTCGCAAAAGTTAGATTTCCCATAGTAAATCCTCTACAAACTTTGAAAGGCTGGCGCTAAAATATAGTTTCACCGATCGAGCTGAAATTTTGCACAGTTGTTATGGAACCCAAAGGCAATCCAAAAAGTGTACTGGAGCGAGAATCTATTTTTTGTCCCACGCTAATGGCCACCTTGGACGGCCGAGAGGGGAAATCTCCTTTTCGTTTAGGGCCAGTGGCCCGAGATAACGATCCTCTTAGGATCCACAATCTTTTACGATTAGGCTCGGAAACCGTTCCCGGCTTCGCGGGCCGAACCGTGTGCTGGACGGAACAATGGCAAAACAAGAACAAGAGGTCCTAAAGGACACAGACCAGTTACAAACTATTTTCTTTGAACAGTGCAGGAATATTTTATTACCTGAGCCTAATTATCACCCAAGCATTCACTTAGCTCCTGCTAAGGGACGAGGGGGGGGGGGGTTCGTACACGTTCTAACTACACTGCACTGAACACTTATCCACAGCACACGGACGCCTGATATAAAAAGAGGCCGAAATTGGACAATGGCCGTCCTTTTAAAGAATTCCCACATTCCATAAGCCTTCAATGTAACTCATGCCATCTCGCCCTACATCATTCTTCGGCCATGATTCATTATTGGTAGCAACGATGACATTTGAACGGCACAGAACCCTATCACTACTGTAGTAGTCTACTGTAGTTGCACAAGAAACGTGAAGGGTCCGACAAACAACAATATAAACAAAACAAAAATCCACAATTTTGTAACCAACCGGTTACACTATCCACCACCCCGATGAAAAAATGCGAAAGCACGAAGAGATGTTGCATTTTTTTTTCGATTCACTCCTTCAAGTCATCTTCGGCCGTCATCGGTTCGTGGATGTCGAACAAACAAATTATCAAATATATACAAAACAAAACAAATTATAATCTTTTAAAACTATAAACGCACGAAATCATAATTAAACTTTACTACAAATTAAAAAGATAAATAATAAAACATGCTAAAATATTCTTTACGTACGTGCACAAATATACATATTAAAATTTCAAAATGAAATAAATTAAAACATGCAAAATATGTACAAAACAAATTTTAAATCTTATAAAATATCCCGTTTTATGGGTAGACAACTCTATTTATACGTTGCGCATCAAAACAATTTTACAACCCTATTTACAAATTATTTACAACACTTTAGATCACATTCCACACGGCCGAACCCCTTGGCGGGATTTATTCGCCGGCGGGCAAACTGTCATTCGTTGACAGTTTGCGAAACGTTATGAATATGTCAAAGTGAACTGTCACAGCATATGTTTTGTTTATCTTTGTATACTTTATGCTGTGCGTTCGGAAAGTTTTATTGAAGTGATAAAGTAGCGAAAGTGGCCTTTTCTGGATTAAATGTATAGGTAAGTAGTACGTACGATAATGAAACATAACTAAGACTTATCTTCGTATGTATTTGTGTCTTTTAGGTTGAGTGGATTCATTCATTTGCGGGTTGTTGGGCTATGGGACGGCAATCTTCGTCGGGGAAGATTGGTCCATAACCAACCCATAATGGTCACGGGACAACCGTGATAACAATCTTGCAACTGCAAGATGAAATCAGGTAAGTAATGTGTACACATTTTAATAATCAATCATGCTAATGATTGTGATGTTTTTATTTAGTTTGGCCAATAATACAAATTGGGTGATCCTCTCCTAACAACTCCACAGGTGGAAAGTGATGAGGGAAA
This sequence comes from Aedes aegypti, assembly GCF_002204515.2. NCBI lineage: Eukaryota > Metazoa > Arthropoda > Insecta > Diptera > Culicidae > Aedes > Aedes aegypti. The sequence goes on from NC_035108.1 coordinate 207,653,928, forward strand.
GAAAGTGTACCCCTCACATCCTTCTCCGATCCTGCCAGTGTTGGTATGGATCCCCGAAATCAATTAAAGTAAGTTGGATCTTGTTTTCCATGCATGCTAACCCTTTCTAACGACTGATCGGAATCTTTCATCCGTCGGTCAGACTAATCTCGGTCTTGACTAACAGCATAACGATTCTCATAACAACTAACACAATCGACTAACAGTTCCATAGTCCTATGGTGTTACAAATTTACTAAAAATGTTTTTTTTTCTTTTCATTTCAGATCAACCTTCAGCGGTGTTTGCCGTCGGCGACCGGGGATAATTGGTGACTCCCCCACCTCACCAGAATTCTGGCAAACTGCCGAAAAATTGAATATAAAAGGAAAGAAAAATATACGATTGAACATGAACATTTATGAGTGTTTCTTTTTCATTTTGTTTGACGAAAAGTCTTTTTGGGTTCCAGGTGTGCGTCCGGGACGGGGATTTTTCCTTGAAGGGTTGGGTTCCAAAATCGAAGTAGGTTCCCTGCACATTTCTTTGGCCGTGGGTTCCGCTCGAAGATTTAGGTTGGCCTTTTTCCGGATCTTGAACGATCGGGTCTGCTTTCTGAGGGATTCGGGGTTCGAAGTTCGTGGTTTTGAAGGAATGAAAGCTTCACCAAGTAAGTCTCGGGAGTATTCTGCGGATTGAAGTAACGACTTACTGGTGCAATACGGGGAGAAATAACTGGAAGAATAGCGTGACGTTGGACTTCGGTTTGTTCTCATTTCGACCTGAAGATGGTCTTCCGAAACAGATTCGGACTCGCTGAAGGACATTTCCAAATCCTCGGAATCGGAACTAGGGATTATCAATTCGATTTCCTTCTCTGGTTCTGATTCCGGTTCCCTGTATTCGCATGTCGCGCTGGGGGGCAAATAGCGAGAAATTACATCGCATGTGACGATGTTCATGTCACGCATAAACAAGTAAATGATTCGTTTAATTTTAACGACGTCTGCTGGCATCATTACTCCCGAAGTCCTCTGCTCCCTGATGGAATGCAGAGTCTCTTCGAGGTCCAGCTCTAACTCCTCTAGAGGGTAGTTAGGGTGCGTCGAGAGCAACGGACTAGGCATCTCGGAAGATTCCTCTAAGTCCGACTCGTCCGCATCATACGTCGGAGGCTGCCAATTAATTGGTTTATGATTGATCTCAGCCTTTGCTCGTCGCTTACGTGTCATTGTGTGAGAATCAGTGTTGTGGGTGATGTGGGTAAAACAAAATCGAAAAACGTTGTGATGGATCAAAACAAAACGGATTAAAATAAATATTGCGCGTATGTTGTCATTGTGATTGGACAAAAACAGTGAAGTTCAATTATGATTTATGTTGTATGAATCAATAAACGATCACGAAACACAAAATTTGCATTAACGAATTTTCAGACGGTAAAAACGAGAATCAAGAGCAAATGTGTCCGTGATGTGCTCAGGACCTCTTTTGAAGGCAAAAACCTTGTAATAACACATTTTTAGCACCTTAGTGGAAGATCGTGCATAAGGGGCGAGACATTCGTGCAAGCACGGATCCCTGCCACCTCCCGTCGGCAAAAATCGTTAGATTTTTGTATGCTACTTCGGTCCCTTGATTACCTTTCGCGGACTTTTGGCTGGGTGCCAAGTGAAACTAAGCGGTAAATCATACAGTACCAGGCCAACTCAAGACGCAAGATCTCTCCGGCAATCCCAGGGTCGGCTAGCTACCGGGTAATCAAGGGTTTTTCGCGAATACAAAAACGAACTCCAGGAACTTTCACTTTTCTAGCATTTATAATAATTTCCTAATTGTGGCGTGTGCGTGTTGTTCTGGGGTTTTCAATTTAGTGTAAATTTGTTATGTGTGTCCTAATCTAATGTTCGTACCGGTACATACCGCTGCCGTTTGTTGTTGGGTGGACGAATGGCCGACACAGCGACACCAATCCTGCTGTGCGGCCGGAACTCTCGCCGGAATGGCGAAGCGGACGGATGTACGGACGGTTCTTCAGTCCGTTGACGGGCCAGCGGGCGTTGCTGGACGGTGGGGTTCACAGGCGTCTTCCCTCATGGACGTAATCGGCCGGCCGTGCCATAACCACCTTGGAAAGCCGAGAGGGGAAATCCTCCTTAGCGATTAAGGCCTATGGCCTGAGGATTCGTCCAATAATGGACGGCGAATATCCTAAACGATTAGGCACGGAAGCCTGGAAGCTTCGCGGGCCGAACCGTGTGCTGGACGGAACCAATAAACAGGTACAAGAGCAAGAACAAGAGCAAGAGGTCCTGAGCCTAATTATCACCTAAGCATCCACTTAGCTCCTGCTAAGGGACGAGGGGGGGGGGAGGTTCGTACACGTTCTAACTACACTGCACTGAACACTTATCCACAGCACACGGACGCCTGATATAAAAAGAGGCCGAATTCGGGCAATGGCCGTTCTTTTAAAGATTTCCCACTTTGAACAAAGTACATCTTTTTATCATGCCATCTCGCTTCTCATGAATCATCGCCATGATCAATAATTGGTAGCAAACACGAAGGACGAAGACATTTACAGCGGTACTTAACCCTAACACTCCTGTGGTATTTTCCTTCTGTTTTTGCACAAGAAACGTGAAGGGTCCAACAAACACCAACAAATACAAAACAAAAATCAACAATTTGTAACCAAACGGTTACAATTTGCTCACACATTTGAACCGCAAAAAACAACCAACATAATCGACTCGACATAAAGCCGACCTTGAACGGTAAAAAAGGTAATAAACAACAGTGCGCATCGTATCTTCGTGCTGTGCGTACACGAATTCTCTCTGCTCTTGGAAGTTTTTTGAAATCTACCTAATGCAATAAAACAGTACTATCCAGTGCTGAAATAAAAAAAACGGTACTTTCCAGTGCTACTAAGACATTACTTTTCAGTATTTTTTTTACTATTGATCTCTTAACGAACCTTGTTTGGACCCGTGCCTTCGATTTTTCGTTAGACCCGTTAGCGAAAGCTAGCGGTGGTAATCCTTCTTGGACACCGTTTTGGAAAAAAAAAACTCTTAGAGGTTACGTCTTCTTTCGTTTATTTTCTAAACATGGTTGCAACTACAAACAAAAGGAAGGGTGAATCTCTGAATTTACAACTTCCTTCCAAAGAGTTGGGATTTAAAACTGTCACTAAACGTGGCAAGAATGGAAGAAAGGACGTTTCTCCGGAATGCGAACTTTCTTAAAATGGTGAAATGGATAATGTTGATAATTGCATCGAAATGAGCAATTAGTTCGATGCTCTAGACAAATTTTCCGAACACCAAATCGAAGCAGTCTCTAGCCCAGGCACTTTGATTCAATTGAGGAAGCAAAGAGTACCGCCTATCGTGGTCAGTTGTTCTGAATTTGGGGAACTTAGGCAGGAGATCTCGAACTCCATTAGGGGAATCAAGGTCTCCTTCCAAATTGCAAAGAAAGGAGACTGACGCGTTTTGCCGGAAACTCTTAAAGATTGCGAACTTTTTCTCAAACATTTTGAATAGAAGAAGCACATTTTTTTACTTATGACGACAAAACTTAACGTATGTTCAAAGTTATCCTGAAAGGTCTCTCAAGTGTTATAGTCACATGAAAAGATCAAAAAAAAAAATAAATGATTTACTTGGATTTTACCCAGTCCAAGTAATCATTATGAAAAAGAGAACCCAATCTGGCATTGTTCGGAAAGAGCTTTCTCAATAATATTATTTAGTTCACTTTAACAAAAAAGATCTTAATAATATTGAAGCTTTAGAAAGACTCATAATCGATGTCCGTGTGACATGGGAACATTTTCAGAAACCTGAAGGAAATTTCCAAAACCCCACTCAGTGCCAAAAGTGGGGTCATGGTACAAAACATTGCCGCATGGATGCTAAATGCATGATTTGTGGAGATTCTTCTCACGCTTATGACGTCTGTCCAGTGAAGGAAGATACCGGAAAGTTCATATGCGTAATTCGCGGGGGCAATCGTAAGTTTAATTTTTTAATTGCCCTTCGCGTAGGCGAGTCGTCGAGGCTCGTACCAGGCAGATGAACGGTAATATCCGTTACGAAAACGGTCGTTTCCGGAATTTCCCAATGCTCATTTTTTAGTTAAAGATCTCTTGATCAAGAATCATACCCATCAGGAAGATAAATAACATGCACATTCACAAACTAATTTTAATCGGTCGGGTAGCCGTTCGAATCTTTTAAATTCGAATGTTTCTACCCAAGGATAATCCTTTGCCGTAATCGTAGCAGATAATTCGAACTCCTCCCCTTTTCATACTAAGAGTACCAATTCGAATTGTTTCAAATCAAATGAAAAAAAACCTGCCGCCACAGGTAACTTCTACTCCGCCTCTTCGTCTACCGAAAATTCTAACGGAAAATCATCACATAATGTACTTACCCACTTCAAGTGATATGTTTGCCTCTGATTTTAACAATTGAATATAATGATTGATGCAATGTTCAAAACCACCACTATGACTGAAGCAGTCCAAGTTGGCGTAAAATTTACTTACCAAATTGTTATTGGATTACGTTTTACTAATGAATGTAAATAAAAAATAATTTAAATATTCTAAATTGGAATGCTCGTTCTTTGAATGGTAAAGAAGACGAGCTGTTTAATTTTCTTACAGCTAACGTGCATATAGCAGCTAATACTGAAACTTATTATAAACCTTATTTTAATCTAAACTAAAAAAAGATCCTAACTTTTTTGTTTATCGTAATGATCTACCTAATGGGGCATGTGGGGGAGTTGCAATCATCATTCATAGGCGTATAAAACATCAACTGTTTTCGTCATTTGAAACTAAAGCTTGGTAAATATACTTTCATAGCTGCCTATTTGCCTTTTCAATGCTCTGGACAGCAAGCTTATTTGCTACAAACTGACTTGTGAACAATGACTCGCAAATAGTCAAAATGTTTTGTCATTGGTGACTTTAATGCCAAGCATCGGTCATGGAATAATTCCAACGGCAGAATTGTATTTGATGAGTGCTCTTCAGAATATTTCTCAATTCAATACCGTGATAGCCCTAGCGGGGCCCAGATAGACGTAGCGGTAAACGCGCAGCTATTCAGCATGACCATGCTAAGGGTTGTGGGTTCGAATAACGCTGGTCGAGGATTCGAACCCACGCCAGAAATAAGAAATAAGAAGAAGCCCTACATGATTATCCTCTTCTAGAAATCCATCTAAGATTGACTTGATCTTAACCGACTCTAGTCATCTCTGTAGCCAACTGATTTCTCATGCTGATGTTGATTCTGATCATGTTCCTGTTACATATATCCTGTTACATATATGAAACATACATTGACTCTAATCTTGATGTAAACATTTCTTTACAAACAAAATTTGATATTGACAATGCTCTTGACACTTTAACAAATTCCATTGTTGAAGCCAGGAGCATTGCAATTCCAAAATGTTAATCCATGATCCGTCTTAAAAACGTGAGGAGAAGGCAATTTCAACGCACTCCTGCTATGAAAATTATATGGCAGGATTTGCAGAAAGAATGATTTCGAAACGTTTTTCACAATTAAGAAACAAAAATTTTAAAAATAAAATTTCTCATTGGGACTCTTGCTCTAAGCCCTATTGGAAATTATCAAAAGAAAAGAATGAAGAAAAGAAACCTCAGAAGCCGATACCGGCATTGAAAGAAGAAAAAGAATTATAACTAACCTATTGCGAAAATTCTCATGCAGTTTGAAAGCGCGCACAACTTTTATTAAGGACTTTGGCAGCGTCCATTTATAACGTAGCGCTAAAATTGGAAATTTTTGACCCCCCCCCTCCGTAGCGCTTTTTGTATGAAAAATTTCAAATTTTTGTCTGGACCGTAAGGCTTGAGCTTACTCCCCCCCTCCCCCTAGAGCGTTACGTAATTTGTGGATGCCGCCTTACTGGTCCAATTGAAAATCAAGTTACTCAGGACTTCAAAAATATTCTCAATCAAGAGAACGTTTTAGAAAATTCCTGGAAGACTGTTTTGGAAGAAGTGAGAACTACAGTTATGGATCAAATAGTGTGGAGTCCAACCTATAAAATTCAATAAAACGACATGGAAAACGTAAAATTGTAATTTAAAAGCACGAATTGAATCGTTTCAAATTGGAAATTCGGGTAGTAAACTATTTTGAGTGCTACATTTACATAGGATTGCATAAAAATTAAAAATTGTATCGGTTTTTGAAAACCATATTATGGATCAATTTTCATATTATGGATCAAATAGTGACATATTACGGATTAGTGCGCAAAATCAAGAGATTTTTAACTCAATGCATCTGTATTCCATGATTTGGCGAAGTTATCAATATGTCACATATTACTGCAAAAAATAGCAGTGTTAGAGCTGGAAACAAGGGTAAAATGTCATTTTTGTTGTAAAACTGCATTTTAGGAAGTGAGAAATGTACTGTTTTCGCTCCACACCAAGTTTTCCACCCATTTTTGTCTGCTAAAAAATGAAATTTACAAACCTTGTTGTTTGATTAGTTTTATCCTTAGTGCTATTGTCTGAAAATGTCGAATCCAATGCTTAAAATGGCAGAAATCTACATTATTTGGAAGTGATCCATAACCGTGGTAAACAATCATTTCCTGGTCCATATTATGGATCACTAGTTAGAAGTGCTAATATTCGGTATTTAGAATCAACAATCGAGAAAAATGTTTTCCAAAGATGAATTCATACTAAATCGAAACGAACGAGCATGTTTTATAGTATAACATTGGAATTTTACCACCTTTGGGGGCTTATGAATGCTGACGGTACTTCTTAGAGAAAACGACCATATAATGATAGCTGTGTGGTATCAACTAAACATTTGTCAAATACACCGTTATTTAGCGGTTGAATGTTGTGATTAATATTACAAATGGTAGAAGACAAATAGTATAACATGGTAAAAATATGTTTTAGGTCAACGTTTATGTTTTGAGCGAGTTATCCGATGTTGAACGCCAAAGTGATCCATCACTGTGGGTGATCCGTAACTGTGTGGGCATGGTATTATTAAAAAAAAAATCAAAATTATGAAAGCCAGGATGTTATTTTCTACATCCTCATCAAGAAACTTCCAGAAAGAAGCTTATCATCCTTAGTTGGTATATTTAACAAATGTTTTCAGTTGGCATATTTTCTTGAGAAATAGAAAAATGCTACTGTTGTACCAATTTTGAAACCAGACAATAATCCTGCAGAAGCTTATAGCTATCATCCAATCAGTTTGCTTTCTTCCATCAGTTAAATATTTACTTGCAGACTTTTTGAAAAGGTAACTTTGAACAGAATAGTTCCACATCAACGAAAATTCAATTTTTGCCAATGAACAGTTTGGATTCCGCTAAGGACATTCGACCACTCATCAACTTCTACGTGTAACACATTTGATCCGTTCCAACGAATCTGAAGGCTACTCTACTGCTCTTGCTCTTCTAGAGATGGAAAAAGCATTCGACAGTGTTTGGCATGAAGGTTTGATTGTAAAATTGAAAAACTTTAATTTTCCAACATACATGGTTAGAATAATTCAAAGTTATCTGTCAAATCGTACACTTCAGGTTAATTATCAGAACTCCAGATCTGAAAGACTTCCTGTAAGAGCTGGTGTTCCTCAAGGCAGCATTTTGGGACCAATATTATACAATATTTTCACATCTGACTTACCTGAATTACCTCAGGGATGTCAAAAATCTTTGTTTGCGGATGACACAGGCCTCTCCGCCAAAGGACGAAGCCTGCGTGTCATCTGTAGTAGATTGCAAAAAAGTTTGGATATTTTCTTCATACTTCAAAAAATTAGAGATTAGTCCAAATGCTTCCAAAACTCAACTAATAATATTTCCACATAAACCAAAAGCTTTTTATTTGAAACCTTCAAGTAGACATGTTGTCACGATGAGAGGGGTTCCAATAAATTGGTCAGGTGAAGTTAAGTATCTAGGGCTCATGCTAGATATTAAATTCTTATCTAAAATCACATTGAGGGCATTCAAGCCAAATGTAACATATATTTAAAATGTCTCTATCCCCTTATTAACAGAAAATCAAAACTTTGACTTAAGAACAAGCTTTTGACATTCGAACAAATTTTCAGGCCAGCCATGTTGTATGCTGTACTAATATGGACTAGCTGTTTTAATACCAGGAAGAAAGCTCTGCAGATAATTAAAATTAAAATTTTGAGAATGATTCTGAAGTTTCACCAACGTAGTTCATAGTAGTACCAACGAGTTACATAGAATATCCAATGTTGAAACATTGGAACAAATCTCAAGTTAAATAATTAATAATTTCAGGCAAACATAGTTACAATCTACTTTTTCCACGATTAATGCGTTATGTATATTCAGGGAAAATTAGGTTAAGTAAATTGAAAGTATTTTTTCTATTATATAAAGGTGAAATCAACTCACCTGTAAAAAATCTGAACTGCTACGGCAAATGAAATGTAATATGTTGTTACTTTTCTATTTGTATTGAACTTTATTGGATATTTAGTAGTAGTAGTATTAGTATTTGTAGTAGTAGTAGTAGTAGCAGTAGTAGTAGTTGTAGTAGTAGTAGTAGTATTATTTTATATATGATGCCTTATGTTTGAGGTTATGGCTTTCAGTCTTATATAAAACTCAAAAACGGATTTTTGCTTACATCCGACGTTTCGGACACATGTATTGTGCCTTTTTCAAGAATTGGCTGTGTTCCGTTTTATGCTGTTGGACAAATGTTGCCTACGCTGTGGGCAAAAGATAAAACGGAACACAGCTAATCCTTGAAAAAGGCACAATACATGTGTCCAAAACGTCGGATGTAAGCAAAAATCCGTTTTTGAGTTTTATTTAATACTGAAAGCCATAACCTCAAACATCAAAATAACAGTCTGGAAGTAATCTGGAAGTCATATATCACTGATTCTTTATATACAACAAATATATACCCAAAATTGAAATTTATGATTTATCAATCCTTGGAATGGTTGACTTACTGATGAGGATTGATGCATGAACCTGGATGAGTTCCATTTGCACATTTGTTTAGCGAGGTAACTGCGTCTAATTTCAAAATTATTTGATCAAATTCATGTACACACCAGCAACTTTGTTGCATAAATTTGACCGTTTTGTTGGATTAGAAAAATATTGACATTGGAAAATTTTATTTATAATTTGTTTAAACTATCAATTTTTAGGTCTCACTTGCCCCGGGGTACACGCTATTTTTTTTTCGTTTTCCTGGGTACCTGTTCAAAGATGGACGCCTCCAAACAAAGACAACTCTAAATCTTTTTTTAACTGCATACATAACCATTAGTCCATTTATAGAAAAGATCCCATTTTCTACGAAACATAACTAAATGTTTGGAGTTTCTTCCTCATGTTGGTCTCCACTCCGTAGGGGAATAAAAGCGTAACGAAAAAAAAGTCCAATGTCAATTGAAATTATTAAATTGAACAGCAGCACGTGACCACACTGTGGTTCGTAAGGATTTAAAAACCGAAGCATGATAGACAGAGGGGATGCTTAAATAGCTTGGTAGGATATATTTGATTAAATGGGACGGCAACAGTTTGCATCGAGAACCCTCTGTGGGTGCAGTTTTTTGTTAGGAATTGAACAATTTCACTCTCAAAATACAATAGAATAAAATTAGTTTGGTAGGATTTGAAAGAAGGTTGGTTTTAGTAACGAAACTCTGGCTTTGCAAATTGTATAAAAACAATATTGTTTCTAACTTTATGTTCCATTTCTAGGTGACTCATTCTACACCTCAGCGTTCGCATCAGTACAATAAACTAAGTTTTCTATTTATTTAACAAATCCGCATCACAACCTAGAAAGGCGCAATGAAACTCAAGGCGTCTTCATAAGGCTAGAAATAGGCTCCAAGACAGTAACCCAGAGTACACGCAGCTATTTAAATAATCCAACTAATAAATTATTGAAGGATTAATATTGACTCAACAGAGCAATAAAGACAATTAAATATGCAAAGTGAAAAGCGCTGGGAAGGTGCCTTCCAACTGTTACATGCCCTAAACTCCTTCAATCCTTTCTGCCCCGGGTTGGGCCTGATGAACAACTCAACACCGCTTTCTGCGAGGACGACACCGAGACAAAATGATGGAGTTTTGTGTCTATTGACTGTTTAGTCGCAGTTTGGAATTAAATCCTTACTGCTTCTCGCAATCACGGCTGAGGCTAGAATTGAAGGCGTCAAGTAACGGTTCACTTAGAAGAACGTTGAGTTTCTCGCTGGCAGTCAAAGGTGTAAATATTTTTGCTAAGTTAATGTTTGAACTGTCTCGTTTTGTTTCGGCGGAAGTGTTTCGTTTGGTACAGTATAAAGTTTGAGAGGTGCTGTGTTGGCAGTTTTTAGTTTCTGTGAAGTTCTTGACATGAAGAAGACTCGAGACACAGGTTTGGAACGTTGAATATGTTCGATTCGATGGCTCGAGTCAAGGCAACTCTATTTCCAGAACTTCCCGTAGATTCCTACCAGCTCTGCAAATAATTGTCGCAACGAAAAATATCTTACCATCAGCTAGCTGTGATCCCCCCTGAAGCGATTTTCCACCTTAATGTAGGGAAGGGATTTCCGACAAAGTCCAAAGTTGCTGACTCAACCGTCGACAACAGGGGAAATAACGACGCGAAAAGGGTTGTTTCCATCTTTGCAGCCACTCGTGAACAGTAGTTTTAGGTATTTGCGTTAAGTCTCGTCTGAAAAGCGTGAAGCGTTCCGTTCGAAATGATTGCTATCATCGCTGTGGCAGTTCCACCCATTCCTCTGGGTCTTTGTTGCGGGGAAATTCTGGGGATAGATGAATGCGGAAAAGAAGGAAGTGCTTTGCCTAAAGTCAATAAATTTTTGGCAATGAACGAAAGAATTAAGGCGTTTTTCCTATATAGAGAGATACCGACATGACGAATATCATGGTGGATTTTCCTGTCAGCCGAAATGATAAAATGCTTTTTCCATTTCGTGCTCATAGACAATAGCTAGTTGTGAACCAAAAACCAATAATTTTCTCCAGAACTATAGAACCCCTTTTCCAGATATCCTTCAATCCTTCTTATATGACGAAAATTCAAAATAAAAGACGTGGTCAAATACAGTTAAATTTATTTATAAAAAAAGTCGGACATTTCAAGGTTATTCTTTGCAGTATATTGGATAACGTTTGATGACTTTCATTCAGTGCGCTTAGTTTAGCATTGAAACTTACTGGTTTATGAGTGGAACTGGTTCAAAATGGTCGATATGTGTCTTAATTGAGATGTTGAATGTAACCGGTACATCCCATGTATTCAGTGGTCCAACATCCACAATCGACTGGCCAACTGCTGTGAATACACATCATCAATTTCATTTCTTTTGCAAAAGGAAGTTTTGATTACACTCCCATTTATTGCTTACTCACTTTGCCTCAACACGTTCCCAGTGAAATGAACTCCCTACTTTTGGTTTATTATGAACCAAAATTGGCATCTTTTTAGCGAGCAAACGGTAGGCGTCCAAATGAAACTCTCATCACACAGTGGGAAATCGTCCTAATCTGCACCATGGCTGTAGAGCAGGCGGAAAGTGAAATCAGCTACCGAATCGAGACCAACACGTGGCACCGTTATTGACAGCACGTGTGTTTTGGTTATTTCTTTTAAAATTTTTCAATTGTTCATTTCTTTCCTCCACCGAACGATGGCGAAGGACTTCTCTTTTATTGTTAATCCTGGAGTCATTCAGCCTCTGAACGCCGAGGGAGAAAAATATTTTCGTTTAATCTACAAATAAAACATCAGTCTAATATGATCAAAACACGGCCGAAGGAAAAAAGCTGGTCACGTGCCGTCTGGAGACTGCCTCCCAAAAGTCGATCTCGCGTGCACCACCATTAAGGGCGTTTTGTCAAACGCAAATGAATCATTTAGTGTTGAACGCGACCGCTACGCTTCTGCACTTCCTCCTATTGGGCATTTCCAGCCCAAAACGCAAATTACATGAACGCAACTTATGCCTGAGCCAACAGATTAAATAAATCGAATGTAAATCGGATATTTCTCGTGAGAGATCAGTATTTGGTCCAAATTTTCATAATCGGAAGGTATTATAAAATTATCGGTGAAAATCTGTTTATACACATTATATTGGTAAAAATGAAAATTAAACTTTTCACATGCTTTAGCCGATTGGTTAGAGTCCGCGACTACAGAGCAAAGCAATACTGAAGGTAGTAGGGTTCGATTCTCGGTCGGTCCAGGATGTTTTCGTTATGGAAAATTTCTGGCCTACACGATATACGAATGCGAAAATGGCAACTCCGGCAAACAAAACTCTCAGTTAATAACAGTGGAAGTGCTCATAAGAACACTAAGCTGAGAAGCAGGCTCTGTTCCAGTGAAGACGTGAAGAAGAAGAAGAGGCTATCCAATATGTTATTTTCCATCAAAGATTTTCTAAATTTTCTAGACTACGCTTTGAAAAGAGTCTATCAGAGAAAAGGTTTTATATTATTTGAAAATTTCTAGCCAAGAAACGGCACATTTGATTAAAATGGTGTTCCAGTAATAAACATAGACTAATAAGGAAAAAAAACACTGAGATCAAAATCATGATGATTGCTAGTTGTTTTTTAATCGTTATTCCGACAGACCAGACTAGACGATATTTTGGCCTTATAAAGATCAACCCAGATATCCGTAGCGGTGAACGCGCAGCTATTCAGTAAGATCAAGCTGAAGGTCGTGGATTCGAAACCCTCCGGTCGTGGATTTTTGATATATTTGGTGTCAGAAACAGGAACTCATAATTTACTTTCAATTTCGTTATTTCTTTTTTTCAAATCTCTAATCATTCTCAAATTACTGCGAATTTCGGTATAAAATGTTTTCATGTTTTATCCTGGTTATAAACATAATCATTAAAACAAAAAAGAAAATAATGTTACTTAATTGGGTATTTGGCTCGGGTCCACGATATTACTCGTCAATATTCTGATAGTTTTAACCGTGATAGACTTTTATTTTCAAACGACTGGTAGTCAGAAACAAATAGGTTTAATGAGGTCACAAGTCAATACAGACATAAACCATGTTCCAGGAACTACGCTGAGGTTGTTTCATGAAGTTGTCTACTTTTATCTTATATATTTATTATTTATTAAGTTGGTGTTACATCAATTAATTTGATAAAACCTCGTTAACGATGTTACGTCAATTTACTCGGTCCATGGCTGTTTCCCTTAACCCTAGATCGGTCGCATGCGTGTACTGAGTACACGCACCTTGAAAAAGCTCGCTTTTCATACACAGCTCAAGCGAGGTGGCGCTTACGATGGTTGAATGCGCGACCGCTCTTGGGTTAAGGTGATTATAAAACGAAGCCAAACTTTGAATTTTCAAGTGCACCAGACTGGAGAATCCGACAACAGTTCGTGTTGGAAACCAATCAAATTGCTTGCTTGCTTTTGGTGACCAATGGAATACATTTTCAACGCGTAGCGCTGTTTGGTTCTCAAGTCTTGTGCTCTTGAAAATTTCAGGTATGGCTTCGCTCTATAATCACCTTAAACTTTGATTTTGGCCCACGCTCTCCAGACCTTATATACCGTAAACTGGGGGGAAGTTGATCACTTTTGAGCGATTCTGTGCTATAATTCCTAGTGGGATGCATGTATTAGCATCCAAATATTTTTAAAACCTGTACTTGGTTGAATGTTTAACGAATTATACAAACGAAATTTTGACGAATTGTTATTGCAATAACAAAAACAATTTTTGGAGATCTAAAAGTGGTGTTTTTGATTCCGGGGTGTAGTTGATCAATTACTGCGACAGGCTTCCTAAAATAAAGAAGTATGCTATTCACTAAACTTGGGGTCTCTGAATCTGAATCAAGACTTAAAAATCTTACAACTTATTGATGAATTGGGTAATTTTTTAATTGAAAATTGTGAACTACAGATTACACCACATTAAACGCCAAAGGTAGGCAATTTTCTTTGAAGTTAGCAACCTTCTTGCAAAAAGATCATTTTTTCTCTAAAATAAGAATTTGTATCCTCAATACACATTCGAAACTGGGTACATCAAACATATCTGGAATCTACGCTGAAAAAAAAAACATATTCGATTTTTTATCGAAACTTTACACATCTCTTACTTTTTTGTCCCAAGTTGTCCCAGGCTAAATTTTGTTTTCAAGGGTTTTAGGGTGTAAACTTAAGGATCGTGATGACTTCAGCTGCACATATTTGCACTTTTTTCATTTAGGGCTTATCGTCTTTTTGCAATATATTGAAAATTTTCCTTCAATATAATCTTAAGATTATTTCAGGGGATAATTGAATATCGTCAAATGATTCAGATCATCAAAGCTATTTAAATTCTAATATTTATAATGGTTCTAAGAACGTTAATTGCAGAAGTGGCATAGATGCATCATTAATCCCTCTGCCGGCACCTTAATTTTTTTCACCGCTAAAAAAATATTCAAATCGCGATAACTTTTTTCCTTTTTGGTATTTTTGGACCATTTTTTCACAAAATCTCAAAAAAAAATCTTCTATTTTAAGAATTTGTGTCCGAAATTATCCATATAAAATGTGTTTGGCAGCCATTTTGTTTTTGGGCAATTTATCAAAAAAATAAAATGTGTACTATACAATACCAGGTAATATGGAGCTACTCTGAAAAAATCATACAAATGGAAAAATCTAAAAATTACGATATGAGGTTTTTTTAGAATTTTCAAGATCTTCATTTGGCCAGGGTGGTACCAGAAACATAAATGCTCATTACTCAAAGACGTCTGCACCAAATTGTTTCATTTTTTACAACATACTCGCATTAATGTTTCATTCCAAGAAGCGAATATCCGAATACGTTTAAAATTCTGTAGGCTGAGGTATTTACCGAAACAGACTCATATTCCGAACACTCGGTTTTTGTATGGCGATTTGGTTGAAATGTTTCGCTGAAATATGTCACCAAATAACATGGAAATGATAGTCAGTTGCAATTCAATTTTAACCTCTCCAATATAATTTTATATCGCGGGAGCAGTGTTGATCAGACTCATTTCCCCGAAATTCGAATTGTGAAGCCATGTACTGTTATAACTGTGAGTTGTATTCCTGAGATGGAGGGGGAGGTGGTTGGGCTTGAGTGTTGCACATGGGATCCGACAGTTTCGATCTCGGTGGGCCGCAATTCAAGTTTCGGTGAAATGATTCGCACTCACTCACTCACTCATTTCATTTCACCGAAACTTGAATTGTGGCTCTCTGGGATCAAAATTGATCGAAACGAAAATTCTTGGACCGAGTAAACTCATTTCACCGGTTTCCACTACTCTAGACAGCTTCCATAGATTTAACACTCGCTCTCCTCCATCCGCACGTTCTCAGCCTTTTAACTGTCTACAAAGAAATTATGATCATCGTTTTCCAAGTGTCAACAGTCATATTCAAATTCCGATAATCTGGCAGTGCTTCGAAACTTCGGGTTGAATATTTTTGGGATGAGGTAGCAGTTCGTCACGAGTTTGTAAAATGATAGGTTTGACACTTTGGCAACGACAACAGTAAAACGTTTGAGCAAGCCATGATTTGTAATTTGCTGGAAGAGGGCATTTAAATGCATTTGAATGCATCCAATTTTCTCGATATATCAAGGGCATCAAGAGTGATCCACCCCTTGGTCAAAACGGTACGTGAGTTATGGCTACGCGTTGGTCCCCCAAGGAATTTTGGTATATCTCCGTATCCAGATGACCAATTATCAATATCAACACATATTCTTAAACAAGAAGAGTTTTTTGAGAGCCTGTGGAAAATGGTTCAAAAATATTGTGAAACAAAAAAGTTATAGCGATTTGAATATTTTTAGCGGTAAAGAATATAGCTGCCGGTAAAATGATTATTAAAAAAATGTTTTTTCGTTATAAGCCCTTTTCAAACATTGGTCTCGAAAACTTGTTTATTGAAAACAAAACATCAAATATGTATCACTAACCTTTTAAACATCACATGAGATGTCAAAAATATTTTTGGCCGCCGGTCTATATTTTAAACCTAAAATTGTTAACCCCTGTTGAATATTGGTTTCGTTGTTAAAGTTGTAAAATATGTGATTGGATAAAACTTATTTCCGGTTGAAAGCATGTCCAGAACTGAACTTCCAGTTTTTAGACCCCACTCGCATCGCATCGATCATTTTTGAGTTTTTACTCCTTCTTTCAGGCGCACATAACATATGTGGAACTCAGAAGAGAAAACAAGTTGAAAACTTGTACCCACTACTAGCTGCTGGCATGTGATATATCTAGTGAAGAAGACATCGAACTGTCATTGCGAATGGTAAACAAAAACCATATGATTCAAGCAGTAGACTAGTTGCTGCAGAGATTGCGGACATTAAAATTGGGGGACGTTCGACAACGTTTCGAAGCAATGTCCTAAGATAAAACACACATTTTTTTTCATTAAATGTAAATGTTCTCTGTAAATGTTCCCGCGCTTAAGGGCCATAGCCATAGCGGTAAACGCGTAGCTCTTCAGCATGGCCATGCTGAGGGTCGTGAGTTCGAATCCCGCTGGTTGAGGATCTTTTCATAAAGGAAATTTTCTCGATTCCCAGGGCATAGAGTATCTTCGTACCTGCCACACGATATACACATGCAAAAATGGTCAATCGGCAAAGAAAGCTCTCAGTTAATAACTGTGGAAGTGCCCATAAGAGCACTAATCGGAGATGCAGGCTTTGTCCCACTTTGGACGTAACGCCAGAAAGAAGAAGAAGAAATGTTCTCTGTCATACTCTCCAATATTCATGTTTCATATCCACAGAATGTGATCTTTTCGAAAACATTATTTCCTATCAAAATACTTTCTGTGAAAAAGCTTTAGCTTTCCAAAATAATTTTATTCATTCACTTAAGAAATACTGTTTGCTAGAAACAACATAGATATCTTATCTCGAAGTGTTGTAAATCAAATTCTAAAGTTGTAGCAATAATAGTTATTTCAGTTCCCTTCGTTACCACTCTGGATATTTGTTTTCTTTCATACATTTCAATACAATGCCGATTGATGTATTGGTGGCATATCTTTTTTGACATTCCGAGTCCTTATACCAGCATGCAAATATTAAAGTAGGTACCAGTTTTTGAGCTCGAGTTTCACTTATGTTATGTGAGTTTCGTTTCAACTGGAACGGTAGTCCACGGTCCAATCAATCAATGGGGAAATTTTGATCAGTTCTGGACAGAATTGCAATGCCTTTAAAAGCCGCTAACGTTTTATTAGCATTGCAGCCATTCATTTTTTAGTTTCTGGATATTTTATGAATATATTTACCTGTTTTTTTTATTTTTAATAAGTGTTTAAAAAGTTAGTAAAAAAAATCGCTGATGCTATACTTATATGCAAATTTAAAGTATTCAAAATGTTAACCAAGCTTAAATCATTTTTAAAATTCTTAGCAAAACAACAAGTTTGGAAATAATCAATAATTACGCGAAACGCCTAAATGTGAGCAATTTTCTAAGGATTTTCTCAACACTCAACAAAAATTCAATTATGTCATCAAAACGATCAAATTGATACGATTTTTTCTATGGTAAAATCTATTTGGAAATATATTTTAAGCGCAAACTTTCAGGCTGACATCATGTGCATATTTCAGAACTAGAGGTTTATAAATGTCTATCAACACCACACCAAACATGATTCTGAAATTTAACATTATTTTCATAGAAATGAGCATTCTTTGACACAAAGAACTTCACTACACATAATTCGACAATATTCAGATGAAACAACGTTCGTTTACTACAGGTTGCATTAATTTTGGTGCATTAGTCGGCATCCACAAATTACTTAACGCTCTAGGGTGATGGGGGGAGTAAGCTCAAGCGTTACGGCCCATACAAAAATTTGAAGGTGGCGAGGGGGTCCAAAACTTGCAATTTTAGCGTTACGTAATAACTGGATGCTGCCTTAGTTGTAAGAAACCATTTCGCGTAACTCGGAAATCAATTTCACCCGAATTTACGGTAACATTGATAGAAATAGCCCGTCTAGTAAGAAGTTGTTGATTATATCAGTAGAATATTGTCAATGCATGTATGTTACTTCCTTTTTGGATGAAAATTAAGATTCATGTAAAAAGTAAGTCATGCGGAAATGTCTTGACAATTCTAAACAATGATGTGCATAGTTTTTAATGACACTACAAAGATTATTGTCCAACGTAAGTTCCATGAGTTCTCAAAATAATGATGCAAGGAAATGCGGTTTAAAAATTGCCAAAAGCGATTTCGTTGTAAAATTTTTCATAAGTAGGTTGGTATTGTAAATTCAGAAAAGTTGATCGATTACTGTGAAGCAGTCTTAAAAAATCCCACTCCAAGAGCTGCTAAGATCAAAAACCATCAGAGCAAGATTTATTCCGCGCGCATATTTCGTTCAAATCCAGGCATGCAATGAATCATGCCATGTTTATGAAAGGATTGAATGATTGTTAGCCGGATAAACAAGTCGAGCAAACATTGATATTTTTTCCATACCGGTTGAAAACTTTTGTCTGGAAATTGACTGATAGATTTTTTTTTGCAATTTCTCATCGTAATAGGCTGTTTTTCGTCACGCCAATCTGTCATGAAACGACCTACTTTCCTGCACTGTCGTATGCAGTGAGGGAATAGTCATTACGCGACTGAAACCAGTGCTGTAATGATTCAATATGCAACGCTTCCTCATTACGCAACTGTTTTGAGTTGCGTAATGAATCATCATGAATTTTTCAAAAATTGTAAAATGATGGTGAATGCATTCCGATATAACTTCTGATACCCTCAAGAGGGCTTCTACGAAATTGCAAAAAATGTTGTACGTAACTCATTGCAGAACTCGATTTTTACAGCACTCTTCGTAATTATCCTACTCGGCAAGCCTCGTAGAATAAATTTACGACTCGTGCTGTAAAAATCTTCATTCTGCAACTTGTTCCGTAATAGTAGTTTACGGAACAAGTTGCAGAATCATGAATTTTACAGCACGAGTTATAAATTTATTCTACGAGGCATGCCGAGTAGAATAATTACGAAGAGTGCTGGAAAAATCGAGTCCTGCAACGAGTTATGTACAACATATTTTGCAATTTCGTAAAAGACCACTTGAGGCTATCAGAAATTATATCGGAATGCATTTCCTATCATTTTACAATTTCTGAAAAAATATTTTTGTAATCGTCAATTAAGTACCTGAGCATCTTTGAAAGCCATTCTTCGTATGGATCCTGATTGAAAAGTTATATACTAAGCGTGAACGTCAATGTTCTCATGTAATATGCTGGTGATTCAAGATTTAATCCCAATCCGATTAAAACGGAATTTTTCGTAATGGCAAAAAATATTGTATGCAACTTGTTGCAAAGCTTTTCATAATTTTGCAACTTGTTGCATAAATAACTTATCATGCACAGTTTCTTCCAGTGAACGGTTTCTGGAAACCAACAACAAATGTTTTTAACGTTCTGACCTAACGTAGTGACTTCTCATGTAGATGGGACTTCCAGCTCTTGAACATAACATATGAATCAGGTGTTTTAGGTTGAATTTCCACATGTCTGGATTCACGAAGCTCTGGCGTTCAAGCCTTTTTCTAAACTAATTTCTCCTTGAGTGGAAATGATCGCAAATAATACAATTTTGCAATGGCATGATAAGATTTCTGATCTATTGTTACTTGCTGAATTTCATTGCCCTGCATACTATTTCGTCTCCCGTTCAATATGCAGGATTTATTTGTCCCAATCCTCAATGGAACGTCAAATATTTCAGAAGAAAGAGCGTTTTATCTTCACTCGATTGCCTTTGAGCGTAATGAGAGAGAGAGAGAGATTCAATCATATGGGATTGAATCCTTGCATAAATCACGCACGCCGAGTTTGGAAAACTCAGGATTCAAAATGATCCCGTGCATTGAGATGTTTTCAAAACATGCTTGTTCAAATCTAGTAGCAGAATGATGCTCTTAGAAGACAGCTGTGAAGAATGCAGATTGTTTTTGAGAAATTTTCTGCTATTACGCGTGTTTCGCGGTGCAATGTGTTTTTAATTTAAAAATAACTCTAAACGAAAACGACTTGTTTGAGTTTTGTCCTAATATTTGGTCATACTACATTGTTTACATGGATGATCAATATTACCCCATATAAGCTTAGTTGAATCTTCGCATAAAATATGTCTTTTTTTATCCGGCATTACGTCCTCACTGGGACAAAGCCTGCTTCTCAGATAAATGTTCTTATGAGCACTTCCACAGTTATTAACTGAGAGCTTTCTTTGCCGATTGACCATTTTTGCATGTGTAAAATATGTCTTAAACACGCTTATTAAGAAAAATACAGTGTATGGTCTAAAACGATGAGTGCCAGTATATATTTATTTAAAACATATGTAAAAAACTTCCAAAACTTGCATTATAAAATGAAATTTTGAGTAATTTTCCAAGAAAACTGATCAACTTTAACCCGACGTTAGATAACGTGAAAAGCAGTTGTTTGAATAGAATATTCGTCATTTTTTTCTTCTGTGGGAAGCAAAAATTATTGCTTTGGAAAATAACTAAGGATGATTGACTAACGACATAAACAAGCACTTTCCTAAATAAACTTACCTTCCTTAGCCCAATGGTAAAGGTCGTGGGCGTAAAGTGAAATTTAACTACATTTTGGTGACTCACTGAAAGAAAATCAAAAGTTTTTTATACCTGAGTGGATTCTGGATTTTCTTAATCAACATCAGTTTTGTTCCAAATTGGTGAAAAAATGATGTGAATGAAATTTTGTGCAGAATGCGTCTTCTATTAGGTATTTGACGGAGTAAAGTGGTCAAGAGGGTGGGGTGAAGTGATCAACCATTGAGGAAACGATTAATCAGTAATAAATATGAATGAGATCAAATTTTTATTTTTACGACAACTTTGCCCTTCACTTCAACAACAGTTTTTAAAGGTTTTGCAACATTTTGTACTCGTATTCACCGTATTCGTACACCAAGAGTGTCGGTATAAGCCGATTTGATGAAAAAAATAACTAATAACTAATCGGGTTAATTTTTTTATCGTTTAAGAATAGTACAAAAAATCGGGTATTATTCTTTCTTGTAAGTGGTTTTTAAAAGTCAAGAGTGCATAATCAATGATTTATGTGGTACATATAGCAACGTAAGTGATAATAATTTTGGAAAATTTTAGATTTTTTAGAAAAAAAAATGTTATTCGAAGTTTGCTAACACAAGTCATGTTTCGATGAAACGGATGGCGTTTGAGGATTTCTTTGAGCTCCCAGATGCTGCGATACTTTCTGTTAGCTCTACTGTAAATGTCCGTTCTTTAAAACCATCGAGTTTGAGTTTATAACAAAGAAATTTGGTATACAATGGTGCTTCATGGAATTTGGCACGACACTAGTATGATTTTCTTAGCAGCTCCAAAGTGTTTGTCTAATCAGGTCTACCATTTAGATCTATTTTTTACCAGTGCCAGACATGTAAGGAATGCCGAACATGGTTTTAAATGTTGAGTTCAGTCAAAAGATACAATCTATAGTGGAATTAAATGGTATATAACTAAATTCGATTTTTCAACTACTTATAGGTACCATAAAACAGGGTAACTTTGAAAGTGCGAGACCCACAACATACTAAACGAAATAACAAAGTTTCTGTTAATCAGTTAAGCAAAACGAATACAAAAGTGAAGAGTATTAGTATAACACTTCATGGCAAAGCTATTTTCATAGGAATCAAGTACATTTGAGAAATTATATGCACACAGTAAATTTTTTTAAGATTTTGACATTTTTGAAACGCTTACAAACAATCTGTTCTACGATCACTATTTGATGAAGTCATAATGAGTTCGTCACTTATCCTTGACAGCCTAGTTGTGGTAGAACATGAATTCGGTCTCAAATCTCTTAGCGAAAACCAAACAAGTCAAGTGACCAACTATTCAAAATTACATCAAATAGTGATCGTAGAATAGATTGTTTGTAAGCGTTTCAAAAATGCTAAAATCGTATCAATTTTTAATATTCGTATATAAAGCCTCAAATGTTATCGATTCAAAAGAAAATAGCTCTTATATGAAGTTTCATACTAATATTCTTTACCTTTGCATTCGTTTTGCTCAACTGATTAACAGATATTATCTTATTTCATTTAGTATGTGGTGGGTCCCGCACTATCAAAGATACCCGTATTATCAAAGTTACCCCGTTTTACGGTACCCCAAAACAGAGAACCGACTTTCGATTATGTGAAAAATTATATATCCATTCAAAATGAATCTTTTGGCCATCTATAAACAATAATCGATAGCTAGGATGCCAGTACTAGATGGGTCCGGAAAGGCTGGCCATTTGTCTGCACCGGCTGATAGGCACAGTCTGGGAAACAGAACAGCTACCGGAGGAGTGGAAGGAAGGGGTAATCTGCCCCATCTACAAGAAAGGCGACAAGTTAGATTGTGAGAACTTTCGAGCGATCACCATTCTAAATGCGGCCTACAAAGTATTATCCCAGATCATCTTCCGTCGTCTGTCACCTGTAGTAAACGAGTTCGTGGGAAGTTATCAAGCCGGCTTCGTTGACGGCCGATCGACAACGGACCAGATCTTTACTGTACGGCAAATCCTCCAAAAATGTCGTGAATACCAGGTCCCAACGCATCACCTTTTCATCGATTTCAAGGCGGCATACGACAGTATCGACCGCGTAGAGCTATGGAAAATCATGGACGAGAACAGCTTTCCCGGGAAGCTCACGAGACTGATAAGAGCGACGATGGAAGGTGTGCAAAATTGTGTGAAGGTTTCAGGCGAACACTCCAGTTCGTTTAGATCCCACCGGGGACTACGACAAGGTGATGGACTTTCGTGCCTGTTGTTCAATATTGCGCTAGAAGGTGTTATGCGGAGAGCCGGGCTTAGCAGCCGGGGTACGATTTTTACGAGATCCAGTCAATTTGTTTGCTTTGCGGATGATATGGACATCGTCGGCCGAACATTTGAAAAGGTGGCAGACCTGTACACCTGCCTGAAACGCGAGGCAGCAAAAGTTGGACTGGTGGTGAATGCGGCCAAGACAAAGTACATGCTAGCTGGTGGGGCCGAGCGCGACAGGGCTAGCCTAGGTAGCAGTGTTACGATAGACGGGGATACGTTCGAGGTGGTCGACGAGTTCGTCTACCTTGGATCCTTGCTGACGGCTGACAATAACGTTAGCCGTGAAATACGGAGGCGCATCATCAGTGGAAGTCGGGCCTATTATGGCCTCCAGAAGAAGCTGCGGCCAAAAAAGATTCACGCCCGCACCAAATGTACCATGTACAAAACGCTCATAAGGCCGGTAGTCCTCTACGGGCATGAAACGTGGACGATGCTCGAGGAGGACCTGCAAGCACTTGGAGTCTTCGAACGTCGGGTGCTTAGGACGATCTTCGGCGGTGTGCAGGAGAACGGTGTGTGGCGGCGAAGGATGAACCACGAGCTCGCCCAACTCTACGGCGAACCCAGTATCCAGAAGGTGGCCAAAGCTGGAAGGATACGATGAGCAGGGCATGTTGCAAGAATGCCGGACAGCAACCCTGCAAAGATGGTATTCGCTTCGGATCCGGTTGGTACAAGAAGGCGTGGAGCGCAGCGAGCTAGGTGGGCGGATCAAGTGCGTATCGATTTGGCGAGCGTGGGGCAGAACCGAGGATGGAGAGATGCGGCCACGAACCGAGTATTGTGGCGTGAAATTGTTGATTCAGTGTTATCTGTGTAGATGTTAACTAAATAAATGAAAATGAAAAATGATGCCAGTACTTGTTTTAAAAATATAAATCATAATTCTTTGAAACATCATGCATAAATAATCAAAAACTAACAAAGTTACCCCGTTTTATGGTACTCCACTAAACAGCTCGAAGATTTATTATCATACATAAGGTTAATGTTTTTTTGCAATAGTTGATTGCAAATTTCCCACTTTACCCCCACCATCCCTGAGATCCGCGGCTACAAAACAAAGCCTTGCTGAAGGTGCCTGGATTGATCCTTTCGAAATGGAAATTTCCTTAATTTCTGTGGGCACAAATATTTGTTTTCCAAATTTGCCATTTTACATTGATACTAAAATGGCAAATTCGGCAAGGAAATCTCTCAGTTAATAACTGTGTAAGTGCTCTTAAGATTACTAAACTGAGGCTCCATCCCAACGAGGACGTATTGCCAAGATGAAGAAGAAGATGCACAATTATAAGTTGGATGCCTCTATTAACATAATACTAATGGTTTCGTGAAAATTGGCTTCACATATGACTAACTGGGATACACTATAATTGTTTTTTTTAGGGTATTTTGTCTAATAGTCCTAATTATTTAGTGAAACTTTTTCGAAGACATCATTTTATCCGCACAGTTTTGAGTTATAAAATTGCAAATTCCAAAAACCCATATCTTTGTTAGACGTACTCTGGGAAATTTAGTAAAATTTAGAGAAATTTCAATGTCATGTCATGGAAATAGCTAGTCTGGAAATTTTATTTTTATTTGCGTTTTGAGTTGGAACTGCTCCCTTATCTGCCGCGTGAGAGGGTGATAAACTCCTTCCCGACCAGAGCGCCGATCGGGAGATGAAGGATTAGACCTATGATGCGTGAGCAATAGCGTGCTTCTGGTATTTACTCCTTTCGGCGCTAATCCTCGCTTTGAGGGATCTCACTTTAACGGGTGTGTTCGCAGTTTGTTCTCAAAGAGAACGAAGGTAAAGGAGTGAAATGTGGCCGTGTGTCACACCAGCAGGGATTTAACCTCACTTAATGGGAAGGGTTTCCAGTTCAGTGTGCAAGTGGGGGTGAAAAGTGAATTATTGGATGTATTAATATTTACAGTCTAAGTGAAGTCGATGATGACGGTGCTGGAAAGATGCCCTTTGAGCATTGTGGGATTGCTGACCTGCTGCTGGGTGATTGTTTTGCTGTGGCGGATGGTTATTGGCTCAGAGTTGAATATCAATCTCTGTGGAGACTCAGTTTGAGGGCAGGATGTAATTTAATAAAACAGCAGGAAATTAAACGGATATTCGATGTATTGAATGACATTCATCGATGTTCTCCTAACATTTATAATGATGGCGGGTCGATAAAGGAGTCAATAAATAATTTGTATATTTGTTCTGATCAGCAGTATAGGTATTTGAACAAACATTCCCTGGATTATTTACAATAAAGTCCTCTAATCTTTTAGTAACAGTATCTCAATATTTCAGTTCAGTAGCAGTTCATTTTTTACTAATTAATTGAATTCCACTGCCTATAAAATAAATAAAACAATTTTAATAAACTAGACCTAAAACCATAAAGCACTTACCGTAACAACAAAAGTTTCCGAAGAAGCACTTTCCGTAACAAGAGTTTCCGGCAAAACGCAACCATTTTTTTTTTCATTGCGACCTTGATTCCCTCAATGAAGTTCAAAATCTCCTGCCACAATCCTCCGAATTTAGACCAACTGATAACGATTGGCAGTACTAAGAAGAACTGATTTATTGCTTAATAGTTTCAAAAACGTCCGAGAGCAGGAATAATTTGCATACGTACATCAAGAGGGTACGATGTGTACTTAAGGGATTGGAGATGATCTTTTCTTCATCATAGTATTGTTACATAACATTCTAATGGCATTCAAAGCATTATCCTAAATTATTCGCGATTTGTTCCGAACACCGTGGCCTTTACGAAAAAAATAAACAAATTTCAATGAACTTTTATCACGAATGGACGATTTGGAACATGAATCAGTGTGATCGGGTTAATACGGACGTCAATTGAAAACAAAACATCAACGAAAACTGATATTTCCAATATTGAAACTGATGTACTTGAGGTTTTTCAGTAAGGTGATGTCAAATCTGATATCTTGGAATATCTTTTTGCATGGGTTACAATCATCTATGGATACATTTTTGCGAAAGTAATATTTTCATAAAGATTAGTTTTGCTCACGTGTTTCGAACATTTGAACATTTCCATTGTTTTATGCTAACAATAAAACTATGTGAACATTTAGCTATTTTAGTCTGAATTCGTGTTGCTGATTTAGATAACATACCCATTTCTGATGTTGTTCGATATAACTATACAAACTCATCGTTTTTCATCAGAAACAAGATGATTTCCTTAAGGTGTTCATGTTACCATCCGGTCCCCTAACAACCACGAGTTCTTATTTCAAACACGCAATGGAAAATCATAATGAGTCGATGTAAATATAAACCTGCTTGCAAATACCAGTGTAAGCAGTAAATCACTTAAACTGGTGCGTACCTTCTAAATTACTGAAGGTTTGGCAGGGGAACTGATACAGTTGAAAGATAATACTGATAATACTACTTATTTCCGGTACACTTGCTTCGTTAACAAACTGCTAAGTGCTTACACAATGGGAAAATCACTATTTCACTCACATGGAGAAGCTGTTACAGCTACAAATGTTGCACATGAGCTTTAAAACTTTACGATTCCTACATACCTATGGCATATTTTTTCGCTTCCAATACCCCCCTTCCAAATCCTTTACAGCTGCCAAAAATCACCTTCGCGGTGCCAGAGTTGGCACGCTATTCCCATGCATCTTGTGTTGGATTGGCGAAAATGAACCTCAGCAATGCGGATGATGTCAAACTTCATTTATGGCCCATTATTCATAATTTCTTTATAGACCCGCAACATCGTAACATTTCAGGTGGGGAGATTCTTCCCGCTGTGGGGCTGGTATAATCAACCTTTTTCGCAGATATTATATGGTGGACCAGTGATTAGTGGTTCCACTCTATATCAAGTGTACCTGTTTCTCGCGACACCCTGGCGATTGGTTCTGATTTCGGATTTTTCGCTCCATAGGGGTCACATACAAGTAGTGCATTGTTGTACGTCTTAATAATTACCAACATCTTTGTATTAGGAGCCTAGAACCTTCTTCATTGCATTGAAGCTATTCTGATACGATACTGTTTCAACCTTCAGACTGTCACACTGTTGTATTTTGTACAATAGTTGTGATTCATATGATATTATTTTGTAACAAAGATATCTATCGACACCATACCAAAATGTCTTCCTCATGAAACTTCATAAGAACAATACTCGACAGTTTTTGTTTACAGTATAGTTTTTTATAAAACGGTAAAATCAACCAAATAATTAAGTTAAATTATAACAAATCAAGTCGCATAATAATGAACGCACTATATACGGTTCGAGTAGACCACAATTTTAAATAGGTATGTCTCAAAATCCAGATAATTTCGAAACATGGTGTCTTCAGTAAAGTTGTTCTGGAGGTGATGCGCTATCTGATAGTACCTCATTTGATTCGAAATTTGACCGCTAGGTGGCACTAGTGGGCATGGAACTTTAACTTTTGTTCTGCAGATATTTCAGGATCCTAACTATTTAGAAGGATGGTATCTTCGGTAATATTGTTCATTAGATGAAAGACTATCATTGCCATCAGGTGGCGCTAGTAAGCATAAAACTTTGTTTTGCGGAAACTTCAGGATCATGACCTTTTGGAAAGGGCATCTTCGACAAAGTTGATGCGTAGCATGATCGTTGATGATTGTTGCTAACTAATCTCACGATTTTGAATCAAAGAAAATCCGTTGGTTTTGCACTGACATAGCTGAAAAAGTATCAGCATACTTTATGCATATTAGAGCGTACAATGATACTTTTTCAAGTGCTTATAAACATTCAAGACCGAGTTTTATCACTTTGAAACTGCAAGCTTTAAAGTCATCATTGCTGACAAAATGAATGACGGGCTACTTAGCCTTAAACAACGAAAGCATTTGAGCTACTGAACAGCTTTGCCGAAGACGCCATCTGTCTCAGTAGTCAACCTCCTGGGATATTCGCAAATCCAAAGGTGTTGTACAAAGTACAACGCGCGTTACAGAAAATTTACGTTACAACCGAAAGGTTTTTAAGTTCGCGGTAAATAGTGGCCCTAAACTTTTTTGCTTACTTGCTTTCATGCTGAATAATAACTGCCCAAAGTTTAAGATTGGTTGGTGTTTATATCGTGTTTTAACATGTTTAATTTTTATTTATATCAACAAGTGTATGGCATAGGACTTTCTCAATAATTTTACAATTTTTCGAAGTTGTTTAAAGCTACCCAGGAAACACTCTGGTATTTTCATTCACGCCTCATGCTATTGCAAGTTATATTTCATGTTTTAAGTTGAAAATAGATGTTGCATTATTTTTTTTAATAAAACTACCTGGAACTACGGAAATCTATGGAAACAAAAAATTATTTCTCGGGAAACGGTAATCTCATGAAATCTAACCTCCCGAGAATTGTTCCAGGGTTTGGAAACTCTATTTGTGCATGGTGTTCTTTTTTGAATTGAAATGCAAATAATTTCATTTTCATACATATTATTGGAATCACAATTTTGTAAAAAATGAATGATTTTTGTATACATGAATCTAATATTGTATGTGTAGAATAATCGCAAATATGCTGCTTTTGTTTGCCTAAAACCGACTACATATTGCAGTATAAAATGAATTTTCAAGTGATATATATTTTTTACTCAATATATTATAAACATATACCTACATGTTTGACTAGATAGAAAAAAAATACATGATTGTCACCACAAAGTGATTTTTTATTCATTATGCTGTGAGGCCCATAAAAAATGTAAAAATCGTCATACCTTAAAGTTTTGTTATACAGTCATCGAGTTCGATACCTTCGTAATGGAAGCCTTCCAAACATCAATAATGGGGTGAGATTCTTCACAGGACTTGTCTCGAACATTCGCCCTTGACAAATGCTGTAGACTCAAACATATTTAAGAATAAACGGCTTATTCATAATGAGCCGTGGTTGAACTATTATTGATATACACACATAGATTTTATTACCGAAGTCGGTAAAATTTTACTGGGTTTTTGAACAGCAGTAATCGCAGTAATTTTTTGCTTTTTCAGTAAATGTTTGTTCATTATTGATTGCTGATTTGTTTAAGAAAGGCTAACCAAAATTCCGAAAAAGCCTTAAAATTTGTTTAACTTTTCAAATAATATCCAAAATGAATCCAAAGTTAAACATGTGTCGATCATTGACAAACGGTTTCACATAACACGCATGTTGTCGTTAGCGAAAGAAGTCACGAAATAGAAAAAAAAATACTCCTCCGGTTTGGAGTGACCACTTGTTATATAGCGATTTTCTCTCCTCCGAAAGAACTGAACAAAAACGGTGTCAGTATCCGTGAAATGAATTATTCGCTGACTTGCTGAATGGTTCGATATGGTTATGGTCTGTGAAGGTTGCTGCTCGTCAAGTATTCACCGAGAAAATCAATGATAACATTCAAAGAGCTCTCCGATTGCGATGTTCCCCGAATATGGTACGATCAGCTCATTCCAATCAAAATCAAATCATTGCCAGTGAAATTTTGTTTCATCATTTTCTCAGTGTATGAGAAAATTAGACTAGACCCTTTGTCAAATTCACCTTTGACTTGACACAAATACATAATTTCTTGTTATTGCCTTGTAGCACTACAGGAGTTATAGTTAACCTATGAATAAACGCTTATTTTTCATGCTTCTCAGTATATTGAATTTCATGCGCCGCAATATTTAAATAAGGATAGCATTGAAAGACTCAATTATTACGAATACATGCGTTAGAGCCGAGTCGCAATTCAATAACTAGTTTTGTTGGAATATTTCTATGAATTTAAATTGTGAATAATAAATACGCCGCAATTGAATATGGTTTTCTGGCAACCCATAAAAAGCCGAAGAAAACAAAGTGTAAATTTTTAATTTGTAGTTTCAAAGCATTAAAACTAAGTGTTTTCCAGAACTTTTGTAACAAATTGGCATTGAAGTGGAGAAATTTACCGTTCAAATTGGTGAGTTTTTTTTATGCTGTTCTTATGTTTGTTTATTCGGCAACTCATGAATGATGATACTTTCGTAAGCATTTATTTCATTTAATAATAAAACCCATATAATATAATAATTTCTTGAGCGATAAGATTAACATGGAAGATTATACTTCAAGGAATATGTTGAGTACATAGAATGTGACTCTTTTTCCTTAGATAAATTTGTGGGCTTCGTGGCCGTGCGGTTAGCGGCATCAGTCATTTAGGCGTATTGTGAGTGCCACAAAGCGTGGGTTCGATTCCCGCTCCAGTCGGTGAAAACTTTTCGTCAAACAAAAAATTCATCGCTGGGCTATTGGGTGTTTCGTGTCGTCCGTTGCCTAATGTCCGTGATTGTTCAGTCTGTGCAGCCTTTGGCTGAAGACGGTGTAAATCAGGCTATCGACATGATGGAGACACCATCTTCTATGGTGACAGAGGGCTCGATTGCAAATCGCTGCAGTTGATATGGTTCTCCGACATTACCCGGAAAACCATTACCCGGAATGCAATTTACCGGAAGACCATTACCCGGAAAATCATTTACCGGAATGAACCATTTACCGGAAAACCATTACCCGGAAGGACCATTTACCAGAAAATTATATCTCCATTTCTCGACTTTTTTCATTAGCGTCCTTGTAACCGTTTTACGGTCATTCAAGTCAGTATGTTAACTTAAAAATATTTGAAACGACCACCAACGATAAGGTTCTTATTTAAATACATAAGCATCAGAGAGGAGTCTAAGATATCTTCATGAGGGCGATTCAAAATTAAAAAATGTTTGAAAATTCCATCTCCCATATCTTCCTTACCATCCTTACCATACAAATAGCGTTCTGTGAAATTTTCAGCTTTTTTTAGGTGGTGATTTAAAGGTGGCTCAAAGACAATGTAGGTTTATATGATAATTACTATGGAGACATTTTGAGAAATGTTCCAAACACGTTAGTATGTAAGTACAAACTTATTATCCCAAAGTATAAACTCATTCTTCAATTTATAATAAAAAAAAATTGCTGAAGAGAGCAATTTAATCTGACGGATAAGAGAAGAGATATTCATGAGTTTGTTTGCTATTATTTTGCTTCATATGGGATTACAGCCCTGCAAACATCTACAATAATAAATAAATACTAAACATAATAGCTCAAAAGGAAGTTGTTCCTTCAGCAACATCCTTAATAAAGGGTTGAATAATGAGATTTTACTGTGGGATGATAAGTTTGTACTAACATTTCAGTACTAACGTGTTTGGAACATTTTTCAAAATTTCTCCATAGTTATTTTCATATAAACTTATATTATCGTTGGGCCACATTTAAATCACCACCGAAAAAGCTGAAAATTTCACAGAACACTATTTTTATGGTAAGGATGGTAAGGAAGCTATGGGAGATGGGATTTTCACACATTTTAAATTTTGAATCGCCCTAATCTTCACACTTGATCATGTCAATATGCACCATTTTCATATATTTGCATTTCATAAATGATTCACCCTTCTTTTAAAAATAAGCTGTTCTTTCAACTTATCTTTTCAGCTTGTCTTGGCTGAACTGGCTAAATTTTGGCTACAACTTTACGTTTAAGGTGAAGATGAATCGAAGCCAAACATCAAATTTTCAAGAGCACAAATTTGGAGAACCGAACACCCGTTTGAGCTGAAAACTTAATCGATTGGTCACAACCAGCTAGTGACCAATTGATTAAGTTTTCAGCTTAAACGGACAGCCGGTTCTCCAGATTTGTGCACTTGAAAATTTTAGGTTTGGCTTCGATTCATCTTCACCTTAATATTCAATGGTCAATGCTCCATGCGTCCAAATGTAAATAAATAAGGCCGGAACAAATTTATAATTTTACTTTTGTCCCCCCCCCCTTCAAAATTTTCAAAAAGTCAGAAGGGGAAAATAAATTAAATATCTTATTTTCAGTGTAAGTTTCCATTATTCTCCGTGTTTTTAGCTATCTTTGTAATTCGTCTTTACTGTATTATATAAGATAACAGGTGTTATTGGATTACAAGTACTCAATTTGATTGTTTTACTGTAACAGTGTGGCCTATTAAAATAGATTTTTTATATGATTTTCATGAATTCTTCTTCTTCAAGGCATTACGTCCCTACTGGGGCAGAGCCTGCTACTCAGCTTAGTGTCCTTATGAATACTTTCACAGTTAATAACTGAGAGCTTTCTTTGCCAAAGTTGACATTTTCGCATTCGTATATCATGTGGCAGGTACGATGACACTTAATGCCCAGGGAAGTTAAAATTTAAAAAGTTTGAAAATTCAATCTCCCATAAGGTAACCCGGGGCAAGTGAGAATCCGGGGTAAGTGGGGCGTTTCGTCATAGCTCAACTAGGAAAAGTTTTTCATGGGGGTATTCTTCTAGAAAGTTGAAGATATAATGACAAGGAATGTATTTAGTACTAAACATATTGTTATTTTTATAAGCATGTGGTTCATGTAACAGTTGTCAGTTCAGCGCCATTTTCAACTTGCATAACAAATTGTGACACGTTTCACGTCATGCATTGACTCGCAAAAGATAAATGTGTTTTAAATCGAATTTCCATCAGTAAGCTATAATTTTTAGTATTATTATAAGCTGCTAACGATAAACCAGTATTTTGTTTTCATTTCATATGAAATTTTCGATGGTCTATCTAACCCCAAAATATATTTGTACCTGGGGTAAGTGGGACCTATCAAAACAAAAACCAGAATCAAAACTTTTCGTACACGTTTCATACATTTTGCTAGAGGGTAGCACTAAAACATTCAAACAAATGATTTTTATCAAAAAAGATCAACCTCAAATTACGTAATTGCATAAGAGGGAGAAGAAAAGTGTTATTATTCTTTATTTTTTAATTATTTTTTTATTTTTGAAATACGGTTTCAAAATTGAACAAACACACAGCTGAACTTTGAAATGCATCATGGGAACGATTACTTTTCTATGTTATTTGAATTTTATTTGTTATTTCTACCAAATTAAGTAGTGATAGAAAACAATTCCATCTCATAAGGTGGTTTTCTGCCATGCATATAAATAATAACAAAACATATTTATAATTTCGTCAATTATTGAATGTTTATGTGCTATATTTTAATTAACAACTTATAAATGATATATTTTGAACATGTTTAATTCCTCTTTAAGCTTTTATTGAGGATTTTCAGTTAATATTAAATGTCAGGTGACATACTTTTAAATAAAGGGTTTCTTGCTAAAACGTAACGTATTTTATGGTTGATCCCTTATGTACATCAAATATGTACTTAAAATTAAAAATCTATGACTTATCAATCCTATTATTGTAATGCTTGACTTACTGATGTGGATTGACGCATGAAACTGGGTGTGTCCCACTTGCCCCGCTTAGCGAGGTAACTGCGTCCATTGGCTCATTCTAAAACTTTCTTCCAAGGTTTTCACAATTTCAAAATTATTCTATTAGTTTCATGCACACACCAGCAAATATGTTGCCAAAATGTGATTGTGTTGTTGGATTTGAAAAATATTGACATTTGAAAATTTTATTGAACAATTTGTTTGAACTACCGTTTTTTTCGTTCCCACTTGCCCCGCGGTACCTTACCTTTCTTACAATCCTTACCATAAAAATAGAGTTCGATGAAATTTTCAGCTTTCTAGGTGGTGATTTGAAGGTGGCCCAAAGACGATGTTGGTTTATATGGAAATTACTATGGAAAAATGTTGAAAAAGGTTCCAAGCACGTTAGTACTGGAATGTAAGTAAAAATTTATCATCCCATAGTAAAAACTCATTCCTCAAACCATAATAAAGAAGTTAGTTGAAGAGAGCAATTTAATCCGACCGATAGGAGAAAAGATATTCATGAGTTTGTAAGCTATTATTTAGCTTCACAGCCCTGCAAATATCTACGAAAATCCCAAACAAAATTTCTCAAAACAGATTTGTTTCCTCAGCAACTTCCTTCATTAAGACCTGAAGAATAAGTTTTCCCTATGGGATGATATGTTTGTACTTACAGTACTAACGTAATTGGAACATTTTTCAGAATTTCTGCTTATCAATTTTCATATAAACCTTCATCGTCTTTGGGCCACCTTCAAATCACCACCTAGAAAGCTGAAAATTTCACAGAACGCTATTTTTATGGTGAAGATTATAAGGGAGATATGAGAGATTGGATTTTCAAACATTTTCAAAATTGAAATTGCCCTAATGTTACATACATGTTGGACCAAATTGATATAATCTAAATATGATTTCCAGTTGCATATAAGTGCAACATTTTCGCAGTCTTCTTGAAATTGTTAATAGCTAGAGTACAATTTGAAAGCCGTTTTATGAAAAATGTTTGACGACCGATGTTACGAACAATAAAAAATGTCGTGTTTATTATTCAAACATTTTGATTTGACGGATATTTGTAGCAAAACATTGTTTTTCATCATATGAGAATAATAAATGATGAATTTCCCTGAACTTCCATTTTATTATTTTTTGTCCCCCCCTCGACACATTTTGATGGAAGGTGACACAAGAAGATTTTAAGATTTGTTCCGGCCTAAGCAATGATTAGAATTTTTAATACTTTTCGCCGAGTGTCAATTCGCCGAATGTAGTTTCCGCAAACGTTAATCAACCGATTGTAAATCCCCCGTATATACCTTTTTCTAGAATGACCCATTTTGGGTCATCTGATATTCACCCTTCTTAATTTGGTTGGCGGTTTTTCGAGTTCCACCGATCTCGGCATTTTTGGCAAAATGTCCAAATATCTTCTTCTTTTGATTGCTTATTGTTATTTCCTGTTTATTACCCTGGCATTGAATTTGGGGTGCAGATATTCAGAGTTATGAAATTCGGAGAAAAATAGCACAATCAATCAAATTCAAAGGAAAAGTAGATTTATTGAGGTTCCAAAGATGGACGTTACAATGGCGAATAGTGTCCCAACTCTCAATCACCAAGGCACTCTTAGTTTTCGTCTTGATTTTTTTTAGCTTTCCCCAAAGCATAAAGATGACATGAGAATTGAACTGTTGTATGTTGCTTCCCTTGCAAGTCAAGTGTTTTTTTTATGTTTTGATACAATATTGAAATTGAATTCTGATCTGTTTTAACGTAAGGGAATAAGAAAACCATCAAAACTCCAAACATTTTTAAATGCTGAGATGTTCCATTTACTCAAATGCAACCTACCTTATTTGTTAGGCTTTTTTCGATTTCGATTTATAATGATGGTACCTTCCAAGTGGTCTCGGACATAAAAGAATATTAAAAATTATTTTCATTCTTTCTACCCTGTATTGCTTAGTTTTATAGCCTAAATTTGAAGACATGGTTTTCATATCTATTTCAGGCGATTCTTTTCTAATTAGGTCGCCAATAAAACTACATGGTCAATCAAATTTGGTATCAATTAAGACTATCGTTTATATTTGGTATCGTTTAATAGTATCGTTGGTATATTAATAGTTTAAGGCTTACGTTACGGCAAAGTGTAGTTATTCAGAAGGATCAAGCTGAGGTTGGTAGAATTGAATACCGCCGGTTCAAAATTTCTGGTTGACATATTTGACAACGTTTCAGAGCTAGAGTACTTACATACTTGTCAAACTATGAACGAATGCAAAAATGGTCGGTTGACATAGGCTCTCAGCTAATAACTGTAGAAATGCTCCTAGAACAGCTGAGAAGCAGGTTTTGTCCCAGTTAAGTCGTAACGCCGGCAAGAAAAACAACATATTTGGTCCATAGCTGTTTGGAGATGTCTTTTGAAATAATGTTTATGGAAACCGAGGGAGTCGATAATGTCCATGGTTAGCGTGACATAATTTGTACTCAATGAAAGGTCGTCCAAAATGGAAGATTTGGCTTTCCGGGCAATGGTGCATTCCGGTAAATGGTTTTTCCGGGTAATGGTACATTCCGGTAAATGGTCTTCCGGTAAATTGCATTCCAGGTAATGGTATTCCGGGTAATGTGAAATGTTGTGTTTCGGATGACATTACAACTGACACTACCAATAAACTGCCAAAATAAACAACAAAATCATATTATATTATCATATTACATATCATATTATAGTTCACAACGTAAAAATTTTACTCAAAGTGGATGTGTCGGTTTTACCCTAACAGGGTGTCGATCTTACCCGCATTCTCAATTGTCTCACCTAAAAATTATGAAATATCAATTTGATTTAAATCACTATATAACCTTAATATATCATCCAGCGATCGCAAGGATTGATAGATTCATAACCAATATTTGATTCTACAACAATTTTAGGTTCGTTTAACAAGCGAAAGTACACTAATTTTATCAATAAGCTTAGGGTGTCGATTTTACACCGAATTCCCCTACTGCTATACATATGTTTTCTAGAAAAATCGCAATGGTTAAGTGGGTAGTAATTATTGCATTGTTGGTTTCTCTCAAGTTTGGTATTCCAATAATTTTAAATGCCTTTTAAGACTGATGAGTCGCTACTCATAATTTGGACATTTCAGATCGATCAACTCTGCTTTACTCCGAGCAAAGCAGCGAAGCGGATTGTGATAAAATTTATAGATTTCCAAATATGATTATAAATTGGCGGTTTAACCCAGTTCCGGAGGCCAACCACACGCTGCAAAAGATATCGCACCCGCTCCTCCGACCTGCCGGCTAATGAATGCGGCATGTAAGGTGCTCAGCAAGGTGCCCGGGTTTTTCGCGGTCCGTCCAACTAATTATAAATGGAAATGCTAACCCCTACGAATCCTCTTCAAACTGAAACTGCAAACCGTCTGATTGCTTGTTTGTTTTATTAACTTTCTAGCGATTAAGATTTCACTTCGTGCCGAAAGAGAAGACCCGATATAAATCCAAATTTACTGAGGCATACTGCAGCTGGTTCATATTTAACGGATAAGATTAGCTTGGTGCATAAATAAGAATAAAATATTTGCCCACAACCGCTACTCGGAGCATTCACAAAAAAATGGAACACAGCGGTATCTCTTTTTTACGCAAATCAAACAGTGCACCAGTTCAGGCGTTCATTCGGTCCCTGTTTGCCGCAATGTCAGAGAAAACATACTTTCATTTTCATAACCGTATCTAACATCTTATCGTTCTAGTAGAGTATCCCATCTCATTAGAGTCAGGCAGAGAAAAAGAAGTTTCTTCCCTCCGGTTTAAGTCGCCTATTGACATTCTCAGAACAAGCGGATACATATTATATTCTTCTAGTTATGCCATCCATACATTTTCCATTGCATGTAATGGTAGTTCTTCTGCAGTCGCTGACCGAAGAAAAACGGTGACCAAGCAAATGATTCGTACATGTTTTGCCATTTCGAACTACAAGACCTGCATTTTCGTTCACTGTACAGCCATTGGCTTAATTTAAAGAAAATTCATATCTCAATTGAATGTTTGGCGAAATATCACTTCAAATAGACAAAGTCAATTCTATCAAGATGTGTTTTGTAACTTTTAAAACAAACTCTTGAAATTTCTCCAAAAAGGCCAATTCCAATGTAATGTTTCAATATACTTTTATTCAGAACATCCGCAACATAACTTCATTGCATGCAAGCTGCGTTTCAATACCCACAACTCAAGAAGATTCATCCCAGTTGCGTGAAAGTTGCACTCAAGGGGTGGATCACTCCTGATGCATCGAAATATTTGCACCCTCGATAGATTTAGGGAAACTGGGGGTTAAATGAACACCCTAAGCAATGGGGTCCTAAAGCCCTGTACCGATTTTAGTGCCAAACGCTTAAGTTTAAGCCAAAAACACATGTTTACTCAATTTTCCTATTTTTTTCGTTGGTTTAAGTCGAAAAAACATTTTTTTAGATTTTGTCACACCCCTTGGCTTAAACTCAAATTTTGGGTGTAATTTATTTTCCTGTGGTGTTTTTGTCGACTAAGCGAACGTCAAACATGATCTCAAGTGTCAAGGTTCATTTATGGACCCACTTTTTAAATTAAAGTTTAAATATGATATAGCCGTTATTTGAGCGGGAAAAAATGCTAAAGTAGTTGAAGTAACATGCTCTTTCGGGTTGTTAAATAAAAACAAGATTTTATTAAAAATTTTAGGACCCAATTCTCATGTTTTCTTGCTTATGAAGCTGTCAGATTCGTTTTCAATAGCTCAGAATTGAAGAAGGATGTTTATGCCATGTAACAAGTTGAAATATTGTGATGGAAATAGAATTTTATCAACATTATTATAGTTTTGAAAATTTCTTTCCATAGAGTCAATGATCCAAACATATCGGTAAAATGAACATGTAACGGGAGTAATATGAACATATACTTGGGGGTAAAATGAACATACAATGGGGGTAATATGAACATATACTGGGGGTAAAATGGACACATGTTGTGGGTAAAATGAACACCATTTAATTTGAACGGGTTGCGGTATGATTCTCGGCATCTGGTACATGAACAATGCATATCTCACAGGCATTCTGGAATCGATGGAACGTTTAGCTGCGACCATTTTGATGGCTGCCGATGTCTGTCTTTGTATTTTCTCCGGAAAACTCTTGGTATCTGAAATAAAATCCGGTAATATTCGCCCTGCCATGGTGTTCATATTACCCCCATCTCGAGTGGTTCATTTTACCCCCAAAGAAACAACATATTCAAATAATGTGTACTTAGAATTTAAAAGATAAAAATACTTTCAATTTCCGTCTACTTGAAAACATTAAAGATATGATGTGCTACGCAGTTCAATAGATTTTTGATTATTTTAGTCATAAAAACTTTAAATTCCAAGAGTGAAAATCTACATCACATGCGAAAACCAAGGGGCGTACTTTGTTTTCGTTTACTTATCCAGCTTTTGACAGTTCTAGATCGTGCTTGAGTTGTCGAAATAGTTTCTTAATCTGAGTATTAAGGATGGTGCTATGTTTTGCATAGATTTATAGCATAATTACCGTACAACACAAACCTGTTCATTTTACCCCCCCCCCCCTTGTTCACTTTACCCACAGTTCCCCTACCTACCAAAAGGGATAGGAAACATTCTTCATTGAAGTGCCGGGTATCAATATTTAAATGACGGCTTAACCAAAAAGCGTTAAATCTATACGTTATTGTTCAACTGATGACAAGGTGGACTCCAGTTACGGAAAAGTATGAAATAAGTGACATTGTTATGATGGAATGTTGGCGTATTCAAAGAATAAAACCTATCAGTTGCATTTTAATCGTCAATCAAAGTAGACGTGTTTTTTATTCGCTGAAACCCGCGCGCGACTCGATTTTGTTTTAATTATTCTATTTTTTGCGTACGTCATGAACTGCGAAATTTGTGCTTTGGACGCTTCTGCCGACTCGGTATTGTGGACATGTGCGGGGTGTCCACGTAAATTCCACGCCGCGTGTATCGGTGTTACTGTGCAGCGGAGTTCATTGAGGAGAAAAGATAGAAAATTGATTGACTTCACCTCATATGTTTTGCCTTGCTGTGAGTCTTGCCAAGAACTCGTACAAGCAAAATTGGACATAAAAAAGCTGAATGAAGAGCATAAACTTCTAACAGAGCAGCTCCATGCTAATACAGAAGTGTTGCATCGCTTCAATTTAAATAATGAAAAACCAAGCATTATCAACGAAGCTTTTGAAGGACTTGAGATTCTGATGTCTTCAATAAAAAATGAGCTGGCTATTATTAACAAGTCAAGTAGCTTGGCTGGAAGCGTTGCAACTATAAAAAATCACATAACGACGGTTCTTGACATAGTTGCCCAGAAAAACAATGATTATTTGACAAATACGTTAAAATCATTTAAGTCCGATGTATCCACTGAGCTGCGGAACATAAATGACGATCTATGTCAAATAAATCAGCTGCAATTGGACATGGCCGCCACAACGTCTGCAAGTATGAACCCAAATTTATTTGTGGATATTGTCGACGAGCTGAAAGCATGGTCAGCAAACATATTGTCTACAAAAAGCATTGAACCGTTGACACATGAGGCGTATCCTAGTTTAGAAGTTGAAATGGAAAAGTCCGAAGATACTTCAGGATGGCGTTTATTAGGTGACAAAAAAATATGGAAGGCCGATTGGACTTCATATGATGCGCGAAAAATGCATCGCGAGCGGCAGCAAAAACTGGCTGAAAAGGCCAAGCAAAAACGTAAAAGGCGAAACAGATTGCCACAAAACACACAACAACCCGCAAGGAGTAAATCTATGAATAAAAGTCACCCGCGTCCAACCACCGTTTATGAAAGAAATTACAATGAGCCGAGCTACAACAGATGTTCCATCATCCATCAGAGAAATACCAGTAGGAACTGTTACAACCGTAGCAATACTAATGCCGCAGGAGATATTGACTTCAGAACAAATACTCCTCTTCTAGACAGAGAATTACTAGCAGCAGCGAAGGAAAGATTTTCGAGACCACCTCCCACTTCGTATCGTCCAACCATAGCATTCCAGAGAGGAGAAGTGCTGAACCCGTACCCTAGCGACAGACAACCGAATACGCCACACCGAACGAATGCCGCACCAGCACGTTTGAATGGAAGGTGCTCCTGCCAGTGTTTTTGCCAGAATTGACGCACTTCACAGAGGAAGGTAATATTAGTATCTTAACACGTAATGAATGTATTGCTAATAATTTAGGCTATGACGAAGGCTCAAATGACTGCGGCAACCATTCGAGTTGTGATAGGAATTGTATAAATTTAAATGATGAACACTTAAATGAATCTGATAATGCAAGGCATGATGTAGACCTTCCAAAAGCTTCCGAGGCTCTTGTTTATTGTCAGAATTTCAATCGTATGAGAGGATCTTCAAAAATCAAGCAAATCCATAAAAACATATTAGCGTCATCTTTTTCGATCATATTAGGCACAGAAACAAGTTGGGACGAATCTATAAAAAGCGAAGAAGATTTCGGATGTGATTATAACGTTTTTAGAGACGATCGCGATTTTCTTATGTCACAAAGAAAATCAGGAGGAGGGGTCCTCATTGCAGTCTCTTCAAAATTTAATTCTGAAATTATTTGTTCTTCGAAATTCAAAGAGTTTGAACATGTTTGGGTGAAAGTAAATATAGAAAACGAAAAACATGTATTTGCATCAGTGTACTTTCCACCTGATCATGCCAACAAACATGCTTACGACTCCTTTTTCAAAAATGCCTTCCCCCTGAGGTGAAAGTACACATATATGGTGACT
This sequence comes from Aedes aegypti, assembly GCF_002204515.2. Classification (NCBI taxonomy): domain Eukaryota; kingdom Metazoa; phylum Arthropoda; class Insecta; order Diptera; family Culicidae; genus Aedes; species Aedes aegypti. Next base: position 207,695,212 of record NC_035108.1, read on the forward strand.
TCAACCAACGCAATGCTGACTTCATCCCTGATTTTGAAAATGAGGGCATCATGCTTCCAGTTGTCGGGGAAAATGAAACGTTACAATTAATTTTCGACAAAATTGCAATTTTGGGCTTGAACCAAATTAATCATGTAAAAAATCGGCAAAATTGTTACCTTGACTTTCTATTGACAAACATCCTTGAAGATTTCTACGTTAATGAAAGTATTGCACCCTTGTGGAAAAATGAAGCATTTCATACAGCACTGCACAGTGGTCCAGGAATCAGTTTTACGCGGAAAGATGCATTTTGAGCTTTAGAATGAAACATTAGACAAAATTGGTCTTCTACAAAGTTGTTTGTATTAGTTAAGTCCTTTGTTTGGTGTTATTGAAAATTAGGGTGGACCACATTTTCATAGAAATTGTGTAACTAACTTTCTTATTTGTAGAAAATATATTATACATGCTTCAGCAAAGTTATAGACCATTCAATTTCAAGCAACTTTGCCAAAAAAAGTTTTTTTGTATCTCTTAAATTGACCGATTTAGAGCTTTTTTCCTGCAGTGACATAGGGTGGTCCGAACAAAACTGGTTTTCTGGCTCTAGAGTTTTCAATTCAAATTTCTCATCAAAGTAGTCTATGAAACACTTTTAGAGCTTTAAAAAATGCGTAATTTGGCGAAGGAAGAAACTCGCTATCTCCTTTCGTTTAGGAGTTATTGTTGTTTTTCTCTCAAAAACATGCCTACTTTGATTGTGAATATCTCTGATTGGGGCAAACATAAAAAATATCTTTTGACAGCATTCAAAAGACAAAATAAAATTGTATATTATATCAAAAAATTACAGATGTGTTATTTTTGTAACTCTAATAAAATGCCTATAAAAACAAAGGTTTTAAAGCAGAAAAACTTTAATAACTTTTGAACTAAAATAGATATCATCAATATTTTTGCATGAAAATTTGCGTTTTGTTAAGTTCTCAAAGTCGTTCATAGACCGCTTTGAGGAGAAATCTGAAATAAGAAGTATAGGGCTTTAAAACTATTTTGAAAATTTTCATGGTATGTATTTCTTTATTATTTTACATTTTGAGCATGAAAATGAAATTTTAGACAAAAATGATCTTCTACAAAATTGTTTCTAAAAATGTAAGCTTTCATACTGTGTCATTTGAAACTAGGGTGGTCCACAATATCACACATATCATACAATCAACTTCTTCATTTGCAAAAATACTGGGATATGCTCTTAAGCAAAGTGATAGAACTTGAAATTTTGATCAACTTTGCCAAAAAAAGTTTTTCTGTAGCTCAAAGTTTGACCAATCTAGAGCATTTTTTCCTAACCATCGCAGGGTGGTCCAACAAAAATAAGTTTTTTAACTCTAGTTTTTTTAATATTATTTTCTCGTCAAAGTCGTCTATGAACGACTTTTAGAACTTAACAAAACGCAAATTTTCATGCAAAAAGATTGTTAATATCTATTTTAGTTCAAAAGTTATTGAAGTTTTTGTGATAAAAAATGTTTGACTTTCAAGACGTTTTATTAGAGTTACAAAAATAACACATCTGTAATTTTTTGATATAATATACAATTTTATTTTGTCTTTTGAACGCCGTCAAAAGATATTTTTTATGTTTGCCCCAATCAGAGAAATTCACAATCAAAGTAGGCATGTTTTTGGAAGAAAAACAATAATAACTCCTAAACGGAAGGAGATAGCGAGTTTCTTCACTCACCAAATTACGCATTTTTCAAAGCTCTAAAAGTGTTTCATAGACTACTTTGATGAGAAACTTGAATTGAAAACTCTAGAGCCAGAAAACCAGTTTTGTTCGGACCACCCTATGTCACCGTAGGAAAAAAGCTCTAAATCGGTCAATTTAAGAGATACAAAAAAACTTTTTTTGGCAAAGTTGCTTGAAATTGAATGGTCTACAACTTTGCTGAAGCATGTATATAATAATTTCTACAAATAAGAAAGTTAGTTTAATCATTTCTATGAAAATGTGGTCCACCCTAATTTTCGATAACACCAAACAAAGGGCTCAACTAATACAAACAACTTTGTAGAAGACCGTTTTTGTCTAATGTTTCATTCTAAAGCTCAGAATGCATCTTTCCGCATAAAACTCATTCCTGGACCATAGTGCACTGGAATACTCATTATTTATTCACAATAACTGCAGACCCACAGTGTGCGAATATGAGAATATCTATGAATACGATAATGCAAATTATGAAAACATAAAAAATAGAATAAACTCAATTGACTGGCAATCACTGATCAGAGAAGAAAATAATGTCGAAAAAGCTGTTGATATATTTTACAGTTTACAAATGGAAATTATTCGTGAAGAGGTACCTCTGAAAAGGAAAAAACTTTTTGGTAATTCAAAAAATCCCATCTGGTTCAATAGAAATATCAGGAATTTAAAAAATCGAAAGCAAAAGGCTCACAAAATTTATAAAACACATGGAAGTGATGATAATATGCAGAAATACCTGGACTTATGTGAACAGTTGAACATTGCTATAAATTCTGCACTTGAAGAGTATAATAGAAAAATTGAGAGCGATATAAAGTCATGCCCAAGAAGTTTCTTTAATTATACTAAAACAAAATTAAAATCAAACAATCTACCATCAAAAATGCAACTTGACGATAAAGACGCTAACAACCCGGAAGAAATTTGCCACCTCTTTTCAACGTTTTTCCAAGAAATCTATACGACATTTTCAGAAGAGGATCGGGACCAACATTACACAGCGGAACAAGAATGACATATTTGCGTGTCTCAAGGATCAAATTATGTATCTCTAGTAGATTTGGGGCTGCTGAATCTGATGCCGTTCTCAGAAATGTTCCAGCACGTCACAATTTTTAGCTACAGGTCGCTAAAGTTGCATAAAACACTGGTTTCATTGATGTTTACATACAATTTAAACAAAGATTTATCGAAAAATTTTATTATCTAATCCACCAAGCATGCAAAATAAGACTATAACTTTCATTTCATATTTAATTTGGTTGAAATTGCACGGTTAAATTTAGATTAAATAGATTTTTTCAACATGCTTGCAGTCTCCATATAAAGTTCTTAGTTTCTCTTATATGGAAAAATACAATACTTTTCTAAACCAACAAAAAATAACTTTTGAGCATCGGAATTATGATGAACTTTGTAGAAAAGTATTGTTATACACATAATTTTAGAGTTCTGAGGCGAATTAAGTAAATAAATTGCCATACAAGCTAGCAAACTTGCATGCAAGTTGCCTGAAATAGTCAAATTTAGCATTTTCAACAGCCAAAATCTCAAAAACTAGACGTGCTAGAATATTTCTGAAAATGGTAATGGATTCAGCAACCCTTAATTAAGTAAATAGCGGTATTTTGGTGCTTGAGACAAAACCGTGTTCCGCAGTGTTATTTTTCATTCTTCCCTGCCCCCTCAAATGACATTAGTGTGCACCAGATAAGTGTACAAGACATCTTATCAGGCTTGAAAGGATTAGATGCCACAAAAAGTGCAGGACCTGATGAAATCCCTCCAGTATTTATGAAGAAGCTTGCTGTTGAATTAACATCTCCTTTGTTTTGGCTGTTCAATATGTCACTAAAAACCGGCAAATTTCCTAAAATCTGGAAGAAATCATTCTTAGTAGCTATTTACAAATCAGGGAAGAAAACTGATATTCGTAATTATCGTGGAATTGCTATAATTTCCTGTATTCCAAAGCTCTTTGAATCCATTGTTAATAGAAAATTGTTTGGGCAATTAAGGAACATAATTACAAATGCACAACATGGATTTTTTAAAGGCCGTTCCACTTCTACAAATTTACTAGAATTCACCAATTATACTTTAAATGCTATGGACAATGGTAACTATGTAGAGGCTCTGTATACTGATTTCAGCAAAGCATTTGACCGCATTGACATCTCTATGTTACTCTTCAAGTTAGAAAAAATAGGATTTGATAAACCATCTTTAAACTGGATACAATCATATTTAACAAATTGGCAACAAATAGTGAGATATAATGGTAAAAAATCGAATCCTATCCAAGTTACATCAGGAGTTCCTCAAGGCTCACATCTAGGACCTCTTCTTTTCATATTATATGTAAATGATATTTCCTACATTCTTAAGCATATAAATATTCTTATCTTTGCCGATGATATGAAGTTATTCATGGAAATCAAGTATGCTAACGACATTGACATCTATCTGAGTGAAATATCTATTTTTGATGAATGGTGTAGTAAAAGCCTACTTCAGTTAAATGTTAAAAAATGTAATTTAATTACTTTTAGCAGAAAGCGAAACACAGAAGAAACAACTGTAGTTTTAGGAAATCAAATCGTTGAAAAATGCGATAGGGTCAGAGATTTAGGCGTAATTTTAGACTCAAAATTCACTTTTATCGATCATTACAACACCATTATACATAAAGCAACAAATATGCTTGGTTTTATCAAACGCTTTGGTTCTAACTTTAATGATCCATACACTATTAAAACTTTGTACGTCGCTTACGTGAGGTCTATATTAGAGTATTGTAGTATTGTATGGTCTCCTTTTATGAAGACGCATGAAGAACGTCTTGAATCAGTTCAAAGGCAATTTCTATTATATGCTCTTCGTAAATTGGGCTGGACATCCTTCCCTCTTCCATCTTATGAATCAAGATGCATGCTCATTAGGGTGCGGCTTATTTTTCAAAAGTTCTCAAAACCAAAAATTCGTGCGCTCTTCTGAATTTAAATCACATTAAAAGAGAAACCTCAAAATCTGAGCCAAAAATATTTACATTTAGAGGTGGTGCAAGCGTCTTGAAGGTGAATTTTAAAGTTATAAAAAAATACCTTCAGTGAAGTAAACATAACTTTGTTATTTTCCAACCAATTTCAAATCTTTTAGCATCATTATCTTCAAAATTAAATTTATGAAAACTTTGTAGAACATCAAATTTGTCTAAAATCAAAACAAGTTTTAGTTAAAAGTAATTTATTCCAAATTTTTCCTCATTTTGCTAAAAATTTCAACTTTGTTTGACCATAACTTCATGATTACTCAACCGATTCCAAATCTTTTTACATGCTTTTGAAGCTATTTTAATTGTTTTCAAACTGTTCATATAACACATTTCACTTTTTTTTTTGAAGGTATTGCTTAGCTTAGCTTAGCTTAGCTTAGACTGACTACACATATCAATGGTTGCTATTCCGTGATTGACCGAAGTCAGTGAAAATGCACAAAGAATCAACTAGAAGTTCGGCTGGGATTGGCCATAATCTTCTTCAGTGTGCATAATTCAGTGCCTCTATTTATACAGGGTCAATAACGGCGCCGGCCACGTCCTTGCAGTCAGGTGGGATTGGGGGAAGGAATGTTAGTGTGTAACCTTTGCTTTTTGGAGACCGTGTTTGCCTCTGCATCTCCACAAAGGCTACTGGGAGGGATGTTTGTTAATGGGGAGGATCGTTGGGTCATAGGATTCACTTTGATAAGCGATTAGACCATGATAAACAATGATTTGTGAGATATATACATACTTATACGTAAATATAATATTTTCATTTGATATGAACAATTTCTATGTAGAGGAAAATAATGCCGACACTTGAGGTGACGAACCATTCAAAGTTTGTTGAACAAATACCTAAATGTAACATTCCTACAGCTGTCAGGACGAAAGCATGTGTTATTATATTTTACTCATTTGAAAAGAAACAAAAAACTCGATTGGTTGGGACATCATAGAACACTCTTATTATTATGCCGACACTTACAGTGGCGAACCATCCAAAGTTTGTTGAATAAAGTGAACCTTTCGCAAGTCTACACTTGTAGTGTCGAACCATTCAAAGTTTTTTTTAATTACAAAAATAAAGGTATATAAAAGGTGTTCTGAAAAAAAAAATGTTAAACATAAATAAATCATGAATCAGAGTTTGTGTCGACACTCACAGTGACGAACCATCCATAGTTTGTTGATAAATCATATATTTTATAGATTAGAAATAGTAGCATGAAACGAGCTCACCAATTGATCCGTTATCCTTGACTGAGCAGCCACAATCCACTTTCGGCTTCACTCGTTTGCTCGGCTATAAAAAAGCACTCAGGAAAAAAAATAAGCGCGCGACCCAAAAAGAATAAAAAAAAACTGTTCGGGCTTTCTTGACGCACTGCCCAGGAGCAAGCGTCAAGGTCGAAGGATCAAACAGAACTAACCGATCGCGGCACTTTTTCAGTTACTCCAACCGAACTCACCGATCACGCCACTTTTTCACTTACGAGACCGACGCGCGACATGTTTGATCCTGCCCTCGTCGCTTGCCCCGGGAAAAGCAAGTGTCAAGGTCGAAAGATCAAACAGAACTAACCGATCGCGGCACTTTTTCACTTACGAGACCGACGCGCGACATGTTTGATCCTGCCCTCGTCGCTCGCCCCGGCAAAAGCAAGTGTCAAGGTCGAAAGATCAAACAGAACTAACCGATCGCGGCACTTTTTCACTTTCTTCAACCGAACTCACCGATCACGCCACTTTTTCACTTACGAGACCGACGCGCGACATGTTTGATCCTGCCCTCGTCGCTCGCCCCGGCAAAAGCAAGTGTCAAGGTCGAAAGATCAAACAGAACTAACCGATCGCAGCACTTTTTCACTTTCTTCAACCGAACTCCCGATCACGCCACTTTTTCACTTACGAGACCGACGCGCGACATGTTTGATCCTGCCCTCGTCGCTCGCCCCGGCAAAAGCAAGTGTCAAGGTCGAAAGATCAAACAGAACTCCACATTTCACTTTTTTTTTTGAAGGTATTGATGCTAAAAGTTTTAAAATCGCTTGAAAAATAACAAAGTTATGTTTACTTCACTGAAGGTTATTTTTTATAACTTGAAAATTCACCTTCAAGGCGCTTGCGCCACCCCTAAATGTTAATATTTTTAGCTCAGATTTTGAGGATTCTCTTTCCATGTGATTTGAAATCAGTAGAGCACACGAATTTTTGGTTTTGAGAACTTTTAAAAAATAAACCGCACCCTAATGCTCATTGATATTCAGACATTGAAAAAGCGCCGCGAATTCGCTATGGTTTCATTCGTGAACGATATTGTTTCGCATCGTATTGGTTCTCCTAACCTATTAAATAGTTTAAATTTTTATACTCCTTCCCGGCAATTGAGGAATCGTAACTTGTTTTTTATTAATCACCGTCGTACTAATTATGCAAAATTTTCTCCTCTAAACCGAATGATGAGTTTATATAATCAACATTGCGAAACAATAGACTTAACAATGTCGCGTAGTAACCTAAGAATATACTTTAACTCTGTAAGATATAGCAGTATATAGATTTAAGTGTTAACATGTAGTCTACTTTGATTGACGATAACAAATAAATAAATATCCGATACGATTAATGATTGTTTTGTCTGTCATAGCTGCTATTTCACTGACACCAGGTCTAGGAAATAGTATATCCGGAAGTAGCTATGCGTTTTATGACCTTAACATTATATAATGTTGTCTCTCACGGATCTGATGATATACTGTCCACTTGCTGTCATTTATGAATAGTATGTTTCAGAAAATATCTGTTCCGTAACAACATATTCAAAAACTACGTGAACATTTTCGTATGAATAAACCAAAGGAATATTTGTGGGATGTCCAAGACAAGACATCCGGAAACAATTTGGCAATAAGAAAGATAAAACGTTGTTCTAGAGTTCTTTGTATTTTACATATTCGTAATGGATAATGAACGAAATAAATAAGTTATTTAGACCAATAATTTTCAAGGGTTTTGTTGGGCCCAGATAGCCGTAGCGGTAAACGCGCAGCTATTCAGCAAGACCAAGCTGAGGGTCGTGGGTTCGAATCCCACCGGTCGAGGATCTTTTCGGGTTGGAAATTTTCTCGACTTCCCAGGGCATAGAGTATCTTCGTACCTGCCACACGATATACGCATGCAAAAAATGGTCATTGGCATAGTAAGCTCTCAGTTAATAACTGTGGAAGTGCTCATAAGAACACTAAGCTGAGTAGCAGGCTCAGTCCCAGTGGGGACGTAACGCCAAAAAGAAGAAGAAGTTGTTCCTCTTGCCTAGATTTGTATTCAAGAATTGGAAGCGCCTGTAAGTCACTGAATGTGGGTTTCCCGGGGAGAAGGTTCCAACTACTCCTGATTACAATATCACTGAATCTGCAGGGACATGGGACGATGGATTTTTGTTAAGACACCAAACCTAGATTTTTGCCTTAGGGATCCATAAGCGGCATTTTAATTGAAATTTAATATATTTTCGCTCTAAAGCAACTGCTTGGTAATCTGAAACGTATAAAATGTGTTGTTAATTTAAGAATATCAGTTTATATTGTTACGAAAAGTAAACTATGTTGAACCTTTCACAATAAACACGTTGCTATAGCACGGTACGATAGGTACGGGCCAGTGCTATAGGGCTCTGCACTGTTTTGATTTTATATGGGATTTTGACGTTTAGTGGCCTTGTTGTTTACTAGGTTTATGTAGGAATAAAAGAGAGAGGGAGATTTTTGTGCAGTGACCCATGCTGATGTAAATGTAGGAAAAATGCATTTGATGCTAATCGATGTACATTCGATGTACCGTTTAGACTCATATTCCGAACACTTAAGGCCAACAGTGACATCAAATGCATCTGTTTGGCATAAATAGACTGATATTTGTGTAAATTTAGATTTCTTCGCAAAGCCAAACTGTTAGCTGTGGGGTGTACCAATAATAATGTTAATTTAATTAGTTTTAGTATTGTTTTTACGTAAAAGTATGGAACAACATTTTGATTCAAATGCCGAACACTGTGCTTATGCTGTCTCATATTCCGAACACCTTGATTCAAATTCCGAACAGCACGAATAAATCGTATTCAAATGAATAATTTCGCAAATAAATTTATCTGAGCTTGTTCTACTGGTCTTAAACTCGAGACTCATCACTACTCCCATGGTAAAAAATATATTGGAAAGGTTAAAATTGAATTGCAATCGACAGCCATTTCCTTGTTATTTGGTGACATATTTCAACGAAACATTTCAACCAAATCGCCATACAAAAACCGAGTGTTCGGAATATGAGTCTATTCGGAAATCCATCCCTTGGTTGCACTAAACTACGTGTTTGACAGCTTAAAGTTTGTTTGTTTCAATCAAGTTGCAGTATAGTTGAGTTGGACCTCACGTATCACAACGGAAACATGTTCTAGCAACAGTTTGTTTATATGGTGTTTCTCATATGTTGCGCGAAAGTTTTTGCAAAAACTTTAGCTCTGTGGGGCGTGTTCATATTTTGCCAGTTATGAACTTGTTTTCCGAAGGGTGCAGTAAAGTAATGAGCAACAAAGCAATGTGATCGCTTATAGAGTGCATTGATGAGGCAGTTTTTCGAAGAGCTGTTAGAGTAGTGAGTAGAGATTTATAATCTAGAAGTCTGGAGTTCGTTTCTCGTTTATATTTTTGGATTCATTTTTTTTCCTCTTAAGTACTTACTTGATATTTGATGGGCTACAATCCTACGTATCCTACGGCTACGTTTAATCTACGCCGAATGGATAATTCTTCTCGACTGGGCTCGGTCCTGAGCCAATCGCTTCCAGTCGCCCTGAACGTTAAGTGCCCTTAAATCCTCTTCAACTGCAAAAAACCAACGTGTGCGCGGCCTACCACGAAGCCAACGGCCGTGTCCAGGTTCTCTACTGAATATTATTTTTGCTTATCGTTCTTTCGGCATTCGTACCACGTGACCAGCCCAACGCAGCCTGCCGTGTTTTATGAGCTTGATAATATCCACTTCTTTATATACTTGGTACAACTCATGATTCATGCGACGCCGCCAGATGCCATTTTCTTGTTTACCGCCGAGTATTGTTCGCAGCACTTTACGCTCAAAAACTCCAAACGTTTTCCGGTCGACCTCTTTTAACGTCCATGATTCATGGCCGTATAGAGCAACCGGAAGAATAAGTTTCTTATATAGCACGAATTTTGTTTTCGATCATGTACTTAGTTTTGCTGGTGTTGACGGTAAGTCCAATCCTCGCTGTCTCCCTTTGAAAAGGCACAAATGCCTCTTCTACGGTTCGACGATCAATTCCGATTATATCGATATAGACCGCAAAACACAGGAGCATATGCAACCGGGTGCCGATGATACCGCTTCTTTGCACGCCCGCTCTTCTTATAGAGCAATGTTGAACAAAAGGTTCGAAAGCGCATCTCCTTGCTTCAATCCATCTAAGGTTACGAAGGAGGTTGAAGTCTCATCCGCACACTTGATTTCGATCCATCCAACGTTGCACGAATCAGTCTAATCAGTTTCGCTGGAAAACCGTGTTCTACCATTATTAGCCATAACTCATTTCCAGCAGCCTTACAGTTCTTCAACTCATTAATCGCTCTTCTAACCTCATCTAGCGTCGGGGGTTCCACAGCTTGTCCATCGTTGCTGATGATTAATCTGTTCTCTGACGTGTTCGTGTTCTCTCCATTCAACAATTGCTCGAAGTGTTCTTTCCACCTGGCAGCCACCAAGATTTCGTCTGTCAGCAAGTTACCTTCGCGGTCATTGCACATGACGGGAGACGGCGCAGTTTTTCTCCGTATGCCATTGACAGTTTCATAAAATCTCCGCATATCGTTTTGTTCGATGCTGTTTTGCGCCTCAGTAATGATTCTTCATACTGCCTTTTCTTTCTGCGGGGAATTCGTTTCTCGGCTGCTCTAGCTTCCTTGTACCGCTCTGTATTCTGCCGGGTACCAGACACTTATATCTGGCTTCTGGCAACATTCTTCTCATCCGTCACATTCTGGCACTCCTCATCAAACCAACCGTTTCTGGGTCGTCTCTGAGCAGTAGCTATCACCTCTCACGCTGCTGTGCTCTTCGCACCATGGATAGACTCCCACAGATTGTTGAGGTTGTCGCCTACGTTGTATCCTCTTATCCGCTCATCAAGCTTCCGGCGGTACCCGTCTGCTACACCTTCTGTTGATAAGCGCTGGATATTGAAACGCAACGGTCGCTGTGTTCTTGTATTCGCCACGGTAGACAACCGTGCACGAATTTTACCAACAACGAGATAGTGATCAGAGTCGATTTTTGGACCTCTGAAGGTTCTCACATCGATGACATCCGAGAAATGCCGACCGTCCACCAAAACGTGATCTATTTGGTTGCAGAGCTCGCCATTTGGGTGCATTCAGGTGTGCTTTCGGATGTCTTTGCGTGCAAAGTATGTGCTGCTGATGGCCATCCCTCTAGCTGCAGCAAAAGTTATTAGCCTTAGGCCGTTGTCATTGGTGGCGGAGTGAAGGCTCTCTGTACCAATTATTGGGCGAAAAAAAAATCCTCTCTTCCGACCTGAGCGTTGGCATCCCCGATAACAATATTTACATCATGTTTTGGGCACTCTTCGTAGGTCTTGTCGAGACAATCATAAAACGCATCCTTCGTGTCGTCGGGTTTATCGTTTGTCGGCGCATAGATGTTGATCAGACTGTAGTTGAAGAATTTGCTCCGTATCCATAATACGCAGATTCGTTCATTAATCGGTTTCCACCTCATAACTCGCTTCATCTGTTTCCCGATCACTATGAATCCGACACCATGCACTGCCTTATCGTTGCCACTATGTTAGATGTTGTATTTGAAAGCTGTGTTGGCGACGGGATCACCGCCCTGAATTTAAGTTCACCAGATCTAGATTATCTTACTTCCTGAATAACAGCCACGCTCACTCCAACCTTCTGCATTTCACGAGCCAAAAGGTTCACTCGTCCGGGTTCATTTAACGTCTTAACATTCCAGGTACCGAGTTTCCAATCATAGTCCTTATTTCGTTGCCAGGTCGGTTGCCGAAAATATCGTTCGTTATTTCTACTTTCTCCATTTTTCGTGGTAGGTACGAAATTCGATATGCTACCTTACCAGGGTCGCGATACCTACATCACGATGGTGGGGCTGTCACCTTAGGTGAAGCTTACGTGATACAGCCCCAGACAACCAAAATGTACGCATAACGAAATCACCTGGAGGCTTTGTATGTGCAAAATTTCACTTATAAGATGTCGCGAAAAGGCCATCTACGTACAAAAGTGGAGGCGATATGCGTGCATATATTATGTGATGATTAATAACATACAATGCGAATGTATAAATATTCTCCCGAACTAACCTGTTATCTTATGCGACTTAACTTATGATAACAAATGTTGATTTGACAGCTGCTACGGATTGATTCGACTTACTTTGTACGAGTGTACGGGACGAAACAAAATGTACAAATGACCTCAGAAATGAAGTGTTTTATGCGAGAAAATTAATCAATATGACGAGTTTATCCACGGTGTTTTGCGAGTTTGATGTAATTAGTATGAATAAACGAGTTATAACTTGAACTTTCATGCGATTTCTGGTTGTCTGGGGCATTTCATACTCAGCCGCTGGATGCCAGAACAGACGCTGTTTGAGCCGCACCTCCTTGGTGAACAGACGCTCGAGACGCACCTCCTCACTCTAGCTGATGTCAGAAAGACAACAGTGCCCAGGCTGCACTACCAGCTAAAACGCAACCCTTAGGCGGTCTTCGTCATCATTTGAGCCGTGGAAGCGTGAGGTAGGAGCTATGTTGGACGCTCCTTCCTAGTTGTCGACTCACCATTTCACAGCCCACCCCCCTCTTAACCTTCGGGCTGTCGCGCTGTTGTACTTTGTACAACAGTTGTGATTTATATGCTATCATTTTGCAACAAAGATATCTATCGACACCAAATCAAAATGTATTCCTCAAGAATCTTCTTAAGAATAATACTCGACGGTTTTTATTTACAGTATGACCCTTTATAATGCGGTAAAATCAACAAATGTACATGAAAGTCGCATAATAATGAACGCACTATATACGGTTCGAGTAAACCACAGTTTGAAATCGGTATATCTAAAAATACAGATAATATAGAAACTTGAGGTCTTTAGAAAAGTTGTTCTGGATGTGAAGTGCTATCTGAAGGTACCGCATTTAATTCGGAATTTGACCGCTAGGTGGCACTAGTGAGCATGGAAGTTTTACTTTTGTTTTGCAAATATATCAGGATCCTGATTATTTAGAAGGATGGCGTCTTCGGCAAAGTTATTTAGTAAGTTAAGGACTATCATTGTTCGAGCTAGTTGATTCAAAATTTTGCCACTAGGCTGCGCTAGTGCGCATGAAACTTTTGTTTGCAGATATCTCAGGAGCCTGACCATTTAGAAAGATAGTGTCTTCGGCAAAGTAGTTCAGTAGCTCAAGGACTATCATTATTTGATGGAAGAAATAAAATATTTTGCCACCAGGTGGCGCTAGTGAGCATAAAATTTTTGTTTTTCGGGTACTGCCGGATCTTGACATCTTAGACAGGCACCTTCAGCAAAGTTGTTCAGAAGTTCAGGAACTATCATCATTTTACAAAATCTCGAACTTTAAGGATTAAATAAAGAAATAATTTGAACTACTGAACAACTCTGCCGAAGACGCCATCTTTCTAAGTGTTCAGGCTCCTGAGATATTTGAGAAAACAAATGTTTTATACTCACAAAGGTTAAGTATTATGCAACAAATGCCTTTTCTCTATAACATAAATATGTTGCAAACAGGCTCCGCCTCTTGCACTTTTTGCGTTCCTATTCAGTGCTATTGTAAGTTATATTTTCAACGATTTTCAACTTTGATTAGTTTTAAGAGATATGTTTATTCTTGAGTTGGAACAAACTGTGTTGCTTGGGATAAGAGCAAATATTTCCGCATAAAAAACATTTAAATTCTACCAAGTGAGTGAAACTGATTCAGCCTTTGCTCACGAGAATATACATCAGCACCAGCTCTACCTTCAAGAAGGGAGCCATCAGTGTAACATACTAAATTGTTAGATAAACTTCTTTCCAAATAGCCAGACGTCCACTCTTCTCGTGAAGTGAATTGTGTGGTTAATGTCCTGTAAGGAAAGTGACAAGCAATTGTGAAATCACTTGATCACCACACAAGACATCTATATGCCAATATTGGTCGAACAACTGTTGTGTAAATCCATTTGATATACTTGGGTTTGAGGCCCCGAGTTTTACCAAAGGTTCACCGGCATTGAACGAAGGCCATGTCAGCTTTTTAGACACTGAAATCAATGTGAGGTGACCAAGAAATTTTAGAATCTAGAAGGACTCCGACATACTTTACCTGATCGGTTACACTAATCTCAGTGTCAAAAATTCCATCGCGGTTTCGTCTTTCCGTGAAAAAGGACAATAGTTGTTTTTTTAGGGTTAACCGAAAGGCCATATTGGCGACACCAACTCTCGACTACCTGAAGAGCACTTTGCATCAGGTCGAATAGGGTGCTTATGCACATACCAACTATCAAAGCTAGATAGTCGTCGGCAAATCCATAAGTTGGAAAACCGCTATTATTGAGTTGCCTCAACAGCGCATCTGCTACGAAATTCCACAAAATGAATTGGGGGCATCCGCAAACACTCAATTTTTGAATCGCTGTTTGACGCAATGTAGAGAAGAGATGTCGGTTTTTGAGCATTTGATGAATCCAATTGGTAACCATTGTAGATAGCCCATGGTTTCGTGCGGCTTCCAATATAGTATCGAAAGACACGTTATCAAAGGCACCCTCAATATCCAAAAAAACACCCAAGCAGGATTGCTTCTGAGCGATTGCTTTCTCGATATCGTATACAACTTTGTGTAAAAGAGTCACAGTGGACTTTCCAGATTGGTAAGCATGTTGATTCACATGAAGAGGCATGTTTGCCAAATAAACATCACGGATGTGATGATCGATAATCCGTTCCAGACATTTCAGAAGAACAGAGGTCATACTGATTAGGGATGGTACACAAATTATGTCACGCTAAATTTCAACTTTTTCGACCCCCCCCCCCCCTTTGTCACACTTTTTGTATGAGTCCTCCGAAAATTTTGTAAGGCTTGTCACGCTTGGCTCGAACCCCCTCCCCCCCCCTTGGAGCGTGACGTAATTTGTGCATGACCCCTTAGTCTAAAAATCTTTGTTTCTTCATACAACGCACGTCCTCCTTTCGGGATAAACTTCACAGTAATATTTCGCCAGGATCCGGTAGCAAATCTGCTTACAAGTAGCTTTTTCAAAACATGTTTGATAAACTCAAATCCCTTTTGTAGGAAACAGGATAAATCCCATCTGCTCCTGAAAATTAGCAAGGAGCAAAATTATTACGTGCCCCACCAAACAGGGTAACCCCAATTCAAGGTGTGAATCGAAAAACCGTGCCAAGGAATGAGTGGTCGAGGGGGTAAAAAAGATGCTCGATCGTTAACGGAGCCTGTGGGGTACCTGGGCACCCCTCACAGTAATTTGTCCCTTACCGCGTTAATGCAGGGCTCTGGCGTGGTGGACCTCTTTTCCCGTGCAACTCGTGGGATCCATAATGATTACAAATTCAAATTCAAATCAAAATAACAGTAGTAGCGTAGGTAGCAGTAGTAGGGCAGCGAACCCCTTCGCAAGAAGTGGGTTAGCTAGGTCTCCGTTGAGGAGAGCGGAAGCAGGAGGAGGCAGCAGCGCACGTAGTGCCAGTGCTGGACACCATATTTCATCCCCAGCTAACGTATCGGGTGAGGTTATGGATGGACCGTGATTGATGAGGGCCATCAATAAAAGTAGAGAGGGGCTCTCTGCGATGGAAGTGGCTGCACAGCAGCTTGACTCCATCATTGACTTTGCATCCTCAAAGTCCAACATCAGCAAGGACCTTAAGCAGGCCCTGTTGAGACTTCGTAAGTCGATGTTGGCGGCCAAGCAGAACCATGCTGAACCCATGGCGGCTGTGGCAGCGGCAGAACCCGTGGAATTGAAGGTGCCAAAGTCTACCCAGATGGAGCCCTTCGTTTTTGCGGGTAGCCCTAAAAGTGCGGAAGCGAAAGCTTATAACTAGCAATCGCAGAAGCGTGCGAGGCAGCCGTCAGGGGAGGAGCTACCCAGCGGCGCTCACAAGGCCAGGCAGATATTAACCCGAAAGTCGGCAGCAGTGCCGGAAAGTCGGACCCCAGCCAAGCGTCCCGGAAAGCTGAGAAGGGTGGGCCCAAAAAGGCTGGCCCCTCACGGATTGATGGGAACAGGGGGCTGCGACCATTGAGAGGTCCTCAAACACCACAGGTTAGGGTGGATCAGGGGGAGGACGCCCCCTGGACAACCGTTGAGCGAAAGAAGAGGAACAAGAAGCACGAAGTGCAGGAGCGTAGGGATACCAGGCCAAAGAAAGGTAGGAGGGTAGGTGTCAAGCGCGAAAAGGGTGATGCGATCATCATCAAGACGGAAGAGTCCAAGTACTCGGATGTCTTGAAGGCGATGCGCAGTGACGTGATGCTCACAGATCTAGGAGCCGACGTACGCAGTGTCAGACACAGGCCCTGATAGGACCAAGTTGTGTAGGCGATGTGGTGAAGAAGGTCATAAGGCACTAGGCTGCAAGAACCCTCCCAAGTGCTTGATTTGTTCCGGGAAGTACGTGAACAACAAGCATCCAACGGGAGGCTCAAGGTGCCCAACCTTCAAAAGAGCCATTATTGAAAAGTCACAGTGCAGGTAACGAAGCTGTACCTGAACCATTGTGATGCAGCTCAACAATTGCTGTATCAGGCAGTTGCTGAGTGGGGGACGGATATCGCCATCGTATCGGACCCATACCGAGTACCCGCCGGCAACGGCAACTGGGTCGTGGATGGATCCGGAAAAATGGCGGCGATATGGACGACGGGTAAATACCCCGTCCAGGAGTTGGTGTCTACTAGCTAAGAGGGCTTCGTGATCGCCAAGGTAAACGGGGTCCTCTTGTGTAGCTGCTATGCGTCTCCGAGTTGGTCGACCGAGCGGTTCACGCAGATACTGACAGGGCGAAGACCAGTAGTAATAGCGGGTGACTTCAATGCCTGGGCCGTGGAATGGGGAAGCCGTATCACGAGCCAGCGGGGTCAAATCCTGCTAGAGGCACTGGCCGTGCTAGATGTCGATCTGGCTAATGTTGGTACCAAAAGTCCCTTTAGCCGAAACGGGGTGGAGTCGATTATCGACGTAACTTTATGTAGTCCTGGCCTAACGAGTAGTTCGAACTGGAGGGTAGACAATGCCTACACTCACAGCGACCACCTGGCAGTTTGCTACAGTATCGACTACAACAACAGCAGGCAGCTATTAGGGGAAGCGGCTAGGTCAAGGCCAAGCCCTCGAAAATGGAAGACATCATACTTCAATGACGAAATACTTAGAGAGGCGCTCCGCCGTGAGCGTAACCTACTCGGCCTAAGCGGGGACGAAATGGTAGGGGTGCTCTCGAGTGCATGTGATGCGACCATGACTAGGCAAGTCCACCCTAGGAATGGGAGACCACCGACGTACTGGTGGACTCAAGAAATTGCGAACCTGCGCCGTGCCTGCCTACGGGCCAAGAGGCGGATGCAGCGAGCACATACCGAGGAGGAGCGTAAAGAACGAAGGGTGGTGTTCACCGCTGCCAATGTCGCGCTGAAGTCCGAGATCAGGGCAAGCAAAAAGGCCTGCTTTGAGGGACTCTGTCAGAGTGCCAACGCGAATCCATGGGGCGATGCCTACAGGATCGTTATGGCAAAGACAAGAGATGCAATGGCTCCTACAGAGCAATCTTCAGAGATGCTGGAGGGGATCATCGAGGAGCTCTTTCCGCGCCACAACCCTAGCCCTTGGCCTCCTTTCGTAGGACAGCCGGGGATTGGGGCTGGCGATGAGGAGAGGGTAACCGATGAGGAACTTGTAGGGATTGCAAAATCCCTCAGTATAGGTAAGGCACCAGGTCCGGACGGAGTTCCAAACCTTGCCCTCAAAGTTGCAATCTTGGAGGCTCCCGGGATGTTCAGATCTGCTATGCAGATATACCTGGACGAGGGAGTATTTCCAGATGTGTGGAAGAGGCAGAGCCTGGTACTATTGCCAAAGGCGGGAAAACCACCCGGTGACCCGTCGGCGTATAGACCAATATGCTTGATCGACACGGCGGAGAAGGTGCTCGAGAAGATCATCCTCAACAGACTGTTGAGGTACACCGAGGGTGTAAATGGTCTCTCAAGCAACCAGTTCGGCTTCCGGAAAGGGAGGTCCACCGTAGACGCTATTCTGAGGTAAAAAAAACCGCTGAGATAGCACTCCAGCGTAAGAGGAGGGGGATTTGCAACTGTGCAGTAGTGACTCTGGATGTAAGGAACGCATTCTATAGTGCTAGTTGGGCGGCTATTGCTGATGCGCTCCTGTGTTTGGGGATACCCGAGTACCTGTACAAGATTCTCGGAAGTTACTTCCAGAATCGGGTATTAGTCTATGACACAGAGGTGGGTCGGAAGTGCTTTCACATAACCTCAGGAGTCCCTCAAGGTTCCATCCTGGGTCCGGTGTTATGAAATGTCATGTACGACGAGGTGTTGAGATTAAAATTCCCGGTGGGTGTGGTCATCGTTGGCTTTGCCGACGATATTACGCTGGAGGTCTAAGTACCGACAGCTACCGTAGCAAGCTAGAGAGTACTTATAGGCTAATGTGCCTGAGGGTTGCGAGCGCGTACCGTACCGTGTCATACGATGCACTCTGCGTCATCACCGGTATGGTGCCTATTGGTATCCTTATCATGGAAGACATAGAGTGTTTCGAAAGGCGAGGCACAAGAGGCATACGCAGGACTGCCAGACTAGCCTCTATGGTCAAATGGCAGCGTGCGTGGGACAGTTCAACGAAGGGAGTGTGGACTCACAGGTTGATTCTGAGGTTAGATATCTGGGTCAATAGTCGCCATGGGGAACTAACATTCCACCTGACACAGGTCCTTTCGGGCCATGGTTGCTTTAGACAGTATCTACACCGTTTCGGTCATGCGGGTTCTCCCAAATGTCCAGTTTCTGCAGGTTTAGAGGAAACGGCGGAACACTTTTTGTTCGTGTGCCCGCGTTTCCGCACAATGCGTGACCGCATGTTTGCCACATGCGGTGGGGACACGTTTCCGGACAACCTGGTTCAGAGAATGTGTGAAGACGAACTTGGCTGGAATGCCGTTTCATCGGCTATCACCCACATCGTCTTGGAACTACAACTGGCGAGTGGACTCAAGGAGTGACTAGTGCAGACGCTAAGCAACAGGTGGTCCAAGGGTTCGCAGTCGGCTACGTAGGTCATACCGGTGCCCTACGGTCGAAATCGACCCTTACAGCGATTAAGTGGCCGCGGGGAGAACATCATGGTAGCGTTGCTGTCGTGGCGCCTACTGGGTTGGATACGAGCCTCTGGTTGTTCGGGGCAGGTGGAGGCCCCTTCGTCAGCAATCTCAGCTGGTGCTAGCTAATAGGGTCTGAGCCTTCAGTCGGTCAAATTGCGGAGCCCGCAGTATCAGTTCTTGATACCCGCGGTGCAGCTGGGCGCGGGCTTAGTGGTTGACCCTGCCCGCCTTCAGCGGACAATGGGAGGTAAGGACCACCTGAGAAGCTGGCAAAGGGCCTAAGCGATGGCGTTTTTGCGAACTATACAAGCAATGTAAAAAGCAAATAGTTTAGTACATTTAGCTACCAGTAACTTATGTTTTTATTGGAAAACTTTTACATTGTCATATAAAATAATTTTTAACCTTTTTATCATTTTCGCAGAAGACATCAAACGACTATCTCTTCATTCCGAAGAACAACAGGTTGTTTCCGCGTTTTTTCGATTCTGCCCCAGTGTGCAATCCCACACTCCCGGACCTTGGTCCGGGGTCTGTTGAGTAGATTATCCCCCATTGCTAAGAAGGAAAAAAAGACTGTAGCCTCTTAAATTGATAACTGAGCTGCCCCAGATGATGTGGTGAGCATTGGCATCACTGCCCACAATCAGCGGAAGGCCTTTTGTTACGCAATGTACGACTACTCGTTTGAAATCATCCGTTGGGGATGGTTCATCATGTGGTAAGTATACTGAAAAATAGACGTACTTTCTGTTGAGGTCACCAACAGAAACATTGATAGTGACAGCACATACATCTAAGGTAGTTAGCTCAGAGGAGTGACAGCACATAAATCTAAGGTAGTTAACTCAGAAATGAGTGTAGCAATAATTGCTTTATTAACGAGCACGCATGCGTGGGGCATGGAGTGCGAGTTTACCATTTCAAGTTTGCTGAAAGCAGCAAAAACTGGGTCCACAAGGTTACCTAGATAGAAGTTCTCCTTACGAAAGTAAGGTTCTTAAACTAGCGCCACTTGGGCTGTACCATTTTGCATGAGTCTGCAATGATTGATCGTTGCTGTTCTTTTGTGCTGAAGATTGATCTGAGCTAACCTAACCGTAGCCACTATCCAAACTAGGAAGGATTGAGCTTTTTGCAATCTCAGCACGAAAAAGACCAGCAGCGAAAAAACCAGATCGGTATCTATTGAAAGTCACCAAAGGCGATAAAGCACAGAATACAATGTGTAAAACGCATAAATTGAAACCATATAGGTGATAATTTAAATTAAATAGCAACATACTCATAATCCTACCCTTATTTAGCCTCAGGCTGGAGAGTGAAGAAGAGCAGCCAAATATTTCGGAGAAACACAAGGTCACCTACGTCATTGCTCCGTCCGGGTAGGACAGGAAGGGCATAACACTGCAGAGAGCACCCTGGTACTCCACAGGCTTCGTTAGCGGTTAGGTTTTATTTATAGACCCCCCTAACCATTCATTTCTTAGCACGGTACGCATTACACCATAAATTAGAGGTCACCTGTGACACTACGCGGCTATCTAGGCTGCTCGGAAAAACGAGGTTAATTTTGATGATTAACTCCTGACGTGCCCAAGCAGCCGTTTTGGAATTTGACGTTTTGTATTTCGACGTTGTGATACCTAATCTCTAATATTAATAATAAAAAAACGCATAAGTACTTTCACTTGCACTGAGTGTCAATATTATGTTGAGCCAATTGTTAAAACATTTATTAATTAGGATCTGTATTGAGCACTAGGGTAGGTGTACCAGTTATGGCCATAGTGGTTCCCTATTTGGCCATATGTAAAATTTCGATAGGTTTCAAATTTTTAGTATTTTTTAATGTTTCAACATCAAGATACATTCTTTATCTTACTCCTTAAACAAACAAAACTTTTCAAAATGTGAATGAACTCAAGTTATCACGTATGGCGAAATAGAGAACCAATATGGTCATAACTGGTACACCTACCCTACATAAAGTAGCCATGTCTCTATTTGATGCTCCGCTAACGTCTCTAGTGCAACAGCAAAAGCAATGCAAAAACTATCCATCTATGTGATTACCGACACAAGGAACTTTAAATTCCATACGACAACGAGGACGAAAGCGCTCTGCCCGATTGGAAAAATAAAAACGCGAGCAAACCATCCGTTTCACTTAATTTTCAACAAGAAAATCCAATTTGCGAACTCCATCTGTACGTGCTGATTGATTTCGCTTTTTTTCCTTCACAATTCATCCCGTCGAATGTCTACTTATCAATTCCCCAATAACAATATATGCTAATTTACCGTGAAATAAGTTCAACAACCCGAAACCAGCCGGAGGCAGTCTTTGCTTTCGGTTGGTTCCCTCTGAGAGGCTTGATTGTGTCCGCCGTGCACTTTTGGGTGCGAAAATTCTATGAGTCGGTAGGTGTGGGTGGCTGTAAGCAAATATGCACCACGCGTGTCTCGTTTTGACGCAAGCACAAGCAATGCACAGTGGTTCCTGTTGCATAGAAGGGCGCCATAAATAAAAAAATGAAAAACTACTCAAGATGCTCAATGCTCATGCTATTTTATATGTACTCATGTTCTATATGCAAAGCTAGTCTTCTGGCAAAGGGGCACTCCTTCGTAATATTACCATGATTTCTACTTTATTCAAGTACTTGTGTCATAATAGTGCACAAAACAGTAAGGATTGAAGCTTGAAACGACAAGATCAATAATCTAATGTATGTGGATCATTGTGTCTTATTTTAGCATTTGAAACATAATAAGAGTTGTTAATTTGTTTACTTAAATCTATTAACAATGAAACATATTGAGCAAATAGTGTGAATGTATCAATCTAAGTCCCGCTTCAGTTTTTTTTAGAATAAATATTATGTTGTTTTTGGGCCAAGATTTTGTTTCTATGACTTATGGGAGAACCTCTGTGCAATTCAAGACAAACCAAGGTGGAGAGTGCGGTAAGATGAAGTGCGGTTCAGTTCTTTCTCCACACCACAAATGAGACAATTTATCCCAAAAACGACCACACCAGGAGACGCACGATCTGCGTGGGTGAAAGTGAGTGAGGAAAGGAAAAACGTTCGAATAAACATAAATTTGCATGAAAATATGAACCTACGGGATTGAATGGAATGGGCAGGCGCTGACGAAACTACGGATGTTGAGGGAGGTCGAGAAAGCAAAAGCGACTTCTCAATTAATCATTCAAAATAAGTAGCACTATGACTCTCGCATGACGATGTCCGTTTAGGTTTGGGAAGAAAGAGGAAACTCTTATGCTGGCGAAGCGTTTTAAGGGGTAAACGAAAGTGAAAACATTCTAAAGTTTGAACTGTGTTCATTTGAGTTCATTTGTTCTTCTGGCTTTATGTTACGTCCCAACTGGAACAGAGTCTACTTCTCAACATTCTTGTGTTCTTATGAGCCATTCATGTTTATTGACTGAGAGCATTTTTGCCTTGGAATACTGGGTAGAAAGAATGAATATACTCTATGCTCTAGAAGGTTGAGGAGATGTTTAATCTGTAAAGATCATAGACCGGCGGGATTCAAACCCACGTCCTTTACATGGTCTTGCTCGTTTATAACTACGATTTCATGGACCCCAAATATGTATGTAAAGCTCAGTGTGAACTATGTTGAAGCTTTTAATTTGCTAGCTTATGTTTGTTTTCTTTCTAGCGTTACTTCCCCACTGGAACAAAGCCTGCATTTTTGCTTAGTGTTCTTTTGAACATTTGTAGCTGACGACTTCTTCTTTGGCAATTGACCGTTTTTGCATTTGTTTATCCGTGTTTTTTTAAATAAATTTTTTGCTAGAAACTTTCATTTACTCCGGCTATCAGAGATGATAATGGGGTTTAGTCTCGTGGTTCTCACTCAACGGTCTATTAATCAACGGTATTGAGTGTGGTACTGTGGAACTGAGAAAAAAGAGGGCTACTTCAGGGGACTTTTTTGCCTGCATCTTGGATTTTAAAAACCTTCTAAAGACTGGTCTGCTGTGTTTTTCATGTTCATGCCAGTATACAGATTTGGTTAGCGCTGTGTGGGATTGACTTGTGTGCCTACCCACTAAAAAACTCTCCTAGGATCCATTTCACCTGACTTCCCCTCCGGCACCACCTTGCAGTATTATTTCGGGGGGTTAGGGCTTGTTGATGCCCCTACGCCTTTTCGTCACCTTTTGCTCTATTCTCTCTTGCTGCGATTTGTCTCTGCCACGTTACTTACATTTTGGGGCCGGCCACACGCCTGTGCCAAGTGAGACTTTTTTATGATAGATGCTCCTGTGCTTCTTGGTTCTGGACTCCACTGCGCTGCTTGCAAGCGCGTCAAGCCGGTGACTCATTACGGACTACTAAGAATGGTCCCGTCGGTGATTCTATCCTACGCCGACAAAGATTTCACAAGACATGATGCCAACGTCGGTTCTGCGATTTCGAAAGTGGAAAACTTCCTTTATTTTTGCATTAAATTTATGTTTATTTTCTTTATGTTGTTCAGGTTTTTACAAATTTAACTAACTAATATGGTCAGCCAAGGGATTTAAATTTTGGTTTTCTTTAATTTTGATGACGGTTTACTTTGATTTTGATAACTTGAAGTTGCTCTACAGTATGGCTCTTTGGAAAGGAAACTTCCGGTTCACAGGCTCCCAACGACCATTTACCGGTGTTGTTTTGCGATCCACTCTGCTAGTCCTCAGTGGAGGACCTAACCTACTCCGACGCGATGTTGGTCGGTCAAGTGTCGAGGTCGGTCCTGCAATTCCGGTTGAAGGATGACTTCCGAGGCGCCCCGACTACCTATCACTGATACTACGTGACTCTCGAACCTTTTGGCATAGTCTCCGATGGAGGATTTAGTCTACGCCGATCGCGGCTCGACGCCCTCTGGTCTTCTTCGCCTTCTTGTTGCAGTGACGACAGGATTTGCGTTATCGCTCTGTTCACCGCGTACCACGTACTTACGTGTTGACTCAATTTCTGCACGATGTTGTCGGGGCTTAGACCTGCGTCGCTGCTTCGGATCATTTCGTTCCACCCTTCAGCGAATCTTGGGCAGTCAAAAACTACATGTTGCGGTGATTCCTCGATGTTAGTGCAATCTGTGTCTTGTGGAGACTCTGCGTGCCCGAATCTAAGAAGATACTTTTCAAAACATCCATGACCTGATGGGAACTGTGTCAGGTAGAAGTTCACCTCTCCATGCTTCCTATTCATGCACGTCGACAGATTTGGGATGAGCCGGAACGATCTGTTAAGCTTTCCGCACTGACTTCTGCCCATTCATTTGCTTCGTGCACCAAGATTCTGTTCAGGAAGTAGCTCTTCAGGATCTTGCACTGATAGTCAAGGACCTGCATTCTATGCACTGCTGCGGCGATGGCGTTGTTGAATGCGATTTTCACTTTTATTGTAAACACGACGCAGTATCGATCTCTTCTTCATTTCTGGTGCGACGCTTACTCAGCACACTCGAGTACTGTTCGAATTCCTCTGCGGAATCCAAACTGAATTTTTGACAATCCGTGCTCACTCTCCGTACACTTCATCAGCCTGTTTAGGATGATTCTATCTAGTAGTATTCCGAGCGTATCCAGCAGAAAAATGAGCCTAACTGAGGCTGGACCTTCCAGTGGCTTGCCTGACTGTGGCAGAAGCACCAGCTTCTGAATGTTGAACCAGAGGCTTTCTTCGAATTTAGGCAATTCGCCGCTTTTACAAGCTCGTCGTAAGCTGGTGCTCGACGATTTCTTCTGCATCTTGGCCATAACGACTCGATACGCATTACCCAAATGATTTGTGTTTTCATCTAGGCATAGTTTCTTGTAGCAATTAGATTTACTAAGCTTGATCTTCCATTTGAGGGCGGTCCTACACAGTTAAAAATAATGAAGATTACACGTCATGTAAACTTCATTTATGCGATGTAAACATGACGTCATGTAAATTTCAGTTTGAAATCATGTAAAAATG
This sequence comes from Aedes aegypti, assembly GCF_002204515.2. NCBI lineage: Eukaryota > Metazoa > Arthropoda > Insecta > Diptera > Culicidae > Aedes > Aedes aegypti. The sequence continues at coordinate 207,720,509 of NC_035108.1, forward strand.
TGTTATATGTCATGTAATCACTCAGGATCCTGCTAGATTACATGACATATAATTGAAGTTTACATGACATATCATGTAAATGTCCATGATATTCCACGCTCCAATTATGTGCATTATATGTCTCAGAAATTTACACGTTTCGTTCGAACTGTGTAGCTTTTCAAAAAGCCGTCCGTCGTTCCCTTCTCTCCATTTCTGTCGCTACTCTCTGAGCTCACCTTCTGGTCATGAGACAAGCAGCGCGAAGCGTGCTCAGCGTGTCATTTCAGCAGCCAGCTGCCGTCTGTTCTTCGGCTCCATTTTTTGCAAGCCGATACCATTTTGAGTGTTAGCTCGGTTGCGTCTATATCCTCGTTATCGCCGTCTTGACGAAGTACCTCAACGAATAATTCCTTGTCAAAGGCTTACCTCTTCCACTTCTTCTTGCTAGTTATTGTTCCCATTGTTACCGCAGGGTTCCGTTCGCTAAATGGTCGCTATGGCTGAACCCCTTACAAAGTCTCCAGTTCATTTTCATCGAAAATGCAGGACTGCAATACATGACGTCGATGATTGATTCTCTTCCGTTTCTCCAAAATGTGCTAACGGAGCTTTCATTGCTTAACCGTACATCTAACTTCGCTTAGGCTTCCTACAGGTCAATCTGCGGCCCCACGCCACAGCCCAGGCATTGAAGTCTCCTGCAATGAGTTCGGCTTCCTTCCGATCAACTTGTCAGATAGCTGATCTGCCTGAACTGCTCCATTTGGACTGCATAACAACTGCATACAATGACACCGTTCATTAAAAAAAATACACCGACACGTTAATTATTTCAGTGGTCGATTTGCAAGCATCACGCTAGACAACGGACTAGCATGCAACGCCCAATGGTACTGTCGAAATATGATCCTGACGAAAAGTTTTCCAGACTGCAGCAGAAACCGAATCGACACTCTTTTGATTGGTGTGGCTAAATGCTTGGTAACACTTACCGCATGGTCACGAAGACCATGGTGATGACGTAGCCTTTACCTGAATTGTCTACAACTGCCTGGATAGGGAACCTGCCCCAAACATGTATCGCAGCCGTTCCCGTTCTAACCGCCACCCAGTTACCTTTATCAAAGGGAATTCGTTACGGATCTGCAATGATATATATTACATATACATATTTTCTGTCGTTGAGTACCACAACAGTTGCTGTGCTTAATTTTGATTTGAGTTATCTTCATTAATATTGTCCTTTTATCGCTCTTTTATAGGCAGAGCATTTGAAATCACCCTGTGACTTAAGTGCACCACTCAGTTTTCGATATAATTTCGTCCAGATTTTTACAAATAAGTTTAATCTATGGCAGGTATGTCCAACCTTTTGAACCACGGGCGAAAACTTTTTTTAATACGAAAATGTTGGTGGGATGGAATTTTTTTTTGCAGAAATATCAATAGTAGTTGATTCTAGTTCTCGACAACTCTGTGAGAATTTTGCTTAAGATTACGGCAAGTCCATCCCAGGATTGTTTTAGACATTCTTTACAATTCTGTGAGAATGTTATTCAGGATTTTATAAAAATCCGTCTAACAATTCTATCAAAATTTTTCCTTAGATTCTGCCAGAATTTCATCTAGTATTGTTTGAATTTGTACATCCAGTATTTGATGATAGTCATTGCTATCGTTCTGTGAAATCCTACTAGGGTTCTGTGACAAAATTGCTCTTTGTGAGAATCCTGCCAAAGTTGTCCGTAAAATTTATCTGCAAATGCTGTATTATATTTTAAAAGCTATTAACTAGCGTCTGGATCTACCTAATATTGGTTATAATCTCTCTCATGTATAAAATTCATGCTCGACTTTTGTTTGAACTTGATATACATTCAGTTTTGTCCATATTATATTGAAAAATATTATTGGCGAGATTCCTCGTACATTTAAATCCTCAATAAAAATCGTATTATTCTTTCGAATGAAACATTTTCCACAATATAAGAAACTTAAGTTTGAATAATCAGCCTTGATATGTTCAAATATCTAGTTCTAGAATTTCTAGAGCAGTGAAGGGGCCAGATTTAAGAAGAATCTTCATGCTCTTCGCGGGCCGTACAAAATGGAGTGGCGGGCTGGATGCGGCCCGCGGGCCGTACGTTGAGCAAGCTTGATCTACGGGCATAAAAAAAACTTCACTTCTGTCTTATCACCCAGCGATTGAGCCATGTGCTCCAGAACTCAAAGAGTATCTCACCTTTTTAGGTTCGTTTGGCTCTGACCACGTTTTCATCCAGATCACTTAACATCGGGTCTTCTCTCACGTTCTTGAGAAGCACTGCGTACGTCGTAGCTTCATTAGCCTTGACGAGTACAGTTTCCCTCCCTTTTTGGCTGCATCTGCGAGCTGAAGGCTTTTCTTTCTTCTTCTTCACTCCATAGGAGAATGAGTGAAGAAAAATCGGTGGCGGAAGGGAGAAAATATTACCAGCTGAAGCGGACGGAGGTTTAAAAAATGGAGCCATTTTTTAAACCTCCGTCCGCTTCAGATGGTTATTTTTTCTCCCATCCGCCACCGATTTTTCTCCACTCATTCTCCTGTGAAGTGGCGTTCGTACTTCCAGTGTCTCGCATTTCTGGAGCGGTGTCCCTAGCATCCTGTCCCGTCTGCATCTTGGATCAACTTGTTCTCCCATCTCCTGGCGAGGTTCTGGCTTTCTTCGGAGTCATGGAGACTGGTGTGTTTTCTACCCTCACTGACCTCTTTTTTGTCCGTTTATCCGATTTAATGGCAAGAGAGGCTATAGCCGTCCCCAATGCGCACTCCGCAGTTTCGGCTCTCACCACTACCGTATCGTACTCTTTCACCGCCGATATGAGGGCTTTTCGGATCCTTACGATCATGAGCTTAATCTCCTTGTTCTTACTGTCCACGTAATTGTGGAGTTCTTCCGCAAGGCACTCCGCCACTACTACCTTCGGCTTTTGTGGAACTACGTTCTACCCACTGCATCCTGGATTCTGTGGTTCTACGTCTCCTGTTGCTGCTACAGCTGTTGCTGTTCTTACTTCTGTTGCTACAGTAAACCACTTCTTGCGGATGGACTCGCCACATTCACGTTGCTGTTGCTATCTCCTGTCATGCTGTAGGGTCACCCCTTCAAACCGCTATCGCTACCCGTGATAAGAAGTCACTATCGTGATCCCAAGGTTGTCTTTGCAAGCAGTGAGGTCATGCTAGGGTTGACAAGGTTTCTTATGGGGTACCGTGTCCTAAGCAGAATTCGCTTGGGCTGACTGGAAGCCAGAAACCTGGTTCCAAGATTAGGTCGCCCCTCAAAAGAAACGCAAACTGGTGGCTTTTCATTGGCGCTCCCACCGCGTTGTTTGTGGTAAGCACGAAGATACTCTAAGGGCAACTTCACTGGTGGTCTATTTTTTGTTCCGAATATATTTCAAAAATGAACCTGTCAAAATTAATTAGACCAGTAAAAATAGACCAAACCACACGAGCATGCACCGGTGTTGTATTTTTTTCCGATCCATTTCGAACGTGATCACAAAAACAAACATGTTGGTGATGATTGAACAAAGTGAAATTCCAGCTGAATCCCTGTAGGGATTTCTGTAGAAATTCAGAGTTCATCAATCTTGGGATTCTTGGCGTTTTGTGTAGTGGAACTTATCGAATAATTTCCGGAGGAACTATAACCTAGGAGACGGACTTAGGAATTCTTGATGGAACTCCCGATAAGAATTTTTGAGAATCTCCTGGGTAGAATTCGGTAGAAAACTGCCAGCGGGTTTCTTGGAGTAACTCGCAGGGAAATTCCTGAAGGAGTACGGTTGAATTCATGGAGGAACTACGGAAAAAATCCGGGAAAAAACTCCGGAGCATCTGATGAATTTCCAGTGGAGCTCCCACTTATTCCCGGGTGGAGAAATTTCGAGGCATTCTCGGTGGAGTTCCGAAGGAATTCCAGGTGGAGTTCTGAACGAAATCCCAGGAGGTATTGCTACTGGTATTCCTCTGAAAAATTCCTGGAGAAAATGTCCGGAAGAGTTCGCGGGGGATATCTTCGGAAAAATTCTTGAAATTTCCGAATAAATTCCTGAAGGAAATACAGAAGGAATTTCTTAATGAAATTTCCTAAGGGATTCCTGGACTAAATCCTCGAAAGAATTACTGTTGGAAATCACTTGCGGAATTTTTGGAGAAAATCACCGGAGGAGTTCTTGGAGATATCTTCGGAGAAATCCTTGAAATATCCGGAAGAATTTGCTTTTGGAATTCCTGGCGAAAATCCCCAGAGAAGTGCTTGAGGATTCACTCGGAGGAATCGTTGAAATCTCCGGAAGAATTCATGGAAAAAATCTTCGGAGAAATTCCTGGTGTAAATCCCCAGCGAAATTCCTGGACGAAAACTCCGGATGAATTCTCGGAAAACATCCCAGAAAGAATTTCTGGAGAAAATCCCGGAGGAATTTCCCAGTTAAATCCACGGAGGAAATCCCTGAAAGAATTTCTGCACAAAATCCCCAGAGAAACTCTTCTTTCCTGAAAGTTTTCTCGGGGAGTCCCTTGAGGAATTCTTGGAAAAAATCTCCGGGGGAATACCTGGTGGAAATTCCCGAAAAAAATCTTGAAGGAAATCGCTGAACGGATTCTTGGGGGAAAACCCTGAAGAAATTCATGGAAAAATCCTCAGAGGAAATATTGGACGAAATCATCGTAGAAAATGCTATTGAAAATCCACTGAAGAGCTCTAGGGTAAATCCCCGAAGGAATCCCTGGAGGAGATCTCCTGAGGAAGTCCCTGGGGAAAGATGGAGCTCTGAAGGAATTTCCGGCAAATATTCTGAAAAAAAATCCAAAGGGAAATCCGGAGGAATTTAAAGGGGAACTCTGAAGCAATTCCTAGATAAACAGCGAAGCTAATCCTAGACGAACAACGAAGAAATTCTGAAGTCATCTCCGAAGTGATTCATGGTTCAAATCTCCAGAGGAATTCCTGGAGCAAATCTCCAAATAAATTGTCTGAAAATAAAACCCCGAAGGAGTTTTGGGAGAAAATATCCGAAGGAATTTCTTAATGAAATCCCCGGAGAAATTCGTGAATGATATTCCCAGAGAAAATCCTGGATCGAAATCCACGGATAAATTGCTATTGGAATTCCCCTGCGTCCCGGATGAATCCTTGAAATCTCCAGAGGAATAAGTGGCGATAATTCTTGGAGGGATTCCTGGACGAAATAATAGCAAGAAAATTCCTGGAGGAAGTCCCCGGAAGAATTACTGGACGAAATCCCCGAAAGAATTACTATTGAATTACTATGTAGAGCAGTGATTCCCAAAGTGGGCGAATTCTTGTAAATTTGTAAAACTGATTTTGGGGTGCGAAAATGCTAGATAGGGTGCGGAAGTGAGATTATGGAAGCAATTAAAAAACAAAAATAGATTCATATATATTTTAATAAATGTATCTTCATCCAAGGAAGAATTTATTTGACACCTTACTATTTAATCTGTTCATGCATGTACCCATAAACGCGCTCATTATCAAATTATAATACAGTGAAACCTCCATGAGTCGATATTGAAGGGACCATCGGCTCATGGAAATATCGAGTAATGGAACAGCAATCCTTTGGAAAGTTGTTTCTAGGGACCATCATAGTAACCATGAAACTTTGTTTTTATTATGGTTCCATGAGTCGATATCGAGTCATGGAACATCGACTCATGGAGGTATCACTGTAGATAAACTTAATGATTTATACCTGAATGGTTGTTGCGAAATATTATATTGAATGTATTTTGGATGTATTTCAGTGATTAAAGAGTTGAAAAATAGTCAGAGTTTACTTATATTTTTTATATTCATAAAATAGATTCAACATTTCAAGTTAAAAAAGAAGACAGAAAAGCAAAAAGTGAGCCAACACTTTTTCGATTATCGGACAGTAGCCAGGATAATAGATTTGTTAATACAAAACAATTGATACATATGATATTGCATGATTCTTTTATGGATATTCAAGTAGAAGACATTAATTTTGGGATATTTAATTGAACCACTATGAATGACTACTGCACCCTTCAAATTCGACCATTTTTCGATATACTTATGATGAGACATTGATCAATGCTTCTACGTAAATTTAACGATTAATAAAAAATAATTAAATTTCATTCCTGGACGAAATCCCTTAAAAAAAAAACTCCGGAGGAATTCCTGGAGAAAGCCCCGGAGGAAGCATAAAAGCAAATCGCCGGAGGAAAAAATCCTCTAGAGGAGTTCCTCTCCCCGGAGGCAATTCTGGAGGAAACCCCGGATTAATTTCTGAAGCAAATTTTCGGGAAATACCTACGTTATCCCCGGAAGAATTTCTGTACAAAATCCCAGAGGAATTCTTGGAGGAAATCCCTGGAACAATTATTATTGGAATTCTCCTGACGAGTTCCTGGAGAAAATCCCCAGAGAATTTCTTGGATGAAAAAAAAAAATTAAAAAGGACCTCAAATTTGAAACATAAGGCAACTTTAAACAAAATGGTGATAAATTGTTCGCCACGTTGATTTTTTATTGTAAAGATGTTGGTAGCAAAAGAAAAAAATGTGAAAACTAATATGTAATAGTAAGGCGAAAAAAAATCATGAATTTCAGGAGCGAGAAGACTCCTAGGTAAAAAACCCAAAATTTAATTGAAAATAACGTTTTATGCTGGAGCGAGAGGCCACCGTGGCTAAAAACATTTAATTCTGGAGCGAGAGGTCTTCGAAAGAGGAAAAAACGGAACGAGAGGACTCCCATGCTGAGAAAACTAAAGCGAGATTACTGCGAATAAGAAAAATATTTGGATTGAAGTTGGTTTGGAGTTGATATAGAGTTGGAATTGAATTGGATTGAATTTAGATGGGATTTGGATTGGATTGGGATTTGATTTGGAGTGGAACTGGATTGGATAAAGATTGGATTTGATTTGGATTTGGTTTAGATTGTATTTGGATTGAATTTGAATTGGATTTGGATTTGATTTAGTTTGGATTAGGAATAGTATTGGATTGCAATCGATTCGGATTTAGATTGGATTTGGATTGAATTTGGATTTGATTTGGATTTGATTGGATTTGGTTTGGATTTGGCTTGGATTTAGATTTGATTTGGATTGGATTGGAACAGGATTTTAAATGAATTTGGATTGGATCGAAATTGAAATGGACTCGAATTTGATATTGATTGGATTTTGATGGAATTTAATTGGATTTGGATTGGTGTCGGATTGAAATGGATTCGGAATTAGATTGGATTTGGATTGAATTTGGATTGAATTTGGATTGCATTGGATTTGGATTAAATTGGATTGGGTTGGAACTGGATTTTGATTGAATTTGAGTAGGATCGATGTTGAAATGGACTAGAATTTAATATGGATTGAATTTTGATGAAATTTGATTGTAATTGGATTGGTTTTGGATTGGAATGGATTGGATTAGATTTGGATTTAGATTAGGATTGGGTTTGGATTGGATTGGATTTGATTTTGTTTGGACTAAATTTGGATTGGACTTGAGCCGGCTTAACTCTAAAGTAATGGATAAAGAACTTTTGTCTGACATAAAAATGAGATGGTTAGTGAGACTAAACATCCCTGGAGGAATTTCTTAAGGAAATTTTAGGAGGAATTCCTGTAGTAAATCCATGGAAGAATTTCTGGACGAAGTCCCCAGAGGAATTCTTGGATGAAATCCTCTGAGGGATCACCAGAGAAAATCCCCGGAAAGATTCTTGAAATTTCCGAAAGAAATCCCCGGATGAATATCTGGAGAAAACCCCCGGAGGAAATCCTGAAGAAATTCCTGGAGTAAATTTCCGAAGAAATTCCTGGTTCTCCAGGGAAATTCTGGAGGAAATCTCCGGATAAAATCTCTGAAAAAAAATACGAAGGAATTTCTGGGGAAAATCCTCGGGGGATATCTTGGAAAAAATCTCCGGAATAATTCCTGGAGAAAATCGCCAGAATATAAAAGGCCTCTAGAGGAGTTCCTGCAAGAAATTCTGAGGAAGTTCCGAAGAAACTCCTGGAGAAAAACTCCAGATAAATTCTCTGACAAATAATCGAAGGAATCTCTGGAGAAAATCGCCGGAGATATTTCTTAATAAAATCTTCGGAATTATTCCTGTAGGAAATCCCCGGAAGAATTTCTGGAAGAAATCCCCAGAGGAATTCTTGGACGAAACACCCTGAGGGATTACCAGAGAAAATCCTCGGTAAAGTTGTTAAAATTTCCGGGAGAATTCCCTCGAGGAATTTCTGGAGAACAACTCCGGAGGAAATCCTGAAGAAATTCCTGTAGTTAATTTCCGAAGAAACTCCTGATTCAAGTCTCCAGGGAATTTCCGGATAAATTCTTGGAAAAAAAAATTAAATACGAAGAAATTATTAGAAAAAATTTTCGGAAGAATTTCTTAATATCTCTGGAGGAATTAGTATTGGAAATCCACCAAGAAATCCTCTAGAAGAGTTCCTGCAAGAAATCCCAGGAAGAGATCTCCGGAGGAAGTTCTGGAGAAATTCCTGGAGAAAAACTCCAGATAAATTCTCTGGAAAAATCACCGAAGGAATCTCTGGAGAAAATCCCTGGAGAAATTTCTTAAGGAAATCTCAGAAGTAATTCCTGTAGGAAATCCTTGGAAGAATTTCTGGACGAAACCCCAGAGGAATTCTTGGACGATATCTCCTGAGGGATCACCGGAGAAAATCTCTGGAATATGCCAAAACCTAGGATTTCGATGATTATTCAAATAAACATTTTAAAAGTAATTTTTTTTGTACATTGACAGAAATATTTAGTTCAAATTAAATTATTATTCTTTGAAAATATCATCATTCTTTAAAGAACTGTTTAACAAGTTATTTTATTACTCAACGGTGTGAACATAATGTTTTTATTTATATTCCCAAGTAATCAAATAGCCCCTTAATTCGCCCTGCGTGCCAATATAGCGCTATAACGCAACTGGCATGCCCTATATTAGCCGTTTAATAGCCCTATAAGGCCAAAAGTAACATATAAGCCCTATAAGGCGAATTAGCGGACTAGTGGTTACTTGGGTTATTAATTATAATATTATTGTTTTAAAATGTCAAGCATTGAACTGATGATCTTCAACTAATGGAGTGCTCGGGATCTTTCTTTGAATTGCAGGTCTTGCAGCTTACGGGCATGGTAAGATTTTTTAATGTGGAAATCAGAAATAAGACGGCAGCGAACATTTGCTCTAAGGAAAATCTTTATGGCGAAGTGGATGTAAGGTGTCGCTAACCCCTTCTTATGGTCAATTGGCTTATTGTGAATTCCAGCTTAATAACATTCCTTAAGCAAATATATGGCTTTACTGACAGTGCTGGCCACCTCAGGTGAATAACAGAATTTGCAGTAGAAACTTTGAATTATTAAAAATTAAAATGGTGCTACTCCTATGTTCGGGTTAGGGAAAACGGGTGGACAAAGTTGACAAAAGTTGGCTTGCTTTTAATTTTTTTGATAATACATAGTGATTGGATGATTTTAAATAAGGATGAAACATGAAATTACTGGAAGTTACATATGCTAAAGTAATTTTATAGAATGCAAGAAGTCTGGCTTGTTGTATTGTAATTTTTTAGAAAGATATATGTCTATTCCTGGAGTAAAAATATTCCATGATGTTATCACCACTGTTTATAAATTAAATGTTTTGCATCTATTGTGCATTCAAAACTAATATAGCTCGAGCTAACCCCAAAGTTAGCATGAAAAACTAATAACCAATCAAACAGCGTGGTATCAAAGGAAAGAAACGAAAATTGCTGGAAAAAATAGTGTTTATATTTGTAATAGTGCTTTAGCTTCAAAAAGTAGATAACCTATGAGCATGGGTTCGAGAAGACAATTTAAGGACAAAGGCTCTCCCATCGTTTTTTTTGCCTCAAGACGCAAAGTTAGGAGCGAAATAACTCACGTACTCTGCCCCAGCTTTCGTTACATCGGCCAACGTGTCTTCGGAGAAGTTTCATCCCTTTTGTACTCCATCACCCCGAAGATCCTTGCCTCATTTTGCTTACATTTTCGCCCGAAAGCAGCTCCAGCCTTAGTTCCACCCCATCGGCTGCTTGTTTTCCTTATCGCTGATGTGATAGAATTTTTCCGATAACTTACACGGATAGTTTTCAAAGGCACGCGTGTGTTCCAAAGTACGAAAAAATACACTCTCCGCTCGATGTTGAATGGTCCGATAGAACAAACAGAGCAAATGCCGACAAGGAAGTTTGTGGATGGATGGAAGGATGGAACGCACAGAGTCACACAGTGTGGAAATTCCTGAGATTTCTTGCCACCGACCCGGTACACTGAAGAACGTGATCCATTTCGGTAGCGTGAGTGAATGGAACTGGGAAGAAATTTGATTAAAGAGTGAGCCAAACTTTTCTACTGCGCCCTTTATCTTCTGTTGGTTTTCGAACATATTGGATGAGCGATGAAGGTCGGCAAAAGATTGATTAGGCAAGTTAATCTGGAAAGATTTGGATGGTCAATTCGATTATGTTGGAAAAAAGGCGAGCAAAGAATACCTATCAGCAACATTTTGGATGTAGCTTAAAAACAAGTATTATTTAGTCAATGATGGTATGAAACGCTTAAAAATATAGGTGTTATATGTGAAATGGTGAGATGACATGGCGCAATAAACTCTCCTTCTGTGCGTACACAAATTATTTCTGCTGGCAGCAGTTTTGAAACTACCTAAGAAGTTTCGTGCCCATACTTATTCGCCAAACAGTCCCATATTTATATGAAATCCCATAGAAAATGGGACTGTTATGTGAATATGGGCAGTTTCAGTGGCTTCAGTGCCACAAAAACTGTACTTTTCAGTGATACTTTTCTTTTCTTAAAATTCCTTCATATAGTGACTATATTATAGCCGATCCCAAAAATTATCTGTGACTTGAAATTTGCCTACTTACATGGGAACAAACACACATTACCCTTTTCACCCGAATTAGGAATCATCTGTGTTTTAGCACCGGAACAGGTGGTCTGTAGTATTGTTTCTTAGTCAATTGAAAGTGTCCGGATTTAAAGACATCACTTGCATCAGGAGTCCGGATTTGTAGACAAGACATGCTTCAATATTTGAATGATTTTCTAGTTAAAATCATGGTTTTTACCAAAAAGTTCATCACTCTCGAAAAGATCTGGGTTCAAACAATGTTCAAAACACTATAACTTTAAGGATTTTCTGAAACAACACATTCATATTGAAATTTGAACATTTGTGTCGACTTAAGCGTCCGGGTATTGATGCACCACGGTATGTCTTTGAACAGATGTATAGAAAACTTACATCTTAGGATTTTAAGGAAATTTATTGTGCAGACAATTTGTTCCATAGTACAATGAAGTTTGAATCATTCAATGGTTTCTGGCACGTTTTCAATTCGCGTTGAAGCAGCTCCCAAAATTTAATTGCACTCCTTATTAATGCAAGTCGCAGAGCGATTCGCAATTACCTCAGCCAGCAATTAGCGTCCTGTCCACTCCCAGACCTGTCATCATCCAATGCATACTTATCTTTTATCCGGTGGGCACTCAATTTTCGATGCATTATTCACCTGACGAAATTTGGAACAAGAGCTCATGGCCGGGAACAAACCGTAAACAGCATCAATCTTCCTAATTAAAATTGTATTGCCATCGATATGTGTATATGTGGATTGCGCGGGAGTTGGAATCTGATTGGAATTAGGTTTGCATTCGCCAGAGTGCACACAATATGGGTTATAATTGATCCTAATAAATCCGCGCAATGCACCGTTAGACACCCCTCTACCCTTCCCCTAAGTGGCGAATATGGGTGGAGCAGAAGCGGTGTCGCCAATTCGTGTTATAATAATGCTTCATCTAATTTGCACGTCATAAATTTTAAATTTATTCGTCGATTCTTTTTTTTTTCGCTTCGCACATTCGCGACCAATCATTAGTTTATTCATTCGTAACGACTGGCACTGGTGTTATTGTTGGCGATGTTGGTGCAGCAATTGATTTGGTGTGGTTTTGCGCAAGCAGCATTAAAAGCCCCACCCCTCGAACCTACACCCCCGTTTTCATGCGCGATGAAACAGTTGCCCCGTTATTAGACAGGAAAGTATTAGTTTGTTGTATATACATATGTCTAGTTTGCATTTATTCGATTGCCCCATTGAAATCAAACTCCCAAGTGGAGCGACAGATTGAACGGAGAGGAAAGCCTGTGTTTGAGTGTATAAACAACCAATCAATCAATTATTCTATTATATGGTCATTATTGTTGTTATTAATGAGCACTATTTACAGTCGGAATAATTTCATTATGCATTTAGATTTACCTTAGTGCATTGCATATGCCGAAATTGTTATGATAAAGATTAGATCTGGGAAGATAAATTGCGATTATGCTTCTCTTATCACCTTTCCTTCAACTTTCAGAACTAAAACCATTCGTTTGATAATTTATTTTATTTGACAATTGCTCTAATGGCAAATTTTGCTGTTCTTTTCATAAGTGGATGAAAACATTAAATTTATTTGTTATAGAAAAAGATGTCCGTGTGACATGGGTACATTTCCATGAACCTGGAGGAAATTACCAGAACCCTAAGTCAGTGCCGTCGGTGCCAAAAGTGGGGTCATGGTATAAACAAAAAGTCGCATGGATGCTAAATGCGTGATTTGCGGAGGTTCTTCTCACGCTAAGGACGTCTGTCCAGTAAAGGAAGATATTGTACTCTGCAAGAAAAATCCCCGTTATGCGATCATCTGGAAATGTCGATATACCGTCGCAGTGATAATAAAAATCCCAAATTGTATCAGATTTAGCAAATTTGAAACATTTGCGTCCATGAAGATCGAAAAAATCCAAACCTACTTGAAATTTGACGTTGCGTTTGAATTGCGCGCATATCTTCTGCGCGTTACCGCCGCCGCAGGATGTGGATTTAAAATGAGCGTCGCAATACCGATAAGTTCATATGCGCCAATTGCGGGGGCAATCATAAGTCAAATTTTTGGGTTTGCCCTTCGCGTAGGCGAGTCGTCGAGGCTCGTGCCATGCAGATGAACGCTTATGTCCGTTACGATAACGGTCGTATCCGGAACTTCCCTGGTAGAGTATCGAACAATACTCATTGTTCAGTTAACGATCGCTTGATCAAGAATTATACCTATCATGTAGATCAGTGTTTCCCAAACTTTTTTGACTTTCGCCCCCCTGAGGCCAATATATTTTTTGAATCGCCCCCCTGATATGTTTTTAAAATATTAGTATTAGACGCTCTATTTTGCTAAAATTAAGACCAATATATTATCATAAGTAATCAAAGATTGATTAAGTTATCAAGTTTACTGATGTAAAAATGCTAAACATATGTGATTTTAAAGCAAGATCTATCTGCAGATCTGCGTAATATAATCAAGATATATTTTCTTAAATTTCAATAAACGATCTTTTTTTTTTAAATGATATACTGATAAGCAGTTCATAACAGCAAACAACCCTTGTGTATTACATGCTACTGACCCAGTTTTTACGGCACAAAATAAATTTGGCTAACTTTCTGAATTTCGAAACTTATTAATTTGATTGGGAATTTTGTGAAATACATGTTTGACCATTTCAAAACTACAAAACTTAAAAAAGAACATTGGTAAACCAAAAAAAAAAACTTTCCACTAGCAATGCAATGTAAGAACATTTGTTTAAAAAAAATGTATTTTTTCTTAAAACCTGGATGATTTTATCCGATAATTCTTCAAACCTATTTTTAGTTGCATGATTAACGTCTTCGGTAATAATTAGTTCCAACGTTGGCACCTGATTTTTAGAAACAATATTTTTAGATTTTCGTTTCATAGTTTGTGCTATAAGTAACTAACAAGTTTTGTCTAAAACTTTGCTTGTGATGACCCGCTGATAATCATAACATTAGCTGCCCATTTCGGAAGCACTTTTATTAGTTGAACATCAATTTATTCAGTTCAAATACTTGAATTAATATCTAAAAATGTTTAATAATTAAATGAAATTGATCACTTTAAAAACACTTTCAAAATATCTCAGACTACAAATATATAATATAGTTTTCAATACGTTATGTTTTGGGAAAATTTCAGTCCCCAATTCATAATTCATAGCGAATTTTAGCACTTATGCATAACAAACTGAATGCTTTACAAACATATATTCAGTATCCAAAATTTGTCAATCCTGATTTTGAAAGAAAAAACTAAAAGGTACAAACAAATAGAGAGAAAGATTTAGATGTGGAATCTTCAGATTATTAGAATATTTTCTCCTATCAAATTGAGTATCTTGTCCAAATGATTCGTAGTTTTCAGTTTCTCCCACTTTCGCCCCCTTTTTAGTATTTTCGCCCCCCAAATTTCATTTTACAAATTTTCACCCCCCTGGACCTGAAAATCGACCCCAGGGGGGCGAATTCGCCCACTTTGGAAATCACTGATGTAGATCATAATCATGCTCATTCACAAACTAATTTAATTCGTCGGGTAGCCGTTTGAATCTTTTAATTTCGAATATAACTACCCAAGAAAAATAATTTGCCAGGTAGCTGGTAATTTGAACTCCTCCCCTTTACATACTATGCTACCCGTTCTAATTGTTTCAAATCAAATGCACAAAAACCCTGCCGCTACAGGTAACATCTACTCCGCCTCTTCGTCTACCGAAAATTCTAACGGAAAAACATCAGATAATGTACCCACTTCAAGTGATACGTCTGCCTCTGATTTAAATTTTCTCACTGAACAATTGAATCTAATGATTGATGCAATGTTCAAAGCCACCACTATGACTGAAGCAGTCCAAGTCGGTGTAAAACTTACTAATCAAAATGTCATTGGATTACGTTTTTCTAATGGATCCAATAAATAATAATTTAAATATTTTAAATTGGAATACTCGTTCTCTGAATGGTAGAGAGGACTAGCTGTTAAATTTTCTTACAGCTAATAACGTGCAGTAGCAGTTATTACTGAAACGTATTTGAAACCTGGATCCCAACTCAAAAGAGATCCTAACTTTTTTGTTTATTGTAATGATCGACTTGATCGGGCATGTGGGGGGCTCTTCAGGATATTTCTAAATTCAATACCCTGACAGCCCTAGGGGGACTGGGGGTAGTTTGCCCACGTTAAAGAAAACAGCGATTTTAGATGTGAAAAACATTATTTTATGCTCTTTTTTATTTATAGTCGGATAAACAAACATGTTTTCTTTCAAATAGTAGAAACAACTATCCATTTTAGCTTTTCTGGGGTTAATAAATTAATTTTTAAAAAATGCTTGCTCAACTGCATATGTATCCGGCGTTAGCCGTTCTGTAAACGTACGCACACAATAATGCTTGTTTATAGGTTGCATACATCCGGGCGTTTGTTCAGATGCTATTGTTCAACAATAGTATACATGCTGATGCGAAAAATGTATATTTGTAAGGTTCAAATTTGTGCGCAACTTCAACGTGGCATTACGTTCGGTAGAATTTGAATTCAAACGGCTGTTTCGGTGTTATGAAATAGGGGTGGGCGTTTTGCCCCCAGAGTTTATTAAAGTAGGTCCTTCGTAAAGCTTTTTTAGGACAAATTTAACATATTTTTTGCATGTAATACAAACTATGACAGCGTACAAGTTGGCTCTCGGCGATAGTTTCAAAAATTTTGTTTTTTGTCGACCTAAAAAATGAGCTTGAAAATCGCACAAAATTGCAACGAAAACAGCGAAAAACGTTTTTATACGTTTCAAACGATATTTTTTAGAAAAACACATAAAAATATATTAATAGAAGCATTTTTATCCATTTTCTATGATCTAGGATAGAAAAAAAAACATTCTAAAACACATCGTTCGTCCAAATCGAGGGTGGCGCGTTTTGCCCCTATGGGCTTATTACCCCCAGTTCCTCTACATGTTTTTCCTCTTCTAGGAATCCATCTACGATTGACTTGATTTTGATTCTGATCATGTCCCTGTTACATTTCAAATATCCCATGAAGCGATTCTCCATCCTCAGCTCCACTTTCAATTGTTTTCGAGCCGTCTGGAATATATATGAAACATATATTGACTCTAATCTTGATGTCAACATTTCTTTACAAACAAAACTTGATAACGACAATGCTATTGAAACTTTAACAAATTCCATTGTTGAAGCCAGAAGCATTGCAATTTCAAAATTCCATTGCAAATAAAATTTGAATCCGTGATTAAAAACGATGATCTTAAACTCTTGATCCGTCTTAAAAACGTGAGGAGAAGGCAATTTTAACGCACTCGCGATCCTGCTATGAAAATTATATGGCAGAATATGCAAAAACAAATCAAGAAATATTTTGCACAATTAAGAAACCAAAATTTCTTTATTGGACCCTGGCTCTAAGCGCTTTTGGAAATTATCTAAAATTTAAAAAAAAAACCTCAGAAGCCAATACCGGCATTGAAAGAGGAAAACAAATTATGATTAATTGCGAAAGAGCTCAAAAACTTGCTATGCAGTCTGAAGCGCGCACAATTTTAATTTAGGACTTATTAGTTCAATTGAAAATCAAATTTCTCAGGACTTCAAAAATATTCTCAATCAAGAGAATGTTTTCGAAAATGCCTGGGAGACTGATTTGGAAGAAGTGAGAACTATTATTAAAAAAAATCAAAAATATGAAAGGTCCTGGCGATGATGGAATTTTCTACATCCTCATCAAGAAACTTCCAGAAAGTAGCTCATCATTCTTAGTTGATATATTTAAATAATGTTTTCAGTTATCATATTTTCCTGACAAGTGGAAAAATTTTAAGGTTGTACCTTTTTGAAAACCAGACAAAAAGCTTCTAGCTATCGTCCAGCCAGTTTGCTTTTCTCCATCGGTAAACTTTTTGAAAAGGTCATTTTGAACAGAATGATGGCCCACATCAATGAAAATTCCGTTTGGATTCCGCCATGGACATTCGACCACTCATCATCTTTTACGTGTAACAAATTTGATTCGTACCAACAAATCTGAACGCTATTCCACTGGTCTTGCTCTTCTAGATATGGAAAAAGCATTCGACAGTGTTTGGCATGAAGGTTTGATCGTAAAATTAAAATAACTTTAATTTTCCAACATACATTGTTAGAATAATTCAAAGTTATATGTCATATCGTACACTTCAGGTTAATTATCAGAACTCCAGATCTAAAATACTTCCTGTAAGAGCTGGTGTTCCTCAAGGCTGCATTTTGGGACCAATACTATACAATATTTTCATATCTTACCTGAGTTACCTCAGGGATGTCAAAAATCTTTATTTGCGGTTGACACAGGCCTTTTCGCCAAAGGACGAAGTCTGCGTGTCATCTGTAGTCGATTGTAAAAAGTTTGGATGTTTTTTCTTCATACCTGCAAAAATGGAAGATTTCTCCTAATGCTTCCAAAACTCAGCTTATAATATTCCCTTATAAACCGAAAGATCTTTATTTGAAACCTTCAAGTAGACATGTTGTCACGATGAGAGGGGTTTCAATAAATTGGTTAGATGAAGTTGAATATATAGGGCTTATGCTAGATTAGAATTTAACTTTCAAAAACCAAGCCAAATGTAACAAATATGTAAAATGTCTCTATCCCCTTATAAATAGAAAATTTTAACTTTGTCTTAATAACAAATTTTTGATATTCAAACAAATTTTCTGGTCAGCCATGTTGTATGCTGTACCAATATGGACTAGCTGTTGTAATACCAGGAAGAAAGCTCTGCAGAGAATTCAAAATAAAATTTTGAAAATGATTCTGAAGCTTCCTCCCTGGTATAGTACCAATGAGATACATAGAATATCCATTGTTGAAACATTGGAACAAATTTCAAGTAAAATAATTAATAATTTCAGGCAAAAATCGTTACAAACTTCTATTGCCACGATTAATGCGTTATATATTTAGGTTAAGTTAGGTTAAGTAAATTAAAAACGTGTTGTTTTCTCTTAAAAGCAGGTGATATCAACTTTCCTGTATAAAATCTGAACTGCTACGACAAATGAAATGTAAAATGTTGTTAACAAAATGTTCATAAAATTTTAAATTTGTTCTACCAAATAAGGATGATAGTGTTGTCTAATAACACAGAACAGCTAGATATAAGAAATGAATGTTATGTTTGAAATGATACTAATAAAGGAATTAAAAAAACTAACACTAGGCAGGCAAAAACTTCACACAAATCTCCCAACTGGTGGGGAACGTACCTTTGTAGCCGGCCTTCTGATACCTGATGCCAACGATCGATAGAACTGTTATATACGCCGAACAATATATAGGGTGTCCTAGAAAGTATGAGCACGACTTCACCATACTGCCGTTTCAAGACATGTGATGATAGAAATCTGATTTTTACACATTTGATTACTGTGCCCAACAACAGTAGATTGCGATTTTTTATTGAATTATTTTATTATTAATGTTTTCATTACGTAACATTTCTTTGAAGCATCTCTTATCAGTCTTGCACAAATCGTGTTATTTTTGAGCGACTTTGTTTTACAAAATTTGTTCTATGTCAGAAAGTGCTTGTATTAAAAGTCAGAAAAAAAAATTAATCAGCGGCGATATGATAATTGTTCTAACTATCAATTATTCAAATTGAAATTTCAACGTTAAGCATTTAAAATATGTATTGGAACTAAAAATCCAATTCCAGCCGTGGTCGATTTGAAAATGGTCAAATAACAAATCCTTATATTTACGTAAAAACGTGAATAAATCAAAAATTTAAGTTGCTTATCCGAGAGAATAGGGAATCACCTTTCGTAAATCTGAATAGTATTATTTTAATTATAATTTAAAATACCTTAATATACCTTAATTAAATTCGCGATGTTGTCTTATGTGGAAAGAAAAATTCGAATTTTTACGAATTTTACCATATTTCCAAGAGTTTTTTAAGAAAGCCAAATGAAATTTCAAATAAAAACTTATGTAAAACATCCTCTATACAACGTACTTAAACTCACCACGGCGAAAGATTTTGATTAAAACATATTTTACTAGTTATTATTCAACGAAAACAAAATGTAAGATCTGTGCTGACCAAATAAGAATTGATTTTTAAATCAAACAAATTTATCACAGATGCTGGTTAAAATAACCTGTAGAAAAATATAAAAATATAAAAATATTTGATTGTTTGGAAAACTTTCATCATTTACATTATCAAAGTCATGCCCATACTTTCTGGGACACCCCATAGTTAACAGGTCATAGCGACAAATTTTTGCCTGTTTAGTGTTAGTAGTGACCAAAGCTACAACCTCTAGCCGTCCAAGACCAGAACGTTAGGCAACAATTTGTCGTTTCGATTGTGTTGTTCACACGTATGGCCCTCTGTTAGAAATAAAATCAACATCTATTCATTTCTCTTGTCGCTAGCTTGCGATTCTATCTATCTTGTCATTACATTACTTTCGTTACTCCCTTTCACTTAGAGTATAGGTAACGTGTTCAACGAAAAAGCCAATAAATTTTCATAATAATAAATTATCACATGTCTTACTCAAATTGAGGAACTTAATTCAGTCAATCTGGGACTCTCGTAATTTTTACATCGTTGGAAATGAACTGGCTGATAGCTCGCAATGAAGTTCTCCATAAATAATACTAGAGTTGTTGGGTAAAGTTTCGTCATACAAAATTGTACATAACTGGGCCATCTTAGGGATTGCAAAGTATTCAACGAATCTGTCGAAACAGAAGGGCAGTCTCCTTGTTAAAGCGTTGACTGCCCACTTTTTACCCAAAAGCCAAATATGCAGCGTACTGACTCATTTGTGTTTGTTAATTGTTTGTGAATCGTATTATGGAACCTGGTATCATCTGATAAGTAATTGTCCAATTGTTGAGCAGCTCAGATTTCAATTACTTGTAAAATATTTATTAGGTGAAACTGATTTTGAAGCCTGAATCAAACTGGCGGTGACACAAATCTTCCAATTAGCTGGAAACCTACCACTGGAGCCGGCCTTCTGATACTTTCAGAAAACCGTCAACGCATTAACTTTCTTTGAAACATGTTGGATTTTCTAAATACCTACAATCTTAAAGTCCCTAATGACTTTTCTCTTCCAGTTTCCAGGAACGAAACTCCAAATTTTCCAATTATCATCACTGCCAAACATGCATGGTTAGGTCACGTTTTGCGTTTGTTGGTTGGGTTGCAATTTTCTTCCGCACATTACCATCCCTTCCCAAATAGCGAACGGTTCTTTTCTTTTCTTGACATTCTTCAAGGCTACGAGTCGAAATTCCTAGTCATATATCTTCGTTCGACATTGGATCGACCACGGTTCGATGCGGTGGTAGTCGCAAGAGTTTTGGAGGGTGGAAAAAATCCACCCCTCACGTTTTTTTTTCTTTGGTTGTCGTTCCACTCACTGACACATTAGTTTTTATTTCGAGAATTATAGACGGTGGATTTTTTTCTTCTGGAATCAGCATTCCACAGTTAGCTGTTTCCGACGAGTTTCGCACGAGCAGAAACACAGTCAAGGAAAATAATTAGAAGTCAATGAGTATGACAGTGCACTCACCCATAGAGGCAAATTTGAAGTTTAAATTTTGTCTTAGCGGCTCAGCCGGGCAATCTCCGACCTGTCTGTCGTCTAACGCAACCAAAGGGACAAAGGCAAAATGCCGATAAGTCGGAGTGAAATCGAAGAGGGAAATGGATTTCGGTGGACCAAAGTAGGAAGAAGAAAAAAAAGTACAGGGGTGATTTTTTCCGCTTCTGGCGAGCAGACCCTCGCCTTGTGGAAAATAGGGACATGCAGTTAGCAGTGGAGAAGAGAAACCAAAGGCATGGTTACTCCTGAGAACGTGGAGAGAAGGTTTAAAATACAAACAATAAAAACCAGGAGCCGTGCATTTGGAACAAATCCCTTTGCAATTGTAAAAGAAATCATGCCAGAAGGAAACAAGTTCAAAATTAAAAGCGAAATTTGAATCGGTCGATTTATTTGTAATTTAAAGAAACAATAATCGTAAATATTACGTCTGAAATTAAATTTATTATCTCTTGAGAAATGCAGCGCTATTGTCGCGTAGGCAACGTTTTTACAGAGCTGGACTTCCATGGACTCGGCGCCTATAATGCACCCAAAATGCTGCCTTGAGGAACATCAGCTCTAATAGGAAGTCTTTCAGACGTGGAGTTCTGATCATTAACCTGAAGTGTACGATTTGATAGATAACTTTGGATCATTTTAACAATGTATGTTGGTTTTTTTTTTTCATTTTACAATCAAGCCTTTATGCAAACACTGTTGAAAACTATGTCTAGAAGAGCAAGATCAGTAAAATAGCCTTCAGATTTGTTGGAACGAATCTAATTTGTTACACGTAAAAGTAAATGAGTGGTTAAATATCCATGTCGGAGTCAAAAACTCATTGATGTGGACCATTATTCTGTTCGAAACGACCTTTTAAAAAGTTTACTGATGGAGGAAAGCAAACTGATTGCAACTAGAACTAGAACTAGAAGCTTCTGCAGGATTTTTGTCTGGTTTTAAAATTGGTACAACGTTAGCATTTTCCCATTTGTCAGGAAAATATGCTGATTGAAAACATTGTATTTAAGGCTCAAGACACCATCATTCAATCATCAGCAATCATCAAAAAATAAAAACCAGTTTTTTCGTTCAAATTTGGAGAAACCCTTATGAAAATCTATCATTGCATTACAGATAGCCAGTGCAATGCAATGATAGATTTTCTTGAGCATTGCTTAAACTTTGAGCGAAAAAACTGGTTTCGAAAATTTTTAAAACGATGATGGTTATTTTCCTCTTAAATAGTTGTATATATTAACTCAAAATGATAAGTTACTTTCTGGAAGTTTCTTGATAAGGATGTAAAAAATTCCATTATCGCCAGGAGCATTCATATTTTTGAATTTTTTAATAATAGTTCTCACTTCTTCCAAAGTCTCCCAGGCATTTTCGAAAACGTTCTCTTGATTGAGAATGATTTCGAAGTCCTGAGTAACTTGATTTTCTATTGGACTTGTAAGTCCCAAATTAAAATTGTACGCGCTTTCAAACTGCATAGCAAGTTTTTGAGCTTTTTCGCAATTAGTTAGTAATAATTTGTTTTACTCTTTCAAGGCCGGTATTGGCTACTGAGGTTCTTTCGAAATGTTTGATAATTACCAAAAGGGCTCAGAGCCAGAGTCCAATTGAGAAATTTTATATTCCAAATTTTTGTTTCTTATTTGAGAAAATCGTTTTTAATGTCTTTCTGCAGATCCTACCAAATAATTTTTATAGCACGATCGCGAGTGCGTTGAAATTTCCTTCTCCTCACGTTTTTTAGACGGATTAAGAGTCTAAGATCATCGTCTATAATCACGGATTCGAATTTTACTACACATTATGGTATAACAATAAGTTCAAATGAAAGTTGATAAAACGAAGCTATATAAGGTTACATGCTGTAATGGACAAACTGTCCTATGTGATCTTGTGGATTTAATAAGCCACAAGACAATTATTTGTACAGTGGAAGTACATATTCAGTTGAGTGCCACTAATTTACATTCTTTTACCGAGATCCGCACAGCAGAGCGGTCAGCAAATGAATTTTAACTGATATGTGAGTAAAAAATCAAGTTTATTTAGGGCAGCACCTTTAGCTGCCGCTGACATCAAACGTCACTTTTACTAAGATGTCATCAAAAGACCTATAATCGAGATTTGCAAGCTGAGATCGGCATTTTGATTTAAGTGTGCATTTGATTCTAGCGTATAACTGTTTCTTTTCATGGCAAGAATACATAAACTTTCATTTTCTTCTGTCTGAAATTACACCCCTATTGAGACAAAGCCAGCTTCTCAACTCTCAACAGCGTTTGCAACTGCCTGTCTGTTTGAAACTGCATGAAGTTATAATAAACATATTTTCATCATAAAAATCTTTTCGCCATTTTAGATTGTTTATCCCGAAACGACGATTTGTTTGCTTACATTGAACTGTCATGGAGAACCACTTCCCAGTGGGAACCGAAGATGGTAGCTAGTTTTTTCCCATGGGGTTGCATTGTGTTGCCGGAAGCCTGAGAACGACACATATTGAAACCATATAAGAACTCTGTATCTTTCCAAAAACCGCATTGACGAAGTTGATCAAAAGAATCAAAGAATAGGATGCGGCCCTAAACACAGTAAATTCGGGTGAACATAAAGGCCATGGTGGTTCAAATACTATTTAAGTAAGAGACTTTCACTACAAATATCATAATAATCAATTGAGATTTGGAAAAGTTATGGCTATTTGTTGTTCTTTGACGAACAATTTTTAATTTTTGGTCAAACTTTCATTTAATGGCATTATATGAAGATTAAATCTTATTCGATTTTTATGTAAGGTCGTTTCTAGACTTATCATAAGGATGATTTGAGGTGTATTAGTTTTTACTTAAATACTTGAAATCAATTTTTGGCCCATACTGGGGCAAAAGTACGAATCAATGGAGCAAAAGTTCGACCCATATATAAACTGCCCCAAACCCATATATTATCTTCAAATTTAGCTGAATTTGCCTGATCGTGCGGAAAAAGTCACCAAAATTTCACATTTTCACTTTGTTTTGCGAAAAACTGCTATTTTTTGGTACACTACAACTAACCCTGTTTTGGGTAAATTTTTGATTGAAATTTAGTGTGTATTTATCTATAAACAAAAGTTTATGGCTGGTATAAAGTATGTCTGTGTGGGGCCCAGATAGCCGTAGCGGTAAACGCACAGCTATTCAGCATGACCATGCTGAGGGTCGTGGGTTCGAGTCCCGCTGGTCGAGGATCTTTTCAGGTTGGAAATTTTCTCGATTCCCAGGGCATAGAGTATCTTCGTACCTGCCACACGATATACACATGCAAAAATGGTCAATCGGCAAAGAAAGCTCTCAGTTAATAACTGTGAAAGTGCTCATAAAAACACTAATCTGAGAAGCAGGCTTTGTCCCAGTGGGGACGTAACGCCAGAGAGAAGAAGAAAGTATATCTGTCGTAAAAGTGACGATATTTTCTGTTTCTGATAGCAAACTTTTTCCCCGCACTAGATTCGAACTCTTGCCACCGGTGGAGCAAAAGTTCATTTAAGTCGATCGATTGGTCGGTGTTCAGACAGACCGAACCAAGTGTTTTTTAATAGTTTAAGAAAAACTTATGACAGACACTCAAAAAAGCAAAATATTTGCATTATTTGTTGTTATAACGGAACATATCTATTTGATGATTCACCTGTTTTAAAATAGCATCGAAAAAATAAAAAATTCGCGGAGTATTAAGCGAATCTTTAGAATGCCAAAATATCATCTAGTCCGGTCTGTCTGAACACCGACCAATTTTGAAACTGTTATAGCTAAAAATGGGTAAATATTTTGACACAAGTTCGTTCAGCAAAATCATAGCTTATATGCTGGAGGTTCACTGTGTGGTATTTATTTCTTTTTAATTGTTTTTTTTTCAATGGAAATTTTGATTATACCACTAAGGTCGAACTTTTGCCCTACCTTACTCTATCAATGTAACCTGTAGTAAATGAAGTTATATGCCTTGTCTTAACTATTCTCGAATTGTGTATTGTGAAGGTTTTTGTGTTAAAGTATGTTAATGTTACGGATCATAATGTAAAATCCAGTCCGAAGTGGTATTTACAAACATTCATGAGCTTCTAGTTCTAAATCAAGCATTTGAACATGATGTTAGCCCGAAAGTTTCTGACGATGTCTTAATAATATCCACAAAACATATTTTATCAACAAAATTCGCATCAATTTGTTTGTTAACATAATAAATATCTCTATAATATTTGGAAGAATTTTATTTATTTTGGAAATTGACTATATTTAGGACTGAGTTTTATTACCTTGTGATTGCAAGGTACAAAGTCAACATGGCTGACAAAATGAAAGACAGGCTATAAAGCCTTAAGTAAAAATTTCAGAACGTAGGGTCGGTGTTCCCTTAGAAGACAGTCCCCTATAGTCGCACTAATAGCTTTTTACAACTGTTTTGATATAAATCGTTTCAAGATATTTTTTGACGTGAAGGTCAGGAGCTATTTATTTAAGTACCATTGATACACAGTTTGATTTTGTATGAAAAATGATCGAAATAATCAGTTTTGCTTAAAATTTGAGCTCCCTTGCGCCTATAGTAAACCTATTGTTCCTATATTAACACTACTAAGATTTTTTTTTTCATTATACGAAATAATTGATGAATGAGGAACTTTTTTACATCAAACGAAAGCTTTTGATCCTCACTTTAAAGGAAAAATATAAATCATTTGCCATCGCCGTGATGCTAGTGTTACTATAGGAACAGAAATGAGAAATAGTGCTACTACAGGCACATGTATTCCTATAGTGGCACAAGCGATAATAAAAACTAACATATGAGTTTCAGTAGTTTTCATATTTTTCCCCACATTTATTTAATATTGTTCATGTTGCGGAATCAAAATCTTCACTCACCATTCGGAAGTTAAGTGTTTTGAAGTGAAGTGTGTGCTCGATAACGTGAAGGAATAATGCAGAATGATTTATTTTATATGCTTTTTAATGAGCTATACGTCACTGAGGCCTTAAGTGTCCGTAATATGAATCAAAACGGAAGAACTGACAAGTAAATCTTTAAAGCGCCTAATTTTGACTGTGACTTGTAAAGTCACAGTCAAAATTAGGCGCTTTAAGGATTTCCTAGTTGTAGCACATTACCTAGTTGTAGGTGACCTGACACTGTATAACAAACCAACTTTAATCAAAACGAGAAAAAATATATTCCGTTGCATAGTCAAACATTCTTCATGCCTCTTATTAAGGCGTCTCTAGCTGACACCGGGTAAATATTGACATTTTATCAAAAAATTTGACAGATTTCCTATTAAAAAGGGCCCTAGCGTGGCAACCCTCCTCTTCGCACCGATCCAATCTTTTCCAGTTTTGTTGACTTCCCGTCCCAAGGCCTTCAAGGTACGCCATCCTGCAGCCTCAGCCAGTGCAACGCAAAGTGTGAGGAGGGAAATTAGTTTATGTTTCTGAGGTGGCAGCAAGTGTTGAATCGACCGCATGATTCAACCGCATACTGCAAAAGCTGAAACATGTTGCCACCCTCCTCGGTTTCTCGTGTCTTGTTCCTCCTGAGTCGTTGTGTGGAAGCGTGAAAAGTGAATTTTTCAAGAGAAAAAGTTTTCCCCGTTGAAACCACGCCACTATATGAACGTACGCCACATGGGGCTTAGGGTGGATATTATGAAGTGGAACAGAATTTTTGTCAGCGGAAGTTTCCATGATTGTTAGATCAGTAGAGCAAGTATGTGCTGTAGGCGAAAGCTTGCAAATTTCGCGCCGTGTGTTTTTAATTAGCTTGTTGGATTCAAGCGAGGTGTGTTTTAATGCTACAAGTATGGATACAAACATCCATGCAAGGACATACTCGTTTTATT
Organism: Aedes aegypti; assembly: GCF_002204515.2. Lineage (NCBI taxonomy): Eukaryota > Metazoa > Arthropoda > Insecta > Diptera > Culicidae > Aedes > Aedes aegypti. The sequence goes on from NC_035108.1 coordinate 207,747,048, forward strand.
ACAGATTTGAATAGTTTTGGATTCAAAATTTAAGGGGAACGAATCCATCATAAATTTAAGAGTTTTTGAAATCTGTTTTTTTTTTCAGTTCAGAGTCGAAAAAACTTCCATGGAAAATTGTTAACAGTATACACAATCTTGAATTAAAACGAAGTGCACATAGCTTCAACGAAAAATTTAAGTTTTAAACAGAAAAACTGATTTTGACCTCCCGGTTGTCACGCGATTTGCATCTACCCGAACCAGCTCACTGTTGCTGTGCACGACAAGAGTAGTTTTTTTCAGCAGTGTTGTGCAAAACGGCGCGGCCACTAAAATGTTACATTTTTGATGATGATTTGAACTTTTTTTCAATAAGATAATATGATATCACTTTCTTTCTCGTGTTGCTGCCATTATCATTGTCACCAGTCATCGATGATGCGGTAAAAAATATATTCACGCCTAAACGGATTCGCGATATTGAATGCCGAACAAGTGTTCATTGTTCGTCTCCGCAAGAACAAACGACACGATCAATTGATCAATCACTATTAACCCGTATAGGCCTGAGTGAAAGGAAAATTACTAAAACTCTCTCGCTCAGCGAATACGTAATGGATTTCAATAATTTTTGTCAGTATACTCGTACACATATCTACTTTCTAAAAGTGGTCGAAGGATCTCGGGAATGTTCCTGTGGCCGGAATTATTTCGGTGGATCACTGGGTCAGGTCGGGTGACAAGGGTTCTGTGCTTCTTTGCCCCTTAATGTAGGCAAATTTTAAATCACATATAATTTCCAGAATCTGCTATAATGTGGCCACTATATCAAGGAATTTCAAGAAAAATGCATCATTGTAAACCTTATGAAAATCGATTAAATTGAACAATTATATCAACTGCATTTGATTGAGCCTACAAATTACCATTTTCGGGTGCCCGGGATGCCTCAAATTTATGATTTGTATCTGAACATCAGCGTCAAGCTTATGGGAACGCATTTTAGTGAACTATTATGTTCGATAAAGTACAAGAGATTTGAAACGGTTTAGTACCTAACAAATCTACAGCCGGTTCTTCAGGGCGTTAAGTCCGAGTGGCCGCATCTAGTACACTCTAAACGGGACAAAACTATCCATTTATAATGTTGAATATCAGATCTTACTCGTTTATGCAAATTAAAATTATTGCCATTGGAATTAAATAAAGATAACTTGGCATGTCCTAAAAAATCGCGTTTTCCTACCCGACTTGACCCAGTGACCCACCGCAAAAACTCCGGCTACAGGAATATTTCCGAGTTTCTCTGGCCACTTCTTGAAACTAGATATGTGGGCCAGTATACTGACAAAAAAATTAATTGAATCCGTTAAGTATTCGCTGAGCGGTAAGGGTTTTAGTATTTTTGCTTTCACTCAGGCCTATACGGGTTAACGCGATCTACGAGAATTTTCCATTTTATTCTTCTTATTATTGGCAATACGTCCCCATTGGGACACAGCTTGCTTCTCAGGTTGTGAATAAGCAATTTCACAGCCATAACTGGGAGTTTTCTTCGCCTAAGTTCGTTTATCGTGTTTTTTACACAGATTTTTTGCACTTCTAGCAAAGCTAGAAACTTATACCTCATCCGGCTATCTAGATGCCAACGGAGTTTAGGCTCTGTGTTTCACACTCGATTTATTACGGATGCACGTTTTGAGTCTGGTAAAAAAGAGAGAAAAATGGGGATAACGGCTCTGTACTACGCCAGCTTTATTTGATTTGGGCCTCAAGTCCGATTTCCCCCGAAACTATCTCATGGTATTACTTCAGGGGGCTGAGGGCTTGTTGATGCCTCTACGCCTTTTCGTCTCCTCTTGCTCTATTCGCTCTGGCTGCGATTTGTCTCTGCCACGTCACTCACATTTTTGGGCCGGTCACACGCTTGAGGCATGTGAGACTTTTTATAATAGATGGTCCTGTGCTTGTTGGTTCTTTGGATTCCACAGCGCTGCACGTCATGGTCTTCGGGTGGATTGGTTGGATGCCGCGGTCGGTCTTTCGATTCCGGTTGAGGGGTGACTTCCGGTTCACTGGCTTTCCGACGACTCAATCCGGTGACTCGCTACGGACTACTACTTGGAATAGTCCCTGATAGTGTATCTATCCTACTTCGACGAAGATTTCTCCAGCCGCGAAAGATCTCCCGAACCGATGCTATCCGGGCAGATGCCGAGGTCAGTCCTGCGAGGAGAGAAGCTTCCGGTTCACAGGAGCTTCAACGACAATTTGCCGGTGCTGTTTCGCGATCTACTCAGCTAGTCCCCGGCGGAGGATCTAGCCTACTCCGATCTCGCCCAATGGTCTCATTTCATCAACAGCCTAACTTGCCGAGTGCCGAAGTCGGTCCGACAATTCCGGTGGAAGGTTGGCTTTCGGTTCATCAGCGCCCTGACGACCTGACGTCTGCAACTCGTTTCGCTGCTCTTCTCGTCAGTTGCGCTGTAAGCCAGACATTATCTGCACCACCATGTTGGTCATCATATTTCAGAGATCGGGATCGCTTATCATTCCGTCTACCACACCTTCTACGCTGAAGTACTCACCAAAAGCAGCCGCCACCGTGTTTCGTACTATGTTGAACCTCGGGCAGTCCAAGACGACATGTTGTGGTGTTTCTTCAATCTACATACACTCAGGACAGAATGGTGAAGACGCATGGCCGATGCAGATACTGCATGAAGCAGCCGTGACCTGACAAGAACTGTGTCAGGTGGAAGTTCACTTCTCCGTGCTCTTTGTTCACGCAGGCCATTAGATTCGGGATGACCCTGTGGGTCCACGTTCCTTTCTCGGAGGCATCCCATTCTTGCTGTCACTCAGCCAGCGAACGAATTCTCGTCAACTTCGTCGCCTGCCTGGTTTTTGTTCGCTGATAGCAGTCGATGTCTTCGGCAGGATGATGCAGATCGGGATCATCCCAGCGATTATGCATGCCACATCCGAGGACATAGTTCTGTACTCGCTCAACACTCGCATGGTGATGAGTTGGAACGTGCTGTTTAACTTATCCCTATTCCTCTTGGTCTTTGGCGTAGCGCCCCAGGCTGGCGCACCGTATCTTAGTAACGTTGTTGATACGACATCCAATAGACGCCTCTTACTGCTTCTAGGACCACCTATGTCTTGTGAGCGCATTGTTCGCCTTCGCCGCATTCTTGCATGCATAATCGATTTGACTGTTGAAGTTCAGCCGATCGCCTAGCAATACAACCAATTGTTCTAGCTTTCGCTGTGATACTATGGCATGCCCCCCGACAGTGATCTCACCGTGCATGACTGCTTTGCAGTCGCTAACTAGTAGCACCTCCGTTTTGTGGTGGGCTATCTTCAGCTTGACTCCCTCCATCCAATCTTCGATCAGACCAATTGTTTCCGTTGCCAGCATTTCTTCTTATTCATGTGTCTCACCTATTACCGTTAGGATGACGTCATCGGCGAAGCCGACGATCTCGACCCCCTTGGGTAGCTGCAGCGATAGGACCCCGTCGTAAATCGCATTCTACAGCGTATGGAACCTTGCGAGACTCCAACCGTTATTCTTAACTCCTTCGCGCCGGCGTCGGTTTCATACCTCAGTACACGGTTTTGGAAGTAGCTCTTCAAAATCTAGCACAAGCAATCAGGAACCCACATTCTTCGCAGCGCTGTGGCAATGGCCTCCCAGCTGGTGCTGTTGAACGCGTTCTTCACCTCTATCGTGACCATGACACAGTAACGATCTCCTCTACGCTTTTGTTTCAATGCTTTCTCGGTCCTCTCCAGCACTGTTCGAATTGCGCCCAACGTCGACCTTCCTTTCCGGATCCTTTCTGATAGCCCGTTCTCGCTCTCTGTGCATTTCATCACCCTGTTGAGGATAATCCGTTCCAAGAGTTTATCGGGTGTATCCAGTAAACATATAGGCCTATATGATTCTGGATCCCCGGGTGGTTTTCCTGGCTTCAACAAAAGCACCAGTTTCTGAATTTTTCATATATCTGGAAATTGACATTTTTGCATAATCTTGCTTGCCATATCTGGATACGCAAGGACCGCTGCTTTAAGTGCTTCGTTGGAGATCTGACGAGCTTCGGCATTTCCTATATATTCATTGTCATATGGTGTGGCCGGCCACATTGTAGGGTCATGCTTTAGGAATAGACGCTTTTTGAAGCTGTTCGACTTGCTCACGTTTGAAAGCCTCTCTGGTTTTCTGGAACACAATTCTCCGCTCTTCTCGGACTTCCTCGTGTCTCGCTCTCTGATATACAGTCGAAGCTTGTTATAACGACATCGCAAGGGACCGTCGTAATAGAGAAAAGTCGCTATAGAGAACAGTTATAACATTAAAACATTTTTCAAGGGACCGAAAAATGTCGCTATAGAAAGCTTTTGTCACTATAAAAGTTGTCGTTATAACGAGCTTCGACTGTACCTCGTTTCATCAGTATACGGGATGCCGGTTGTGTGATGGCTTCCGTTTTTTTGGCAATGACACACGCCCTGACCATCGCTCTTGTCAGCTCCACCGCATTGAGATCCGGGATATCGCTGTCTACACGAAGTGCTTCGACGAAAAGGTCCTTGTCGAAGGCCTTCGTCTTGCACTGCTGTACTATAGTTGTGTTTATCGGCGTTGCCGCGCAGTCCCGTCGACTAATGGTATAGCGGATTGCCTGGTGATCGCTATGGGTATACTCCTCACTTACCCTCCAGTTCATGTTGCCCACCAGCGATGGGTTACACCATGTAAGATCGATTGATCGATGCTCGTCCGTTTTTCCTAAATGTGCTAACAGTACCTTCATTGCACAGTTGGAGATCTTGCTTTGTCAGGACCTCCAACAGGCTGTAATCTCTGGCATTGGTTACCCTGCTACCCCACTCCACGGCCCATGCGTTGAAGTCTCCTCCAATTAGTACCTGCTTCCGACTGACAAGCTCATCGGTCAATTCCTCTAACATCCGCCTAAATTCGTCGAGCTTCCACCTTGGAGAAGCGTAGCAGCTGCCTACGTAGACTGCATTGCCTTTTGCGATCACAAATCGTTCTTTTGTGCTAGAAAACACTTCTTGGATGAGGAACTTACCCATCACCTGTATCGCCTCTATTCCCGTGCCGTCCGCCACCCAGTTAACATTATCGAGCGATACTCGATGCAGTTCAGCTATAATCATAACGTCGCACTTTGCTTGAGCAGTGTCGCAAAGATTCAAGTTGATCTGCGTTACTTCCACTACTGCCGTGATGCGATCGCCTTCTTATACGCAGGGCACTTAAAACCACCCGTTACATAGGCGTTCCCTTCCTCCGGTTTACAGAGTGAACACTGTGGTCGCTTCGTGCAATCTTTCCTGAAGTGCCCTTTCTGCCCCTGCACAACTCGGATCTGTCGGGACTCAACTCCTGGTAGGCCGAGCTTTTGATCTCCGGATCGTTCTTCAGCTCGAAGAGCCGATGTTTCTCCTCTCTGAATACGCCTCGTTCTGACCACGTGCTCTCCGAGCTCTGACCTTACGAAAAATCGCTGCGTACGTGGTTTGGTCGTTTGCCTTCCCCCTCCGTCCACTCACGGCGGCTAATCACTTTCTTCTTACCCTCCTTTTTCTTTTCTCTTCCTTCGCCATATTCTTTTCTTCTGTTCTTCTGGCTCCCCGAGGAGGAACAAATAACTCCCCAATAACTTATGCATACCATATTTTGGTATCATACCATAATTAGGTATTATTCAATTGTTAATACCTCATTTTGGTATTATAATGGTATTTGAAAAACAATTAAAAATACTTCATTTTGGTATTCGATAGTTATTGAGGACTGCTGGAGGAATTGAAAAATTTCACTTTTATATGAAAATCTATAAAGTATTAGTTAGGTATTACAATACCTGATCTAGTTATCAGCTTGGTATTTGTAGAATATGCATAAGGTATTGTTTGAGGTATTTTACCTCTAATGCAGGGCTCATTCATACCTCATTCAGGTTGTAAGTATTGGAAATTGTCTGGTATGAAATACCTCATTTTGGTACTCAGTAGTTATTTTCTTCTGCTCGGGTCCCTGACGGTTTGCTATTTTTCATCGTATTCTGCTCAGTTCTAGTAGTTACTCTGCTCGTTCTTCTGGTTTTTCGAACACGCTTCTTCTCCTGGCGAGTCTCTATCATGCTTCTTCGACGGCTTGTTGGCATGTGCCTTAGGGGTTTTAAGCGCGTCAGGTACTGTTTGTTCCTTAGCGTTTTGTAGTGCATTTCCGGTTGCCTCAGCTCTCATTTTTAGCACTTTCTGTTCGTTTTCAGCTGCATTCATGGCGGATTTTATTCTCGTTACTAGATTCCCAATCTTGTGATGCACATTAGTCCTGTCCTTCATGTATTTTTAGAGTTCGTTGACCTTCTTTTTGACCTCCATTAACTTCGAATTCCCTGTTGGACCTTCGTGGACAATGCTCCTGTCAATTTCGGTGTGAACGATGGGCTATGAAACGCAAGCTGCGTAATATAGAACCCAGTTGGCTACTTTTACATTTATCTAGATTTCAAAGAACCAACTGAGCGATTTCTTTAAAAATCATGGAGAAAAATTGGAATTTAGCTTGACCTTAGAATAAAATGATTTTCAAAATCTTGAAGTTTGATGAGTTGCGTGACAGTTTTTACTCAACTAAAAAATTGAACCCCTGTCTCACGGTCGACATTATTAACCTATCTTCAAACATCATACGTCGCAATCTGACGGGACAAAATTAATAACTCGGTAACGAAGCGTTTCCGGTATTTGGTGTCTTGGGCAAAGTTTTTTGTAACAACGAGGACCTTCTACTGACATAAACGAATAGTTCGTAAATCGTTCGCATAGATGGCGCCACGATCCAACTTATAACTGTGACGTTCTAGAGTTCTTGACATGTTCGGTAAAGTTATTCATTTTGATAAAATAAACAACTCTCTCGAAGACGTCAAAATTCCACAGCCTTCTGTTTTCGAGTTATTGGCAAAATTAGAGAAAATGAGTGAAAAATCGATTTTTTTCACCGAATTTGACATTTTTCATAAGAACCTTATCATATAATATTGTTTGATGATAAATATATAAAAGACACAAGCTCTGGTGGATAAATGTCAATAATACGACGCTGAGAAATTATGAAAAAACTCTAAAAATAGAGCAATTTTTTAACCTTAATATCTCCAAAAGCGCAAAAAAATCGCGAGCTCAAATTTTTAGGCAACATAGAACAATACTTGATGAAACGGACGTCAAAATTTCAGAGAGGTATATTTTGGTGTTTTTGAGATATTTGAATTTTTTACAATGATTACATTACTCCAATACAGTTTAATTTCCATGAGTCAATCTGAAGGGACGATCGACTTTTAGAAATATCGAGTCATGGAACAAAAACATACAGAAAATTGTGTTAAAAAGCCATGAAATTCAGTTTAAGAGCAGTTTCTTGAGTTGATATCGAGAAATGTAGATGTAAGTGTAGATTAAAACTGGGTTCATATTTGTTTTTCTTCAATTATTCAAATGATATAGTATGCCATGAAAATCTTGATCATGTGTCAGTTAATTGTTATCATCATGGCTCTTAGTAAGCAATTTATTTTGTAAATGTGTTACTTTTAATACGGAAAATCAAATTTTCAAACAGATTCATGTCGATATCTCTAAATACCAAAATTTCAGAGCGCAAGATTTCTTATCCGGAGCTTATAGATTTGTTTTAAAGCGGGAAGAGCGTTGATGCTTGGATGTTTCGAAACAGAGGATACAGATCAAAGGTATCACTTTGGAGATTCCTTCGATTTTGAGAACTGCTAGGTTGTTTAACCTTAAATATGTGTTTAATCACCGGATTTGCTTAAATTTCGAGCTTCCGGAAACCTGTAACAGACGAATTCGAGATGATATTGTTCAATGTTGCTTCAAAATTTTAACTTGCGATTTTTTGCGCTTTTGGAGATATGGTTGGTGTTAAGTCAGAATTGACCAAGTACAAAATTTGGGAAAATTGTATTTTTCTGCCATTAGATGCAAAATAATGTTATCTCCATTTCAATTTGATCTAATTTGATGAATGTTGAAAAATGGGAGATATATGTAACAAATTTCCTTTGGATGATAAAAAAAATCAATAAAATTATGCAGTCAGAGTGGATCAAGTGCGTTTTACCACAGCAACGAAAACGATCAGTGCGCTGAGAAAGTCTAGAAAAAGTAAGACATTTCAAGTTGTTTTCCAAATTTTTCGACGTGGAATGATTATTCTTCCCATCTATCAATAGAAATTCATAAATATGACATAATTCAATGGATCTTATTTTGATAACTGGCCATTTACCGTATTTGAGTAGGCGGTCAGAAATTGCAACATTTTTTGTGCAGACAGAGTGGACCATGTGTCAAAAAGCAATAAACTGATTGATTATTACATTTTTTTTGAGTCGATTTCAGAGTCCGATAGAAGTTTATGGTAGTTCTATAGTGTATGTATGGACTGTCTAAGAACCCGCGTATTTGACCAGTATTTTTTGGTCGATACTCGAGACTTTCACTTGGTCCACTCTGACTGAACACATATTTGAATATTTCTGGTCTTCAATGCCCTGGCCCTGCAAAACCTTAATTTTCAAGCTATCGTAATGCCACTGATTTCGAGATTGAAGATATGGATTATTAAAAAAATTACGATACTGTTGTCAAAGGTATTGATAATATGTTTATCTTGAAGATATGCACCTAGTTAGATCATGCAAGCATTAAATGATGGTTATTTTCCTAGAAATTGTTCAGTCAGAGTGAACCAAGTACACATAGTCCATCAAACAATTGTTCTATCAGTGGTTTGGATTGTGATTTTTCATGATTATCACTTCACATTATATTGTTTAAAAGTAACACAAAGATGGGTAGAAACATTGAACAAAAATTTTACCGAGTTATTAAATTACAAAACGTTAGACTTTGAGCCCGTTTTTCTCAAAATATGAAAAATGACGCTTGGTCCACTCTGACTTAACGCTGACCATATTAAGGTTGAAAAATTGCTCTTTTTGGGTGGGGATGAACCTGCCAATGGCAGAATAAAAAGACAATAAAAAGTAACTCAATTTAATTCAATTGCTCTATTTTTCAAGTTTGTTCATAACTTCTCAATTTTTATGCGTCGTATTATTAAAAATTTTCCACCAGATCTTGTGTTTGCTATATAATATCAGCAAAAAATATTATATGACGTGATTCTTAGGAAATACTCAAATTCGGTTTAAAAATAGTTTATTCACTAATTTGGTCTACTTTTGCCAATAACTCGAAAACAGTAGGCTATGGAATTTTGACGTCTTGGAGAGAGTTTTTTGTTCTATTAAAATAAGCCAAGTCTCTAGAACGTCACAGTAAAAAAGTTAGATTGTGGCGCCACCTATGCAGACGATTTATGTCAGTAGATGGTCCTCGTTGTTACAAAAAAACATTGCCCAAGACACCAAATACCGGAAACGCTTCGTTACCGAGTTATTAATTTTGTCCCGCCAGATTGCGTTCCTGGCCCATAGTGCAATGGTTGTAGTTATCAAAGGTTATTAGATTATAAATGCAAAATCTGCTACGGTTTTTATGTTAGGATAGTTTCAATCACAAAATTAGTTCATAAATGTTTCTTAAAACCATAAGAGTGAAAATCAAAATCATTACAGTTTTGACCTTTTTGCGATCTAAAAGAGCATAACAGTTTTTGGTTCTTAACCCATTACTTATGATTAAAGTTTCAGTGCTTACCTCTAGCAAGTAAAAGAATAGGCGATTTCATGATGTTGAGTGATAGTTGATTTCTATGATCTTTGATTAATTTATTTTCGGACTAGGTACGCAAGTTGAGTTAAAAAGTGAATCAAGAAAGGTAAAGTCCAAAACAGCTCCTGCTATCAACTAGTCTTCTTGCTTCCTGTTATGTATTGTTTCAAAACCTCAACACGACAGAAGGTAAACATACTCACACTTCACTTGAGCGTTCTCCTACAATATGAGCTGTTTGTAGAGCTGAGTGGAAGGAAAAAATCTCGTCAACAATGCAACCATCAAACGGAGCAACAAAACGGAAGGGTTCAGATTTTGCTTGAATCATCATTTTTGACACGGGATCATCACTCCGTTGCGTGGCGTTGCTGTCGTCTAGTGGAAAGGGTCGTTGTTTGCAGAGATGACTTTTTGGCTTCTGGTTTTATCGGGAGGGAAAAAGGGAAATTGGATTGAATTTTGTTGGAAATGCAAACAGTGCCTAGCACTGGTTTCTTTCGAATTGCAGTTAGGCTGTGGAATAACCGTTGAATTTCTGCTTACGATTATTTTTAATACAAGTAATAATTCCAAAAACAGTAATGTCCTTCAATACCTATACGAACGACATCCAACAAACGATCAATTCAAGAACATCTACTCATTCACTTCGCATTTGCGTCACTGCCTCCCACTTGGTTACCAAAGAGCGCATTTGTCAGAATTTGCTTTGTCAGATTCTCAGACAAACAGAGAATCTCGAAGAAATCAACTGAGATGCAATTAAACAGGCCTGGCGTCGACTGCCAAGCCTCATAAATCATCTACCCAGGAATATCGACACCTCCCTAAGCGGAATCAATAAATCGTTCAAAATTCACCTAGTTTCATAATGGAATCGTCTAACGCAGACGTTATGACAACAGACACTATTCTTAAGAGTCAACGAGAAGAGGCGCGTTCGTTCGAACAACATCTGAAGTCAGTCGAGAAGCGAAACGTGTGAGCCGCGTGGGTTGTCATCTATTCAAATTAACAAAGCAGCTAGTCATGGAACGCACCTTAGATTTATTTCAAAGTCATGCCTGGGTAAACGGTTCCGAAATGATGATGCAGTTTTGTCGACACAAGTCAACCGCAAATGCATGTGGAAGAGTTAAATTTAATTGAGGCATTTACCACAAATTTTGACTGTCACAGTCATGATAATGTGAATTTGTTATGCACTGGTTTTTGATATGATTTTATTGTAGATTGATGAAGTTTACGCCTAACACATTTGTCCGCAATTTGTAGATAAGTTGAAAATAATCATGAAGCGCAACAATGAACTTTAGATATAATTTCTAGCAATCAGTATCGAAAGGTCGTAACTGCATTTTATTGATTTATTTATTTTATTAGAGAGGCTTTAAACCCTGTGGTTCATTGATAATATATTATAGTCTATTATACAATCGAATATCCTTATTTTCTTCTCTTCTACTCAATGCTACATCGCATCTTCCACTTATTTTGAATTTGTTCTTTGCCACTTTAAAGTTAAGATAGTCGATTACAATATGTTTTACATCTAGAACCGCTTCCCAAGTATCGCAATTGCTAACATTTTTGTTTTTTTTTTATTCAAGTAAACTGCCATAACTGCATATTTTTAACATTCGACAAACGTAGGCATTGAACAAATGGAATATCAAGTGTGCATTTTATGGCAGTATGGGCGGAAAATAAAAGTTCTAAAAATTACCAGGAACACAAAAGCACTTATTTGAGGCTGATATTTTGTACAACTCATATCGCATACTAGTTGAATAGTCTAAAAATAATTCTGATAGAAATTTCATTGCAATTACGTTACGAGGCTCATTTATAATCTCAATGTTACTATTATGCGGTTATAATTGCCGATGTGACAAAACAACTTGGTATTTTTTTTTTTTTTTTTTTGAATTTTCTAGAACAATCTCACAGATTTCAGAAAGTAGATCGAAAGTATTCATCATTTTAAGGCTCTCCATGGTATTAACTCCAATTTGTCAAAAATGTCGAATGTGACTGTTATGCAGTTATAGGCAGTAAACTTAGCTTTGTTAAGCGTGTAGGGTAAATGTTCCAATAGTAGAGGTACTATGCACGGTTCAACTCCATTAAACCCCTCAAAATTCTAGTAGAGCAATTAATGTACATTTTATTGTTGTAACGGGAAATAACGACCATCCACTTAATGAGAAAATTGATTTCATCGCAGTAACCATCGGCATGTCAATGAAAAAAAATACCTCCAATATTGGTACACTGTTCCTTTAGTTGAGGAAAAATTTTAATTTGTGTTCCTTTAACTGCGGTATCCGTTGTTTTCTTTTGGGATTCTCCATTACAGGAACACTTTACCGCAACTATTGGTACAAGTGAGTTTGGCGATATTTCATCAATTTTGAAGCAATTCAAACAATTGTTTCAGCTATTTCGTGTATCAATAAGCCAACACGACGATTGGCAGTGTCTGATCTGTGATTAATTTGATTAAATGAGTGCAAATGGCACTACCGCAACTATAGGAACACTCACAACTAATGGATCACTTACCTTATGATTTAAGCGACAACGTGATAAGATCCTTTGCTCTTCTCTTCTTGGCCGGTCATTCCATTTATATACTGTTGTTTTAATAGTTTTTAATACGTGATGCTGTTCAGAATCCCATTTAAGTTGATTTAAGTAGGACAGCAAAACGAAAAAAAAAAGAAAAGCGAAGGATGAAGATTCAAAAAAGAACCAAGGCGCCCTGCACAAGTTTTTCGGTATGGGAAGTTCCAATACTGAAGCAACCAGTCAAGTGCCCCTCCAATCGATACCTGAAGCTAGGCCACAAAATGTAAGTTATTGTTCATCAACTACCGCTGCCACTGATTACAATCTTCAGACTTTTGCTCAGGCAGAAGAGCATGTGGATGTCATTATGTGGATCAAGAGAACACTGAAATCGATAGATCCTCAGATGTAATTTTCAGTCAAATGGTTAACGTGGACATTGTAATTAAACCAGAAGAAACTGAAAGTCAGATATGCGAAAGCATAGCTGAAAAATCTCCCTTTACAAGACGAATCTATGCCGACATTGGAACCTGGACTTTAGTTATGACTAACACTTTGCGAATATACCTTGTAGAACAAGGATTCAAAGTTGTCCAAAATTTGAACGAATCGTTCGATGACGCAGTTCGCTTACGTTTAATTAAAGGTGCTAAAGGATCCGCGAGAAATTTAACGAAAGAATGGTTCTACCGCAAAATGAATAATGGGGTAAATGTTTTGAGATCTTGGATGTGCTACTCACCAACAAAAAAGCTCTGTTTTATTTTTGCTACGTGTTATTTAACTCTGAAAAGAAAAAGGACACTGAATCTGGGTTCGGTTCACACAGTGGTTTCAGCTGCTAGTGGAAATTTTATCCAAAAGTTGCCAACCATCAAACAACACACGCTATGTCCGAACCAGATGATTATAAAAATCGAATGTACATTGGGGTTTTCCTTGCTAGGGTTTAGTATTTGGGTTATATCAGCTTATAAGTTATAAGCTATTTTTCATACTTAAACCGATAAAAATCCCATTTTCAATGCATTTCAGCCCATACAAAATATATGGAAAAAATTTCACCGATAGAATATTTTTAAACCTTCCGACAAAACCTCGCCTTACGAGGTCACAAAGAAGACAATAGTGATAACAAGGGAAACTTACGCAATTGTTATCGAAATACGATCCAGTGCTACGGGAACATCTTTCAAACGTAAAGAGTGGACCCAATCAAACGTGCTACTTATCGCCTGAAATTCAAAACGAGTTTATTCAGATTTTGGAGAATTACGTTCGAAACAAGATCATCACGAGAGTAAAGAAAGCTAAATATTTTGCTATATTATTTGACAGCACTTCCGATCTTTCTCACATTGATCAAACTTCGCAAGTACCTTAATGCTGTTGAAGGTAGTTCAGTGACTGTTAACCTTCCTACGGTGTTCGGATCAATGTGACCCGAAACGCACTTTTAAAGCGCCACAACTTTTGTTTGTTACTACCTATTGTTATGAAACTTGGCGACTTTAAATCTTTTGCGGAAAATAAGAGTTTCACGTTTGAAAATTTTTTGTAGGACAATTCTGAAGGGCTGGAAAAAAAAATTATGTTTAAGGTGTTCGGGTCATATTGACCCGGATTTGACACACGCATTTCGCAGCCGTTTTTTTTCACCAAATATAAATGTTTTTGTACTCAAAATTATCATCAAGGCTTATATTTTGTGAATCTGGATTTAGTTGAACTTGGCCGCTCAGAACCGGAGCCAAAGGGACCAAGGTTTGGCCATTTTTGCAAGAGAAAAATGCATTTGCTGTGAATTGTCAAACATAATATTTTGTCTAAACTGCATTGAAAATGGTATCTAATCAACTGATTAGTTGTTCAGGGCACGGCTGGTTAGCAAGTGGCCAAGGGGTCATTTCCGGAGGCCATTAAATGGTTCCCAGGGCATCCGGAGTAGTGGCGGAGGAACCAAGCCGTGCGGTACATCAAAATTTGCAGAATATTTTAACAAATTGATCCATTAACATTTTCAGAATGTCGTTACTTATTTTTATCGAGCAACGGACTCATGTTCCGTAACCGGTCGTTTGAGAACGTCGCGACCCATTGGAAGCCCACACAATAGAAACCTCAGCCAGTACAGTTGCTGGCTAGTGTTGTGTGCTATTTCATTACCTAAAATATAATGCGCTCTCGGGCTAGGCATTGGATATAAATAGAAAGCGTTGTGTTTGGATGGGCATCTAATTCTTCCGAAAGAGGTGCACTTTGCGAAAGAGCACCACTTCTTTAAAAGTTGTTCGTCAAAATCCTCAAGCAATATATCACAAATTCGAATGCCTGTGCTGTATAATAATTGGGTTATATTCTGGAAGAAGGCATACACAATGTTTCAAAATTTAATTTCAGGAGAACTGAATGATAGCCCGAGTTTTATGTTTCCTGTTCATATAGCAAGAAAAGAATCTGCAGAATTGACAAGATGTATTGAACAATACCTTTTTAGTGGAGGAAAGAAATGCTTGAAGATATTTTTGAACCATTTATTAAGCGATGGTTTCATAGACTGTCTCCATAATAATTTTATAGTACCGTAAAACGGGGTAACTTTGATAGTGCGTAACCCACCGCATGCAAAACTAAAGAATATTAGTATGACACTTCATGTAAGAGCGGTTTTCATTTGAATCAAGAACATTTTAGGCTTTTTATACGAAATTAAAAAAAAATACACAATTTTAGCATTTTCAAAACACTTACAAACAATCTGTTCTACGATCACTATTTGATGTAGTTTTGAATAATTGGCCACTTATCTTTGATAGCCTAGTTATCATAGAACTTGAATACGGTCTCAAATCTCTTAGCGAAAAGCATATTCACAAACTGGGACCATTTTTGTAATCTAAGTCAGAAATGTCCATATAATGTTAAACGCCTAGAGGTATGCAATGCCCTACAAATGTTCGTTATTCATTCAATTTTGTTCGAATCATACTCCATTATCAAAGTTACCCCAAAGCAGAAAACCAACTTTCGATTATATGAAAAATTATATATCCATTCAAAATGAATCTTTTGCCAATTCATCGACTGTAATCGATTGCTAGGATGCCAGTACTTGTTTTAAAAATATAAATTGTAAATCTTTGAAACAGCATGCAAAAATATTCAAGTTTTCTTCGAAAAAACTATCAAAGTTACCCCGTTTTACGGTAATTGAAACATTTTTGATTTATTGCACTGGCAAACGTCCAATAATTTCAACAATAGTTGTCAGAGTAGTTTTATTTTTCAGAAAATTTCCACCTCGAAGAAAATAAAACCCAAGTCTTGTTGAAACTAACGACAACCACAACAAGGCTTTCGCTCCATACCGCAGGCTACTGACTGATCATGCTACCACGTCAGCACCTCTCTTTTATTTACTGTCTGGGTATTTATTACAATGCTTTTCTTACCTCTATCTTACAATACGTTTACCTCCAGACACCTCCGCTACAGGGTGTGTGATGTACCTGCTCTCCAACAAGTTTTATGTTGTATCATTTAATTCCACTAAAGTTTTATATATTTTGGCAGATACGCGTATTTCGACCTCAACAGTTGAACTCTATCAGAATTTTGAATTCAATTCTATGGACATTTGGCCCAAAGTCTCGTAACAACGCTGTCCAGCTGTTAAAAATTCTGTGTAAAAACCGCCTGCAATTTTGTCAGAACGATAATGTTGAAAGCATGTTAAACCCTCTTTTTCACATGGTAGCTCCAAACCGAATAAGATGAATACCATGAAGTAGTTATTAGAATATGATTCATAACTCATCAGATCAATCCAACAACCATGTAACTGTTTCAATGCTAAAACTATTGATAAACAATCAATTGAGTAATGAAAATCATTCAATTTTTTATAGTGATTTCGAAAAATTTAGCCCACTTTATAAAAAAAAACGTTTTTTTTCATATATAGTCGATCAATGCCGTGCAAAAGACATGGTTAAGATTTTTGTGTAAAAAATTAAACTGTTCGACAAAAAATTTTTTTGGATGGATCAGGGACGCGTCTATATGGGTCTTGAAGTACAAGAAAAGTGTAGAAAGAGGCCGTTTTCAAATGATTTGCAGCACCCTTGGATTATTTTTTGACAATATTTAAAAATTTTGCATTTTTAATCACAAAATGTATAATAAGCAAAATATTGATATATTTTTGAATACACTTATTTAATCATTGAATTTGTCAAATCAATATTTTTAGCACTGGATGACTTCAGGGAAACGTGCAACATTTCAGAAGAATATTGGCATCAATTCTACACATGAATTTGGAATGTTAACGATCATTAAACAAGCATGGGAGTGATGTGCACCATATAAATACTACTTTTTTCTATTTGACATATCTGGTTCATCATATAATAATTATTATAGGTTTGAGAAGACGCTTGGTTAGTATTTGATTCTTTGTTCCATTAGATAAAGCAATTAGCAATGCAATCCAGTAACACTTTTTAATGACAAGGATAGAACTACGGAAAATTGATGTGTCTGTTATGTTAAGGGGACACGGGAGACCGTGTTATTTTCCCTATCTTTCGTCTCACTCTAACAATAATCATCAAAACTATGTGGAAGCAAATCTCGAGTTTTAGTGAACCAATGAAGCTGAAAATTTATCGGGTTGTGCACTACATATATAGAATCATAGTGATACATTTTCGCATCGATATATGGAGTGGTTCTTGGGATTTGCTTCTTGAAATGGATTGGGTGATTATGATGACGTCCCGTGCGGCCTTAATGTAGGCTGGTTGGTCTAATAAACCCTCATCAGCAAGGATGGAAATCTAGTGATCATGACAAAATCCATGATGCCTCGCGTTGTTCTCTATCCTGCGTTCATAGCAACAACGATTAACTCTTTGTCGTCAAGTTATCACAACAAACTACGCTCCGCGAATAATGCATCGTGTTGCCCGTGTGCTAGCGATTAACTGTTCGCGAAAAAAAGTTTGATTATTTCGAGGATTTTTCCACTTTTTCTTAATGATCTACCTCCGTATATTTTTTTTGTGATTCTAAAACCATTCGGACATTGATTGAGCGATGAATAATAGCGCGAATGCGCCATGATTCAAGTTGATCGCTACTTGTAACAACATCCGATAAAATCTTTGTCCTACGACAAACAGTGCATTGGATGCTTCATATAGGGTAAGTGTACCAGTTATGGACATAGTGGTTCCCTATTTCGCCATACATGATTACTTTAAAGTCTTCAAATTTTGAATTTTTTTGTGAGTTGTAGCTGTTAGATTTAAGATATAACTTGATGTTAAAGCATTCAAAAAGATTTAAAATATTAAAGTTATCAAAATTTCTCATATGGCCAAATAGGGAACCATTATGACCATAACTGGTACACTTTCCCTATCTGCTCTACGCGTGCGTAATGAGGTGTTGAAATCATGCTGCTGCGAGAGTAACGGCCCTCTTAGATTATTCCAATACTGTGTTGTTGATCGCTAGAGCCGATTTTTTTCCATCCTTGCTCAGCAGTAATACAAAATTTATGTAGGTTGGACACCGATATGTAAGTGGCTTTACAGGTACTAGCTGGTTATTCAGGAGACGATGGCAAAGTCTGTAAAAAATGAGATAATATAAAAAAATGTAGATGTGTAGAACCAAAAAATTAAAAAAAAAATATTGGAAATGGTTGAACTAGAAATTGTTTCATCTTACAAGTAAGAAGCAGGCATGTTACCACTTAATCAGTTTTCACAAATGATTAGTTTGTGCACAAACTGAATCAAAAAGAAGCTCATGCCTGCCTGAGCGGCTGTCAAATGGTTTCGTAAAATATGTGAAAATATTGATTACTGAATTATTTGTAATTTTCTAGGGATATTCCGATAAAAAATGGATAGGAAATTCTGATAAAAAAACGATAGGTAATCTATTCCTAATGAGTACCTATCAACATATTTAGAAATCGCAAATAACAATATTATCACTCTTTAATGAATGTTCGAATCCTCTGAGCAGAATCTCAAATAGAGAAACTTAAAAGTAGATGGAGTACCGTGTACCTTTTAATTCCGCTTTAGGAGCAAAAGGTACACGGTACTCCATCTACTTTTAAATATTATCACATTTTTTACAGACTTTGCCATGGTCTCCTGAATAACCAGCTAGTATGTAAGACCACTTACATATCAGTGTCCAATCTACATAAATTTTGTATTACTGCTGAGGGTTCATTAGACCAACCAGCCTACATTAACATTACAGACACATCAATTTTCCTTAGTTCTATCCTTGTCATTGAAAAATGTTACTGGATTGCATTGCTAATTGCTTTATCTAATGGAACAAAGAATTAAATACTAATCAAGCGTCTTCTCAAACCTATAATAATTATTATATGATGAACCAGATATGTTAAATGAAAAAAAGTAGTATTTATATGGTGCACATCCTCACATGCTTGTTTAATGATCGTTAACATTCCAAACTCATGTGTAGAATTGATGGCAATATTCTTCTGAAATGTTGCACGTTTCCCTGAAGCCATCCAGTGCTAAAAATATTGATTTGACAAATTCAATGGTTAAATAAGTGTATTCAAAAATATATCAATATTTTGCTTATTATACATTTTGTGATTAAAAATGCAAAATTTTTAAATATTGTCAAAAAATAATCCAAGGGTGCTGCAAACCATTTGAAAACGGCATCTTTCTACACTTTTCTTGCACTTCAAGACCCATATAGACGCGTCCCTGATCCATAAAAAAAAATTATTTTTCAAACAGTGTTATACATATAATTTTTGTATAAAATTATATTAAATATTTTCTCTAATAATTTTGTGGAATCCTATTGTTTTAAAGTAAAACAAAATCTATAGATGAGCGTCACAAAGTCGAATCCCTACCCATACTCACGTTTAAAAAAATACTAAACTGAAATAGTAATATGTTAATCTTCCAATTTAATTAACGTTAGCTTTCTGTCAGTACACAAAGCTGAAATAATATTTGCATTGTTGTTCGTTGCTCCTTCGTAAGATTTGTGCTTTCATAGGTTGATACAATCTTTAACTTGGATTCTAAGCATTTTTAACTTATCCTCGGGGAAAGCCCTAAGTAGTCTAAACATCTGTTTAGTTAATAATTTACAGATATTGATTTTTTTCTAATTTAAACCACCGTGTGTAAAGCAATCTACACATCATTGCTAAGATTTCAAAGTTTTCAAATAATTTTATTAGTACTAAAATTTCTCTCGTGAACTTTTCATTGACTTATCTTTTAGTATTTTTTATGATACTTCCAACATATATTGTTAAAAGTAATACAGGAACTGTTTCAATTTTTAATTTTTATTCGACGATTTTTTGTTAAAACAGTTGTGACTAGGAGAGTGCCTTCTTTAAAAATGTATCTTTCAATATTTTGCCAAGTTCGTCACGCATTTTGGCGCCCCTTGAAGGCTGGCGCCCTTGGCGGGTGCCAACCTGGCCAACCGCACGCTACGGCACTGATGGTAGATTCCAGGAGCCCCGGAGAATGTGGCTTATTCAAAACTTGTCCGGAAACATATCAATACAGGTATAGAACATCTATATTTTTAACGGTGATGCTTCTGGAAGCAACTTCAGATACAACACTGTTAACCCTCTAATACCCAACCCCGCCTTTAGACGGGGTACACTTTGGAATTTTGTGTAATTTTTCGTAGCTCGCAAATCAAAATGATTTTATTTTTGGCTTATACCTTGACTCATAACACGCATATAAGAAAAGTTTTTTATGACATTTGAAACTTTTTTGTATTTTTGAAATTGTTTGAAAAATTGCATTCTTATATAACCTACAAATGCCTGGGATTCATTTAACGTGTAATATAAAAAATCGTACCTTTTATATTTTTCTACGATTAACCTATCACAAACGAAGAGCCTGGTGGTATTAGAATCATTTCAAAACTGTTTTTCCGTTAGTTACACGGAAAATAAAATACGCTTCGAAAAAAAAATTAAAAATTTAATATTTTTAAAAATACCGTAACAATTTAAATTTTTATTGTTGCCAAAAATCAACAACTAGAAAAGGCTTCAAGAAAAAATGAAAAAAGCTAGGGATGTTCAAAAATAAAAATAATAAAAATCAAAAACCAAAATTTAAAAATTTGCGTATAAAAATAAATAAATGCCCAAAACGTGTTTAGAACGATTTTAGATAAAGAAAAATAATACTTAAATCGAAAATAAAAATTTGGGTATTAGAGGGTTAATCGATGTATTGAAAGATAAATTGTGCTCATACATATTATTATTGTTACTCTATTTGTATGAAATCAAATCGTGCGACACAATAATGATCTAGTTTACCCTTTTTTTTTATTGAACGCAGAATCTTGCTACATAAACGAAACAAGGGAATTGTGCTGTTTACCGGTCATCTCAGAAAATTTATTCTAAATTCTAATATTTTGATCCTTCAGCACAGCAAATTTAATGATTGCTATTTGATACAGTCCACTTATCAAAACATGAAAGGTCAAATTTGAAACATCAATTTAAGTTTATCAGTTCACAAAAGTTATTCTTCAAAATTTGATAAGGAATCTCGATAAATTTATGCGCATTATAAAAGCGCGAAAATTAAGCGTCATTTCTGGCCTTTTCCATCGTTTAAATTTTCTATTATGGTCAGTTTTTAGAATAAACCATTTCAAACATCAAGAGTTTCATTATTTTACATACCCCCAACATACTATTATCCAAACTTGCTGATAAAGCACATTTCAAGAGCTCTCTCTTTTTTTCACTACTCAAACAAAACATAAGGATCTGTCTGTTTCTGACGTCGATAAAATTTGATTGCAGAAAAAAAGCAAACCCACGCAACGGAAACGATTTGTCCTCAACCATCACCAGGCGACAACAAAATTAAACGAGCAGCCGACCCAGATCCACTTCTTTCTCTCCCGGTTACAACAACCCATTCCAAGCCAGAAAAGGGCGCCTGATGGGCTTCGGCATGTCTCAAGTCTAATGTCCCATAAAACAGTTAAAGTCGGCCAGTTTGGATGATTCCTCGAAAAATTCTGCCACTTCCCGGAATGTACTCCAGTGATTGTTATCAACACAGTCAGTCGGACGCTTTGGAAGGCAAATGGAACTCCCTCCTGATTCGATCTGTCTGGCTTGTGGGGTAATGCCGGATGGAGACAACAAGGACCAAAGTTATGGCCAATCGTCGGATTACGAGGTTTTGTTCGATAAAAATTAGATCATGACCCGCTTTTTCTTAGGGAACTTCATTAGAAAGGGTTTCCGGCTCATTGCAGATGGTCGTCTTTTGGGCGTTTGGGTTAATCACAATTTGAAACAGTTGTTTTTGCGGATAATTATTGTAACTGCACTTGGTAAACCTTTTGAAAGGGATAAATTCACTTCAAATGCGAAAACTTTGATTCGGACGTAAATCTCTCCTCAAATGGTAACCGCACATTCATGTTCGCTCTGTAAAACATGACAAGTTTGGCATCGACCTGGTCAATCTTGATGATGTTTGATGTCACCTCAGATAATTGATGGTGGAACATGTGCGCGAGAAAAAAAAGCGCTATTTATTTTTGCAAACTCTTTGTGGATCAACTCGACTGGAAATTATAGCTCTCGGAACAGGTACAGATAAACATTAAATTATTTTATGAACATCATTATCACTGTTGACCGGTCATGTAGAATGGTCATTTTGACCTCCGGCGGAAGTTGGCCCGGGTGCAATAACTGGTCCCGGAAGGGCACTGGTCATCACAGATATGGCCTTTTTTTTGCTGCCCTCCTGAAAGCTCACTGACGTTGGACATGATGTAGTCGTTTGTAGGCTGGGTTCGCTTCTCCTTTTAGGTGAATTATGTGTGTGCGTGTGGTCTGTGCGAGGAAATGAGCTCAGTACTCTTTGTTATTAATTATTATTTTTTAATTAAAACCAAATTATTTCTGGCAGCCGTGTTGTTTGGTGAAGAGTAAAAAAAATAATTAGCATATTGGATTCATTTTTAATAGATTACACAAACTGCAATTAAAAATAAATGGCGAAGATAACGCTTCGCTGAATGTTTCAGTCGTAATTTATGAACACTTGTGGTGACGACTGTGAATTAAGTTCTAGACGGCTCCTCATCATTGAGTGACACAATAAGTGTACGAATTGTTTTCCTCCTTATTCACAATAGTCCCATATAAACTTATTTCGGGTCTGTCCATAAATGACGTAGCGTTTTTTTTTTCATTTAACAACTCTTTCCTCCTCGTAGTAATATAGACATCCCCCACTCTTCCAATTATTTTTCATCAGCAATATTGCTGAAACGAAAGATTGAAATTCAAAAATTTAGAACAAGACTTAATATTATTTACTTACTGAAACATTATGATATCCTGATAAATAATAGTTTAATATAAAGTAGCGTTCAGAAGTCATTAGGGAAACAGTGTTGAACAATCTTTATCATGTTTAAGTTACTGTAATTCGAGGTGCAGTTGATCATTGGGGAGAAGTTGATCATTTCCAACCCCCAAGTAAAGACTGCCAAAAGAGCTTTGATCTGATTTAAATAATCACAATTTCCGTGATGTCGCATTACCTGATAGCCTTTCTTGATATTCCTTCAATCAGTTTAACATTTGAAATAATTATACCATGGAAAAACACATTTTTAGGAAATGTTTGATGAACTGTTAAAGGGTTCTTCTTTAAACAATCGATTATTGCCAAGGCTATGTAAAGACACCATTTAACTTAATCAATCAGTGTCCGGATTTTGATTCTCCACGGTTAGTGTTTTCAAATGATGCTCGTTAATTATGCTATACACATTCTCACACAAAATCGGACTCTTTTGGACTAATAGCTACTGCGGAGCTACTTCATGTGAGTTATACTTTGCGAAAAGGAAGAAGAAACCATCCCAGGAGCAGGCTTTTCAGCACGTGTTTTGTGAAACTTCGTTTAAGGTGAAGATGAAGCGAAGCCATACCATAGGTTTTCAAGAGCATACATGTAGAGAAAAGAGTGTCCAAATTGAAAACATGATCGATTGATTTCCAACAGCGATCAAGTTTTCAGTTTAAACGGTTCTACAGATTTGGTTGGTAAATGGCTTGGCATTAGGCCGTCCTTTATTTTTCCAAAATGCGAAATGTTATAAGTTCGTCATTATAAAGTGCTCGTTTTTAATTTTTTATGATGACTATCAACGCGCACAGGAGAATGTGTAACTAGTGGCTTTTCGTGCCCACGAAGCGTGCACTAGAGCAGCGAGCTCGATTTGCGCACGGGGATCATCTACACCTGATACCTTCAGGGCCGTTTGGGGACCACTTAGCGTCCACGTACGGACTTCAAATTTTTACCTGATTTTTTTCTTACCAAAACGAACACTTTACAATGACGAACCTACTGGGCATGGCATACTTTTGGTACCTCGCGTACCTAAAGGAATAAAATAGACCCCCTCTGTGCGGTCCTGTGTCTCTTGCCCTGCAACTCCTATCCCTACCTACTCGTGTACTGGCCGGGGTACGATTAACCTTAGGGAAGATCGGGTAACCAACCCCGGTGAGAACTCCGGTCGTATGCTGACAGGGAATGGGGGGGTTGCTTTTGCTTCTGCAAACCTTGAGCGTCTGTACTCCATGTTAGGAGCGGCTCATAATAGCGTCTGTTCCTCATTTCAGGGGCGGCTGATCATCGTCCGAGTGCCAGCGAAGGACTCTAAGCTAAACTGCGCACTATGGTTCTCCTAATATTAAGATGGAATGGTCCTCCGGAAATCTAGGGGGTTGGTATCAGGCCCTGCAAGCCAGCTGTAAAAAAATCAAGCAACGAATAATCAACAAGAGAATACGAACCGAGATCATCAGCAAAGCCAACAGCGACGTAAAGGGACTAACGATTGGCAACTCGGTACGTGGAACTGTTAATCTCTCAACTTCATCGGGAGCACACGCATAATCGCCGACGTGTTGAAGGACCGCGGATTCGGTATCGTAGCGTTGTAGGAAGTGTGTTGGAAGGGATCAATGGTGCAAACGTTTAGAGGTAACCATACCATCTACTAGAGCTGCGGCAACACACACGAGCTGGGAACAGCTTTTATAGTGATGGGTGATATGCAGAAGAACGTGATTGGATGGTTGCCGATCAATGAGAGAATGTTCAAGTTGAGGCTTAAAGGACGGTTCTTCAACTTCAGCATAATAAACGTGCACAGCCCTCACTCCGGAAGCACTGATGATGATAAAGACGCTTTTTACGCGCAACTCGCACGCGAGTACGACAGTTGCCCAAGCCAAGACGTCAAAATCATCATACGAGATCTAAACGCTCAGGTTGACCAGGAGGAGGAATTCAGACCGCCTATTGGAAAGTTCAGCGCCCACCGGCTGACGAAAGAAAACGGCTTACGATTTATTGATTTCGTCGTCGTTTACCGAGATGAGCCAGCCTTGGGCTGCAAATCTCGTTTATAAAGATAATAATAATAATAATAATAACAATAATAATAATAAACGCACCCCCATCAACTGGAGCTCGAGCACATCGATAAGGTGGCGTCAAACACGTGGCTGGTGCGGGGTGACCTCTACTCAGAAACAGAAGGTTTCATGGTAGCCATCCAGGACCGGGTAATTGCGACGAAGAACTATCGGCACTACATATTGCACGAAGACGTGGAGGACCGCTGTAGGAAGTGCCTTTCAGTAGGGGAGACTATCGAGCATGTCGTTGCCGGCTGTTCAGTACTAGCTGGATCAGCCTACCTCGATCGTCACAACGAAGTTGCCAAGATTGTGCATCAACAGCTTGCCCTTAAGCACAACTTGGTGGATCGATTTGTGCCCTACTACAAGTACCTGCCTGACCCGGTTCTGGAAAATAGTTGCATAAAGCTGTACTGGGATCGCGAGATCATAACGGACGTCCTCATCCGTGCCAACCGCCCCGACATTGTAGTCTACGACAAAAGGATGAAACGAGTTACACTCATCGACATCGCTGTACCGCTGGACCACAATGTCCAATCAACGTTCTCTAACAAGATAGCGAAGAACCACGACTTGGCGGAGGAGTTGAAGCAGATGTGGCACCTAGAGGACGTCCGTATAGTTCCGGTAGTCCTCTCAGCGACCGGAATTGTCCCGAAATCTCTCATAAGGTCCCTAGACGAGCTGGAATTGAAGAAGGACCTACACAGCATCCAAAAGCGGTGATTCTTGGAACCTGCAGCATAGTCAGACGGTTCCTGAACCACCATAACTGAGAAGCTCATCCAGCAGACTCATTAGGATAAGTAAACCGATAAATGAGATCCACAGAGCCCAATCCCCTTTGGTAGGTGAAAGTTTCCAGCATCTTTTGCTAAGAAGTGCCAAAACTCAATAATAATAAAAATAATAATGATTTCGTCGCCTCCAAGAATATGGCCATTCGTAGCACCTTCTTCCAGCACAGCAATCCATACCGATACACCTAGAGATCACCACAGCAGACAGAATCACAAATCGACCACGTTCTGATTGATAGACGGCACTTCTCCGACATTATCGACGTCAGGATCTATCGTGGCGCTAACATAGACTCTGACCACTATCTGGTGATGGTCAAATTGCACCCAAAACTTTCCGCCGTTAACAACGTACGGTACCGACGGCCACCTCGGTATGACAAAGAGTGGCTTTAGCAATCGGATGTCGCAGCTGCATACGCGCAGCACCTCGAGGCTGCATTACCGGAAGAGGGTGAGCTGGATGAAGCCCCTCTTGAGGACTGCTGAAGAACAGTGTAGGCAGCCATCAACGATGCAGCTGAGTTCATCGTCGGGTACGTGGGACGGAGTTGACGGAACGATTGGTTCGACGGGGAATGTAGGCAGATTCTGGAGGAGAAGAACGCAGTGTGGGCGGTCATGCTACAGCAAGGGACCCGGCAGAACGTGCAATGTTATAGAGAGAAACGGCAACAGCAGACCCGCTTCTTTCGGGAGAAAAAACGCCGCCTGGAGGAGACGGAGTGCGAGGAGATGGAACAGCTGTGTCGGTCTCAAGAAACACGTAAGTTCTATCAGAAGCTCAACGCATCCCGCAACGGCTTCGTGCCGCGAGCCGAGATGTGTAGGGATAAGGATGGGAGCATTTTGACTTACGAGCGTGAGGTGATCGAAAGTTGGAAGCAGCACTTCGACGAACACCTGAATGGCGCTTAGAGCATAGGTACTAAAGGACAGGACAATGGAGCAAATGCCTTCGTCAGTACTGCGGGTAATGGAAACCAACCAGCCCCAACTTTTATGGGAGGTTAAGGATCCCATTCACCAGCTCGAGAACAACAAAGCTGCTGGTCCTTACCAGCTACTGTTATCGGAACTGAACTCCTAAAGATGGGCCTGGAGAGGCTGGTCATTTGTCTGCACTGGCTGATAGGCACAACCTGGGAAACAGAACAGCTACCGGAGGAGTGGCAGGGAGGAGTGATATGCCCCATCTAAAAGAAAGGCGATAAGTTAGATTGTGAATTAACCATTCTAAATGCAGCCTATGAAGTATTATCCCAGATATTCTTCCGTAATCTGTCGTAAACGAGTTCGTGGGAAGTTATCAAGCCGGCTACGTTGACGGCCGATAGACAACGGGCCAGATCTTTACTGTACGTCCAAAAATGTCGTGAATATGAGGTACCAACGCATGACCTTTTCTTCGATTTCAAGGCGGCATACGACAGTATCTACGCGAGCTTTGGAAAATCATGGACGAGAACAGCTTTCCCGGGAAGCTCACAAGACTGATAAGAGCGACGATGAAAGGTGTGCAAAATTGTGTGAAGGTTCCAGGCGAACATTCTAGTTCGTTTGGATCCCGCCGGGGACTACGACAAGGTGATGGAGAATCCAGTCAATTTGTTTACTTCGCGGATGATATGGATATTATCCACCGAACATTTGAAAAGGTGGCAGACCTGAACACCCGCTTAAAACGCGAGGCAGCAAAAGTTGGACTGGTGGTGAGTGCGACCAAGACAAAGTACATGCTAGCTGGTGAGGCCGAGCGTGACAGGGCTCACCTAGGTAGCAGTGTTACGATAGACGGGGATACGTTCGAGGTGGTCGACGAGTTCGTCTCCCTTGGATCCTTGCTGACGGCTGACAATAACGTTAGTCGTGAAATATGGAGGCACATTATCAATGAAAGTCGGGTCTACTATGGCCTCCAGAAGAAGCTGCAAATCTTTTTTGATCGCCCGCATCAAATGTACCATGTACAAAACGCTCGTATGCCGGTTGTCTTCTACGGGCATGAAACGTGGACGACGCTCGAGGAGGACCTGCAAGCACTTGGAATCTTCGAACATCGGGTGCTTAAGACGATCTTCGGCGGTGTGCTGCAAAACGGTGTGTGGCGGCGAAAGATGAACCACGAGCTCGATCAACTCTACGGCGCACCCAGTGGCCAAAGCAGGAAGGATATGATAGGCAGGGCATGTTGCAAGAATGCCGGACAACAACCCTGCAAAGATGGTGTTTGCTTCGGTTCCGGTTGGAACAAGAAGGCGTGGAGCGCAGCGAGCTAGGTGTGCAGATCAAGTGCGTATCGATTTGGCGAGCGTTGTGCAGAACCGAGGATGGAGAGATGCGGCCACGAACCGAGTATTGTGGCGTGAAATTGTTGATTCAGTGTTAACTAAATAAATTAACTAAATAAATGAATTAAATAAATGAAGATTTGTGCTCTTAAAAGTTTGAGGTTTGGCTTCGATTTATCTTCACTTTAAGCATACAGGGGCTCAGATGGCCTAGCGACAAATGCGCAACTATTCATCAAAACCATGCTGAGGGTCGAGGGTTTGAATTCCGTTTATTTCTTAATCAATATTTTCTCCTTGTTTTTCGGGCATTGAAAATCTTGCTTGCCTACCGATGTAAAAATGTAAATATTTTACAAGGAAGTTCTCAGTTAAAAAATTATGGAAGTCCTCATAAGCACATTCAACTCAGAAGCAGGCTCTGTCTCAGTTGTACCTTAACGCCAGAAAGAAAAATAACAAGAGAATAAAAATGTTTTATGCCTTTTGTAAAATTCTTACATTTTGATAATATAAATAAACTACACCAAAAAATAATGTCATCATATGCGGAACACATTCCTTTTAAATCAGGCAGACCTTTGGTCAAAAATTTCCAGCGTCATCAAAAAACCATACAAGATGTATTAAAATCACATTATCATCATCAAGGATGAGTCCATTGTGTCCTCTTTCTTGCCTTGGATACTCTCACACCAATCACTGGCACCATAAGCCTCGGCAGGTCGTTGCCAGTCAAGCGTTCAACCTGGGGCCAATGGCCACACTAGTAGGAGGAATCATCAGCTTAGGCATTATCTATCGGGAGAAAATCCGTTTTGCACCCTTGCCTACCACGTGCCACAAGGTTCATTATCGTCACCGAAGCGCAGCACACAATCTCCGGAACAACGACAGCGACGATCAACCGAAAAAAAAAGCCAGAAGACAACAGACGACAGGAGACGGTCCATCAGTTTCAGCAGGAAGTCCTCCCCATCATCGCCGTCATCACAACCCTTAAGTGTACTCACGGCTTTAAGCGGAGGGAATATTTCACCTCCGTAACCAGGAACAGAGGAGAGACGGCATATGTCACGTTTTCAGCACCAAACCCGGTTCGGTTTGCTCCCGAAGAAAATTCCGGATTTTCTGTTTTGTCATTTCAATCTCATTTTCTGCTCTGTCGCCGGAGAATAATACCCACCAACTAGCGCACCCCCGATCCGGTAAGGAAACGGCGGCCACCTTCACCACATTCGGGATAATCGGCTGGCCAACCACCCCCTCATCGACGACGTAGCATCCTCACCCATCGAACGGTAGAACAACAACAGATAGGGGAGGAAATAATTCGAAATTTAAAACATCAATCAATCAATTATTAATAACAAGTTAAATCCTCCGACGGTTTCGTCTTCGGCTTGGTAGCAACTGAATGACACGGTGTTGGCCCTATGCTGCGGTACGGAGAGGCCGATTCCAGAGTTGGATCGAGAAAGATCGGAACTTGCAAGGTTTAAAATTTAGAATAAGGCCGGAACAAATTTGAAATTTTACTTTTGTCTCCCCCCCCTTCAAAATTTTCAAAAAGTCAGAAGGGGAAAATAAATAAATTATCTTATTCTCAGTGTTGATTCTCATTATTTTCCGTGTTTTTTGCTAGTTTTGTTTTTCGTCTTTACTGTATTACATGGGATAACATGTGTTATTGGATTACAAGTCCTCAGTTTGTTTGTTTTACTGGTCCATGAAAACAAATTTTTTATGATTAACATGGATTCTTCGAAGCAACAAGAGTCGGGCTAATGGTGAATGCGTCGAAAACAAAGTACATGCTGGTTGGCGGAACTGAGCGCGACAGGACCCGCCTAGGAAGCAGTGTTACGATAGACGGGGATACCTTCGAGGTGGTGGACGAGTTCGTCTACCTCGGATCCTTGTTGACGGCTGACAACAATGTTAGTCGGGAAATACGAAGGCGCATCATCAGCGGAAGTCGTGCCTACTATGGGCTCCAGAAGAAACTGCGGTCAAGAAAGATTCACCCCCGCACCAAATGCACGATGTACAAAACGCTCATAAGACCGGTAGTTCTCTACGGGCATGAGGCGTGGACTATGCTCGAGGAGGACTTGCAAGCTCTTGGGGTTTTCGAACGCCGAGTACTAAGGACGATCTTCGGCGGCGTGCAGGAGAACGGCGTGTGGCGGCGAAGGATGAACCACGAGCTCGCTCAACTCTACGGCGAACCCAGTATCGTGAAGGTAGCTAAAGCTGGAAGGATACGCTGGGCAGGGCATGTTGCAAGAATGCCGGACAACAACCCTGTAAAGATGGTGTTCGCCACGAATCCGGTCGGAACAAGAAGGCGTGGGGCGCAGCGAGCTAGGTGGATTGACCAGGTACACCAGGACCTGGAGAGCGTGGGTCACAGTCGAGGATGGAGAGAAGCGGCCATGAATCGAGGGAATTGGCGAAATATTGTTGGCGAGGCTTTATCAAGATAATTGATGTAAAGTCAAATAAGTAAGTAAGTAATGGATTCTTCGGGGCCCAGATAGCCGTAGCGGTAAACGCGCAGCTATTCAGCAAGACCAAACTGAGGGTCGCGGGTTCGAATCCCACAGGTCGAGGATCTTTTCGTAAAGGAAATTTTCTCGCCTACCCAGGGCATATAGTATCTTCGTACCTGCCACACGATATACACATGCAAAAATGGTCAATTGGCACAGAAAGCTCTCAGTTTAATAACTGTGGAAGCTCTCTTAAGAACACTAAGCTGAGAATCAGGCCCTGTCCCCGTTGGGACGTAACCCCAGAAAGAAGAAGAAGATGGATTCTTCTTCTTCTTCTTGGCATTACGTCCCCACTGGCACAGAGCCTGCTTCTCAGCTTAGTGTTCTTATGGAGCACTTCCACAGTTATTAACTGAGAGCTTTCAGTGCCAAAGTTGCCATTTTCGCATTCGTATATCATGTGGCAGGTACGATGACCTTTAACGCCCAGGGAAGTCAAGGAAATGTCCATAACGAAAAGACCGGGAATATTACATACATGTTGGACCAAATTGAAATAATTTGAATATGGTTTCAAGTTGCATATAAGTGCAACATTTTCGCGGTCTTCTTAAAATTGTAAATAGCTAGAGTACAATTTGAAAGCCGTTTATGAAAAATGTTATGCGATCGATGTTAAGAATAAAAAAAAATGTCGTGTTTATTATCCAACATTTTGATTTGACGGATATATAAATTGAAAAATGATGACTTTTCCTGAATTTCCATTTTATTATTTTTTGTCCCCCCCCTTGACACATTTTGGTGGAAGGTGACAAAAGAAGATTTTAAGATTTGTTCCGGCCTAATTGAGCCGTCGAATTCCTGGTGGAATGGTGGGAATGCCTGTTCCCGTATGGTAGAGAAAGTACTAACTGAAAATTCCAAATTCTGAAATCCTTCTATCTTTATTTTTTTGACGTTATCGTCCCTATTGGGACAAAGCCTGCTTCTCAGCTTTGTGTTCTTATGAGTGCTTCTTCAGTTATAAGCTTAGACTCTAAGTGGCATTCCTGGCATACGCTATGTCCTGGGAAGTCGGTAAAATTTCCTTAACGAAAAAATCCCCGGCCGGTGAGATTCGAAATCACGACCCTCAGCTTGATCTTGCAGAAAATCTGGGCGTTTGCCGTTGCGGCTATCTGGGTACCTGTTATTTCGATTATGCTGCATTTATAACAGGAATGCAATTTGATCAAACATGAACAAAGTTTCATAATTTCTTTACTGTGAAATGGTGGTCTTCATTCATAATGATCCAGACCATCATTTCACATAAAATAAATTGTTGCAGTTCCGGCCCTGTAGTCTGGGATGTCTGAATAGCGTTTTTGTCTTGCATACAGTTTGTGAGCTTTGGATTACGCACAGCATGGTCTACATGAGTCCCGTTAGCAGCTCTGCAGTTCTTGAAGGTGTTGGATTTTGCACACAATTCCCATTCTTAGTCCTCAGTCGGACCAAAAGCAAAAACATCAACTACGACGGTGATGGCAAGGAATCTACTGACAAGGGTCCTGCACCACACGTGAAGCAAGGTGCAGATAAAGTCTACCCTCCTCGATGTACCCTCCTGCACCAAAACTGCAAGCGCAAAAGCGAATCGTTCGCTTCCCATGTATTTCATACGCACATCGATTTAGCGACGCGTCGCGGTGGAACAATCCCTTTTGCAATATTTATATCATAAAAGCCATCTCACCCGCTGTGTGCCGTATCGAAATGCCACAAGGGAACAATATCCAATCCTCCTGACTGCCGAGCAGTTTTTATCCGCCGATTCTCCTCTTTCTGTTATCGCCACCACGTTGCGACGCTTGCCGCCTTTGAGCCCAGCGAGGTGATGGAAAAGTGCCATAAGCCAATCATCTTTACGCACTTACGGTTTTATTTCTTCCAATTACAATTGCACCGCCAGTAATGTAAGCTGAAACCGTTTCTGTTTGATCGTTTGCCTCTATATATCCTGTTTCGGTAGGCACTCTGGTGGATGCGTGAAATTGAGGGCAAGGATGTTGTTCTAATTAGGTAATTAAGGTCTCTCAGTTGGTGTGCAACTAATGAGCTCGTTTTGGTTATGACTTGAAATAGAGGGTGGGATGACCGTACAGTGAATTTCCTGTTTAGCTAATTGATCACAAATAGTACTATAGATATATAGTATTATTCTGAGAAAATCAAAAATATTATTAAACTTTTTCTTTTGCATCATTTTATATATTGAGTTCATTTCTTATATCAAGATGATTTTTGTTAGGCAATATTATCATCCTAATTTTGTAAAACTTAGCTTAACCATAAGAGTAGAGCCAAATGTCGACCTTAGTGAAATATTCAATGTTTTCAGAAAAACTTTAAAAGTTGAAAAAAAATATCACACAGTGGACTTTTAATATATTGCTTACAATGTTGCTAAACAGGCTCACATGAACTTTTGCCTCATTGGTGGGCAAGCAATAGTAGTTTGCTGACTGAAACACAAAATTTTAATACTTTTGTGAGCATAAGCTTCTACCATCAATGTAGTTGGACATAACCCAAGCAGTGACATAAGTGTTCCTAATATTGGAAGATTAGATTTCCCATGTTCCATGTTTCATTTCAACTTTGCCGAAATAATTAAAATTGTAGCGCCTAACGATGGGGTGTATTAAAAACATTTTTTTTTTTTTGTGATTTTTCGAAACCTCGCCTCCCCTCCATGTATGATTTTTTGTATGAAACATTATTTTTTTCTACATGGCAAGAAATATTTTTTCAAACCCGGCCAATCTCCCCGCTCTCCCCTCCCCTAAATTCTTACGTAATTAATTATCGAACATTAAAATGCAATTACTACATCTACATACGACGACTAATTAGCTCCAATTGTGAAAACAATGCTTCAGTTTGACTGAAAATTTATGAAATCCATTACACACATTATTACTCATTATCGGAAAATTACGTTATTTTTATGGAAAGTTTTACTTAAATATTGGAATTTTCTACAACATTTTCATGTATTGATTGTCATTTTGAATTGCTCAGTTGGGTTTGTTTATTGCAACTTTGCTTTTACTGCTATTGCTTTTTTTGATTTTTTGAATGGAAATTTTTGATTTATTGTTGGCGAATTATTATTGTGAAGAAAATAGGAACATTTTGAGGTTTTTAAATGTAAAATTCGATATTTTTTAGTGAGATTATTGTCGATTCTACTGCACTTTTGAATCTATTTATTGCTCAATTTTTTTTTATTTATGGAAAATTTTGTTCTTTCTATGCACTTCTTTATTTTTTTATGTAAATTTTTAACTTTTATGTTGATTTCACCCTTGTTTCTGTACTGGCAAATTTTGCATTTTTTTTTTTGAAAATTTTATATATTTTTATGGGACGTTAATATTTTAGCCAAAAATTGAATTTTCGTTGATGTGGACCATCATTCTGTTCAAAATAACCTTTTCAAAAAGTTTACTGATGGAGGAAAGCAAACTGATTGGACGATAGCTAGAAGCTCCTGCAGGATTTTCGTCTGGGTTTAAAATTGGAACAACCTTACAATTAGTATTTTTACATTTGTCAGGAAAAATGCTATTTGAAAACATTTGTTAAATATATCAATTAAAAATGACAAGCTACCTTCTGGAAGTTTCTTGATGAGGATGTAGAAAATTCCATCATCGCCAAGAGCTTTCATATTTTTGAATTCTTCATTAATAGTCCTCACTTCTTCCAAATCAGTCTCCCAGGCGTTTTCGAAAACGTTCTCTTGATTTAGAATATTTTCGAAGTCCTGAGTAACTTGATTTTTAATTGGACTAGAGAGTCCTAAATTAAACTGTGTGCGCTTTCAAACTGCATAGCAAGTTTTTAAGCTTTTTCACAATTAGTTAGTAATGATTTGTTTTCCTCTTTCAATGCCGGTATTGGTTCCTGAAGTTTTTTCAAAATTTTAGATAATTTTCAAAAGAGCTTAGAGCTAGGGTCCAATTGAGAAATCTTATTTTCAAAATATGTGTTTCTTAATTGTGCAAGACGTTTCTTGATTTCTTTCTCCAAATCCTGCCATATAATTTTCGTAGCAGGATCGCGAGTGCGTTGAAACATCTCGTCGCTCTTCTCTCGCTCATCAACAGCCTGTCCACCTCTCGGCTGCTCATCAACGCCGAACTCATCCACCGGCATTTCGTCTCACAGACGGATATGCCCAAGGTGGATCGAAGTCATCCGACAATCGACTGGCCACGTGCGTGGCGAAACATCGGAGACAAGCACCTCTCTTCGGCGAAACAATAGAAGCTCTACCTGTTGGTGGCTGAGAAGTGGGAGCACAGAAAACTGCTGTTCGTGATGCAGAGGGTAGACGACGAGTCTTGTACTGCGGCGAACAGCAAATTGAAACGCTCCGGCATAAATTTTGCGACTGTACTCGTGTCGGCCCGGTTTAGACGGTCCTACAGCAGATACTAGCAGTGTTAATGAAAGGGTGGAGACGGCTTTCGTCCGAAGACCTGATTGGACCGGCGTTGCTCGGTATTAGGAGAGCAACAAGGGTGAAGATACTAAAAATGCTTGTTAAGTACATCTGTTTTGTTGATAATGTTAGGGGAATGATTGATGTAAATCAGATTAATTTTCACCTGGACCTAGAATGTTGAATTGTACATAACTGTTTTTGTGAAACTTTAAATTGACTAGCAGATAAAACCTTTTTCAAAAAAAAAATAACTTTTACTAGTTAAAAAATGATATTTACATAACACACATTCAATTTTAATAACTAATTTGTTCAAAATAGGGTTAATTGTAGCATACCCGTGAAACTTGAAATTTTTGGTTACTTTTTTCGCGTGATCAGACGTGTTTTGCAAAATTTCTTCTTCTTCTTTCTGGCGTTACGTCCCCACTGGGACAGAGCCTGCTTCTCAGCTTAGTGTTCTTATGAGCACTTCCACAGTTATTAACTGAGAGCTTACTATGCCAATGACCATTTTTGCATGTGTATATCGTGTGGCAGGTACGAAGATACTCTATGCCCTGGGAAGTCGAGAAAATTTCCAACCCGAAAAGATCCTCGACCGGTGGGATTCGAACCCACGACCCTCAGCTTGGTCATGCTGAATAGCTGCGCGTTTACCGCTACGGCTATCTGGGCCCTTATTGCAAAATTTAAAGATGATAATTATACTATAGACATTTTTCAGTTTTACGTCAGATCGACTCTCTCTTAGACATCATCCATTTATTACGTAACGCTTTAATTGAAAATATTCAACCACCCCCCTCCTCCTTAACGCTTCTTGTATGATGTTTTTTAAATTTTTGTATGAGCCGTAACGCCTAAGCTACTCCCCCTCCCCGCTTGAGCCTAATCGCCCCTCCCCTTAGAGCGTTACGTAATTTGTGGATGCTGCCTTACTAGATAATACTAAATATCTATATCGAGCTATAGAACAAAACCATAAGTTGGTTCCTCGATGATCCCTTGGATTGCATTTGCACTGGTTTTGTATGCTAT
The DNA here is from genome assembly GCF_002204515.2 of Aedes aegypti. Taxonomy (NCBI): domain Eukaryota; kingdom Metazoa; phylum Arthropoda; class Insecta; order Diptera; family Culicidae; genus Aedes; species Aedes aegypti. The sequence continues at coordinate 207,783,122 of NC_035108.1, forward strand.
AACTCGATAATCCTTTCGATAGAGTTATGAAGATTTGACTGTGCTTTCGTAGCAATCACCACATGACTTCATCATTTGATGAGCGTTCCACTATTTGTCAAAGAACATTATGTCGTGAAGGATAGTTGAAAATCTGTTGATAGTCGAGTTTTGTTTAAAGCGATTATCTTTGACTGTGAGTACATTTAGTCGCCAAAATAGATTATTTTAAGCGCCATATTACATGGCTTTCGAGTTTGCCCCACTATGGGCTGAATATGATTTCCAAAGATAAATTCAAAAACTAATACACCTCAATGCATCCTTCCGATAGGCATATTTATGCCCTTATTTTAAAATATACAAAAACATTTTATATAAATTTTGTAAAATGCAATGGAAGTTCGATCGAAAATTACTATTTTTACGTCTAAATCATAATAGCTTTTCCGAAACGCAATCTATTTCAATTATAATTGGAACGAAATCCTCTTACCTGAATAACATTCAAACCACCATGTCATTTAAAACATTGTTTTTGAATTGAGCGAGAAGCCTTAAAAATGACTTTTGCCACACTTTATCTAATAACATATTGTCAAACACATATATATTACATATGATTTGCCATAGCAGTTCAAACATGCGATTTAGACTCATCTGCTAAAATTAGCAAACGAGTTCCCAAACAGATTTTTCACTGCACCATCGACAGATTTTTCGTTCGTTTTACTGAACAACTTTGCCAAAAACACCAACCGTCTAGCTCATCAGGATCCTGAGATATCCGTTGAAGGGATGATGTGGTCAATTTTGGTACCTCGAGGCAAGCCGAAATAACTTCACCTGGACCATATATCCAAAACTTTCAGACCTTAAACTAGAAGAGTTTTTCGGGAACATCTGAAAATTTCAGCAAAATCCATCAAGAAACGAAAAATATTATGCAGGTTTTAATGTGTTTTTTTTAACATGCAAAAGTATATTGGCTAAATGAAGGTGCTTTCAAATCTGTAAGGTTATTCACCGTTCTGATGTATGGCACCTTTCCGGATTCTATCCCATCTTACCAAGCAATAACGGTCTCTAGCAATCCCAAAACGATAAACTATTACCCTGTCTGCAATGCAAAACGTCCAAATAACCGTATATTGTTACATGCTTACGGAGGCTCGAAAACATTTGATGTTAATCACACGGTACGGTATCCCCGGGGCGGTGTTATTATGTCACGCAATATATTTCGTAATATGGCTAATATGCGAATTCATCTGTCTTCAGCCCTGTCGTCGTAAAATTTGAGCTTCTTAGTCGTCCCTTTTTGAGGGGGGCGTTGCTATAGCCCAGAGGGCACTTCTATTCCCAGGCGTTAATGATGTCGGCTCATAAGAAATATCACACATATTTCAATATATAGGGATCAACTGTGATGGTGGTTATGTTGCGATGGGTTTTCGACTTTCAGTTTATACAGATCAAAAACGGAAATCCAAAAACCCTTGGCAACATTTTAATATATAAAAGTTGCAAATATCACAAATACTTTAATATACATTCCTAACGATCGAAAACCAAAATGCATGTGCACGTATTTAGTTTGTGTTCCATTTCTATTGAAATATGGAACGAAGAGATCAAGTACGTGGATTTAAACATTATTTAGTTGAAAAGTTTGCTGATGTAAAAAGTGAATGTTATTTTGTCCTAGTATCAATTGAATCTACCTTAACAATACTGTATACCGTCGATGGGGGTGACAATGGGTCTAGGGGGTGAGATTGGGTCCAAACGGAAAAATATGTTTTGTGAAATATTTCAGCTAATAACGCTGATATTACTAAAATTATTAATTCATATGTTAGGGAACATATTATTACACATAATTCTTAACAATATACAATTTTAGAAATAGTAGTTTTTGTTTACTACATCAATAAACTTGCATGTTGAAACTAGATAAAATTTACAACATTAAATTTCTCCTGTACAAAGTATCACGCATGTACTCTAGCCTCTATCGTTGTATTAGTAGAATGTTGAAAGTCTTTTCATTACACATCACAGGTATTTTCCGGAATCTGTTCGATTTTCCTACAAAAAAAATCATTTTTTTCGGTACGATGTCTAAAACATTGAAAATGGGGGTGAGATTGGGTCAAGCAAGAACGATAGTAAATGAAATTCCAAGTCCACTTTTTTGACATTTACGGTGCCGGGTGTTCTCTTTTTTCATTAAGATATGTTTATTCTTTCTAAAACAGCATCTCTGAAACATCAAACAAGTCTACTTAAGTATTCCGTACATTAAATAAAAATACAACACATTTTGACAATTTCTCAAACCAGCAACAGTGTTTCGTGCGCAGCAACATCGTAAATTTTTATCAAAAGGGTGTTTTTTTTCTAAATTTGATTATTTATTAGTGTTTTCATATTATAGAAACATCTCACGGATGTACATATGAGTTGGATCGCTGAAATACTGGGATACTGACGTCAACTTCTGCCTGAAATTTATTGATCGTGGAATGTCGCACCGAAATTTAATTATTTGCGAAGGTTTAAAATAATCATTGTTTCAGTACACCTTTGGGGAAACTGAATGGGCTTTATAGCAATGGGGATGAGACTTTGAAGACGATTTGAGGGAAAAACCAAGAAAATTTATGTAAACTTGACGATAAATGTTGGGTTTACATATTTTTCTCATATTCTCTCATTCTCTTCAATTTTCAGTATAATCTTTCTATTAAGTGGATTTATCATACTTGTGAAACATCTTAGATATCTTTTTGTCTTGTTTGCATCGTTTTTTGTCAATATTTTTCAGTTCCGAATGGTTTTGAAATCATATTCTTAAAAACAAGTTATTTCAATTACAGTGACCCAATATCACCCCCTCTATGGGGTGAGATTGGGTCATTTTTCATTCACTTGTGGTGCCGCTGTGAATAAATATTTGTCTTTAATTTTTTGAACAGTTGTTTATGTACCATCAAAGTACATACACACCGAATTTGACGTTTATTGGAGTTAAATTGCGATAGTTATTCAAAAAATAAATCGCACATATCCCTTTTTGACCCATTGTCACCCCCAACGACGGTTTGCTATGTGACTATTCCCTAGATTCATACTATTACGATGTACCATTCAAATAGAAATCATAATCCATGAAATAAACTTAGTCTTGTAGAACCTATCACTCAGTGTCTCTCTCAAATTTAAATTTTTTTAAGATTGTTTGTGTTTCAGGGAATATATGAGAAGAAGATACGAGAAGAAATACATAGAATTTATCAATAACTGAGCTTTTTTGCCAACTGTCAAGCTATGGTCCAGCAATTTGAGTCAACCTAAATGCTTCTCCTCTAGTTTTATAAAATTTAGGCAAAATACGACGCAAACTGTAATTCATATTATATATGCCGATGGTAACCGCGTTCCAGAGATTATTACTCAACCATAACTCGGAACATTTTTAACGAAATATTATGCGTATTCTCAGTCATGTCAGACCAGAAAAAAATGTAGACTTGACTAGAATGCAAAGAAAAGTTTTAAAGTTAAACATAAATAAATCAATACCTGAGTTTCGATGTTTCGAATGTTTGATTATGTTTGTACGTAAAGTAATATATGAAGCATACTAAGAGAAATATATGATATTTTTTCTTTTAAAAAAATGAATCAAATAATTAAGTTTACTAAGCTTTTCTTGAGTTTTCCAAAAGCAGAACATCTAGAAAATTTGAACATTTTTTTACATAAAGAAGAAGTGTTTGATTTTCAGCCAAATATATGGCTTAAATTACAAATAAAATATCGCTGTTGAGGTGATAACAATATGGATAAAAGTCAACAATTTCTCTGGATTTCAATATATTTCGCAATGGTTTTATCTTTTGTACCGTTTTGTATCGAATTGCCGGACGCTTCGAAAGCCGGATACCTTGAACATTTTCTTATTTTTTGCCATGTTTAAGAAAGTGTAACTGTAATGTTAACACTCAGTTCGATTCTTTGATTTTAAATATTTATTGTGAAGGTCAACGTATCGCAGTAGGTTTTAAAATCATAAAAACAAAAATAAAAATAAACTGCGCGTGAAATCATCAGTTGATTTTCCGCCTGATAAACAATTTCTCAAGGTTGGTGCTCGGATATGTGCTCGAAGTTTTCATAGTCAACATACGTTTATGTGTTGTTAAACGTGACTAACAGGAGGAAAAAAGTATGTTTTTGTTGCCAGCTAGTGAAATTTACCGGTATTTATATGAACATTTTTTTTATTAATGGTTAAATTCAAGTGTCCGGATTGCAAAGCATGATTTCCATCTGCTTCAATAGCCGGACATCCGAGATTGTGATTTAAAGTGTGCCTCTATTTTAATCATAATGATCAAAATGGACAATTGATGATTGTAAAAGTGATTTATAGAACATTCGGTAAAAAAAAACTAAATTGTTACCTTCCGTTTCGGAAAAATAATTTGAAAAGAATGTGTCTCTTTAAGTTCCAGATGTCGCACGTCACTGAATCTCATGCGGCGATAGAAGAGAGTTGTGTGATTTGTCTTTGTTTTTACATCTGTTTTGACTGTTTAATAGTCAATACTGAAAGCTGGTGATATAACCTTAAATAAAGTGCTAAAAATTCAATTCGAATGAAATACTTACAAAATCTTTGAGTTTTTAATTAAATAAGAGTGTCTGGAATCCGAAGCAAATGTGTCCGGAAATTTGAATCAGCTCGAAAGCGATGTCCGGATTTCGAAGCAAGACATACAATGGAACTTTTTTTATTTTACTGTGATGAATCAATACCCGGACGCTTAAGCGGTGCAGCGTGATCTAATTCCAATATCAATATATTTGCATTAGATTTGATTAACACACTATCGTGTCACGAATCGTTTTGACTTTTATCTTGATGATAATTGCAAATATTCTAGTTGAAATAACGAATATAATATGGAAATAATGTTTTTTATTACACATGTCTTGTTTTCAAATCCGGACATGTTGATCAAAAAACCGGACATTCTTGAATCAATTTCCGGACATCCGTGTTGAAGCCAGCTTAATTCAAATAAATTTAAGAACATTCAATCTAAATGTGGCTATTCTATCATATATTTTGTTGTTAAATACAGGGAAGCACATAGTAATGTTTTTTTTAAAATGAATAATCTAGATTATTCTGTGTTTCGGTTACTCATATCTTTTGGTTGTAGCCACGAGCAATCGTCATCATAAAGTTGACTTTTCCACTACAATTTAATTTCATACACGACCATCCACTTTTTCTTGCATTTATTTCAGTTTTCGATGCATTTTTATTACCAAATAGATGTTCACTCAAGCAAACTACAAGTTAAATGTATAGCGTTCGGATTTCAAATCCATGGTTCACAAATCCGGACACTCACTTATCACACGAGAAAATGTCCTTTTACACTTGTTTTCACAGTTTAAACACAAACTATGGTTTGCAACAATTCGCATACAATCTCATTGAAATTAATTACCGTTAACTTGATCGCTCTTTATTTTGCTGAATGACTTGAGCTACGAAAACTGCACTACGATATAATGGTGTCAAATTGATGTTTGATTGTCATTTTTATTTTTATTAATTATATGACAATGGCTACTAGATCAAATTGTAGTCAAATCATGAGCAATGTTGTAAAGGTCAGATGTGAATCATTAAAATCACATAATTATTTTAATTCACATTGTATTCAGTAGAAGTTACCAGAGTGTCCGGATATTGGTACCTTCCGGATTTTGATTCACCACGGTAGTGACCCAGACAACCAGAAATCGCATACAAGTTCATGTTATAACTCGTTAATTCATACACATTACATCAAACCCGCAAAACATGGTGGATAAAATCGTCAGATTGACAAGCTTCCTCGCATAAAACGGTTTTTTCCTGAGTTCATTTATACATTTTGTTTCGTCACGTACAATCGTACAAAGTACGTCGCATCAATCCGTAGCAGCTGTCAAATCAACATTTGTTATCATTAGTTACGTCGCATAAGATCACAGGCTAGTTCGGTATAAAATTTATACACTCGCATTGTATGCTGTTATTCATCACATTATATATGCACGTATATCACCTCCACTTTTGTACGTAGAAGGCCTTTTCGCGACATCTTATAAGTGAAATTTTGCACATACAATGCCTCCAGGTGATTTCTTTATACGTGCATTTTGGTTGTCTGGGGAGATTTTCCCCAAACATTGTATTTTTCTTTGCACAGCAACAAAAATTGAACTAGGAACGATGTGGAAATATTTTATAGTTTCAAGATATACAAGAATTTGCTTATGAAATTCAAGTTTGAAGTTGCACTGCCTCTTAGGTGTCCGGATTTCGAAGCAAACCGGTAGTTTTACGAGAGATATATTAGTGAATCTTGGAATTTCCAAGTATCAATTACAGATGGTTTTCAAACCTATTTCATCAAATTTAAAATCACAAAAATGCTGCTCGTGGTACATACTTGATTATGAAATTTATCACAATCACATGAAAATTATTGGTCCAGAAAAAAAAACAAGGGTATTAACTGACTGTCATAAGAACATATAAGTTGAAGATTCTTTCATTTTTAAACTATACCATATTTCATCAAACTTCGAGAGTGGTCTTGGGCTTCTTAATGATCACGTGCTTTTATCGAAGGATTTCTCGAGATAATTTAACCAACATTTTCTTTAACAATACCGAATATTAGGGATCAAGCGCATACAGCCATAGTAATATCCATTAAATTAAGGGATCCCGTTTCACAACTCAGGGTAGTGAACGGACCAGTCATCTGATACGCACACTGAGAACTATTCTTGCACCTTCATGAACTGCATCACTTCTCGAAGAGACAAACCATTCGGAAAAATGGCATTCGAGGAAAAGGGTTATTCTGGAAACTGTCATGCGCGAAAAGGACATTCGAAGAAAAGTGGCACAATCGTTTGATAAATAGTAAAGACAAACTATAGATATTATAAACAACATATAAAACGGAAAGAACCAAACACTACTCTTCACTTGATATACATTAGCTAAGGTCACAAAGCAAACAAAATTTAATTGGTTTCCTACAGGGCGTTAAGTTGCAGCTTATCTACGTGAAACAAGGTATAATCACTTCAGGGCGTTAATACAGATTAAAAAAATTGATTGATTTTTACGGGGCGTTACGATTCAATTCATTAATGTGGACTAAGTTTGAACTACTGCAGGATATTGATAGAGCTTGGAATTTTCAATTAATGTCATACAGGGCGTTGAGATGTACCTGATCATCATAGAATAAGTTAGTCACTCCAGTAAAATTACTGCAGGGCGTTGATACTGCTAAGAAATTTCAATTGATTTTCAACAGGGCGTAAATATGCTTCAGATCTCACAAAGATCAATATGGAATTCAAATCACTTCAGACCGTTGATATAGCTTCATCGATTGATGTTATACAAAGCGTTAAGATGTTTTTGAACTACGTGAAAGAAGGCCAAATTACTCCAGGGCGTTGCTAAAGCTTGGAATTTTTAATTTATGTCCTACAGGGTGTTGAGATGTACTTGATCTACATAGAATGAGATCAAAATACTCCAGGGCGTTGATACAGCTTGGAATTTTCATTGGAAACAGAGCATTAAGTTCCACATGATCTACGTAAGACAACAAGGTCAAAATACAAGGAAAATAGATATCGAACAGGGCGTTAACATAAAGTTGATTTACATGACACGAGTCCAAATTACTTTAGGACGATGATATAGCATGGAATTTTTAATTGACGTCCTACAGGGCGTTAATATGCACCTAATCTAAGATCTACGTGAGACAAGGTCAAATTACTCCAGGACATCATTACAGATTGGAATGTTAAATCGATACAGGGCATTGAGGTGCACCTGATCTACGTAAGACAAGGTCAAATTAGTGGAGAACGTTTATACATTTTGACAATTGTCCCACAGGGCGTTGAAATGCAACTTATTTACATGGAACAAGGTCAAATCACTCCAGGGCGCTATTAAATCTTGGAATATTCGATTGATGTCCTACAGGGCTTAAAGATGCACTTGGTCTACGAAAAATGAGGTCAAATTTTCCCAGGGCACTGATAAAGCTTAAATTTTCAATTGTTGTCCTACAGGGCATTGAGATATATTTGATCGATATAGGATAAGGTCAAATTACTCCAAGGCGTTGATAGAGCTTGGAGTTTCTATTGATGTTATACAGGGCGTTCCTTAGCCTTGTGGTTAGAGTCCGCGGCTACAAAGCAAAGCCATGCTGAAGGTGTCTAGGTTCGATTCCCAGTCGGTCCAGGATCTTTTCGTAATGGAAATTTTCTTGACTTCCCTGGGCATAGACTGTAATCGTACCTGCCACACGATATACGAATGCGTAAATGGCAAGTTTAGTAAAGAAAGCTTTCAGTTAATAACTGTGGAAGTGCTCATAAGAACACTAAGCTGAGTAGCCGGCTCTGTCCCAGTGGGGACGTTAATGCCAAGAAGAAGACAGGGCGTCAAGATGCACTTGATTTACATGGGATGAAGTCAAATTAATCCAGGGCGTTTATGCAGCTTGAATTTTTCAAATAATGTCCTACAGGGTCGTAAAATGCAGCTGATCTATATGAGACAAGTTCAAATTACTCTAGGGCGTCAATACAGATTATGGGGCCCAGATAGCCGTAGCGGTAAACGCGCAGCTATTCAGCAAGACCAAGCTGAGGGTCGTGGGTTCGAATCCCACCGGTCGAGGATCTTCTCGGGTTGGAAATTTGCTCGACTTCCCAGGGCATAGAGTATCTTCGTACCTGCCACACGATATACACATGCAAAAATGGTCATTGGCATAGTAAGCTCTCAGTTAAAAACTGCTGAGAAGCAGGCTCTGTCTCAGTGGGGACGTAACGCCAGAAAAAAGAAGAAGTCAATACAGATTGGAGTTTTTTATCGATGCAGGGAATTGACGTGTACCACATCTACGTAAGACATGGTAAAATTAGTAAAGGGCATTTATACATCTCGACATTTGTCCCTTAGGGCGTTGATAATGCTCGGACCATTCAAGTGATGTGGTGCGTAAAGATGCACTTGGTCTACATAAGGTGAGGTCAAGTTACTCCAAAGCGTTGAAAAAGCTTGAAATTTTAATTGATGTCATACAGGGCGTTAGGATGTTACGGCTCTATATGGGACAAATTACTCCAGGGCGTTGATACTTCTTGGAGTTTTCGATTTTGATATATTTGGAATAAGGTCAAATTATTCTAAGGCGTTGATAATGCCTGGAATTTCCATTCGATGTGGTGAATTTACTCTAGGGCGTTGAGACAACTCGTAAATTTCGATTGATTTTCTAAAGGGCGGTGATATGCTCATGATATATATGAAATTCTTCGCAAATAGGTTAAAATTACTCCAGGGCGTTGGTAGGTACAAGTTGAAAATTTCGATTGATAACTTATGGGGCGTTAGATTGTTGTTGATTTCATACATTATTTTTTATGTCTACGGGTGAAAAATTCTAAAAAAAATCTGAGAAAAGCTTCTTAGTCGTCGACTAAGCGCGACTAAGCAGGACGACAGGGCTGTCTGTCTTGCTGGATTTAACTAACTTACGTCTGGCTTTCTTTTTCCACCCCACCATCCCACAGAGTGTACGGAAAAGACTTCGTCCGTTATTTGTTTTCGTTTCCCTTGCAGGCGTATCGAAATAATGTTCGTAAGTAGACACGTCCGCATCGTCGAAGAACCTTTGAGCCGACAGCCGAGAATGGGTCGAAGAAATGTGACTTTTTGCAACATTATTGTGGGGGTAAATTGCGTGAGCTGTGCTGTACGCATTTCGAGCCAAATTAGATTATTGGTAATTGAAACCTCTGAATGGGATCAGCCTGTTTGAACCAGTTTCGCCTCTTGCCATGATTCCGGCGTTCAATTCATATGTGGTTTTCAATGGCAACAGCTGTAGATTGAATTACTTTGTGTCATCAAAGGCAATGATTGAATCAATCATAATTCTATGGGAGTAGCCAGGGTTTCCATCTTCAGGATGGTGCAAACGACCTCCAAGGTAATATTGACCAATTTATCACAAAATGACAATATTATACACTCTATTCTAAACTTTTGTATGAAATATAACACTGTGAAGGAAGCTTTATTCCACTAAAGTATGCGAACCGGAGTCCAAAATGTAACATAATTCAATTTTTCGACATTAAAACGGGTTCAGTTAGACTGAAATCAACCTAGGATGAATTCTTTCAGCGTTTCATTCAGTAATAACTACAGAATTTCCACAGGCATCCTGTCAGTTGTTTTTCCAAGAACTTTTCCACGAAATCCGTCATCAATTATTTCGGGATTCTTGTAGAGATTTCTTTAAGAAATCTTCAAAATATTTCACCATGATCTTTAGCCTTCAAGGTTTTACTTTTCAAAGTACGTGGAAGTACTTCATAAAATTTTCATTTAATTTTGGTTAAGATTCCCCCACAATATATTGTATTCGCTCGCCGAAACCCCTCTCGAAGACTGCTGGAGTAAAATAAAAGCAGCTATCAACGTCGCAGGCAAAAACATTGTTGGGTACGTTGAACGGATTCGACAGAATGACTGGTTCGACGAGTAGTGTAGAATGATTCCGGTCCTCGACAGAACGTGGAACGATCCAGGAGAAAAAGCGCCGCCTGGAGGTACCGTATCCTAAAAACGCGATAGTTCTGTCAAAAACTCAACGCATTCCGCAGACGCTCTATGCCGCGAGCCGAAATGTGTAGTGATGATAAAGATGGGTTGTCGGACGAACGCGAGATGATCGGAAGGTGGAAGCAGCACTACGGTGAGCACTTGAATGGCACTGAGAGCACAGGCACGCAGCTTCCAGGCAACGGGAGAAATGACGGAATGTTGGACAATATCAACCAACCAGCTCCCACTTGAGGGAAGTTAAGGATGCCATTCAACAGCTCAAGAATAACAAGGTAACTGAGAAGGATGGTATCGGAGCGGAAATCATTAAGATGGGCCCGGAGAAGTTGGTCACATGTCTGCATCGGCTAATAGTCAGAATCTGAAAGACATAACAGCTACCGGAGGAGTGGAACCAAAGGGGGTTATATGCCCTATCTATGAAAAGGGCGACAAGCTAGAATGTGAAAACTATCGAGCTATCACTATTCTAAATGCCGCCTACAAAGTATTATCCCAGATTATCTTGCGTCGTCTATCACCAACAGCAAATGAGTACCGTCAAGCTACCATCCACCGTGCATTTAAGAAAAAAATGCACTTCAAAAATGATATAACTTTTCCAAATAATTTGAAGCGTACTAAAATACCACTACGTAGCGTGCAATTAAATAATAATTCAGGGAAAAATCCAAAACTAGTAATGCATACCAAAAAATTACTCAAAAATTATATTTGTAAAAAATGTCATGTGAGGGTTGCCTCGTACCGTTCTTTGTTACCATTTACCGTGCACACTAGTGCACCATTTACCGTGCGTATAGTTTTCGTCATGATTTATTTTTTTATCTTGAAGAAACGTTGTTGATGGATAAACTATGTTGCGAGTAGTGTGTGCACTCATTTTTAAGGGTATTCAAATCTTCATTTACAATAAAAAACCATCAAAAAATTATAAATTGGCTAAATAATTATTTTTTCATTTAAATCGTTATAGGAGGTTTGACTGTATTGTCATAACCATTCCATATTCACTCAAAAACTAAATATGAAGTAGTTTAATAACGACATAACAATAAATCTAATATTACCGAATAATTTCATGCCTTCTACACTGATGCACGGTAATAGGAATCATATATATATATTAAAAAGGATCCATTCACCGTGCATTTGGATTTCGACTGAAACACAATAAAAAAATATAACTTGCATAAAATTTCATTGCTCATACGATGAAATACATCTTGCTTATAGTATCCCCAGTGAAAACTTGTTGAAATTTTGAAAAATATCATGGATATCACATTTTCCATTTTAACGATAGAAAAATGGAAAATGTGAATTTTTGGTGTTTCTTCTAAGAATGTTAAAAAATATCACTATCAAACAGAATTCACATGATTGTGACTACATAAACTCGGTTTTTCAAAATGCTTTGTGACAAAAACTACTTCATTTCGTCAGTTTTATCTTATTTTGCTGACAAAAGAATAATTTGTGAAAATTGTATGAATATTCTGTGGGAATTTGTATATGTTCACGGTGAATGGAGGCCGCACGGTGACTGGTGACTTAACGGTACTTTGGAAATTATCAAGCCGGTTTCGCATACGGCCGCTGAACGACAGACCAGATCCTTACAGTACCGGTCAGTGGAATAGGCCAGTCCATCGTGAACGTCCACTTCGGTGTAACAGTTTCGCTCGCTTCACGCTTCGGAGATCACCGCTTCTCCCTGGACTGCCTGGTACTGCCAAAACTAACAGTATCGCTACCCAGCCTTTAAATCGACGTTTCTCGTTAGTCTTGTAATCTTCCAAGTAGAAGATATATCGTTCGAATACGAAAGTTTGGGTCATATCACACAACATATGTGGAACTCAGAAGTCACATCAATTTGAAAAGTTGTACCCACTTTCAGCTGCTGACAAGTGGTATATCTAGTATAGAAGACATCAAACTGTCATTGCCAATGGTAAACAAAAATCATACGATTCGAGCAATAGCCCAGTTGCTGCAAAGATTGCAGACATTATGATCGAGGAACACTGAAAAGCAATGTCTCAAGATAAAATACATTTATTTCTTAAAAAATGGAAACGTTTTCTTTCATAATCTCCAATATTCATGTTTCGTAACCACAGAATGTGATCGCATCGAAAATATTATTTCCTGTCAAAAAAAATCCTGTTCAATAACGTGAAAAAGCTTTCGTTTTCCAAAATCCTTCCGTTTATTCATCTAAAATTACTTTATATTAGAAACAACATAGATAACTTATACATTGACTGAATTATCTTGGATATGAGAGATTGAAGTCTTATTAGTTATTTCCATTCCCTTCGTTGCCACTCTGGATATATGTTATCTTTGATTCATTTCAATACAATGTCGATCGATGTATTGGTGGTATAACTCTTTTGACATTTCGATGTCCTTATACCACCAGCATGCAAGTATTAAAGTGGGTATCACTTCTTGAGCTCGAGTTCCACTTATGTTATGTGGTCATATGGAGGAGGTGAGTCAGCGTGCGTCGCGTACAGTCACCCCACAGTTATGGATAGCTCACAGATATGGATCAAAGTTGGATTAAACGGTGATTATCTCATCAAATAGAGTAGCAATTACGCAGAACACATTTTATCTACGTGAACCATAAATCTGTACAGCATTGAAATCAATCATCAAAACATCTTCTAGCACATTTTATTCGTCCGTATAAAATAAAATGTTATCCGTAGTCAGAGAATCGTTGATTCATAACTGTGGGGCATTGAAACCCGTACCACAGTTATGAATCAACGATAAGACGATTCCGAAAGAAACGCCGAAACGTATACTTTCACAAACACACCATTCGTTTGCTTTACAGATATATTGCTTTTATAGTGTTGATCCATAATATGAGTCGATTTGATCCATAATGAGGACCCTCCTGTTCCACTGATCCACATCTGTGGGATAGACAACGTTTGAGATTTCTTTCGAAATCGACACTTTTTCGTAAATAACCGCGATTATTTATGTGTATTCTCGAAAACAATTATATTCGGCATTGCCAGGCGGGTAAAATAATTGTGTACAAGGTCACCATGATTTGTAATCATATTTTATTAAAAAAGTAAGAGGTTGTTTCCGAGATACAACCGCCAAGTTGACGTTGGATAACGTTAGCTTCTTCTATTTCATGGCTTGAGACCGTCACGAACTCATGAAAGAGTTCTACTGATAAAAATCCAATCAATTTTCATACTATTTGTTGCATGTCAATTCTGACCTGTTATGGAAATTGTGTGTTATTATTTGGTTGGTTCGGTTAACACTTCAACACCGATAAAATCGGTCGATGGAAGAAGAAGTATGAGCGGTATCTCTTGGTTCTCAAACAAATATTCCGGTCGAACGTTAGGTCCACGCATGATCGTTGCTTTAGTTAGTGCTTAAGATTGGTTACTTTAGTGGGTTCCGAAGCCAGTTTGAGGTTGAAGTACTTCTCCATGAAGTCCGCGAACTCAATGTTCTCCACTTTATGCTCAAATCGATGTTAAAGTTGCCAGTCACGATGACTGACATGAACTCGTTTTGATACTCGAAGAAGTTCCGCACCATAAAGAACTTCTTCTGCTTTGTCGTGGTATCCGGGAAATGTAGAGGCAAATTTGCGATTCCAGAGCTCGGCCGTCATGGTCCTTCAGGAAGCAAGTTGCCTAACTCATGTGCACCAAAATTGATGCAATCTGTAGTAAATGAACGTTGTTTGTCTTAAATATTGTGTGTAGTGAAGTTGTTTGTGTCAAAGAATGGTTATTTCTATGGGAATAATGCAAAATTCCAGAATCATGTTTTGTGTGTTGTTAAAAGGCATTCATAAACTTCTAGTAATAAACAAGCATGCGGACATGGTGTTTGTAATGATGCTTAAAATATATCCCAAAGCAGATTTTACTACCAAAATTCTTATCAATTCTCTCGTTTTGTTGAAATAATTGAATTTAAGTTGAATGATAGGAAAAACCTTTGGGAATTGCCTACATTTAGGCGTTAACCGCTGTATTCTTGAAATTTAACTACTGATTATTTCCAAATATATTGTCTTGTTTAAAATTTGGTAGGCATATTCGGATTCAGGAAACTCAAATTAAGTTTGTATAGTTGATTTCAAAACTAATAATAATCACATTCACAAGCGATTAATTTCACCCCTAAACGGGAACCCCTGATTTGTTATTTATGAGATGATTTTGTTTTAGGTACATAAGCCAATAAGAATCATTGTCGTACTTGTTTTCCTGCATTTAGTTTAATGGTATCGATAATATATAAGAAAGCAGACCCGAAAAACCGTGAAAATGATCAATTTCACCCGAAATTACGGTACATGTTAACTTCAAAACGTCAAAACCGTATAACAGCAAGAAAAATGTGCTTTTCTATGAAAAATAAGACATGGCTCGATATTTACCAACTTTTCAATAGTTCAGTCATGAAAATCAATAGTTTTCATTATTGGAGTCAATTCGTAGAAAGATTTTTAATCGATTGGTGCAAGAATCTTGAAAATCTATCCGGGCGTTAGTAAGTTATTAACAGTCAAAATCTAACCACTTTTCGTGACGCGAGCGATTTTTCGTTTTTCGAAATTGTACCCCAGTATGTTGCCGTAAGACGTTATCCAACGTCAAAAAAATTACCCTTAGCTGATCCATAACTGTGGGGTGACTGTATTTTAAAATTAAAAACACCTTTAACCACGGAATACGCCTAAAGGTAGGCTATTTCCTAAGGGATGTTTACATTCTTAACAGTAATTCGGTAATGTTGCCTAATTGAGCACACTTATAAAAGTTTTGACAACGGAATCGTTTTCGGCGATGTCATTTTTAGTAAGAACCATATTTTCCTTGCTTATATGGTAGTGTCATCCTTAACAATTAAAATCATTATTTCGAAAAGTTGACAAATTTACGCATAAAGTAAACGCAATTTTCGTAAAAACACTAACATTTATTAGCTCATGAATATAAGAAAGAGAAGCACCATTCATGATTTGGAAGTGTTTCATCAATATGTGATAATACGAACTTTTGATGAGATGAGTCATTCCGATCAATGTTACCCCGTTGATCAAAGATACCCCGGATTACGGTACCGTAAAATGGGATGAAGTTGATCACTTTCAAGCTAAGTATTCTGTTCAATAAAATCTGAGGGATGCATGTATTGTCATCCAAATATTTTTCAAACCAATACTGGTTGGATGTTTATCGAATTGTGTAAACGTAATTTTAACAAAACCATATAATCATAACAAAAACAATTTTTAGAACCCAAAAAGTGAAAATTTTGATTCCGGGGTGAAGTTGATCAATTATTGCGAAAGGTTTCCAAAAACAAAGAGATATGCTACCCACTAAATATGAGGTCACTGAATCTGAACCAAGTTTCAAAAATCTTACCACTTGTTAATAATTAGGTTAATGTTTACCTTGCGACAAATCCTTGATAAGTTCCGGGAATACAACTTGCAGTCTCACCATCTGTTCATTGATTTCAAGGCGGCATACGATTCAGTAAAGAGAAATGAGTTACGACAGATAATGGTAGAACACGGTTTTCCGGCGAAACTGATTAGACTGATTCATGCAACGTTGGATGGATCGAAATCAAGTGTGTGGGTTGCGGATGAGACTTCAACCTCCTTCGTAACCTTAGATAGATTGAAGCAAGGAGATGCACTTTCGAACCTTTTGTTCTACATTGCCGTCGGCTTCGTGGTAGGCCGCGCACTCGCTGGCTTTTTGCAGTTGAAGATGACTTAAGGGCACTTAACGTTCAGGGCGACTGGAAGCGATTGGGTCAGGACCGAGCCCAGTGGAGAAGACTTATCCATTCGGCGTAGATTCAACGTAGCGGATTGTAGCCCATCACAGAAAGAAAGAAATTTTAGAATTAAACTTTGAGAATTACAGAATTTACCACATTAAACGCCTAAAAGTAGGCAATTTCCAATGCAAATTTGTAACTGTTCAGTAAACAAATCTGGATCGCATGAGACAATTTAAAATTTAGGAAAACCAAGAGTAGATAGCAGATAATGCGACACAATAGAAATTTTGATAATTGAAATCAAATTATAGCTATGCATGTGAGTTCAAGAATGATCTGCTTCCCCACTGATCAACTACACCCCCAATAACGGTACCTCTAAACATATAATATCCTTAAACACTAATGCATTTATAAATACTACACAGCTAACTCAGACAACATCTAGCCAATAATTCTTTGAGAACCCTCAACAATACAGCACTCGGTTAGTCTGAGTATGGTAAGCTGATCCCAAGCCCCATTCATATTATTCTTTTTTTACATCTTTCAGTAAATTCTTGCTTCCCTCTGGCTATGTCCATGATATGTGCCGTTGAAAATCGTAGAGGTTCGTCATTAATATAAGGGAAATATTTCACTTTCACTAGCCATTTCTTTTCCACCGTCCGATTTCCAATGTCACTAGAATAAAACACATCAGCCCCGGGTCAACGCCTTCCACTGAAACACAACTCGTAGTCATCGGTAGAAGTATTCATCCCGTGCGATGGATTGCTCCAAAACCGCGTGTGCATTCAAAATCCACGTGCTAGACATTTCCTTTCGCAACCATCGCTCCCTTGTTTACCACAATCCTTTTCCCGTATCGTAAGCGAATGACAATGGTGTTCTACAAGTAGTGCTCTATGTCTTTCACCGTGCATCGTAAAATACTATCAAAACTTGCACTGAATACAGAACACCGAACCCCACCGCCGACCGTCATCATCATCATCGCCAACCACATAACCAACTTGCTGGATAGGGTGCGGCTTATTTTTCGAAAGTTCTCAAAACTTAAAAATCGTAAGCTCTACTGAATTCAAATCACACAAATAGAGAAGAAAATTTGAGCAAAAAATATTAAGTTTAAAGGTGGTGCAAGCGATTTTGAATTTCCAAGTAATAAAATATGATCTACAGTGAAGTTTACATAACTTTGTTATTTTTCAACCAATTTAGAAACTTTAAGTACCATTCTCTACAAAGTTTAAAAAAAAAAGTTTTTCAGATTTGTCTAAAGCTATAACTTTTATAAGTTAAAAAAGTTTTTCTTATTTTTCCATATTAATAAAAAAATATATATGACCGTAACTTTGAAAAAAGGGGCCTGGTTAGTAGTAGTAGTTAGAGTCCGCGACTACAAAGCAAAGCCATGCTGAAGGTGTCTGGGTTCGATTCAGGGTCGGTCCAGGATCCTTTCGTAATGGAAATTTCCTTGACTTCCCTGGGCATAGAGTATCATCGTACCTGCCACACGATATACGAATGCGAAATGGCACCTTTGGCAAAGAAAGCTCTCAGTTAATAACTGTGGAAGTGCTCATGAGAACACTAAGCTGAGAAGCAGGCTCTGTTCCAGTGAGGACGTATAATTCCTAGAAGAAGAACTTTGAAAATGTTCAAACGATTTCAATGTTTTTAACATGCTAATGAAGACAATTTATAAGACATATATATGCTCACGTACTCATTTCAAATTATATTTTTATCGTTTACCAAAATGAAATGCTTTCCAATCTACCAGTGTTTTGTTGTGGAAGTGCAGTGCATTCAGTAACACGTCAATATTTCCCTCCCATCCCCTTTCAGACGCATTCGGTGCCTTTATTGTTTCTTATGATAATGAAAGCACCAGTACTTAAACATTCAGGATGCTACTGATCCCGAGTCTGTTGGTTCCCTGTGTAAGAGCAGCTATTCTCGAATTATGTGTTTTGTATTCTGTAGAGATTAGTTTTTGGTTTTGAAAACTTTCTAGCAATAAGCTACACCCTATTGTGTAAGGTACGGAACACCGTTCGAGAGCAGTAACAGCAATTTCAGCGTCATCGCCAGTAAAACTCAAATCGCATTCAAATGATGTACATTTCAATTTCACTAAGCCAAGAGGTCAAGTTCACCGGCTGTGTGAGTGCAACTGCTGAACGATGGCGACGACGCTTTCCCATTATGAGGACGCCTGCCTGCTTGCATAGAAAGAGCGTCGTCCTCGGTGGACTGGATTTCGACTGGAATAAATTTGAATTGGAAATCATCGTCTCGCAACCAGTTGATTCCACTATGGTGAACTCGCATAGGGATACATACTGAGGCAAGGAAAATTCTACCCCTTGATGACGATCAGACCCAATTGATGGGCTCGCTACTCCCTGGCATACAAGGGGCCACAACACCGAAGCAGCTCGTATAAATTTCCTTCGATTTTCCCTTACGGTTTGTTCTCGTGATATGGATCATGAACTGCAGTGGTTCTCAATTTGAGTTTTAGAAAAGAACTAAGACATATTTTGGGAGTACGGGTAGATTCTTCAGATCACTTTTGTGATGTGTTATTTTCAATGTTATACTCGTTCAGTAAAGCTTGATCTTGACTGGCCGCCCGTGGTTGCTACTCCTGCATTGCCGATTCAGCTCAACATATACAAAGAACAAATCATATGACTGCTTGGGACTAACAGCCACTCTAAGTGTATAAGTGCTTGTGATCTTCTATTTTTAGAAAACAATGACGCATACCACGTCAGAATGCAGACCAGAAGGGGAGGGGGAGAAGTTGATGTTGCATTAGAGCTTATCTACTGCAAACCGTGAAGTCCACTGCATCTACGCAAGGTAATGTGGATTACATATGTATCACAGGTTTAGCAGATTGCCAAATTATCAGGCGTGTGGAAATATAATAAAGAATGAAAGGAATAGAAATAGGAATGATGATAGAACGAATGTGAGGGCTGGAATTTTAAGAAAACCGCAGAAGCTAATTGAAAGTCATGACAAAAACTTACAACATCTATGGAACTTCAATCGATTGATTTTCTGGAATCACTTTCGTATTTAATTTACATTTTCAAAATTGAGAACCACTCATCGACACAACCCAAAACGATGCTGGCTGCCATCTCCTGGGAAAAGACACTGGAAGGAATCCAACATTTGAGGCATACTCGGCATCTCCTTTTGCCGAGTTGGTGTGCGGCAATCGTCGTTGTCGTTGACGTCGTGCAGATAAAAATCTTGTCCAAATCAGATCAGCACCAAAAACCGATACGTTGGGTCCAGGCGAAAAGGGGATTTTTCGTATGTAGATTTATTCAGTACCAATCCACGAATCCTCCGATCTCATCTGACTTTCAAATGCGCTCTACCACATGCGCACTACCATACTGCAGCACAGGAAGATAAGTTCACCACCAGCTGTTGACTGCTGCAAACGTCTTACGAGGGCGGTGGGGGTGCTGAACAGGAAGAATATGGTCTCAACCAAAGGAATTTGCTTGCACCTAGTTTACAGGACACAAGTTGACGATTTCAGGTTAAACGGAGAAATGATGTTCTTAATGACAACTGTGAAAAGCACAGTGGCATACATCGGAGTTGCGTGAGTTAGATGCGAAGGGATGTAAACCAAAACTGCCTTATAGTAAAAATGCATTCTATTTTTTTTTCTCAGCAATTTTGCACTCCAGACAAATAAAATGGAACACACAAAAGATAATTCCCTCCAGATTGTTACTAGGTGGATGGAAAAAATTCAAAAAAAAACTGCTGAAAACTGCTTATCTAAAAATCATTCAAAATGAAACTAACAACTCTTTACTTCTGAGGTCCACGTTTTAATATATCTAACATTGTTTTAAGGTGAAGGTAAATCAAAGCCAAACTTCAAATTATTAAGAGCATAAATCTGGATAACCGAACACCCGCTTGAGCTGAAAAGTTAATAGATTGGTAACCACCAGCTAGTGACCAATCGATTAAGTTTTCAGCTCAAACGGATGTTTCCTTCTTCAGATTTGTGCTCTAGAAAATTTGAGGTTTGGCTTCGATTCATTTTCACCTTAAGTAGGGACGTAACGCCAGGTGTTTGACATGGTGTCCATTCACATCTAAATAAAAAATCGTGTATTTTGAGCCGTCGCATAATGGAACTATATGATTTTTACCCTTAATGCATAATGTGTTAATCTTTCTTAATGCATTAGGAAGTTTAATTTATTTGCTCTATCGATAGCATAACTATAATCGGAAGAACATTTAAGGTTAAAATGAATCGAAGCCAAACCTCAAATTTTCTAGAGCACAAATCTGAAGAAGGAAACATCCGTTTGAGCTGAAAACTTAATCGATTGGTCACTAGCACTCGACAGGCTCCTGCAAGATTTTCTCCAGGGATTCTTCCAGGAATTTAACCGGGCCTCATGAGGCTACTCTAGATTGTTTATTCAAGAGTCACAAAGCATTTATCCACATCGACCAAGGAGTGCGGATTCGATTCCCGCTTCAGTCCGGAAAACTTTACGTCAGGAACGTATTTGGACTTTGAAATTGGGTGTTGCATGCTAGTCCGTTGTTGGGTATGGTGCTTCTTTCGAAGGACAAATTGCATTTACGTTTAGGCGTCTTTTCTTTTTTTAATGTTTCTCCAGGGATTGCTCCAGGAATCTCTTCAGGAACTTATCAAGGAGGATGGATTCTTATTCATTTTGAGGCAATCACTGAAGGAACTCATGGGCGAATCTCTGTAGGAATTTCTAGAGGAGTTCTCAAAGAATTCACCAGAGGACCTCCAGAACAAATCTCTGGAGAAATTTCAAGGGGAGTCCCTGGAAAAAAATCCTTTGAATAATACATGTAGCGATTTTCCTGGATACCGTTTTGATTCATATTACGGACACTTAAGGCCTCAGTGGAGTATAACTGATCTAAAAGCATACAAAATAAATCAGTTTGTATGATTCCTCCGCATTATCGAGCCTTGAAAACACTTAGCTTTCGAATTGTGGGCAAAGATTTTGATTTTGCAACGTGAATAATTTTAAATAAATACAAATGTGTGGACTTTCCATGATTTTTATTCCGGACGCTTCCTTACTTTTGCTTTGAATTCCGGACACTTTGGTTCAAATTCCGGACAGCTCATGAAAACCATAAATCGAGAAGTCAAATCATCAATCGAAATCGTTAAATCACTAAACAAACGTGTAATGCTATTGAGCAATGTTATTTTCATAGATACCGATGAAAAATGCTTATTAAAACGAGCTACAAAAGTGCGAACTTTTGAACAGCAGAAATTGAAACATATCGTGTGAAATGTTTCCCATACAAAGAAGAGTGTTTGGAATTAAAAGCTGTCCGTAACATGAATCAAACGGTACATGTCTGAGAGAATTCCTAAGAGAAACTCTTGAGGAGTCTCTTTATGAACTAATGAAGTTATTTCTTGTAGAATTCCTAGATGAATTTCTCAAGGAAAATTTTTGAAGCGATCCCGAAGTAAATATCAGGAATAATTCCTAGAACAATCTCGAGAAGACTACCAGAGGAAATTATGGAGAAATAACTGGACGAATATCTGGAGAAATCCTTAACCCCTCTACCGGCAGCTTGATTTTTTACCGCAAAATTCAAATTCAAATCGTTATAACTTTTTTGTTTTTCAATATTTTTGCACCATTTTTTCACAAGCTCTCAAAAAACTCTTGATAATAGGTCATCTGGTTTTGAAGATATTCCAAAATTCCTTGGGGGACCGATCCGTAACTACAACCCCCAGTTAATTTCTCAGGCTACAGAATTTTAATCGAATTCAGATATTCACTCTTCGAAACAATACATTAATGAGAGTATGTTGTGAAAAAATGAAGCAATTTGGTGCAGCCGTCTTTAAGTAATGACCATTTAGGTTTCTGGAGCCACGCTGGCCAAAAAAAGATCTTAAAAACTTCAAAAAACATCATATCGTAATTTTCAGATATCTTCAAGAATACTGAACCGATTTGTATGATTTTTTCAGAGAAGCTCCTTATTATATGGCATTATATAGCCCACATTTTGTTTTTTTTTTGGTAAATTGATCAAAAACAAAATGGCCGCCAAAGGCATTTTATATGGAAAATGTCGGTTCCCCAAGGAACATCGGAATATCTTTAAAATCAGATCACCAATAATCAATATCGACACAGATCCTCAAACTAGAAGAGTTGTTTGAGAACTTGTGAAAAAATGGTGCAAAAATATTGAAAAACAAAAAAGTTATAACGATTTGAATTTTTATTTTGCGGTAAAAAATGAAGCTGCCGGTAGAGGGGTTACAGAAATCCTCATACTGCAACTAAGAGAAAGCCTTGAAGACATCTGTGCATAAATCCTTGTAGAGATATTCCTGGAGGAACCCTTAAAGTAGTCCCCAACCAGATAGAAGAAACAAGATTATAACCGAATGCGTTGCTCTGATATGATTTTATTATATCTTCTTCTTCTTTCTGGCGTTACGTCCCCACTGGGACAGAGCCTGCTTCTCAGATTAGTGTTCTTATGAGCACTTCCACAGTTATTAACTGAGAGCTTTCTTTGCCGATTGACCATTTTTGCATGTGTATATCGTGTGGCAGGTACGAAGATACTCTATGCCCTGGGAATCGAGAAAATTTACTTTACGAAAAGATCCTCGACCAGCGGGATTCGAACCCACGACCCTCAGCATGGTCTTGCTGAATAGCTGCGCGTTTACCGCTACGGCTATCTGGGCCCCAATATTTTATTATATCACCAGTTGTTATAACACATATACAGTTAGTAGTTAAAATAACAAAAGTTTTAATAAAGTTTACAACAAATAAATATAGAATATACATTTTGAAATTATAGCAAAATTATTACAGAACGTGTTTTATGTCTGACAAAACAAACTTATTCTAAAAGTTGTTACTGTTCAAAACTAAATATTATTCACAACCAACTCACAAATGAAATGTCTAAAATAAAGCAAATGTTGTAATGAATCGGTAACAAAAAAGTGACAAATTAAGAACAAAGCGTTTTTGATAGCAAAATTATATCAAATTCTGTTATTTTTGTCAGTTTTTGTTACAATATGTAATAATCTTGCTATGTGATTCTGGTGGGTCTCTGAAAGAAATTTGAGAGAAATATCAGGAGGAGTTCCAGAAGTAATCTCTGGAAAAGTTACTTGAGGAATCCTTGAGGTAATTCCTGAAGAAATCCTAGTAAAGATTTTACTGGAGGAATCTATTCAGGAATCACTGAAGACATTCCGGCAGAAACTCCTTCAGAAGCCCTGTAGAAATATTCCTGAAATTATTTCTGGAATAATCCTTACAGGAATCCCTGGAAAAACTTCTGGCTAAATTCCTGAACAAATTGCTGAAGGTATTTCTGGAGCACTAGTGGAACCGGTCTGGTAGCGAACAAATGTTTTTCCCTGCAGGAATCTCAGGGAAACCACTTGTGGAATCCATGGAATCGCTGTAAGGATTACAGAAGAGCTTATCTTGGTTCTTATGGCCCCTGCACATGAGGCTTCAGTACGTGCACAAGAACACTATCTTTAACTGTATACCTCCCTTGCGCTATAGTCCCTTCATTGAGAGCTGATTGTATAATCCTTTTTTTTTCTAATTCGGACGTAAAGGAAATGATAATTGAATATGATAAGTTTATGTTTGCGAGGCCCAGCGGTTAATTCACTGCTTTTCGGCTAGACCAAACTGAGGGGCATGGGTTCGAATCCCACCGGTCGAAAATCTTTCCGGGTTGGAAATTATCTCGACTTCCCTAACATACAGTATCTTCGTGCTTGCCAAACGATATACAAAGGCAAAAATGGTCAAATGGCAAAGCACTCCGTTAATAACTGTGAAAAAAAACTCATAAAAATACTTTGCTGAGAAGCAGACTCTGTTTCAGTAAAGACGTAACGATGCCAGGTGTTTGGCATGGTGTCCATTAACATCTGAATGAAAAATCGTGTATTTTGAGCCGTCGCATGATGGAACAAATCTGGCAAATCCGGCATCGGACCAAAAATGAATTTCAAGAGCGTTTCAAAGCCATGGGTTATTTTTGACCCTTAATGTCTTATGTGTTACTTTTTTCGTAGCATCGCTCCTAGTGGTCGTTGAAAGCTCCTTTTAGCACGAAAATGTTCGTTTCCAGAAGTGAGGAAAAGACAGATTTCTATCTCTTTTCTTTACAAAGTTAGAGCACATTTACCGTGCCGCATTGCCAAAAATAACTCCAATGCATCAGTGCGCATCGTACCTTCGTGCTGTGCGTACACGAATTCTCTCTGCTGTTGGAAGTTTTCTTAAAAACTACCTAAAGCAATAAAACAGTACCTTTCAGTGTGTGTGTATACATTCCACCTCCCACTGACCGGCAGTGCTTTTATGGAAGAAAATTGTATGCATGTATTTATTGACACCCTTCGATATCTTTATATCTGCAGACAATTTTAGCCCAGGAGATGAAAGGTGGTAGCTCTACTGAAATTCCAACGACCCATTTCAAGAATGGCAGTACATACACACACATTCTGAGGTCATTTTCATATACAGTAAGCCCCGCATAAAAACACCCAGATATCAAATGGATATCTGAAATATTTTTACACTTCCCGAATCGAAAATTATATTTTCGACCCTGGCACGTATTTTGTTTCGTATGGTAATAGGTAAGTAAATAATAATAATGAATGATTTTACCAGGATGTAATGTTGTTTCTTCCGTCGCCGCACTGTACTTACCGACAAATACTACACACTTTTTCACTACACTACGCACGTAACATGATCGATTCTGACCGCATCACCCGCCCCCGCAGGAGCAAGCGTCACGGTCAAAGGATCACACACTACTCCAATAAAACAGTACCTTTCAGTGCTACAAAAACAGTACTTTTCAGTGCTAAAATTAAAAACGGTACTTTTCAGTGCTACTAAAACAGTACTTTTCAGTACTATTTTTTCTACTATTGATCCCTTTACGATCCTTGTTTGGACCCGTGCCTTCGATTTTTCGTTGGACCCGTTGGCGAAATCTAGCGGTGGTAATCCTTCTTGGACACCGTCTTGGGAAAAAACCTCTCGAAGGTCACGTCTTCTTTCGTTTATTAACTAAACATGGTATCAACAACAAACAAAAGGAAGGGTGAATCTCTGAATTCACTACTTCCTTCCAAAAAAGTGGGTTTTAAAACTGTCACTACACGTGGCAAGAATGGAAGAAAGGACGTTTCCCCGGAATGCGAACTTTCTTCCAAGGGTGAAATGAATAATTGTATCGAAATGAGCAATCAGTTCGATGCTCTAGACAAATTTTCCGAACACCAAATCGAAGCAGCCTCTAGCCCAGGCTCTTTGATTCAAGTGAGGAAGCAAAGAGTGCTGCCTATCGCGGTCAGTTGTTCCGAATTTGCGGGATTTAGGCAGGAGATCTTGAACTCCATTAGGGGAATCAAGGTTTCCTTCCAAATCGCAAAGAAAGGAGACTGTCGCGTTTTGCCGGAAACTCTTAAAGATCGTGAACTTCTTCTCAGACATCTTGAAGAGAAGAAGCACAAATTTTTTACTTATGACGACAAAACTGAACGTTTTTTCAAAGTTGTCTTGAAAGGTCTCTCAAGTGACTATCAATCACCTGAAGAGATCAAAAATGGAATAAATGATATACTTGGATTTTCCCCAGTCCAAGTAATCATTATGAAAAAGAGAACCCAATCTGGCATTGTTCGGAAAGGGCTTTCTCAAGAATTTTATTTAGTTCACTTTAACAAAAAAGAACTATATAATAGTACAGCTTTAGAAAAAGCGAAACTTTTGTTTGATGTCCGTGTGACATGGGAACATTTCCAAAAACCTGGAGGAAATTACCAGAACCCCACCCAGTGCCGTCGGTGCCAAAAGTGGGGTCATGGTACAAAAAAATGTCGCATGGATGCTAAATGCATGATTTGCGGAGGTTCTTCTCACGCCAAAGACGTCTGTCCAGTGAAGGAAGATACCACCAAATTCATATGCTGTAATTGCGGGGCTAACCATAAGTCCAATTTTTGGAATTGTCCTTCACGCAAAAGGGTCATTGAGGCTCGTGCCAGGCAGATGAAAGATAATATCCGTTACGATAATGGTCGTTTCCGGAATTTGCCTGGTAGAGTATCGAACAATGCTCATTTTTCAGTTAACGATCGCTTGATCATGAATCATACCCATCAGGAAGATCATAATCATGCTCAGTCACAAACTCATTTTAATCCGTCGGGTAGCCGTTCGAATCTTTCTATTTCGAATGTATCTACCCACGGTAAATCCTTTGCCGATATCGAAGCAGGAAATTCGAACTCCTCCCCTGTTCGATCCATGGGTACCCATTCTACTTGTTTCAAATCAAATGGAAAAAAACCCTACCGCCACAGGTAACTCCGCTTCTTCGTCTACCGAAAATTCCAATGGGAAATCACATGACATGTCTGCCTCTGATTTTAATTTTCTAACTGAACAATTGAATCTAATGATTGATGCAATGTTCAAAACCACCACTATGACTGAAGCAGTCCAAGTAGGTGTAAAATTTACAAATCAAATTGTTATTGGGTTACGTTTTTCTAATGGATCCAAATAATAATTTAAATATTTTAAATTGGAATGCTCGTTCTCTGAATGGTAAAGAGGACGAGCTGTTTAATTTTCTTACGGTTAATAACGTGCATATAGCAGTTATTACCGAAACGTATTTAAAACCAGGATCTAAACTCAAAAGAGATCCTAACTTTTTTGTTTATCGTAATGATCGACTTGATGGGGCATGTTGGGGAGTTGCAATCATCATTCATAGGCATATTAAACATCAACTGTTTTCATCATTTGAAACTAAAGTTTTTGAAACTTTAGGTGTTTCTGTTGAAACACAGTTTGGTAAATATACTTTCATAGCTGCCTATTTGCCTTTTCAATGCTCTGGGCAGCAAGTTAATTTGCTCCAAACTGACTTGCGTAAATTGACTCGCAATAAGTCAAAATTCTTTGTCATTGGTGACTTTAATGCCAAACATCGGTCATGGAATAATTCTCAAAGTAATTCCAACGGCAGAATTTTATTTGATGAGTGCTCTTCAGGATATTTCTCAATTCAATACCCTGATAGCCCCACATGTTTTTCCTCTTCTAGAAATTCATCTACGATTGATTTGGTCTTAACCGACTTTAGTCATCTTTGTAGCCAACTGATTACTCATGCTCATTTTGATTCTGATCATGTCCCTGTTACATTTCAAATATCCCAAGAAGCGATTCTCAATCCTATCAGCTCCACTTTCAATTATTTACGTGCCGACTGGAATATATATAAAACGTATGTTGACTCTAATCTTGATGTTAACATTTCTTTAGAAACTAAACTTGATATTGACAATGCTCTTGAAACTTTAACAAATTCCATTGTTAAAGCCCGGAGCAATTCCAAAATGTGAAGTAAAATTTGAATCCGTGATTATAGACGATGATCTTAAACTCTTGATCCGTCTTAAAAACGTGAGGAGAAGGCAATTTCAACGCACTCGCGATCCTGCTAGAAAAATTATATGGCAGGATTTGCAGAAAGAAATCAAGAAACGTTTTGCTCAATTAAGAAACAAAAATTTTGAAAATAAAATTTCTCAATTGGACCCTGGCTCTAAGCCCTTTTGGAAATTATCTAAAATCTTTAAAAAAACCTCAGAAGCCAATACCGGCATTGAAAGAGGAAAACAAATTATTACTAACTAATTGCGAAAAAGCTCAAAAACTTGCTATGCAGTTTGAAAGTGCGCACAATTTTAATTTAGGACTTACTAGTCCAATTGAAAATGAAGTTACTCAGGAGTTCGAAAATATTCTCAATCAAGAGAACGTTTTCGAAAATGCCTGGGAGACTGATTTGGAAGAAGTGAGAACTATTATTAAAAAATTCAAAAACATGAAAGCTCCTGGCGATGATGGAATTTTCTACATCCTCATCAAGAAACTTCCAGAAAGTAGCTTATCATTTTTAGTTGATATATTTAACAAATGTTTTCAATTAGCATATTTTCCTGACAAATGGAAAAATGCTAAGGTTGTTCCAATTTTAAAACCAGACAAAAATCCTGCAGAAGCTTCTAGCTATCGTCCAATCAGTTTGCTTTCCTCCATCAGTAAACTTTTTGAAAAGGTTATCTTGAACAGAATGATGGCCCACATCAACGAAAATTCAATTTTTGCCAATGAACAGTTCGGATTCCGCCATGGACATTCGACCACTCATCAACTTTTACGTGTAACGAATTTGATCCGTTCCAACAAATCTGAAGGCTATTCTACTGGTCTTGCTCTTCTAGACATAGAAAAAGCATTCGACAGTGTTTGGCATGAAGGTTTGATTGTAAAATTAAAAAACTTTAATTTTCCAACATACATTGTTAGAATAATTCAAAGTTATCTGTCAAATCGTACACTTCAGGTTAATTATCAGAACTCCAGATCTGAAAGACTTCCTGTAAGAGCTGGTGTTCCTCAAGGCAGCATTTTGGGACCAATATTATACAATATTTTCACATCTGACTTACCTGAGCTACCTCAGGGATGTCAAAAATCTTTGTTTGCGGATGACACAGGCCTCTCCGCCAAAGGACGAAGCCTGCGTGTCATCTGTAGTCGATAGCAAAAAAGTTTGGATATTTTTTCTTCATACTTGCAAAAATGGAAGATTTCTCCTAATGCTTCCAAAACTCAACTAATAAACCAAAAGCTCTTTATTTGAAACCTTCAAGTAGACATGTTGTCACGATGAGAGGGGTTCCAATAAATTGGTCAGATGAAGTTAAGTATCTAGGGCTCATGCTAGATAAGAATTTAACTTTCAAAAATCACATTGAGGGCATTCAAGCCAAATGTAATAAATATGTAAAATGTCTCTATCCCCTTATTAATAGAAAATCAAAACTTTGTCTTAAGAACAAACTTTTGATATTCAAACAAATTTTCAGGCCAGCCATGTTGTATGCTGTACCAATATGGACTAGCTGTTGTAATACCAGGAAGAAAGCTCTGCAGAGAATTCAAAATAAAATTTTGAAAATGATTCTGAGGCTTCCTCCCTGGTACAGTACCAATGAGTTACATAGAATATCCAATGTTGAAACATTGGAACAAATGTCAAATACAATCATTAATAATTTCAGGCAAAAATCTTTACAATCTTCTATTGCCACGATTAATGCGTTATATGTTTAGGTTAAGTTAGGTTAAGTATATTAAAAACTTTTTTTTTCTCTTATAAGCAGGTGAAATCAACTCACCTGTAAAAAATCTGAACTGCTACGGCAAATAAAATGTAATATGTTGTTAACAAAATGTTAATTAATTCTTAAATTTGTTTTACCAAATTAGGATGATAGTGTTGTCTAATATCACAGAACACCTAGATATAAGAAATGAATATAATGTTTGGAATGATACTAATGATAATGATAAAGAAATAAAAAAAAAAAACTCCAATGTACCGTTTACCGTCGCTCTAATCAGTCTTGTGAGCTTTCTGGAAAACCTGTTCTCATCCATTACACTGCGAAACACGTTTTTGTCTCAATCAAAATATCACTATTTACTTACTGAATCCATTGCCGTTTTCAAAAATTTCATATCACGTCTGGTTTTTGAGATATTGTCTGTTGAAAATGCAAAATTTTACTATTTCAGCCAACTTGCATACAAGTTTTGCACAATTTGCCACATAATTCAAACTTTATGTGTAGAACGACAGTTAGAGTCCTATTTTGCATGGTAGGTGGAGTACAATCACAACAAAGTATGGTACATCATACCTTAAATTTCATGCACACGTCAATAAAGCCAGAGTTTCACACAACTTTGGCGACCTTTAGCTAAAAATTGCGATGCGCTGGAACTTTTCTGAGAATGGAATGAGATTCAGCAACCCCAAATCTACAGGAGAGTGGTTGACTCTGTCGTATGCTGCTGCATGCTGACAGTTCGTTGATTTTTAGAGCTGATAATGGAAGATATTCTTGGCGTGACAGACGACAGAAGTGGCGTTAACACTTCTTAGGCAGCATTTGGAATAATGATTGCTTGCATTCTTTTCATATATAGGGTATATTTGAGTTTATTATACTAGTGGCCCGAGGTGAGCATTGTCGGTCTCGTATAGCGAGGTGACAATTATCTACTTGAGTGAAGTGTCTCTCCATTTGATTTACACGGCGAGTCACTTCACTCGAATCGAGAATTGTCACCTCGCTATACGAGACCGACAATTCTCACCTCACGCCACTCGTAGAATAATCCCAATTATCCCCTGTTTTCATTCATCCGATAACCGTTTCATCTCTCAGATTCTGACAATCATGCAACGCTGACTAGCGACCAATATCTCCGAGTATATCTTGATAAATTCATCACTGATACCTTCATGTTATTCTTGAGCTGTTCGTTAGATTTCATTATTCGCTGATACTGTCCACCATTCCATGAAAGATGGAAACTAGTCGTCTCTTTCATTCTCTTAACATTCTCATGCGATTGCAGACATGACG
Organism: Aedes aegypti; assembly: GCF_002204515.2. NCBI lineage: Eukaryota > Metazoa > Arthropoda > Insecta > Diptera > Culicidae > Aedes > Aedes aegypti. The sequence goes on from NC_035108.1 coordinate 207,814,309, forward strand.
TTGATACTGGTTATTAATGCATTATAACGCAAGCTTCTTCGACTGTTCTCCTGCAGCCCCTCAAGAGAAGACCCATCTTGAACGTTGATACCGAACATCCTTGATGATGGATAGTTTTGGCCGCAGTTTTACCATCAACAGGTAGTTTTCAGAGTCAATATTACCGCCACGATATGTTCTAACGTCAAGTATATCGGGTAATTGCAGTCTATCCATCAAAACGTGGTCCGCAGTATCCGGTGAGCGACTGTGCAGAGAATAGATGCTACGAATTCTTTGAGACGTTGAAATCATCAAGTCACAGATCGTTCTATGTTGTCGATGGCCTTCCTATCGTCGGTCTGAATTCTTCCTGTGACGTCCATCTGTACATTGTACCGCAAATGGCTTATTGGGGAGACGCCATTCGGAGCGGGAGCATCTTACGGACTATACATACGAAGGTCCATAGTGAAAAGAGGCAGAGTCAACTTCGTGAACATGCAACTACCCAACGATGCTTCTGGTCGACCCAAAGATCATACAGGAAGAGTGAACAGGAGGAAGTCATTGATTACTCTCTCGTATGAATATCGTTTATAGCAGCAATGAAAAAGAATAGTGTAAGTGATTATTCCGGGAAGTAACTCTTAGTAAATCCGTGTATTTCAATAGAATAGGATGGCCAGTATGCACCCTTCCCATTTGCCAAATTGAGCGTTTTAATCTCCTGTGGTGATCGAGAGTATTTTGAAAGCACCCGCACGTATTGAACTCATAGCTCGTGAACTGCGGAATGTCGGCGTGACCGTGGCAGATATCAAGGATATACGCGGGCTGAAATATCAGGATATCAGAAAAATTCTGAGCGGTGGAACCCGTCGCCAACACTTCATGCAAATATTACATCACTACAGCGACGGCGACAGAGCAGAAAGTGGAGTTGGTTTTCTAGTGATTGGGAAGCAGATGAAGCGAGTTGTTCGGTGGAAACCTGTTAGCGACCGAATCTGCGTATTGAGGGTGAAAAGCAAGTTCTTCAACTACAGCCTGATCAACATATGTGCGCCAACGAACGATACGTCCAATGACATGAAGGATGAGTTCTATGAGAGCCTAGATAAGGCCTACGGAGAGTGCTTAAAAGAAGATGCCAAGATAGTCATCGGAGGCTCAACTTCGCACACCGGGAAAGAAGACTTTTTCCGACCCATCATTGTGACAGAAAACTCTAATTTCGTTACCAATGATAATGGTCTGCGGCTTGTAAACTTCGCTACTGGTAGAGGGATGGCAATCAGCAGTACCTACTTCGCACGCAAGAATATCCACAAACACATCTGGCGACACCTGAGAGGCTATGCCTGCTCCCAGGAACCAACATTACTGGAGATATCAACAGCTTGTGGGATCCTGTCCACGAAGCTGTGAGAACAACGGCGCGGGAAGTGATTGTCACTGGTCAATGACGAAGACGAAATGAAGAGTGCGAGTGGTTCGATGAAGAGTGTCAGAGATTGACAGACGTGAAAAATGTCGCCAGAAGCCGTATGCCTGTGGCCAACAGAGAGCGGTATAAGGCAGTGAGAGCCGAGGAAAAGCGAATCCATCACAGAAAGAAAAGGAAGCACGAAGAACGTGTGGTAGCTAAAGTTCAAGATATGCATGACAAAAGGAATTTTTATGCGAAGTTCCATGACGCGCGGCATAATATTGTACCAGAGCCCGCTATGTGCAATGTGATCGAGAAGGGAATTTACTAACGGATAAAACGGTGGTGGCTGTTAAGATGGTGGAAGGAGCATTTTCAGTAATTGTTGCACCGTAATCCGGGGTAACATTGATCAGTTTTTAGGATATTTCTTAAATATTTCATCCAAAAATGTAAATGTTGTGAGTTTTATATTTTTAAAACAAGTACTGCCACCCAAAGCTCGTGTCTATATACTGTATTTTGTTTTTTGAAAGATTTGAGCATGTTTACAAAAATGTTTTATGTGATTTTTTCATTTAGCTGATATGGGGTTGATTGATCATCCATGTAAACAACGTTCGGTAATATTGGAAATGTCGTTACTTATATCAATCATGGCCCCTGAAGCCGAATTGCGAACCTCCGTTGTGTTCGGACGCGCTGTCTCGGCGCTCTTGTATATATTTTTACCTTTTAACTTTTTTTTAATAAACATTTTTATTTGACCCGCGCGCGCACCTCGCGTAAGCTTTTAATTTACATTTTTTTTATCGACGCGTGTGCAAAATGAAGTGTGGTGTTGTGAATTGTACACAAAACGACAATCGTTTTCTTTGGCGCTGCCAAGGCAACTGTAAGCGGACCTATCACGCTGCCTGCATTGGCGTACAACGACACCACGAAGAAATTTTACGTACCTTCATGCTTCCTTTGTGCCAAGACTGTCAGGATAAATTCATTCCTGAATTTAATCTTAATGAACTGTCCACATCTTTCAAACATATCTCGGAAAGTATTGGACATTCATTGACAGCAAACCACAAATTAGCAACTAATTTTAATAGCCTTAGTGCTATGCACGACGAAACGCTGGCACATTTTGAACAAATGCTGAGCGAAATTAAACGGAGCATTTCCATCGTCAACAGTAGCAGCAAGACAAGTGCCGCAGAAATAAAACATCAACTATCGGCACTTCTTGACACACCTCCAACAGACCCATGCGCTGCTGTAGAAAAAGCGGTCAAATCAGCAGCAACCGCAGCAGTAGAAGAAATAATAATATCAACATCAGCTGCAGCGCACTCCATTGACCAACTGCCCCAATTAATTAATGACTTGGTCGACAAAAATGCCATTCTAGCTTCCGATGTAAAATCGCACATCGAAGAAATGGCAAAAACATTTTCGGCGACACATACACATACATGTGAACCAATAATGGCAAACAACTTAGCCAATGAATTGGGGGACATCATCAAACCCTCCCCCAGCTGGCGCATGCTAGGCAATAAAAAAGTATGGAAGCATGACTGGACTGAATATGACGCTAAACAGCGTTCACGTCGTACACAAGAAAAGAAGGAAAAGAAGGCCAGACGAAGGAGGAAACAACGCCAGGAAATTTACGCCAGGAATCAGAACCACCGAAACATCAACAACAACAATAACAACAACAACAGCAACAACTACAACTACAACAACAACAACAATGGCAATAACAAAAACAACAACAACAGAAGCATCAGTAACATCAACAACAATAGCAATAGCAGAAATAACAGTACCATCAGCAACATCAACGACAACAACCACAATATCGACAAAAGTACTACTAACAACACAGAAATCACTTCAACGCACATGAATTCTGTGCGTGGAAATTCGTCATTACCATTGGACAAAGAACTTTTGGCAGCGGCACGTGTACAATTTTCTCAGCCGCCAAAGAAGGACAATGGACCGAAATTCATAAATTTCCAAAAAGGGGAAACCATCAACCCTTATCGCCCTGAAAAACCTGCCAGGCTTGAAAACCCTCCACTTTTTGACCCCATGCGTCCACCTATAGTCAGACTCACGGAAGAATCTGCAGCCGGGGACCAACGCTACCTGAAAGCACGTCTACGGGACCCAAAAATCATGGACATAGTGCGGATCTATCTTTCATTCTTGCATGACCAGACCCCTTCAACATGTATTCGTGGACTTACCAAAACTAGCGCATCTTTGACATTAGCAGCAGAAGGACTACCAGCGGACACTAATCTTTTGCGCGAAATTTTCTTGGACGTTCACGAAGAACTCGGAATTTCGCGAAGCGACGCCTTAGAAGACTTGAAGTCGTACCGGGCATTCTTATCCAGCGAGCGCATACAGCGACTGCAGCTTACCAGGGAGAGTGCTAATAAATTTTACTCAGCCGGCTTACAAAATTTTCGAAAATAAAGACGCATTCCTTGGAAGCAGACATCACTGACGTTTCCACAACATCCACCCTACACACGCTACCTGACGCACATAGTAATGTAAGTATTATAAATAATCCAAAAATTTCTTTGTCTTCTCAACAGAATGCGACTGAAATTCTGGTATATTGCCAAAATTTCAATCGCATGAAAAGCTCAGCCAAAATGAAGGAAATTCATCAAAAACTTTTATCTTCTTCTTTCAATATAATTCTTGGAACCGAAACTAGCTGGGACAAAAGCGTAAGAAGCGAAGAAATTTTTGGAAACAATTTTAATGTATTTCGGCACGACCGAAATTTGCAACACTGTAATAAGAAGTCCGGTGGTGGAGTTCTCATAGCCATTAATGCAGACTTTACTTCTGAAGAAATTGAAACTTTCAAACACAAAGAATTCGAAAATGTTTGGGCTAAAGCTCTAATTAATGGAGAAACGCATATTTTTTCATCCGTGTATTTTCCACCTGAACACGCTAACAAACATTCTTTTGAATTATTTTTCAAAATTGTCGAAACTATTATTTCAAATATGGAACCTGAAGTAAAACTGCATATTTATGGCGACTTCAACCAACGCAATGCCGACTTCATTACAGACAATGAAAATGAATCACTTTTACTCCCAGTCGTAGGCGAAGACAGTACTTTACAATTTTTATTCGACAAAACATCATATTTTGGCCTAAATCAAATTAATCACGTAAAAAACCAGCAAAATTCTTACTTGGACCTCTTATTTACAAATTGCACTGAAGATTTCTGTGTGTATACATCATTATCACCTCTATGGAAAAATGAAGTATTTCACACAGCAATTGAATATTCAATCTTCATACATAAAACTTCTCTCCCCAGCGACTAGGAGTACGAGGAAGTGCCGGAATACAATAAAGCAAATTACAGCGAAGCCAAACGTAGACTATGTACAATTAATTGGCAACATATCATAAGTATTGAAGGAAATGTCGACACCGAAGTAGACAAGTTCCAATCAATTATTCAACAAATAATTAATGAAACTGTGCCAACAAGAAGAAAAAGACGAATACAAAATAACAAATTACCGGTGTGGTTTAGCCCACATCTGAAAAACCTAAAGAACAAGAAACAGAAAGCGCATAAATTATACAAAAAAGAAAATACTGCCACCAACTTACAAAATTATCATGACACATGTAACCAACTCAACTCAGCCATTAACTCCGCAGATGAAGAATATAATCGTAAGGTCGAATCCGAAGTCAAATCATGTCCTAAAAACTTTTTTAATTATGTAAACACACAATTAAAAAGTAGCAATTTCCCTTCGCGAATGCATTGTGACGGAAACGTAGGTGAAAACTCTTCCGATATCTGCAACCTCTTTGCAGATTTCTTTCAAGAAGTGTATACCACCTACTCTGAAGAAGACCGCGACCGCAATTTCTTTTCTTTTTTCCCAGAAATTTCTAATAGTATATCTATTGAAAAACTATCACAACAAGAAATCTTATCGGCACTAAAAAACCTGGACGCAACTAAGGGAGCAGGACCGGATGGCATTGCACCCGTGTTCTTCAAAAATCTCTCAGAAGAACTTTCCCTTCCCTTAGAACGCCTTTTCAACATGTCTCTAAATAATGGAAAATTCCCAGTAGCTTGGAAATCCTCATATTTGGTGCCTGTTTTCAAATCAGGTACAAAATCTGACATAAGGAACTATCGCGGAATTGCCATTATCTCATGTATTCCCAAACTCTTCGAATCTCTCGTAAACGACAAAATTTTCCAGCAAGTAAAAAACCAAATTACTTGTAGGCAGCATGGCTTTTTTAAAGGCCGCTCAACATCTTCCAATCTGCTAGAATTTGTATCTTTTATTCTCAACGCAATGGACAATGGCAAGCACGTAGAAGCCCTCTACACTGACTTCAGTAAGGCATTTGACCGAATCGACATACCATTATTAATCTTCAAATTGCAGTAAATAGGAATGGAGCCAGGACTCTTGAGTTGGATCCAGTCATATCTATCACATAGGAAACAAATTGTGCGCTTTCAAAATAAATTATCAGCACCCATTTCTGTAACCTCTGGAGTACCTCAAGGTTCTCATTTAGGCCCACTTCTTTTTATTTTGTATGTAAACGACATTTCCTTTTTACTTAGAAAAATAAAATTTCTTATATATGCAGACGACATGAAGCTCTTCATGGAAGTAAGTAATTCTAGCGAAGCAGAAGAATTCCAGAATGACATTAACTTATTCTTCACTTGGTGCCATAAAAGTTTACTTCAGCTCAATATCAAAAAATGTAATTCAATAGCATTTAGTCGAAAATATGTAACACCACCAATTGAAGTATTTTTAGGAAATCAAGTAGTGCAGAAGTGTAAAATTGTAAGGGATTTGGGCGTAATCCTAGACTCTAAACTCACTTTTGTAGAACATTATAATTCCATAATAAACAAAGCAAACAGCATGCTTGGCTTCATTAAGAGGTTCAGCAACAATTTTCAAGACCCATATACTATTAAACTATTGTATACTACATATGTAAGACCAATTCTGGAATACTGTCACCTAGTATGGAACCCGTATCATGTCGTACACGAAGAACGCATAGAATCAGTACAGAAGCAATTCCTTTTATACGCCCTTCGGAAATTGAATTGGACTGTGCTGCCACTTCCGTCGTATGAAGCACGCTGCATGCTCATCAACTTGGAAACACTTAAGCAACGCCGGGAATTCGCAATGATTCTCTTTATAAACAACATTATTTCGAACCGTGTAGACTCCGCTGCACTTCTTTCTCAACTAAACTTCTACACACCCTCTCGGCATTTAAGAACAAGAAAATTATTTTCAGAAAAATCATGCAGAACGCATTATGCTCAAAACGGACCAATAAACCGTATGATGCGTCAGTATAATGTACATTGCGAATTCATTGGCATTACTATGTCCAAAGAGCAGCTTAAAACACAACTAAAGAACAATAGAAGTAATCCATAGCATGTAAGAAAGTATTGTAATTATTGTATGTAGTCTACCTATGCTTGACGAAATAAATAAATAAATAAATAATCTGAATATGATGTCCAAACGCTTACAAGTTATTTACTTTTTGAGTTATTTTAAAATTAAAAACACCTCGAAGAGCGGAATACGCCTAAAAGTAGGCAATTTCCTAAGGGAATTCTACATTCTTAGCAGTAATTCGTTAATGTTGCCTAATTGAACATACTTATAAAAGTTTTGACAGCGGAATCGTTTTTGGCGATGTCATTTTTAGTAAGAATCGCATTTTCATTGCTCTTTTCGCTTGCAGAACTTATGTGAGACATGAATCTTCGGTAGTGTTATCCTTAACCATTGAAATCATTGTTTCGAAAACTTGACAAATTTACGTATAAAGTTAACGCAATTTTTGCCAAAATCTTAATTTCCACTAGCTTATAAATATAAGAAAGAGAAGCAACATTCATGCTTTGGAAATGTTTCATCAATAAATGATGATACCAACTTTTTACGAGATGAGTCATTCCGATCAATGTTACCCCGCTGATCAATGATATCCCGGATTACGGTACATCGAAAAAAGAAATGTAGCAATAAACAGGATGAACATTGATGATAACGACCAAACTGTGGTAGGTGGGTTAAAGGAGAGGTTAAAAATGCTATCAGAGAGTCGAAGAGCTGTAAGGTTACTGGGAAGGACGAGATCCCGATCGAGTTTCTCAAGCATGAAAGTGAGTAGCCTATCCAATCGATCCACCGAGTACTTCTGAAGTTATGGGAGGACGAAGAAATGCCCACGAGCTGGTGAGGTGGCCTTATACGCCCAATATATAAGACAGGGCACAAACTGGAGTGTGCGTTCCAAATGCAGAGGAATTACCCTGCTGAATTAGGCGTACAAAATACTGTCACGCATCCTGTTTGAAAAACTGAAACCGCTCTAAGAGTCCTTCGTCGGCGAATACCAAGCTGGTTTTCGAAAGGGCCGCTCGACAACGAACTAGATGTTTGCCTTGCGAATGACCCTAGATATATCCCTGAAGTATGAATTTTAATTGGCATATGCATTATTGATTTTAAGTCAGCGAATGATTCACTGAAAATAAATGAGCTGGGCAGATAATGTCAGAACACTGTTTTCAGGCGAAACTCATTAGGCTTATAAGTGCAACGCTTGGTTTGAAGTCATGTATTTAGATTGCAGACGAGGTGTCAACCTCGTTTGTGACGTTAGACGAGTTTAGGCAAAGAGATCTATTTTTTAATTTAATTTAATTTAATTTACACTCAAGATGCCTTACAACCTAGGGAGTGCGAACTGGATTCCAACAAGCAGCCAGGCTGCTGTCAAGCTAAAATTTTCATCAAAATGATCCGAGTATGCCTAGGAATGTGTAGCCATTACTTCGTCACGCTAAAAACTGGTATGCATTTTATGTGACACAAAAACTATCAACTGTTAATAAAAAGAAAACGTTTGCTTGGTCATATTGATGCGCAAGTTTTTCAGAACATTTGTGAAATATATGTTTAACTAACATACGGTCAGAAACTATCTGATTCAGCTGATTTATTGGGCTTATTACCTGCATCAAATTGCAGAAGCTTTGTGTGAAGTTTTTTAAGTTTGAACCTTGAAACTGGTTTTCTGCGAGACAATCAAGCAAACAACAGCTAGCACTGGTAGATGAATTTGTGTTCAAATTGAATGACCAAAATGTTCGAAACCGAACCCCTCAGCTTACAACCAGTATACAGTAATTATAATTAGTTCGTGTCATTTTGTTTTTGTTATTTTCGATCTTCTTCTTTCTGGCGTTACGTCCCCACTGGGACAGAGCCTGCTTCTCAGCTTAGTGTTCTTATGAGCAATTCCACAGTTATTAACTGAGAGCTTACTATGCCATGACCATTTTTGCATGCGTATATCGTGTGGCAGGTACGAAGATACTCTATGCCCTGGGAAGTCGAGAAAATTTCCAACCCGAAAAGATCCTCGACCGGTGGGACTCGAACCCAAGACCCTCAGCTTGGTCTTGCTGAATAGCTGCGCGTTTACCGCTACGGCTATCTGGGTTATTTTCGATCTATTCATACAATTTTGACCTACTTTGTATGAGACTCCTAGAAATGGAACAGAATTCTTGTAGGTAAAAAAATAGTGCTTTTCCCCTACACTTCAATCTTATTTTAAAGATTGGCCTATTTGTTTCGTATGAAACAAAAAATCAGTTCAAAAAATATCGAAAACTGCAAGCACCAGAATAAAAAAAATGATCCAAATCTGGTTTCCACAATGAATTGTTCGATTAGTCGCTGGCCTTTGTTAGAACCCTCCAAACTATGTCCTCGTTAGCCTAACTCGTAACTCGTTTATTCTAGTCCTTCCGATAGCTCATACTAACATGTGTGTCCCTTTCTATATAATCAAGCACCCCAATGACCAAACTAGAGCAACATAAAATTACATTTGACTCACATCCCTCTCTTGTTTTGCAGCGTTTGCTTTGCCTATTGAGATCCCCGGAAATAGAAGGCGATAATTAGGATATTGGGTCGATTTCAACACCCACCGAGCATCGTTAGGCCACAGAAAGAAAACCCGGGGACAACATAACAAATGACTAATTTATGTCAATTTGGCCGTGGAGACGGAGCAATGTATGTAATTTACAATTTGTAGCAAATGATTACCGATGATTTATGGGGACGCAGCAGCCAACCAACGCTACGGTGAGGTGAAATTTCGCTTCCTCGAATGTTGCCCCCAGGGAGAAAATTGTACGGCGACTGACGGAAGATGTGCAGGCAGCTCAACAAATTCCAAAGATGCAATAAATCACATCATTACTGCGATTATGAGTGGCAGACATCACGTAGCAGGGACTGTACTGGATGAAAGTTGAAGGAATCCGATAAGTGGTATCACCAGTACCTACTGGATGGCTTCATTCACGTTTTGCGACTCGGAAGAGCAGTTATGTGGCAAGTTTAACATTGTGGTTCTGGTTGAATTGGTATGGTTTCATGTTGTACAGGTACAGTTGGTGAATGGTGACAAGACAGGACAGAAAACATTGGACCTGAACTTCGGATGAGAACTGGAAAACGAGTGAATTTCTTTTTGGAATGAGTGGTATTTAAACGCATCTGAAATTCAGGACGAAATTTTCTCCCGAACAAATTTCGCAACGTGAGAATTGAATTGGTGGAAATTTCTTAATTTTTGTAAAATGATGTTTCCGTTATCAAAAAGCAGTTCCACGAGGGCATTTATCAATTTTAGTGTTTTATGGAAAATTCAAGAACATACTTTCATCCGAACAGATATTTGGCCCCGATAAAACTCATTTTTCTTTTAGAAACAGTTTGGATTGTGATAAAAATCATGTAGCAACAAGATATAGTAAAAACATGTACGTAATACATTAACAGATAAAACCTTAAAGGTTTTCTCAAAAAAGTTTTATAATTTTTTTCGACATTTTCCCCAATGTTATTGTAAATTTTATGTAACTCATAAGTACTATACCAAGAATGCCTGTGGCATCCGCAAACTAAGGTAAGTCAGATGTGAAAATATTTTATAATATTAGCCCCTTAATGCTGCCTTGAGGAACACCAGCTCTTACAGGAAGTCTTTCAGACCTGGTGTTCTGATAATTAACCTGAAGTGTACGTTTTGACTGATAACTTTGAATTATTCTAACAATATATGTTGGAAAATTGAAGTTTTTTTTATTTTTACGATCAAATCTTCATGCCAAACACTGTCGAATGTTTTTTCTATGTCTAGAAAAGCATACTGGTCTTGCTAGCCTTCAAATTTATTGGAACGGATCAAATTTGTTACACGTAAAAGTTGATGAGTGGTCGAGTGTCCATGACGGAAACCAAACTGTTTATTGGCAAAAAAAGAATTCTCGTTGATGTGGGTCATCTTCTTCTTCTTTTATTGGCATTAACGTCCCAACTGGGACAAAGCCGGCTTCTCAGCTTAGTGTTCTTATGAGCACATCCAAAGTTATTAACTAAGAGCTTTCTTTGCCAAAGTTGCCATTTTCGCATTCGTATATCGTGTGGCAGGTATGATGATACTTTATGTCCAGGAAAGTCAAGGAAATTTCCATTACGAAAAGATCCTGGACCGACCGGGAATCGAAAACAGACACCTTCAGCATGGCTTTGCTTTGCAGACGCAGACTCTAACCACTCGGCTAAGGAAGGCCCCTCATTCTGTTCAAAATAACCTTTTCAAAAAGTTTACTGATGGACGAAAGCAAACTGATTGGACAATAGCTAGAAGCTTATGCAGGAATTTTGTCTGGTTTTGAAATTGGTACAATATTAGCATTTTTCCATTTGCCAGGAAAATATGCTAGGGTAAGTGTACCAGTTATGGCCATAGTGGCTCACTATTTCGCCATACGTGTTTATTTGAGTAATTCCACATTTCAAAAGGTTTTGTGTATTTCAGCAGTTAGATACACGATATAACTTCATGATTAAAAATGAGAAAGTTATGGAAATTGTACATATGGCCAAATAGGGAACAACTATGGCCATAACTGGTACACTTTCCCTAATTGAAAACATTTGTTATATATATCAACTAAAAATGATAAGCTACTTTCTGGAAGTTTCTTGATGAGGATGTAGAAAATTCCATCATCGCCAAGAGCTTTCATATTTTTGATTTTTTTAATAATAGTTCTCACTTCTTCCAAATTTCAAAACGTTCTCTTGATTGAGAATATTTTCGAAGTCCTGAGTAACTTGATTTTCAATTAGGCTAGTAAGTCCTAAATTAAAATTGTGCATGCTTCAAGCTGCATACCAAGTTTTTGAGTTTTTTCGCAATTAGTTGGTAATAATATGCTTTCCTTTTTCAATGTCGGTTTTGGCTTCTGAGTTTTTTTCAAAATTTTAGATAATTTCCAAAAGGGTTTTTGTTTCTTGATTGTGAAATACGTTTCTGAATGATGATTGCAACTCCCCCACATGCTCCATCAAGTCGATCATTACGATAAACAAAAAAGTTAGGATCTCTTTTGAGTTTAGATTAAGGTTTTAAATACGTTTCGGTAATTACTGCTATATGCACGTTATTAGCTGTAAGAAAATTAAGCAGCTCGTCCTCTTTACCATTCAGAGAACGAGCATTCCAATTTAAAATATTTAAATTATTATTTGGATCCATTAGAAAAACGTAACCCAAAAACAATTTTATTTGTAAATTTTACACCAACTTGGACTGCTTCAGTCATAGTGGTGGCTTTGAACATTGCATCAATCATTAGATTCAATTGTTCAGTTAGAAAATTATAATCAGAGGCAGACATATCACTTGAAGTGGGTACATTTGAAGATTTTTCGTTAGAATTTTCGGTAGACAAAGAGGCGGAGTAGATGTTACCTGTGGCGGCAGGGTTTTTTTTTCCATTTGATTTGAAACAAGTAGAATGGGTACTCATAGTACGAATAGGGGAGGAGTTTAAATTACCTGTTAAGACATCGGCAAAGGATTTTCCATGGGTAGATACATTCAAAATTAAAAGATTCGAACGGCTACCCGACGGATTAAAATTAGTTTGTGAATGAGCATGATTATGATCTTCCTGATGAGTATGATTCTTGATCAAGTGATCCCCAAAAATTAGACTTATAATTGCCCCCGCAATTGGTGCATATGAACTTATCGGTAGCTTCCTTCACTGGACAGACGTTCTTGGCGTGAGAAAAACCTCCATAAATCATACATTTAGCATCCACGCGACAATTTTTTGTACCATGACCCCACTTTTGGCACCGAAAGCACTGAGTGGGGTGCTGTTAATTTCCTACAGGTTTATGGAAATGTTCCCATGTCACACGGACATTGAACATAAGTCTAGCTTTTTCTAAAGTTTAATATTATTTAGATCTTTTTTGTTAAAGTGAACTAAATAATATTCTTGAGAAAGCCCTTTCCGAATAATGCCAGATTGGGTTCTCTTTTTCATAATGATTACTTGGACTGGGGAAAATCCAGGTGAATCATTTATTCTATTTTTGATCTCTTCAAGTGACTTATAGTCACTTGTGAGACTTTTCAAGACGACTTTGAACAAACGTTCAGTTTTGTCGTCATAAGTAAAAAAATGTGCTTCTTCTCTTCAAGAAGTTTGAGAAGAAGTTCGCGATCTTTAAGAGTTTCCGGCAAAACGCGACAGTCTCCTTTTCTTTGCGATTTGGAAGAAGACCTTGATTTCCCTAATGGAGTTTAAGATATCCTGCCTAAATCCCCCGACTTCGGAAAAACTGACCACGATAGGCGGCACTCTTTGCTTCTTCACTTGAATCAAAGAGCCTGGGCTAGAGGCTGCTTCGATTTGGTGTTCGGAAAATTTATCTAGAGCATCGAACTGATAGCTCATTTAGATACAATTGTTCATTTTACCCTTGGAAGAAAGTTCGCATTCCGAAGAAACGTCCTTTCTTCCATTCTTGCCACGGTTAGTGACAGTTTTAAATTCCACTTTTTTAATTCAGAGATTCACCCTTTTTGATTGTAGTTGCATCCATGTTTAGTGAATAAACGAAAGAAGACGAGACCTCCTAAGAGGTTTTTTTTTCAAGACGGTGTCCAAGAAGGATTACCACCGTTAGCTTTCGCCAACGGGTCCAACGAAAAATCGAAGGCACGGGTCCAAACAAGGATCGTAAAGGGATCAATAGTAGAAAAAATAGTACTGAAAGTACTGTTTTAGTAGCACTGAAAAGTACTGTTTTTTATCACTGAAAAGAACTGTTTTAAGTTTAAAAAAAACTTCCAAGAGCAGAGAGAATTCGTGTACTCACCGCAAGAAGGTACGATGCGCACTGAAAAAACGAGAGAGTGAATGTTTACGCTACTGGTCGATAGTGGCACAAGTTCTATCCTCATAGCTGAATTTTTGTCTAGGATTGCTTATATTCTTGTCTAGGCACCTTATATAGAATCGAACCCTTTGATATTAACATCTTGTTGTCTGGGGTCAGAAAGCAATGAAATGCGTAAGCATGCATTAACATAAATTAATCAAGTCCTAAGTTTGCCTTGTTTTGGGCTATTTTAACACACCACAAACCATTTGCTTTTTTGGAGCATTTATTTTTTAGGTTCCAGTCATTTGGCTTATGAAGTTTTACAAATAATTTAATTATTTGACGCAAATGGACAAACATTCAACAATTAACATTTATTGTAACAAAATAACTGTCACAAGGTGTCAGTATATCCGAACAAAAGTCTTCAACATTCGAAGGAAAATAGCTGTTTTCAAAGACAGAGTTACACATACAGGGAAATCGTAGAAATTCATCATGAGAAATTAATCAAAAAATATTTCTAACACAAAACCTTAGCTATTTATTAGTTTTGACCAGTGTTGTAAAAAATCAGCCGAATGATTCCCGAACAGTGCGAAAATGACCAAAACAAACTTCGCTAGCACGAAGCCAATCTAACTATGAGAGCGAATGCGATGAGAAAGAGAGTGGATGCAACACACGTCATTTCAATATTCAATTTCACCTAGAGGCACTGAAACTGATAATTGAATATAAAAATTACAAATGTATTTTATATTACTGGTGTGAGAGAACGGCATTGTGATGCATCAAGTTGATGAATCGTGATTGTCTTTTGAGAAAAAAAATACATATTTAGCAATTAGAGGATGTTTTTGAGGGGTAGTCTGATGGAATATTTTTTTTTCACAGGCGAAATTGAATTTGCTGCCTCCGAATGTCAGTAGGTGGATGAGAATCAGTGAACAAAAAGTAATTGAAAAACTGAATGCACGTTCTACCAGATTCGTACATGTAGCATAGCATAGCATAGCATTAAGGTGAAGATGAAAAGAAGCCATTCCTAAAATTTTCAAGAGCACAAATCTGTAGAACCAAACATCTGTTTGAGCTGAAAACTTAATCGTTTGCTCACCACCCGCTAGCGACCAATCGATCAAATGGATGTTTGGTACTCCAGATTTGTGCTCTTGAAAATTTGAGGATTGGCTTCGATTCATCTTTACCTTAACTACTGTACAAATCGTGGGTGGCTGTACAATGCTAAACTCTATTGGGTTTGAGAAATATATATGTCATTTGAGATCATATTAAAGTTTTATGATAACTAGGCTGTCAAAGATAAGTGACCAACTATTAAAAACTTCATCAAATAGTGATCGTAGAACAGATTGTTTGTATGCGTTTCGAAAATGCTAAAATCGTATCAATTTTTGATATTCGTATATTAAGCCTCAAATGTTCTCGATACAAATGAAAACAGCTATTACATGAAGTGTCAAACTAATATTTTTAAGTTTTGCATTCGTTTTGGTTAACCGATTAACAGAAATTATGATATTTCGTTTAGTATGTGACGGGTCACGCACTATCAAAGATATCCCGTTTTACGGTATCTCAAATGAAATTGAACATTGGAATTATGTTTTTGATACTGGAGTCCTAATCATGTCTCCTAAAATTTACACTAACTCCAAACTATTATCAACAGAACAAAATTATGTAACAATCGATAAATGGAATTCCGAAGGAGAAAACTTCAATATTTTGATTCAATATTAACTAAAGCGCTAGAAAGTTATTCTAAATGCCTTCCATTATTTCACTACCCTGTTGAATGCAGGACTAAATATCAGTTCTAGATCATTCAGGACCTGCTCATGGAAACAATCAATTTGTGGCTTATTTCACATATTCTCATCTTTTGGATATGCCAACGGCAGGCAACAATCTTCGTTCGTCACTCATTCAGACGGTCCAGTAAGCCATCCAACCGGTCAGGGAGCCAGTTCGCCAGTTCAGTCTGCAGCAGTCCCATTCCTGGGATAACCAAAGAACACTGTCTGCCAGCCACTGTCTGGGTGATGGTCATTTAAGGAAGTGCTGCTGCCATCTCGCATCGCAACGTCGCACAGTCGCAATCGCTTATCACATCGCCCATTTCCTGTAGGGTAGGTGTACCAGTGTTTATCACCCCTAAGAAAAACTATTTTATGTACATAAATCAATAGACTTTTATATACTGGCAGCAATGTTTGGAACGAAATCATTCAATCCATGTTTAGCGCGAAATATATAAAAACTGATCAAAAACAATGCTTTTATTATTTTAAACTGGGTTAAGCACGTGAAATAGAAAAACTGATCAGAAACATTGTTTTTGTACTTGAAACTGGGGTGGCGAATGCTGGCTGGATTACCCGCAACAATATTCGCCATGTTCATAATTTCCGTTAAAATAATCGTTTCTATTATTATTTTGAGCAAAATGTAAGGTTTCTTGGAAAGATTTTATATCTTTTAAATGTGATCTAATGAACACAAAACGATGTTTGCCAGTTTAAACGGTAAAACTGGATATATTCTGGCGAATACTAGTACTATGGCAAGTACCAAGGCATCTACCCTATCCGTATTCGTACAGACATTTGGCCACCGATGAGCGCCGTTAGCATTGTAGGGCAAAAGAAACTGAAACAAATGTTGGAACGGTTTGGGATTTTTTTTTCCTGCTCGACCGAATCTTATCCATCAAGACTGAAGTGCAAACGCGAGCTCCCGTGGTGTAAAACTGTTCTTCATGGGAAATGGATTGGAATCGAGTCGAATCTCAAACAGTGGGGAGTGTTTGCCTCCTTGGTCACTTTGGCAAAGGGAGTTGTTTCAACTTCAACACCTTTGAAGAGATCCTCTTCTAATCGCGCACCGGATAACTACTAAGCCATATGGTTGTCTGATTGCGTGGAAAATTCTCCCCTCGTGGGATGCTGGTAGGAAGGTTGTATTGATTGCAACCTCTGTGTCGTTACCGAAAATTCTCTTTCAAGTGCTCTAAATATTTAGCCGGAGGCCTTTTAAACTACTCTTCACGGAAACTGCACAGTGGTTCGATCTAGAACGAATGTAGACCAAATCTTCCAACTATCATTTAAATGGTATCTTTTTTGAGTCACCGTCAAATTTTAAATCTTTCGATTTATGATTTTTATCGGATTGTAATCCGGGGGCAAATTGACCACTAAATGTTTCGTTGGCATCTTAGACATTTCATGTACAGTAAGCTCTCCTTTAGAAACATGGATGGGGGGCGTTTTAGGAATCCACGTTATAAGAGACTCAGGGCTTATAACATTTCATAAATTTGGGGGTGTTTTTGAATATCTCGTATGCGTTAAGAGATAGCACATTATTGTAATATTGGGCGTAGTTTCAGTGTTAATACGAGTAAAAATGTGTTTCTGAAACCACGAAAATTATTCATGATGAATAACCATATTCATGGCACTAATTTCCATACAAAATCGGACCATGAATATGGATATTCAAGATTCCAGGATCAGTTTTTTTGTGTGGTACGATCTACCTGTAGGAGTTGGGGATCATCTTTTGAGTTGAGAACTTGGCCGGTAGAGGCACTATTTCTGACTTGCACTGTATAAACCTTGATAGATATGCAAACTTCGATCCTGATGTTTTGGAAGGTTGGTATCTTCGAAAGAGCTGTTCAGTAGCTAAAGTGCTCAGTGCGCATCGTACCCTCCCCAAGTAGCAAAGTTAATTTTATGCTATTCTTGAAGTATTCTCTTACACCAATTCTATAAAACTAGAAATAAAACCAGTAATTCTACAATCATACACTAACCCAACGATAAACCTCTCATAAGACTAAAGTGGCCCAACTAGAGACGGTGTTGGAGAGCAACTGTCAAGTATCTCTTAAAACTTGTAATCATCACTTATGACAATCCTCAACACTTCAGTAAACCTTTCACAAGTAGTTCTCAAGACAAGTTAAACTCACAATATGTTTATCATGTTGGTTTGGTTAACGAATTTATAAATACTTCTTCATAAAATTGTCAATCAATAATAAAACAAAATGCAAATTAAAACATCTATGATGATAAATTTCGTTTTTTTTTTCGATATCTATCCGTGTTTTCGGTTGTCACGCTTATTGCATCGTGAATATCATGCATGAAACATCCGAAACGCACAATGCGCCTCGACAATCTTGCATTTTCAGAACAACAAGTTCATCAATTTGATACCCGAAAATGTTGAACAATCCAGCATACATGGATTCTCCCATCATGGCTCCCTTGCCAAAGCATCTATAATAACAATCATGGCGGTAGTTTTACTCAACACCATCATAGAACCATGATAAATTTTGCTGAACTCGGGAAAGCGTAACAAATATCGCTTGAGAGTTCTTAGGCTTAAGGAGATTTTGATGAAGACAAACTGATCTTCTTGAAGAACGCGATAAGATTCGTTCGTTTTATTCAAGAGAAGCACATTTTGACGTTTGTTTATTTACACTTTTCATTTTTGGAGAAAAGCGTTCAAGCTAGATTTTATTATGGCATGAAATTTAAAGCTACAAAATGACTAAAGGTAAGTATTTCCAGCTGTGGAACTTGTTAATGAAGCCCTGATGTTGAGCAGGGAAAGCAATCGGACATTTAACAACATCCAGAAGTCCACCTTGCTAGGACGTGTCCAGTGGTCCAGTTCCGCTCCGTATCATGGCCAAGGGGAGGAAGACCAATGGAACTGATTGTTTGCGTTATTAGTATGTTGTGCGCCGTGAGTTCAACAACGACATCCGTGAAGAACAGATCGAAAATCAACGCAAGGCGCTCACGTAACCGATAGAATTTATAATCCTACAATCAATAATGTACATATTAGTGCGTTGATTGATGGGGGAGAAATTTATGATGTTCTCGGGCAAGAGTTCTTAATCTCACTCGAGTGCGTTCTTACAGATAAGTACGAGAGTTTCATAAAACTGTTGCCAAGGTCACTTGTTCTAATTGAAAATGAAGTTTTATGTGATGCATCCGAAGTGTTCTTGAAGAAGTATTTAAAACCAAAAACGGTTCAAGATCATTTATACTGGGTGAAAATCACCATAAAATCTTGAAGAATATGCAAATCTACGATAAAACTATGATAAAAATAAATAAAGCCAGTAAGAATCTAAATTGTTACTTGGGTCGTGCTGTGCGTACGCAAATTCTTTCTGCTGAATAAAATTTGAAGCGTAATAAAATATCAATACCTTCTTTTGCATGTTAAATTGTCCTCTACAATAGCAATGATTTTTGATTAACTGCCTGTTTGCCATAGGTAAGAAAAACAAGGTGTTTCATACACTGTTGTTCATTCACACTTCTTCAACTAGTTCGAAGTGTAATCCAAAATATATATTTCTGCCCAAACATGTTCGCTGGACAAGTACATTCCAGTTTGTGCCGAAAGAACTACATGTTACCGCATTTAAATTTGGTTTATTGACAAACAGGTTACAAAACAAGATTTCTTGAAGTTTTGTAATCTAAATAAATTTTGAGTGTAATCTCCAATTGAAATGTTTGCTCAAAATGTTTTCTAAACTACTGCAATCAAATTAGTGTCGAAATTATGTCAACAAACTGACTTGCTATTGCTTTGAATTTGGTTCATAGGCAAACAGTTAAGAGAAAAGAGTGATTCTTAGTTGTTTCCAGAAATTTAAATGTTGAGTGTAAACATAAATTTATATTTCATGTCAATCATGTTCTTTGCAATTCTACTACCAAATTTTCGTCGAAAAATGACAAAAAAGTCTCATTGAACAACAAAACAGAATGATTTTTTTTTTCACTAGAACGATCCTTTCAAGAGATAAAGATGAGTAATAAGTTATCTAGATCAAATCCTTAATCCAAAATACTTTGTTGAAGATTCCAAACCTCTAGCATGCATATCAAGACCAATAAATGTTTTGGCATGTGAAATCCGCAATTTACACAAATATGCCTCGTCAGGGATGCTCGAAATATTTTTGTACATTACATGTGCTATTTTATCAGTTATCTAGTTATGTTTTTGGGTTTTCGGCTTTCAGTCTCTAGGGATCATAAACGGATTTCCGTTCTACACCTGACGTTTCGGTCACATTTATTGTGCCTTTTTCGAAGGATATGTGATGAAATGAAATTGATATCTGGCACGAAAGTAACGGTAGTGAATTATCGTAGGAGGTAAACCAAAATTCAACCGGTAGATTTAAAACGAGCGTAGAAGAAGGGAACTCGAAACACTTATGGTCCGACGTACAATTATGTTTAAGACATACATGAAACGAGTGAACGGAGTGATCGTTGTCTATCCTTCGAAAAAGGCACAATAAATGTGACCGAAACGTCACATTTATTGTGCAGCAGCAAGCTAATTTGATTCAAACTAACTTGCGAAAATTGACTCGCAATAAGTCATTTTTTTGCCTTTGGTGAATGCCATACACAGTGCTGATAGACTCACACTCAAATCTCAATCAATACGCTCTCCCGTGAGAGCAAACTCATTGGAAATCTGCTTCGCAAATCTCACGCTGAGATTTTGATGGAAAATCACCCAATCAACTCAAACCGTAAAAACGATTCAGTCGCAAAACCCGTCAAAAGCTCTTGAAACTCGAATTTTGATGTTTACATTAGAAAGGATTAGTAAGGATTAAAAATTATTGCCGTGTGTGAGTAAACTGTGGAAATACGAGACAGTGAGTCAAAAAGGTGAGCCAATGATTTGATTTTTTGACTGCTGAGTTGCGTGATTCAAAACTCACGCATGAAAAATATCAAGCGTGAGTTATAAGAAATGAGTTTTTCACAACGATGGCCATACATCGGTCATGGAATAATTCGCAAAGTAATTTTAATGGTAAAATTTTATTTGATGAGCGATCTTGAGAATATTTCTCAATTCAATACCCTAATAACCCTACTTGTTTTTCCTCTTCTAGAAACCCTTTTACAATTGATTTGTTCTTACCGACTCTAGTCACCTTTGTAGCCAACTGATCACTCATGCTGGTTTTGATTCTGATCATGTCCGTGTTACATTTCAAACATCCTATGAAGCGTTTCTCAATCCTATTAGCTCCACATTCTATTATTTTCGAGCCGACTGGAATATATATGAAACATATATCGATAGTCATCATGATGTTAACATTTCTTTACAAACAATTCCAAAATGTAAATTAAAATTCCAATCCGTGATTTTGACGATGATCTTAAACTCTTGATCCGTCTTAAAAACATAAGGCGAAGGCAATTTCATCGCACTCGCGATTCTGCTATGAAAATGATGAGGCAGAAATTGTAAAAAGAAATAAAAAACGATTTTCTCAATAAAGAAACAAAAATTGAAGAAAATATATTCTCAATTGAATCCTGGTTTCAAGCAATTTTGGAAACTATCAAAAATTTTCTAAAACCCTCAGAAGTCAATTCCGGGTTTGAAAGAAGAAAATGGTGATGATGGAATTTTCTACATCCTCATCAAGAAACTTCCAGAAAGTAGCTTATCATTCTTTGTTAATATATTCCACAAATGTTTTCAATTAGCATATTTTCCTGACAAATGGAAAAATGCTAAGGTTGTACCAAATTTAAAACCAGACAAAAATCCTGCAGAAGCTTCTAGCTATCGTCCAATCAGTTTGCTTTCCTCCATCAGTAAACTTTTTGAAAAGGTCATTTTGAACAAAATGATGGTACAGATAAATAAGAAATCCATTTTTGGCAATGAACACTTTGGATTTTGCCATGGACATTCGACCACTCATCAACTTTTACGTGTAACAAATTTGATCCGTTCCAACAAATCTGAAGGCTTTTCTACTGGTCTTGCTCTTCTAGATATAGAAAAGCATTCGACAGTATTTGATGTGAAGGCTTGATTGAAAAATTAAAAGCTTTCTTTCTACAACATACATTGCTAGAATAATTCAATGTTATCTATCAAATCGTACACTTCAGGTTAATTATCATAGCTCCAAGTTTGAAAGACTTTCGGCAAGAGCTTGTCATCCCCAAGGCAGAATTATGGGACCAATATTATACAATAATTGTACATCTTACCTGAGTTATAATTTAAACTACAAAAGAGTTAAATAAGTGTAGAAAACTATTACCGTTCGGAGAAAACTACCTTGATTTTTTGAAAGCTTAGCTGCCTTCGCCGCCACTGTGCACTGTATCGAAGGACTTCACACCCAACGAACCGAAAGCCAATCTCGACTTGAGTGTTTCTAATTCGATTGAATTGGCTTTTTCTTTCACGAATAGCGCAAACCCGAGCAAACTTCAACCCAGATTTGGGTTCGTCCACTCAGTAAGTGGTAACTACGAGTGCTTGCCCGAAGGTGTAATTTACCGAAAAGTACTTCAATTTTCAAGAGCGCATGTGAATGAATTTTTCAAATACCAGGCTTTTCAGCCACTTGCGATCGCCTCAGAATGGGAGGCTTTTTTTCGACATCCTTTTAAAGGGGATAAGTAGATGAGGCCATTCTGGAATTTAATCACATTTCAAAAATTATTTTTAAGCGCCATACATTTTCTCACAGCTGAAACCATTTCGATAGTGCTTCGTGAGGGTGGGGAGAACCGGTGAAGCCGGATAGGGCTGAATTCCGTTTTTTTTTTTTCGATAAACATCAATTATTCATTTCGATTCAGTAGGTTGAGTCCGGTGTGCTTTTCATTGGGATTTTTTTTTTATATGTAGCCAATTTCCGATAAGTGATCACTGGACGCTCCACTGGATCCGGTGGCAGTTCATAAAAGAGCGCAGTTCAGTGAAAGCAAAGAACCGGAAATGAAAACAAAAAGTAGGGTACACACATCCTTTTTATCATTTATATTAAAATTTAATTGAAAAATTAATTATTTTACGTTTTTCCTTATGCTGGGTTTGTGTTTTTCAATACGAACGCACATGACGCTTTGATAATATATATGTAGAAGCAAATTGGTGTCTGATATCGCTGTGAACAGGAAAAACTGTTTCAAATGCATGCATATTTAGAAAAAGGGAGATCCAATATACACAATAATTGTTTTTATTTATCCCTAGGGATAATTTAACACTTCTTTTATATGCAACTTGCTCTTATTTAATAATCATACGTACTCTCACATATTCTTACAGAGCGATAGAATGTTACTTTGCCACATATAGTATATTCTTAACATTATCCTTTTTGAGTAATTTTCGTTAAAAATGCACGGTGAAGGCTAGGATGGCGTACCGTTTCTCAGTAATTTTGCTTGTCCCGGAATTCGGCATGAAAATAGAGTTTGACTCTTGAAAATTATTGTGGACATAATTCACGTTATGACCGAATGACATATGATAAGTGATGGTAGGGCACAAAAAACATGTTCTAGAAGATGTATTGAACAAAAAATGTAATTTATATGTTGAAGGACACGAAAACTTCATCGACATATCCCGAATCAAAACGTATTTGAAATCGATATCAATTTACGTTATTCGGCTCGCTTCTTTTATGCGCATACAAAAGACGTAAAATCGTATGATTTTTTCAGGATTGTGTTTTCCCAAGAAAAAGCTTTCATATTGTAATGACTTTCAAATAAATTGATTTGTGTTTCCTTAAAAATCACTTCACTGTTTGAACAATGCAAAGCATGTGGTAGTGTTAAAAAATGGGACTGATTGAGACAGTAAAATTAACTAAAAAATGGGATGGAACGAAGTTCGAGAAACGATTGGTTTTACAAGGAGTGCCAGGAGGTTTTGGAGGAGAAGAATGCAGCGTGGTCTGCCATACTGCAGCATGGTTCGTTGCAGAATGTGGAACGGTACAGACTGAAGCGGAAACAGAAGATACGCCTATTCCAGGACAAAAAGCGCCGCCTGGTAGAGGTGGAATACGAACGGTCTCAAAAAAAAGCAGAAGTTCTATCAGAAGCTCAACGCAGCCTGCAAAAGCTTCATGCCACGAGCTGAGATGTTCAGGGATAACGATGGGAGCATATAACTGGGGCCGAGGAACAGACGTCAACCAGCTTACTGGTGGAATAACACGCTCAGCATACTTGGCACTGCTTGTCCCAAAGCCAGAAGGTGGACTAAGAGAGCAAGAATGGAAATAGGAAGAAGGGGTGGAGAACGGCATTTCAAGAAGCTAGAATTACACTTAAACGGGAGATCAAACTTATTAAATCCAATTTTTACAAGGAAATGTGCTGAAATGCAAACACCAATCCGTGGGGTAATGCGTATAATGTCGGTATGGCAAAGATCAAGGGCCCTTTGACGTCAGTTGAGATGTGCCCAGATAAGCTGAAGGTGATTGTGGAAGGTCTTCGATCCAACGTCCTGACCATAAACGCCATATATTGAAGACGCAGAAGCAACCGGCAAGTGTCTAAAGACAAGCTTGTAGACGCAGCGATATACCTAAAATCGAAAAAGGCCGCTGTTCCAGATGGTCGCACTGAAAGCTGCCATCCTGGCATATCCGGACATGTCAGGCAAGATGTTATAGAAATGTCTTGACAAAGGTAACTTTCTAGGAATATGGATGTTCCAGAAGCTGGTACTGCTGCCAAAGCCAGGAAAACCACTGGGAGCTCCAACCTCGGTTAGGTCCACTTGTCTGTTGGATACCCTTGGAAAACTTCCGGAAAAAATCATCCTCATGTGAACATTTAACATCGCCAGCTGGCTATGGGAGCACAGAATGCAAGTATCCGATTATCTGTGCAGGATTTTGAAGAGCTACTTCCAGATCAGATTCTTGGTGTACGAAACAAATGAAGGGCAGAAATCAAGTGATAGCGGGCGTCCTTCAAGTTTCCATTATCGGCCCAACTCTTTGGAACGGAATGTATGATGTAGCCTTGACACTGTGCTTGCCCAGGAAGGTGAAGATTGTTGGCTGATGTGTCACTAATGATGATGGGCGATACGCTGGAAGAATTGGAGATGTCGGTGATGGAGACAATTGATTCAATCGAGGGTTGGATGAGTGGAGTCAAACTGCAGATAGCTCACCACAAAACAGAGTCAGCAACTGCAAGGCAGTTCAGCAGATGGAGTTCAACTTCGAAAGGTGTGTGTTTGCTCCGAAGCACGTATTGATGACCTGCTAGTAATGATTGACGATCGGCTGAATTAGTGATGGTGTTGCGACTGAGAGGTTAGTTATAATTTGATGGCTTTCTCAGCCTTACAAATTAAAATTTAATTTAAAATCGAATTTTAACAGCCAAGCGAAAAATCAAAGAAGGCAATGAATTTAATTGGCAGAATCATGCCACACTTAGGCGGTGCAAACAGCAGTGTACGAGGCGTCTGCTAGCTACTGAGTGATTCCAAGCAACAGCACCAAAATTTGATAAATTTTTTAATTCATTTTTTTTATTGAGCTGAAACTTTGCACAGTTTTCCAGTTCCATCTAAATCGTCATTTTCCGATATCAAATCTTCAAGTTGAGTCACGACTAACTTTTCAAAAGGGTGTATGTGAAAATGGTTCAAAAATATTCAAAAAGCTGCACAGCAAAAACGGTTCGTTCGATTGTTAGACAACTAAAGAAACAAAGTTAGACAACTAAATAAAGATTCCAAAAAAAATAAACACAGTAAAAAAAAATTGTTTGCATTAAAAACCATAATTTTTGACACAAAAACTCAAATATCTCAAAACCCTATCGGAATACCAACGTAATTTTTTGAGGGAAAACGGTCCATTATATTAGCTATCTACCATAAAAATTTGGTGATGGTAAACCAATAAACAAAAAAGTTATGACATTTCAAACATGTCACAATTTTCACATTTAGTAGAAAAAAAAATTTTTTTCGGTGTAAATTATTACGGGAACCGCAGTTTGTTGCTGATTTTATTGTTAAGGGCCTTGTGTGAATTAAACAAGTCGTTTTCATGTATTCATTAGTATTATGTATATTATATGTATAAATATTATGTATATGTATAAATATTATATGTATATGTATATATGTATAAATTAAAATGAATTAACAGATTATACGAAAATATTTTTTTTTTTACCAGGATATTTTTTTTTAGAGTATGATCGATGAGTTTCTAAATGTTATATATAAACTTTAAAAGTTTTGGATTTGGGTATGCGTTATGAGATCATGAAAACATTTTATTAATACTTATTTATTTATTTATTGTTATTCAATTTTTTTACAACATCGAACACTTTTGCATCATTATCAGTACAGTTCGAGTATAGTTTTGCTTTAATTTTATTTTCTGACAATGGAATGAAACAGTGAAATTTTTGGCTTCCTTGGATCGTTTTCGCATTTTTGGCTTCCTTGGATCGTTTTCGCGTTATTATATTGCTCGCTGAGCTCTGATGCCGTTAATTCGTACTCTTCAGTAGTAGTAAAACAAAATGATAATTTTGTTAAATCTTCTTCTTTTCTGTGATTCGCCCAATCAAATAGTTCTTTTGCAGTTTTAATTGGATGCTCACGTTCTTTGGCTAAACTTGCTCTTGTGGCCATGCGCTTTATGGTTCCTCCAAGGACCTTTGCCATGTGACGTAGCAAAGAAATGCCATTCTGCATCAATTCCGTACTTTGATTTAAATTGATATAGGCTCGAAAAATTCTTACGGTTTTTGTACTGCGATGCTGCTCCATCAGACATGAAATATATCTTTCTGATTTCTTTATCCTTATCAACGCGTAAAAAGTTAATCATTTTGGCAATGAACAAATTTACAGATACTGAGTCGTGTCTTAAATCTTCGGAAATTACAATAAAACTAAAATGTTCAATTTGCGTACTTCCATTGAAATAAATAACGAATGGATGAATTGTAGCTTGTTGCACGTTCCAGTGATGGGACTGCACTTCATCTTGCAATACAAAGCTATAGTTTTCAGAAAAATCACAAATTACTAAAAATTCACCATCTTGTAATGTATTTTTCGTATTTTTTAAAAAGCGGGATTGCTCTGTTTTAATAAAGTCGTGAGGAATTAAACTTTCTAATTTCAAGCAAAAAAATGACACAAACTCATCTACATGTTTTACAATAGTTTCTAGGTCACACCTATCCGTGGTCACCCATTGCTCAAATGATAACTGATCAATATAATTTTCTTCAAACTCAGCGAATAAAGTATTTTCCAATGATGAAGAATCTGGACAATCCGAACAAGATCGTAGATAGCAAGTTGATGTTGTATTTTCACACAAAAGACTACCAGTTAACATTTTAATATCCTTTGATAAATTGATTCTTTTTAAACTGTGTAAGATTAGGTTAATATTTTCATGTGTTGTGCACACACAAACATTATGTGTTCCTGAATTGGATAGAAGCTTGCATTGCCTTGGACGAAGGCTTGCAAATGAGGAAAAAATATTTTCGTTAATTTCCTTGAAGCGTGTATACGCTTCTTTCAAAGTAGTCATCATTAATCGTTTTTGGATTGCTTGACGCTTTCCATCTTTTTTTACAGATACATAATCTTTTTGGCCAGGCATAGCTCTACTTACTTCATCGTCTTCAAAATATTGAATTATTTTTTCTTTTGTCTCGTCTGTTAATGAAGTACTCGACCTAGCATTTTTGGTTGCAAGACAGTTATTTTTGAATTGTTTTGCCTCTTTTGCTGTATTTCTATTGGTTTTGAACTCATCAATGGCGTCAAAGGTTTCAACACTATTGAGAGAATTTTTCTTCAGTTACGTACAATAAAAAATATGACACTATCAAGACTTTAGATCACAACACTGGATCGCGTCTAACTTTCTAATAGATGCTATAATAGTTATGAATAATTAAATAAAATATCATGAAAACAACTTGTTAACCTCATGTGGTACCCTTAACAAAAAATTCAGCAACAAACTGCGGTCCTAAAAAAAATTAACAATGAAAAAAAAAAATTTCACTAAGTGTCAAATTTGTGAAATATTTGAAATGTCATAACTTTTTTGTTTATTGGCTTACCATCACCAAATTTTTATGGTAGATAGCTAATATAATGGACCGTTTTCCCTCAAAAAATTACGTTGGTATTCCGATAGGGTTTTGAGATATTTGAGTTTTTGTGACAAAAATGATGTTTTTTAATGCAAAAAAAAATTTTTTTTACTGTGTGTATTTTTTTTGGAATCTTTATTTAGTTGTCTAACTTTGTTTCTTTAGTTGTCAAACAATCGAACGAACCGTTTTTGCTGTGCAGCTTTTTGAATATTTTTGAACCATTTTGACATACACCCTTTTGAAAAGTTAGTCGTGACTCAACTTGAAGATTTGATATCGGAAAATGACGATTTAGATGGAACTGAAAAACTGTGCAAAGTTTCAGATATTTTTGAAATGGTCGATCAGAATCGACTTGCATGCCTCCGTGGAATCCCTCTACTGTCTCGTCATAGATACTGAGGTATGAAGTTCCTGTTTGGGGCAAGGCATTGAAAACAAAGCGGAACCGCGTATAGCTTAACGGAGCGTTTCAGCTGATGATAATGCGAGTTGCGACTGCGAATAGAACGAGTATAACCAACGAAGAGACATCAGAAACGCACGGAAGATAGTCGAAGTCGGTTCTATGGCGAGGTGGCAGTATGAGTGGGACTGCCCGAAGAAAGGGAGATGAACCCACTGGCTCATCCCTAACCTATCGACGTAGATAAATAGGAAGCACAGAGAGGTGAACTTCTACCTGACACAGTTCCTATCAGGTCATGGATGGCTCCGTAATTGCAAGACCGACTTCGGCATCTGTTTGGCCTGGTTCGGACAAAGACTGAGTCCACTGTCAGGGACTAGTTGAGTAGATAGTGAAATAGCACCGGCAAAAGGTAGTTGGAGTGCCTGTTAACCGGAAGCTTCCCTTCACCGATATCGCAGGGCCGACATCGGCATCTGCCCGGATAGCACCGGTTCAGAAAATCTTCCGCCGCCGGGGCAATCTTTGTCGGAGTAGGATAGATGCACCGCCGGGTACTACTCCGAGTAGAACGAAGCGCCAACACAGAGTAAGAACAACGTATAATGTTACCGGTTTCGAGAGATATTCCTCCGTCGGGAAACTCTCAATTGGAGTAGGCTTGCTTCACCTTCGGGAACTACGCCGAGCAGTATATATAACGACGAGCCGCCGGAATTGGGATAGTCGGGGCGCTTGCATACCGGAAGTCACCCCTCAACCGGAATCGCAAGACCGACCTTGTCATCCAACCGGTCCGCCCGAAAAGCATGACGAACAGTGTAGAGCAGTCCAGAGAACCAACATGCAAAAGAGCATTTGTCATAAAAAGTCTCATATGGCCCAGGTGTGTGGCCGGCTTACGATTTGTTCGTCATTGTGTCTTTGTCAGTAATGGATACAAACGATGGACGTGAAAACAAATTCGTGCGTTCAAGAATTTGCATTTATTTTACCAAAATTGAATACGCATCAAGCAGTAGTGCAAATTGAGTAGTTTTCGGTGAAACGATAGAAGAGGAGCAATGGAAAATACGTAAAGACAATTGGAATTTATTTTCGGCGACTCAAAATCTCTGGGTGGCTATGAAACCTTCGGTAATCTGGAATATTCATTGTTGCGGAAAAAAACAGAAAAAAACGTTTTACACAACCTTGGTTCGGTTGGCAGTACTGGAACGTTATGGATGGTTGTTTCAAGCACAGTGTTGTTGCTGTTTCCAAAATCGATGGAGTTCCGTCAACGTAAAAGCCCGAGTTCGGACGGAGGAAGTGGCCTTGGTTTTGCGGATAGACCAACAGTAAGTCTTGGCGCCCGGTTACATGTATATCAGATGGAACAATGCGCCAATAGGCTCTCAAAAATGAAAAATGCAGTCTTTGTGGACTAGGACAAGTGTACCATTAGTGGTGCACCTAAGGGAAAACTGCTAAAACATGGTGATAAAATTATGAAATATATGATTTCAACGTATCATTCGATGGATCTCAAATCCTTCTATCATTTAAATATATAAAAATCACGGTTCGTTTGAAATTTCCCTGCAAAAAGCCTTGCACCAATAATAGGAACACTGTTCCTTTAGTGGAGGTATGTATTAAGAATGGTTCCTTTAGTGGCGCAATCCATCGATTTCTTATGGGTCCCTCCACTATGGGTACTGATGCACCACTATAGGTGCAAGGGAGCCAAAATTTTAAGCAAAATAATTGTTTTACATAGTTTTACGGTTAAATTTCATGAATATTATTCGATTACTTGCATCATTTTTGCATCGTACATAATAGAAAAATATCACATAATCATTTATTAGCGCGAAACAGGCCAAAACACACTACCTCCACTATTGGAGCTACCACCACTAAGAGAGCGTTTGCCCTACCGGAAAACTCCCAACGATTGCCTCAAGCGTAACTTGCGATCATTGGCGGTAACAGCGGATCCACGATCCTGGAAAAAAAAGTTGGTGCACTACTGAAATCTGGTGAGATCGTTTTTAATACTTTATATTATCATTCTTGTACAAATTGCACACATGGTCTCATTTTTGATGAGTTTTTAAATTTATGGGAAACAGTTTCTGTTTTGTATAGCGGAAAGGAACAAAAATAGAGTTCATCTCGTTTCAGAGAGCGAGCAAAGGCACTTGAACCAAGGCTCTAGAGCCAGGACATGAGGAAGAAATGCCTATGTCCCATCCCAGGAGAACAACAATGGAGTGTGCATTAACTTTCTTAGCAACACCACTCCCAACGATTTTACCTATAACCCTGAATCGAAACGGTTGGTACGGTTGTCCCCGTTTCTTCTTTCTTAAAATTGAAATTTTTTTGGCTATCAGTCTATTCATGCGTGAATAACCTAATCGTCATGATTTTTTCAATCTTCTTCAACCCCAAAGTCTGCACAGTGGGCCTGGCCATTTTAATATTTGCATCATATCGTTGATATTCTGCAAATATTAATACTGACAAGAAAATACCTGAATAAATTTAGGTATTTCCAGGATGCTTTTCAATATTGGCTGTGCAAGCGCTTAGATTAGATTAGATTAGATAAGATTAGTGTCTTTGTCAGCAATGGATACAAAACAAACGACGATTTTTTACGCGTTGATTTATTTTGGTTTTCCGTGTTGATGAGTGATTAGATTGATAGCTATTATCCCTGCCCACAAATGTTGACAAATTTTGTCTAAAATGTTTTCCCAGCAAAGTAGAATATGAATCAGAACGATATGTATTTTAAGAATTCGGTGCATGTAACGATTAAACTCCCACGGTCTGCATGTGACTCATTTATCGCCCACGTTTTTTTTTTGTCGCAATTCTCAACCAGCACAAAATACCAATCTGGACACTATAAATCAATGTCTTCCCATTGTACATTGAGTATCCTTCCGTTTATATTACATCTACTCTACCCCACTACGTATAGGATAAAAATGTTGCATCTATGAGCCTATAAATTTCGTCCCATTAATTCATAATTAACGTACGCAATGCCAACTGTCATAAAAACTCCATTTTCATTGAATTGGCATTGCAAGTGTGCATGACCGGTACTGCTGCTTGATACTTCCAACCAGACAAAAGTGTGAATGTATCACATCTCATTTGTTGTACGTTCCCTATTAATGATAGTTGATATTATATTCTTTCCTGATTCTACCGTCTTCATCATTCAGTTCAGTGTTACATCGAAGGACAAACGGTTATGATCACACCCCTCCGCCCTTTCCACCCAAAGAAAAAAAGAATGAATGGCGGGACGATGCACCACGCGAAAGTGATTCCTCTGATATTCCGTGGAAGGCAGCGTGGGTCACAAAAATGCACGCAACTGAACAATAACGCGATAAATAACGATAATGATAGCAAATTAAACGTCACCGCCCACCTAAATCATAAATTTTTGCGTTAGACCCGGCGATGTAGAATTTTTTTTTGCGGCAGAAAGACTTGATCGTGGTTTTTGCCTTAACTTGTAGTATTCAGAGGTTCCCAATATGTATGAAGCGGAGTCGTATTCGAGTTTTCAGTCAGTTTATGCTGGCCTCAGAAATTCTTGTATAAATATCCACCTAAAAACTACAAACTCGTACTAGCAAGGACTCGTACTAATGTAAGTAGTAATGAGTTAAGGAAATCAATTGTCAAGGCACAATAACATTGTGATCTGTAATTCTTATCGCAACAATATTTCAGATCTAGCATCAGATCTAGCTAAAAAAGTTGCAAAATGTCTAATTTGTCTAATACTGAATGTCAGCTGTATTCTGAGTTGGAAACCTCTGATTCGGTCCGTTGTTTGTGAGTGGATGTTGGAACCGTTTGTTATGGCTAATTCAAACTATTGCTAAGCCGCGGTGCCAGAACTAGCCATTCGGGTGTTTCTCATTTCGAACGAACCCATAGAACAGATTGGCAACTCTGCCTGGAATAGTGCGTAGCGGGCGGAGCTCATTCTTCCCTCGGGGCGCCACCAACCAGCCAACGGGTGATGACAATGATCGCTTGCTGCCTTGTCGTCATTTGGTTCGCTTGAAAACCAGCAAAGATATATACGAAGCCAAACGCCGGAATGATGCATTGTTTCTCCTCTTCTATAATTATCCTATAGTTTTTGGGTGCGTGTGTTCCATAAATAAAAATCAGACGAAACGTGTTGACACCCATCGGGAGGGCAAATAAGCAAAAAAAAAACCTCACAGCTCATATCCACCACCATTACCAGTGAGGAAGTCAACAGTCAGTTGGATAGTAAGTTTCAACGGGTCATTTATATAAATGGCTATCGTGTGCCACGAACGCAATTCTCACGCAAAAGCATGCAATTCGGCTGCTTCTTAATGGAGGACTATTCCAGAAATGAGCTATTTCTTAATGAAGTGTGGAAATTGTCGTTTTGGTTGAGTTATTGGAATGTATCATTTCATTTTCCGCATTGTCGTGGAAAACAGCTATGTAGAACTCAAGTTACACTTAATGATAATTTAAACTCAAATGCTTTCAGTGAAATTATCAAGAACCGATTGACTACGGTTTTTGTAGAAATTGTTCAAAATAGGCTCACAGTTACCCGTAATTCATGGTGTTTTGCTACATTATGCTTACCGTGCGCCTAGGAATGCATGGTTAGAAAGTTCTAGAAAACCTAATCGCAAACATAGCTTCTGGACTACCAATGTGCCCTCAAGAGTATTGTGTTCTTCCTGTGCCACCCGGAGTAATGGTACAGGTAACCTTGTGTTTTTCCGAGATAATCGGCTGCTGTTCTTCAGTCTCAAGCTTGAGGCTAAAAACGGTGGATGGCTTCGTATTATACGTTTCACACAGTAGATCTGCGCATTTTATCCTTTGACGACTTTCAAAAGATACCGATCTGGATTATCGATGCTGGTCTTTTTCGTGCTGAGATTTCAGAATGCTTAATCCTACATAGTTTAGATAGTGGCTAGGGTTTGATGGCTCAGATCAAATTTTGGCAAAATAAACATACTAAACAGCGCTAGTTCAAGAGCCTTCTCTCTTACGTCTAGGTAATCTGTTGGACCCAGCTTTCACTACTTTTAGAAAACTTGGAATGTCAGTTCCGAGTTGTCGTACACTGCGTTTCAAACGACCTTCTACTTATTTTAGGCAACAATTCTATTGCTCATAGAAATGAAAGCTAGGAAGCGTACAAAGGCAGATAATTGGTTCAGAGAATACTTTTGAAGGATTGAGATACATATTTTTGTCACTAGAAGCATTTTATTCTAAAAATTTACCCTTAGTTGATCCATAACTGTGGGGTGACTGTATCACTAGGGTGGGGCTTATTTCCAAAAATCTTCCGTAGTCAAGATTTACAAAGTGGAAAATGATCACCGGTCCCAAAATAAGATCCTGTGAAAAAATGAGATTTTTTGGTGAAGGTTTAGAGGTGGCGCAAAGGGCGTAAGTGCAATTTCCCTATTTTAGTGAACTCTGATAAAAATTGGTATGCTTTTCAGCTTGTTTTGGTTATTTTAGGACCCTTAAGGGCAAAAAATCACCTCAAAATTGCGATATCTCCACTCCTTTAGATGATATTTGACAAAATATATTTATACATGCGATTTTTGGCCCTTGTATAGGTTACGCTGACTGATTACTATGAACCCGAATAAGCATATGATTAGCTGGGGAGGATTCCTATGCAAGTAGAATAGAACAAAGAGCAAAGAAGCATGAGAGAAAGAACAAAGGACACAGAAGAATGTAAGGTGGGGTGAGTTAAACAAGGGAAGGTGTAACTGATGATATTATATTATAATGAACTACGGAACCGTGAAAATATCTCGGTTGGATGTATGAGATGTGATTATATGCAAGTTTAACACAAATTTTGTATTTTAGAATGCCCGTTTGTTATAACTATTGCAATTGCTTTTATAATCTGAAAGAAATTACAGAGGGGCCTAAACCCATACAGGCTCAAAATCCGTACACTTCATACAAATAGAAAGAGTTTTATATGAAGTGGAAGGGTTTAGATTCATTTCATAGGTGTTCGGTTTTTGATCCCGCACGATATATCCTTGTTAGGTAAATTCATAAACAATTTCTGCTTTCTAGCAGTAACACACAGGAATTTCTAGATTATGATGCCATTTCAACAATTAATTGCGTTTGGGTTTCCAATACTTCACTTTTGCCACAATACCAATTGCAATTGAAGTTCAATACGTCGTTCTACATCTGTATATGAAATCGATGTATATAAACAACAACAGAAGGAAAAAATCGGTAGGCAAAATTCAAATTACTGCACGAGCTTCTATAGGGTGCAAGAGATAAAGCACTTCAGGTTGAAAACCTCTCGAATTAAAACAAAATTAAAGCGTCACAGTTCTGAAACATATTTTTTTTTAGGAATTGCGACAGAGCTACATGAAAAATTTCCACAGGATGTCCTATGTATATATAAATGCTTATATAAATTTGTTATGAATTTAATTAATACTGTGTGAGGCTGAATTTCCAGGATGTATATTTTGCAACAGTCCATTTCGATAAATTGCTATCAACATCCAGGAAAAAAAAAACCGAACGATTATTGAACTAAAGCAGTGAAGTAGACATGCATTTATCTATACCTACCAGGAGAATAATGATGAAATTTCGCATGGAGTTGAGGACATTTTAGCCGTTACTGCAATTTTTCTATTAAGAGTAATCTAAAATCGTATGCATGGGTCGAAACCTAGAGATGGGTCAAAAATTGGTGCTCTTCCCCTACTTGAAGAAACATTGGTCGAAATATTTCTGAAGTAGGTAATATTAAATAGAAGTCAATATAATCATCGATTTATACTGGAACTTTTCTCCATTGCGTAAAATCGAGATTTTACAAGATTCCTCAGTTACACTCAACACATCACTAGTTTTACCCTCCCAACTGTTTAACCCACCCCACCTCACATTCTTCTGTGTTTTTTGTTCTTTCTCTCATTCTTCTTTGCTCTTCGCTCCATTTTACTAGCATAGGAATTCTCCCCAGCTAATCATATGCTTACTCGGGTTCATAACCTATACAAGGGCCAAAAATCGCATGCATAAATATATTTCGTCAAATATCATCTAAAGGAGTGGAGATATCGCAATTTTAAGGTGATTTTTTGCCCTTAAGGGTCCTAAATTAACCAAAACAAGCTGAAAAGCATACCAATTTTTTTCAGAGTTCAGTAAAATGGGAAAACTGCATTTACGCCCTTTGCGCCACCTCTAAACCTTCACCGAAAATTCTCATTTTTTCACAAGATGTTATTTTGGAACCGATGATCATTTTCCACTTTGTAAATCCTGACTACTGAAGATTTTTGGAAATAAGCCCCACCCTACTGTATCACTTGGCTAGTATTCAACGTTCAGACTCATTTTTATGTGTGTTAGCTGTGAATCAGGTTGTGGAACTTCGTAGCATATGATATGTTACAGTCTTGATCAAAATATCTCAAACTGTGGGACCCCCAGAAGGATGGTGAGCCGATCCTTGGAAGGTCGCGAAAGAAATATTATTTATTATTAATTTTATACATTTTTGAATGTCTTGAACTGTGACACATGGTTTGAAACAGTTCGCATTTATTTATTGCAATATTTATTCTAAAAATCAAGCATGAGATCAATTAATCAGAACATATTAATTGACCATTAAAAATGTAATTCAGATGTTTGGGGTGTTAGAAAGATGTAGGGTAAACGCTCCCTTAGTGGAGGTAGCTCCAATAGTGGAAGTATATGACATGTTTCACACTTGTAAATGACTATGTGATATTTTTCTATGATGCACGTAGCGAAAATGATACATCAATGACATTAATTCTTAAAGCTTTTTAAAACAATTACTATGCTTAAAAAATTGTGCTTGTTTACACTTATAGTAGCGTATCAGTACTTATAGGGGAAGGCCCCGTTAGAAATCAATTGATTTTCATTAAAGGAACCATATTCAAAACATACCTCCACTAATATATATATTTGAATGATAGAAGGATTTGAAATCTATCGACTGATACGTAAAAATCTAATATTTCATGATTTTATCAGCATAGAGGTTTCTATTGTGTGGGCTTCCAATGGGTCGCGACGTTCTCAAACGACCGGTTACGGAACATGAGTCCGTTGCTCGATAAATACTTGTTTTTTTAATTATGAATCGTGGTTTACGGCCAACCAGCCGAGTGGAAGTTTAACAACTACCGAAAAGCTAAACATTACATATAATTTGCAATTGGATTAGATGGACAAATTGATATGAAGATTTGCGAAAAAGTTACACGTCTTCTCAGTGAGAATCGAACTCACGACTCCCCGATCTCTAGTTGGGGCGCGTTAACCACTACGCCATGAGAGGACTCATGAACGCAGAAGTTAACCTGAATTCGATTTCAGCTCAATAATCACGTGGTCCTCTTTCGCAAAGTGCACCTCTTTCGGAAGAATTAGATGCCCATCCAAACACAACGCTTTCTATATATATCCAATGCCTAGCCCGAGAGCGCATTGTTTTTTAGATATAGGAATAGCACACTACACTAGCCAGCAACTGCGCTGGCTGAGGTTTCTATTGTGTGGGCTTCCAATGGGTCGCGACGTTCTCAAACGACCGGTTACGGAACATGAGTCCGTTGCTCGATAAATACTTGTTTTTTTAATTATGAATCGTGGTTTACGGCCAACCAGCCGAGTGGAAGTTTAACAACTACCGAAAAGCTAAACATTACATATAATTTGCAATTGGATTAGATGGACAAATTGATATGAAGATTTGCGAAAAAGTTACACGTCTTCTCAGTGAGAATCGAACTCACGACTCCCCGATCTCTAGTTGGGGCGCGTTAACCACTACGCCATGAGAGGACTCATGAACGCAGAAGTTAACCTGAATTCGATTTCAGCTCAATAATCACGTGGTCCTCTTTCGCAAAGTGCACCTCTTTCGGAAGAATTAGATGCCCATCCAAACACAACGCTTTCTATATATATCCAATGCCTAGCCCGAGAGCGCATTGTTTTTTAGATATAGGAATAGCACACTACACTAGCCAGCAACTGCGCTGGCTGAGGTTTCTATTGTGTGGGCTTCCAATGGGTCGCGACGTTCTCAAACGACCGGTTACGGAACATGAGTCCGTTGCTCGATAAATACTTTGTTTTTTTAATTATGAATCGTGGTTTACGGCCAACCAGCCGAGTGGAAGTTTAACAACTACCGAAAAGCTAAACATTACATATAATTTGCAATTGGATTAGATGGACAAATTGATATGAAGATTTGCGAAAAAGTTACACGTCTTCTCAGTGAGAATCGAACTCACGACTCCCCGATCTCTAGTTGGGGCGCGTTAACTACTACGCCATGAGAGGACTCATGAACGCAAGTATTTATCGAGCAACGGACTCATGTTCCGTAACCGGTCGTTTGAGAACGTCGCGACCCATTGGAAGCCCACACAATAGAAACCTCAGCCAGCGCAGTTGCTGGCTAGTGTAGTGTGCTATTCCTATATCTAAAAAACAATGCGCTCTCGGGCTAGGCATTGGATATATATAGAAAGCGTTGTGTTTGGATGGGCATCTAATTCTTCCGAAAGAGGTGCACTTTGCGAAAGAGGACCACGTGATTATTGAGCTGAAATCGAATTCAGGTTAACTTCTGCGTTCATGAGTCCTCTCATGGCGTAGTGGTTAACGCGCCCCAACTAGAGATCGGGGAGTCGTGAGTTCGATTCTCACTGAGAAGACGTGTAACTTTTTCGCAAATCTTCATATCAATTTGTCCATCTAATCCAATTGCAAATTATATGTAATGTTTAGCTTTTCGGTAGTTGTTAAACTTCCACTCGGCTGGTTGGCCGTAAACCACGATTCATAATTAAAAAAACAAGTATTTATCGAGCAACGGACTCATGTTCCGTAACCGGTCGTTTGAGAACGTCGCGACCCATTGGAAGCCCACACAATAGAAACCTCAGCCAGCGCAGTTGCTGGCTAGTGTAGTGTGCTATTCCTATATCTAAAAAACAATGCGCTCTCGGGCTAGGCATTGGATATTTACTGTTTTCTGTTAGGTGCACCACTAATGGTACATTTACCCTATGGTTAAATTGTGGGTAAACGTCTAGTATTGTGCTACTTTTCCCCGAATATTGTTTCCCCGCATGTCATTTCCCTAAACCTCAGTTCTCCGAATGACATTTTTTCCCGAATGATCATACATATATCGCCAAATACGCCGAGGATGGTGAAAATCGAGAGAACCACCAATGAAATAGAGAAGGATGCATATGAGAAGGTTATAGGACATTTCCCAGAATGTCAAATCACAGGATTCCATTCCCCAGAATAGGACATTTCCCAGGATCGTTCTTATTCAATTGCAAGGTACAAAAAAATAAAATGAATTTGGTGTTGTTCAGATTTTGTTTTTCATTTTCGATAAAAATGATTTGCCAGATGCTTCGAATCCCGGCCTTTATTCACCCAGCAAATATTAGCTAGTCAATTCATTATTATGAAACTCAGGCAAAAACAAAATCGGAGTTGGGTCCAAAAATACCGTTTAAAAGTTAAGTGTTTGCGTCCGTTGTATCATTTTTAGTCTACATTTATGCGATTTTTTTAATGCTGTTCATTTCAGTTTGGATTATGTTCAATAATTCTTTATTACACATATTATACTTATGACACACTGAGGGTATGCGTACTATGGTACAATTATCTTGAAATGAGTTTGATATTGATAATTATTTTCAATCAAGTCAACCTTGGAATAATTTTCTTAACAACTTGTACCATGGAATATATACTAAATATCTGTCCAAGGTATTACCAAATATTGAGCCTGCAAATATCTTCATCTTAAAATGCTTCGAGAATCGCATTTGTCTTTTATATCTGTCTTTGAAAAGTAGATTTTTTGTGGAAGCCTTATATGGCATTTATGGAACGAGACAAATCATCTAAGGGGACGTCCATAAAGCATTTAGTCATCTATTGAGGGAGGCAGGGAGGTCTATCCAAAGAACGCTTCCATACAAATTTTAAGATGCTTGTATGGACAAAAAAAACCAGGGATAAAGAGTGCCTTGAAAATCGGAAAAAATAATACCACATCGAAAGCCCTTACTCAAGCAACCAATAGTTTGGATTGTACATAAACAGTTTACCGTAATCCGGGGTAACATTGATCAGCGGGGTAAAATTGATCGCAATGACCCTCTTCGTAAAAAGCTCGAATCAACATTTGTTGATGAAATATTTTCAATGCATGAATGGCAATTCTCTTTCTTCTAATCATGAGCTAATAAACAATAGGGTTTTTGCGAAAATAAAGTTGTGTTTATGTGTAAATTTTTCAACTTTTGTAAACAATGATTTTCATGATTATGGATAACACCATAAAAGAATCATGTCTCACATGAGTTCTGTAAACGATATGAGCAAGAGAAATGCGGTTGTTACTAAAAATGACATCGCTGAAACGGCTCCGTTGTCAAAATTTTCATAAATATGTTCAATAAAACATAATTCACAAATTATTATAAAGCGTGAAGAATTTCCTTAGGAAATTGCATACATTTAGGCGTATTCCACAATTCAAGGTGTTTTTAATTTCAAAATAACTCAAAAAGTAAATGACTTATAAGAGTTTGACCTTCATATTCGGCTTAAGGGACCATGATTTCAGTAAGTAATGATATTTTCAATATTACCGAACGATGTTTTCATGGTGTGATCAATGTTACCCCATAGCAGCTAAATCAAAAACTCACTTAAAACATTTTTTTAAACATGCTTTAAACTTTCAGAAAACAAAATACAGTACATAAACACGAGCAATGGGTGGCAGTACTTGTTTTAAAAATATAAAATTTGCAACACATGCATTTTCAAACCAAATGTTTAAGAAATATTCAAAAAAATGATCAATGTTACCCCGGATTACGGTACTCCAAAGTTCACTTTTCATATAAATCGAATTTAAGTGGTACTTTTTCGCTGATTTGGAAATTACTTTGGATGTTAACTGAACTAGATTCTCGTAAGAGTAACTCATGAACTGTCGGGGCCGTACTTGGCTCCGGGAAACGCACGATGGACTTCCATGCTCTCTTGTAACATGACGAAACATGTCCTGACAAGTCAGGAAAGGAGAGGGTGCCGCTCAAGCAGGAAGCTGGATAAGGGCGAGTGTTCTTCTCGGGAGCTTGTGGCAAGTAGAAACAAATGACTCATCATTTGGGATCCACAAGTCCTAAACAAGAAGCCTAAAACTCGATCGCCAGTGGACTGTAAACACCGTAGGGAAAAC
Source organism: Aedes aegypti (assembly GCF_002204515.2). Classification (NCBI taxonomy): domain Eukaryota; kingdom Metazoa; phylum Arthropoda; class Insecta; order Diptera; family Culicidae; genus Aedes; species Aedes aegypti. Next base: position 207,854,933 of record NC_035108.1, read on the forward strand.
TCCTCGTCGGGTGGTCTGTTCCTCAAGGAAAACGCCGACAGAAAACTACCCACTTCACAGTACTCAACTTGACATTTTATTTCTCTCCGATGTTAACACTTTGAAATTCGAAAAAAGACTGATACGCACAACGCTACCTGCGCTGGTTTTATACTCTGCCGATCGTTGTTGCTTCATCTTCTTCTTCCGTCCGGTTTGTCGTTTCGTCATGAAGGTAAATATCATTATTAAGGCGGCATCCACAAATTACGTAACGCTCTAGGGGGAGGGGGGAGTACGCTCAAGCGTTACGGCTCGTACAAAAATTAGAAATTTTTCATACAAAAAGCATTACGGTGGGGTGGAGGGAGGTGGTCAAAAATTTCCAATTTTAGCGTTACGTAATAAATAGACGCTGCCTAATAAGAACTTTATGAACTTCGATTAACTACTTAAAAAGGGAGCTAATCAAGCCCAAACTTTTGGTTGTTCAGGTATTTTGTTATTTTTTATAGATTACTATTTATTACTATTTATTAGATGTTTTTCTTGTGAACAAAAGTGTTTTAAATAATATAACCAAGTGTAAACGAAAATATCTTGCATCTATTTTCGATATGTGCAGCATGCAGACCGATTACGGATACTCAAAAGTGGAAACGAGGAAATATATTTTTGCGGTTCTGATTGTATCATCACCAACGGTACTATGGCGGCATTCCTATTGCAGATAAGTATTAGTACTTTGTGTAGCACCTTTGGACAATGTATTGAAACAATGTTTGACTACCATGTGATTCTCAAATAGCAACAGATTGTATTTTATTATTACACACAAACGAATAGTTGCAACGGCGTGTCGAAACAAGTGATTTATTTTAAAAAAGTTATCTTTTTATCAACTTGCACTTCGATTTGTTTCTCACACTAGAAATAAAATTTCAACCACTGCTAAGTGTTGCGTTTCATATTTTTAGGTTAACAAATTATGACAACATGTGATCTATTTAAAAGTATCTGCATGTGCTTTTATTATTATGAACATTACATTTCTTTGATTCTGTTGTGATAAAATCACGGCAGTACTGTAAATATATACCTACATGTACACCATACTCCAGTTACTTATACAGACACAATACGCGGAGTCGATTAGCAAGCTAAGCTGTTCAACAGCATCCAGCAGTTGGAAACTATCCTTTGGGTGCATCACATTCTTTTGTGCACTTTTCAGTTGAATCTATTGGCATTGTCTATTTTCATCGTAAGGTAGGCCCCCTTTTTTACAGATTGATTTCGATCACTATATGACATCATTGAATTCATTGCTTTTAGGATGATAGAACTTGAAGAAGACCTCTTGCTGCTGTCGCTGGTGGGAGATGTTCCGCCGACGCCTTCTACGTCTACGGCGGCTTCTAACACCGACAAGAGAGGGCGTACGATGTGGACGGCGATTTCATGATAAGCTGATGTCTGAGTTAGTGACGCGACACGTAGCGATACCGCTGGACCAACAGTGTTTCTCGGTTCTGGCATCTCCTGGAGTAGTTTGGTTCACCGCCAAAGACAAATTCAGCTATGACTGGTAGAAAGCGACCTTGGCGACCATTTTGGTTAACAAAATAGTACCCCCCTTTGAGACACTTGCTCAGTCGGCACCTGATCCACTCCGTAGAATGATCATTTCAATTCCACTGATACCCAAATTTGGGAAGAATGCACAGGAAACAATATTGCAATTAATTTCAAAATTAAATAAGAATCTCAATACCAAGTACTGGCGCGTTTTCCGTTTGTTGTAACCAACAAACAGCCATCAGTCAGTAACTCTTGGTGTTGCTGAAGACTCAGTAACTAAAATAGAATCACAAAAGAACAAGATTTTTTACGCAATGTCTCAAATATTTGTAAAATTCTACCTAAAGCAACAATAATGTATATACAAATGTTTATCGTACGCACAACATTATCATGAAAAATCATGTATATGGAAAACATTTCCTTGAATAAACAGATTTGAACTAAATCAGATTCGCGTTTACTTATAAGCAAACTACAAAAAAATTAAAAATAGAATATAAAAAAAAACTAAAAAAATAAAATTGTTATTCTAAACTATACAGTTTAAATAAGCATTTTTCTTCTTTTTTTCTCTTCTTACTTATTTGGAAACTATCTGGATACTTTTAGATACTGTTTTTGAGTTTTGAAACCTTTAAGCTATTTTTTTGAAACCAATATGTAACCGGTGCAAACCAGGTAAGTGATGACAATGGCTATGGATTGCAAGGCACAAATCTCCCAAATGAGGGGAACGTGCCGTTTTTGATCCAATACTCTGATACCTGATACGGTTCCGCAACACTCGAAGGGAGGCGGAGGCTCCTTCTTCAATAAAAACATATGAGCGAGCCACGTGTGCCAGGTTCTTAACCGCGTTAGTACGCGTTGATCGGCCGCTTTCCCGATGTTCAGCCACTTTTGCGTATTGTGTTTCCCATGTAACATTGATAGCTTGACAATAGCTTATTCCGTTGAAAAGAGGCTGTATAAGCAGAATTTTAGCTGAATACGCTGTTATTCAGCTACCAATGTTACTTGGGTTGTTCTCACTCAACTTCGGTCTCTCATTGTGTACCATTGACTGTCCCATCGGCGCCGTATATCTTCTTTCGTCGGTAGCGAAGCATCTTCGTGTCATCGCGCTTGGAACAGTCCGGCTACATGAAGTACGGTCGAGTTGTGGAAGCGAGTCGACAATAAATGATGGGCGACTGGGCGGACTTTCTCCGGTGCATCCCCGGCTATGATACTCCTCTTCAGGTTCCATACAATTGAGGGTTTCCGTTCGTTCCAAGCTCGATCGCCTTGCCGCATAAAGTGTCCGATTGCAGAAAGTGCTGTTTCGGTGATTTCGTCCAAACGATCCGATGCGCGCCGAATCAAAGGGAAAGTGTTGTCACGGCTGTTCTTCGAAAAACATTGGATGGCTCTCCTCGCTACGCACTGAATTGCCGATGGAAGCTTAACGACTGTAGTTGGATCCGGAATTGTGATGTGATCGGCCTTAGTAGTCTAAGTAGCAGCAAAAAAAATTCGCATCTACATCCGACGGTTTCGGTAATATATTTTACCTTTTTCAAGGTGCCAGCAGTACAAATGGTAGGGTGCCCGCTTCGGCCATGATCGAGTTTATCGGGCTAGTGACAAACGCTCTGGAAGCAAACCGAACCATTTTATCATATGCCGCAGCGAGGATCTGCAAAGCTGCTGGTCCTTCTCGGCTCACCAATCCGACTCCGTACGTCAGCTTTGCAGTGACTAAAGCCGATACGACTTGCAGCAGACTTATCTGATTGCCTCGGGGTAATTTGGCTCCGATCATCTGGAGTATTCGTAGACGTGACTCACATGCTTTCTTCGCAATCTTGCAATGGGGCTTGAATGTCAACGTACGATCCAGAGTGATACCAGAACCCTCAGCCGGTTGGTTTTCGGGATGGAGACTTGGTCAATGACAGTATTCCTCGTCGGCTCCCGACGCGCATTCGGGCTGCAGTAGCAAATATGCGACTTTGCCGTAGACATTTCGAACCCAACACTCTTCGCCCATTTACAGACAGCCTTCACGGCGGTCTGCAGTTTTTGGTGTAATCCTTCACTTTTAGCCCTTTTTATGACGACAGATGGGTTGCATCGCCACCAGAAACAGCGTTACGGATAACACTGATCCCTGCGGCACACCATTTTCCAGCTTGTGTTCACCGGACGTGTAACCACCCAACGATACCTGAAACGTTTGCTCCGAGAGGAAGGTTCATCATCCGACCACGTATCCGCCATGATTTCATGGTGCGGAATATACCGTGTCACCATGTGGTGTCGTATGCCTTTGACAGATCCAGAGACGCTATCAAACATTGCTCGTCGGCGTTCGGTATCGACCTCTCCAGCTCGGCGAAGTACATGTCAGTACCGCGTCCCACACGAAAAGCGTTCTGACTCTTGTCAAGTCATCCGTTCGACTTCAACTCCGTGATTAATCGACGGTTGACAATTCATTCGAGTGTCTTCGCCAAGCAGATAGTCAGCGAAACAGGTCGGAAGGCAGCGGGATCATGACAGTTTGGCTTCGGAATGATGAAAATGTCGTTATTTACTAAAATTAAAGTTCCTAAACTTGATGGTCAAAGCCTATAATTTTTGAGTTATTTTGAAATTAAAGCCATCATGAACTGCGGAACTCGTTTAAAGATAGGCGATTTCCAAAGGAAATTTCTCATTACTCAGACTTATTCGTTAATTTTGCTAAATTGAACATACTTATGAAAATTTAGACAACGGAATTGAAAAAAAAACAGCATTTCTCTTGCTTGTATCATTTACAGTATTTTCGTAAAACCCATACTTTTATAAGCTTATAAATACAGCACCATTTATATTTTGGAAATGATTGATCGATAAATATTGATTCTATATTTTAATTGCGAGGACCATTCCGATTAATGTTACCCCCGTTATTCTGCACTGACATTTCCAACAGTATTGCTTACAGCCTCAAAAACTGTAAATATTTCTCTATAAAACTACCCTCATTAAAAAATTGAAGCCATCGAAACATTCAGAGTCCTTGAAAGGAAATGCTGTTTGATTTCAACTTACACAAATGCGTCCCAGTAATGTATTGGTAAGTTTGTAAATAAATAAATTGATAATTAAACATGTAAAAATTTGAAACTCTGGAATACTAGTTTTGAATGAAATTCATTCAAAAACCCGATGCAAAAGAAAAGCTGAAATGTTGCCGCTGTGTGTTATCAAGGACATCCCATTTTCACAATACTCTAGATGGTAAGCAATATCTACCTGAAGCAAAGACTCGTAAAAAAGACTGTCTCAATATTGCTAATCAAAATCACCAACTAAGAAGCAATTGCTCAAGTGAGTCTCCGGAGTGCCGTTTATTTTAATCATCATCATTGACTCCGACGGCAACAACGGCTATACCACTTGTACCGAATGCTGCCAAAGGCATTGACTGGATTGCTCAATTTGAATACATGCAGATCCAGACCGTGCCATAATTCTTCCAAACACGCGTTTCCCTCCTTAAGGGCGATTTGTTCAAGGGGAAAATGTTACCCTAATTTTCCGTTTCGGTCACCTCCCGCGACTGCAGAAGAATAGATAGGACACAAAAGCGCATCCCTGAATCCCTGTACTACTCATCTTCATCTCTCCCTATCTCTACGTCGTCCTGCGTATTAGGCGGAACCATCCGCGTCGCGTTCTGCAATTATGTTTATCTTTCTCAGGCTTGTTTTGCGTGCGTTTTTCCTTCCATTGCCACAGTCTCCGGGTTTGTTGCTGTTGCGGTTGTTTAGCTGCCATTTCATTCCGGGCGCCACGCTTCATCTCTAACTTTGACAGGTTCAAAAAGCCGTGAAAAATAACATTTCAATCTCGTCGACCTCCGACCCAGTCATCCAACTACTACTGCTTCTAACTGCAGGCGAGGCGAGAAAGCCGTCACAGCTCCGGGGGATTGTATTTTTATGGCAGGCCACCCACGCGAATGTCGACATTTTCCAGGAGAAGAAAAAACTGATCCGGGAATCGAGGGTACATTAGTGCCGGAGAGCGGTGCGATTAACCAGATTTCGTACGTCACTATTTGCGTATGTGAGCTTGGCAACGCAGCGGACGGCGCGTTTCAATGGAAAATCCAACCTGCGATCGTGCCCCGGACGAAATCCTCGTGGAAAATTTGGCAGGTTTTTTCAGCTGCTCGGCAATTGCTTGTTCATGGCTTCTGGCTCATTTGATTGTATATTGGTTTTGATGGATGAATTATTTTCTTGTTGTCTGGATTAAATAATATCATACGCATTGAGTTCTGGGAATGGATATATACAGTTGCCTCACAGTCATGGATCAGTCTTGGATCAAATAGAGGTTTTTCATCAAAGATATTCGCAATATTGCGAAGAACATTTTACCTAAGTAAACTAATTAGCTCAATAGCTTCGCAATCATTATGATGTTATTCCTTATTAGCCCTTTGATTCGTCTTGCGTCCCACTATAGAGCTATTATAAAGTTAATCTGCCCTTGCTGTTTTTCTTCTTCTTTCTGGCGTAACGTCTCAATCGGGACTGATCCTGCTTCTCAGCTTTGTTTTATCATAACGGTTACACTGAAAATGTATATTTTGTTCGTTTGAACTACGAAATTATTCATCGTTTTCTCCAACGAAACTGATTCGTACCATGTATGAAACCAGATTTGTAATGAAATTAATTCAAAGTTATCTGTCAAATCGTACACTTCAGGTTAATTATCAGAACTCCAGGTCTGAAAGACTTCCTATAAGAGCTGGGGTTGCCCAAGGCAGCATTCTGGGACCAATATTATACAATATTTTCACATCTGACTTACCTGAGTTACCTCCGGGATGTCAAAAATCTTTGTTTGCGGATGACACAGGCCTCTCCGCCAAAGGACGAAACCTACGTGCCATCTGCAGTGGATTGCAAGAAAGTTTGGATATTTTTCCTTCATACTTGCAAAAATGGAAGATTATTAGAAGAAATCATTGCGTAGGGGTAATGCCCCCTAACTAGAGATCACTGAGAAGACGTGTAATTTTTTCGCAAAACTTCACATCAATTTGTCCATTTAATCCAATTGCAAAGTATATGTAACACAGCGCAACAAAAATGACATTTTTGCGTGTCTCTAGGATCAAATTATGTGTCTCGAGTATATTTGGGATTGCTGAATCTGATTCCATTTTCAGAAATGTTCCAGCACGTCACAATGTTTAGCTACAGGTCGCTAAAGTTGTATAAAACACTGGTTTTATTGATGTTTACATAAAAGTTAAAGCATAACTTATCAAACATTTTTGTGATCTAATCCCCTAAGCATGCTATTTTGCACTTAAACTTTAATTTTGGATTAAATTTGTTTGAAATTGTGTGATTAAATTTAGATTAACCCGATTTTCTCGTCATGCTTGCTGTCTCCATACAAAATTCTTCGTTTCTCTTATATGGTCAAATACAATACTTTTTTAAACCATAAAAAACAATTTTTCCGCATCGAAAGTATTATAAACTTCGCCGATAAGTATGGTTATACACATAAAGTTTGAATTCTGTGGCAAATTAGGCAAATAAATTGCTTTACAAGCTGGTAAACTTGCATGCAAGTTGGCTAAAATAGTCAATTTTTGCATTTTCAACAGACAATATCTCAAAAACTAGACGTGCTATGATATTTTTGAAAACGGCAATGGATTCAGCAACCCTTAATTCAGTGAATAGCGGTATTTTGGTAGCTTGAGACAAAAACGTGTTCCGCAGTGTAATGTTTAGCTTTTCGGTAATTGTTAAACTTCCACTCGGCTGGTTAGCCGTAAACCACGATTTATAATTTTAAACAAGTTTATAAAATATCTCTATCCCCTTATTAATAGAAAATCAAAACTTTGTCTTAAGAACAAGTTTTTGATATTCAAACAAATTTGCAAGCCAGCCATGTTGTATGCTGTACCAATAAGGACTAGCTGTTGTAATACCAAGAAGAAAGCTCTGCAGAGAACACAAAATAAAATTTTGAAAATAATTCTGAAGCTTCTTCCCTGGCATAGTACTAATGAATTGCATAGAATATTCAATGTTGAAACATTGGAACAAACGTTAAAAAAAAAAAATTAATGTTTTCAGGCAAAAGTCGTTACAATCTTCTATTGCTACGATAAATGCGTTATATATTCAGGTCAAGTTAGGTTAAGTAAATTGAAAACGTTTTTTTTTTTTCTCTTATAAGCAGGTGAAATCAACTTACCTGTAAAAAATCTGAACTGTGAAATGAAATATAAAATGTTCTTAACACAGTGTTAATAAAATCTTAAATTTGTTTTACCAAATTAGGATGATGGTGTTGTCCAGCACAGACCACCAAGCTATGAGAAATGAATATAATGTTTGGAATGATACTAATAAAAAAAATAAAAAAAATAGTTTTATATTGTTCCAATAATTTTGTAATCGAAATTCGTTAATTTAGTATTGAGAACGAACATTAATACACAATGTACGAAACATACGTAAAGGCAGTAGGTACTAATTTCATAGCTTTAGTGTATTCGACCTTATTGGTTCTTGCATTTCACAAAATATTCAATTTGTTTTTTGTTTACCGTGACTCAACCTCAGTAGCGTAGCTTGGGGGGTGCGGTCCGCACCGGACCCCAATCTCATAGGGGCCCCAAAATTCCAATGAAGATTTCTCATAGCATTAAAAGTTCGATATAGCTTGTAGGAAAACTACAATTTGTAAGATCCCAAAAAGAGAAAGAGTATGCAAGCATAAGTTTTGGTGAAGGCTTGGATCAACGATGTACAGGAACCCCTTGATTATCTGTTATTTTTTATATTTAAGAGCTAAGTTTCTAGTGAGACGAGGGCCCCAGGGACCGTGGCTGTGGGCCCCATATATCAGGGGCCTTTAAAAATATTTGTTTTGTAAGCTTTTTTACTTGTTGTTGTCTATCCGATTGTACGACCCTGTTGTAAATACTTAAGTAGGCTCAGCTACCAATACTTAAGATGTTGAGTCTAAACATGGCTTTAAATTCATAAATATTTATATCTCTATAATACTTCATGAATTCTTATTTTTAATCAAATATACCTAAGTATGTAAGCCTCAAAAAATCTGGAGCATTGGTGAGCTTTTAACTTGTACACAATTTCTTACGATCTACATACAGATACCTTCTAAATAGTTTATACATATACATGCGTTAAAGGCTAAAGACGTACACTTTTCAGGTTTCAACATTTGAGGTATTTACATGAATTTTGTAGAACAAAAAAGTAAATTTTACAAATTTTAGTTTAATGTTTTATTTTTAACAGTGACGGTGAATCGGAATTCCTTCAGATGTTATTTATTAAATCATCCGAAAATACGTACCAGAAATCATCGAAATTTATTATCGGGCGACCTTAAATAATTGACCAGGATATTTCGTTGAAATTTCGCCTTCTAATTTATATGAGGATTTTACCAATATTTTTTATTAACCGTATCCAGAGATTCGTCTAAAATTTTGTTGAAAATACGAGAGAATATACCCAAGAATTCGCTTTAAAATTCTTTCAGGATTTTTTGCAGAATTTCAAACAGGATTTCTTCAGAATCAACATTAGCAATAAAACCGGTAAACATTTTTCAGCGCTTGCATGTAGAAACTATGCAGAATATTCTAAGCAATGACAAATTCTCGGGATTTAAAAAAAAATACTTCCCCTAAAACCACTTGAATATTGCTAGTAATAATGTATCTGGCGTTATATATTGACGGTAATTCATTCAGGGCTCTTAAAGAAATTGCCACGAAGTTTCCAAAAATTTCTACCTGTTTTTTTTTTTTAAAGAATCCTTCAAGAATTTTTACAGGATTCATTCTAAGAATTTATTAAGGTTTCAACCAAGAATTCCACTGAGGAGACCTCTGAGCATTGTGCTCTGAAAACCACTGAAGGGATTTCCACCAAGGGTACATGTGAAGAAATTCCGTTGTTTTCTCTAGAAACTTCTGAGCGCATCTACCAGTTTTTTAAGAATTCTTTTAAATATTCTTGCAAGATTTCTCTAAGACTTCATTCATAAGGACTTCATAAAAAATCCGAAAGTTTAAGGAATTTTGACAGAGCTCCAGGAAAAATATTTTTACTTCCGAAGAATCACTGCTTGTTATTTTTAATGTATTTTACTAAATTCCAAGTTTCGCTGAGAATTCCTCATATAATAATATCTTTAATAAAATAAAACATTTTATCATTCAACATGGTTAGCACACTATATGAATTTCAGGAATTTGTTCAGCGATTTCACTATATATTTTCTTATGAACTGTTTCAAGATTTTTTTCACGAGTCTTTTAGAAATCAACATGGAATAACATGAAGTATACTACTAAATACCGTGTAACATAGAGAAAGCTATCCAAGAATATCTTTAAAGATCGTTTTGAACAGAAACATATAGAAACTTGTGTTTTGATTCTACAAAATAAAATAAAACATAAAACTACTTCATGGCAGAAATCCTGACTAGGGGAAGGGGTGGTAAAATGAACACCTTAAAGAAATCATCTTGTTTCTGATAGAAAAACGAGGAATTTGTATAGTTCAACCGTACAACATCAAAAATAGGGATGTAATCTATAGCAGCCACATGGATTCAGACTAAAATAGCTAAATTTTCACATATTTTCATCGCTATCAAAAAGCGATGTTAATGTTCATTTTACCTGTACTATGTGGGTAAAATGAACAGCGGTTGGTGGTAAAATGAACACCATGCAAAATACGTGAGCAAAAAAAAAATTCTGAAAATTTTCATTGCCCCACCAAAAATACATACAATAATGATTGTAACCCATTTAAAAAGAATTCTAAAGGTATCAGATTTGACATCATATTATAACGATATTCACCTCACTGAAAAACCTCAAGTCTTCCGACCTAAAAGTTACGTCAGTTCTAATTTTCAAACGTGGTTTTCTAAAATCTCAGTTTTCGTTGATATTTTCACTTCAATTGACCTCCGTATCAACTCAAACACTTAGATTTATGCTCTAAATCGCCCGTGCGTAATAAAAATTCATCGAAATTTGTTTTTTCTCGGTAAAAGGCACGGTGTTCATTTTACCACCACTTCCCCTACACCCTCGAATGGGTGAATTTATACTGACAGAATATTTTAGCTGAAAAACAGCCATTTTTATCGGAAAAAAACTTCTATAACTTTTCAACTGAAGGAGACATCAACAATCTTTTAGCATAAATATTTCCGTATTCTTCAGTTCAATACGTATTTCATAGACTACTTTGACGAAAAGTTAATACTAGAAAAACTAGAGATGAAGAAATGTTTTTTTCTTGGGGCACCCCATGTTGACTGGGGAAAAATGTTCTAAATTGGTCAAATTGTGAGCAACAGAGAAACTTCCTCATGCAAATTGAGAAAAAATTGACGTTTCACACATTTGCAAAAGATTATATGGCGGATAGACTCAAGTACGACTCATACAAAAATTTAAAATTTTTCATACAAGAAGCGTTACGGAGGGAGTAGGGTCAAAAATGTCCAATTTTAGCGTAACGTAATAAATATACGCTGTCTATACAAATATTTTAGCAAATAAGAAAGCTTATCATATTGTTTATGTGATATTGTTCTAGGGTATTTTATGTATTTTGGACAGAGCGTTACGCGTATTAAATTTGGCCACTTCCATTGTTTTTTTTGTCTGGTCAAAAAACTTCGATCACCCTAAATAACATGTAATAAAAGGCTATATATTTAGGAAGTCCGTTTTTGTTTAAAATCTTTTTTTATGTTCAAAATGCTAAGCAATTAAAAACAGACAATGTATAGGGAGCCGGATCTAATTCTTGGCACTTTTGATTCACTTCGGCAGTGGGTTTTTTTTGAAAGCTATAGATCTAATTTTTTACCACAATATGCGTCGTACTGATGTGCTCCTTATAGCAAAATTTTAAATGATTCGGCCGAGAAAATCTCCCATGCCAAAGTGAATCATGGAAGTTGCCAAGTGGTTCTGCACCCTATCTGTAAAATAGTTTTTATAACGCATTTTTACACATTTCTGGTCGAAGTAGTCAATGATCGACTTTTAAAACATAAAAATACGCAAATTTTCTTGTTTTTTTTACATTTACTGTGTATCAAAAGTCACCGAAGTTTTTATGATCAAAATTTTAATGGGCATTTATTGTTTATTTGCCCCAATCAGAGATATTCACAATCGAAAAGGCATGTTTTTGCGAGACAAACAAAGATAACTACTGAACGGAAAAAATACGTAATTTTCAAATAACTTGAAGTTGTTCATAGACTACTTTGGAGAATTGAAAATTTTGGAATCAAAAAACTGTTTTTCTGTGGACTACCCTATGTGAACATAGAAAAAAATCTAAAAATCATCCAATTTAAGCAATAAAAAAGAAAAATAGAATACAAATAAAAAAGTTGGCTATTTTAATTCTATTAAAATATGGACCATCCTGATTTTTAATAACTCCAAACAAAGGGCCATATCTAATCTAATCTAATCTAATCTAAGCGCTTGCACAGCCAATATTGAAAAGCATCCTGGAAATACCTAAATATATTCAGGTATTTTCTTGTCAGTATTAATATTTGCACAATATCAGCGATATGATACAAACATTAAAATGGCCAGGCCCACTGTGCAGACTTTGGGGTAGAAGAAAATTGAAAAAAATATGGCTATTAGGTTATTCACGCATGAATGAACTAATGGACAATTTTTTTCAATTCAAGGGAGGAAGAAACGGGGACAACCGTACCAACCGTTTCAAGTCAGGGTTATAGTTAAAATCGTTGGGAGTGGCGTTGCTAGAAAAGTTAATGCACACTCCATTGTTGTTCTCCTGGGATGGGACATAGGCATTTCTTCCTCATGTCCTGGCTCTAGTGCCTAGGTTTAAGCGCCTTTGCTCGCTCTCTGAAACGAGATGAAAAGTTATTTTGCCCCTTTTCCCCTATACAAGAACTGAAACAGTTTCCCATAAATTGCAACACATTTGTGCAGAATAATAAACAATATATAACAAATACAAACATAAATTAGAAACAAACATATTCTTTATCTATGATATATCATGAGCATGAGCAGGAGCATGATTGACCGCCAACAGATGCTATTCCGTTATTGCAAGAACAGCTTTACTTACACAGGGAATCAGCAGACACTACTCGGGATCAGTAGCATCATCAATGTGTAAGTACTGGTGCTCTCATTATTATAACAAACAATAACGGCGCCGGCTGCGTCCGAATGCATGTCAATTTGGGGATGGGAAGGTAACGTTGACGTGTTACTTGCTTTATGGAAGCCGAGGAGTCCTCTGCACTTCCACAAGTAGACACTGGGAATAACTCCAAACAAAGGGCCATATTAATGCAAACAACTTTGTAGAAGCCAGTTGTCATTCCAAAATTCTTGTGGCGAAGCTAGTTTTTGGACCTTCTCGATAGCAAACACAATTTTACGTTGTGAATAGCTCGAAGCTGTAATAATTGTTCCATACATGAGGTTATAACCATTGAGGCAGATAAATTATAACTTACAATTTGTCTACACTAGTGATTCGATTAACTACAGATTATATTAAGATTGATTAGGATTAGGAAAATTCAAATCTACAAGTAAAGTTCATTAGTTAGTGCCATATACATTTAAGCTATTAATCCTACCAAAATTTAATTGGATTTGATTCACTTTTAATGCAAATATGTATTTATCTATCTATAAGGTATTATTCTCTATCATCAACTTTGACAATCTTTGATAATGGAGATAGATCAGATAGTGTTAGTGCATTTGGAGTTGATGAGGGGTACTGTGGGCCAAATATTTTCGGAACAGCTCTAAATGCATCTTTTCGCGTGAATTTACTTTCTGGACCACTGTGCAATGTAAGATTGACACAAGTACTTATTTGTTTTAATTCGTGGATACGTCGTGATTCCGAAAATGAAACGTTATAAAAATTATAATCGAGTGGCTTCAGATTGAAATCTAAGGTTTTTTTATTCTTATGACTTACGACTGATTGAATAAGTATTCGAGAATGTTCATCCAGTGCGAGAAGGGTAAGTCTAGGACAGGACGTGACAGCTCAACAAGGACTGCCCCGTTGTTTTTCAGTCGATAACATTGACGATACAAAAGCCAGTGCTACTTCTATCCTTTCTAAGATCATCAATTGAACAAATTAAAGTATCAAATCTCATAATTTGATTGTTTCTTGCACGCTTTATTTATTTAGTGCAATAGCGAATGCTGACCTTTTTTATATTAGGGTAATACAGGTCGGACTCGATTATCCGGACCATCGTTTTTTTTCACTCCAGATAATCGAATCCTCAGGATAATCGAATCACTAAGAAAAAAAATTAAATCTTTGACAAAAGAACTTGAATATTATCTGTTTTCGTTATTTTATTTATATGATGTGGTGGCGTCGCCTGAATTTTTTTCTAGGAACAGTAGGAAAAACAAACAAAATTTGACCAGCATACAAAAAAACACTTTTTCAAACCCCTACTTTTTTTAAATACGTTCTAAACTACAAAACCATTCATATTGTATATTGGAATACCAAATTATCTCAGATTTATGCATAAAAAATGAAAAACAAGAACACCAAAAAACAAATTCTGGATAATCGAGTCTATAATTCCGGATAATCGAATCCCGGATAATCGAATCCCCGGATAATCGAGTCTGACCTGTAGTTAAAACCGGTGATATTTGTACTGAAAATTCACACAATTTCTATTATACTGCTCTCAATTAAGTATTTTTGATTTATTTCAGTAATGTAGGAACACATGCGGTGTATCTATCATCGAATATAGAATGATTTGTAACAAAAAGATTTCATGAAAAATTTCCAAGCTTTTGATAAAAACTCTAATTTATGAACTAGCCACACGGCCGGGCTAGCCACAAAGTGCCCTGTTACAATCCAACTCAACGATGTGCTAAAACGACCAATGAGAAATGGTCTTTTTTGACAGGCAATTAGTTTCGTTTTTATACTTTGACCTGACACGTCTTGTCTTAGGGGTAAGTGAAAGGCAAACGAAAAAAATATGAAAAGGCTTATTTACGAATTGTGCTTCGTGCATCTTACGAAAGCAGCAAATTTCAAGCGTTGATAGTGACAGCAAGCAACTCTGGATAAAATACGAACATCCGTTTTCAGTGTACTTTCACAGTTATGACCTGCCAATTGCCACTTTTGTATGTGTATATCGTACTTCAAGTACGAAGCTCCATGCCCTGGGAAGTCGAGGAAATTTTTGTTATTAAAAGATCCTCGCCCAGCGGGTTTGGAACCTACGACCGTCAGCTTATTCTTATTGCATACCAGCGCATTTACCGCTTCGGGTATATGGGCCCATGTTATTAATGCTCCAAAAATATCACCTTTTACATAGTTCTTTAACAGCAAACATTTATTTTTAATGTACGACTGTAGGGTAAAGATGTATAATTTTAGCAGAGGAATATTTCAAAGAATAAGACGAATAGGGAGCCGGATCCTATTCTTGGCATTTTTAATTCACCTCGACAATAGGTTTTTATAAAGCTACTGAGCTCATATTTGGCCACAATATGCGTTGTATTGAAGTGCTTCTTATTGAAAAATTCCGATTCGGCCGAGAAAAACCACCTACGCCAAAGTGAATCATGAAAGTGCCCAAGTAGCTCTGCACCCTACAAAACATTTTTCAAAAAAAAAAAAATCTAAAATCTGCTGGAATTTTTTTTCGATCCGGGCTTGTGAGTTTCACCCTCACAACCCCTACTTATTTTTCATGAAGTAGGCATCTTTGAAAGCAAATACACAAGATTTTTAACACATTAAGATTTTTGCAGCCAAAACAATGTCAAATTCTTTTTGTTAAGATATTAATAATTCTACTATACTTTTCCCTGATGTTAAATTTATAAAGTATTGCTTGTTATGTTTAAAAGAGGCAGATAATTTGGAAAATACGATTCGAAATGACAACGCATGAGTAAATAGAGATAAGACATTTGCAACAAAAGTGGAAAAAAAATGGGCGTAAAATCAAACAATCGTGATCCATGTGGCACGCCACGCAAGAACCCTTCCACTGCACCGAGCGCAACGTGCCATACAACCCTTTTAATAATTTATACTATATTAAAAGTTTTCTGGTATTAAAATCAACACCATCGCCTTTTCCCTGTCACGCTGGACGCTGCTTCTGGGATTGTTTGGTCCATCCACCAGATCCCGCTCTTACACGAACCATTCGTCCGTTTGCCACCCTAGTACTACGATGTAGGGGATGCTGTTGCCAAGATAGGGTGTCGAATATGAGCATAAACAAGCGAAGGGTAATGGTTTTGAAGGGATGGATCAGGAAATGTCGGAACGGAGTTTGGTGAACGCTGGTATTAAAATCCTTTTGAGACATTGTTTGATTAAAATCAAGAGTTGTTCCGAATGTCAATAAAATGCGCTGAGGGTTTTCAGACTGAGCGTCACAATGAAAAAGGGATGGATGACTTCAATGAGTGTGATTATTTTGATAAATGAATTCGGTTCAGAAGATGAACTAATGGGCTTAATTAAGTGACACTAACGATTGTAATTGTTATAGTGTTCATCAAAGAATGAATTATTGTGTGCAATGTATTGAGGTTCGAAGTTCACGCGATCGCCATCAAAACGAATCCCGTAAGATAAACTGTCGATCAGTATCTCACTCACATGAAGGGTGCAAGTATGAGTAATTCTGGTAGCACACCTCGGCGCATGTTCAGTGTCAGATTGCAGCCTCTGATATTGCGCAGTCATCAGTTCTTACCCATGGCGACAGGAGATTGTAAACTTCCAGCCGGCACCCATTCAGCAATCAGTGATCGTCAGCTCGAATTACTCAGCCAGACGAAGTCACCACCTGAGTCATCAACCAGCGCACCGATTGGATGGACACAAGACTGTAATGGCCGGTGGCGGCAGAAAGATTGCATGTTAAAATAAATGCTCAATCCGCTCCTCATTTTACCATCAGACGGCACACGCAGGCATCTCGTATTTCATTACAAGGTGAGAATATCTCTAACGCCTAAAAGCTACGCAATGAACAAATGCTGAAGGCGATCTATTCTATTCATGCAATAAAACCATCTGCAGATCATTGCTTCAAAATAAAATTACACTGTTCGACAAAAAATTTTTTTTGGCTGGATCAGGGACGCGGTTATATGGGTCTTGAAGTGCAAGAAAAGTGTTGAAAGAGGCCGTTTTCAAATGATTTGCAGCACCCCTGGATTCGTTTTTGACAAAGTTTGAAAATTTTGCATTTTTCATCAAAAAAAGCGTAATAAGCAAAATATCAATATATTTTCAAATTCAATTATTCAACCATTGAATTAGTCAAATCAATATTTTTTAGCCCTAGATCGCTTCTGGGAAACGTGCACCATTTCAGAAGAATATTGGCATCATTTTTATATATGAATTTGGAATGTTAACGATCATTAAACAAGCATACGAGGATGTGTACCATATAAATACTACTTATTTTTCTATTCCACACTGGTTCATTATATAATAATTATTATAGGTTCAAGAAGACGCTTGACTATGATTTATTTCTTTGCTCCGTTTTATAAAGCAATGAGCAATGCAATCCAGTAACATTTGAGTTCAACAAGGATACGAATACGGGAAATTGATGTGTCTGTTATGTTTATATGGGCTGGTTGGTCTAATAAACTCTCAGCAGTAATACAAAATTAGGTTGGACACTGACATGTAAGTGGTCTTACATGAGCTAGTCGGTTTATCAGGAGCCGGTGGCGAAGTCCGTGAAAAATGTCATAATGTTATTTGCGATTTCCAAAGATTTTTAAGGGTACTCATTAAGGATAGATTATTTATCGTGAGGTCCATTTGTTATCAGAATATCCCTAGAACTTACAGACTTACGTAAAATATCAACCAATAATTCAGTAATCAAATCAGCCAAAAATTTTTTTTTGTCGAACAGTGTTATTTACTAATTTAACTAAGTTAACATAAAAATGAAACGGGATTGAAAAAATAACATCAAATTCTCAAGAAAGGGTACTTAAATTATGGAAAAAAAACATCCAGAACTTAACGGGTCCACAAATTCTCAAAAAACTGTGTGACTTTACGTACATAAAGAAGCGAGCCGAATAACGTTAATTTGTGTCGAGTTTAAAATTCGTTTGTGTCTGATTCTGGAAATGTAGATCACAGGAGGACATGTAACGATTGTTTCGACGAAGAATGCAGGCAGGTTTTGGAGGAGAAGGATGCAGCGCGGGCTGCAATGCTGCAGCAAGGAACGCGACAAAACGTGGGGCGATATGAAAGGAAAAGAATGCAGCAAACCCGCCTATTCCAGGACAAAAAGCGCCGCTTGGAAGCAGCGGATTGTGAAGAATTGGAGCAGTTGCATCGTTCACAAGAAACGCAAAAGTTCTACGAGAAGTTAACGTGAAGATGAATCGAAGCCAAACCTCAAATTTTCAACAGCACAAATCTGGAGAACTTCATCTGGAGTCATCTTCAGCTAGTGACCAATCGATTAAGTTTTCATCTGTTTATGTTTGGTTCTCCTGATTCGTGCTCTTGAAAATTTGAGGTTTGGCTTCGATTCATCTTCACCTTAACGCACCCCGAAATGGATTCGTGCCACGAGCTGAAATGTGTAGGGATAAGGATGGAAGTATCTTGACGGATGGACATGAGGTGTGTGAAAGGTAGAAGCAGCACTACGATGAACACCTGAATGACACGGCGAACACAGGCGCAGAGAGTCACGCCAGCGAAGGAAGTAACTACGTCAGCACGGTGGATGAAGGAAACCAACCTGTTCCCACATTGAGTGAAGTAAAGGATGCCATCAACCAGCTCAAGATCAACGAGGCAGCTGGTAAGGATGGTATTGGAGCGGAGCGGAGAGGGCAACAAACTGGAATGTGAAAACTATCGTGCGATCACTATCCTGAATGCCGCCTACACAGTGCCATCCCAGATCATCTTCCGACGTCTATTACCAAAAGCCAATAAATTTGTGGGATATTATCAAGCTAGTTTTATCAACGGTCGCTCGATGACGGACCAAATCTTCACGATACGGCAAATCCTTCAGACATGCCGTGAATACCAAGTCCCAACGCATCACCTGTTTATCGATTTTCAAGGCGGCTTATGATAGCATCGACCGCAAAGAGCTATGGAAAATTATGGACGAGTACACCTTTTCGGGGAAGCTCACAAGACTAATAAGAGCAACAATGAAAGGCGTGCAGAATAACGTAAAGATTTCTGGCGAACATTCCAGTTCGTTCAAATTCCGCCGGGAGCTTCGACAGGGTGATGGACTATCCTGTTCAGCATCGCGTCATGTGGAGAGCCGGGTTTAATAACAGAGGCACGATTTTCACAAGATCCAACCAATTTGTTTGTTTCGCGGATAATATGAACGGCAGAACATTTGGAACGGTGTAAGATCTGTACACTCGCCTAAAACGTTTAACGACTTGGGGTGAATGCGTCAAAAACAATGCACATGCTGATAGACGAAACCGAGCGTGACAAATCCCGCCTTGGAAGCAGTGTTACGATATACGTGGATACTTTCGAATTAGTTGATGAGTTCGTCTACCTCGGATCCTTAACGGCTGATTACAATGTCAGTCGTGAAACACGGAGACGCATCATCAGTGAAAGTCGCACCTAGTATGGGCTCCAGAAGAAGCTGCGATCGAGAAAGATTCACCCTTGCACCAAACGTACTTTGTACTTTGTAGGACCATCTCTGGCGGTGTGCAGAAGAACGGTTGGTTGGTTGGGCAGGGCATGTTGCAAGACTACCAGACAACAATTCTGCAAAGATGGTGTTCGCGTCGAATCCGGTTGATACAAGAAGGCGTGAAGCACAGCGAGCGAGGTGGCTTGACCAGGTACAACAAGATCTGGAGAGTGTGGGATAAAATCGAAGTTGGAGGGACACTGCCTTGGACCAAGTGAATTGGAGTAACATCGTTAATGAGGTTACATCAATCCAATAATGTAACGTTCTCTTATATGCATCGTGAAGATTTTGAAGCTGTTCGTGCGAAAGTAGCAGCCATGAGATTATTGAACTACTAAGTTTGGATAAATTACTTACAAAATAAACAATCAAACCTCGATAGTGCATATTGAAGGGATCAACCATGATGTAATGATGATTCCATAAGTTGATAATAAGTCAGATAACATCGATTCATGAAGAAAAACCATTTCACTTATTTCCAAAAGTGTGTCCAAGTGTGTGTTCCAAAAGACATGTGAGCATGAATTGAACAATATAGCTGTTAAAAGCAGAGGCATTGGGAAAAAAAGTACAACAAGAGTCGAGCTTTATTACGTGATTATTTTGAAAGCACTTCAATAAATTATGGTCAAATATCTTAAGCCGTCATGCCGTAACTTGTTTTCCATAGAATAAGTTTGTGTAAAATATAGTAACTCTCCGAAATAATATTATGAAATTATAAACAGGAAAACAGTAATCCTCTAGATAATAAAATTCGAAATGCCACTTCTTTTATGCATTAATATTTAACAATTTCATTTTGTTTTGACTTTTTGAAATTATGTTTTTTTTTTTGAAGTTGGTTTGATCCCGGGTTTCTGAGAATTCCCGGGATTTGTAATATAAAAATCCCGAATCAAATTATTTTTAGATCATGAAACAAGGCTCTCTATACTTGATATCATTTTTCTCATTCAGGCTTATGCTGCGGATGAATCGCGATGAGCTTATCTCGAACGGAAGCAAGTCAATTATTGTCACCTCAGGCGATTCGTGTCACCTCACGCAATACACAGAACAAATACACTTCTCTTGTTTGATTATGTTCGATTCAATTAATTATCGACTTAATACCTATCAATCGAAGTCATCGACGCCGTCATCAAAACCACTTGTTTGCATAAGGAATTTAATTTAGCTGGAAGTCACAATCAACTAATTCTTCATGAGAAGAAACGTGGAACTTCTGGAGCAATTTCGTCAAAAGCGTATCCTAAATGCCAGAGCCATCAAAACTGACTCCCATATAAAAATGCATTCTATAAAAACAGTTCGTGGTGATTATTTTTATTATATTTAAAATTCCTTATCATTTCAAACATAACATTTTCTATATCTAGGTGTTCTGTATTAGAAAACACTATCATTCTAATTTAAACTAAATTAAGCATTTATTAACATTTTGTTAACAACATATTGCATTTCATTTGCCGTACCAGTTCCAAATTTTTACAAGTTAGGATAAGTGATCAACTAATTGTGGGTGTCCCTATAGTTGCGGTAGTGCCATTTTTACTGACTTTAGTACTTTAGCCACAGAACCGACACTGCCAATCGACGTCTTGGCTTGTTGATACACGGAATAGATGAAAAGAGCGTTCAAATTCCTTCAAAACTGATTAAATATCACTAAAATTGCTAAAACTGTTCTTATTTGTACCAATAGTTACGGTAAAGTGTTCCTATAGTGGAGGATCCCATAAGAAAACTACGGATACCGCAACTACAGGAACACAAATTTAAAATATACCGCATCTAAAGGAACAGTGTACCAATAGTGGAGGTATTATTTTTCACTGACATACCGTGGGCTACATAGATGAAATATTGTTTTCTCATTAAGTAAATGGTCGTTACCTCCCGTTTCAACATTAACATGTTCATTAATTGCGTTTCTTCAATTTAAGTTGTTAAATGAAGTTCAAACGTGCTTAGTACCTCCTCTATTGATACATCTACCCTAGTTGATTTTACCTGCTTATTAGAAAAAAAAAACGCTTATCCCAAACATATAATACATTAATCATGGCAATTGAAGATTGCAACAATTTTTATCAGAAACTATGAATAATTTAATTCGACATTTGTTCCAAAGTTTCAGCATTGGATATTGTATGTGACTCTTTACTATTGCTGTTTGCATTTGAGATGCAAATATTTTTAATGTATTCGAATCCTGAGCAGAATCTCAATAGAGAAACCAAAAAGTAGATTGGAGTACCTAGTACCTTTCAATTCCGCCCTATATGCTTATCTTTGACAGATACGCGTATTTCGACTACCACTTGCAGTTTTCTTCAGTGGCAGTTAATCGTATCCACTGCAAAACTGCACTTCTTTACGCAAATCTTGACTAAACGTCCTCCAAATGCAGAAACACAAAACAATCAAAGGACACTTAACAACGATGATATAAATTACCACATCCCTAGCAAGAAAAATCTATCATTAATGTCGCATTTCTTGTGAAAAATTTTACCGCATTTTATATTTGCATTTCAAATGCACTCAGCAATACTATACCAGTGAGAGCGCTTCAAAACCATTTTCCAAATTTTATTCTGAATCCTCTGCAGAGCTTTCTTTTTGGTATTACAACAGCTAGTCCATATTGGTACAGCATTCAACATGGCTGGCCTGAAAATTCAGTTTGAAGATCAAAAGTTTGTTCTTAAGACATAGTTTTGATTTTCTGTTAATAAGGGGATCCAGACATTTCATATAATTGTAACACTAGGCCTGAATGCCCTTAATGTGATTTTTAATAATTAAATTTGTATCCAGCATAAGCCCTAGATACTTAACTTTATACTTACTTACTTACTTACTTACTTACTTATTTGGCTTTACATCAATTATCTTGATAAAGCCTCGCCAACAATATTTCGCCAATTCCCTCGGTTCATGGCCGCTTCTCTCCATCCTCGACTGTGACCCACGCTCTCCAGGTCCTGGTGTACCTGATCAATTCACCTAGCTCGCTGCGCCCCACGCCTTCTTGTTCCGACCGGATTCGTGGCGAACACCATCTTTACAGGGTTGTTGTCCGGCATTCTTGCAACATGCCCTGCCCAGCGTATCCTTCCAGCTTTAGCTACCTTCACGATACTGGGTTCGCCGTAGAGTTGAGCGAGCTCGTGGTTCATCCTTCGCCGCCACACGCCGTTCTCCTGCACGCCGCCGAAGATCGTCCTTAGCACTCGGCGTTCGAAAACCCCAAGAGCTTACAAGTCCTCCTCGAGCATAGTCCACGCCTCATGCCCATAGAGGACTACCGGTCTTATGAGCGTTTTGTACATCGTGCATTTGGTGCGGGGGTGAATCTTTCTTGACCGCAGTTTCTTCTGGAGCCCATAGTAGGCACGACTTCCGCTGATGATGCGCCTTCGTATTTCCCGACTAACATTGTTGTCAGCCGTCAACAAGGATCCGAGATAGACGAACTCGTCCACCACCTCGAAGGTATCCCCGTCTATCGTAACACTGCTTCCTAGGCGGGTCCTGACGCGCTCAGTTCCGCCAACCAGCATGTACTTTGTTTTCGACGCATTCACCATTAGCCCGACTCTTGTTGCTTCGCGTTTCAGGCGGGTGAACAAATCTGCCACCGTTTCAAATTTTCTCCCAATAATAACCATGTCGTCCGCGAAGCAAACAAATTGTCCGGATCTCGTGAAAATCGTGCCTCGACTGTTAAGTCCGGCTCTCCGCATGACACCTTCAAGCGCAATATTGAACAACAGGCACGAAAGTCCATCGCCCTGTCGTAGTCCCCGCCGAGACTCGAACGAACTGGAGTGTTCGCCCGAGATCTTCACGCAGTTTTGCACACCGTCCATCGTTGCTCTGATCAATCTTGTGAGCTTCCCGGGAAAGCTGTTCTCGTCCATGATTTTCCATAGCTCTATGCGGTCGATACTATCGTATGCCGCCTTGAAATCGATGAACAAATGGTGCGTAGGGACCTGGTACTCACGGCATTTCTGGAGGATTTGCCGCACGGAAAAGATCTGGTCCGTTGTCGAGCGGCCGTCGATGAAACCTGCTTGATAACTTCCCACGAACTCGTTTGCTATAGGTGATAGACGACGGAAGAGAATCTGGGATAGCACTTTATAGGCGGCGTTTAGGATGGTGATTGCACGATAATTTTCACACTCCAGTTTGTCGCCCTTTTTGTAGATAGGGCATATAACGCCTTGCTTCCACTCCTCCGGTAGCTGTTCCGTTTCCCAGATTCTGACTATCAGCCGATGCAGACAAGCGGCCAACCTGTCCGGGCCCATCTTGATGAGTTCGGCTCCGATACCATCCTTGCCAGCGGCTTTGTTGTTCTTGAGCTGTTGAATGGCATCCTTAACTTCCCCCATCGTGGGAGCTGGTTGATTTCCGCTATCCGCTGTGCTGACGTAGCCATCGCTTTCGCTGTCCTGACCTTCTGTGCCTGTGTTCTCTGCGCCATTCAGGTGTTCATCGTAGTGCTGCTTCCACCTTTCGATCACCTCGCGTCCGTCCGTCAAGATGCTCCCATCCTTATCCCGGCACATCTCAGCTCGCGGCACGAAGCCTTTGCGGGATGTGTTGAGCTTCTGATAGAACTTCCGCGTTTCTTGAGAACGGTACAGCAACTCCATCTCTTGGCATTCCACCTCTTCCAGGCGGCGCTTTTTGTCCCGGAATAGGCGGGTTTGCTGTTTCCGCTTCAGTCTGTATCGTTCCACGTTTTGCCGCGTACCATGCTGCAGCATTGCAGCCCGCGCTGCATTCTTCTTCTCTAAAACCTCTTGGCACTCCTCGTCGAACCAATCGTTTCTTGAGCTCCGTTCCACATATCCGACAACGCTTTCGGCAGCGTCGTTAATGGCTGCTTTGACTGTCCTCCAGCAGTCCTCAAGAGGGGCCCTATCGAGCTCGCCCTCATCCGGCAACGCTGCCTCAAGATGCTGCGCGTACGCATTGGCGACATCCGGTTGTTTCAGCCGCTCGAGATTGTACCGGGGCGGGCGTCGGTACCGTACATTGTTGATGACGGATAGTTTTGGGCGCAGTTTCACCATCACCAGGTAGTGGTCGGAGTCAATGTTGGCGCCACGATAGGTTCTGACGTCGGTTATGTCGGAGAAGTGCCGTCCATCGATCAAAACGTGGTCGATTTGCGATTCTGTCTGCTGAGGTGATCTCCAGGTGTACCGATACGGGAGGCTGTGCTGGAAATAGGTGCTACGAATGGCCATGTTCTTGGAGGCGGCAAAATCTATCAGTCGTAGGCCGTTCTCGTTCGTCAGCCGGTGGGCGCTGAACTTTCCAATCGTCGGTCTGAACTCCTCCT
This sequence comes from Aedes aegypti, assembly GCF_002204515.2. Taxonomy (NCBI): domain Eukaryota; kingdom Metazoa; phylum Arthropoda; class Insecta; order Diptera; family Culicidae; genus Aedes; species Aedes aegypti. The sequence goes on from NC_035108.1 coordinate 207,879,756, forward strand.
CCTGGTCAACCTGAGCATTCAAATCTCCTATGATGATCTTGACGTCGTGGCTTGGGCAGCGGTCGTACTCGCGTTCGAGCTGCGCGTAAAATGCGTCCTTGTCATCATCAGTGCTTCCGGAGTGTGGGCTATGCACGTTGATTATGCTGAAGTTAAAGAATCGGCCTTTGATTCTTAACTTGCACATTCGTTCATTGATCGGCCACCACCCGATCACGCGCCTTTGCATATCACCCATCACTATAAAAGCTGTTCCCAGCTCGCGTGTGTTGCCGCAGCTCTGGTAGATGGTATGATTACCTCTAAACGTTCGCACCAATGCTCCTGTCCAGCACACCTCCTGCAGCGCTACGATGTCGAAACCGCGGGTCTTCAGTACATCGGAGAGTATGCGAGTACTTCCAATGAAGTTGAGAGATTTGCAGTTCCACGTACCGAGTTTCCAATCGCTAGTCCATTTTCGTCGCTGTGGTCTTTGCCGATTGTTCCGGTCCGTATTCTCTCGTTGACGTTCCTGTGCTGATGTGTTTTTACGGCTGGCTCGCAGGGCCTGACACCAACCCCCTAGATTTCCGGAGGACCATTCCCCCTATATGTTCGGAGGGCCATAGTGCGCAGTTTAGCTTAGAGTCCTTCTCTGGCACTCGGACGATGATCAGCCGCCCCTGACATGGGGAACAGACGCTGTTGTGAGCCGCTCCTAACGTGGAGTACAGACGCTCCAGGTTTGCAAAAGCAAACCCCCCCTTCCCTGTCAGCATACGACCAAAGTTCCCACCGGGGGTTGGTTACCCGATCTTCCCCAAGGTTACTCGTACCCCGGCCAGTACCACGAGGAGGTAGGGATAGGAGTTGCTGGGCAAGAGGCTAAGGACCGCACAAAGGGGTCTATTTTATTCCTGCAGGTACGCGAGGTACCAATGGTACGCCATGCCCAGCCATTTACCGCGCCATACTATACTTAACTTTATCTGACCAATTTATTAGAACCGCTCTCATTGTGACAACATGAGAACAACTTGAAGGTTTCAAATAAAGAGCTGTTGGTTTCAAATATGAAGAAAAAATATCGAAACTTTGGATTTTTTTTACAATGTATGTTGGGATATTAAAGTTTATTCTTAAATTTTACAATCAAGCCTTCATGCTAAACACTGTCGAATGCATTTTCTATGTCTAGCAGAGCAAGACCGGTAGAATAGCCTTTAGATTTGATGGAACGAATCAAATTTGTTACCGTAAAACGGGGTAACTTTGATAATGCGGGTAACTTTGATAGTGCGTAACCCACCACATACTAAATGAAATAGCATAATTTTTGTTAATCAGTTAAGCAAAACGAATGCGAAACTAAAGAACATTAGTATGACACTTCATGTAAGAGCGGTTTTCATTTGAATTAAGAACATTTTAGGCTTTTTATACACATTTTAAAAAAAAACACAAGTTTAGCATTTTCGAAACGCTTCCAAACAATCTGCTCTACGATCACTATTTGATGTAGTTTTGAATAGTTGGCCACTTATCTTCGACAGCCTAGTTATCATAGAACTTGAAATCGGTCTCACATCTTTTAGCGAAAAGCATTTTCACAAACTGGGACCATTTTTGTAATCTAAGTCAGAAATTTCCATTTAACGTTTAACGCCTAGAGGCATGCAATGCCCTACAAATGTTTGTAATTCATTCAATTTTGTTTGATTCATACCGGTTTGATTCATATTACGGACACTTAAGCCCTCAGTGAAGTATAACCCAGCATAGAGCATACAAAATCAATCATTCTGTATTATTCTATAGCTTTATCGAGCGTCGGAAACTCTTAACTTTCGAATGGTGGGTAAAGAATACGCTTCCACAACTTGAACAATTTTAAATAAATCAAAATGTGCGGCCTTTTCATGATTCTTATTCCGGACGCTTCCTCACTATTCCGGACACTTTGATTCAAATTCCGGACAGCTCATTATAATCATTAAAAGAACAGTCGAATTATAATTTGAAATCGTCAATCCACTTAAGAGACGTCTAAGGTAGATGGGCATTATAAATTTGCATAGATATTAATGGAAAAAGCTTATTAAATCGAGCCTCGAAAGTGAGAACTTTTGAATGACAAAAAAATGAAACATTTCGTGTGAAATATTTCCCATACAAAGTAGAGTGTCCGGAATTTGAAGCTGTCCGTAATATGAATCAAAACGGTACTCCATTATCAAAGTTACCCCAAAACAGAAAACCGACTTTGGATTATATGAAAAATTATATATCCATTCAAAATAAATCTTTTGTCGATCTATCAACTGCAATCGATAGCTAGGATGCCAGTACTTGTTTTAAAAATATAAATTATAATTCTTTGGAACAGCATGCATCAATATTCAAGTTTTCTTCGAAAAAACTATCAAAGTTACCCCGTTTTACGGTACACGTAAAAGTTGATGAGTGGTCGAATGTCCACGGCAGAATCCAAACTTGCAAAAATTGAATGTTCATTGATTTGTATCATCATTCTGTTCAAAATGACATTTTCAAAGTTTTTAGTGATGGAAGAAAGCAAGCTGATTGGATGATAGCTGTAAGCTTTAACAAATTTTTGTCCGGAATTATAATTGGTACAAACTTAGCATTTTTCGATTTGTCAGGAAAATATACCTACTGAAAAAAATATTTGTTAATTAAATCAACCAAGAATGATAAAATACACTCTGCAAGTTTCTGGATGAGGATGTGATGGCTTTCATATTTTTAATTTTTTTGTATGTTTAAAAATACTTCTCACTTCTTCCAAAACAGTTTCTCAGGAATTTTCGAAAACGTTCTCTTGATTGAGAATGCAATCGAAATCCTGAGTAACTTGGTTTTCAATTGGACCAGTTGGTCTTGAAATTAAATAGAACACGTTTTCAAACTACACTCATCAAATAATAATCTGCAGTTGGAATTGCTGCGAAAATTATCTTAGCAAAATAAATTCCTGAGCGATGTTTCGCATTTATGTCATCGATGGCAAAACAAAATTTGACTTATTGCGAGTCGATTTTTGCCATATAACTTGAAGTAAATTAACTTGCTGCCCATTGCATCGAAAAGGCAAATAGGCAGCTATGAAAGCATATTTACCAAGCTGTGTTTCAAAAGAAACATCTAAAATTTCAAAAAAGTTGGCATGGCACTGCAAAATGCATTTGCTATCGAATTTACGTTTTCGATTCTTTCCAGTCCACATTTAGCTCCAACAGCAATAGCAGCAGCAGCAGTTAGATAAATCCCCGCAGGCGATTTGCTTACAATTGTCGACTAATGATAGTTGTAGGCAAAAAAGAGGGACAAATTGAAAAATTGATCCAAGAATAATTCCGGCCAAAGCGGGCAATTGAATTGTCTGCTGCACTCTCTTGTTCTCGAGTTCCACCATTAAATGAATTGCTGACTCGATGCCATGATGAGGGTGACAGTACAAAAAAAGCGTAATAAAGAAAAAAGTGAATTTCAACTCAAATGACATGTAGGTATGCCCTGTTCGATCCTCCTCTCGATTTGTGTCGTTGTCCTCTCGCCGTGTGGAATGGCTTGCATTTTTTTCCTGGTGCTGTTTCTTGTCCGGCTGCTGCAAGCATGGATATGGGAAATGGTTTTTGCGACTATAAAAAACTTGAAATGCTCAAAAGAAAACCAAAAATTGCTCCTTGATGTATGAAGCAATTTGCCATTACAATTTATATCATGTTCCATAAAAATTAAATTGGTCGATTAATTTGATCAGTGGCACCGATAAAACCACAAATTTTCTAATATAAAGTGAAAAATTGTACCACTATCTAATTTGAAAGTTCTTCATATATATTAAGGTATGCTCGTGATATCATTCAAAATGAAAATGTGCTATGTTTGACCGTGTGTGATGCTGCTTGACGAACCAATTTGACAGTTTGTGAAACCGATTGTTGGCGAGTGGTTGGCGAATCGGTCGGCTAAAATCAAACTAGTTTGATTTTTCTCAAACCACCGGTGGGTGGAGCCAAATGTTTGACGAACTGATCGTACCGTCTGTACGGATGTTGCACGATCATCTACGTCAGCATGTCAAATTGAAGCTTCGACGTCCCAAGAACTGCAAATGCAGATGGGTGCAACTCAAAATGCATGAATTTACAAAGCGTCGACGACATGGTGATTTATCAAATGTACGTTATTGAGTTGGTTCCACTGACATTTTCCCACAATATTTAACCTATTTCTATATCAAATACACCAGCAGTTCTACCGGTGATGCCATCAAAGTTCAAAACGGAATTCCTCCAGGGAATCCCTACAATAAATCCATCTGGATTTTGCCCTTTTCAAGTTCTTCCAGGGATTCCACCAGAAGTTATTGTAAGGATTACACCAGGAATTCCATCAGAAATTCTACCAGACACTCCATAAAAATTTCGTCCAGGAATTCGATCAGTAGTACTTCTAAAGATTTAAACAAGAATTCCACAAAGGATTTATCAGGAGTTTCATCAGAGTTTCCATTAGGAGTTTCTCTAGGGATTCCTTCGGAAGTTTCTCTATGGATTCCATTGAAAGTTTCTCTAGGAATTCCATCATGAGTTCTAATGGAGATTTCCTCAGATGTTTTTTCTAGGAGGTCCGTCAGAGATTTCATCTGCAATTCCTACAGGGATTCTATCAGGAGCATCCTGAGTCCTTCTGAGGATTTCTTAGAGAAATCCCATCCGAATTTTTTCTAGGGATATCATAAGGAGCTTTTTTAGGAATTCTATCAAGATTTCAACTCGGAATCTTATCAAGAATTCCTCAACGGTTTATCTGGAGTTACTATATAAATTCCTTCAGGAGTTCCTCTAGAGATAACATTAGAAGTTTCTCCAATGGTTGCATCAGGAGATCCTTCAAGAATATCTTCAGTAATTCCTCCAAGGATTCCAACAGGAGTTCCTCCAGGGATTCCATCAGTAGTTCCTATAGGCATTCTATCAAGAGTACCTCTAAGAGTTCTTCTGAGGATTTCATCAGGAACTCCTTTCAAAAGTTTTTCCAGAGATTCCATATCAAGAGTATTTCTCAGGAGCAGATAAATGTACTCACGAGCCTCTAACCAAACCGTCTCTCAGCTCATCGAAATCCTAGTGGAATCCTATTTTCACCTCATTATGCAGTTGTCTGGATGGTCGAAGACTCGTGATCCGAGAATTGCAAGTTCAATCTTCGTTGAAAAATTTTGTCATCACTTCAATTTTTGCGCTGACTTTTAAAAAGCACATTTGACGGAGCACATGAGACCTCATTGAGACAAATCATAAGAAAAATGAGGCGCACCAAAAAAGGTCTCACAATGTACAGCGCGCCCGTGCACTTGCATGCAATGAGGCTCCTGCACCTAAGTCTACAGCACGTGCACAGTAAATCTAATCAGGAGTTCCTAAATGAATTCTTTCAGGCATATCATAAGGAATTGGGGGTCTTCCTTAGCCGAGTGGTTAGAGTCCGCGGCTACAAAGCAAATCCATGCTGAAGGTGTCTGGGTTCAATTTCCGGTCGGTCCAGGATCTTTTCGTAATGGAAATTTCCTTGACTTCCCTGGGCATAGAGTATCATCGTACCTGCTACACGATATACGAATGCGAAAATGGCAACTTTGGCAAAGAAAGCTCTCAGTTAATAACTGTGGAAATGTTCATAAGAACACTAAGCTGAGAAGGAGGCTCTGTCCCAGTGAGGACGTTAATGCCAAGAAGAATATAAGGAATTCCTCTAGGGATTCTATAAGGAGTTCCATCAGAAATTCCTCCTATATGGATTCTTTCAGGAGCTCTTCAAGGGACTTTATCAGGATTGCTTCAATAATATCTTTAGAAATTCTTCCAAGGATTCCATCAGGAGTTCCTCCAAGGAATCCAACATGGTTCCTCCATGGATTGCATCTGGAAAAAAAACCCAGGAAACTCTCCATGATTTCCATCAGGAAAACCTTCAAAGATTTCAGTTGAAATTCTCATAGGGATCTCACTAGAAATTCTTTCAGAAACTCCACCAGTATTTTTCCGGTGGTATTACAGGGAATTAAAACAAATCCTCTAGAGGGTTTTCCAAAACATTCTGGAAAAATCCTCCGAGGGTTCCACCAAGATGATCTCAAAGAATCCCAAAACGTATTTCTTATGGGATTTGACCACAATTTTCTAGAAAGAATGCACCAGTGATTCCTCCAGAGACTTCACCAGTATTTTCACTAATTTTTCATCAGTAATTTTCGAAGAGAGGATTACTTTAAGGAATTTCATCAGGAGTTCTTACAGGGTTAACACTGGGAATATCGCTAGAAATTCCATCATAAAAATCTACCAGAGTTTCTTCAGAAGTTCTACGAGAATTCTGCGAATTTTTCAGGGTTATCAGAAATTCATTCAGGGAATTAACCAAAAATTCCACAAGTTCAGAAGAATTGTTTTCTGCGAAACCACCAATACTTCCGCGAGAGAATCGACCAGGAGTTCAGTGAAGGATTGGACTAGAAATTCTTCATTTCTCTACTCTAGATATTCCATCAGAAAGGCATCAGCAAATTTCCAAAAGATTATTTCTCTAAAGATTCCACTGATATTTACTCAGATAATTCAAAAAAGCATTTCTGTGAATGTCTTCAGGTAGAATACCTGGAAGGAATTTTTGGAAAAATTCAGGGACAAATTATTGTGAAATCCTCGGAGAAATCAGCCAAGATATCACTGGAGAAATTCCCAGAGAATTCCCAGGAGAAATTTCTTAACATATCTCTGGAAGAAATTTAAAAGCAATTCCTGAAGGAGTTCCTACAGGATTCTCTAATTCCTGATGGATTCCTTGGAAAATATCATTTAAGAAATACTGGAAATAATGAATAATTTCTTCTAGGATTCTTGGGAGAAATTTCTGGTAGATTCTTGAAGAAATACCTTCAAAAATCCCAGGTCGAATGCCTCGTAGGGTCCCTTCAGGGATACAAGGAAGAATCTTTGAAGGAAACACTAGAAGAATCCTGAGAATAACCTGGGGGAACCTCTCAAAAAATTGCAAGTGATATCTCTGAAGGACATCATGATGGTATCCAGAGTAGGAAGTTTTTTGAATTCTTTTGCAGTATCACTTAAAGAATCGCCGAAGGCTTCTTGGTGGAATCCCTGAATGAATGCTAGGAGAAATTCTGGGTAGAATCACTGTAGCAGTTCCTAGAGTAAATCTCTGCATGTATTTCTGTAGGAATTTTAGAAGTACAGTCGCCTCTCCACATCTCGATATCGAAGGGGCCATCGAGATAGGGAGAGATCAAGACAAAGAACAAATTTTTGATGAATACTAGATTCAAAAACACTCCGTTGCCAATAAAGTAATACACAAACAAACGTCATTTTGCACTCCTAATTTGTTTTGAATCCCAAAACATTGGTCTAGTAACCTTCGATATTGGCCATATCGACATACGGAGAGAAAATTGAGCATTAAAAATCAACGGAAACACATCGAGATATGGAGATATCGAGATAAGGAGGATATCGAGTTATGGGGAGTGAAAATGTATGCAAACTGAAGGGACTTATGAAATCATCGACATAGGGAGAGATATCGAGATGTAGAACATCGAGATGTAGAGAGTCGACTGTAATTCCTAGCGAAAATCATGAAGGAATGTTTGAAGCAATCCCCGGAAGAATCATAAGATTAATCTCTGAAATATTTTTGGAGGTATTCCTAGGAAAATCAGAAGAAGACTCACTGAAAGTTATTTGAATTCTGGTGATGAATTTCTTGAAAAGTATCTGAATTAGAGGAATTTCTAAAGATATTTTTGAAAGAAAAAAAATATAGCAATCTCTGGAAGAATTCTTGGAGGCTGAATTACTGAAGATATTACTTGAGATTTTTTTTTTGAATTAATCTTTGAAGGAATCAGTTGAGCAAATCCTGAATAAGCAGTAGAGGAACCTTTGAAAATATCTCTGGAAGAACCTGAAGGTATGCATGAAGAAATTTCCCCGGAGGAATTTCTGGTTGAATATGTGGATAACTTTCTAGAGGACTTATTTATAAAATTTCTGGTAGAATACCAGGATGAATTTCTGGTGGAATCCCTAGTATAATCCATAAATTCCTGGAAAAACTTCAAAGTAGAATAACTAGAAGAAACCTCTAAATATTCTTGATAGAATCTTTGACGAAATTACCATATCCATTCTCATATCGATTACTGTTCGAAAAAATGCTTGACAGAGACTTCTCATAATATTTAAATTTTGCCGGAATACTTCGTACGAATTATAACTGAAATTTCTCATCAATATCCATTTCTTTCGGATCCTCAAAATTTGGAAAATTCTGCACTTCCCCATAACGATTATTGCCCAAAAATCGTAGACATATTTCCCCCACAGCCACATAATTAAAATAAATAACAATCACATATTCAATAGACTTGCCGAGATTATTCAAAACATGCGAAGAAATATAGTGTTGCGGCAACGAACTTTGACAGTTGGTCAAACGGTTGCAGCAACATAATTCGGTTTGACTAACTTGGTGGTGGAGTCAATGTCGGTCAAACCATCTGAGCGTCTGTGGGCTGCAATACAACAGTGAAAGAATTATGTAAATCCTAAGATCCTTCCTCAAGCCAACTCGTTACATACAAACACCATTACGTTTTTATTTAGATTGATCTATAGATAACTATTCTAAAAGAAGAAGAATTTCATTTGAAATGGAACACTCAAAATGTTTGCAGTAACTAATGTGAACTTATTACTATTAGCTTGAGACCCTAACAAACATTTTTTTTTCTTGAGCATGAGCCATCACAAGTTGGCAACATTGAGCCATTGTAATTGTGAAAAACTGCAGTTAGTATGGATAAGTTTTCAATTTTCTATTGAACATTTTCAATGATTTATTGGCGCTTCAAATAGGCTGCCCATGGATATTCCGTGGTGATTGGGAATGTCATTTGTTATATAGCAATTCCCTCTCGTTTAAATCTCCTTGCTCGTTGTGCACTCGGGGGCTGTGAAAATGTTCAATCGATTTTCAACGCTCTTCCGTGAAGCACTGGATAGGTAGGTACTCAAACTTTGCTGCTCGGGGCTAAATATCTCAAGGATTGTTCAGTGTCAAAAGGGTTACCCCGTTTCGAAGAGAAGCGGCTGCTTCGGGCCACCCTATGAGAACCGATTCGAGAAGGTAAAACCCATTGAAATAATTTGTTCATTTGGTCTTCGGTCGAAAAGCCCCGCGGGTGAACCAAACTCAGGAAGATTATTTATGTAATTGTATGGACTCTGCCATTCTCGGGCAATTTCTTTTGAAAACGAAACGAAAATCCACTTAGTTCTTGGGGTTGGTCCAGATGTCGAAAAGATTTCCTACCTTCTTGTGATCTGGGACCGAAATGCCGTCCTCCAAGATTGGTGTTTATTTTGGCGTGTGCTTTAGCAATTATTCTGTCTTATTTTCTTTCCATGTCGCTCGCAAGAAGATGTGGAACAATTCGGATAGGCGATCCATGAATGAAAACAAATATTCATGTGCAGACTTGAATGGGATGCGAGTAAAACAATTCATAATGTTCACTTCTTGAAGGTACGTTTCATCTCGTGACACTAAATACTTTAAAGGTAATTGGTCAAATGGACACGTGACAAAAGGGTGACTCTTTCGACGGTAGGTAATTATATCATGCAAATTTTCATCTGCTACGTATGAACTACAGAGAAATGAGTCAAGTGACGAGTGTACACAAACTGACTATTATTTTTCCAGAATCAAATGATAAATCAATCAAGGAAACTTTTTGTTAAAAATTTACAGTGGCTCAATTTCATTTTCGTACGGGGCACTGTTTTCATATCAAGTACGTATAAAACTATTAAATGGTGCATGGACTTCGATATACTTTATCAATAATGAAGGTTATAGGTGTCATCTATTGTTTGGCAATGACAAACTGTATTTATTTGCTTAAATCTTTGGAATAATGGAAAAGTATTGAGATTGTGTCTATATTTGACCCAATTCCATATTCGTACACCTAACAAAAAAGAAATATACAGCATTCAAAACTAATTTTTAATGGACTAGATGACTACTTAAGCTCTTCGTTGTGTTGTTCAGATGCAGTAGAATACATTTGGAAAATTTATAAATGCATATATTTGAAACTTAAGTAAATTTAAGAAAAATACCAGTTTTCCCATGTTTTTTGCTAAAATATTCGGTAAGTCGAACAATAAATTGCGTTTTTTTTTTCATCATCACTTCCTTAAGAATGATAATTGCGAATATTGCACAAGTTTCAAAAAATTAAAATCAGTTTTAGTGTAGCTAAGAGTGGATATCGACAACTTATACTTTTGAATCTTAGGTAATATAACATTTATTACAAATCCAAAACCAAAAATTTTAGTCAATTTCTTTATGTTTGGCTCCCTCATGTATATACATAATCCATAGTTAATGTTCCTATCAAAACATTGCGTAATTATCATTTTTAATTTACATTTTACTACCAAACATGATTATAGAGATTTATAGAATAAATATTATTGCCATAACCGCAACACAAACGTGTTTCTAAAATGATGAAAACAACAGAATATATTCTATTAAAAAGTGTATCAATGCTTTCTGCTCATTCAAGTTATTTTGTATTTTTCTTATAAAATCAATAAATTGCAAAATAGGGTGCTGCTTTGAATATAATTCAAATATTATTTCAAAGATAATTGAATATTACGATGACATCAATTAGGTGGAGGTATGTACAGCGTAGTTTAGGGTACTTTATTGTAAAACGAAGTTCGTAGTTCAAATTATTTTTACAGACAAATTCGAAATTAACATTTACCTGTTGTTTAGAATGACAATTTGGTTTACATTGATTAAAAATATAATTTTAGAAGAGTTTTGAACTTATGGCACAACAATTTTCTGAACTCAAAAGGGATAAAAAATGTTTATGATTTCAGTAACGTGTATATATTTCAACTAAATTTCTATCAGAGCTTACGAGTATAATCTATAGGTTGGATCCAATGACAAAAATCAACGTAATTGTTCGAATTATTGGATTTTATAGCAAAAATCATTGGAAAACTGGCATTTCTCATAATTTTACCTAAATTTTATATATGTCCACTAATAAATTGTCCAAATGTATTTCACTACATCTGAACATCATAATAAAGCACTTCAGTAATCAAATAGAGCTTCTAAATTTAGTTTTGAACGTTGTGCGTTTGAATTTTGGTGTACGAATATGGAATTGGGTGAATTTTAGACATCAATTCAATACTTTTCTATTAATCCAAAGATGAATGTAAATGGAAACATTTTGTGATTGGCAAACAATAGATGACACCTATTACCTTCAATGTGGATAAAGTATTTGTAGCTCAATACTTTATTTAATAGTTTTTTACTAACTTGATGTGGAATCAGTATCCTGAACGAATATGAAATTGGGCCACTGTATAAAAAAAATTACTAAACTGAAAACATCGACCCGTGGGGGCTGAAATTTTTGAATAAGTTAAAAAAACGTAGGATAACTCTATACGATTGAGTCGTGATTTTATTAAGGTCTCTAGGCTCTCATTTCTATCGAATAGGGCTCAAAGATAGCAATCACTGCAGCTGCAGTGCAGGTTACCAATATATCAACCACGTTGGTTTGAATGCCCTAAATACGGTATTGTAAGATCTATTTTTTGTGCATCCTTCAAGGCCCAAGGGAAACCGGGAAAGGAAGACATTAGAGATGTGTTGGGTAAACTTGATCATGTGTACGTTTTTTTTTTTTAACAAGCTCATAATATTCCGCAGAAAAGCGCATCACTACAGCCAATTTCTTGGAATATTTAGTGGTGAAATGGCATAATGTAGGTTACACATCGACAATTGGCAATTTATAAAAAATCAATCTGACATTCTTCAATAACCGAATCTCTATACCCCGCACTAACTGAACCCGTTCCGTTGTTCAAACACACCTTCTGAGAGTACGAATTCTTTGCACCGCCCACCGCCGCCGAGCTGCAAAATAATAAAATTATATTGTTAATTTTATTACAAACTTGAATATGATTTCCGAGAGCACTCACGTGTGTGTTCTACTGAGGTCCAACAACGCAACAGCAGACTGGAGGCTGACTTGTGCAATGCGCCTTTAACAGTTTTATTCACTTTCAGGTGGGTGGGCGCGCGCACACTTCGCTTTTTCATGTTGCTCATTTTTACCTGGAGTTTAATTTTATATCGCCAGCGATCTCTCTAAAATAATGTTACACAGAATCGGGACCAACGCACCATGTTTGTTATTTTCACACATTCTGAAAAGTCGTTTTTTGCTGCATATTTATGTGTCATTTACTTTGCAACGAACAAAAAAAATCCTACAGCAGTTTTAAAGCGTGTATTAAAATTACACACCTGTAGGCGAATTTCGGCGCGAATTTTCTTCGAAGAAAAGAAAATTATCTTGCTGGTGGATTATGGAAGAAAATTTCTTCTCTTCGAAGAAAATGTGCGCCGGAATTCACCTGCTGATATGTGAATCCACATAAACTCGATTTTGTGCGAATTGTACTCAACTTTGTGTGGTTTCGTTTGAGCGTGAACGTCGCTGACGGGTAAAGGATGTGATATCAAGAGGGAACGAAGAGGGAGAGAATAAACACTCTTTTAAATCAAAATATTGATGATGATGAAGGTTTTCTCAATTGAATACAAACTCTGATGAGCTCCGTGTGCAACGACAATGGTGCACCTCAATTCCAGATAGAATTATATTCGATGGGACTGAGTTGGGATGACGGAAACAACAATATCAATCATACATAATGTTTGCACCTTATTCCGAGATTTAAGGTGCGCAAATAATATTTGATAACATTGTGGGCATTTCTTAACGATAGATAGACTAGAAAAAAAATAATCTTAGGTTCTTTGATTAATTTATTTAATTTATTATATGCTTTACAAATTATGGACCCTACTGAAACATTTTATGCCAACTAACTGTTAGCTGTCGGGTGTACCAATAATAATGTTTATTTTATTAGTTTTGTATTGTTTTTACGTTAAAGTATTGAACAACATTTTGATTCAAATGCCGAACACTGTGTTTATTCTGTCTCATATTCCGAACACTTTGATTCAAATTCCAAAAAACAGCACGAATAAATCATATTCAAATGAATTATTTCGCAAATAAATTGATCTGAGCATGTTCTACTGGTCTCAAACTAGAGGACCATCACTACTCCCGCGGTATAAATTATATTGGAAACGTTGAAATTGAATTGCACTTGACTGCCATTTTCTTGTTATTTGGTGACATATTTCAGCAAAACATTTCAACCAAATCGCCACACAAAAACCGAGTGTTCGGAATATGAGTCTGTTCGGAATTTGAGACAAAACGGTACATTTAAAAATTTCAGCATGGATTAGACAGATATACTACAAAGCTTTCATTTGAGACTAATTTTGTTAATATTGGTTTATTCTTGCGAACGCACCAACTATTTATGTCGAAAAAGAGCCAAAAAAGTTGGGCAGGCCTGGTGTAGGCTGTTAATTTATCTTATTTAGCATACTTAGTATCTAGCTTATATAACAACCATTTGATATTTCATTTGAACGAACGATATAGTCATCGATATTGTTCTTTACATAAATTCTAAGATTCTTTTTGAACTTTCCAATAGTAACTGCATTTTTTACATCCTCAGGTAAAGTGTTGAATACACTTGGCCCCACATGTTGAAAGCGTTGATTTATAACTGTGGGGTATTGAAATCCATACCACAGTTATGAATCAACAATCAGACAATTTCGAAAGAAACGCCAAAACGTATGCTTTCGCTTGAACACGTCATTCATTTACCGCGCAGATAAATTGCTGTTATAGTGCTCTGATGTCGATTTGATTCATAATTAGGAGCCTCCTTTTCCACTGATCCACATCTGTGGGATGGACAACGTTTGGAATTTCCATCGGAATCGACACTTTTTTGTAAAAAATCGAGAATTTTCAGATGTATTTCCAAAAACAACTTAACTCTGCAGTACCAGGAAGGTAATTTTGTTTTGTCCAGCGTCACCATGATTTAAAGGCATATTTTTTTTTCTGAAAACTGGCCCTTAGTTGATCCATAACTGTGGGGTGACTGTAGTTGAGCGTAACGGGTGCGGTATTGGTGAATAGCGGTATTGAACGACCAGTTGTGATGCAGATTCAGTTGCTTGATGACTTTGAACATGATGATACTGATTTGATAAGTGAAAAGACCTTTTATCGGCAAGATGTTGTGTTCATGGTTACTATACAGATCATTCGTTGATTACAAAAACGGCAACTTTGAGACATCGATTTCGTTGTATTTGAACTTCCTTGAGATGAGTGTTGTACGATGATCCCCAAACAACAATTCCATACTGGTAGCGAGTATGAATAAATGCGAAGTAGATTTTGAGAAGAACGTGCTGTTGAACAATAGTTGACAGTTTCCGAAACATTCCACACATTGATGAGCAACTTGTTACGATCTCCCGTTTATCCTCGCCGATTATCAATGTAAACTCCTAAATGCTTGATATTTGATATTTCTTCGATTGACACTCCATTTACAATGAGAGTAGGATGGCTAGCATTTGAACTATTTTTATCACCAATGAGCATCATTTTGTTTTTTTTAGTTCAATGCCAGGAGGTTGCTTTCTAGGTACCGTAAAACGGGGTAACTTTGATAGTTTTTTCGAAGAAAACTTGAATATTGATGCATGCTGTTCCAAAGAATTATAATTTATATTTTTAAAACAAGTACTGGCATCCTAGCTATCGATTGCAGTTGATAGATCGACAAAAGATTTATTTTGAATGGATATATAATTTTTCATATAATCCAAAGTCGGTTTTCTGTTTTGGGGTAACTTTGATAATGGAGTACCGTTTTGATTCATATTACGGACAGCTTCAAATTCCGGACACTCTACTTTGTATGGGAAACATTTCACACGAAATGTATCATTTTTTTGTCATTCAAAAGTTCTCACTTTCGAGGCTCGATTTAATAAGCTTTTTCCATTAATATCTATGCAAATTTATAATGCCCATCTACCTTAGACGTCTCTTATGTGGATTGACGATTTCAAATTATAATTCGACTGTTCTTTTAATGATTATAATGAGCTGTCCGGAATTTGAATCAAAGTGTCCGGAATAGTGAGGAAGCGTCCGGAATAAGAATCATGAAAAGGCCGCACATTTTGATTTATTTAAAATTGTTCAAGTTGTGGAAGCGTATTCTTTACCCACCACTCGAAAGTTAAGGGTTTCCGACGCTCGATAAAGCTATAGAATAATACAGAATGATTGATTTTGTATGCTCTATGCTGGGTTATACTTCACTGAGGGCTTAAGTGTCCGTAATATGAATCAAACCGGTATGAATCAAACAAAATTGAATGAATTACAAACATTTGTAGGGCATTGCATGCCTCTAGGCGTTAAACGTTAAATGGAAATTTCTGACTTAGATTACAAAAATGGTCCCAGTTTGTGAAAATGCTTTTCGCTAAGAGATTTGAGACCGATTTCAAGTTCTATGATAACTAGGCTGTCGAAGATAAGTGGCCAACTATTCAAAACTACATCAAATAGTGATCGTAGAGCAGATTGTTTGGAAGCGTTTCGAAAATGCTAAACTTGTGTATTTTTTTAAAATGTGTATAAAAAGCCCAAAATGTTCTTGATTCAAATGAAAACCGCTCTTACATGAAGTGTCATACTAATGTTCTTTAGTTTCGCATTCGTTTTGCTTAACTGATTAACAAAAATTATGCTATTTCATTTAGTATGTGGTGGGTTACGCACTATCAAAGTTACCCGCATTATCAAAGTTACCCCGTTTTACGGTAGGTGTAAGTCATCTGACATGTTCTGGATGATTTCAGATCGAGATTCGCCTTTATATGAGATTGATGTGTCATCTGCGAACAATCTTAAGTAACCTCTAATATTCAGATCTGCGATGTCATTCACATAAATCAAGAAAAGCAGAGGACCAATTTTGCTGCCTTCCCGACCAGAACGACATAACAAAATTATAACACATTCCTATCAGCAGCAGTTAAAAATAACAGAAGTTGATAAAATTTTGTTATCAAGATGGCTTTGTTCTAAACTTGTTACATTTTTAGTAACACATTTATAACAACATGTGTTATAATTTTGACGTCGAATTTATAAGTTTGTTGCAAATAACATCCGATATCATAAACAGTAACATAGTTTGCAATAATTTTGTTATTTTGTAACATCCTTGCAACTCATTCTGTAATAATTTTGATATAATTGTAACAGGTTTTGTTATATTTTAGTTTAATTTGGAGCAAATTTTGTTAGAATTTATGTTATTTTAACTACTAACGGTACATGTTTTATAACAACTGGTGATATAAAAATATCATATCAGGGGAACACATTTTGTTATAATCTTGTTTCTTCCGTCTGGTCGGGTTGTGGAACGCTACAACGGATATTTTGATGTTCACTTCTAACCCTGTAAACAACCACAGCCTGCTAACGATTTGATAGGTACCGTTTTGATTCATATTACGGACAGCTTCAAATTCCGGACACTCTACTTTATATGGGAAACATTTCACGCGAAATGTTTCAATTTTTGCTGTTCAAAAGTTCTCAATTTCAAGGCTCGTTTTAGTAAACTTTTTCCATAAATATCTTTGAAAATTTATAATGCCCAACTACATCAGATGTCTCTTTGGTGGTTTAACGATTTCGAATGATGATTTGACTGTTCCATTAATGAGTATCATGAGCCGTCCGGAATTCGATTCAAAGTGTCCGGAATATGAGGCAAAAGTGAGGAAGCGTTCGTAATAAGAATCATATAAACTCCACACATTTTGATTTATTTAAAATTATTGAAGTTGCGGAAGCGTATTCTTCACCCACCGTTCGGAAGTAAAGGGCTTCCGACGCTCGATAGCGCTAAGGAATCATACAGAATGATTTATTTTGTATACTCTATGCTGGGTTATATTTCCCTGAGTCCTTAAGTGTCCGTAATATGAATCAAAACGGTAGCTCTTCAAAAGATGTCAAATGCTTTGGATAAATCCAGACGCACTATTCCAGCAACCAATTTTTGATCCACTGAGTGCGAGACTCCGTCCACCAACTCCAGCACAGCGGTTTCCGTGGAAGCTCCTTGCCTAAACCCGAATTGATGCTTATAAATCAAATAGGTACTGTCCAGATAGTCATGCAAACGTGTGGATAGAAGCTTCTCGAACACCTTGTTGATAAACGGTAATTCCGATATTTATTTATTTCGTCAATCAATTGTAGACTATATATGTTTGCTTAATACTATGTTGTATTATATCTCAGGGAATTAAAATATTGCCTAAGCTTCGTTCGCGACATGGTCAAATCAATTTCTGTGTAATGCTGGTTATAAAGAGACATCATTTGATTTATTGGGCCGAATTTGGCATATAGGCCTGAAGTTTGATGGATTGTTTGGGTAACCGCCTTTGAAGACTGGATATACAAGGGCTACCTTAAGACAATCCGGGTAGCTCCCTAGGCTAACACTATCATTGAAACATGAACAGATTATTTGTGATAAAGTAGTACTGAATTTTTTGAGGAAAATCATCAATTCCTATCTTGTAAAAGAATTACAAATTTTTTAACTTAAAATACACAAATTTGTATTAAAAAAATCGTTCAAAATCATTTTTGTTTATAACTTTATACTTAAATTTTTAACATTTTTCATGTCTTCTACAAAGTTGTTAAACATCTTAAAACGCGTGTTTTTGCTGAACATTGTTCCTCTCTATCTCTTAAAGTAAAATAATTATCAGTCGAATTCGTTTTAATAAGGCTTATTTGTTTGATAGTAAAAACCCATGCAAAGACGCTTATAGACAAAAGTTTTTATCAACTGCGAAAGGGGAGATATGGTACTTTCATGATTTGTAAGAGTTGTCTGCGCCATTTTGCGCCGAAGCCAGTTATAGAGGTCTAAACTACCCCTTGAAAAAAGAGTAATTCATGAATAACTTTGATGATATGTTCATCAAAAACACGGGTTTTTCTATGACAAACTACTTTGTAGAAAACACAAAAAATGTTAAAAATCTAGGAAAAAAGTTATGATAAAAATATGATTTTTAGGGGTCATTCACATACAACGGCATATATCTCAAAAAGTATAAGAGATAGAAAAATCGTGTCTTCGACAAAGTTGTTTCAAATTGCCATTTCTACAACTTTGCGGAAGACATCATATGTCTATCTAAATGTTTTGAAAAAATAGTTTTTCTATCTCACTGCTAGGTGGATTGATCACAAAACTTTTTTCGTCAAAAGTTGCGCATTAATATGCTTAGAAACTTCTCCGAACAAACTATATCGCTAAAATCAACGGTTTGGGCGCTATTCAAAAAGCGCATGAAAACGAGAAAATAAAACACAGTGTAATGCTGTTATTTTTCAATGAGTTTCAGAGGGCTGTTTCAATTGATTTGCTCGACGGAGTCATTTACTTTTAAAATTTATGCAAATTCACAGAACATATCAGCGACCCTTAAAATACCATTCGTAAATTAAATAAAAAAAAATGACTCGGTTACTTACTTTGTCTTCGAACAACTCTCTGAAACTCATTGAAAAATAACTACATTGTAATGAATTCACAAAATTTCAGGTTATTTCTAGTGTGTCATCCAAATGTCAGTCAATTCGGACTACCAGATGCTCAGATACAAAGCCCCAAATTTGGACTTTTTGTATGAAAAAAAATGCATTTGGTTACTAACTTTTATCACTGACAGAACAGATGCTCCGCGCAACGATTTAATTAAAAAAAACTCCGCGGAAATGGCTGAAAACCCCTGCATTAGATGATAGCTCAGATCAACGATGCGATCAATAGGGCGATATTCAAAACTGAAAAGCAGGCTATCGACATGATGGAGACGCCATCTTCTATGGTGACAGAGGGCTCGATTGGCTTGTCAGATAGATCGGGCCCGGGACATCCTGTCTACTGCAAATCGCTGCAGTTGATATAGGGCATGTCCATTGCCTGCTGAAAAGGCAATAGATGACTCTTTTTCAGTGGTAGTAAAAACGAAATCCTGAAGCAAAGAATGCACCACGGAAGATACAACTAAACAGCTAAATACTAAATACAAAAAGTTATGTAAGTTATGGTATTCACATTACGCTTGATTTCTAATCACTACTTTTTTGATCCGGTTTCCTAATTGCAAGTATTTTACATTTTTAATTATTTTCCATACGTTTTGGCAGTTCTCGACTACCATTCTTCCATACGCTTGTGCTGAAAGTTTGAGAAATTTGAGAATCCAGCGTTGCTCGATCAGTGAGTGTAATACAAACATCAGTGTCGCCGCTCAGCGGTCAGTGAGAGAAACTAAATGTTCGAAAGGTTGTTATCTGTACTTTTTGCCGCTGGCGCCAACTGTTAGCGTTCAAGGTGATCATGAAACGAAGCCAAACTTTGAATTTTCTGCACAAGTCTGGAGAATGTGACAACAGATCACTCAGATTATTTGATTTCAACGCAGAGCGCGGTTTGGTTCTCAAGTCTTGCGCTCTCGAAAATTTGAGGTGTGGCTTCGTTCTATAATCACCTTAAGAACGAAATAAACAGTCGTTACCCTATTTCAGCTTCCTGCTAATGAACTGCATCAGCCACTGTCTGAGTTTTACTGGAAAGAGAGACTAGTACAGTTTTCAGTTGGGGTAGCTAACCTCAGATTTCAATTGAACAATTTGGTAATTGAAATCATCCAATTTGTTCGAATGAAATTGTTGACTACGTTCGATGTTCATTAGAAGATCGTTCGCATGTTCAGTTAGGGCTCTTGATAGAAGTTTTGCCATACCGACTTGTGATTTGGAAGTAATGATTTTGAAACTCACACGGGGATGGCGCTCTACTTGCTCTTGGTGAACGAGCCGGTATCGATAATAGATTATTAAAAATCTCAATACACACCCGGAAATAATCCTGTCGTACTCACACTGCCGTGTCTGTCGATGACGACGTTACAGATAAAGTGACTGATCGCCCTTCCAGCTTTGGTGACTTTCTGAATACTGCGTTCACTGTAGAGTCGCTCAAGGGTACATAATTCCGCTGGTGGTTTGGCCGTTACTACGCCACTCGGATTATTTTTTCTCATTTGTGTTGAGTGAAGTTCAAATGGATTTTGTAAGAAAATAATATCAATTAGGCCGGAACAAATTTGAAATTTTACTTTTGTCTCCCCCCCCTTCAAAATTTTCAAAAAGTCAGAAGGGGAAAATAAATAAATTATCTTATTCTCAGTGTTGATTCTCATTATTTTCCGTGTTTTTTGCTAGTTTTGTTTTTCGTCTTTACTGTATTACATGGGATAACATGTGTTATTGGATTACAAGTCCTCAGTTTGTTTGTTTTACTGGTCCATGAAAACAAATTTTTTTATGATTAACATGGATTCTTCGAAGCAACAAGAGTCGGGCTAATGGTGAATGCGTCGAAAACAAAGTACATGCTGGTTGGCGGAACTGAGCGCGACAGGACCCGCCTAGGAAGCAGTGTTACGATAGACGGGGATACCTTCGAGGTGGTGGACGAGTTCGTCTACCTCGGATCCTTGTTGACGGCTGACAACAATGTTAGCCGGGAAATACGAAGGCGCATCATCAGCGGAAGTCGTGCCTACTATGGGCTCCAGAAGAAACTGCGGTCAAGAAAGATTCACCCCCGCACCAAATGCACGATGTACAAAACGCTCATAAGACCGGTAGTTCTCTACGGGCATGAGGCGTGGACTATGCTCGAGGAGGACTTGCAAGCTCTTGGGGTTTTCGAACGCCGAGTACTAAGGACGATCTTCGGCGGCGTGCAGGAGAACGGCGTGTGGCGGCGAAGGATGAACCACGAGCTCGCTCAACTCTACGGCGAACCCAGTATCGTGAAGGTAGCTAAAGCTGGAAGGATACGCTGGGCAGGGCATGTTGCAAGAATGCCGGACAACAACCCTGTAAAGATGGTGTTCGCCACGAATCCGGTCGGAACAAGAAGGCGTGGGGCGCAGCGAGCTAGGTGGATTGACCAGGTACACCAGGACCTGGAGAGCGTGGGTCACAGTCGAGGATGGAGAGAAGCGGCCATGAATCGAGGGAATTGGCGAAATATTGTTGGCGAGGCTTTATCAAGATAATTGATGTAAAGTCAAATAAGTAAGTAAGTAATGGATTCTTCGGGGCCCAGATAGCCGTAGCGGTAAACGCGCAGCTATTCAGCAAGACCAAACTGAGGGTCGCGGGTTCGAATCCCACAGGTCGAGGATCTTTTCGTAAAGGAAATTTTCTCGACTACCCAGGGCATATAGTATCTTCGTACCTGCCACACGATATACACATGCAAAAATGGTCAATTGGCACAGAAAGCTCTCAGTTTAATAACTGTGGAAGCTCTCTTAAGAACACTAAGCTGAGAATCAGGCCCTGTCCCCGTTGGGACGTAACCCCAGAAAGAAGAAGAAGATGGATTCTTCTTCTTCTTCTTGGCATTACGTCCCCACTGGCACAGAGCCTGCTTCTCAGCTTAGTGTTCTTATGGAGCACTTCCACAGTTATTAACTGAGAGCTTTCAGTGCCAAAGTTGCCATTTTCGCATTCGTATATCATGTGGCAGGTACGATGACCTTTAACGCCCAGGGAAGTCAAGGAAATGTCCATAACGAAAAGACCGGGAATATTACATACATGTTGGACCAAATTGAAATAATTTGAATATGGTTTCAAGTTGCATATAAGTGCAACATTTTCGCAGTCTTCTTAAAATTGTAAATAGCTAGAGTACAATTTGAAAGCCGTTTATGAAAAATGTTATGCGATCGATGTTAAGAATAAAAAAAAATGTCGTGTTTATTATCCAACATTTTGATTTGACGGATATATAAATTGAAAAATGATGACTTTTCCTGAATTTCCATTTTATTATTTTTTGTCCCCCCCCCTTGACACATTTTGGTGGAAGGTGACAAAAGAAGATTTTAAGATTTGTTCCGGCCTTATAATTTTGTGATAACATTATGTCATTTGGTGCTTTTTCAATTAATATCAAAAACAAAGCGTTTGAAGTGCGAAACCTGCATTCATTCAGATATAATAATTGTGCAGTTTTTTCGTCGTTAAATTGCTCCTTTTCGGCGGACACAATTCTTATGAGATTACTGGAATCTGGTGAGTTCGTTCCTTTATAGTAAAAACCAGTACATGTTCTGGATGGTACGATAATTTTCATGTTTCGGAGTGCGCCATATTTCTACAGTATACAAAGCTACGGTGCTTCGTGATTCTTCTCTTTTTTTAGAATGCAGTTTATTTGTTCAATTTACTATTCTCAGCCTTTTCACTTGTCGTGAAGTTGACCATTCGTTGAAGGACATTTTTTTTTTTCGGAGCGCGGCTTTTTTTTTTGGAACAATTCGATGACCCTGGTTCTGCTTTTCATCGAGCAGAAAGACACTACCGTTGAACGCGTGATCGGTTTTTATCTCTTTTTTTCTAAGCCGCGATATAATATTGTTCAAACTGTAAATTAAACAATGTTGCTTTCTTTTGATTGCCGGCATTCAAAAGATTAATTTGGAAACAATTAAACATCAAATACTCTGGGTTTATTGCCGGCATTTCAGGCGAATCCTCACCTAACATCCCTCTCAACACCCAACTCCGTAGCACTTATGAGGGTGTCACTGAGTCGGAGGCCTCTCGTTAAGTAAGTGCTACATCAACATTTCCTTTCCCTATCCCAAGCTACAGTATGGCCCATAAAAAATGCGGCACTTGTTTGAGCGTCAATTTAGCATCCACAAGCGTTGATTTCATTGTTTTTGTGAGTGAATGTAATTTCTGAATACTGTAGTATATTCTGACTTAACTTAGCTATCTAGGACAATTTTTGTCATATTTTTCTTACTGTCCAAAATAGTGTAATAAAGCAAAAAAGTTGAAAGGTTTTGTCTGCCTAAAGTTAGAAACAACGTCTGATTGTCGTATCAACAGAGTGATAAACTTTCCATCTTCGAAAATCACACATTATTGATGAAAATATTAGTTTGTTTGGTATCAGAGGATGGAGGAGTTCTTAGAGTTCGTGTTTTTCATGGTCACAATGAAATATTTTACCTGGGTCTTATTTTTGAGAGCATTTGCGTCTTATGGGTTTGATATGCCTTTATGTTTTGTTAAAGTTTAATAAAAATAAACACAGAGGTCTATAACAGTTTTTGAGGCAGAAATTTGTTTCTTCAGTTAGAGACAACTTATATAAATACAAGCTCAAAGGTTTCGAGCAAAACAGAGCCGCTTATCACACTTATACAAAGGTTCAAACATGGCTCTCTAAAATAAGCCGTTTTTCGAAAATATGTTTAAGTCTCCAATGATGCTGATATGAATCCATACTATCATTTTATATAGGCGAATGCTGGAGACAAGACCTTTGAAGAACCTCACCCCATCGTTGAGGTTTTAGAAGCATTCACCATAAAGATATTTAACTAGATGACTGCATGATAAAATTTGAAGGTATGCTTCCAATTCCTCTCTAGTAAGGAGAACGGAACAGATAAAAATCATGTTCAAAATGAAAATGTTAGTTTAAACAGATTAAATAATACAAATCATGAATAACATTTACGTTTCATTCACATTTTCCTCATAAAAACGACCAAAAACGTGATATGACGTTTTTCGCATTTTTTTATGCGCCATACTGTACAGTAGAGATAGGCGGGGCCGGGAATAGATATATTTATGGTTTTGATACTTTTGTTTAAGATTGAATCAAGGCTCACTCCCAAGCCTTTGTTCCTGAAAGCAGTCTGGATGAGATTATCAAAATAAAAACATAAATATTGCTAGTATCCAATCTACGCAGCATACGTAACTACGCTAACGCTAACTGGGTTCACTGTAGAGTCGCTCAAGCTCGTGCTTCGTTCTTATCTTACATATGCTCTTCGAGCATAGAGGACTGCCGGTCTTATTAGCGTCAACAGGCATCCCACAGTTATGGATCAACTAAGGGTCCTTTTTTAAAATACTATATGATTACAAATCTTGGTGACGTTGTACAAAATAAAATTACCTCCCTGATGATGCAGAATATAGTTGTTTTCGGGAATGCCCTTCAAAATTCGCAGTTATTTACAAAAAAGTGTAGATTTCGATAGAAACTTCAAACGTTGTCCATCCCACAGATGTGGATCAGTGGAAGAGGTGGGTCCTTATTATGGATCAAATCGACTTATATTATGGATCAGAACACTATAAAAGCAATTTATATGTGAGGTAAGAGAATGGTGTGTTTGTGATAGCATACGTTTTGGCGTTCCTTTCGGAATCATTTATCGTTGATTCATAACTGTGGTTATGAAGCGCAGCTATAAGGCAGCATCTATTTATTACGTTACCTACCGGTAACGCTAAAATTGAAAATTGTTGACACCCTCCCTCCGTTACGCTTTTCGTATGATAATTTTTAATGTGTAATACTGCCAAAATATTGTTTTGAGCACTGTTAAAGTTATCCTACTTGATCATTCTCGTGATACCGTTCAAGTTTCTTTTGATATTTGTTATATAAGATCCGTAACTTCAATTAAACAAGCTAGTGCTCCAGTTTAAAATGGATGGAAACACTCTCAAAGACAGTCTCTCGAAGTGCAAACAATGCTCACAACCCATCGCCCGTTCAAACTGCATTGGCTGTGAGGGTTTTTGCAACGAAGTTTTTCACGCTTCTTGTGCGAAACTGAATACCGAAGAGTTGATACGTTATCAAAAATCTCGCAACTTGTGGTGGATGTGCAACTCATGCAGCGATTTGATGTCCAACCAACGAAACAACCGTAGTACGCTGTTGAACCGAGTTTATTCTGAAGCGAAATCCCCAAAATCTGAAGAAATTACTCGCATTGATGATGAAATTGCGGAATTGAAAGAGCAGATAGTATCAATTCATCATACGCTCGCAAATGCCACTGCCGTTCCCTCTCGCAACGAAAAGAAGAATATGGATTCATCGATCGTAAATCGCCCTGCTGCTGTGTCGTCGTTGAAATGTCTACCTGAAACCCAACTGGGCACAAGAGCTGCAGACCATCTGAGCCGTACAATTGTGGAAGGGAGGTCTACAAACGAACGTTTTTGGCTTTTTCTATCTAGAATCAAAAACTGTGTGGATGAACGAGAAATTTTTAAATTGGCCTCCAATGCTTTAGGCACCGATGATATAGTTGTTAAGAAGTTAGTTTCAGCATGGAAGGACACAATATCAATGCCTTTTATATCTTTCAAAATCGGGATCGATATTCGTCTTAAACGAATGGCATTTCTTCCAAACACTTGGCCTAGTGGATTGCAATTCAGAGAATTTCGCCACAATTATTGTTAACCACTGTAATGAAGAGACGTCTATGTTGTTTGAACAAACGCAATGTGTTTCACTACGAATTTGTAATTGCGTATTTATCTTATAATGTTATTATAAGTCTGCGTTAGTCGTTCTTTATCTAACTGTATTGCCGTTGTTTGTTTGTCATATTAGATTGAATGTTAGTATAGTTATAGTTCAATTAGACCCCATGATGTCCGTTGAATTTGAAAATAAATATAAATAAATAAATTACGCTTGAACCAACTCCCACTACAGCGTCACGTGATTTGTGGATGCCGCCTAAGCGCATACACTATATGCTATCTAACAGTGGGGTAACTGTATTAAGGTGATTAAAAATCTTTTTATGCTATTTCAGTCAATTGAATAATTTGAATTCACGTGTTGCTATTTTATTTCGCACTTTCTGTGCTAAAATGCACATTTTACAACAATTCAAGCCCAACTACGTCCAAATATGCGCTCTTTTTACAATGGACATGAGAAACATAAGTTCCAATGTTATGATACTTAGAAATTCAGAACAGGATCGTGATATTTTTTATTTCGTTTAGTTTTTTCGTTGGAGTAGTACCGTAATCCGGGGTAACATTGATCAGTTTTTAGAATATTTCTTGAATATTTAATTCAAAAATGCAAATGTTCTGATTTTTATTTTTCTAAAACAAGTACTGCCACCCATAGCTCGTGACTATATACTGTATTTTGGTTTTTGAAAGATTTAAGCATGTTTAAAAATATGTTTTATGTGACTTTTTCATTTAGCTGATATGGGGTAACAATGATCATCCATGTAAAAAACGTTCGGTAATATTGAAAATGTCGTTACTTACTTAAATCATGGCCCCTGAAGCCGAATATGATGTCCTAACGCTTACATCTCATTTACTTTTTGAGTTATTTTAAAATTAAAAACACCTCGAACAGCGGAATACGCCTAAAAGTAGGCAATTTGCTAAGGGAATTCTACATTCTAAACAGTAATTCGTTAATGTTGCCTAATTGAGCATACTTACAAAAGTTTTGACAGCGGAATCGTTTTTGGCGATGCCATTTTTAGTGAGAACCACATTTTCCTTGCTCATATCGCTTGCAGAACTTATTTGAGACATGAATCTTCGGTAGTGTCATCCTTAACCATTGAAATCATTGTTTCGCAAACTTGACAAATTTACGCATAAAGTTAACGCAAATTTTGCAAAAATCTTAATTTTCAATAGTTTATAAATATAAGAAAGAGAAGCAACTATCATGCTTTGGAAATGTTTCATCAAAAAATGATGATACCAACTTATTACGAGATGAGTCATTCCGATCAATGTTACCCCGCTGATCAATGATACCCCGGATTACGGTACATAGAACACGAAACTTCCCCTGCAATTGGTAAAATGGCCTTTAAGCCTATGGTGTGTGGCTATCCAACTTTAGCAACCGCTGGATCCACAATATTGTACGATGCTTTTAATTCACCTTCACATAATTATAATGTGTAATAAAATTCAATATCAAAGTTAAAAACAAATAACAGTTCAACACCAATTATATTGTAACCGAAATTCGTTCGTGTTAAAACAAACATTGAAGCACGAATCTTTCATAAAAACACTACGAATTGTTAGTGCTTTGGAGAAATTAAAAGAAATCTACAGTGGCCCAATTTCATATTCGTATTGGTATTTTTCTTAAATTTGCCTAAGTTTCAAATATGACCGCTTGTGAATTTTCCGTATGAGAAATTCTCGCTGAAACCAGGCCGCCATCGGCACCCATCGTTAGAATTCCAATTTCATGTCAAAATCGTAGAACATGAATTAGAAAATCGTTCATTTCATAGGGTAAATACCATTGCTCACCTAGTTTTTGTAGCCTATCTTACGCAACTTTTCCTCAGCTTTCTGATGGTGACCTCAGGATTCAAAACAAGCGGCTAATGGTGAAAAAACGATTTTTCTAACAAAATTCAAGATGGCGGCCAAATTCAAAATGGCCGTCAAATTTTTTCCACTTCAAATGAAAGCTATATCCTTCCTCTGTACGATGCCACTAAGTTTGTTATGTGTTCCAAGCGAAATATGAGACATATCACGTCAAGAAATACCCAATATTTATCAAAAAATGGTCTTTTTCACAAGCTGTTTAGCTAGCTGGCGTACGAGAGGTCCACCAATTTGAGAAAACCTAAAAGACCACCCTTAAGTTTCATCGAAAACTAGCGATCAGTGACATAAAATTGGAATTCTAACGATGGGTGCGCCACATGTATATGTACTCTGCTACATCTTGACAACACAACGAAGAACTTAAGCAATCATCTAGTCCATTAAAAATTAGTTTTGAATGTTGAATATTTCTGTTTTGTTATTTGTACGAATATGGAATTGGGTCAATTATAGACACAAACTCAATACTTTTCCATTATTCCAACGATTTAAGCAAATTCATACAGTTTGGCATTGCCAAACAATAGATGACACCTATGACCTTCGTTATTGATAAAGTATATCGAAGTCCATGCACCATTTAATAGTTTTATACCAATTTTATTTGATATGATAACAGTGCCCCGTACAAAAATGAAATTGAGTTACTGTATTCATTGCGGATGGGGAGTTTTGCTTCAGGACAGCATCTTTGGATGTAGGTACCGAAACGAATGACGTCGTTGAGAGATTTGTTTGTGACGTTTCTTACTACTGTGCACTCTTTTACAAACTTTTCTATGAACAGTTTAGTAGGTGCAATGGTCAACGATCGTTATGAGTTTTTTTTTTAACTTAAGGTGATTATAAAACGAAGCCAAAATTTAAATTTTCAAGTGCACAAGACGAGAGAATCTGACAACAGTTTGCGTTGAAAACCATTCAAATTGCTTGCTTGCTGGTGATGACCAATGGGATAGATTTTCAACGCGGAACGTTGTTTGGTTCTCAAGTCTTGTGGTCTTGAAAATTTGAGGTGTGTATATAATCACCTTAACACATCAAATTTTGCCCATTTTTTCTGCTCGGTTAGAATAAAATTCTTCAATATCGAATAATCTTCTGTGCATCGCACTTTCCGCAACAGATAATCATACATTTTATCACTCACTACACAATGCACATGTTAATTGTTTAACGTCGTTAAACCACATCACACTGACCTGTGACGAAATGTGCTGTTGGTTTCAATTTCTCCGTTGCATATTCTTTAGCAATCGGACGAAAATTGGCGGTTTGCCTGTGCGTCCCGAGACCAGAATGAGAGACGCTGAGCAAGATCAGCGGAACCTAATTATATGCCCGCCACCGTTCCGTATTAATGTTATTAAAGTATTAAAAGCATTACAGGTAATTTGTTATGATTTCGCTGCGAGTTTTTATTTTGTTTAGGTTCTTAAACGCTGCCTTTATTGACAATTATTGTTATATATCGATGAGATCTGAGTCCGTCATAGCTTTATATGGGCAAGTTGAGTGGTGTTGCTGCCCTGCTGCTACTGACGATGATATCTTATGATGAGGGGCTTAAGATGGAGAGGTCCACAGGACATGCCATGGACCGAAACGGGGCGGCTGAACTGACCATCGATTGGATGCCGCGGAAAATGATGGAGCAACGGTGAAGAGTTTATTAAAATTGATTATAATGTTCGATAGACTGGGTTGACTGTGCGCGTCAAAAGCCTTCTGCAGGAGACCGAGGATGAACGAGTCTCGAAGGAAGCGCTACTTTGTTCACAACAGAACGCCTCGGGCAGTACCGGATTCGGACCGGGCTATGGAATGGGATTGACATTTTATAATGTGTTTGTGGCGTAATTTGATAAATTGCTACGATCGCGTTCGTCGGTGGAATATATCATTTGGGAGAGCGCCGGGATGGTGATACTATTTATGTTGTTGTAGAATCATAGTAGAGCTGAGTAAAGGCTAGCAGATTTTGAACGAAATACACACTTTTGAAATCTATTTGTTCATATATTAAAAAGGTACAGTTCCAATGCTTTTCCTGCTCGGCATCACCATTTTTTTACTGTCACGCTCTTGTGGGCCTTCAAATCTGTCACTTTACTCTTCTACACTTGTTTTTTAATTGATTATGAATCGTGGTTTACGGCTAACCAGCCGAGTGAAAGTTTAACAAATACCGAATGGAGATTTAGATCTCCTAAGATGCGCACTGACCGAATAAATTTAGCTCACATGTGGCTAAGTCAATAGTGCAGGTGACATAAACATTTCGACCGAGTTTTTTTTTACAATGAAAATAATGTAAAAATTTGATAATATTAGCCTGAATCCGACTCACTACCTTAGAAAACATTGCTGGAATAAAATCATATAAATTATTAGTTTTTTTTATAAGATACAACATTAAATTTTTTTATCATTATTTCCTTTATTAGTATCATTCCAAACATTAAACATTATATCTGGGTGTTCTGTGTTATTAGACAACACCATCATCCTAATTTGGTAAAACAAATTTAAGATTTTATTAACAACAAATTACATTTCATTTGCCGTCGCAGTTCAGATTTTTTACAGGTGAGTTGATTTCACCTGCTTATAAGAGAAAAAAAAATAACGTTTTCAATTTACTTAAACTAACTTAACCTAAATATATAACGCATTAATCGTGGCAATAGGAGATTGTAACGATTTTTGCCTGAAGTGATTTATTATTTTACTTGACATTTGTTCCAATGTTTCAACATTGGATATTCTATGTAACTCATTGGTACTATACCAGGGAGGAAGCTTCAGAATCATTTTCAAAATTTTATTTTGCATTATGTGCAGAGCTTTCTTCCTGGTATTACAACAGCTAGTGCATATTGGTACAGCATACAACATGGCTGGCCTGAAAATTTGTTTGAATATCAAAAGCTTGTTCTTAAGACAAAGTTTTGATTTTCTATTAATAAGGGGATAGAGACATTTTACATATTTACACATTTGGCTTGAATGCCCTCAATGTGATTTTTGAAAGTTAAATTCTTATCTAGCATCAGCCCTAGATACTTAACTTCATCTGACCAATTTATTGGAACCCCTCTCATCGTGACAACATGTCTACTTGAAGGTTTCAAATAAAGAGCTTTTGGTTTATGTGGGAATATTATTAGTTGAGTTTGCTTCCATTAGGAGAAATCTTCCATTTCTGCAAATATGAAGAGAAAATATCCAAACTTTTTTGCAATCTACTGCAGATGACACGCAGACTTCGTCCTTTGGCGGAGAGGCCTGTGTCATCCGCAAACTAGGATTTTTGACATCCCTGAGGTAACTCAGGTAAGGCAGATGTGAAAACATGGTATAATATTGGTCCTAAAATGCTGCCTTGAGGAACACCAGCTCTTACAGGAAGTCTTTCAGATTTGGAGTTCTGATAATTAACCTGAACTGTACGATTTGACAGATAATTTTGAATTAGTCTAACAATATATGTTGGAAAATTAAAGTTTTTTTAATATTACAATCAAACCTTCATGCCAAACACTGTCGAATGCTTTTTCTATGTCTAGAAGAGCAAGACCAGTAGAATAGCCTTCAGATTTGTTGGAACGGATCAAATTTGTTACACGTAAAAGTTGATGAGTGGTCGAATGTCCATGGCGGAATCCGAACTCTTTATTGGCAAAAATTGAATTTTCGTTGATGTGGACCATCATTCTGTTCAAGATAACTTTTTCAAAAAGTTTACTGATGGAGGAAAGCAAACTGATTGGACGATAGCTAGAAGCTTCTGCAGGATTTTTGTCTGGTTTTAAAATTGGAACAACTATAGCATTTTTCCATTTGTCAGGAAAATATGCTAATTGAAAACATTTGTTAAATATATCAACTAAAAATGATAAGCTACTTTCTGGAAGTTTCTTGATGAGGATGTAGAAAATTCCATCATCGCCAGGAGCTTTCATATTTTTGAATTTTTTTATAATAGTTCTCACTTCTTCCAAATCAGTCTCCCAGGCAGTTTCGAAAACTTTCTCTTGATTGAGAATATCTGAGTAAGAGAAGTCCTGAGTAACTTGATTTTCAATTGGACTAGTAAATCCTGAATTAAAATTGTGCACACTTTCAAACTGCATAGCGAGTTTTTGAGCTTTTTCGCAATTAGTTAGTAATAATTTGTTTTCCTCTTTCAATGCCGGTATTGGCTTCTTAGGTTTTTTCGAAATTTTAGATAATTTCCAAAAGGGCTTAGAGCCAGGGTCCAATTGAGAAATTTTATTTTCAAAATATTTGTTTTTTAATTGTGCAAAACGTTTTTGATTTCTTTCTGCAAATCCTGCCATATAATTTTCATAGCAGGATCGCGAGGGCGTTGAAATTTCCTTTTCCTCACGATTTTAAGGCGGATCAAGAGTTTAAGATCACAACAAGCTTTTTTTCAAACAAATTTTTAGGCCAGCCATGTTGTATGCTGTACCAATCTAGACTAGCCATTGTAATACCAGGAAAAACTCTGCGGAGAATTAAAAAAAATGGAAACGATTCTGAAGCTTCCTCGCTGGTATAGTTCCAATGGGTTACATAGAATATCCAATGTTGAAACATTGGAACAAATGTCAAATAAAATAATAAATAATTTCAGGCAAAAATCGTTACAATCCTCTATTGCCACGATTAATGTGTTATATAATTAGGTTAAGTTAGGTTAAGTAAATTGAAAACATGTTATTTTTCTCCTATAAGCAGGTAAAATCAAGTCACCTGTAAAAAATCTGAACTGCTACGGCAAATGAAATGTGATATGTTGCTAACAAAATGTGAATCAAATCTTAAATTTGTTTTACCAAATTAGGATGATAATGTTACTTGTTTTTAATTATGAATCGTAGTTTACGGCCAACCAGCCGAGTGGAAGTTTAACAACTACCGAAAAGCTAAACATTACATATAATTTACAATTGGATTAGATGGACAAATTGATGTGAAAATTTGCGAAAAAGTTACACGTCTTCTCAGTGAGAATCGAACTCACGACTCCCCGATCTCTAGTTGGGGCGCGTTACCACTACGCCATGAGAGGACTCATGAACGCAGAAGTTAACCTGAATTCGATTTCAGCTCAATAATCACGTGGTCCTTTTTCGCAAAGTGCACCTCTTTCGGAAGAATTAGATGCCCATCCAAACACAACGCTTTCTATATATATCCAATGCCTAGCCCGAGAGCGCATTGTTTTTTAGGTATAGGAATAGCACACTACACTAGCCAGCATGATAATGTTGCCTAACACAGAGCACCTAGATATACACACTTAAATTATTTTACGGATTCCTGTAAAATCTCAACAGCTGAACAGTTCGGTGAAATAAATCAACGGAGTACGGTAAATTTTTACAGTTTACGGTGAAAATCACCGAAATCCGTAAAATTTCGACGAAATTACGGTGTTTTATTTCACCGAACTGTTCAGCTGTTGAGATTACGGTGAAATTCATCGTAAGAGCTTAGTGTGTAAGAAATGAATATTTAATGTTTAGAATGATACTAATGAAGAAATTTAAAAAAATAGTTTTTTTTTTATTAGAAATAAACTTAAACCTTTATGATGTTTATTTCATCACCACTTCCCCTACATAAAAACTTAACATACGCTAGAGGTTCTTAAAAATTTTCATGTTTTCAAGCTTTCAGATTCATTTACCAAGCACTAGTGAGATTGTAATCTATGTGAAGTACATACGTGTTATATCTTCTTATTTCATTGATATTTTTCAAGATTCATTAAAATTCTACCATGCACCTACCTAGCGCAATCGATCAATGGAGCTACATAATTAACTTCTACAGAGCACAGCCGGGGAATCATGCTGGGCAGTGAGTAACACCAGAAGCCATGTACCGATTAATATACAACGACCACATGAGCCCTGCGCGACCATTGAGCCCATCGTGTTGCAGTCCATTCAGTCCAATCACGTTGATATCTCTTCAGCATCGCATCTGCTAAGCAAGTGTATAGTAGGTAGGTACCTCTCGGCAGGCTTCATTGTACGGACCAAAATGGCTCAGCAGTACCTTCCTATCATCGAGCGTGTTGTTGGCATAGCCTTGATGTTCCTCTGCTCTGTTGGTTTGAATCATGGTTTCAATCAAAGCTCGGCACGAAATAAAATATAAATAAATTTATAATAATAATTGGAAATAGCTTCTGTATTTCAGATAATTTATAACGCGACGTTTTACATTATTACTCACTTGTTCGCCACAGCTAAAGAATCAATTTACCTCGTCGTACTCCTGAACTCCGTCCTCCATCCTGAAGTGCGTGTTGACCGCGTATAGGTTCTGTAGGCGAGCGAAATTCCGATGAAAGAAGAATTCGCGAAAGGCTTTTACTTTTCACTGCGGCTGGAAATCCGTGGAACATGAGCTCCAGATGAAACGACATAACATGAACGATGCAAAAATCATGACGATGAGGACGACGATGATGATGATGGCGATGCTGCTATACATCTTGGAAGGAAGATCGTCTGTCTGCAAGCAGGAGGGAAAAAAGTGTCTGTGTACCTGAACGTGTTTTGATGTCTGCGGTCATAAACAGCGTCTGAGTTGCGCTCGAAAAGACATTGCAATCATGGTGCGATTACGGTCTCCGATGTTGGAGATATTGAAGGACGTAGCTAGGGTTTATATTAGGGGGGGGGGGGAGTGGTATGTACAATTTAGAAGGTATTGTTCAACAGTTTCTCAGAAAGTTACAATTGGTTATAGGGTTAGTGACGTTTGACAGTTAAGTGCATATTGTCATGCGGTTTATGGACAAAAGGTAGAAAAACAAAACGACGAAAGAACAAAAGGTCGAATATGATTTGATTAGTAGGAAATTTTTCCTTCTTTGAAAAAATATTTTCGACCTTTTTTCCCGTCATTTATATTCTATGGCCTTCTGTCTTTTCGCCTTATGTCTTTTGAAATTTTGTCATGGATTCTGTCATAGGGTGTGAATTCGATTCCCGCTTCAGTGTCTGAAACTTTTCGTGAGTATTATTTAGAGTAATTGTTCACGTGCTGTAGACTTAGGTACAGGAGCCTTACTGCTTGCAAGTGCACGGGCGCGCTGTACATCTTCTTCTTCTTCTACTTATAGGCATTAACGTCCTCACTGGGACAAAGCCTGCTTCTCAACTAGGTTTCCTCAGAGCACTTCCACAGTTAGGGGCTGTCCATTTATTACGTAAGACATTTTTCGGGGTTTTTCAACCCCCCTCCCCCCATGGTAAGATTTTTTGTATGAAAATAAAAATAATTTGTATGGCACGTAAGAAATCTCAGAAACCCTCCTTCCCCCATAAACCCTTACGTAATTAATGGACCGCCTCTTATTAACTGAGAGCTCTTTTTTCCAAAGTTGCCATTTTTCGCATTCGTATATCGTGTGTCAGGTACGATGGCCAGGGAAGTCAAGGAAATTTCCATTACAAAAAGATTTTGCCCGACCGGGATTCGAACCCAGACACCTTCAGCATGGCTTTGCTTTGTAGCCGCGGACTCTAACCACTTGGCTAAGGAAGGCCCCATGCTTGAAATGTGTCTCAATGCGGTCTCATGCGCATAAGTTGTTCAAAATTGTAACTCTCAGATCGTGAGTTTTCGACCTTATCATGTAGGTAGACCATCTAGATACCTGCATAATGAGGTGAAAATATGTGTAAACGCTCTTCTTTACTAAGTGGCTGTCCGACCACGGTTAAAGGATCCTTGCTTCGATGGCCAATTCCTCTCCGGAATGCTAGGTATGATCGGCCAATTTCTTCTCCTGAAGGAATACCTGGGATGTCGATAGCTCAGACTGTGAAAATAGTTTCCAGATAACTGTTATTGTTCATCACATAATATATGCACGCATATCGCCTCCACTTTTGTACGTAGAAGGCCTTTTCGCGATATCTTATAAGTGGAATGTTGCACATACAAAGCCTCCAGGTGATTTCGTTATACGTACATTTTGGTTGTCTGGGAACCCAAGCAGCACAGTGTGTTGCAACTCAAGAATAAAATTATGCGCGGCAGAATTTTGTACGCCGAATTCAGCAGGGTAATTCCTCTGTGATTGGCACACTCTTCGTCCTCCCATACCTTCAGAAGAACTCGGTGGATCGACTGATATAGCTGCTTACAGGGATCTCGTCCTTCCCAGCAGTCTTACAGTTTTTCAGCTAGCTGATAGCCTTTTCGACCTCTCCTATGGTCGGCAGATCCACAGCTTGATCGCCATCATCAATGTTCATCCTGCTCCTCGCTACATTTCCATTTTCATCGTTCAAAAATAGCTGAAAGTACTTCTTCCACCTGCCAGCCACCGCCGTTTTATCGGTCAGCAAATTCCCTTCTCGATCATTTACATGGCGGCCACTGGTACGGTATTGTGTTGCGCACCATTGACCGTTGCATAGGATCTCCGCATATCATTCCGGTTCATGCTTTACGCTTCGTTTTCTTCCTGCGGTGGATTCGCTTTTCTTCTGTCGGGTACCAGCCACAAGCATACGGCTTCTGACGACATTCTTCATGTCTGTCACTCTCTGGCACTCTTCA
Source organism: Aedes aegypti (assembly GCF_002204515.2). NCBI lineage: Eukaryota > Metazoa > Arthropoda > Insecta > Diptera > Culicidae > Aedes > Aedes aegypti. The sequence goes on from NC_035108.1 coordinate 207,915,862, forward strand.
TAGAACCAGTCGTTTCGTCTTCGTCGTTGACCAGTGTCAATCACTTCCCGCGCCGTTGTTGTCACAGCTTCGTGGATAGGGTCCCTTAGGCTGTCGACGTCTCTAGCAACGTTTATTCTTCCCAGCTGCTCGTCTAGCTGCTGGTGGTACTGTGCAGCTACCCCATCAGTCGACAAGCGTTGTATATGGAAGCGCAGCGTTCTGTCTGTTCTGGAACTCGTGACGCTGGATAACCGCGCCCGAATTTTAGCCACAACGAGATAACGATCCAAGTCGATATAAGGGCCTAAAAAGATCCTGACATCTATGACATCTGAGAAATGTCGCCCATCAACCAGCACGGGGTCTATCTGGGAGCAGGCATCGCCACTCGGGTGTCGCCATGTGTGAAGTAGATACTGCTGATTGCCATCCCTCTAGCATCAGCGAAGGTTACTAGCCGCAGGCCATTATCATTGGCAACGGATTGAAGGCACCGAATAATTCGCTTAATCTGCTTCCCAATCACTATGATGCCAACTCCACGTTCTGCTCTGTCGACACCGCTATAGTGGTTGTGGTTCTTGAATGAAGTGTTGGCGATGGGGTCCACTGCACGGAATTCACGTTCTCCGGTTCTCGACCAGCGTATTCCCTGGATAGCTGCCACGTTCACGCCGACATTCCGCAGTTCACGATCCAGGAGCCCAACACGCGCGGATTCATTCAAAGTTCTCACGTTCCATGATCCAACTTTCCAGTCGTTGTCCTTTATTCGTTTCCGGGTCTGTTGCCGTAAAATCAATCCGTTTGCTCTTTCTTGTTTGTTGAAGTCTTCGATAGGCCACCTAACCAGGGTTACGCTACCTACATCGTGCTAGAGGGGTGCCTCCTCGGTGCTAACACGATACAACATTGTCCGTTTGTTCTTGACATGATGACCACGGTCATAGCCATCACAACCACCCACCTTTATCAGGGCTTTGGACCTGTAGCTCTGGTTCTCAATAGTTTCAAGTTCTTTCGGACATGCTACTATGGCGAATGAAATTCAGCAGCAAAATAAGCAGAATTTCTTTAAGGCGAAGTAGGCCGTCATTGAAATTTGTACGTGTCGTTGATGATTGTTGCTAATTCATCTCACGATTTAGAGTTGAAGAAAATCAGTTGGATTTGCCCTCACACAGCTGAAAAAGTATCAGTATACTTCATTCATGTAAGCGCGTACAGTGATACTTTTTCAAGGCAATAAAAACTATTATGACTGAGTTTTATCACTTTGAAATAGCAAGCTGAAAAGTAATCATGGTTACCAAAACGAATGACGGTCTACTTAGCCTTAAAAAATTTAAAAACAATTCTTTGGGTATATTTTAAAGTTATTACTAAGTGATTTTTTGAGATTCTATTAAATCTCATATTTTTGGAGATTTTTCTCACGATAGCAAACATTGATTGGTTTCATGGAAAATAAAGTTATTCAAGACAGAATCCCAATAGAATTACCTTTTGAAAAACATTTATGTACTTCTCCTAAAACTACAGGAAAACTTCCTGAATTAGATACTAAAGGAAATTCCAGTTACAATTTCTTGCCTAGTACGAGAGGAAATGTAAGAAGAAATTGTATGTACAGAATTGCTTGTAGGTTGCGTTAGTCGGATTGCTAGATGAATAGTTGGATAAATTTTAAAACAACTTGGAAAAACCCATAACTCTAATGGTTTTCTTAAGGCGAAGTAGGCCGTCATTGAAATTTGCGTCGTCGATTATTGTTGCTGATTCATCTCCCGACTTCGAATCAAAGAAAATCAGTTGGTTTTCTATGACACAGCTGAAAAAGTATCAGCATACTTTATGCATGTTAGCGTGTACAGTGATACTTTTTCAAATCAAGAGTTTTATCTCTTTGGAATTGCAAGCTGCAAAGTTATCATGACTGCCAAAACGAATGAAGCGATAGTTTGCCTTAAATCTTTATCTTCGACTTTATTATACATCATTGGCAGTTTTAAAGAAAACTGTTTGATACATAAAAAATAATAATATAAAACATTAAACGCAGTGCCGTCAAATTCATCCATTATAAAATTTTAGAACTATAAATCAATTGCACGCCAAAAAATTTGTTTTTGAGTTTCAAAAATTTTGATATCGTCTTAAATGAAAATTTTCCTGTCGCAAAAATAAAAACCATCTTCTCAAAGTGTTATGAGTCAATCCAGAGAAATAGCGTTTGAAAATGTGTTGTTGACCCCTCCCTCCCCTAGTGACCCCATCTGGCTACGCACTTGTAGCTATTCGATGCAAGGTTGGAGACACACAACGCAACGCACCGCTCATCGGTTCTGTCTGCTGCGATCATACAAGATGCGTCAGAACAGAGGCAGGGTAGGGGTAAAAACAGCAATGAATTAGTTATGAATCGAGAAGAGCCAGACGGACGGAGATGTAGTGATTTTCTTCATATTCTTACCGTGAAGGCAAGCCGACGGAATCAGCGTTTCCAGATGGAATTGAACAACTACTCTATTGAAGACGATTTCAATATAAAAACGTTGGAAACGCTGTTCCATTCCCGCCGCCACATCAAATCTAGGTGAAACCGGAGGAACTCTTCATCACCGTTGAGCGAACGTTGGTAACGCACTTTATTAGCGACATAAAGACGCGCCAAGATGCGCTTCCAATAGAGAGAGAGAGAGAGTGATTGGTTGCAATGACGACTGAGGCAGGTAAAAAGGTATGCACGCAGACAAACAGACGTAACACTTAAAACAAATCGAGAGGACATGTCAAGCGTGTGCTAGAATAAGGGTGTAAGTCGCATGATCGATTTCTCTTCATCGGTCCTCTCTTCTGTGAATAAAATTGACAAGATGCAAGTTTGTCAGCATTTTCTCACTTACAATCGCTTGGCAGCGATGCAATCTTGCGTCCTGAGAAGAAAAAATGCTGAAAAACTTGCAGCTTGTCACCTTTATTCACAGAAGAGAGGATCGATGAAGAGAAATCGATCATGCGACTTACGCCCTTATTCTAGCACACGCTTGATGTCTGTCCACTGGTGGATTGCCTACCTACCATATATTCGAGTCAACCGTTGAAAAGTTGGTCTGACGTCTGTTTGTCTGTGGTATGGAAGTGCATCCTTCACGCGGATGTAAATCAGGGGGCGCCACGTTCCAAGTTTAGTCAGTCAGAGCAAGAGCAAGTTTGTATGTGATGATTTACGATTTGTTAAATAATTGCCCGAGTGAAAGAAAATTAATTCATGTTATGCCATTTTCGAAACGGCGGTAGTTGAGACGCAAGGGGCCAACCAACAGAAGCTGTAAGGTTGATTGCTACAAATATAGTTTCCGACGCGACGCGGAAAGGCAGAAACGATTACCGTTCGATCTTGGAAGTGGCAATTTTACCCGGGGGCTTTCTTGTTGCGTGTCATCTGCGTATAAATTCACATTTATGGGCAAAACGACACAAGTGTGAAATAATAAGCATTCTGAACGAATGACGAAACTTTCAAAAGCTCTTTGACTGACATCACAAGAAATTTAATTTGCCTTTTTCTTCTTTGTACGACCTGGTCAATAGGGTCCTAAAGCCCTGTTCCAATTCTAGTACCGTAAAATAGGGTATCTTTGATAATGCGGGTAACTTTGATAGACCCACCACATACTAAACGAAATAAAATAATATTTTTTATTCAGTTTAGCAAAACGAATGCAAAAGTAAAGAATATAAGTATGACACTTCTTGCCAAAACTGTTTTCACTTTAATCGAGAATATTTGAGACTTAAAATACCGTTTTGATTCATATTACGGACACTTAAGGTCTCAGTGCAGTATAACTCATTAGAAAGCATATTACAGTCATCTCTCCCTTACTCGATATTGAAGGGACCATCGAGTTAGGGAGGTATCGAGTTACAGAACACAAACCCAGTGCAACTGCGATCCAAGGGACCATCGAGTTAGCCATGAAAACCAACTTTTACTATGGTTCTCTAACTCGATATCGAGATACGGAATATCGAGTAAGGGAGAGTTAACTGTAAATTAATCATTCGGTATGATTCCTCCACGTTATCGAGCCTTCAAAACAATTAACTTTCGAATGGTGGAAGAAGAATTTGGTTCCGTAACATGAATAATTTTAAATAAATAGAAACATGTTGACTTCTCATGATTCTTATTCCGGACGCTGCCTTACTTTTGCCTCATATTCCGGACACTTTGATTCGAATTCCGGACAGCGGAAAACCATAGATAGAAAAGTCAAATAATTAATTGAGATTGACAAACCACTAAAGAGGCATCTAAGGCAGCTTAGCATTATAAATTTTAATAAATATTTAAGGAAAATGTTGACTAAAACGAGCCTCGAAAGTGAGAACTTTTGAACGGCACAAATTGAAACATTTCGTCTGAAATGTTTCCCATACAAAGTACAGTGTCCGGAATTTGAATATGTCCGTAACATGAATCAAAACGGTATACGAATAATAAAAATTGATGCAACTTTAGCAATTTCGAAACGTTTACGAACAATCTGTTCTACAATCACTATTTCATGTAGTTTTGAATAGTTCGTCACTTATATTTTGTAGCCTAGTTATAATAGAACTTGAATATGGTTTCAAATATCTCAGCGAAAATTTTAATTTTGTCACAATATCTGGGTGGGTCACAATTTTGGGTGCATTTTTTTTCGTGTTCCTCCCGAAATGACAGATAGGAGCAACCCCAGTGTAAGCACTTCTTAAAAAGTAAAACCCCAATAGGAATTTGTCGTTGAAGTGAATGTCAAACATGATCAAAAGTGTCAAGGTTCAACTTTGGACCAATTTTGAAATTTAAAGTTTCAATATGATAAAGCCGTTCTTGAGCGGGAAAACTTGTCAAAGTAGTAGCAAGGACACACTCTGCCGTATTATTCAATAAAATGAAGATTTTATCAAGAAAAATTAGGACCCAATTAGCGGGATTTGGGGCAAGTGTGCCACCTTAAGCAATTTGTGCTCTAACTTTGTTTTAAGCTTAAAAAATCCACCAATTTAACCTCATGATGTTAGTTTCACATCTTTCCATGAGCACTGTGCCATTAAAAAAGAATATAATTTAAAAAAGGATTAGTTTTGGAGCTTCTCAAATATCATCCAAAATAACCTAAATTTCAACACTATGGGGCAAGTGTGCCACCCATATGGGGCAAGACGGCCACCGAATGAACATTCATGTAATTTTATTTGTAATGAAATTTTCTTTGTTTCCTGTTGATATTGCTAACAAAGCAGTGCCTAATTGATAATTAAAAAAAATATTTTTAAGTTTACCGTCATAAGGGGATGCTTTATAACAAGGTTCATCACATGCGAAACTTTTTACTAGTCAATTCGAATAACTAAAATGATTATTTTTATCTCAATTCAATACGATATATGCATCACCCTCTTATGACGGCGGATCTGTATAATATTACACAAGAGCAGCATTAAATAACGGTAAAAAACCGATGAAGATAAGTAAAACAGTTATTAACACGCCTAAAACCATGTTATTATCGAATATTTGGAGAAAAAATCACTTTGGGAGCAAACATGTTTGATATTCCCCTTCTACATTGCAGAAAACACAACTGGTGCGTCATTTTGGTTCATTATTGTGATTTTGTTGATGATGTTTACATTTTTTTGAATTTCATTCCAACCATTTTTGTTTACCAAATAGGTTGGGGCACACTTGCCCCAAAAAGTATAGATTTTAAATCAAACTGGATTTCGTATGTAAAACTGAATATTTTTTTCGTTCAAATGTCACAATAACTAACACATTTATATAGCTTGACGATGTAAAGTACGTTACAAAAATTTGTCATTAATTTACCTTTCACCATGCTATTTAGAAACAACGAAATCTTATGAAAAAAATCACTTAAATATGATTATTTTTACAAAAGTCGATGTAAATACGTGAAAAATAGAGCAATTTTCGTCATATTTTGATCATTGTGTTACGAACTATAAGGGAACATATTGTTAAACTCAAAGAGAAATTATATTTTGTAGTTTTTATAAAAATCAGGGGTGGCACACTTACCCCTAAGGCACACTTGCCCCAAATTCCGCTATTTTTCATACAAAATTTGATAGTAGATTCGGCAATAAGCTCCATAGGTAATGTAAAAATTGTGTGCACTTTATCGAGCGCGACGATTTGTAATCGTCGCCAGCCAAGCAACCGCTGTGTTGAAGTTTCACCAGTCTTATCAACATAAAGGAAAATCACCTCCTTTGATTAGTTTGCTGGCTCGTAAATAATTGAATGTTGAGAATCGCTTTATGGGATATTTGAAATATAACAGAGATATGATTAGAATCAAAATCAGCATGAGCAACCAGTAAGCTACAAAGGTGACTAGAGTCTGTTGAAACCAAATCAAAAGGTTCAAATTAATTAACTCATTACGCGTTGTAAAGATGGATAAATTATGGCAGAAATTATGAGAAAAAAATCTACGTGCTCGGCTGGAATTCGAATCCAGGACTCTTGTAAGCTAGACGAGCGCTTTACCAATTAAGCTACCGAGCCATTTGGTGACCCGATAACTTAGATGGCTACAAGTTTCGAATTCAAGTTCCCACAGATCACGCAGACCCTGTGGGGATTTGAATTCGAAACTTGTAACCTTCTAAGTTATCGGGTCACCAAGTGGATCGGTAGCTTAGTTTTTATCTAAATGGGCAAGCCTCGTTGGTTAAATTTTTGTTGCGTACAAAAAGTTGAAATTCAATTTTGAATACAATTTTCGAGAATACATAATTTTTGTGCAAGGTTTCATCAGAGAAAGTGAAGCGAAAATGTTATATTTGAACAAAGTTTAAACTCTTGCTGCTGGTTGAAGATTGTTCGTAAATTGAAGAGCTAGAGAAATTTGATGAAGTGGGAAGAGCTGGCTCGAAAAAAATACACTGGATTTGGAAGCAGATGATCCTGATTAACAAGACTTCAAGCAGGTGTCCTATTTTAATAATGGAGAAGTGACTGGACTTACGATTCGAGAAATAATACGTTGAACATCAATTTGGTAAGAGAATTCCATTTGATTATTTTTAAATGCTGACAATAAAATACTGAAAGAAATTGCTTTTCAACATTGGCTGTGCAAGCGCTTAGAATAGAATAGAATAGAAATCGGCAAGCCTCGTTGGATAAACGTACGACTCGTGCTGTAAAAATATTCATTCTGCACCTTGTTGCGTAAACTACTATTATAATACACATCGAAGTTTCTAAAATTTTGGTTTCAAATGACGAAAGAGTTGATGTTAGACCTGTGCGCCGAAATATTTTCAATCGGCGGCGGCGTCAGGGCATTTTTGCACCGGCGGCGGCGGCGTCATCGGCGTCACGCCGTTGATCATTTTCGGCGGCGGCGGCGGCGGCGTACATCGGCGTGGGGGAAATTTAAAAACAACAAAAATCTTCGAAAATTCCATTTTTTTTTTCAAATGTTCGGACATTTTGGTAAGAAATCAAGATTTCGTTATAATAAATCTTCGGCTAGGTATTTTATATTTAAATAATTATTCATATGAAAAAAAATACATTACCAAACCTTAATACTCAAGCTTGTATAAGCAGAGCTGCTGAATTAATAATTTTATTTTGTGTTATTATGTTAAGGGTTTTTGTGTTGGTAGAATTTTACATGTTTTTTGATAGATGGCATTACAATAAAAAACCATATCTTTGATTCATTCACAGTGCCAGTTATGAATCACTGTTTCGAGCGGCCAGGATGTCTTCTCCTACGTTGTATTGACTTTACCAGGCCGGATAACGAGAACAAGAAACGAATGGTTTTGGTACAACTAATAATTTATTACAACCTAGCTCACTCGGTAGGGAGCGGTAAATGTTATACAATCAAAATTACAATTTCGAAACTTTATTTTCTTCTACGGAAAAAATGTATCAAATTGTATTATAACTGATAGCGAAGCAGTATGGATTTTAAGCTAACATATGTTAAATGTTTTTAACATTATTTAAGAAATATAAATGAGTATATATGTATATATCTTGCCCGGATACCTAAGCGGACACCTAAGCCGCTAAATTCGTAATTCAAAAATTATTTATTTTATGCGGTCTTGGTGGTGATAAATATTATCGTTTCTGTAGCGTACAGAAATAAATTTGAAAATATAAGTATGAATTTTGACATTGCATTTTGATGATGTATTTTAGTACCGTAATCCCGGGTAACATTGATCAGTTTTTTGAATACTTATTGAACATTTCATATGAAAATGCAAATGTTGCAATTTTAAAACGAGTACTGCCACCTATAGCTAGTGACTGTATACTGTATTTTGTTTTTTGAAAGATTTAAACATGTTTAAAAAATGTTTTCAGCGATGTTTTTAATATAGATTATATGGGGTTAAATTGATCTTCTATGTAAAAAACGTTCGGTAATATTGAAAATGTCGTTACTTACTTAAATCATGACTTCTAAAACCGAATATGAAGGTCAAACGCTTACAAGTTATTTACTTTTTGAGTTATTTTAATATTAAAACACCTCGAACCGCAGAATACGCCTAAAGGCAGGCCATTTCCCAAGAAAATATTACATTCTCAACATTAATTCGTTATTGATGCCTGATTGAATATTCTTATGAAAGTTTTGAGAACGGAATTGTTTTCTGCCGTGTCATTTTTAGTGAGAACCGCTTGCTCATATCGCTGGCAAAACATATGTGAGACATGAATCTTCGGCAGTGTCATCCTTAACCATTGAAATCGTTGTTTCGAAAAGTTGACACATTTTTGCATGAATTCAACGCAATTTTCTCAAAACTCTTAGATTTCATTGGCTTATGAATATATGAAAAAAGTGCAATTCATGGTTTGGAAATTTTTATGAGATGAGTCATTTCGATCAGTGTTACCCCACTGATCAATAGATACCCCAGATTACGGTATCAAAATGACCAATATTAAAAGGCTGCACCCAATACCGGAAACGATCTGGAAATGCCTCGAATTCTTGACTGTTTTTACTCTAGGATTGGTTTTTTACTGCCAATTGAATGAATTTGCAACATTCAAAAGAGTAATGAGCTTTACTTAGTGTGCAAGTGGTTCCAAAAACCTTTTTCATATATGATGAAAAATAATACATTTCATGTGTTGTTCGCAACCATTCCTCTGTATACTTAATAGCTTCCTTTTTTCTCATACGGTGTCCGGTATTGGGTGCTGTCCGGTACTGGAGGATCTCCCCCAGTAATTTAAGAGTTCTCCAGGTTCAATGCCCATCTTTGGGCAATTTTACTGGATCTTGCCACTTTGGACTTACTTCGGCAAGGAGTATTTTCGCTACATACGCGTTGCATTCCGATAATTTGTGCGAGAAAAACCTCTCCAAATCCAAAACGAATTATGCAGGTGCCCACAAACGATGTTTTCTCACGCATTTGGTAGGCAAAACGGATCGTTGAGGTAATTTCTGTAAGAATTTAAGAAAAAAACAGTTCTTAAGGAATTCTAAAAAAAAATTCTTACCATAATTTATAGTAATTTTCTTTAAAAATTCGGCTAGTTTCTTGAAAAAATCGACGAAGAAATTGGCAGCGAAATTCCAAGACTATTTATGAAGAAATCACTAGAGCAATCCGATAATTAATTCTGGAACAACCTTTGAATGGCTTAACATAGACAACGGTGAATACATGGTGCCGGCAGAGGAGTAATCCTAGATAGAATTCTAAATACGTGAGGAAAAATTTGTTAGAATCCTTGGAAAAACTCAATGAAGATTTTTTGTAATTTTCTGAAGATTCTAAGAGGTGTCTTATTTCCACATAAATTCTTTGTAGAAATTAAGGCCCAAGTCAGTGGCGCGTCTGATATGCGCGCGGGCAACTTTGATCGCAATTTTAAAAAATTTGAGTACTTTTTTCAAAATTCTAATCTCACTTGTCTCTTCGAAATTGAAAGGAGATCATTTCTTGTGAAGAAACCATGTTCATAAAGTTATTAGATTTAGCTGGAATGTCTTTTGAGTGGTAAATGAAATGCCGAAAATATAAGACATTGCTTGCTATTCCATGTGATAAAAGCTGTTTGGGGGCATATTTTGAAAATTGGAAAACATCCATCGATAGATATTTCCTCAAGGATTATTCCTGTAAAAAAATATTTCCTATAAAATTACGCAGGAATACGGGAATGTCTTTTAAACGCGATTTAAAAATCATAATTTTTATCATAAAATTGACCATCAAATCGCCAACGATAGCCATGAAACGATCGATGAACCAGTTGTAGTTCATCCGAGTGGGCAAAATGAATTCTAGGAGTAATCCACGTTGCAGCTAATGGGAAACTTACTGGTAGTTGGTGAGTTATGATGATAGGTATTTTGTTTCTTGGATAAATACAATTTCAAAGTGAAAGTTCAAAATGATAATTTCATTTCGTATCATGTGATATAGAAGTCAGGTAGGCCAAAGATCCTTATAATCTATACACATATATGGAGTTGGATTCCGATATAGCATTTGAATATATTTCTTACATTCAAAACAAAATACTTTTGCAGGACATAAATTCTGTACCATTTCTTTACCAATATATTGCGCATTTTTTCAGCACTGAACTATCGTAAAAGCTTTTACAAGTGCGGGAAAACAAATAAAAGTGCGCGATTCCATCAAATCAAGTCGGTGTCTTCAACGGGGTTATTCATCGCAGTCCAAAGAATAAGTGCATTGAAGACACCAACGTGAATCGTTGCAATCCTGTTCTTTTATTCGCAGTGAAGCAGTGAAAGAAATTCATAATGATTTGATAAAAATTTTACGCTAATTAGAACTGATTTGACGCTTCCACACTGATTATGATTTTTGCATGAGGCAACAGATGTCAACAATAGATAAACATATGTTTGCTAAAACCTGATAAGTTGGTGTTGTTATGTTCCATGTTCATTTGGAAATGATGAGTAAACTAACTATCTAACTGAAGATATTTTAAATTGAATTTGACTGCTCCAGTAGCAATATTGAAATTACATGAATATTCGCATGCCCACCCTAGCCGTTGAAGAAATGAACCGTTCCTCTTTGATTGCGGCAAAGGATGCTATTAGCATGGATGTGTGGCTGCGCTCGTAAGACATGCACTTGTTTCCCCCAAGATTATTTGGTTTTCTAATATGAACGCATACACTTTTTTATATACCAATAAATTGCTGAGAAAATTTGCAATCTATTGGTGCTAATTATAAGGCTGAAAAATGAAATTCATAGCATACTTTTTCAATTTCCATTTCATGCGCAAATGATTTACGCTGCAACAGCAGCGAGCCGTGTGAAGTAGAAATGCGAAAAACCGTCCTACAGTGATAAATGAAATGTGTTCATCTAACTGTGAGTCATTTTGCTAATGATGTAGGATGGGTGATCTGCTCATATTGATATTGGTATCACATGTTGATTACTTCGAGACTCGAATTCTTGGTTCAATTTTTTTTTTCTGGGAATCATTCTGAGCAAATCTGCAAATCTGCGAAGATAATTCTGTGGAATAAATTATATTGAGGGATACGAGATTTCTAAATTAGTAAATAATACGTCATAAGACATTTCGAATTTCAGAGCAGTCGGTTCTCAGCTTGGCCAAGACCAAGACCGTGCTGTATGTATCAAGCGAGCGTGCTTGTGCGGAATGTACTTAGTACATGATGCAACTGATCTTAAATTAAATGTGTTCAAATTACATGTGGCATTGGAAATTGCAAGTATATATTTGTATCACAAGGCTTTCTAATTGGGATGCTTGAAATTCATTGAAAATATTCTAATTCTTTGTGGCTGAGAACTTTGGACAGACAATTTGAATGTGATTATTGGGAATTTGTTGAATATTTTCCAATTACTGGTAGACACTGAAAGAGTCTGCAATATGAAACTATGATTGTTAAAAAAGGCTCTGATAAAGTGTAGAATATTTTGAAATACAATGTGGTGAAAACAAACAAAGCTCTGACAAGACGACTAATTGTATGACATGTAGGTTTCTAAAAAGAAATCCTAATAATATTTGAATATTCTAAAAAAAACTCTCGAATATTTGAATGCTCTCTGGAATCCTTCACATATTTTCAAATATCTGGGCATTTCAAAGATTCTGACAAGTTTTTGAATGAGATTGGGATACAAGAAAATTTCTGAATAATAGGAGATAAGCATCTCGAGAGTAATATTGGAAGTGTTTTTAAAGAAATTCTGAAGAGAATGGAAAAAGTATTTTCTCAATTTAATTTTAAATGAGACGAGTATAGAAAATTTCATAATAATATATGAATAAGATGAGTATCTCATGAATGACATTTGAGTGATATAAATGCTTTTTTACAGGAATTCAGCTAAATGTATGACTAAGATGAGTATTTTTTTAATGACTCCGGAATACTCCAGTAATTTAGTTCCGAATTCTCGATGGCAATCGAGAATTTCTGACATTTTTTTTAATGAGATGAGGATTTAAAAATATATCTGAAAAATATATAAATAAGACGAGAATCTGTAAATGATATAAAAATTATAAAAAGGTTCCATGAACAAATTCTGAGAAACATATGAATGAGCAGAGTATTTTTTCAGTAACTTTGAAATACTTGATTTTTTTTTGACTTGATTTGGATTTTTTAAAATTATGCCGAATACTTGATGGCAATTGAAAATATTTCTGACATATATTTGAATGAGCTTAGGATATTAGAAAATTTCTAAAAAATAGGATTATTTGCACAAAAGAAATGTTTTAGGAGAAATTCTGAAGAATACATAAATGATATGAGAATTTTTTTATTAAATTTTAAATAAGACGACTTTATATTAAGGTACAGTGGGGGAAGTGTATCAGTGGGGTAAGTGGATCATTCGTCAATATTAAGCATGAATCATTGAATATGTTGAATGTTTTCGCACTATTGCTTCGTTTTAGATTATATTCTTACGCCCACACTGATACTATTGCAAAACTGGTACTAGTACTACTGGTACTACACTAAATAGATGACGATTAGAAGTATATTAGTCCCTCATTTGTTATCCATAGAAAAACGTTTGAATTACATAATTCACGTTAACTGTGCATAACAATGAAGTTGACTATTGATTTTTCTGTATCCACTTACCACGGTACCTTATATGAATAAAATTAATATCTCGTGAATGATGTTTAAACAGTATAAACGTTTTTTTAGAATTTCCGCTGAATGTGTGAGTGAGATGAAAATATTCTGAATCATTCCGGAATAATTCAGTAATTTATGAAAACTTTGAATATTTCTGAATATTGAACAGCAATTGAGAATTTCTGACAAATATTTTATTGGGATGAGGATTCTAGAAAATTTCAGAATAAAAAAAATATAAATGAGATGTGAATGATATTTATATACGATAAGAGTTTCTGAATAAAATTTTGATAAATGTAGGAATGAGATGAGTATTTTTAATTGACTTCAATATTTAAAATGTTATGGAATTCTTAAAAGAAACGAATTTCCGATGACAATTGAAAAATTTTGACAAACATTTTAATGAGATGAGTGTTTTAACGAAAATCCCTAAAAATATAAGAATGAGATGAGTTTCTCGTAAATTACATTCGAATAAGAAAGAAATTCTGAAATAAATACGTATGAATTAAACGAGTATTTTCTAAATAACTCTCGAATATTTGAATGCTCTCTAGAATCCTTCGCATATTTTCAAATATCTGGGAATTTCAAAGATTCTGACAAATTTTTAATCATGAGGATGTAAGAAATGTTTTTAATAATATAACATAAGCATCTCAAACGTAATATTTGCATATAAAGAAATGCTTTCAAAGAAATTCTGTCAAGAATGGGATAAGTCTTCTGTTTTGAATTTTAAATGAGACGGGTATAAGAAAATTTCCTTATAATATATGAATAAGATGAGTATTTCATGAATTACAGTTCATTGATATAAATGCTGTTTACAGGAATTCCGCTAAATGTATGACTTAGTTGAGTATATGAATGACTCCAGAATACTCGAGTAATTTATGAAATACTTTGAGTAGCTCCGATTTCTCGATGGCAATCGAAAATTTCTGAGAATTTTTAAATGAGATGAGGATTCCAAAATATTTCTGAAAAATGTATAAATGTGATGGTAAATGACATTGCAATTATTAAAAGGTTTCTTGAAGAAATTTTAAGATATATAAATGCGCTAAGTATTTTTTCAGTAACTTCGGAATTCTTGAGTGTTTTGTAGAATTATTTAAATAATATAAGTATAATTTAAATGATAAGATTATTTAAATTATACTTATATAATTTAAGATAAGTATGTTTTAATTCAACATTAAATTAAACTAGTATTATATCAATAAAATGAATATTTCGCGAATGATATTTAAACAATATAAGTGTTGTTTTTTGAGAATTTACGCATCTTCATTCTTGACTGAGATAAAAATCATTTAATTGACTACGGAATGGTTTAGTAATATATGAAAACTTTGAATATGTCCCAATACTCGATGCCAATTTAGTAGTTCTGTCAAATATCGTAAACAAATTCAGAGAATAAAATATATGAATGAGTTAAGTATCTCGTGAATGGTATCTATATATGTTAAGGGTTTCTTGATTAAATTCTGATGAATGTATGAATGAGATGAGTATTTTCAATTGACTTAAATATTTGAAATGTTTTGGAATTTATAGAAAAATCCAAATTCTCGATAGAAATCGAGAATTTCCAACAAACATTTGAATAACACGAGGATTCCAAAATATATCTGAAAAATATTTCAATGAGATGGGTGTCTTGTTAACGATACTTGAATTACATAATGGTTTCTTACAAAAATTCTGAAAAATATATGAATGAGGTGAGAATTTTTCCAATGACTCCGTATTACTGGAGTGTTTAATGAAATTCTTTCAAGTATTTCGAATACTTGATGCCAATTAAGAATTTCTGACAAATATTTTAAATAGATAAGGATTCAATAAAATTTAAGAAAAACATTTAAATATGATATGGTTTTCTGAAAGAGAATCTGATAAATGTATGAATAAGATGACTATTTTTTATTGACTCTGGAATGTTTGAAAAATTATGGAATTCTCTGAATGTTTCCCAATTTTTGAAGGCAATTGAGAATTTCTGACAAATATTTGTAATAGAAAATGATTTTACATATATATGAATAATCGAATAACGAGAAGGAGAAGGGATTTTATAAAAAATCTGAAGAATCTATAAATGGCATAAATACTTTTTAAATTATTTCACGATTGAGGATTTTAGACAAATTATGGAATAAGATGAGGATGAGATGAGATGACAAATTCTCTGAAACATATACAGTTGTGTTCAGAATAATAGTAGTGATTATCGATTTTCATATAAAATGCTTGCTGTAACTTTGTTTCTCTATGAGTAATTGGCATATAATTTTGGCAAAGAACTACGGAAATACTAAATTTTATTGTTACAAAAAATTATTGTTCAGCAACAATTTTGTAAAAAAATTGGCTTGTTTATACATTTATAGTTTGAGTGGAAATTGTTAAAACGATAAGGAAAGATAAATTCAGAATCTCAAAATAAAGCAGATATTTAAATTATTAAAACTTCTATTATTTTGAGCGATTTAACCTGGTGCTTAACTAATTAACCGGGACTGTGAAAAGTTCCATAGTTTGCTTCATATTTTGAAATTATATATTTAGTATATTTTTAGTTCACTGCCAAAATATCATGCCGAATGCTCATAGGAAAACAAATTTACAGCATGCCAAAGTTGAGTCTTTTGCATGAAAATCGGCTTTCACTGCTATTATTCTGAACACAACTTCATGAATGTTGTGTGTAGTTAGTTGATGCCATTTGAATAGAATAAATATTTATAATACAAGTTCTGAAAATGTACGAATGAGATAAGTATTTTAAAATAGTTCAAAAATATAGAAAAATATAGAAAAATCTAATACAGAAAATACAGAAATGAGATGAAAGTCTTGAATAATTTTTCAATGACTCCGGAATATTTTAGTGTTTTATGGAGTACTTTTAAAAATTCCAAAAACTTGATGGCTATTGGGAAATTCGAACATATATTTGATTTTTGAAAATTTCTTTCCAGTATTCTCGTCTTACTTAAAATTGAATTTAGACAATATTCTTCCTATCCCTACGTTCCTCAGTAATTCCTTTAAAGCACTTCTTTCGTACAAATATCACTTACGAGATACTTATCTATTATTTTTCAAAAATTAAAAAAAAACCGTGTATCATATCAATATATGTTCTAATGTCTCAATTGTTAAAAAAGGGTGAAATTTAAAAACAAATCGCTAAAATACTCAAGTATTCCGGAGCCATTGAAGCATTGTGCATCTCATTCATATATTCTTTCAAAAACCCTTATGGGTTTCAAATAACATTCACAAGAAACTTATTTCAATAATAATTTGCTTAAATTTTCTTCAATCCTCATCTCATTCCAATATTTGTCAGAACTTGTCTGACTCAGAAGTTCTCAGTTGGCGTCTAGTGTTTGGAAATATTCAAAGTACTTCATAGTTTGCTTAAATATTGAGGAATCATTCGATAAATACTTATCTCAGTTATACACTCCAACCTCTTTTTACGACCGTTTTTTTACCGACGGTTCTTTTTCCGACCACTTTTTTACGACCGAAATTCAGATTAACGACCGTTTTTATAAATGATCATTATCTTAAAAAGTATTCAAAATACAGGATAATGATGTTCAGCAAAATTGTTCAGTAGTTCAAGGGCTAACATATTGTGGTCATTGAATTGCGGAATTCTGCCACTAGGCGGCGCTAGTGAGCATGAAACTTTTGTTTTGTGGATATCTCAGGATCCTGGCCACTTAGAAAGATGGCGTCTTCGGCAAAGTTGTTCAGTAGCTCAAGGACTATCATTATAAACGCTATGAGGTTCAAAATTTTGCCACCAGGCGGCGCTAGTGAGCATGATTTTTTTGTTTTGCGGATATTTCAGGATCCTGGCCACTAAGAAAGATGGCGTCTTCGGCAAAGTTGTTCAGTAGCTCAAGGACTACCATTATAAATGCTATGAGGTTCAAAATTTTGTCACCAGGCGGCGCTAGTGAGCATGGAACTTTTGTTTTGCGGATATCTCAGGATCCTGGCCATTTAGAAAGATGGCGTCTTCGACAAAGTTGTTCAGTAGCTCAAGGACTATCATTATAAACGCTATAAGGTTCAACATTTTTCCACCAGGCGGCACTAGTGAGCATGATTTTTTTTGATTTGCGAATATTTCAGGATCCTGGCCACTTAGAAAGATGGCGTCTTCGGCAAAGTTGTTCAGTAGCTCAAGGACTATCATTATAAACGCTATGAGGTTCAAAATTTTGCCACCAGGCGGCGCTAGTGAGCATATAATATTTGTTTTCCGGATAGCTCAGGATTCTGACCACTTAGAAAGATGGCGTCTTCGGCAAAGTTGTTCAGTAGCTCAAGGACTACCATTATAAACGCTATGAGGTTCAAAATTTTGTCACCAGGCGGCGCTAGTGAGCATGAAACTTTTGTTTTGCGGATATCTCAGGATCCTGGCCACTTAGAAAGATGGCGCCTTCGGCAAAGTTGTTCAGTAGCTCAAGGTCTATCATTATAAACGCTATGTGGTTCAAAATGTTGCCACCAGGCAGCGCTAGTGAGCATGAAAATTTTTTGTTTTGCGGATATCTCAGGATCCTGGCCATTTAGAAAGATGGCGTTTTCGACAAAGTTGTTCAGTAGCTCAAGGACTATCATTATGAACGCTATGAGGTTCAAAATTTTGCCACCGTGCGGCGCTAGTGAGCATGATTTTTTTGTTTTGCGGATATCTCAGGATCCTGGCCATTTAGAAAGATGGCGCCTTTGGCAAAGTTGTTCAGTAGCTCAAGGACTACCATTATGAACGCTATGAGGTTCAAAATTTTGCCACCAGGCGGCGCTAGTGAGCATAGAATTTTTGTTTTGCGGATATCTCAGGATCCTGACCGCTTAGAGAGATGGCTTTTTCGACAAAGTTGTTCAGTAGCTCAAGGACTATCATTATAAACGCTATAAGGTTCAAAATTTTTCCACCAGGCGGCGCTAGTGAGTATATAATATTTGTTTTCCGGATAGCTCAGGATCCTGACTACTTAGAAATATGGCGTCTTCGGCAAAGTTGTTCAGTAGCTCGAGGGCTATCATTATAAACGCTATGAGGTTCAAAATTTTGCCACCAGGCGGCGCTAGTGAGCATGAAACTTCTGTTTTGCGGATATCTCAGGATCCTGACCGCTTAGAGAGATGGCGTCTTCGGCAAAGTTGTTCAGTAGCTCAAGGACTATCATTATAAACGCTATTAGGTTCAAAATTTTGCCACCAGGCGGCGCTAGTGAGCATGAAAATTTTGTTTTGCGGATATCTCAGGATCCTGGCCATATAAAAAGATGGCGCCTTCGGCAAAGTTGTTCAGTAGCTCAAGCGCTATCATTATAAAAGTTATGAGATTCAAAATTTTGCTACCAGGCGGCGCTAGTGAGCAAAGAATTTTTGTTTTCCGGATAGCTCTGGATTACGACTATTCAAAAAGGTGGTGTCTTGGGCAAAGTTGTTTATCAGCTCAAGGACTATCATTATAAAAGCTATAAGATTCAAAATTTTGCCACCAGGCGGCGCTAGTGAGCATGAAACTTTTGTTTTGCGGATATATTAGGATCCTGACTACATAGACATGGCGTCTTGGGCAAAGTTGAGCTACTCAACAAGTTTACCAAAGACTCCATCTTTTTTAGTGGTCAGGATCCTGAGATATCCGCAAAACGAAAGTTTCATACTCACTTGCGCCACCTGGTGGCAACATTTTCAATCTCATGGCTTTTACAATGATAGTGCTTGACCTACTGGACAACTTTGCCGAAGACGCCATCTTTCTAAGTGGTCAGAATCCTGAGATAATCGCAAAAAAATCATGCTCACTAGCGCCGCCTGGTGGCAAAATTTTAAATCTCATATCTATTATAATGATACACTGCAAACATTCTACAAGCTGGATCAATGTGTTTCCCACATGAATTTACACTAATTGTAAAACTTATCAAACGATGGTGTAAAACCAGTCGCTATAAGCTCCAAACTCATATTTAAAACACGTAAATTTACAATTCATCGTTATTTTTGCAGTACGATTTATTAGCGATTGCTTGATTTGTTTTTTATTTTTATAATTTATTTATTAGTATCATTCCAAACATTATATTCATTTCTTATATCTAGGTGTTCTGTGTTATTAGACAACACTATCATCCTAATTTGGTAAAACAAATTTAAGATTTTATTAACATTTTGTTAACAGCATATTACAGTCATTTGCCGTAGCAGTTCAGATTTTTTACAGGTGAGTCGATTTCACCTGCTTATAAGAGAAAAAAAAACGCTTTGAATATACTTAACCTAACTTAACCTAAACATATAACGCATTAATCGTGGCAATAGAAGATTGTAACGATTTTTGCCTGAAATTATTAATTATTTTATTTGACATTTGTTCCAATGTTTCAACATTGGATTTTATATGTAACTCATTTGTACTATACCAGGGAGGAAGCTTCAGAATCATTTTCAAAATTTTGTTGCTTGGTTTTCTAGGTTTTCTGATTCCAGGCACCCATTACGGGCACCCGGTTTCTCCAAAAATAACATGTCCTGTCACGCGTGAACGGCAAATGTGAGTCCTTGTCATGCTAGGAAAACTAGTTCTACTAGTGATGGATATCGCCATTGTAAAAAACGTTGAAATCATGTGTAAAAGACTTAACTATCGAACCAAAGCCAATCCTTCACAGAATCACAAGTTTTACACGTCATTTCAACCTCATAGCGTTTATAATGATAGCCCTTGAGCTACTGAACAACTTTGTCGAAGACGCCATCTTTCTAAATGGTCAGGATCCTGAGATATCCGCAAAACAAAAAAATCATGCTCACTAGTGCCGCCTGGTGGCAAAATTTTGAACCTCATAGCATTCATAATGATAGTCCTTGAGCTACTGAACAACTTTTTCGAAGACGCCATCTTTCTAAGTGGTCAGGATCCTGAGATATCCGCAAAAAAAAAGTTCTATGCTCACTAGCGCCACCTGGTGGCAAAATTTTGAACCTCATAGCAATTACACGGGGTGCCAGAAACCGTTATTAACGCAAAAAAAAGTCCAACAATTTGGCACCCACCATTCGAAAGATATAGTATTCAAGCATATTCTCCGTGAATTTGAAAATATTTTAACGAGGGAATCAAAAGTTATCGTAATTTGAAGGTTTTAAGGCTATTTTAGGGGATTTTTTACATACTTACACAATTTTCCCCACCAGTGGATCATTATTAATTTGTAAACTAGCCAAGTAACCATCAGATTTTCATTAAGCATTCAAAACATATGATATCTAAGCATCTTCTCTGAAAATTTGAGATAAAATCTTCGAAAAAATCAGAAGTTACAGTGATTTGTATTTTAACCATAATTTCTATAGAGTTTAAGCAAAGACAAATTAATTAATTAATTAGGTTTAAGTATAAGCCTATTTATATGGGTTTGTTATATTAATGTACATAATTTACAAATAAAAATGTCTATAGGACAGACACTCGGCATTCAAAAGATATAGTTAACTACACACACACGAGTTGACTAGTATCTTCGCCGTTAGTCTGAGAAAATTTTATCAAAAGACAACATAACTAGAGCTTTTCGAAGTTTTGGAAGAGCAAATTTTGAATATTTTTCATTAGCACGTTCAATGTTTTAACATTACTTAATCCAACAAATTATTATCAATATGTTAATCGATGTGATTAAAGAGCGTTATTGACCGCCCGCTACTGCTTTTTTGTTATTACTAGAGCAACTATACATGCACGAGAAATCAATGGATGCTACTTAGGATTTGTTGCACCACCCTCAGTGTATAAGTAATGGAATTCTCATTAAATGTATTAAGCAACATCGGCGCCGGCTGATTTCGAATACATGTCAATTTAGGTTGTGGAATAAATGTATTACGTGTTGCTAGCTCTGAGGAAGCCGTTGGGATCCTCTGCACTTCTGCGAGAAATCATTGGGAGTTTGGAAAATGGAAAGGGGTTATATTACAGGATTCGTCTTGGTAAACAAAACGCTTAGTTACAAGAGTCCTAGAAATCATCGCATCATATTCACTGGTTACACCTCCTTCCAAACATAATGAAGTCAGCAAAATAATAAATAAAATAAAATAAAAAGTAATTCTTTCATATGTACAAAACTTGAATGAAGACTCAATATGACGACACCTTTGATGATGAACCACTCAATGATTTTGCATGATGCGAATCATGAAACATCAATCTTAAACGTAATCTATCAGTATATAAACGAAAAGTCGATATTTATAGAATCTAACACTTCAAGGATCTTGTGTTATTATGTAGAATAATCCGAATATGAGACATGTTGCATTTAAATATTCGAAAAACATGAAACAAAGTTTATTTCGACAATAACCGACTACGTACTATTATTTGAACAAATATATAAACGTGACGCCTTCGTTGTCCAAATAAATTCTGAACAATCATATTTAACCCATTTAGAACAGTAGCATAAAAAGATGTCACCAGTTGATAATCCATCCTCGACTGAGCAACAAGGAACCACTTTCAAATTGTTCAGGTTTACCAATATGCTTATTTGGGCCATAACGAATCACTGCCCAGCAAAACGCCGAAAATGCAACAAGTTTTTTTTTTACATATGAACGCATTCGCTTATGCTGTAACGAAGCACTGCCTTTCTTGAATGAAAGATACATGTTCAATACAAAACTGTTAAGTTAATTTGTGTCACAATGATAAGATGTCTGTTGCGAACATTATTTTAGACGATTGAAAAACAAATCTTAAAGACAAGTCCAAAACATCAAAGTAATCGAGTTATGTTTTATTTCGATGAAGTTTTATCAAACTAACTCCGAAGATGCTTGACTACTATATCTCTTGAATACCGAGTGTCATTCCTAGAAACATTTGATTTTTGTTTGTTAATTATATACTTTAATATAGCAAGGCCATATAAATCAGCTCTTATTTAAACTTCATAGAAATAATGTTAAATATACAAATCACTGTAACTTCTGTTTTTCTCGAAGAAATTATCTCAAATTTTCAGAGAAGATGCTTGGATATCATATGTTTTGAATGCTTAGTGCAAATCTGATGGTTACTCGTCTAATTTACAAATTAATAATGATGCACTGGTGGGGATAATTGTGAAGTATGTAAAAATCCTTTCCAAAATAGCTCAAAACCTTCAAATTACGATAACTTTCGATTCCCTCGTTAAAATATTTTCAAATTCACAGAGAAGATGCTTGAATACTATATCTTTCGAATGGTGGGTGCCAAATGCTTGGACATTTTTTTGCGTTAATAACGGTTTCTGGCACACCGTGAATTATAATGATAGTCCTTGAGCTACTGAACAACTTTGCCGATGACGCCATCTCTCTAAGTGGTCAGGATCCTGAGCTATCCCGAAAACAAAAATTATATGCTCACTAGCGCCGCCTGGTGGCAAAATTTTGAACCTAATAGCGTTCATAATGGTAGTCCTTGAGCTACTGAACAACTTTGCCGAAGGCGCCATCTTTCTAAGTGGCCAGGATCCTAAGATATCCGCAAAACAAAAAAATCATGCTCACTAGCGCCGCCTGGTGGCAAAGTTTTGAACCTAATAGCGTTCATAATGGTAGTCCTTGAGCTACTGAACAACTTTGCCGAAGACGCCATCTTTCTTAGTGGCCAGGATCCTGAGATATCCGCAAAACAAAAGTTTCATGCTCACTAGCGCCGCCTGGTGGCAAAATTTTGAATCTCATAGCTTTCATAATGATAGTCCTTGAGCTGCTGAACAACTTTGCCGAAGACACCATCTTTCTAGGTGGTCAGGATCCTGAGATATCCGCAAAACAATAGTTGCATGCACACTTGTACTGCCTGGTGGCGCAATTTCACTTAAGTAGTGTTGCCAGCTACGAAAAAAAATTTGAACCCTTCATGAAAAACTGGATTACAGTTGAAGCAGTTGTTGCTAAGCATTATATTTTTCTGTTCCGCTCAAGTTTGATGGTTTTGATCTTTACTTTATTCTTCTTAAACAGTGTTGCCAGCCACATGAACATTTGTGATTCGGCCGATTGTATGGCACGCAACATTTCCTTCGACTTTGGTGAACATTCGGCATCGTTATCTTTCAATTTTTTTGGTATTTGCAAATCACACCCCCATAAAATTGGCTCTTTTGATAACAATTGAGCAGTGTTGCCATCTTTTACAAAAATATGAAAACTTGAACGGCCATTTTGGAAAGTTCTCAACCCATGCTTCAACTTTGCCGAAGATCTCGAACCAGTATTTCCGCATCTAGACGTTGCATTTTGCAACAACATATTTATAACCCTGATTTTTTTTACGACCGATATTTTTTACGACCCCCCGATTACGGTCGTAAAAAGAGGTTGGGGTGTACGTATTGCGAAATTTCTTTAAAAAAAAGCACTTATATAATTCAAATGTTATTCACTCATCTTATTTATAAATAATTCAAATGATTTGTAGTATTCTAGTATTTTTTGAAATTAAATTAAGATTGTCCCATTCATGCATTCTGCAGAATTTGTTTTGAAACATTTATCTTATAATAATATTTGTGAGAAGTTCTCAATTGGCATCGAGATCGGAAATATACAAATTATTTAATAAATTACTCAAATATTCCAGAGTATTTTAAAAGATTCCCATCGCAGTCATATATTTATTGGAATTTCATTAAAAAAAAACATTTATATTGTTCAAATTTAATTTACGAGATATTCATCTTATACATATATTATTAAGAAATTTTCTAGTATCTAATCTCATTAAGAAAAAAAATCAGAAAATCCGAAAAGCCCAGGTGCAGGTCCGACTCGATTATCCGGGATGCCATCCGGAATTTTAGACTCGATTATCCGGAATTAGTTTTTTGATGTTCTTATTCAGCTATTCCATGAAAAACCAATCTAGTGGGTCACCGATATAATCGATCTCAGCGCATTAAATTTTTAATGTTTAAAAAAATCATAACTTTTGAACAGCTCAACGGATTTCCAATCTTTTTTATGGAATGAAAGCTTAAGATTTCAACTTTTCAGAAAAAATAGAAAAAAATTGAAAATATTGAAAAGTTATTTTTTTTCCATTAAAATATATGAAATTTTCTAAAAAAAAAACTAGAAATTTTTATATTTTTTCACGTTTAAACATATTTTTATCGGATTTTTCAATTTTGTCTGAAAAGTTGAAATTTTAAGCTTTCATTTCATAAAAAAAGATTGGAATTCGGTTAAGCTATTCAAAAGTTATGACTTTTTTTTAATTAAAAAATCTAATGCGCTGAGACCTACAGTGTGTGCCGATGAAAAATGACTGATTTTTTATTTTCAAAAAAAAAATCTCAAAAACTAAAAAACATACATCGCTGAAAATTTGACAGTAGACGTAAAATTTTCTGAACTTTCAAGAAAAAATGAGAACAGCAATAGCCCCTTTGGTCCCGAGGCCTTGAAAACACAAAAAAAAGGAAACTATTGAGTTTTTTTTATGTAAATAACACACTTTTTGTGAAATTTTATATTTTTCCTGAAAAGTCAAAATCTTTTGCCTTCAATTCGTCCAAAAAGATTGAAAATCGGTCAAACGATTCAAAAGTTATATTTTTTTTTTAAATAAAAATTTTGCAAAATCGCGATTTTTCTGGTCACTCTATTTCGGAAATGGTCACCCTAAACAAAAAATCCAAAAATACGTGTATCCTTATTTCGGGTAAGGAACAAAATAGCAAATTTTCGCGGAATTCGGTGACCCACTAGATCGGTTTTTCATGGAATGGCTGTATTTTTAATATTTTATGCATAAATCTGAGATGATTGCGGTATGCAATATGAATGGGTTTGCAGTATAGAACGTATTTAAGAAAAAGGAGGTTTGAAAAAGTGTTTTTTGGTATATGCAGGTCAATTTTTTTTTCTCGTGAAGACCCCTACTGTTCTTAGAAAAAAATTGTGGCTACGCCATCACGTCACATAAAAAAAATAACGAAACAAGATAATATATAAGTTCTTTTGTCAAAGATTTCAATTTTTTTCTTAGTGATTCGATTACCCGAAGTGAAAAAAAAATCATGCTCCGGATAATCGAGTCCGACCTGTATTCGAAAATAATTGAAGGATTCCAGAGAGCATTCAAATATTCGAGAGTTGTTTAGAAAACACTTATATCATTCATACATATTACCGTATTTATTTCAAAAATTCTATCTTATTCATATGTAATTTACGAGATACTCATCTCATTCTTATATTTCTCATTAAAATATTTGTCAGAAATTTCCAATTCGGATTTTTCAATGCCATCGGGATTTTTCAAAGAATTCCATAACATTTAAAATATTGAAATCAATTCAAAGTTCCCATCTCATTCATACTTTTATCAAATTTTCTTTCAGAAACCCCTATCGTATCATTTACGAGATACTCATCTCATTCATATATTTTTTTTATTCTGAAATTTTCTAGAATCCTCATCTCATCAAAATATTTGCCAGAAGGTTACAATTGGTACCAAATATTCAGAAATATTCAAAATTTTCATAAATTACTCAAATATTCAGGAGTCAATTAAAAGATTCGTATCTCAGTCATATATTTAGCGTATTTTTTAATACACTTATATCGTTTAAATATCATTCACGAGATATTCACTTTATTCATACATTATAAATACATTTTCTAGTATGTTCGTCCTATCTAAAACGGAATAAGGAAAAAAAAAATTCATTCATTCTTCAGAATTTCTTTTAAAACTCTTCTTTTATGCAAATATCACT
Organism: Aedes aegypti; assembly: GCF_002204515.2. Classification (NCBI taxonomy): domain Eukaryota; kingdom Metazoa; phylum Arthropoda; class Insecta; order Diptera; family Culicidae; genus Aedes; species Aedes aegypti. The sequence goes on from NC_035108.1 coordinate 207,941,909, forward strand.
GACGAGATACTCCAATTTTTTTCAGAAATTTTGTAATAACCTAATCTCATTCAAATATATGTCAGAAATTCTCAATTGCCAACAAGTATTCAAAATAATTTGAAGAATTCCGAAGTTACTAAAAAAATAATCAGCTCATTCATATATTTTCCATATTGTCTTCAAGAAATGTTTCTATAATTTAAATATTATTTGTACCGTTTTCCTAGGCCTGCCTTAGCCGAGTGGTTAGAATTCGCGGCTACAAAGCACTACCACGCTGATGGTGTCTGAGTTCGAATCCTGGTCGGTCCAGGATCTTTTCGTAATTGAAATTTCCTTGACTTCCCTGGGCGTAGAGTATTATCGTACCTGCCACACGATATACGAATGCAAAAATGGCAACTTTGGCAAAGAAAGCTCTCAGTTAACAACTGTGGAAGTGCTCATAGGAACACTAAGCTGAGAAACAGGCTCTGTCCCAGGCGCGCAGTTGTTTGTGAGACCTTTTTTGGTGCGCCTCATTTTTCTTGAGATGTGTCTCAATGCGGTCTCATACGCTCCGTCTCATGTGCTGTTTAAAATTCAGCGCAATAATTGAATTCTTCAACGAGGATCGAAATTGCAACTCTTGGATCGTCAGTTTTCAACCATATCATGTAGACCATCTAGATACCTGCATAATGAGGCGAAAATAGTTGTAGAGGCTTATCGTTTCTTAGCAGTTGTTGCACAACATGGATACCAAAGGTGAGCCGTAGCGCCGAGCAGCACGCTTCTAGAATTTTCGTGCGACTCCGGCTAGCGCAGCACACTAGGATTCCGATAAGCTGAGAGACGGTTTGGTTGGAGACTCGTCAGTACATTTATGTGCTCCTGAGAAATATGTAACTCTAGTCCTATTGAGGACGTAATGCCATGAAGAAAAAGGAGTACAGATTTCCATCACATTTATATATTTTTCAGAAATCTTTTGAAATCCTCATCTCATTAAGAAATTTTTGATTTCCATCGAAAAATCAGTGCTATTCAAAGTATTTCATAAATTACTCGAGTATTCCGGGGTCATTAAAAAATACTCATCTTAGTCATACATTTAGCGGAAATCCTGTAAACAGCATTTATATTAATGAACTGTCATTCATGAGATACTCATCTTATTCATATATTATTAGGAAATTTTCTGATACCCGTCTTATTTAAAAAGTAAAAACAAAATACTTATCCCATTCTCGTCGGATTTTCTTCTGAAACATTTCTTTATATGCAAATATTACTTTCGAGATGCTTATTTCATATTATTCAGAAATTTTCTTATATCCTAAATTTCAAAAATCTGTCAGAATTTTTGAAATGCCCAAGTAAATATGCGAAAGATTGCAGAGAGCATTCAAATATTCGAGAGTTATTTAAAATACTCGTATAATTCATACATATTACCGTATTTATTCCAGAATTTTTATTTTATTCGAATGTAATTTACACGGTACTCATCTCATTCTTATATTTTTAGGAATTTTCGTAAAAATTCCTCATCTAATTAAAATATTTGTCAGAAATTTCCAGTTGCCATCGGGAATTCAGATTTTTCAAAAAATTCCATAACATTTTACATATTGTAGTCAATTAAAAATAGTCATCTCATTCCTACATTTATCAAAATTTCATTCAGAAACCCCTGTCGTATGTAAATATCATTCATATCTTTTTTATATATATTTTTATTCTGGAATTTTCAGAATTTTACTCTCATTAAAATATTTGTCAGAAATTCTCAATTGCCATCAAGTATTCGGAATAATTTAAAGAATTCCACAATACACTCAAGTATTTCAAAGTTACTGAAAAAATACTCTGCTCGTTCATATATTTCTCAGAATTTCGTCAAGAAACCTTTTTATAATTTTAATATAATTTACAGATTCCCATCACATTTATATATTTTTCAGAAATATTTTGGAATCCTCATCTCATCAAAAAAAAATGTCAGAAATTCTCGATTGCCATCGAGAATTCGGAACTATTCAAAGTATTTCAAAAATTACTCGAGTATTTTGGAGTCATTCAAAAAATACTCATCTTAGTCATACATTTAGCTGAATTCCTGTAAAAAAGCATTTATATCACTCAAATGTCATTCATGAGATACTCATCTTATTCATATATTATTATGAAATTTTCTATACTCGTCTCATTTAAAATTAAATTGAGAAAATACTTTTTCCATTCTCTTCAGAATTTCTTTAAAAACACTTCCAATATTACTCTCGAGATGCTTATCTCCTATTATTCAGAAATTTTCTTGTATCCCAATCTCATTCAAAAACTTGTCAGAATCTTTGAAATGCCCAGATATTTGAAAATATGTGAAGGATTCCAGAGAGCATTCAAATATTCGAGAGTTTTTTTTAGAATATTCAAATATTATTAGGATTTCTTTTTAGAAACCTACATGTCATACAATTAGTCGTCTTGTCAGAGCTTTGTTTGTTTTCACCACATTGTATTTCAAAATATTCTACACTTTATCAGAGCCTTTTTTAACAATCATAGTTTCATATTGCAGACTCTTTCAGTGTCTACCAGTAATTGGAAAATATTCAATAAATTCCCAATAATCACATTCAAATTGTCTGTCCAAAGTTCTCAGCCACAAAGAATTAGAATATTTTCAATGAATTTCAAGCATCCCAATTAGAAAGCCTTGTGATACAAATATATACTTGCAATTTCCAATGCCACATGTAATTTGAACACATTTAATTTAAGATCAGTTGCATCGTGTACTAAGTACATTCCGCACAAGCACGCTCGCTTGATACATACAGCACGGTCTTGGTCTTGGCCAAGCTGAGAACCGACTGCTCTGAAATTCGAAATGTCTTATGACGTATTATTTACTAATTTAGAAATCTCGTATCCCTCAATATAATTTATTCCACAGAATTATCTTCGCAGATTTGCAGATTTGCTCAGAATGATTCCCAGAAAAAAAAATTGAACCAAGAATTCGAGTCTCGAAGTAATCAACATGTGATACCAATATCAATATGAGCAGATCACCCATCCTACATCATTAGCAAAATGACTCACAGTTAGATGAACACATTTCATTTATCACTGTAGGACGGTTTTTCGCATTTCTACTTCACACGGCTCGCTGCTGTTGCAGCGTAAATCATTTGCGCATGAAATGGAAATTGAAAAAGTATGCTATGAATTTCATTTTTCAGCCTTATAATTAGCACCAATAGATTGCAAATTTTCTCAGCAATTTATTGGTATATAAAAAAGTGTATGCGTTCATATTAGAAAACCAAATAATCTTGGGGGAAACAAGTGCATGTCTTACGAGCGCAGCCACACATCCATGCTAATAGCATCCTTTGCCGCAATCAAAGAGGAACGGTTCATTTCTTCAACGGCTAGGGTGGGCATGCGAATATTCATGTAATTTCAATATTGCTACTGGAGCAGTCAAATTCAATTTAAAATATCTTCAGTTAGATAGTTAGTTTACTCATCATTTCCAAATGAACATGGAACATAACAACACCAACTTATCAGGTTCTAGCAAACATATTTTCATATTTCGTTGTCTTCTGTTCCCTTGTGATAATTTTACTCATAGTGGGAGTACACGGAAGACCGTTAGATCGCTCTGGAAGTTAGTATATATTGAGCTGTATCAATTTCGTTTTTGTTAGCAGTTTGCAACAGAATTATTTACTGAAATTTTTGATGGGATAATTGAATCCTTGAAATGCTATTATGAAATGGCACTATCCTCTATGTGCAATTTATATGATAAACCATATCATGCATGGTGCCTTGGATTGCTGTATAGAGGGATTATAACTAACGAAAAGTTCCTTATTTTTGAATAAGTGGTACTGGTAGAGTTTTTAAATATTGTGGATAAACATTTATAATATTATAGCATTTTCTCATCCGGAGGATAACAATACTTTTTCCGGTGGAGAAAGATTCTCTTGCGCATGTGTTGATGATATGTTCATTTCGGTAAAGATGTTCATTCAATAAATTTCAAATTGTCGGTTGTTTCCAGATCCTCCACTGACTTGGGCCTTAAAGCATCCTTTATACAAGTCATACTTTGAAGAATCTCTTGAGGAAAAAAAAAAATGGAAAACTTTTGGCAGAATCACTGAAAAGATCCGTTTGAGTATTCCTTTTAATGATTTCTAGATGTATCACTAGAGGCACGTTTGGAGTATTGGAAGGGATTTAGGAGTTAAATGCATGCATTTTTGGTTAGTTGCGTGCATAAATTTATAAAGATATCTTTTTTTTTTTTTTCTATCTTTATTAACGAGATTTTTAGCCCTGGGCTAGTTCATCTCGGGACCAACGGCTTTACTTCCCTTCCGAAGGAAGCCGTCACTGAATTTTTTAGTGACTATCTCGGGGATGGGATTCGATCCCAGGTCCTCGGCGTGAGAGGCGTGTGTTCTAACCACTACACCAGGTCCGTCCCCTGTATAAAGATATGTCTGAACAAAGTTTTGGAAAGTTTTTTAAGGAATTCTTCGATATTTTTTGTGAAATGCATGGACAAATTCTAGGAATAATTTTTGAAACGTTTTCAAATCATTCATGAAGAAATATCGAAAATAATACTTGAAGAAGATCCGAATAAAAAATGAAAGTATTCCAGAAAAATATGCAGAATCCTACGATGAGTTCCTTGAAAATTTCACAGGGGAATCCTTAAAAAATTACTAATTCCTGGTAGAACCTGGAAGACAAATTTTTGAAACAATTAATGAAGTCACTGGAATCAATAAAAAGCATATCAGATAAATTCTGGAAGAGCATGAAATCTCTAAAGTTAATAAATATAGACTCGGAGGTGACTAGTGTAACTTATACAGAAGTTTATGGACACATACTTTAACTTAATGTTTGAAAAAAAAAATCTGGAAACAATTCTGAACAAATTCACATTTATTGAGGAAATTCTGAAGATACTCCAAAAGGTATTATCAGAAGAATTTCTGATTTTCGGTGCAATCCATATTACAATTCCTGGAGAATATAATAAATAATTCCCTGAAGAACTTCTTGAAGAAATCCTTTTGCGCATCCTGAAATAATTCCTAAAGTAAGGCCCATATATTTCGTAGGCCATTTTTTAAATTTATATTTTTCGAGCTGAAATATTAATCGGCGTGAAAATACAAAATCGGCGGCAGGACGCAGACCAGCGTATGGCGCGCCGCCGATACGTCAATCGGCGTCGGCGTGACGTAAAATGAATCAGCGGCGGCGGCGTGGCGCGGCGGCGCACAGGTCTGATGTTTTACATGCATATGAACGATTATAGCAACTCCCTCCCATGTTCCATCCAGTCGACCATTACGATAAACAAAAAAGTTTGGATCTCCCTTGAGCTTAAAATATTAAAAAAATCTATCCATTGGACAAACGTAATCCAACTGATATGTTATCAGTAAATTGCAACCAACTTGGACTGTTTCACCAATAGTGGTGGTTTTGAACATTGTATCAAACCTTTGATATAAATGTTAAGTAAAAAATCAACATCAGAGGGAGACATGTTACTTGAAGTAGGTGCATTTTCTGATAATTTTCTGTTGAGAAAGACGCGGAATAGAAGTAACCTTTGGCGGCAGGGGTATTGCCATTTGATCTGAAACATATAGAACGGTTAGCCGTAGGCAAACAATTTTCAAAAGAGGAACTGAAATTATCTGCGACAACATTGTTATACAATTTCCTTGGGTAAATCCATTCGAAATTTAAGAATTCGAACGGTTGCCCGACAGAAGAGAATTAGGTTGTGAATGAGCATGATTATAATTCACCTAATGGATATAATTATTACAGACGATCGTTAACTGAAAAATGAGAATTGTTGGAGATTTTACCTGGGGAATTATGTCTACGAAAAATGTTGCCGTTCATCTGCCTGGTACGAGCATCAACGATTCGTTTACGAGATGGACAAGCCCAAAAGTTGGATGATGCACTTTTGGCGCCAATGGCACTGAGTGGGGTTCTGGAAATTTCCTCCAGGTTTCTGGATATGTTCCCATGTCACACGGACATCGAACATAAGTCTTGCTTTTTCTAAAGCTTTAATATTATTTAGATCTTTTATTGTTAAATTGAACTAAATAATATTCTTGAGAAAGCCCTTTCCGAAGAATCCCAGATTGGGTTCTCTTTTTCAAAATGATTACTTGGACTGGGAAAAATCCAAGTAGGGTTTCGTTCTACTTCGTCGTAAGCGCTATTATTCGTCGTATCAAACTTAAAATGTTCCACTATGGCGGATATTCCAACTTACCTGCAATATAGATTCATTTTCCAAGTGTATTTTTGTGAAAGCTGTCATGGTTTGTACACATGTACACCAAAAATGCAATGAAACTTGTGTATTTCGTTAAATAACTTCAGTTCAATTATCCACTCTGCACTATTCCACCGAAATCGTATAGACGAACACGATTCGAGAGAAATGCTTAACGATTGACATCAGTCACACCTTTTTATGATACAAGTTTCTTCCCGGCCGATTGTGTGACTTACATCGCCGGGCATTTTTTTTCGCTATGGAAAACCTTCGTACTTCTTCACTGAAAGATTTCATTCCAATCACACGCCGTAAAATTTCTATAATTCACGAAAGTTTATGAAATTTCCTCACCGACCGCGTAAAATTGAGAAATAAACAAAGTTCAATCCGTCATAGTGAGAAAAAAAAAGCTTGTGTGCATCAATGCAATGTGTGCGCGATGCTCGACGTAAAAATACGGTTCCTTTGATTGTGTTGTTTTCGCTGCACTGTGAGCGATTGCCATAATTGTACAGTCAATAGGAATATTGTTCATATGTTTGGGCTGAATTTTGACGACGAATAATGAGTTTTAAAGGAAATTTGTACATTCCATCATGCTGAAGGAATGGAGGGAGTTGCCCGTAGATCTATATATTCTAGTAATACATTTTATTATAGCGTTGACATGTTGTGCTCTGACCCCTCAATATATCACTGTGAGCCGTAAGTTGTGAGACGAATCTGGAAACTAATTGCGACAGAAATGAAAACGATACGACAGATTGAAAATACGGCAAGATGCATTTTCTTTGCATTATTTTCAAAAAGAAATCAAGATTTATCAAAATCTTATTGTACAATGCTAAAGCCGATTTGAGAAATCGCAGTTCTCATTGATCAATGCTTAATACGATGGATACTAGCACATCACCCTAAATCATTTATTCCACTTTCGATCTCTTCAGGTGACTCATAGTCATAGACTTGAGATACCTTTCAAAATGACCTAGGATGATAGTATCGATAACACCTTGTTATATGGACTGGATAAAATGATACTACAAGGAAATGAGTTCAAAAAATACACAATCAAATTGACATTTTATGATTCCAAAATAGAAAATAGCTTCATTACAACTGATTTTTGCATAGTTTTTCCAAAAAAAATCAGCCAAGTTAATATCTACACTCCCGTGCCAAAGTTTGGGTTCACCCCCTAAAACATACAAAAATGTTCTGTCCATATCTCTGTGATTACGTGTCCAATTGGAACTCTCTAAGCCGCATTCGAAAGGCAAAGAGTTATTCCTACTTCGTATGTATTTTTCCAAAAACATTTTTTGAATTTTGTATGCTACATTTATATTTAAAGTTGTGACATTTTTCAATACACACACTGAAAAAACATTAATAATTTCCTCAGCATTGGATCGACCAAAATTTTAAAACAAGGTGTCATTAGAATCGTAATCTTATATTCTTTGAAGAGCACTCACGAAATTTTTGCGGAAAAATCTGAAAAGTATTAAAAATTAATGAAACAGTCATTTAAGTCATCGTGCAAAAGTTTGGGTTCATCTGAGCCGCACGCAAATCATTTTTTGTCAATATATCTGCCATTTTTCAACCGATTTCAATAATTCATAGCTTTTTCAAACGCAAATAATGGCGCGTACATGACTGGTTTAAGATTTCACAGATTTTTTAAGTAAATTCAGGTGAGCTCAAACTTTTGTACGATACACCATACTGAGGGATGAACCCAAACTTTTGCTAGATGACTTGAAAGACTGTTTTATTGATTTTTAATACTCTTCAGATTTTTCCGCAAAAATTTCGTGAGTGCTCTTCAAAGAATATAAGATTACGATTCTAATGACACATTGTTTTAAAATTTTGATCGATCCAATGCTGATGAAATCAGCTTTGTTTTTTCAGTGTTTTTTGAAAAATGTTACAACTTTGAGTAAAAATTTAGTATACAATATTCAAAAAATGTTTTTGGAAAAATACAAACGAAGTAAGAATAACTCTTTGCCTTTCGAATGCGGCTTAGAGAGTTTCAATTGGACGCGTAATCACAGAAATATGGACTGAACACTTTTGTATGTATTTCAGGGGTTGAACCCAAACTTATGCATAGGAATGTATGTTGTATCAATAAAATTGGGTTTATATTATTTGTAGACGACTCTATTGGATTTCGGTTTGAATTGTGGTTCCTCGATTGTATTGAACTAGAGAATAGACAGTTAAGTACGAAGCGAGCGACAGATCGGTCGTTGTGATCTGATCGCTAGAATAAAAGTGATGTTTGAAATAGAACATGTTGCGTAATCGTGTATCATAATCCGAACTTATTATGGACAATTGGGGAAGTAATACCGGGATCCCAACAAATTTGGGGGCTCAACCGGGATTCCCGCGTTACGGTGGCTTGAACAAACGGGAAGCATCGTTGAGTGATATGAACGCGATTTACGATTGGAAGATGGATGGACAGCAAGACGATTTTGTAACGAACGCCTGGGCAAATATGTGCAACAAGCTTGCGAATCATTTGCTATTTTTGACTACAGGAACATCAGAACTTGTGAGCCAATTCAATGAGTTCAAAAATGATTTCAATGATCTGAAAAAAGTGAACACATCGGTGAAGTCATCTATAGATGAAATGTGTGATCAATTCCATAGCACTGAACTGAACAAAGAAAGTAGCTGCGAAAACGATCAACATGTAGTGAGTGCGAACAATAGTGCTGCTGTTTTCATTGATTATAAGCGTCTGGATTTACATATCGTGGAACGTGTGACGATCGAAACAAACAACACTAACGCTGGAGCAGTAGATGAAATTGAGCTCATTCCTTCAGCAATGAGTGATGAAATGAAACCCAAATTTGAACGGTCCCGATCTCTCAGTGGTACCACATTGGTCCGAGTAAAACGGTGCATAAAACGACAGCGCAGTGGCAGGAGACTTCTTCGGACAATTCAACTACGTTTTGGGAAGTTTGATTTGCGCAACTCTTCGATGTTCTCGACCAAACCAAGGCGAATTATTGCTAGATGTTTCAAACGGCATATGTGGAAACAGATAGAAAGCTCTTCGTTGGATGCGACAAGCAGTGTTGGCGATAGTGACGACGACGATGATTTATCTTCCATCCGGGACGGATGAATGTCAGGTCGGCCGAATGTTGTATCAATAAAATTGGGTTTATATTATTTGTAGACGACTCTATTGGATTTCGGTTTGAATTGTAGTTCCTCGATTGTATTGAACTAGAGAATAGACAGTTAAGTACGAAGCGAGCGACAGATCGGTCGTTGTGATCTGATCGCTAGAATAAAAGTGATGTTTGAAATAGAACATGTTGCGTAATCATGTATCATAATCCGAACTTATTATGGACAATTGGGGAAGTAATACCGGGATCCCAACATGTATATATATTACATACTCCTAAATTGAAGCAGCCTCAGTAGGTGCGTTTATACTTCAATACTTCAAAACTCCCATCTCCAAACCATTAGCACAAAAGAAAATTCCCCAAAACACATATCACTTAAGATGAATGAACACCTTCCAGCTAATAACGTCTATATGATTAAATTCCGGTAGCCGTCAGCCGTTTAGTGGAGATTGTTTCAATTTCATACCATGATTAAAAATTCAGTGCTAAAAAGACGAGCCAGTGCATTTGTCGTTTGGCGGCAGCAGCGATCGATGACGCACCCTACACGTTAGTTAGGCGACGGCATTCTTGTGTAGAGTTTTCTTTTTGGTTATGTTCAATCGGACGCCATTCAATGTCTGCGTCTGGCCAAATGCGTTCCTTGCAGGCAGAGGTGCATTGCTTATCGCATCCAGACGTTGAGATGGGCACCATTAACATTTTCCTTCCTCAATTTTACCTATACCGGATAAAAAAATCGCAACCTGAATGAATGAATTAAGACCGCATTACCCTTGAAGATGTCTTCATTTGGAACTTATCAATGAACAATCTCGGCTACCAGAAGAATTAAGATACACAGCGTACATCTTCTGCCACCGATGCCATTCTCATTATTCGCACAAAATGCTTCAAAGATGTTCCAGAAATGAATTCCAAATGCACTTAATCACCCGTGTCCCACCGGAACCGGCTTAAGCGGGTTTAGTTAAAAACCTAACCACGACCGTTTTGACCAATGACTTCAATTAAGCGATGATCCATGCTGCTGCATCGTCGTCGTCGTGTTCCCTAAATTTATTTCGATCTCATTTTGCTGTCATTCAGGAATTATCACACCCACCTTTGTCACGGTTGCCGGTTCTCACTTCATCATCATTACGCCGTTTTCCCCTTCTTTGCCAAAAGCCAACGAAGAGAGCGCGACTTTCCGAAGAACCCACCCAAACGAGACTCGGAGAATCCCTCCAAAACGGAAGCAGCATCCACGCGTTTCGCTAAAGATGATGACGAATTAGTATTTTCAGCATAATAAGAGTTTGATTAATGGTGGTCTAGAGGGTGTAGTTAACTATAACGTTTTTATTGTCTGCAAGCAAATATCGCTTCCTGTGAACAGTGCGTCCCTCGGCGTGTTTGTTCTAATCGCCCGATGGAAGCGCAGTTTGGCTACTCGGCACGAAGCGAAAGGGGTTTAGCCCTTTATCATCTGGCCAAATTGTATCGCGATGAAATATGATTTTCCCGGCCGATGAGCTTGTTCACGGTTCAGCTGTTGGGATGTTGAATGTTTTGTTTGGTTCTTCTTTTCTAAGCAAGCTGGACGGAATACGGGAAAAATAGGCGAATGGCCCAAATATCGGCTTCGTGTGCTTCGATTATCCAGAACACGGATATCACATTCGTTTATTCGTTTAATCGTTAACGAAAAGATCCTGGATCAACCGGGAATCAAACCTTCAGAATGGACTTATTATTTAGCCGCAGCCTCTAATCACTCGGCTAAGGAAGGCCTCCTTTCCATAAGTAATAAAACTAAATATTGAGCATCTGTATTACTTATAGATTAAAAGCTATTTTAGACTTCAAGAAAATGTTGGTTCAGTAGTTTCTTGTGCATCCAAATCAGAACTCTTTCAAAATGTTTCTAAATCCTTCCAAGAAAAATCAACACCTGTTAGAGAGTAAACAAGCATTGAGAGATTTGCATAAAAACATTCCTAGGAACTACCAGAGCGCACTGGGAATTGTGCTTTCCACGACAAAAGCCAAGAAGACGCCAAAAAGTGTCAACGTCTTTAGTTGTCGTCGCTACGCGGAACATCAATAATTTAAACCACCCGTAGAGGAAAAATACGCGCGAAATCCTTTTCAATATTCACGGAATCCTTAAAGCCTTTTCGTAGTTCACGCGGGAGGAGGAGGCAAAAGGAAACAACGTCCGTCGGATGCTGATGGCCACAGGAAAATCCTGGCCCCAACAATAACCTTAAGGAAGCAAATCCCTTTCGAATGTGTCTTATGTCTTCTGCTTGGATTCTGTCGTTCCCTCCGCTCCGGGAAAAAAATGGCACCATGAGTGGATTTGCGAGCGTCGATGTTTTTCTAGTCGATTTTGAATATTTATGCAAAACTGCGCTAGGACATCGCAAATGGACGCTTAGAGGGCAACGTGAATCAGATTTGGGCGAGTGCTTTCTCAGATCTGTAGCATGAACTGGGCAGAAAGGCTACCGTAAATTTTTCATTTGAAATGAAAGTTAACATTCAGAATATTTTTTACCTATCCTTAGTTTGGTCTTCGTATTTTCAATTGAATGGAAAGTGGTCAGCTAGCGCTCTGATCAGAAGACCACAATATTGTTTTGAGAATGACCTGATCGCTGATCCGACCGGGAATCGGCCTTGTCTGGTACCGGTATACTGCTTCGCGACTAAACATGGGTGAACCAACGTGTGAAGTTCGATTTTTCACCAACTTCGCCGTGTCGCACAGTGGCCGCACTCCATACAAATGCTGGCCAAAAGTACAATTCTCACTCAAAACGTTCAAAAATGCTAATTATTTGATAAAACATGATTTTTAGAGGTAATTTGATAGAAATAGTCGCTGATACAGAAAATCGATATTTTCGGTACATTTGACAGAATTAGTTTACAATAGCATATTTCTTAAATTCAATCAATGAAGTCTGTATCCAGATCAAATCAAACGGAACATTATTATTTAGATGTCAATTTGATGTTCAATATCGTGGGCGAACTGGAGGTGGTTTCTGAGTCTATTCGGAACTTTATAATGGTAAAAAATACGATATTTATAACAAGTATGATGGTCTAATGGTCTGATTCGCAGTGTGATTAAAAAATATTTTTTCTTACTTTGGCGCAAAAAAGCGCAAATGGAACTATAGTACATCGAATACTATGAAATATTTGCCACACATTGAGGGGTAAATGATCATTTTAGAGCGTTTCCTAGATATCTTACACTACCTTTGAAAAAATGCCTTATTTTTGAAGGAGCTCTATGTTATACACTTCTTGACATTCGCAAATGATAAACATGTTAAATATGATTCGAAACATCTTCAAAACGAAGCCTAAGGTAGATTCTTTGGAATGAGATCGGTTGAGAAAGATTTGGTTATGGTTTAGTACAGAAACTGCAATTTCTATAGAACAACTTTCACGAAATTTGAAAAATTCAAGAGGGTCAACTTCAGCTGACACCCCTCTAGGTCACATACTGTGAAAAATCGAAATGTACACCAATCGATCTGAAACTTTGGGAAATTGTTATTCAATTATGAAGAAATCAATACAAAATATTCGAGAAGGATTTTGCCAACTTCATTTTTTTGACTTTTGGCCAGCTGTGAGCCACTGTGTGTCGCGAGTCACTTCGTTATAGTGCGCATATATGCTCTCCGCCGTGTGCATTATGCGCACTATTGAGAATCGACTCGCGACGCGGCGAAGTTGGTCAAAAATCGTACTTCGCACGTTGGTTCACTCAATTTTAGTCGCAAATACTGCTTTGCAATATTCCGGTATATTGTTCATTGTTTCAGGAATCTTGCCATACCGAAATTCCACCATGTAGTCCCTTCGTAATGTTCACAGATTCCAGAGACTGCTGCTGACGGATTTCACGCCAACTCGACACGCGATTGGCAGCACCCCTCCAGAATTCAATGAAACTTTCTGGATGTTAAAAGTATGTGAAACTAAGATACTTTGCATATTTTGTTTTTTCAAAATCGATCTAGTCTAACATTTGGAAAGGGTCAAAATTTTTTTTTACTTTTTTTTTATATAAACTCGTATAACTCGAAAACGATAAGACCTACTAAAAAGTGTTGTAAGGGGGACTGTTGTAAAGTTTGCTGAAGTTTAAAAAAAAAAATATTGAAAAAATAAAAAAACATTTTCAACTCTGAAAAAAATATGATTCAAAACTTTGAAGTCGATTTAAAAAAAACGGTCATTTCATATTTTGATCATCCTTAAGCAAAAAGTTTCGTAATTAAATTTACTAAAAGTCGTCCATACATTGCTATTTAAGCGAAAAAAGTTTTTCTAACATCGAGTGTTTAAGTCCAACATGATTTTTTTATTTTATTTTTATTTCGTTTTAAATAGTCTAGTATGATCATATTTTCAAGTGATAAACGAGTGTTAATCACAAAATAGATTATATTTGTTTTATTAAAAGAAGTGAGAAGAAATAAAATGGAATTATACAGATTTTTTAAATTAAATACAATTAATCTCGCACCAAACTGCTTATGAGAAAATCAACTCCGTCTAACAATCCGATGGGACATTTCCTAAACTGTTAAGCATTAATTTCACATTTTCGTGGTATGTGCACTAGGGCGATTCAAATTTTGAAAATGTTTGAAAATCCAATCACCCATATGCTCCTTACTATCTTTATCATAAAACTAATGTTCTGTGAAATTTTCAGCTTTCTAGGTGGTGATTAAAAGGTGGCCCAAAAACAATGTAGGTTTATCAAGAAATTTCTATGGAGAAATTTTGAGAAATGTTTCAAACACGCTAGTAATGTACGTAGAAACTTGTCATCCCATATTGAAAGCTCGTTCTTCAAACCTTAGTGAAGAATGTTGCTGAAGAAACAAATCCCTTTTAAGCTAATTTTGTTTGGTATTTTTGTACGTGTTTGCAGGGCTATGATGCCATATTAAGCTAAATAATAGCAAACAAACTCATCAATATCTCTTCTGCTATCCGTTGGATTGAGTTTCTCTCTGAAAATTTCTTTATTATGGTTGAAAGAATAAGTTTTTACTATGGGATAATAAGTTTGTACTTACATTACAGTACTAGCGTGTTTGGAACATATCTAAAAATTTCTCCATAGTAATTTTCATATAATCCTACATTGTTTTTGGACCACCATTAAATCACCACCTAGAAAGCTGAAAATTTCACAGAACACTATTTTTATGGTAAGGATAGTAAGGAACATATGGGAGATTGGATACTCAAACATTTTTAAATTTAGAACCGCCTAATGTGCACACACATACTTTGTGAATTCCTGTGCTATTAAGAAGCCTGCAATGTTTAGGCCTCAACATAGTAAACAAAGTAAAACCAATTTCTACATTTTGGCATCTTTCTTCAAAAATCATGTACGCCTCTTTAAGAGACATCATCAATAGACGCTTTTGAACTAGTTCTTTACTACCATTTCGGTACTCAGAAACAAAGTCATTGACTCCTGGCATAGGCCTGCTAATATCATCACTATAAAAGAAATCAATAACAACCTGTTTATCTGTTTCACAGCCCCTCCTGGCTACAACACTGGTCCATCACCCAAAAGGCTTTAAGGTTTTTCAAGCTGTATTCGTTCCGGAACATTTTCCAAGATTAGCGGAACGAAAACTATTCATTGGGTCCTTTCAATTACACTGTTCGACAAAAAATTTTTTTTGGATGGATCAGGGACGCGTTTATATGGGTCTTTAAGTGCAAGAAAAGTGTAGAAAGAGGCCGTTTTCAAATGATTTGCAGCACCCTTGGATTATTTTTGGACAAAGTTTGCAAATTTTGCATTTTTTTATCAAAGAAAGAGTAATAAGCAAAATATCAATATATTTTCAAATTCAATTATTCAACCATTGAGTTAGTCAAATCAATATTTTTAGCACTAGATCGTTTCAGGGATACATGCACTATTTCAGAAGAATATTGGCATCATTTTTTATATGAATTTGGAATGTTAACGATCATTAAGCAAGTATGTGAGGATGTGCACCTTATAAAATACTACAGTGGGATTCCGTTCTTGGCAACAAAGTCGAAATTTTCAGTTGCCAAAAACGGAACCGTGCCAAAATCGGAACCCTTATTTTAAATTTTATTTTTCAACTATTAGTTCTGAAAACATCATTAGAATGTTATTACATCATCTTTATGAAACCATATAGCATCGAGACTTCAGAACGGTTCACTTCGAAGCAGTTTTCCGTAATATTGAATTATGCTATGAATCTATAGCGCCGTAATGTTAATTATGGCAAACGTTCTACATACATACTTTTTACGCCTCAAGGTCTTTAATGATTTTTAGAAGCTTTATGTATACTTTTTGTATGAGTGGGCCATGTTAAATCAATAATCGCAAAAGTGACTTTTATACAAGAACAGAGAATTTTCCGAAAACTGTGTGAGAATACGAAAAAAATAATAAATGAATTACTGTATTCATACAAATACATATTTACAAAACAAAAGCGCTGGGTATTGCAAAACGGCATGATTTTATTTATTTAATGAACATTGAAAACCAGTTTAACTTTTAGGTTTTAGCGTAAAATTTTACAATATTCAATATGTTTAGAATACCCACCTTTAATTTATGTTAGGAATATTGTTGCGATATTGCCGAAAATTCTGAAGTCTCCAATGAAAATTTCCAAAAGTTTAGTATTCTTAGGCTACCACTAACTCTCAACTTTCTCTCAAATTTCTCTGGAAACCTTTGCAAAATCTACAAGATTTCGCCAGAAATACTCAAAATACCACTACAATCCCACATTATCCCGCTAGGAATTATCAGGATGCTCTAGAAAACTTAAGAGCTTATTAGGAATCACCGGACTTAATCCCCGATAACCAATAACAACCGATTCTGTTTTTGCACGGGGGATGCGTACCGTGCAAAAAAAGTTTCCAGTTCAAAATTTCAAAAACCGTGCAAAAAAATGTAACATCATTTCTCGACGTTTCATGCAAAAATAAGGTTTTGGCGGAAAAAATGTACGGAAACAGAATCGGGTACATTTAGGAAACTCATAGTCGCAGCTCGCAAGGAATTTTGATAATGTTGAGACCCATATCCTTGATTAAAAATCTTGTATAGAACTCAATAGCTTAACAAATCTAACGTCTTAAAGCATCTCCAACAAAAAAAAGGAACGGAGTTCTAAATAGTTGTCGCAGAAAGATTGATATACCGTCAAACGGGGTAACTTGCAACAATTTTCAATTTCAAAGCTATATGGATGAAAAATTTGAGGATACAAATGAGACAAAAACCATCTGGTACCCTAATCGCCACGTAAAGAATACCACGCGGTATTAATTTAGTCAGTATTTGGGTTGCTGGGATCAGAAAAGACGAAAAATGTACATTTTTAATGCTACCCCTGATGTGGGGTAACATGCAACACATAGTGCTACCTAAAGTAAACTATTAAAAACTTAACTTATACCGTGTTATGAGGATCATTTAATAATTTTCTGCAGTAAAAGCATAACAGGAATCAGAAACAGGCTACTCTACTCTTAGAAAACTAATTATTATTGATTAAATTATGAGTAATAAATCAATTCCACTGAAAACCTCATTGACATTGCATAGGTTGTCCACACGAGGAAATTTTAGCGTATCATATGTCTCAAAGTTGTTGGAAGGCCATTGAAACGTTTTAATGCGACTTATCTACAAATACAATGGTATTTTAGGTTATACTTCTCATAACTTATTTTTTATACATATTTAAATCAAAGCGACGGATCACAAAGCGCCTTGAAATGGTGTCTGTTGGTGTTTTGACATAACTTTCATCATATTTTATGCAGAACATTCCCAGTAGCAGATCTGCAAGTTAATTTTTATACAAGTTTTAAAAATTATTCATTATTTTTATGAAGAAAATAAAACTAAATCTAATAATAATGTGATCTATGTTCATTTCCTAATATTTAGTACCAAATGTGTATTGAATTGATTGAGCAACAAAAATTTTAATGTAACTCAACAAATGTATGTTCAATTTTGCCTTTTCATGTATTTTTCGATGACAAAAGGCAAGAAATATCAAACAATTGAGATCAAAATTGCTGTTGCAAGTTACCCCACAAAGGTAGTCAAAAACGTTTTTTTAATTTTTATAGTGTTTAACCTTCAAAATATCAAAATTTTTATATTGTTAATTTGTGCACTAATAAGTACTGTAACTGATAGTAAATGCCTCGAATGATATATTTCTACCGTTTGTGTTGCAGGAGGAACGATTTTCAGCATTAATTTCCTGTAGTCCAACGTGTAATATGATTTTCACCTCCTGCAAACCAACCAAAAAAGAAACAATACCCAAACATTCACCAAAATCTTCTGTTGTATATCTAAGGTCAATAAATGACGGAATAAATTATAAAAATTCGACTCAAGGCTGAATGAAACGACAATTCGGTAACATGACAAAGTGTTGCAAGTTTCACCCCTGTTGCAAGTTACCCCGTTTGACGGTACACACTAATACAACAAACAAAAAGCTACTCGCAATCGTGATTATCGCACGCTTATATTATATTTTTGAGAATAAAGTGTAGTTTGGACTATGTTCGCATTTGTCATGGTGCCGGTATTGAATAGAACATTGGAATTCTTAAAAAATTATATACAATATAGTTAAATTTACACTTTTTTTTATTGATTATATGTTGGCACTTCTGCAATTCACTAGGGCTGTCCATACATTTGTCATTTGTCCATACATTTATCCCTCCCCCCATAAATTTCCACGTGGTTTATGGACGACCCCTATAATAACGCAATTTATTTAACGAAATTCCTTAAAAGTTATGATGAACGACATTTTGCTGTATTTGCATCTATTACTGAGGTTTGTGTTTCATACGCAATGTTTGTAACTTCATAATAATAAGAACAGTGGGACAAAATTTATAATTTAACTCTGTATGAGTCATAGACTTTTTGTTGCCCTTAGGTGTTTGTGCTTTGTTCAAACAAGCAGTTCCAAATCATAAGAGAAGTGTTTTTTAGTGTATCACCTACTGGCAGACTCAAGTGGGCTGGTTACTCAGTATGAATGCCTAAGAGATTGATCTCTAGATGAGATTCTGGTGGAGATTAATGGCCTCATGAAACGCTGCGAATACATGAACAATGACCATTCTGAAGTATATAAGCGCGTACGGGAGTTCTTAGTAGTTAATGAGATTTGGAGAAATATCGACGAAAGTGGAGCTCTAAAATGTAATCGGAGCGTATTTTACCTGCCATTCAGTTGAATAAAGCAACAGACACGATAATATTTACAAAAAAATACAAATTTTAATGGTATTCAAAAATTTTGCCAAAAACGGATCCATTTTGTTGCCAAAATCGGGGGATGCCATAAATGGAGCATGCCAAAAACGGAGCATGCCAAAATCGGAATCCCACTGTACTTATTTTTCTATTTTACATATCTGGTTCATTATATAATAATTATTATAGGTTCAAGAAGATAGCCCAGATAGCCGTAGTGGTAAACGCGCAGCTATTCAGCATGACCATGCTGAGGGTCGTGGGTTCGAATCCCGCTGGTCGGGGATCTTTTCATAAAGGAAATTTTCTCGATTCCCAGGGCATAGAGTATCTTCGTACCTGCCACACGATATACACATGCAAAAATGGTCAATCGGCAAAGAAAGCTCTCAGTTAATAACTGTGGAAGTGCTCATAAGAACACTAATCTGAGAAGCAGGCTTTGTCCCAGTTGGGACGT
This sequence comes from Aedes aegypti, assembly GCF_002204515.2. NCBI lineage: Eukaryota > Metazoa > Arthropoda > Insecta > Diptera > Culicidae > Aedes > Aedes aegypti. The sequence goes on from NC_035108.1 coordinate 207,961,228, forward strand.
AACGCCAGAAAGAAGAAAAAGAAGGTTCAAGAAGACGCTTCATTAGGATTTGATTCTTTGCTCCATTTGATAAAGCAATGAGCAATGCAATCCAGTAACATTTGATTTCAACAAGGATACGACTACGGAAAAATGGTGTATCTGTTATGTTTATATGGGCTGGTTGGTCTAATAAACTTTCAGCAGAAATATAAAACTTATATAGTTTGGACACTGATATGTAAGTGATCTTACATAAGTTAGTCGGTTTATCAGGAGCTGATAGCGAAGTCTGTGAAAAATGTGATAATGTTATTTGCGATTTCCAAAGATTTTGATAGGTAAGGTACCGCGGGGCAAGTGAGAATCCGGGGTAAGTGGGACGTTCCGTCATAGCTCACTTAGGAAAAGTTTTTCATGGGGGTATTCATCTAGAAAGTTGAAGATACAATGACAAGGTATGTATTAAGTACAAAAATACTCTTATTTTTATTACCATGTCGTTCATGTAACAGTTGTCAATTCAGCGCCATTTTCAACTTGCTTGATAAATTGAGACACGTTTTACGTTTTGCATTGGCTCGCAAAAAATAAATGTGTTATAAATCGAATATCCATCAGTAAGCTACAATTTTAAGTATTATTACAAGCTGCTAACGATAAACCGGTGTTTTGTTTTCATTTCATATGAAATGTTTGATGGTCTTACTAACCCTAAAATATGTTCATACCTGGGGTAAGTGGGACCTATCAAAACAAGGACCATATTCAAAACTTTTCCTACATGTTTCAAACATTTTCTCATAGAGTACCATTAAAACATTCAAACAAATGATTTTTATCAAAAAAGATCAATCTCAACTTACGAAATTGCATAAGAGGGAGAAGAAATGTGTAATTCTCCTATATATTTTTTTATTTATATTTAAATTTTTGAAATACGAGTTCAAAATTGAACAAAGACTGGGATGGAATTTGAAATGCATCATGAGAACAATTACTTTTTTGTTTTAATTGAACTTTATTAGTTATTTCTACCAAATTTAGTAGTTACGGAAAACAATTCCACCCCAATAAGTGGTTTTCTGCCATGCATATAAATAATAACAGAAAATATTACAATTTCGTAAATTATTGAAAGTTTATGTGCTACTTTTAATTAATAACTTATAAATGATATATTTTGAACGAGTTTTATTCCTTTCAACACTTTTATTGAGGATTTTTCAGTTAATATTAAGTGTGACGTGACATACTATTAAACACACGTTTTCTTCCTAAAGCGTTACGTATTTTATGATTGATCCCTTATGTACATCAAAAATGTACTCAAAATTATATATCTATGATTTATCAATCCTATTATTGTAATGGTTGATTTACTGATGTGGATTGACGCATGAAACTGGATGTGTCCCACTTGCCCCGTTTGGCGAGGTAACTGCGTCTAATGGCTCATTCTAAAACTTTCTCCTAAAGTTTTCACAATTTCGAAATTATTCGACCAAATTCATGCACACACCAGCAAATGTGTTGCCAAAATGTGATGTTGTTGTTGGATTTGAGAAATATTGATATTTCAAAATTTTTTTGAACAATTTGTTTCAACTATCGTTTTTTTATGTCCCACTTGCCCCGGGGTACCTTACTCATTTAGAATAGATTACCTATCGTGAGGTCCATTTGTTATCAGAATACCCTAGAAATTACAGACTATCATAAAATAGCAACCAATAATTCAGTAATCAATATTTCCACATTTTTTGTGACACCACTTGACAGCCACTCAGGTAGGCATGAGCTCTTTTTGATTCAGTTTGTGCACAATACTAATCATTTGTGAAGACTGATTTAGTCGTAACATGCCTGCTTCTTACTTGTAAAATGAAACAATTTCTGGTTAAACCGTTTCCGATTTTTTTTTGGTTGTACATTTTAAATATTTTTCGGCAATTTTAATCAAACTTTCAAATGGAGCGTTAGTTTCTTGTTCAATGGGATGTTTTCTACAAACGGGTTTAGTTGTAAACATATTGGAAACATAAAGAAGTCGACCATTAAGGTTAATTTAAAGCTTGTTTCCCATATGAGGCCAAACGTGTCCATTTATGAATCCCCATTCCCATATCTTCTAAACGAGTAAAAATGCTTTTCAATTAAGTGAAGAAACAATTTATCCATACATTTATGATAAACAATTTTGCGAAAATTCACGAAATTTCTGTTTTTCTTTCTTTAAACAGGAAGACATACTGTGTTTTACTCATTTAGATTATATCGCAATTATTTGTGAAATTTATTCCAAATCTCAAAACTGAAAGTTTGATTAAAATTGCCGTAAAATATGTGAAATGTTTAACCGAAAAATAAAAAAATATCGGAAATGGTTTAACCAGAAATTGTTTCATCTTACAAGTAAGAAGCAGGTATGTTACCACTAAATCAGTATTCACAAATGATTAGTATTGTGCACAAACTGAATCAAAAAGAGCTCATGCCTGCCTGAGCGAGTTTCGCAAAATATGTGATAATGTTGATTACTAAAGTATTTGTTGCTATTTTATGTTATTTTGTAACTTTTCTAGGGATATTAACGAAGAAAATGAGCCTCACGATAAGTAAACTATTCTTAATGAGTACCTAACAAAATATTTAGAAATCGCAAATAACAATGTTATCAAATTTTTTTATAGACATCGTCTCCTGATAAACCAGCTAGCGCATGTAAGACCACTTACATATCAGTGTCCAACCTACATAAATTTTGCATTTCTGCTGAGAGTTTATTAGACCAACCAGCCCATATAAACATAACAGATATACCAATTTTCTGTAGTCGTATCCTTGTTAAAATCAAATGTTACTGGATTGCATCGCTCATTGCTTTATCAAATGGAGCAAAGAATCAAATCCTAATCAAGCGTCTTCTTGAACCTATAATAATTATTATATAATGAACCAAATGTGTAAAATAGAAAAATAAGTAGTATTTATATGGTGCACATCCTCATATACTTGCTTAATCATCGTTAACATGCCAAATTCATATATAAAAATGATGCCAATATTCTTCTGAAATAGTACACGTTTCCGTGAAGAGATCTAGTGCTAAAAAATATTGATTTGACTAGCTCAATGGTTGAGTAATTGAATTTGAAAATATATTGATATTTTGCTTATTACGCTTTTTTTTTATAGAAAATGCAAAATTTTCAAACTTTGTCAAAAAATAATCCAAGGGTGCTGCAAATCATTTAAAAACGGCCTCTTTCTACACTGTTCTTGCACTTCAAAACCCATATAAACGCGTCCCTGATCCATCCAAAAAAATTTTTTTTGTCGAACAGTGTTAGTAAAAAGCTACCAGAAGGTCGAATAACATTGTTTTGCATTAATCTGGCCATTACGGATACCCGGTCACCTGGCACCGGTTCCTGTAAGTACCCAAAAAAGACATTTTCTGAAACTTAAGGCCGCACGGGACGTCATTATAATCATCCTATCCATTTGAAGAAGCAGATCTCAAGTACCACTCAATATAGGGATGTGAAAAATTTATCACTATATTCTATATATGTGGTGCACAATCGATTAAATTTTCAGCTTCATCGGTTCACTAAAACTCGAGATTTGCTTCGGCAAAGTTTTGATGATAATTGTTAGAGTGAGACAAAAGATAGGGAAAATAACACGGTCTCCCGTGTCCCCTTAAAGAATAGTACCGTGCAACAGCTCAAAGTTCATGATATTTTATTCTGAACATCATAGATATAATGCCAAGGATTAATATGAGGTTCTGGCCACATGTTGATACCCCGGAAACGGTTCCGAAAGGGCCTCAGAGAGACACTTTCGTAATCCTATTCATTCATATCGTGCAACGGCTCAAAATTCATGTTATTTTTTATCTTGAACTCTACCCAAAAAAGCTAGAAGAAATTATGTTTCGTTGTGTACAGTAGATGCTCCTACTAATTCAAGAAACAATAATTTCATGCAAATCTCTTTGTCATCATTGGTGAGAACGTTCATTCAAGGGCACAACTGTTCTACTACAGATATTATTTCGGAGTTGTTTACTTAAATTCGTTTATCATCATCCAAAGAAACAAAAACCGTTTGAGATTTTCAAAACGTATGATGACAATATTAACCTTCATTCAGCCAACATACTTTTCACATGCAAAAAACACACTAAAATGTACATAACTTTTTTGTTTCTGGATGGATTTTGTTGAAATTTTTAGAACTTCCCAAAAAACTCTTCTAGTTTATGGTCCAGGAAACTTGGAAATATGGCCCAAGGAACACACATGTTATAATTGATGCATATTAACTCTTATATGACTAGATTTTGTCATATAAGAGTTATGATGATAATAAATCTTCGAGCTGTTTAGTAGAATTCCTATAAGTAGATGAAAAAACCGAATTTAGTACTAGGGGAGGTGTACCGGTATTCGCGTACCAGTTATTCGCCACCCCAGATTATATACCGTTTTACGACATATATGGTTGCCAATTGTTCAGTGTTCGCTAAATTGCTTTAAGATGATACGGAAACATTCTTGGAAACCGCAAAATTTTCTCAGAAAATAATAGAAAACATCATTTTCCTTAAAATGTTTGCTCCTTTGCACCTATTTTTCGCCACCTGTTCCTGATTCGCCACCCTCCATAAGAAATCAACGTAAGTGGCGAATTCAGGAACCGAAATTAAAATCGTGGCGAATACTGGTACTGGTACTGGAATCGCCACCACCATTTTTAATACAAAAACAAAGTTTCTGATTAGTTTTTATATTCTCCCCGCTGAACATGGATTGAAAGCTTTCGTTTGATGTATTGACAGTAACCAAAGGTCGTTTGATTTAAGTATAAACAATATTCTTCCTTAGGGTGGCCAAAACTGGTATACCTACCCTATACCATTTAATTCCACTAGAATATAATTAAAGAAGGTTGATGTCTTCGCCAAAGTTGTCCAACAGATCAAGGGCTACCTAACAATAGTAAAGCTAGTTGACAACTTCTCCATTAGGTGGCGCTAGTAATAAATATTCTTCAATCTTCTATATGTCAAGATTCTGATGAGCTATAAGGTTGGTGTCTTTGGCAATGTTGTTCAGCAGACCAAGGGCTGTCCGGCAGTTATAAACCTAATAGGGAATTTCTCTGCTAGGTGGTGCTAGTTACGAACTTTCTTCAATCTTCTATTTATCAAGATCCAGATGAGCTTCAAGGTTGATGTATTTGGCAAAGTTGTTTAGTTGATCAAGGGGGAAATTTTTCGCTAGGTGGCGCTAGTAACAAATTTTCTTCAATCTTCTATATTACGAGATATTGATAAAGTCGATGTCTTCAAGCACCTTCCGCAATCGCAACACTACAAAGAAATTCGGTGACTATTGGTAGGAAAACAATTGATTCCTAGTTGCACGCACCTCCATCTTACAAAGAAATTCGTTGTATGCATTCAACGAATTGATTGCTTGATGGCATCAAATGATTCAATCGTAAAGGATAAACCTCAGCTCAGATCTTCAACGCGAGATGCACGAAAACCTGACTGAGCTTCATTTCGGTCCATCATCATATGTCAAAGAGGGATCGGCACCAGATGTGGCTATTGTTCGTCATTGGGAATAGAAGGCAACGCGAGCGGCAGTCGTTATCACACCAATTTGTGTAGGTATCGAAGTTGCTGCACAAAGCATTCACATCGGCCGAGACGGATTTCAACAGCAAGTGGGAAAACCGTGTGTTGCCTTAGGAGGCAATGTAATCGCAAACTTCCGATTACTCTGCTGCCATTTGAACCTACACGAGTGCTTTGGATGCACGCCCAATAGTCCAGGACGCAATCGTCATGTTGTGGCCGAGTAGTAAGTTGCAAATGGTAGACGTTCACACTCTTTGTGTTATGCAAATTGCGGCTTGCTGTGGAAACGCATGCTCAATAGTATTATAACTTAGAGGTTACGAATAGTTACAAGATAAAAACGATCTTGATAGTTTTTAAGTATATGCTTCCTATAATTATAATTGTTATCAATGTAAGAGTACAAATATTAACAATTCAAAAAATGTAAAACTTACAAAAGTTGAAGTGTTACGGGGGGGGGGGGGGGGAGTGTTGCGCAAAATAGCGCATCTCAAATTTTAACAAGAATTGCAATATCCAACGCCTCCCGCAATAGTCACCGTTACCAAATTTATTGTACCCGTTTCGTAAGCGACAGGTTACGGTGGTGGGAGATGTGCGAGAGATGTATCACCATTTTTTCATCCGGCGAGTCGATTGTTCGGCGTAATGTTTTATTTGGAGTCCAGATCCGTCGCAATCCCCGGAGGTATTTGTAATGGATGCAGCAACCTTCGGTTTAACGTGCTCTCCATGTCAGGCTTAATTTATCAAGAATCTGAACGCTAATAACTGGGCCAACGAGTTCCCGAAAGCAGCCGTTGCACTGGTAGAAAACCACTATGTGGACGACTACTTAGACAGTAGGGATACAGCAGCAGAGATGGCGAAACTAACTACGAACGTTCGAACGGTGCATACCAAAGCCGGGTTCGAAATCAGGAATTGGCAGGCGAATTCGAAGCAGATGTTGGAAAATCTCGGGGAGAAATTCACTGCTCAGCGGAAAAATTTCACCGGTAATACGACCAACCATGTTCAGCGCGTACTAGGGATGACTTGGCTTCCTAGCGAGGTCGTATTCACCATTATTCTACCGTTACCGGAGGACTTACAGCGACTCATGTCGGGAGACTGTGTGCCTACAAAAAAAGAAGGTTTCATGATTCATCATGAGCCTGTTCGATCTTCGTGGGCTTATATCCCACGTCCTCATACATGGAAAGATCGTCATTCAAGATCTATGGCGCAGTAAAGTCGGATGGGACGATCCTATCCCTACTTTCCCGATTACGACAGGAACCGTTATGATACTTTGGAGCTCCATATGGCGGCATCCATTTATTACGTAACGCTAAAATTGGAAATTTTTGACCCCCTCCCCCCCTCCGTAACGCTTTTTGTATGAGAAATTTCGAGTTTTTGTATGAGCCGTAACGCTTGAGCCTAACCCCCCCCCTCCCCCTAGAGCGTTACGTAATTTGTGGATGCCGCCTATGTTTGTCGATGCGAGTTTGTCAGCGTTTTCATGTGTGGTGTTCTTCCGTATTATTGATCGAGGGCAGGTACGGCGTTTGTTGGTGGCGTCGAAGGCGAAAGTAGCTCCGCTTAAGCCATTATCGATTCTGCGACTGGAGTTGAATGCTGCGCTAATAGGGAGTCGTTTAGCGAAGTCCATTACCGACAACCATTTTCTGGATATCAAGAAGCAGTACTTATGGACTGATTCCAGCACCGTGTTACTGTGGATACGGTCAGATGCTATGAGATATCCTCAGTATAGGTGAAATCCTCGACGACACCACGGTACTGGAGTGGAAATACGTACCGTCGGAATTCAACGTTGCCGATGATGCGACGATTTGAATCCAGCCAACACTGGTTCAAAGGTCCGGATTCTTGTATAAGATAGGGAGTGAATGGCCACATCAAGGGATTGAATACGTGAAGATCCGGCAAAGTTACGGGCAGCCGCGATACATGTGCACAGCGAAGCCATCAACGAAGGTTTCATGGATTGCAGCCGGTTTTCGAAATGGGAACGTCTTCTACGATCAACTACGTATGTTTTCCTGTTCATTCGTCAGTGTCGTAGCACACGAAGTACTGTGGAAGCATCTGGAAGGTTGGTTGGATCAAGAGGATTTTCAGAAAGCGGAGCGTGCAATGTGGAGGATCGCGCAAAAGGATGCGTATTCAAACGAGATAGATGTTTTAGAGCAGATAAAATCAGGATATAAAAACGAAGCGGTCAGCGGAGTGGAAAAGTGCAATCCGTTGGGGGAACCCAGTCAACATTTTGGTTGGTATAACTTTTGTTATACATCATTTTATATGAATCAATTCAATCGTATAGAATGCACGAAAAGGCTATAAACCTACCAAAGTGGAGGCTATATGCGTACTTGGCACGACTTTTTCGGACTTTCTGCGATCAGATATACGATGCCACAAAATTTGGATGAAAATAAATAAAAAAGTTTCCAGCAAGTCTCGAACGCGGGACCTCTGGATCAGGAATCAGGCACCTATCCACTGTACCACCAAGGGTTGCATATCCAATGGTTGAATTTTTGCCAATATTAATACTTGTTTCATGTACAGCGACACATACTTTGTTGTTCTATGAGGCCCATCGTCAGCAGATGCCAAATTTGGATGGCAATTTTTGCTAAGTTATTGCGATTTCATACGATGCTTTCTGGATTGATATATGATCTGTCAGTTTATATAACATAACGCGATTCTATGTTGCACTATTTACGACATGTTTTGTTGTCAACACAGATTGTCGTTTATGAATCGTATTGGGGATTTATATACAACTTGTATTGACATTGATAACGCTTAATATGGCATCTTGTGTGATTCTGATTTTGGACGCATGAATATATGATTTTGGATGCACATTCTTATACGATACGTGGTTCACTGGGAAGCCATCGCCGTTCATCGATGAAGGTGGTGTACTGCGCATTGGCGGTTGCATTGGAGCTTCGCCGTTTGTACGATACAAAATTTCCTGTCATATTGTCCAAAAGACATCAAATTACCGACCTTATCATCGACAAATATTATTGAGTGTATGGGCATGAGAATGGCAAACCCACGGTAAACGAGCTCAGATAGAAATACCACGTCTCGATCCAGCGCGCAGAAGTTACCAAGGTTGCTTCAAGTTGACCAATTTCAAGTGTTGGGATAGACTATTTCGGTCCGTATTCCATTAAGATCGGTAGGAGTCTCGTCGATGAGTCGTACTTTACGCTTGCCTTGCAGTTAGAGCGGTGCATCTCGAGGTCTCGGCATCTCTGTCAACGGAGTCGTGTATGCTGGCACTCCGTCGATTCATCGATAGACGAGGAGCACCGGGGAAGATTTTCACCGACAACGGTACGAACTTTGTTGGTGCAGAACGGGAGCTGGCGAAGTAACTAAAGGTCGTGAACCTGAAGTTATCAGAAAATTTTACCAACAGAAACACGAAGTGTAATTTAATCCCTACCGCCTCCCCGCGTGGTGCGTGGGAGAGGATGGTCAGGGCGGTGAAAGTGGTCATGAACGCGATGAACCACCCGAGAACTCCTACCGAAGAAGTATTCCTGACCGTACTGTGTAAAAGCTGAGTCTATTGTCAATTCACGTCATTTAACCTTCATGCCATTTAAAGATTCAGATCAGTATTTGCTCAGATGGAGTTGAGTAAACTGAAAATATATCAACGGAGATGAGGACAATTCTACGTAGTGACTGGCGACTTTGTCAGCTTATTCTGGATCAGTTCTGGCGCAGATGGATCCGTGAGTATCTTCCAGCTATTACGACACGGACCAAGTGATTTTCTGTAGCTAAAGCGATAGCAGCAGGAGATGTTGTCTTCATCGTGAACGTCGTGATTACAGCTCTATTCCCTGGAAAAGATGGTCGTATTAGGCAAGCAACGGACTAGTACTGGAACATTTCGCAGTCCCATCGCCAAACTGGCGGTCATGGACATTCTTCCGAAGAGCAAAGTTGAAGATCCAGAGCAGCTTTACGGAACGGGGAATGCTGGCAGAAGCGTAGCGCTCACAGCTGACCAGGCTGAAAGTGGCCTTAAGCAGGAACGGTCACCCGGTAGCGAGGAGGCTGCCGAATAGAACGAGCCATAGTGAGAGAATGTGAGATCTAGATTGATATTAGTCAGCAAACTAGGGAGAAGCAGAAAGCTACGCGAGAACTAGCACTATTTGTTGGCATATTTGCTGTTAATATTCAGAAAAACAATTTTCATTATGAAAATTCTGAAGTTCTACAAAATCTATTGTTGAATTACGAAACGATATTTGCTATTGTTCTTGTTGTGTCGACTAGAAGTAGAGTGAATTGTAATGGTCACCGGAATAGTAAGCATTTTTCTTTTTTTTTTCTATCTTTATTAACGAGATTTTTAACCCTAGGCTAGTTCAATTCGGGACCGAAGGAAGTCGTCACTGAAATTTTTAGTGACTATCTCGGGGATGGGATTCGATCCCAGGTCCTCGGCGTGAGAGGCGTGTGTTCTAACCACTACACCAGGTCCGTCCCCTAGCATTTTTCTTATACTCGCTAGGTTGATAAAAAATTGCTCATGTATTGTTGCTTTAAAGCGCCATGCAATAAACCCTGTCGATCTGCTTAAAGATCCGTGAATCCATACCTCTACTTCGACGTGACAACAACGGAGATGCATCATCAGTGGAAGTCCAGCCTACTGTGAGCTCCAGGAGAAGCTGCGGTCCAGAAAGGTTCACCCTCGCACCAAATGTACCATGTTCAAAACGCTAATTCTCTACGGGAATGAAACGTGGACAATGCTCGAGGAGGACTTAAAAGCTCTTGGAATTTTTGAACGACGAGTGCTTAGGACGATCGATCTTCGGTAGGATACAGGAGAATGGTGTATGAAGGCTAAGGATGAATCTTAGGCCAATGAATATCAAGGCAATGGAGTCAGATTTGAATAAACCTTTTTCTAACATACAATCACCCCACAGTTATGGATAAATTAGTTTTAAAATAAACCTTTTAAATAAAAAAGAAACACAAAAAAAACATCCAATTTTAATATAAAACAAATTGTAACGTTTCAAATTTGAACTTCGATTAATAGAATTTTTTGTGCGTAATTTTTACTCCGAACTATACAAAAAATAACAGTTCTACACAAAGCTTTTCAGCCATTTGTGTCTGTAAAAAATGAAATTTACATCTCCTAATGTGGTAGGTATTGTATTGGTTGTATTGACTAAAATTAATAACTCGCTTATATTCAAGCAAAACTAATACAAAACGTATCCGGTCACAATCACAAAATTTAAACACATCACACAAATGTACAAACGATAAAAAATCTCATTCAAAACTGTTGTTCGCGACATATGTCGATTGCAGATTTTGTTTCGGTTTGAAATTTTCTATATCCACGCAAAAAAAAATACGACATGGAAACAGAAATTCCCCGCAAATGTTTTTCATTTTTTACGCTCTCCATAGATTGTGTTCCATATACCTACTCTCCATCCTTTGCATGAAAGGCCGTAAAAATATCAGTCTGTGGAGGGATAAAAAAATCTGTTGACGGGCTCAATATTTCATGGTCCAGTGATGATGGTCGCGTGTTTAACTTCCCCAACATAAAAAATCTGATTTCAACATAGTGGTTGTGGTGAAATGATATTTCATTCCCGCACTACTGGCATGTGTAAAGTAAAATTTTCCTGTGCCAAAAACTCCCTGCGTGGTTATGTCGGCACTTTGGCACGGCCGCAATCTGTGATCGAAATAATTGTAATGAATTTAACCGATTACATTGTTACTCGCGTAGACATATGAGTCTCTCGGATGAAGCTCAATCGGTTCGTAGGCTGGATGGGAAGCAATCTCAAAAGAAGTATTCCGATCCTGATCTGATTAGCCTTATTTATAGCGCTAACTTGGCGTAACACACTTACCGAAAGTGAACTACAGTCTGATTCGTTTGTTTCCCCCACGGTTCTGAAGAAGTTATTTTTGTAGTAGGAGCTTATCTTTTTTCCCCCCAAACGCCGGAAGAGACTCCCTTTCATCTGGACGTTGATGTTTCAGACACTTTCTGACCTGGCAAATCAATATATTCGCTTGCCTTCTTCGAGGACTTGGGGAAGAGAGTGCTAAATAGCGAAAGACTTTCAGGGTAAATGAGATAAAAACTTTGCTTTACTGGGCGAGAGGTTACAGGTTGTTGTTTCGACTTTGACCCCTGTAAGTTGTATACAGGAAAGCGGATCGTAGCGTCTACGCAAGGAGAAGATTGCTGCTTTTATTGATACATCAAACATTCTATTATTTTATTAGATTAGGTCCAGTGAGAACATGCTGATCTTCTTATCGCTTTTATCCTAGTGTAGTTTTTCTTTTCGTTTGTGTTGAATAATTATTGTTTGAAAGGTGATAAATACGAGTCATAATAGTACAAGAAAAATCAACGCATGCGAGTCATCCATCAAACAAATATTCCATATTTTTTATCTTTATTAACGAAACAACTCGAAATTTTCATTTTGTGACCATAGGCTTAACTTCCCTCTCGAAGGAAGTCGTCCGTCACAAGTGCCTTTCTCGGGGATGGGGTTCGATCCCAGGTCTTCGGCGTGTGTTCTCTCTCGTCTTGATCGTAACGATTTCGCTCTACAGTTCGCGGATAACAATCAGTCATCGATCTCGGGGACGCTCAATCGTATATTTTTGCATCGCATGTCCTTGCAGTGACATGCCCTGAAACCAAAATGGTCTGATAACAGATTGCGTTTACTAAAGTGCTGTTGTTTTGCTGACAAGTTTCAATCCCAGTGCCCAAATTTCTAGCAAAACTGAACGACTTCGGCATTCGCAATCAGTTGGACGGTGTGAGAACTGTCAGATACTGAGTGTCGTATTCCTGAGGGATAACATCAAGCGACTCTCTGGCTCTCGAAAGTGAGTGTCATATATTTGTTTTATTTGTGGCGTCACTTGGACGGACAAGATCGCTCACGGCCCATCTCGTCACTGAAGTTGTCAAGATTCGTAGCTCTACACTCTGAAATAAAAATAGTCACCGAATAACTAAAGTTTATGCATTAATGACTTTTATCTATCTGCTTCTCTTTTATTCTGCTATGATTTTTTCCACTATCTGTCACTTCGACTGGGTTCAAGCTTAGCAATGCTTAAACCCAGGTGGATTGACCAAATGCATAAAAAATCCCAGCAGAACAAAAGAGAGGCAGATAGATCTAAGTTGTATATGTGTGTAACAAACGTGCAAAATATGAGGCAAACCCATTAGGAAAAGAAAAAGGTTTGAATAGTGAAAATAGTGTGTCCTTCAATACTAAGCAGGGGCTAATCTGGACACTTTAAAAAAAAAGTTTTGAAAAATAAATGATTTCTTTCATCAATTTCAAACTTATTCTATAGATTTTCGTCTATTGTGATATTTTTGAATGTTTTTCTTCGATCAGCATAATTGAGAAAATTGTAGAGTTCAAATAAAATACACACATGCTTAAAACAGTTTTCAGCGAAACATGCTGCTTACTTCCTTTTTAATGGATCTTTATTTCATTTTCACTCATTTATTTAGTCATATTTAAACAGATAACACTGAATCAACAATTCCACGCCACAATACTCGGTTCGTGGCTCCATCTCTCCATCCTCGATTCTGCCTCACGCTCGCCAAATCGATACGCACTTGATCCGCCCACCTAGCCGCTGCGCTTCACGCCTTCTTGTACCGACCCGATCCGAAGCAAAAACCATCTTTGCAGGGTTGCTGTCCGGCAACATGCCCTGCTCATCGTATCCTTCCAGCTTTGGCCACCTTCTGCATACTGGGTTCACTGTAGAGTTGGGCGAGCTCGTGGTTCATCTTTCGCCGTCACACACCGTTTACTGCACACCGCCAAAGATCGTCCTGAGCACCCGACGTTCGAAGACACCAAGTGCTTGCAAGTCCTCTTCGAGCATCGTCCACGTTTCATGCCCGTAGAGGACTACCGGCCTTATGAGCGTTTTGTACATGGTACATTTGGTGCGGGTGTGATTTTTTTTTGACTGCAGCATCTTGTAGAGGCTATAGTAGGCCCGACTTCCATTGATGATGCGCCTTCGTAATTCACGGCTAACGTTATTGTCACTTGTCAGCAAGGATCCAAGGTAGACGAACTCATCGACCACTTCGAACGAATCGCCGTCTATCGTAACACTGCTACCTAGACAAGCCCAGTCGCGCTCGGCCCCACCAGCTAGCATGTACTTTGTCTTAGACGCATTCGCCATAAGTCCAATTTTTGCTGCCTCGCGTTTCAGGCGGTTGTATAGGTCTGCCACCTGCGAAGCAAACAAATTGACTGGGTCTCGTAAAATTTGTACCCCAGCTGTTGACCCCGGCTCTCGGCACGAAATCCCATCATCTTGTCGTAGTCCCCGGCGGGATCCAACGAACTGGAATGTTCGTTTGAAACCTTCACACAATTTTGCACTCCTTCTATAGTCGTCTTTATCAGTCTCGTGAGCTTCCCGGGAAAGCTGTTCTCGTCCATGATTTTCCATAGCTCTACGCGGTCGATACTATCGTATGGGTGTTTTCACAAATTTCATAACGCCAAAATTGACAATTTTTGACACCCACCCACACCCTCGTAACGGTGTAATCCCCTTGTATTGGTGTTCTACATTTTGTATAAGCTGGAACAATTTCAAGACACCCACCCACCCCCTTCAGCGTTATGAAATTTGTGAACAAGCCCTATGCCGCCTTGAAATCAATGAAAAGGTAATGCGTTGGGATCTGGTATTCAAGACATTTTTGGAGGATTTGCCGTACAGTAAAGATCTGGTCCGATGCCGATCGGGATCGACCATCAACGTAGCTGGCTTGATAACTTCCCACGAACTCGTTTACTACAGGTGACAAACGACGGAAAATGATCTGGGATCATACTTTTTAGTCCGCATTCAGAATGGTGATTGCTCGAAATTTCTCACAATCTAATTTGTCGCCTTTTTTCAATGAGGCATATTACTCCTTCCTTCCACTCCTCCGGTAGTTGTTCTGTTTCCCAGATTGTGCCTATCAGCCGGTGCAAACAAATGGCCAGCCTCTCCGATCCCATCTTTATGAGTTCACCTCCAATACCATCCTTATCAGCAGCTTCATTGTCTTGAGCTGTTGAATGGCATCCTTAACCTCCCTCTAATTGGGGACTGGCTGGTTTCCATCGCTCGCAGTACTGACGAAGGCATTTCCTCAGTTGTCCCGTCGTTCATTGCCTGTGTTCTCAGCACCATTCAGGTGCTCGACGTAGTACTGTTTCCACCTTTCGATCACCTCAGGTATCAGGTATCAGAAGGCCGGCTCCAAAGGCACGTTCCCCACCAGTTGGGAGATTTGTGCCATCGCCATATTTGAGCCTATTTCATCATCTACCCGATGGGAGAGGAAAGGGAAGGGAAAGATGGGAGGAAATAGGAGTGGGGTCCCTTGAAGAGGGAAGATCGCATAAGCGAAATGAGAGCATGTAGCGCCATACCACAATGGGTTCGAACAGCGCCCTAAAAAGGGCACTGCAAAACGCATGAGCGTAAAGAGAGCCTATAGCTCATTACCACAGCGGGTTAAGAATAACAGGATGTCCTGAAGATTCAGGCTTCTGTATTCAGTTTCACTTAATAAGTGTTTACCAAGTAATTGGAATCGCATTTGCGCAAAAACTGGACAGTTACATATCAGGTGATACGAAGTTCCATAATCGGAGTCACAACTATCACACACAAATGAGTCAGCACGCTGAATATTTGCCATGTGATAGTTGAGTCGGCAGTGGCCTGTCAACGCTCTGACCAAGAGACTGCAATTCTGCTTTGACAGATTTGTTAAATACTTCGCCACCTTTGGAGATGGTTCCGTAATATACAATTTTGTTTGACGACACGACTCCAAACTATTCCAATATTGCTTGTGCTGAGTTGCCGCCCAAGAGTTTATCTTAAGCTTCACCCAGCACTTCGAAATTAGAATAGCCGGCTCAGGGCCAATGAAGTCATGCGATGCTCCATCGCGAGCTAGCTCATCAGCCAATTCATTTCCAGCGATGGACATCCATATGCCAATATTGGTCGAACAACTGTTGTGTAAATCCATTTGATATATTTGGGTTTGAGGCCCCAAGTTTTACCAAAGGTTCGCCGGCATTGACCGAAGGCCATACAAGCTTTTTTGACACTGAAATCAATGTGAGCTGTCCATAAAAGTTTGGAATCTAGAATGACTCCGACATACTTTACTTGATCAGTCACATTAATCTCAGTGCCAAAAAGACGTAAAGGTCGAATTCCATCGCGGTTTCGTCTTTCCGTAAAAAGAACAATAGATGTTTAATTCGGGTTAACCGAAAGGCCATATTGGCGACACCAACTCTCGACTACCTGAAGAGCACTTTGCATCAGGTCGAATAGGGTGCTTATGCACATACCAACTATCAGAGCTAGATAGTCGTCGGCAAATCCATAAGTTGGAAAACCGCAATTATTGAGTTGCCTCAATAGCGTATCTGCTACGAGATTCCACAAAAGTGGTGACAAGACTCCCCCTTGGGGGCATCCGCAAACACTCAATTTTCGAATCGCTGCTTGACGCAATGTCGAGAAGAGATGTCGGTTTTTGAGCATTTGATGAATCCAATTGGTAATCATTGTAGGTAGCCCATGGTTTCGTGCGGCTTCCAATATGGCATCGAAAGACACGTTATCAAAGGCACCCTCAATATCCAAGAAAACACCCAAGCAGGATTGCTTCTGAGCGAATGCTTTCTCGATATCGTATACAACTTTGTGTAAAAGAGTCACAGTGGACTTTCCAGATTGGTAAGCTTGTTGATTCACATGAAGAGGCATGTTTGCCAAATAAACATCACGGATGTGATGATCGATAATGCGTTCCAGACATTTCAGAAGAAAAGAGGTCAGACTGATTGGTCTAAAACTCTTCGCTTCCTCATATGACGCACGTCCTCCTTTTGGGATAAACTTTACAGTAATATCACGCCAGGATTTGGGAATGTACCCGGTAGCAAAACTGCTTACAAGTAGCTTTTTCAAAACATGTTTGATAGACTCAAATCCCTTTTGGAGCAGAACAGGATAAATCCCATCCGCTCCTGGAGATTTGAAAGGAGCAAAACTATAAAGTGCCCATTGAATCGATTCAGTAGTTACGATACTGCGAGCCGAGGCCAGAGACTCGTAACTACATGAAAAGACATTTGGTTCATCCGTAGATGCTATGTCCACACATCCGGGGAAGTGTGTATTGAATAAACATTCTAAAACTTCTTCATCGGAAGAAGTAAAGTCACCATTAGGTAAGCGAATTTCGTTCACTTGGAAATCCTTAGATTTTGCAAGAATTTTGTTCAACCGACTGACTTCACTCAAACTGGAAACATTTGTACAAAGGTTTTTCCAGCCGGATCGTTCAGCAGAACGAAGAGCCTTCTTGTAAGCCTTGCGAGCTGACTTGAACGACTCTGATCCAGCTGAACGGCGTCTGTTCCAACTCCTTCTACATTGTTTCCTGAGTCTAGTCAGATCGGAATTCCACCATGGGGTCCCTCTTGTAGTTTTTACAGACCGCAGAGGACATGCTTCTTCAAAAGCTTCCATAATGTAGGATGTTGTAGTATCAACGGCATCATCCAGATCACTTGGATTTTCAATGGACGGAGAATATCCATGAAATTTGGTCGCAACCAATTCAATGTAGAGTTCCCAGTTTGTTGACCGGGGATTCCTAAAACGCAAAGTCTGCGCAGTTACATTTGAATGTTCAAAGAAGATGTAGCGATGATCAGATAATGATTCCTCATCTGATACATGCCAATTCGTCAACTCGTGACTGATTCTATTCGAGCAGAGCGTTATGTCTAACACTTCTTCTCTATTAGAAACCATGAAGGTTGGGCGATTGCCTATGTTAAGTAATCCAAGGTCTGTTCTACTTAAGTATTCCATCAGACTGGAGCCTCTCAAATTGATATCCGAGCTGCCCCAGATGATGTGATGAGCATTGGCATCACTGCCCACAATCAGCGGAAGGCCTTTTGTTACGCAGTGTACGACAACTCGTTTGAAGTCATCCGTTGGGGATGGTTCATCATGTGGTAAATATACCGAACAATAGACGTATTTCCTGTTGAGGTCACCAACAGAAACATCAATTGTGACAGCACATACATCTCTGGTCGTCAACTCAGAAATGAGTGTAGCAACGATTGCTTTATTTACGAGCACGCATGCGCGGGGCATGGAGCGCGAGTTTGCCATTTCAAGCTTGCTAAAAGTAGCAAAAACTGGGTCCACAAGGTTACCTAGATAGAAGTTCCCTCTACGAAAGTAGGGTTCTTGAACTAGCGCCACTTGGGCTGCACCATTTTGCATGAGTCTGCAAAGATTGATCGTTGCTGTTCTTTTATGCTGAAGATTGATCTGAGCTAACCTAACCGTAGCCACTACCCAAACTAGGCAGGATTAAGCTTTTTGCAATCTCAGCACGAAAAAGACCAGCAACGAAAAAAACAGATCGGTATCTATTTAAAGTCGCCAAAGGCGAAAGAGCACAGAATACACTGTGTAAAACGCATAATGCAAATCCATATAGGTGATAATTTAAATTAAATGTCAACATATTCATAATCCCACTCTTATTAAGCCTCAAGATAGAGACTGAAGAAGGGCAGCCGATTATCTCGGAGAAACACAAGGTCACCTGCACCATTGCTCCGGGTAGCACAGGAAGGACTCAATACTGTGGAGGGCGCCCTGGTACCCCACAGGCTCCGTTTGCGGTTAGGTTTTATTTAGACCCCCCTAACCATTCATTCTTAGGCACGGTACGCATCACACCATAAATTAGGGGTCACCTGTGAGGTGGACTTTTACCACCGGAACAGGCAATCCGTAGTGTTAATTCTTAGCCAGTTGAAACAACCGCTACCGACACTACGCGGCTATCTAGGCTGCTCGGGAAAAGGAGGTTAATATTGATGATTAACTCCTGACGTGCCCAAGCAGCCATACTGTTTCCACCTTTCGATCACCTCACGCTCGTCAGTTAAAATGCTCCCATCCTTATCCCTGCACATCTCGGCTCGCGGCACGAAGCCGTTGCGGGATGCGTTGTTTCTTGAGACCGGCACAGCTGTTCCATCTCCTCGCACTCCGTATCCTCCAGGCGGCGTTTTTCTCCCGGCGGGTCTGCTGTTGCCGTTTCCGTCTATAACGCTCCACGTTCTGTTGGGTCCTTTGCTGCAGCATGACCACCCGCGCTGCATTCTTCTCCTCCAGAATCTGCCTACATTACTCGTCGAACCAATCGTTCCGTCGACTTCGTCCCACGTACCCAACGTTGCTCTCAGCTGCATCGTTGATGGCTGCCTTCACTGTTCTCCAGCAGTTAAGAGGGGCTTCATCCAGTTCACCTTCTTCCGGTAATGCAGCCTCGAGGTGCGAGGTGCGAGGTATGCAGCTGCGACATCCGGTTGTTTGAGTCGCTCTAGCGCTCTACCGGGGCAGCCGTCGGTATCGTACGTTGTTAGCGACGGAGAGTTTTTGGCGCAGTTTAACCATCACCAGATATGAGCTGCGCGTAAAAAGTGTCCTTATAATCATCAGTACTTCTGGAGTGAGGGCTATGCACGTTTATTATACTGAAGTTAAAGAACCGACCTTTTAGTCTCAACTTGCACATTCTCGCATTGATCGGTCACCACCCGTTCATGCGCCTACATATCACCTATCACTATAAAAGCTGTTCCCAGCTCCTGTGTGTTGCCGCAGTTCTGGTAGATGGTATGGTTACCTCTAAAAGTTCGCACCATTGATCCCTTCCAACACACTTCCTAGGGGGGTCCGTAGCCTTGAGGTTACGCTTTCGCTTCATAAAGCGGAAGGTCATGGGTTCAATTCCCAGCCCCTCCACAAAAAAACCAGTCCAGTAGACGCCGCACGGAGGACCGTGCTTTGGGGAGCACATCCATACTCCGTCAGTATCAGAAGGTGACTGAGACAAACTGACCCTCTTCGTAGGCAGCTAGCCTCAAACGACTTAGGAACACGGCAAAATGAACCACCGCAAGAGCAAAAGGACTATGGCTTATGGAAATCGATTGGACTGAACAGCAGAGCTCTCTCCTACCTGTTCGGTGTGAAAGTAAAAGAGTAGAAGAAAGTGAAAGCAGATGTAAATGTGGGCTTCGTGGCCGTGCGGTTAGCGGCGTCAGTCGTTTAGGCGTATTGTGCCACGAAGCGCGGGTTCGATTCCCGCTCCAGTCGGTGGAAACTTTTCGGCAAACGAAAAATTCATCACTGGGCTACTGGGTGTTACGTGTTGTCCGTTGTCTAATGTTCGTGATTGTTCAGTCTGTGCAGCCTTTGGCTGAATACGGTGTAAATTGTCTTTTAAAATAAAAAATACATAGATTAGTTAACAATAGATCTGTATCGGTATAGTAGATACAGATGAACTGATTCCGGCCACGAGCACGGAGTGCCTTGAAAGAAAAAAAATTCTTGCAACGCTACGATGCCGGATTCGTTCTGCTTCTTAATGTTGTATGGATGAAATGTAGAAGGATCTCATTTATTTCTGTAAAGAAAAATAATTTGCATTTAAAGTGCAATCCACGAGGAACAAGAATATTTTTTTGTAATATTATAAACAAATAAAGTTTTGCCTTTGTTCGAAGCATTGTTGGTTCTGATTTATTTTGAGATGGTATAAGAGTAGTTTATTTTACGTAGATAAAGGATGCAATTATTTTGTACTGCAGTTGAATGTAAAATATAACCGGAAAATACATTTTAAGATGATGTTCTTAATTCACTATTCATACGTATTGTATCTTTTATTTCAAGATCTTATCTTTTACCTGTCTACCTATCTTTTATTTCAAGATGAATCTGCTATGGATCTGAATTGTAATGAAAACAAATACAGTGATCTGCAGGAGTGATTTACGTTGAGCATAACTTATTTTCAGAAGCATTTATACTCCTCTCTGTATCACTCATATTCTTGTGGAAAATCTTTAATTTGCAAAATCGATAATCTCACAAACCTCACATCTTTGCCACCTCATCATGTTGCAATGATTGAAGGCTGAACCCAAAGACAACCCCTTTTCTGAACAAATTTCCCTGGGGACAATCCGTATTGCAATGAAATAATTGAACAGTTCGACCTACCTGACTCTCCTCGTTTCTTATCCCAGTATCCAGCCTATCGATACATAAACTACCCCATTGGAATCAAACGGAAACCCAAAATCCAACGCCATCAATAAATTTATGTTTTGATTATATTTAACCGGAATTTATCGAAACCTCAAGGAGAGGGAATGGCACAGCAAGAGATGAACTGTAGCGGAGGAAATATCCTTCGACACGTACACCATCTACAATTTTGTAACCCATCGATAGGAAATATATGTCAGTACGGAGACCACAGAACAGAAGGGGAGGAAAATTTCACGCTCATCATTGAGGGCAATTTATTAGCAAAAGTGGTTTCGTTTTTCCTTCAGTCAACTTTTTCCCCACCACCTCCTGCTAGCAATGTAACGAAAATCGGTGCAATCCGAAAGCCCTTCTCTAATCCTCGGTTTCGATACATTTTCTTCGGTCTGTTCCATGCCCCAGGTCGGGAAGTGAGCTCAACTGCAGTTGCTTCCGAAGGGATCATAATCCTTTCCATTAAATATTTAAGTCTATCGTTGTTTTTTTTTCTTCGTTGGGCCGAGAAATCGTTGGCTTTTCTGGAATGGTTTGATTGCTTGCTGTGCTAGCACGTGTTTTTTTTTTTGGAAAATGGCAAAAAATGAAGGGTGGCAAAAGAAGCTGATGAAAATTTACAACACATATGTTCAATTTATTGGAAAATCGATTCCACTTGGTGTAAAAATCCCCATAGAAGAAGTGCAAATGTTGTAAAAGCTAAGTTTTGAAGAGTATTTTAAATGTGCAAGCTCTAATGTTGCACATTGTTTGATGTTTGACACGATAACAACTTTCTCATAGAACAACAGAAATCCCAAATAGTCGTAGCAGTAAAATCCGCATTATTCAACAAGACCAAGCTTAGGGTAGTGGGTTCGAATTTCTCCTATGGATGATATCTTCTCGACATCTCATGGCATAGAGTATCTTCCTAAACTGATAAAATTCCATAGTTTTTCATACATTCTGAGCATGCTCATTTTTACTATTTCTTATGATAGTAAACATACTAAATACATTAACCTTTCAGTCATCGCGCAGTTTGCCACTGTCGGAACCGTCACGCTGATGTTGTGTACGATAAGCGAGGTTTGTTCACCACTGTTGTACAAAATACAACAGCGCGACGACTGAGGTGTTAACGTACCGTGGGGTAAGTGGATACAGAAAAATCAATTGTCAACTTCATTGCTATGTACAGCTAACCTGTATAACCTAATGTAATTCAAACTTTTTTCTGTGGATAGCAAATGAGGGACTTATAATACCGTTTTGACTCATACTTCGAACACTTAAGGCCAACAGTAACTTCAAATGCATCTGATAGTCATAAGTTAGCTGATATTTGAGAAAATTTTAATTTCTTCGCAAAGTCTAACTGTTAGCAAGTGAGTGTGCCGATAAAATTGTGTATTTTCACATGTTTAGTATTGTTTTTACGTAAAAATATGGACCAACATTTTGATTCAAATTCCGAACACTGTGTTCATTCTGTCTCATATTCCGAACACCTTGATTGAAATTCCGAACAGCATGAATAAATCGTATTGAAATGAATAATTAAGCATATACATTTTTCTGAGCTAGTTCTACTGTTCTCGAACTAGAGACTCATCATAACCGCAGAGTTATAAAATGGATTTGAATACGTCTAAATTGAATTGCAATTGACTGCCATTTCCTTGTGATTTGATGACATATTTCAGCGAAATATTTCAACCAAATCGCCGTACAACGCCGAGTGTTCGGAATATGAGTCTGTTCGGAATTTGAGACAAAACGGTACTTCAAATCGTAATTTGTTTCGATTTTTCTGTTTGTTATGTTTTGGGTATGAGGGACTTGAAAACTTGCGCCATTGGTATATTTTGATGATTAAGAAATAAGAAATATGTTTATTTCATCAAAATATTATGAAAAATATTTATAAGTTGGTACACACTATTTTGAACAAAAAAAAACATTGCAACTAGAATATTTTGGAGAAAATTTGTCCATTTCATACTCATAAGTTATACAGAAGCATTGTAGGATTATTTCTAACGATGTTTTGGAAAGATACTATATGTTTGAAAATATAAATAACAATTATGTATGATTTACAAACTGAAATCTTTTTATTCTATTTGTGAATAAATTTGTATCATCTGTCTATAACAATTAAATCGGCCAAATAACGTACGCTAATATGGTTCAAATTAGGGAATTTCTATATTTTGCTCTTTTGCAATTCAGCTTAGATAAACCACAAAAAATGTTGGTTGAATTTTGCGATATTCATTTTTTTATATTTTTTATACTAGAAAGACTGTAAAAAACTTTTAAGTAAATTAATTCAAATTCTCTCTGGACAATTTGATAAGTTTATGCTTGAAATGAAAAAAGGTGAAGGAAAACAACTCTTTAGGATACTGAAACTTATTCAAATTCGCGTAAGCAGTTTGCCAATATATGATAATAACACTTGATCCACTTACTCCATCCCATAAAAAATTACGGGGAATTGTACCGTGTCCAATAAATCTGTATTTATTTTAGAAAATCACATATTTTTCATTATGACTCATTCAATTAGAATTGAATTGTCCACCACGTGTTGAAACAAATTATCAGAATTCGATTTCAGACAGAGATACAATTGATTTTTTATTGACAGAAAACAATTATAAATTATATGATTTTTCGGTAAACAAGTTTACTTGTGATAGTGTACGTTTAGTACCAGTTTTGCAGTAGGGTAGATGTACCAATAGTGGAGGTAATAAGCACGATTGAACATCATTTAATCGCCTAAATTCAAGAAGCGCAATTAATGTACATGGAAATGTTGTAACTGGAAGTAACGACCATTGACTTAATGAGAAAAATTATTTCATCATGTCAGTGAAAAATAATACCTCCATTATTAGACTGGCCCAGCTCAGTATAAGTATGATTCCACGGGGCACCCCCCCGGATTATTTTTTGGGGTTAGAGGAAGCCTTTCTGAAAAATTCAGCTCATTTGGTCGTTCCATGACCTGGCGCATTTGAATTGTAGTTAACATGGGATTTTCAGCTCAAACATATGAGCAACAGCACATCATCTACTGTTTGGTTCAGGAAAATTGATGATCGCGTTCAATTGGACCCAGAATGTCAAAAACACTACTTGATATAATAGCGAAGAATATTGTAGAAGATTGTACCACGATCAAAAATAATAAAATTGGTGTTTTAACCACCTGAAGTATTTCATGCATTACTGCTTGTATTTCTTCAACATAGCTTGGAGGAAACCACTAAGCGCATCATAGCTACCTATGATGCTGGGCGAGCTGAGGCACATGTCGCATGCATTTAAGTGACTTTACGGGAGTGCTGATCTAAGCCTTACCTACAACAACTGAAAGAGTAATGAAAATGAGATTAAATCCAGATACAACCTTCTGCAATTATGTTCATTAGGGTATCAACTAGTGTATTTGTCATTCTGGGCTTATTTGAACGCGAACAATTAGTATACGGAACGAAACACTGACATAGGGTCAATTTTCAATATATTTGAGACGAATATCCTATACAAACTTCATAACGATTGCGCCAGCTGGTGGAGCAACCAATTTAGTTGAAATTTTGAGAGAGCGTTTTTCTCACCCTAAGGCTCATATCTAGGGGGTGCCCCGTTAAGTTTTACAACTTTTTTGTTTAAGGGCCAGTCTACTCCATTATGGAACCGTGCATGAGTTCACGAATTTGACGTTTGAGCGATGCCGAATTCACTCGTTTCCATGGTCACGTAAATAACACGGCACCGCTCAAACGTCAACGAGTGAACGCGTGCATTGGTCCATTGCACATTGGGGAATTCTGAACCCAAAGGTGGAAAAAATTGATAAATTCCACAATAGAGAGATAAAAAATAAGTTTTATAGCTCATTCGAAAGGAAATTTTCTCAGAAATCGATTGGTGATGGTTTCATGCATGTGGGGCCACTCTGGGATAAGCTATGGTGCCCGTTTTGCCCCAATTCTTTGAAAATTTTAGATTTTTATGTTGTTTTGAGTAAAACTGTTTTATTGTGGAGATTATTTCCCATGAAATCCATCATTTCTAGTCCATTCAACAATGTTTCACAGATAACGTTATAAAAAATGGAAATTTAGGGGATTATGGGGCCAAATGTACAATGAAATATTTTTGAAGAGCAATTTTTGTTTTAAATTTTTTCAACGTGTTTTTATATTGAAATAAATTTTAAAATAGTCAAATAATCATGAATATAGCTTGCAAAAATAAGTTGTAGTAAAATTTGTAGAATATGTATGATAATTATGTATGTTCTATGCAACATATTGTGAATAATTTACCTTCTTATATCACAAATTCCAAACATTTCCAAACGATTTGCGATAGTTTGGGTAAACGATATTGATCTAAATGATCGATTGCCGTTAGCCTCATTGATAGGAGATAGTGGGAGCATATAGATTTTTGGCAATTTTTGCCCCAATTCCCCTAAAAACGATTTCTTTCATTATTAATTGAACAGATATCTCCGAATTAAATTTATTATGTACTAAATTGTTTATTCAGTAGTTGATACAGTATTTAAATCCTAAAACATAGGAGATTAGGGGGATCTTTTACACATAAAAAAAAACAAATAAAAACACTCAAAAATGGATCCATTTAGTAACCATCTGCAGTTTTTTTTTCTGATTGAAACAAATCACTCAGAATTAAATTAGTTACACAATCATACCTGAAGAAATTTCATGAGAATAAAATTGCGTGGAAGTGCCCAAGTAGCTCTGCTTGCACCCTACTACTGAAAAAGTGATCATAAACAAACAAAGTCTTCCATATAGTTCAATATGGCACATTTTGATTGAAGATGTTGTAGTTAATAATGCTTAATTCAAAATAAATTGACGCTTATATTGAGCTGTTCGGTAATCCAATCCGCATGGTTATTAAATTAATGAACTCATTACGCGTGGTAAAGATGGACAAACCATGGGTGAAATTACGAAAAAAAAATCCACGTGCTCGGCTGGGATTTGAACCCAGGACTCTTGTATGCTAGATGAGCGCTTCACCAACTAAGCTACCGAGCCCGTAAAGCGCTCGTCTAGCATACAAGAGTCCTGGGTTCAAATCCTAGCCGAGCTCGTGGATTTTTTTCATATTTTCACCCATAATTTTGTTATGCATTTTAGAAGGCTCTTGAACATGCTTGAAATTAAGTCAAACAGATGAAACCATAATTACTGTTTACAATATTAACAAAGTATGGTTCACCATGAGGAACATTGATGTTAACCAACATGCAATCTGTTAACAGCAATTGTAGAGAAAACATAACAAACATGGTAACTATAAATTATACTAATGAAATGAATGATCGATTTTGGAAAAATCTTGAATTGAGCATTATTAACAAC
The DNA here is from genome assembly GCF_002204515.2 of Aedes aegypti. Lineage (NCBI taxonomy): Eukaryota > Metazoa > Arthropoda > Insecta > Diptera > Culicidae > Aedes > Aedes aegypti. The sequence goes on from NC_035108.1 coordinate 207,987,592, forward strand.
TGCATTATCACTTTTATGATAACTTTTTCTGTAGTGTATGATGGCAATTGGAATATTGAATACCAAATATCCATAAAAAGACAAAATTATTTCCCGAATAATTTTTGTAAAATGCAATTTGTCTCTCACGAAATTGCTACAGTGATGATTGAATAACTAACCTGATCCTGAGTAATTTGTTGCAATCAGAAAAAACGGCTGATGATTTCTTGGTAGATTCATTTTTGATTTTTTTTATTTGGTTATTTTTTTGTTTATGGGTAAAAGATCCCCAAAATCTCCTATGTTTTATGATTTAAATATTGTATCAGATACAGAATAAACAATTCAGTACACAATAAATTTGATTTGGGAAAATAAAGTTGAATTAATTACGAAAGAAATGGTTTTTAGGGGAATTGGGGCAAAAATAGCCAAAAAACTATATGCTCCCACTATCTCCTATCAATGAGGCTAACGGCAATCGATCATTTAGATAAATATCGTTTACCCAAACTATCGCACATCGTTTGGAAATGTTTGGAATTTGTGATATAAGAAGGTCAATTATTCACAATATGTTGCATAGAGCATACATAATTATCATACATATTCTACAAATTTTACTACAACTTATTTCTGCAAGCTATATTCATGATTATTTGACTATTTTAGAATTTATTTCAATAAAAAAACACGTTGAAAAAATTTAAAACGAAAATTCCTCTTCAAAAATATTTCATTGTACATTTGGCCCCATAATCCCCTAAATTTCCATTTTTTTATAACGTTATCTGTGAAACATTGTTGAATGGACTAGAAATGATGGATTTCATGGGAAATAATCTCCACAATAAAATAGTTTTACTCAAAACAACATAAAAATCTAAAATTTTCAAGGAATTGGGGCAAAACGGGCACCATAGCTTATCCCAGAGTGGCCCCACATGCATGAAACCATCACCAATCGATTTCTGAGAAAATTTCCTTTCGAATGAGCTATAAAACTTTTTTTTTATCTCTCTGTTGTGGAATTTATCAATTTTTTCCACCTTTGGGTTCGGAATTCCCCAATGTGCATTGCTACATTATTTCTTTAGTTGCGGTATATTTTTAATATGTGTTCCTATAGTTGCGGTAATGCCGTTTTCACTGATTTTATTACATTAGCCACAGAACCGACACTGCCAATCGACTTATATACTTGTTGATACACGGAAAAGTAAAATGACGCTTAGAAAAATACCGGTCGAGTGTGACGGAACGTTCGCGATCGAAGTGATTTGTGCGAAAATTTTGTGAATTCAGTGGAAAATCGGATCAATGTTGTGAAAATAACTTTCATTCGTACAATGAACTGCACTGAAGTGAAATTAGTGTGCAGAGTAGCGGATTCTGGTGCTAAAGCGTTAAATTTTAAAGCGCTTTGCATGGAGAAACGCGAGTGCACATAACCATGAAAAAAGGAGGCCAAAATACAACAGGCGAAAATTAATCAGGAAGTGCACGTGTCACAAAAAGCCTCGTCGGGAATTGCGCGGATAATTCAGGAGAATCAGCAGGGTTTTTCAGATAACACTAGAATCAAGACACAATGCTAGCAACGAAGAGAAATGACAACAACAGAATCAAGCGGATCAAAGAAAGCAGGATAAATGCGGTGGGACGGATCATCAGACAACAGTCGAAGAAACTCGCAACAACATGGAAAATCAAACTCAAGAAACTCCTACAATCGAGCAAATCCCGACCGCTCCGGTTGTCCTCGGGATTATCGACATAGGGTAATTTGCCCATTATTGCGGTATTCCCTATTATTGCGGTATAAGTATTAAACCCTCATTATTAATCAAAAACTCTATTTTCTATGGATATTATTGATAATGATGATGGAAGCTTATAGTATTCCCAAGCTGTACCAGATAAATGCTTTGAAAATTAAACGATTTGGATCGTTAGAAGAACAGTTTTAAATGATGCATCAAGAAAAGCCTATATTTCTAACAAGTCCCTCTATCTACGGACGGGTTTAGATAAGCGTGAATTTTTAGGTTTAGAACTAGAACAATTATATGCAGCGGGCATATCAGTTCAGTATGGATGTAGTTACATGATAGATATTGAATTTTGAATAAAAGTTCTATATTTTTGAGTAAAAGCATATACCGCAATAATAGGACAACGAAAATAGATTTTTGCCTATTATTGCGGTATCTGTAAATCACATTCAAAAATTCAATATTTCAATAGTCATTTAAAATGTAATTGCTGGAAACATTAATTGTATCATTAGGATACTATTTTGTGACATAATTTTGTGTCATTCATACATTAATTTTTCAAAAGATGTCTGTTTATCTTTACCCTGTAGTTTTCTCTTTTTTACAAATATATTACAAATAAACACAATGTTTTACCGAAAAATCACGTAAACTGATTATAAATCGGAACACATACCAAAAATGCGTTAAAAACTAAGATACAAGATGATCGCAAGGAAGCAATCTTTTAAAATTGCATTGGATTGGTGAAAACTAGTGAAAAATATTTTAAAAGCAACAAAACTGTGGTTATATTTGAGTGAAAAAATTCATTTCTTATACAGCGACTAGTGGTCTCAGATGGAAGAACCTTGTCTATTTACATTATCATTGTCCAACTACGATGGAAGAGGAGACGAAACCTCCATAATAGGATGGATACCCTATAGATAAAGACTTGCCAAAACACCCAATCTACCTCGGAAAGTTCCTGAGCGAAAAGAGATTTGATCAGTTCTCGGAAATTGCCAAATTGGGGGAATATGGATTGCAAGCCGACTACATCAAATAGTGATTGTAGAACAGATTGTTCGTAAACGTTTCGAATTTGCTGAAGTTGCATGAATTTTTATTATTCGTATATTAAGTCTCAAATGTTCTCAATTCAAATGAAAATAGCTTTATCATGAAGTTTAATAAGGTACCCCGGGGCAAGTGAGAATCTGGGGTAAGTGGGGCGTTTCGTCATAATAGCTCACTTAGGAAAAGTTTTTCATGGGAGTATTCTTCTAGGATGTTGAAGATACAATGACAAGGAATGTATTAGGTGCAAAACATATTGTAATGTTTATTACCATGTGGTTCATTATAACAGTTGTCAATTCAGCGCCATTTTCAACTTGCATAATACATTTTGACACGTTTCACGTCTTGCATTGACCTGCAAATAATAAATGTTTTATAAATCGAATTTCCATCAGTAAGTATCAACTTTAAGTATTATTACAAGCTGCTAACGATAAACCGGTATTATGTTTTCATTTCATATGAAATTTTCGATGATCTAACTTACCCCAAAATTTCTTTGTACCCGGGGTAAGTGGGACCTATCAAAACAAAAACCAGAATCAAAACTTTTCGTAGACGTTCTATACATTTTCCTAAAGAGTAGCACTAAAACATTAAAACAAATGATTTTTATCAAAAAAGATCAATCTCAAATAACTTAATTGCATAAGAGGAAGAAGAAATGTGTAATTCTTTTATATATTTTTAATTGTTTTTTATTTTTGAAATACGACTTCAAAATTGAACAAACACAGTGATGAAATTTGAAATGCATCATGAGAACGATTATTTTTCTATTTTATTTGAACTTTATTTGTTATTTCTGCCAAATATAGTAGTGACAGAAAACAATTCCACCCGATTAAACGGGTTGAATGCACTATGCACATAAATGATAACAAAACATATTTTTAATTTCGTCAATTATTGATTGTTTATGTTCTAACTTTTAATTAACAACTTATAAATGATATATTTTGAACATGTTTAATTCCTCTTTACGCTTTTATTGAGACATTTTCAGGTAATATTATGGTTGATCCCTTATGTACATCAAAAATGTACTCGAAATTGAAAATCTATGATTTATCAATCCTATTATTGTAATGGTTGACTTACTGATGTGAATTGACGTATGAAACTGGATGTGTCCCACGTGCCCCGTTTAGCGAGGTAACTGCGTCATATGGCTCATTCTAAAACTTCCTTCCAAGGATTTCACAATTTCGAAAATGTTCGATCAGTTTCATGCACACACCAGCAAATATGTTGCCAAAATGTAATTGTGCTGTTGGATTTGAAAAATATTTACATTTGAAAATTTTATTGAACGATTCGTTTGAACTATCGTTTTTTTTAGTTCCCACTTGCCCCGCGGTACCTTACTAATATTTTATACTTTTGCAATCGTTTTGCTTAGCTGATTAACAAATATTATCTTATTTCGTTTAGTATGCGGTAGGTCCCGCACTATCAACGTACCACGCATTACCAAAGATACCCCGTTTAACGGTACTCTTCCGACCGTAACTTATAAGTATTAACAAGAACAGCGACAACAAGAGTACAATATGGTAGATCTTACCTCGTAACGCTCCTCGATAAGGTGATCTACCCGCGTTACGGGACTACTCATGCATATGCTTAAACAATGTGGAAATAAAATTATAAATCCATTCAAATCTTCAATTTGGAGCAAAACTGCCCCTAAGGATACAAAGAAACAATAGTTATCATAATCATAACATATTTCTGTCTGATGAATGGGAATTTATCCCATGGGTATTCGCACTCCCTGCATTTTTTGTCGTTTGTTCTCGCTGGAAGTCCCTTCGCCATTGCTCACCAAATTACGGGAAATAAAGACGGCTCAAGACGACGACGGCAGCGCCAGCTAATGATACCGATATCAATAAGGCAGCCTAGACAGGAAAATATTTATCGAAGTTTGCTTCTTCCTGTGCTTTTCCTCTATTTAGGGGTTGACGGCGGGCGAGAAGACTTCCATATCCGGTCTGCCTTCCAGCGATTGATGATTTATGATTTTCGGGGCATTTCCTACGTGAGTGGTTCGGGATGGACGGTGGGTAAAAAAGAAGGAAATTCTTCTCCGAGGAACTTTGTTATTGTTATAAATGAACTGCACTAAAAAACTGTCCGAAAAGGAAGGTCGTCCGGAGGGGCATTCCCAAGCGTCATCCGCTCCAGAGGAATTGGACCAGGAATTTATTGCTGCCAATTGAAAGATTATTGTCCCTTTGATAGATTTTTTGGGTGAAGGTTAGCTCGTGAGGTTATTTATCCCTGGGAGAGCTGATGTAGCGAGTATGTTGCCCAATAAATATGTCACTCGTCGTTGATAGAAATCTGATAAAGTGGGTTGAGTCACTAGGCCCACGAACATCGAATAAATTGGTGGAAATTTATCTGCCTTTTGGCAGAGATGAGCGACAGTAGAAAAAAAACACGACACTGCGCTTGTCTGCAAACCAAGCAATTCTTGTTCATCTAAATATGTTTGCTGACGATATTCAATTAAATTTCCAATGATAAATTCTGCTCACATCTTCTCATTGGCTCGTTTTTCTCATTTTCCTACTCCATTTAATCGAAAAAATTAATTTAAGAGAAAACTACGCTAAGCAGTGCACGATACGAAAGTCTTTTTCCCGTTTCTCCTTCCACTCCTCCGTTAACGATTCGAGGATTCACAAAAAGAAGGGTAAGATGAGGAAAACCAATGCGTCCAAAAGACAAACAATGCCGAAATCGCCAAAAGAAGAAAATCTCCAAAAAATGCTTAACTAAAAATGAAAAACTTATGTTAATTTATGCATACTACATTGTTACAGTAAGTAAACTACTCTGTGTATGGCAAAGGGAAACAGTGTTGTGGGTATCAGCAAACTGGAATAAAAAAATGTCAGTGAAAGCAAACCAAACAGAACGAGAATGGAATTTCCTATGCTTTTCTTATGTTTCAAAAGACCAATGCAAAAGCACGAGCTGCCGTTTTCGGAGGATGGGATTCAGCAAATTCTTAAGCCAAGAGCAAGGGTTTAGACGGGATTCGATGAAGTAGGAGCTCGCTTCTGCTGGTTGGATGGGAAGAAAATCAAATCTGGGACCAAATTAGAAAGGATGGAGATGGACAATAGTTTTGGTCAAATTTTCGTCCAAATAATAAGCTCCCATTTGCCCGGATAAAATCTCGGTGATTGAGCGACGAAATGGCTCTGCTGATGCGTGGAATCTGATTTGCATGTGAAAGGACAGCTTGAGTAGATGGATTTTGAGCCAAGACGAGACTTTTGCAGGTTGAGAACCATCCATTCTTACGACAAGGGCAAACATTTTTCTAAGGCAAACATGTTGTGCGGTTTCGAACTTATCATTTTTGTATTCATCAAGAATAATGGAATTTGGATATGTTTCCAAACAACATATCTTACAATTACGCGAAACACTTCGAAACTGTGGATCCATCTCAAAACCCAGGAGAAACAATGACACAGAGGAATTGAAAATAAATTTAATGAAATTCAGCTGTCTGTCTTTTGGCCATCAATCAATCTTCAGAAAATTTAAGCTACTGTTTTTTTACCGTTTGCAGACCCGTTTTTCAGAGACTGACCATCGCTCACACACTCGGGAGGAAAACGCAACATCTTCGTTGCAGCCGTCTTTGCTCCTTTTAGGAGTGCCATCCGTCTGCCCATTATATCATCGGTAGCTTGTTGGAGGGACTCTTCCAAAATACTTGTTCCACGGATGATCCATCCAATCGAAGTTGATGTATGGCTTGAATGATCTTCGTCGTCGCGCATCCCTTTTGGGGCTCTTAGCATCCCAGCATCAGCGATGGGAGCATCTTGGGAGCAGTCGTTTAAAATTCACTTGGCGTCTGCAAACCAGAATTTTCAGACTAGTGAGTATGAGTTTTTTTTTCTCGGTTGGTTAGACTGGGTTTTCGCAACATTTAGTTGATGTTACAAGACTGGTTTAACGATATGACAACCGCAGAAGTTTCTTCTTGTTCCCAGCGAATTATATTGGCGAAATTACTATTAGCATCTTCTATAATCACCAGATTTTTGTTTAATTCATTATTGAGCCAATCAGTAAAACAAAATAGAGCAGTTTTGTACATTTCTAGAGATTTAAAAACATTAAGTGTTTTGATCGTTCATTGCATTCTTCTGAACGTTATTAAAAGTTGTCTTTGAGATATATACTTGAGCTCCAACATTTACTGTGAATATAATGTAACAAATGGATAAAGTTTGAGCTGCTCTAAGATTACTAATTAGCACATATTAAATTAAATACAATTTGGTGACCTATTAGACACATAGCTGAAAGAGTTATAGATATCTGCATTACATAAGAACCAGGAATCATGTGATTTCAGCCACTTAGATGTGTTGTCGAACAATGCTATCGTCGGCAGAATTACAATAAAGTCTGTTAGAATTTGTCCGCACAAAAAGGAGCGATTTTTTCAAAAAAAATAAAACGTAAAAAACTTAAAGCATTGTGTTTTAACAGTTTTTGTTGAGTTTCAAGGGAATTATAGAAGAAAAAATATATGATTTTCTATTTCCCTGTTGAGTTTTCTATCTTTTGTAAACTTCATCTGCCATATTTTCAAGAATATTTCAAAATCAGACGATGTTTTAATATTTTTGATTTATTTTTTATGTATACGCTAGATGTAGATATGTGGACATTTTTTGTGGATACTATTCTTACTAAATTTGACATTACTCAGCAAAAACCATTCTATAACATTACGACTGTCATAGCAGCTGTCTAAGCTGGATCAGAACTTCAGGGGTGCTCTGTATGATTCAATGAATGGGGAAATTGTATAATGAAGACATTTTTCTTTGTAAACTGATCAATTTATGTACAGGAATCGACTGTGATGGAGATTATGTTTCTATGTATTTTTTGGCTTTCAGTCTATACAGATCATGAACGGATTTCCGTTCTACATCTAACGTTTCGGTCACATATATTGTGCCTTTTTCGAAGAATCTACAAATGGACTACTAGTACGAGTAACTTCAACATAGACACAACCTAACAGACGACAATCATTCCGTTTAGGGAACGAGTCCTCTCGTGGCGTAGGGGTAACGCGCCCTAACTAGAGATCAGGGAGTCAAGAGTTCGATTTCTCAGACGTGTAACGAGACATTACATATACAAAATAATGTTTAGCTATTCGGTAGTTGATCAAAAGAGTTAGTTGAGAAGCTCAAAATTTAGTTGATAACGAAAGTATATTGATATACAGGTCGGACTCGATTATCCGGAGACTCGATTATCCGGGGACTTGATTATTCGGGATTCGATTATCCGGAATTTTAGACTCGATTATCCGGAATTTTTATTTTGATGTTCTTGTATTTCAATTCTTATGCATAAATCTGAAATAATTTGGAATTGCAATATAAAATATGAATGGTTTTGCAGTATTGAATGTATTTAAGAAAAAGGGGGTTTGAAAAGTGTTTTTTGTGTACGCTGATCAACAAAATTTTTATTTCTTGAATAAACCCCTACTGTTTCTAAAAATATTTTCTGGCTATGCCCCCGCATTATATAAATAAAACAACGAAAAAAGATAATATTTAAGTTCTTTCATCGAAGATTTCAATTTTTTTCTTAGTGATTCGATTATCCGGAGGATTCGATTATCCGGATTGAAAAAAAAAAATCGATACTCCGGATAATCGAGTCCGACCTGTATTGATAAAAAAATACAAACTGAATGCATGGTATAAATACAGTAATGTCCCGATTTTGTCAGACCCATGTTGCATTTAGGGTTGAAAAAATAGGGAAAAAGCTAAAATCGGGAAAAACAATTTCGACTACTTTTTTATATTTATTCTCGCCTATAGACTTTGTTTAATGTGTTTGTTATTGTTTACAGCGTTTTTTTTATATTTTTGTTCGAACCAAAATAATACTACAAGATCCCTAACGTAACGGCGTTATGTGACAACCGAGATACAAAGTGAATTAATACTTTAGATGATCGTAGATACGTGGCCAATGTCATACTTGAATTTTTACATTATGGTTGTACCTAATATTTAAAACCACAATAAAATAATGTATTTTTTGAAGGCTGACAAAATTGGGTCAAAAGGGTGCAAAAATCGGGGGTAGACAAAATCGGGTCATTACTGTATACTAGGGGGCGGCTTATTTTTCAAAAGTTCTCAAAACCAAAAATTCGTGTGCTCTAGTGAATTCAAATCACAAGGAAAGAGAATCCTCAAAATCTGAGCCAAAAATATTAACATTAAGGGGTGGCGCAAGCGCCTTGAAGGTGAATTTTCAAATTATAAAAAATAATCTTCAGTGAAGTAAACATAACTTTGTTATTTTTCAAGCGATTTTAAAACTTTTAGCATCAATACCTTCAAAATTAAATTTACAAAAACTTTGTAGAACATCAAATTTGTCTAAAATCAAAACAAGTTTTAGTTACAAGTAATTTATTCCAAATTTTTCTTCATTTTGCTAAAAATTTCAACTTTGTTTGACCATAACTTCATGATTACTCAACCGATTCCAAATCTTTTTACATGCCTTTGAAGCTATTTTAATTGGTTTCAAACTGTTCATACAACACATTTCACTAAATAAATGTCTTGAGCAAGTTATTCAGCAAAAACTGCACAAAAACATGATTTTTTAACGAAAAATGCCAGTTTTTCCAAATTTTTGCTAGTTAAATATTATCTCTAAAGCTGAAACTGATTTTTCTCATTTGTTAAACCTTTGAGAAGGACTTTGCAACAATTTTTAAATAATTTTGAAACAAAACTATGTTTTCATATGTTGAAAAATATATGCTCGATTCAACTCGTAATAAAGGAAATATGCTTTCTAAATTTAAGTTTTATAGAAAAAATGCAATTTCTGGCAAAAAAAACTTAAATAATCAAAAGAAATTTGATTTTTTCATTAAAAAATCATGTTTTTGGATAGTTTTTGGTGAAAAACTTAGGCAAAACCATTTTTTAGAAAAATGTGTTATATGAACAGTTTGAAAACAACTAAGTTCGCTTCAAAAACATGTAAAAAGATTCGGAATCGATTGAGTATTCAAGAAGTTATGGTCCAAATAATTTGAAATTTTTAGTGAAATGAGTAAAAATTTGTATAAAAGTATTTTAAACATGACTAGTTTTGATTTTAGACAAATTTGATGTTCTACAAAGTTTTCATAAATTTAATTTTGAAGATAATGATGCTAAAAGATTTGAAATTGGTTGGAAAACAACAAAGTTATATTTACTTCACTGAAGGTAATTTTTTATAACTTTAAAATTCACCTTCAAGACGCGTGCGCCACCTCTAAATATAAATATTTTTGGCTCAGATTTTGAGGTTTCTCTTTTAATGTGATTTAAATTCAGTAGAGCACACGAATTTTTGGTTTTGAGAACTTTTGAAAAATAAGCCGCACCCTACTGTATACCTTGTTGTTATTATGCGTTTGTTATTCGACTTCGCTATGGCAGCTTGCCATAGCCCCAGATAGCCGTAGAGGTAAACGCGCAGCTATTCAGCATGACCATGCAGAGGGTCGTGGGTTCGAATCCCGCTGGTCGAGGATCTTTTCGTAAAGGAAATTTTCTCGATTCCCAGGGCATAGAGTATCATCGTACCTGCCACACGATATACACATGCAAAAATGATCAATCGGCAAAGAAAGCTCTCATTTTTAATAACTGTGCAAGTGCTCATGAGAACACTAATCTGAGAAGAAGGCTTTGTCCCAGTTGGGACGTAACGCCAGAAAGAAGAAGAAGATGGCAGCTTGCCATATCGTTCACTTTAGAATGAATTTATATGCAAACACCTATGTAGCGCATCCTATGCACAGGCCCGGATTTGGGGGGTGCCAAGGGGGCAAATGTCCCGGGCTCCAATCAAGGGAGCCCCCCGAAGAGTAAAACAAAGTCAAACACAATTCAAAGAATTAATTTTTCCATTAATGACTTTGAATTTAATATACAAAAAAACTGTCACAGCTTTCTGAGAATGGTATTGTTTAAATATTTCAATTTTTACTTTTCAATAGCTTTGAATTTATCATAATTTTGACCCACATCTACAGATTTTAAATAGCGCAAGATTATCAAGGTAATTTTGCTATGGTATTTGCAAAATTTCCACTAGAGGGCTCTTTACAGATTCTATAGCATAGTCTAAAAGTTTTCTTATCTTACATAGTTCTTCCAAAATGTTGTCAATATCTGGAACATAAAAAAATTAAAGCAAGGGACAAAGACATGAGCCTTGGAAAAGACTCCTAATTAAGGTACCGTGGGGCAAGTGGGTAATGAAAATCGTATAGTTGAGATTATTCAAATTGTAAAGACTATAAATTGAAATAAATGAGGTCATGGATATTTTTTAGCTTGACTCCCTCCAAATATAAGCGATATGCTGAAATTGATTTTTATGTAAAATTAAAGGAAAAAATTCAGAAGAAGTCTTTGAAAAATGTATCCCTACTTTTCACTCGCCACTTTTCAATTCAAATTTCTTCTGTTCAGTTTTGTTTGTTGAAATGACTCGACAACATTATAACTGCAACTATTTTAATGTTAGCTTTTACACCATGGGACAGCAATTGCATTTCTGCTATGTAGAATTTCCACCTCTCGTTATTAGTTTTTAAAATAGTCGGACATGACGTCGGATAACTCTTCTGGAGAAATCAAATAGAATCCTTCAATAAAGTGTTCAGAATCTATTTTTGTGTAGATAGACCTATACACCATATTTATGTTTTGAACTAGCTTTACAAAGACATTCCACGAGATTTCCGTGCGATCTCTTATATTTAAACTGTTCAATCAACGTTTTCCTTTTAATCGGCTGTCCAAAGTAGACATAATAATATCGTAATATTTGGCAACCTCTTTTATAGAAGTTTCATGATTTCTAATAGCTCTTAACGCCTTGAGTATAGTGTTTCTTGAATTATCAGCACGTTCTGTTTTTCTATGATAATTGGGAACCTTGTTTACTTATAGCTACCTAAAGACCAAACACAAATTCAATCTCTAATGATAAACTTTTCACTTGCCCCACGTTATTATAAAATTGACGGTGTTATTAAGTTATTTTTTGGTCTACGTCGAATTAATTCTAAAACTTTTATTCTTCTTCTTCTTGGTATTACGTCCTCACTGGGACAGAACCTGCATCTCAGCGTAGTGTTCTTATGAGCACGTCCACAGTTATTAACTGAGAGCTTTCTTTGCCAAAGTTGCCATTTTTGCATTCGTATATCGTATGGCTGGTATGATTATACTCTATGCCCAGGGAAGTCAAGGAAATTTTCATTTACGAACAGATCCTGGACCGACCGGGATTCGAACCCAAACACCTTCAGCATGGCTTTGCTTTGTAGCCGCGGACTCTAACCACTCGGCTAAGCAAGGCCCACAAACTTTTATTATTGCAGTTCGAAACTGTCAGAGAAGACAACTGAGAAGTGGTACAGAAAATTATTTTCCGCAACTTTTTCCCACCGAAAATAATAAAATAAGATTGCACGACGCTAACTTGTTACGGAGTGATAGTTGACAGGATAACAATCTTTCGCTCTATTATGCAATAATGGTTGAAAAATCACGGGAATTTCTTACCCTTCGTAATGATCTGAATGGCCTCAGAGGATTACGCATGAGTTATTTCATGTATTCAGTAAAATACACCAATTATTTTCACTTACCCCATTTACCCACTTGCCCCACAGTACCTTATGTAAGTTGTTAGTTGACCAAGAAGTAAAGCTCGCGGATTTTTTTCTGGAAGCAATTGTTTCTTGCTCGCAAAGACTAGTTGCATATCTGAATTGAGAAATGCTACACAATCGTTTGTTTCTTTGCTGTGTATTATATTGAGTATTTGGAAGCATATTGTTTAATCCAGTCGTGATAGGATCTTTTTTTTTAACAATAATGGCAGGAAACTAGGATATTTTTTCACATTAAAGTGATATTAATAATCGAGATTCTTATTGTTTCAATAACGACTGCCATTCAAATTCATCAAAAAGATATATCTAAAAGAAAAAAATATGAGAAAATACTAATACAAAAATTGCTTTGTCATCCAAGTCTCGATTTCAACTGTAAAATTTCTAACTTTGGACTTGAATGAGAATGATTCAGTGAAAATTCAATTTTATTATATACATAGTTGTTATTTACGAATTTTCAATTTTTCATACAGATGATTTTTTTACGCAACATTTACGAAATCAAGAGGATATAGTCATATTTGAGTAATAATATTGTTTTTTTTAGTTTTCTTGCTATTTTATTTTCGAAATACTAAATATTCCTATGCTTAACGATTCTCGCTCATTTTTTACCGAAGGCCCCTGTCAAGAGATCGAAATCGCAAACACTCAACTCAATTTCTTGTAAAAAAGACAAAAAAAGAAATTATCATTTGCTGTCTCAAAGATTTCTGACGGCATTAAGAATGTACTTACAGTTTTGTCTCATGTTACTAAAATGACTCATATTTAGAAATGTGTCGATTTAAAAGACAAAAATCGATATTTCCACAACTTTGAAATTTATAGAGAATACATCATAGGTGGATTAATAATCCTGTGAACAAATATTAGCGACTTGCTATAAAAAGTATAGAGTTCCGAATTTGAGACAAATCGGTACGCAGTTCAGATTCATAAAAATCATCTGACAATCTCCGAACTTTCCCTAATGACTACCTAAACCAATCTTCAGCCTTGAATAATTCACGATCGCTATTCTTAAAAGAAAAATGTACAATTCCTGCAAAAGCCTAATTTTTTTTATATATTTTTATTAGTATCTAGCCAAACATTACTGTCACGACCCCTCGGTCGACGCGTCGGAGTAGACAGTTGAACAATCGAGCAGCCACCAACTCTCGGATGAGATGAGCTGGCATTCTGACATTGATGTGTACGCTAGCAACGGATGCCATATCGATTGTGAAAACCATGAAGCAAGAGAAGTGATGTGCACATGAAAACAGATTTATTCCTATTATTGCAATGCCTAATTAAAATTATATTGAATTAGTGTCTAATCAGTTTTTGAAATATTTGTAGGGTAAGATTTGATTGATACAAAGTTAAATACAATCTAAACCAATTTGTCCTTCTCAGATATAATTATGAAATAATGAATTATCCAACAATAGTATAAGTTACACAAAAATTAAAATTATGATTGCCGGTAAGCTTAATTGAAATCCAAATGAGAATTTGCTAATTATATGTACTAATGATAGGTGGCTTCAATTAAGAAGTATTACTTCGATTATCATAGTTTGGAGCCTGATATAATAACGAAAAGTGACGGTAAATTCAATTAGAATCAATGTCAGATTAGAAACTTGTAATTGGATGTTTTTACAGAAGTAAAACTAAAGGTATTCAGAAGGGTGAACATTAAAAGAAAGGGGAGTAAGAATCCTAAACGTAAGTTTACAAAACAAAATTGTTATCCATATTTTTTCAAAAAGTTATGTATCTCATTACAGAAAGTTTTTATTACATACGTTATTCAAAAACTTGGAACATCTTATTCTTTAGTGGCTGCGAACGAATAATTTAAAAACTTTGTTAATTTATCGAGCGCATGCTGAAGATCTGCATAGAAATGTCTCTCCGCTCTCACGAATCCGAAGGCGATCCACAGAACCACAGAATTGCAAGTTCCACCCCAACGAAGCAGTTCAAAGTCTGCTGCGGCGTGGATAACGGTCGTTATTGGCAGTGTGGCAGATGAGGAAATCAGTACCATCCGATCTGCGCAAGTATAGCATCCGATCATGACAATCCACAATTTGTGTGCCCACCATGTCAACCACTCACCAGCGCTTAAAAGCAGACTTACACTGTAGCACCCTCTACATCAGCTCCCGTGAGTATAGTGCCCCTCGAGTATGTTAATATGCCATGGTCACAAATCTCGCCCGTCACAACGGGATCAACAGTACCCCTGTTCAGGCCACCTAGCACATTTCCTTACCCTTATGCTATTTTGCCTAGGAATCCCATTGTATCACAAATTTCGTGGGCTTCACTTGGTACCTCAAGTCAAGTCGCTTCTTCGAATATTTTCCCAGCAATTTCAAATCTGGCTCAGGCATTACCATCGAATATAAATGCTCAGCCGCCCACTTCAGTGAATCAATCTATACTGCGAGATTACATGTCATCTGTACCTTGCGAGCCCATGGTTGCGGCATCAGTGCCACCTATTTGCCGCGTGCCAACACCATCGCTACATCAACCGTCTATAACAGCACACGATGGAATGCCGTCTGGTGTTACGCTGGTTGGATGTACCAATACTGCACCTCTCACGATGTCCCCAAGCAATTCGCTGCACAACAAGAATCAAGGTCCAGCGGAGAACAAAAGTCAGTTGTCAAAGGTTGCTAGTTCCAGATCATCTACAAAGCAGAGTGCATTTGTCTGGAGTTACAAAGATTGGACGAAGAAAGGAAACTTCAAGAAAAAGAAGAAGCAAGTAAACGATTCGAATTACTGAGAGAAATTGCTAGCGAAACATCGTCGACATCCGAGCTTGATGTAAGAGAATATTCACCAAGTGAAAGAGTAAACTCTTGGCTTCAACGCGAAATTCCAAATAGTCAAATAGCATCATCAGCGGGACTAGACAAAGCGTTCGTTTTACGTCCTGCGCCAGCCGTACCATCTAACATTGTAGATCTCACGGCACTCCGTGGCACTCGCAACAGAATATCAACGACGGGACAAAGTATACAGGATAGCAACAGAGTTCCGCCTAGAAGTATGAGATTCGTAGACTCAAGTGTACATAGCTTTGATCCAGTACAACGGTCGACTCCGAGACGGTATCAAATGTAATCTGATTGTGATCACAACCTGACACAGAGCCACGTAGCCGCTCGACAGGCTGTCTCGAGAGAACTACCTATTTTCAGTGGTTCTCCAGAAGAGTGGCCGTTGTTCTATGCAACGTTCATCTCAACAACAGAAATCTGCAATTATACACAGGAAGAACTGTTAGCCCGATAGTATCGCTGCAGAATACTCGCATTGGGAAGAAGGGATCAGCTTTCCTGAACGTACAAAGCGTAGAACAAACTGTACAAGGCTCTGTCTCAATAGAAGAGAACTCGTCATCTAAATCGTGTCCAGCTTGTGAAGACAACTGTACAGAGTTAGCAAAGTGTCAGCGATTTGTAGATCTTACCTACAACTCAAGATGGGCAGTCATCAAACAATCTGGCACATGCAGGAAGTGTTTGAAAATACACAAGGGAACTTGTAAGTTGCAACAAATTTGTGGTCAAGATGGCTGCACCTTTAAACACCACCCACTACTGCACAATACTCAACGCGTTGGCGGAACAGTTGCCAAGGAACCCAATGTCTCTTCAAGTTCTGTTGGTACAAACAAAAAATACTCCGATAAAAGAGATTGCAACGCACATCACAAATCCGCTACCAAGACGCTATTCCGGGTAGTACCAGTCGTGCTGTATGGACATAATAGGATTCTTAAGACATACGCTTTCCTAGACGATGGATCGGCATTTACGTTGATGGATGAGCAGCTAGCTGAAGAGCTCAATCTGGATGGCATACTGGATCCCATATGCCTTAGGTGGGCTGGCGACAAACATCGATTCGAAAGCAGATCAAAAAGAGTTGATCTCAAGATATCTGGGACTGAAATCAATTCAAAAAAGTATCATCTGAGGGAAGTCCACACAGTTCCAAACCTTAGACTTCTTCGTCAATCTATTTGTATGGAGGATCTTGTCCGTCAATATCGTCACCTTCAAGGAGTGCCAGCTGAATCTTATGAAAACGTTCAGCCTCGGCTTCTAATCGGAAGCAATAATACCAACCTGGGATATCCACAGAAAGGTCGAGAGGGTGGAATGTTCGAACCGGTTGTCACAAAAACTCGGCTTGGATGGATAATTCATGGTGGAGCAGATGGTGGTGAATTCAAGAGATATCACGAATGGGATGCAACGGTGTATTGTGAAAATAGCGACAACTAATTACAGCACGCTATGCAGGAGTATTTCTCTTTGGAAAATATGGGCATTTCCAAACCAAGTCAACTTGTTTTATCAGCTGATAATCAACGAGCACAATCCATTTTGCAAACGATGTTCCGAAATGAAAGCGAACGGTTTATGAGCAGTCTTTTGTGGAATATTGAAGAATTTCGGCTTCCTAACAGCAAACCAACAGTTCTTCAACGCTTGCGATGTCTAGAAACTAGAATGAAACGGGATCCCGCACTAACTCAAGTGCTACATTCTAAGATTGAGGACTGCTTGAGGCAAGGCTATATTCACAAACTGAGGTCATCCGAGCTGAAGCAACCGAAATCCCGTGTGTGGTATCTCCCAATATTGCCTGTTTTCAACCCAAATAAGCCGGGAAAAATAAGGATTGTTTGGGATGCGGCGGCTAAAACTCAAGGCATCTCGCTCAACATGATGTTACTAAAAGGTCCAGACCAGCTAGTCTCGTTAATCTCTGTTCTCCATTCATTTCGGGAAAACAAGGTGGCCATCTGCGGAGACATCCGCGAGATGTTTCACCAAACACTCATCTCTAAGGACGACCAAGATTGCCAAAGATTTCTATGGAGAGAGCGTTCAACCGACGCGGAACCTAGTACGTTTGTGATGCAGGTAATGACGTTCGGTGCATCATGCTCGCCGAGTTGCGCACAGTACGCGAAAAATTTAAATGCGAAGGAGCATGAGAGACAATTTCCAGCGGCAGCTGAAGTGATTATTAAGAAACACTATGTCGACGACATGCTAGCCAGTGTTGAAACTGAAAGTGAAGCAATCAAATTGGCGAAGGACGTAAGACACGTGCACGCTCAAGCCGGGTACGAGATGCGGAATTGGCTTTCAAATTCTCCTGTTGTTCTTGATGCAAATTTGTAAAATCTACTGCAAGTTAACATTTATTCCGTTAACTTGTCTAGCGACGAGCATCAATTTCACTATGACAAGCAACAATTTCTCGAACAAAGTGTTTACTTTGAGTGGCAAATCCCACCATCCATTAAAGCAGAGCCAAAAGAAAGTAATCATTTAGCACAATCAAGAGAACGGTCAAGTGGGCACCAAACAACATCAAGATGTTTGCTTTCTTGACAGTAATTCCTTGGGAGTCAATAACATAAACGCTTTTCCCAGGGCAGCCGAACAATTCAATCGATTTCCCATTTGATTGTGCAACTTCCAGAAGCAGTCATCGTCGGGGGAGTAAATCTTCCGATGGTCATTTGGACAGGGGAAGGTGGAAGGGGAAAGTGTTCCGGAGGAGGAAGCAAAACAAACTTTAGCTGTTGATAACAAGGACGCAATCTATCGCTTCATATGGATCCTGTTCGGGGTTTGGACGCGTGTATACACATGTTTGTTTTTCTTTTGGGGATTTCGCTTGGGAGAGATGCGGAAAAGGTTACACCTTCGTAAGCTCTTTACATTTCGTGGAAATGGTACCGTCTTTTGATCTTGAATCGGGAGGGTGGCTTTTGACAACTGTAATAGAGATAACCTCTTACGAGCAGCGATGGCCATCGGGAGTAAATGGTTTGAAGTTTAAGAAATGCAATAATGGAATCAAAATAACCCCAGAAAAACATTTACCTAGCTAGTATCGTGGACAGCAAAATTGGGCG
The DNA here is from genome assembly GCF_002204515.2 of Aedes aegypti. Classification (NCBI taxonomy): domain Eukaryota; kingdom Metazoa; phylum Arthropoda; class Insecta; order Diptera; family Culicidae; genus Aedes; species Aedes aegypti. The sequence goes on from NC_035108.1 coordinate 208,006,163, forward strand.
AAAGCCTTATGGCATTTTTTGAGAAGTTGGCAAAATATTTCCTCTGCATGAGAAAATAAAAAGAAATAAAACTAACATAATTTTGCTAATATTTAGACTGTGACATTGCTGTGCTATGAAACTAGTAGCATTTCTCATGGGGGGAGAGTACTTGGGAGTTTTACTTGGAACAACTCTTACTTACTTTACTTACTTCCTTTTTCATTTTTCTGGGTGTGTCCATTTCTCATAAGATATATGGTGTTTGTTTTAAATGCTTACAAATACTATAAATTCTTAAAGGATAAAACGCATCATTCCTCTATAATATTTGTCAAGGATATGCTTAGCAATAAGCAATCTTCAAATGTAATGTTTCCATCTTCCGATACTGTTTTATTCATTAATTTCTGAAGTAGTTCAAAAGTTGGAACAAAATCGCACAATATTTGATTTTTATATTTGTGGTATTTCGTGCACAAATCTATCCCAATAGTGGAAATAATTTGATTAGAATAGAACTTATCAAAAGCTACGAAGATACCAAAGATGGAACATTTATTTTTGATACTATTTTATACAAGATAAAAGCATACAGCTCTGATTCCTTTGATCTCGTTTGGGTTAGTTACTAACTGACACCTCTGATAATGTAACTGTGGCTGATAATATCTCCAGGATTTTCCATCCCCTCCATCAGGAATCTGACAACCAATCCAAGCTATTCCTAATGGACTCTTCAGGACTGCAGAGATCGACTTCCCTCTGCACCAGCAACTCCACTCTAACTCCTAGTGACAGCCAACTCCCTTCGGGGACTTTAATTATAAAATTTCAATACAGCTTAATTAACACATTAAAATCAACTATGTAGTCCCGGGATACGGAGATGAATTTCTGCGGACCCCAATCAGTCAACCAAGGCGTGAAAGTTGAAAATGTTCATTGTGGAGACAAATTTCTAGTCCAATAGCACGCGTAAAACTAATTTGAATGTCACCCTTCCGAACAAGACAGTGGAACCATTCCCCGGTGTCAGGTTTGGTCGTTTTTAAAGCTGACAAGTGGTTCAATTCGGACGGAGGAGAACCAGAAACCGAGTGTATTCTGCAAACCACTAAATAAACCATCATTCATCGCTAAATGTGTGCCACAAGCAATTCATCTGTCGTGCACCATTTTGCACCGCGTTCGGCGAAAAGAGGTCTGGCTTTCTGAAAAGATGGCAAAAAGCCAATTTCCAAACACGTTCTTTGTGTGAAAAAAAAACATAGTCAAACAACTTACAATAGCAGTTGACGAAGAAGACATACGAAAAATTCTACAGAAAATTGTTTAATTATTTTGTTTTCACAAAAACTTTTCCCGGATGCAAATTTGTTTTCATCTGTCGTTAATCCTACTATATAAGCAACTAGTATTGTACGCTCAAGAAAATAGGCTATTGAAATACATAGAAAATTGCACTTTTGTTGACATTTTGTTCTATGAAAACTGAAAAATGACAACTAGTCCAAAATAGGTCCACAAAGCCAAAAACATGTTCCACGGCATCAGTCATGATAAAACTTGTGAAATATTAAGAATATGTTTTTGTCATGATTTTTGTTTTAAATCTAGACCACTGTGGAGAGACGAATTTATCTACGGAGAAATATTTCCAGTTATTCCACCGAGGGACTTACTGGGGTGTCGCGCGATCAAAGTGAAACCACCCCTTCATGTGGCCGTTAATGTTCAACAAATTGGAAAGTGTAAGGAATCGTCACGCTGCTGTCGCAGAAATGGTCGAAGGGGTGATGACGGTGGATGTGTCAGCAGGATGCGTTTCTGCGTCATCCCAGAGATGGTTATCTTTGAATTATTTCAGATTTTACTGGGATGGTGAATCGTGATTGATAGGGAAGAAAAACTCTTTCGTAAAAAGATATTACCTCTAGCCGAATTTGAATATTTCTGAGAATCTATATCAGCTGCCTGAAGCATTCTATTTGCAATTGCACTGCTTTTAAATTCTAAACTTGGATAAATTTAGAGTACGAACTATTTGCGGCAAACTATATTTTCTGATTCACTTTCAAATTTACAATAAATCATATACAAAAGAGCACAATTTTGAGGTGTAAAACAAAAATCTTAAGCAGTGTGTATTGTATTCTCATGCTGTGCGTGCAAAAAAAAAATGTGTCCGGGAGGATGTTTTGGGAAACCCTAAAGCAATAATCAGGTGCTTCACAGCGTTACTTTCCATATCTATTGATCCCTCTTCGATCCTTGTTAGCACCCGCCCTATTGATGTTTCGTTGCACCCAATGATGGAACAACCTTGACATTTCTCCATTTGTCAGGAAAATATGCCAACTGAAAACATTTGTTAAATATATCAACTTAGAATGATCCAGAATGATTAGCTGATTTCTGGAAATTTCTTGATGAGGATGTAGAAAATTCCATCATCGCCAGGGGCTTTTATATTTTTGAGTTTTCTAATAATAGTTCTCTCTACTTCCAAATCAGTCTCCAAGGAATTTTCTAAAACGTTCTCTTGATTGAGAATGTTTTCGAAGTCCTGAGTAACTTGATTTTCTTTCGGACTTGTAGGACCTAAATTAAAATTGTGCGCGCTTTCAAACTGTATAGCAGGTCTTGGAGATTTTCGCTATTAGTTAATCATAATTTATGTTCCTTTTCTAATGCCGGAATTGGCTACAGAGTTTTTTTTTTTCTTAATTTTAGATAATTTCCAAATGTGCTTAGAGCCAGGATTCAATTGAGAAGTTATATTTTCATTTTTTTATTAAATTTGTTTTTTATTTCTTTTTGTAGCTCCTATCATATACACACTCAATCTGTTTGGTAAAAATAACTGGGTTTTGAACTACCCAAAAAGTCGGTAAACTAAACATAATGTCAGAAATCGAAAAACAGCGATTTTGCACTGAAATTTTGTAGAGAGCATTCTTTTTATATCATATATCGATAAAAAATAAACATGGAGAAATTTGTCTTTCAATTACGCGTGGCGACAGTTTTCATTTTACTGACTCTTTCGGTAGTTCCAGAGCCCAGTAAAATTTTACTGGCCCCAGTAATTTAATCTAAGTGTGTAATTTTCATAGCAGGATCGCAGTGCGCTGAAACTGCCTCCTCCTCACGTTTTATAGTGGATCAAGAGTTTAAGATCATCGTCTATAATCACGGATTCGAATTTTACTTCACATTTTTGAACAACAATGCCCCTTGCTTAAACAATGGAATTTGTTAAATTTTTTGTTTTTTCACAGAAGTAATGTCGTTCGCAATAATCACGATTTTCACATATTTCGTAGTTTGCATACATTTGTCTTGATTTTAAATACAGCCAGGGGATCGCAAAGAGAATCGGAGCGTAAAAGGAGGGAGCGTATGTTCGAATTTGGAGAGTAAAAAAAGATTAAAAGCGTAATAAAGCTTTTCATTTATTCTCGAGAAGTTTTGCGAAGAGATGGGATTTATCCGTGGTACACTTCAAGGGTGACGTAAATCATAGTCTAACGCCATTTTGAAATCCAATATGGCAACTTCCGGTTTGTGAAAATCACTTTTAACCCATGCAATAAGGGTATTTTTGGAATGAGACAAATGAATAGATGCCGGAAATCGATGTCTGACGCCATTCTGGAATCCGAGATGATGACTTCCGGTTTGGTTTTGGAACGGGGAAAATCGATTGAAACCTCGGAAAAAAGTGAGCGTAAAAAGAGAAGATGTTCGTAAATTAAGAAGTTAAGAAGTCCTTCAAGAATTTTTCTAAATAACTCACTCATTCCTTCATGAATTATATCCGTACTTTTTCAGTGCATTCTCCAAGAGCTTCTTTATCAGTTTTCACTCAGTTCCTCCTGGGGTTCCTACATTCCCAGGATAAGTATTTATTATTCAACAGTTTATTCCTGAAGTTTCTTGAGGATCCTTTAGGAACAATCTATACCAAATCGCTTAAAAATATTTTTAAAAATTTCACGAGACAATTCTTTGGATATTCTTTTAAAAATTTCTCCAGGAAGGTTTTCATGTGCTTATAATAAATTAATTCCAATTGTTGGTTAGTTAAATAAATATTTTTTTTTTAGAATTTTCTGGTTTTACTGAGGATTTAAAAATAAATTCTAGGAATCTCATCAAAATTGTTTTCAAGGCAATCAAGCAAACATTATTTCCACTACAACAGTTTTTTCCAACTTTGTCGATTCGCGCTTAAGCCATCGGAACTTTTGGTCAGAAATTTTTCTTAGCTGTGCCACTGGAGCATATTTTTCCGTTGTCCAGTGTTAAGTTACAGTTTGTACAGCTAAATAACTAAAGACGGTTTCCGTGTCGGTGTCTATTTTTAAAGTTTTCTAAGATTTCTTCACTAAATCTATCGGAAATTCTTCAAGCATTGCTTGTAATATTCACAGCAAAAATTAACCAGGTCTTCCTGCTGAAAACATTAAATGATTCTTACACGTGTTGGATTTAGCATTCCACCCAAAATTCCTCAAGATTTTAATAAGAAATTGAACAGGACACAAAAATGTTCTTAGCGATTTCTCAGATAAGTTCTCCACAGATTCACCGGATTTTTCTCACATAAAATTCTCAAAGTGTTTCTTTAGATTTCTCTAAAACTCAATTAATGTTCTTCTCCTCATTCTTCTTTCTAAAATAATGCATTGATTTTTTTAAATGCCTACCTAAGAAAATTTTAAAAATTTCCAACACTCCTCTAAAGTTTCTCTCGGAATGCGTTTCATTCAAAAACGCAAAAATACTCAAACAATTTCCGAGCAATGTTCAGGGATTTCATTGTGGAATTATATTATTATTTTCACTGGGATGTTGTTTTAGGAAATTATTTCTTCTGAAAAACTCCCCAGGGATTCATCTAAGTGTTTTATAGGGATTTTTATCTTTAAATAATTTAAGCTTGAATTGAGTTTAGTAAAACTTACTAAATTCATCGTAGAATTTCAGAAACTTTTTGATGAAATCACAGAAAGTGATTTTTATGTGGTGTTGTTGAATGTTTCTCAAAAATTCTTGTTTTTTTTCATATTTTATAATGGACAATGATTGGCGTCAAAACGGATCAATCAGTTGCATATACATATTAGAAAATGTTTTGCATGAACTCCGAAGTTTCATGATACTCCGGTGGATAGATTGGTGTACCGTAAAACGGGGTAACTTTGATAATTTTTTCGAAGAAAACTTGAAAATTTATGCATGCTGTTTCAAAGAATTATAAGTTATATTTTTAAAACAAGTACTGGCATCCTGGCTATCGATTGCAGTTGATAGATTGCCGAAAGATTTATTTTGAATGCATATATATTTTTTTTCATATAATCGAAAGTCGGTTTTCTGTTTTGGGGTAACTTTGATAATGGAGTATGAATCGAACAAAATTGAATGGATTACGAACATTTGTAGGGCATTGCATACCCCTAGGCGTTTAACGTTATATGGAAATTTCTGACTTAGATTACAAAAATGGTCCCAGTTTGTGAAAATGCTTTCCGCTAAGAGATTTGAGACCATATTGAAGTTCTATGATAACTAGGCTGTCAAAGATAAGTGGCCAACTATTTAAAATTACATCAAATAGTGATCATAAAACAGATTGTTTGTAAGCGTTTCGAAAATGCTAAAATTGTGTCAATTTTTAATATCCGTATAAAAAGCCTCAAATGTTCTCGATTCAAATGAAAATAGCTCTTACATGAAGTGTCATACTAATATTCTTCAGTTTTGCATTCGTTTTGCTTAACCGATTAACAGAAATTATGATATTTTGTTTAGTATGTGGTGGGTTACGCACTATCAAAGTTACCCGCATTATCAAAGATACCCCGTTTTACGGTACCAATTGTTTCAACTTGCAGAAATTTTAAACAATGCGTTTTTTGAGGAACTATTTTTAATTATTGCGGTAGAACTGGAAAAGTTTAACTCAAAAATATTGGTAGTATTTTCCAAGAACATTGTCAAAGATTTCTCAACTTAAAATTCGTAATACAGAGAATCCTCTACCACGGTAATATCAACTCATATATTCCATGGCTCGAAATCAACTCATGGAACAAACTAAGAACAACATTTCATGACTATGATGTCCCTTCAAACAGCTTTTTGTGGATGTAACAACAACAAAATGTTACAAAAAGAGATGGACAACGGAACAATAGCAATCTGCCAATAATTGATAAAAAAAATGTATAAAGCAATGTTCTATGGACAAATTTCTTCATGAATATCTTAATCAATCCCATTCGCCATCCCAGTTATGTTGCTACATGTTTTTCCACAGATCCTTTTACCGCTATGCTATTTTCGGAAGTGAAAGCATTCCTAGGGTTCTCCAATAAATTCATGCAAAAGATATTTTTAAAACAATTTTCGTATATATTTCATGTGCAATCCGGGGATTTAATGCAGTATTTCCAGTATGAAATCCATAGAATGATTTCTGATGCATTTTGACATGCATTTTGTAAATATTTCTGAATGACTTTTGATGAACTTAACGAAATAATTTGTAATTGTTTGTGAAAAACTATTTAAAATTTTGAAAGATTAAGTAAATTTTATTCAGTCAAATCCGGGAATTCCGGAATCAATTTGTGATTAATAAGTAGACATAGAAGGAACGGTTGTCCTCCAGGAGGAACTCCCGTTGAAATTATGAATAAATCTCAGAATATTATTTGACCAATGTTCAAGAGATGTGTAACAAAAGTTCTGAAGCCACTTTTCGATATTTCTTGAGGAATTTGATGATACATAAATTCTTCAAGGAATATCGAAAAGTTGCTTCAATAATTCTGCTATATATCTCTTGCAAATTATTCAACTATGTTTGGAATTTCCTTAAGATTTAGAACATAAGTTTTCTCAGGAAAATACAATGTAAATTCGCACCGGAACAATCGGCATAGACCCAGGCATCGAAACGAACAAACGATTGGAAACTCGGATCATGGAACTGTACTGCCGTTATACGCATAATTGTCCCATGTTACTTTTTGTGCATTTCGACGTTTTGTCATCAAACAGTTTATTTTTACGTATAGTTTTAGAAAACACTTATCAAAAATTAACTTTGTTCGGAAAATCAATGAAAAGCAAGCCAAGTCAATTTGTCCCATTGTTGAATTTCCACGCATAACTGTCCCACTACTGTATTTCTACGCATAACTGTCACACTATACAATTCGCTGCGCTAATCTCGAACAAAATATTCAGTTGTGAGTTTTGAATTAGCTGGTGTTTGTGAAAATCGTTACGTTGACTTTACATCCCATGTGGAACACAACCCGTTTTATGTGTTTGTATTATCGCGATGCATTCGTCATTCATGCGAGTCTGACGTCAAATTTGATTGAAATTTTCAATTTAATAATATTATTTCCCATCGGTTTTTCAATGAATTTCAGTTGAATTTTCTAGGTCAATCACAATTTTTTCAATTTTTTTGAACCGCCGTCATCGATTAGAAATTCACCGTAATTTTGGATTCATCATGAGGAATACTGTAATAATCCCACTTGAAGAATCAGTAATAACTTTAATTTCAAGTCCATGGCTTGCGACAAATCAACTTCATAATTTAGCAAACCAAGTCCAAATAAAAATAGTTCGACCATTTTTGGATGACTTGGCCATATGCTGGGTTGGTCCGAATACCGGTTCACTGGTGGAAGTGGCCATTATATTGGCGAATCTGAAAACGGCTTGCGACATATCAATTTTCATGAATTTGCAAATTAGGTCTACAGGTGGTTCAAATGTATTTGAATGACTTGACCACATGTCGGATTGTTCTGAATTCCCGGTTTCCTGGGGGAAATGGCCTCTAAACTGTCGGTTCTGAAACCTAGCTGGCAACATCAATCTTCATAAATTCACAAATCAAGGCTAAAGAAGGGTAATTCAAAGGTTCCTGCATGACTTGATAACATGCCAGGTTGTTTTGGATACCCTGTTCCCCAGAGGAAGTAACCATTATATTGGCGGTCTTGAGACCTATCTTGCGACATATCAAACATGATGAAGTCAAGACGAAGTCAAAGTCAAGTCAAAAGAAGAATTGGATGACCTGGCCACATACTGGGTTTTTCCGCATAGTTGGCTCTTCGGTGCAAGTTGCAAATATGTTGGTGGTTCTAAAACTGTATTTGCGATGTATCAAAATATCATGATATGTATTGCAAACAAAGTCCAAAGAAATGTCAAATCGTGTGAAGATTTGTGTCGTGAATTTTGAGTTAAATATTTACTCGGCAGATTAACCTTGAATTCGCAGATGAGTTTTTGTCAAGCCTGCAGCTGGAAGAGTCGATTTAGGAATTTATTACATCTTTTAAACTCTCTTACTTACTCATCCACTCTTTCTTTCACTAACTCATACATTTTCTCACTATCACACATACAGAAAACTTTCCATCCCGAATTTGGAAACTATAAAATCGTTTATTTTCACTTCTCCACACTTGGCTCCGTATGGCACATGTCACTTGAGCCTCCATTAGGTGCCTTAACATAGTCTTGAGGATATACGTCTTCTACATTCGGTACAATCTATACGTAAGAAGGTCATCCACAGCAGTATGTTTAGCACATAATTGGTCACTACTCTCAGTGGGACTGTTATGCGTAGAAATTCACCAAAAACCCCGTATTTCTAGGCATAACAGTCCCACTTTGAATTTCGTAGCTAAATTTACTTTATTCCTATAATACAAACTCTTGACTCTAATAAACACGTTATTCTTTATACTATTGTGAAGATTTCAATTCAATTTACCACACACCTGGTCAATACGAGGCCTAAATGTGTTAAAATCTATAAACGCGTTTTTCTCGATTGCATATTTTGGAACATGGGACAATTATGTGTATAACGGCAGTGTAAGTCTCTCAATTTCTTGGGAAGTACCCGCATTCTTTCCGAATTATTGAGGGTCCGCAAGTTCGTAGCGCTGCAGGAGGTTTGCTGGAAAGGGTCGACGGTACATACGTATAGGGATGGTTATACCATCTACCAGAGCTGCGGCAACAGACATGAGCTGGGCACAGCTTTTATCGTGATGGGCGAAATGCAGAGGCGCGTGATTGGGTGGTGGCCAATCGACGACAGAATGTGCAAGTTGAGGATCAAAGGCCGTTTCTTCAATATCAGCATAATCAACGTGCACAGTCCTCACCTAGCAAGTGACGATGACGATAAGGACGCTTTTTACGTGCAGCTGGAACGTGAATACGACGGCTGCCCAAGCCATGATGTCAAAATCGTTATCGGAGATCTCAACGCTCAGGTTGGCCAGGAGACCAATTCAGACCGATTATAGGGAAGTTCAGCGCTCACCAGCTTACGAACGAAAACGGTCTTAGACTGATTGATTTCGCTGTCTCCAAAACATGGCCATATGTAGTATCTACTACCAGCACAGTCTCCCGTATCGGTACACCTTGAGATTACTCCAACAGACTGAATCGCAAATCGACCACGTTTTGATTGATGGAAGACATTTCTCGGACATTATCGACGTCAGAACCTATCGCGGCGCAAACATTGATTCGGACCACTTCCTAGTGACGGTTAAAGTGCGCCAACGACTCTCCGTTGTGAACAACATTCGGTACCGACGCTCACCAGACGGTTTGGACGAGAAGAATGCAGCGCGGGCGATGATGCTGCAGCAAGGCACCCGTCAAAACGTGGTACGATACAAACAGAAGCGAAGACAGCAATCCCATCTATTCCGGGATAAAAAGCGCCGACTGGAAGAGTTGGATTGCGAAAAGATGGAGCAGCTGTATCGTTCTCAAGAAACACGTAATTTCTACAAGAAACTCATTGCATCCCGCAAAGGCTTTGTGCCGCGAGCCGAAATGTGCCGGGATAATGATGGAGGTATCTTGATGGACGAACGCGAGGTGATCGCAAGGTGGAAGCAACACTACCATGAGCACCAAAACGGCGCAGAGGAGGAAGATCAGGACAGCAGGAGGAACGGCTTCATCAGCACGACGGATGAAGAAGACGTGCCAACTCCAACAATAGGCGAAGTTAAGGATGCTATCAAACAGCTGAAGAACAACAAAGCAGCTGGAAAGGATGGTATTGGAGCGGAACTTATTAAAATGGGCCCGGACAGGTTGGCCACTTGTCTGCACCGATTGATAGCCAGGATCTGGGATACAGAAAAGCTACCGGAGGAGAAGACGAAGGAGAGCGCAACGAGCTAGGTGGTTTGACCAAGTGGAGCAGGATCTTGGAACTGTGGGGCGATCGAGAAATTGGAGGATAGCAGCCATGGACCGAGTTAGTTGGCGTAACATTGTGGCGCAGGTCATGTTTTGAAGGACGTAGAGCCAGCAAAAGTAAAAGTAAGTTTGCGATCAGATAAGTACGAGCGAAGCCACTCGGTGATCCAGACAGGAAGCCCCATGTGCTCTAGTTTCTCGATTGAAAGACTATGCGGGACTTTGTCAAAAGCCTTTCTGAAGTCGAAATACACTGTGTCTACTTGTTTGCGGTTTTCGATTTCTCTTGAAAGGAAGTTGGTCATTCTTGAACGCTTCTTCATAATCCCGTGTTGTCGGTCCGAATTCAAGTGTCGGGTAGCGTTGTACAGAACGGAATGTATTATCTTCTCAAATACCTTGGTGACACAGTATACTATGGAGATACCGGGATAGTTTTCCACGGAGGTGTAGTTTCCAGATTTGTAGATGGGAGTTATCGATGAAGCTTTAGGGAGTTTCTTCTCATTGAGAGATCGATTGAAGATTATGCTGATGGGTGTTTTCAGAGACTCTGCACATTATTTCAAGACTATTGGAGGTAGACGGTCCGTCCCAGCGCCTTTGTCAGCATCAAGCTTTATGAGCTCAGCCTTGACATCTTGTTCCGTTACAGTATGGAGAGGTAAGTTCACATCATGTGTACGAATACATTGTCGAGTCGCTGCAGAGAGTGATGGGGAATTAGTGCTGTAAACACTGCTGAAAAAGTTTGCGAAAAGGTCAGCCGATTCATTGCCATTTGCAGCGGATGATCCATAGTAATACATTTGTTCGGGTAGATGATTGCGCGATTTACGAGTGTTTACATAAGACCAAAAACTGGATGGGTTGTGAGTCATGTTCAAATTCATTAAAAAGTTTTTTTTCTGAATTATGCCATATTTTGCGAAAAAAATTGTGCTTTAGGGACAAATTTGGCAAAATTACTGTCCATTTTTTTTGTCGGGCACGTCACGTTAACTTATTAAATATAGAAATAAGTGATCTAACAATAAATTTATTGATTAACTATTGATTTTCAGTCCAAAATCCTGATGTTATTTTGAACTATTTGCACCAACTTTTATTCAAGCATTTTTTTTTCTAGAAACGTCGTCTTGTAGATTTATTGTTTCAATAAAGAGAACCGATGAAGAAACAGTGCCGAATTCCTTAGCATAACATAAATTAAAGGCAATGCTTGAGATTATTTTCATTTCTAACGTTTGATGCTAACTTTGTATTCTCAGTTCTACTGTTTCCGTTCACAAACATTTATTGTTCAACATTTAGTGAAGAATATTCTTGATAAAAACATTAGATGGATCACATTATTATAAAAAGACTTTCTGTATCATATGTGACAATTTTGCTTGAATAAATCGATTCGCTAAGAATTATAATGCAATGTGTGGTAGGCCAGCATATCTATTATACAAATCTATGATGAAAAATTAGAAATCGTGTCTCCCAGACAAACTAAACAATGTTTAAAATGTAGAATAATTGACTTTGATTACAAATCTGACAATTATTGGTTGCATTAGGTATAAAAAGCAGTAATGAGCTCCAATATAATGTTTTTATCTTTGGTCGTCCCTTTCATGCGATCGAAGAATTTTGATTACAACAAGGAACAAAAATGCTCAAAACAATTAATTTTAAATTTTAAAGATTTGGTTAGAGATAAACTTCCTATTTGATTTATGTGTCAACTCGTATGGATTATATAGTATGTGCGAAACCAATGAATTTTCACTAAACTTTATCTTCAATGATATTATGATTACCTACTTCATATTTAATCCATAATCGAAACACATGGCTTCAATGGAATATATTGGTCACCTGATAAAATCAATCATCAGATAACTATTGCAAAACTCGAACGTCTCGGTTTCTCCAGATATTTTCTTAGTTGGCTTCACTCCTACTAGAACGGCCGGGAAATGGCCATTGAATTAGGTGATGCTGTTTCATCCTACTTCCACGCTTCATCCGGGGTACCACAAGGAAGTCATCTAGGACCGTTGATATTTATCGTGTATCTCAATGACATTAATCTTCTACTTAAATCATTCAATCTTTCATTTGCCGACGACTTCAAACTGTATTGGATTGTAAATAATGTAGATGATGCATTATTTTTGCAATCTCAGCTCGGGATATTTACCGATTGGTGTGAAACTAATCGCATGCACCTAAACGCTTCGAAATGCTCTGTAATGTCATTCTCTCGAAAACGCATTTTGATAGTTTACGACTATAAAATTAATCCACATCTCTCAAAAGAGAGTCTGTCATTAAGGACTTTGGTGTGTTACTAGACCCAAGGAGCATATCGACTTCATTGCCTCTAAGGCATCTTAAACTCTTGGTTTTATTTTCCGCGTCGCTAAGGACTTCAGAAATATTCAATGCTTAAAATCATTGTACTGTTCTTTGGTAAGGTCTATTCTTGAATATTCGTCAGTTGTTTGGGCACCGTACTATCAAATTGACATATTTCGTATTGAGGCAAGTCAACGGAAATTTCTGCGATATCTCCCATGGAACGATCCAATTAACTTGCCCAGATATGAAGATCGTTGCAAGTTAATCGGCTTAGAGTTGTTGAGTGTTCGCCATGAAGTTTCAATAAGTCTCTTCGTTTCCGACCTTCTCCAATCGAGAATAGATTGCGCTAAACTTTTATCTCTCCTCAATATAAATGTTCCATACCGTCATCTTCGATCGAACTCCTTCCTATTTTTGCGAGCACCGTGCAAACTACGGGCATCACGAACCATTTAAAAGTATGTGCCGATCGTTCAACCGTTGTTTCAATGAATTTGATTTTCATCTTTCACATCCAACTCTTCGTAAAAAATTTCATCTGGTTCTGACAAGCTACACGCAGCGAACTGCACTATCGAATCTCATACATTTTGCCTTATGAAAGGTGGAACGATTATTGCAACACGAACGCTTAATGTATCGTTTTAGCATCACTCCACATCAAGGCGTCGATAGGCGCGTGGTGAACGCCCGGGCCTATCGATCCCAAGGTTCTTGGTTCGAATCCAGGTTGCCGCGTTAACGTTTTTTGTTTTCAAATTCTGGTTTCATAAGGCAAATTTATGAATTTCAACCCGATTTCTTGTGGCGAATTTTCATAAGGGGTTCTTATGCTTATCGATAGTCCATTTGCCTGAGTGTAGGTTTAAATTAGTAATTAAGTAGATTTAAGTAATATTTGTATCAGTTGGAAAAATATGTAATAGTCTGTTGATACGAAAAGAAGAGGAGGTTTTGCGCCCATTTGAGAAAGAGCTCAATATTGCTCAGCTCAAATGGGCTTTTCCCTGCTCCAAATATACAAATAAACAAATAAACAAATAAACCTATATCGTATTTTGTCTTAGTATTAAATTCATGAATCAGAATTATTTTATAGGAATTTTACATTATTTATTTTATTTTTATATATTTGATTTTACAACAACTAGCTTGAAAAAAGTTCGCCAAAAATATTTCGCCAATTTACTCGGTTTATGGCCATTTCTCTCCATCCTTGACTGCAACCCACGCTCTCCAGGTCCTCGTGCACCTTGTCAATCCACCTAGTTCGCTGCGCCCACGCCTTCTTGTTTCGACCGGATTCATGGCGAACACCATCTTTACAGGGTTGTTGTCCGGTATTCTTGCAATATGCCCTGCCCAGCGTATCCTTCCATCTTTAGCCACCGGTTCATTCATCGTCGCCACACTCTGTTCTCCTGCACGCCGTCGAAGATTGTCCTTAGCACTCGGCGTTCGAAATCCCCAAGAGCTTGCAAGTCTTCCTCGAGTATATGCCCGTAGAGGGCTACCGGAATCACACATACATGATTGCAATGAAATAAGGCGGCATCCACAAATTACGTAACGCTCTAGGGGGAGGGGGGGGTAGGCTCAAGCGTTACGGCTCATACAAAAATTTAAAAAATTTCATACAAAAAGCGTTACGGAGGGGGGGGAGGGGGTCAAAAAATTTCAATTTTAGCGTTACGTAATAAATGGATGCTGCCTAAGATCCAAGAAACAATCAATAATGAACAGTTATGATGAGCAATCTAAATAAAATTTTATAAAAAAAAAAGAAATAATTTAAAAGAAATGTTATCACGCGGAAATTACATACGCATATTACCATTCATGGAGGACCTAGTTTTCGATTTCGGTTATGACTTGAAACATTTGTTACAGCTGCCATTCAGGTGCTACTCTCTGTGTCATAATTTCTGCATCTGTAAAAATGTAAAAGAGTGTTATAAAACCACTTAAGGCTAAGTAGCCCGTCATTCGTGTTGGCAACAATGATGACTTTTCAGCTTGCATTTCAAAGTGATAAAACTCAGTCTTGATAGTGTATATTGACTTGAAAAAGTATCACTCTACGCGCTAACATGCATAAAGTATGCTGATACTTTTTCAGTTGTGTCAGTGCAAAACCAACTGATTTTCTTTGACTCTAAATCGTGAGATGAATTAGTAACAATCATCAACGACGCGTACAAATTTCAATGACGGCCTACTTCGCCTTAAATTGTATTTTTACTAAATACCTGGTATATTTATTCGAAAAATCGCCGATATACTGCTATTTGAGTTCACCGAGGAGATCACAATCGCGGAAACATTTTTCGGAGGCCATATTTGTTTGCACAATGTGTTCCAGAAGGGTATGAAACTTGCACATATTTGGGGGTGTTAATCTATGGGGCCCAGATAGCCGTAGCGGTAAGCGCGCAGCTAGTCAGCAAGACCAAGCTGAGGGTCGTGGGTTCGAATCCCAGAAAGAAGAAGAAGAATCTTGCACAATACTTTGAATGTTCTTCAAATGATATATATATATGTGTTACACAAATACATGGTATTAATTATGCACGTATATGAATATGAGGTACACATACAGTTAATGAGAAACATAATTTGGCAAATGTATGTGCAAATGCATCTTTATTTAAGGTGGGCCGTATTCTTGAGTTTACTCTTTAGTACTCTTTTACAGAGTTGAAAAATGTACCCTCTCCGGTGAGATCAAATATGCTAACCCTATATATAAGTGTGTTTCTACAAAAACAGCCAAAGTTTCAAAAACCTTGGGTTTAAATGACGACAAAAGATATTGTTATATACGCCTATGAACCTCCCCCACATGTCCCATCAAGTCAATCATTACGATAAACGAAAAAGTTTGGATCTCTTTTTTTGTCGAATCTCTATCCAGAAGATAATGTTTCATTATTTTTGAGTTACACATATTCATAATTTTTGTTTGAATTCCGGTCAGAAGGCTGCCATGATGAAGAGAACAAAATTGCCCAAAATAGTTCAGGTCACTACTGTGGAAGCTCCTTTATGAAAAAGCAAGGTCAGGTCTTGGGCGAGATTCGATGGTTAAGCTTTTGATTCGAGCTAGAAAGTGTTGTGCTTTAGCAAAAAGCATTTAATGTTTCAAAACGTACTTTCATTGATAGAAGATACATAATAATGAGTGAATTGCTCATAACAAAATATTAATTTGAGATACAATGCGATCTCACTTACAAATGAATTTTATTTAAATGAATAATATGCGACATACGCAGATGCAGAGATTGCCGAGCTCGATAATTTTTTTACGATGTTAAGTTCGGTAAATCAATATTCGGTTTTTTTTTTATTGAATTTCAATACATCCTCGGTAGAAAAATGTTGGAAAATGTAATCTCTTGTTTTTAATGAACCATCGAATTGTAATATTCTTGATAAAACATTACGAACTCGGTAATTTCAGTTTTAACGGAAGAATTTAAAAATTTGAAAAGAGGGGAGGTAAATAATAATTTGCCTTTCTGCGCTGCTATGCAGGTGTTGCTATGTTTCTAGCTCCCGCAAAAAGTATTTTGTGCACATTGCGAATTCATTCACACTTAGTTTCGGAAATCAAACTTGGTGAACGGATTCGCCGAGAACCCAACAGCTGATATATCGGTAAATATTCGCCCAATCTCGGTCAGTGTTTACTGAGTCTCGGTAACGTTTGCCGAGATATCGGTAAAAAATAGATAGCCGAAATTCGTTTTGCTGAGGTCGATGAAATGATTAATATGGGTTGGTTCAAGCACCTTACCATAATTTTGCTCCAAGGCAGAGTCGATAAAGTCAAAAAAGCATTGAAAACTACAGTAATGAAAAATCATAATGTCATGGTCACACACATCGATTATATTTATATCAGGAGAGATGTAATTTATAAATTTCAAATTACATTTGAAATTACATTCACTGACATTTTGAGGTTCTGCTTCCAGGTACTATTTGTTATTGAAGTTTGATTAGTTCACAATATTTTATTCTATGGAATGTACTTTTCCAGCAAAACAAATTCTCAATATCATTCGATTTAAACAATTCCATGTCGGTGTAATTAATAATTTCGCGTATTTATGTAATTTCTAGCCAATCCCACCAATCCTATAAACATCAGGTGGATATGGACGACACCGATAGGTACCCGTTTAATTACATCCTGCTGAAATTCATTTCTTCAATAAAACCAAGTCTCAAGTTGTTCTGCTTCAGCAATTCCCACCAGACATCGGAGGAATTTTTGCTCCTTGTATTCCGTGAACCAACTTTAAGTGCTGGATCCCACAATGTTAGACCTTCATCCAAGAATCCACTTGTTTCCCATTTCTTTCCTTTCATTGCCCCTTCAGGTCTACCATCAACCGAGAAGACACCCATAAGCACCCGAAACCTCTCCACCAGGGCAGGGCTCCTTTCCTGCGACAAGTGTGCTACATCCGAGAAAATGCTATAGAAGGCAAAACGTGGTGAATGGAGGAAAAACTTGTACCTTCCCAAACACACATACATACACCTACACTACCATGTAAAAGTTTGGGGTCACCCGTGAAAAGCATTTTGTCCATATCACATTATACATTACACGTCTAATTCTCGCTTAATTTTTCGCATAACTTGTGATCTCGTCCTAAAAGCCATTGGTAACTAAGTGTGTAGCTTATTGTTATTGAGCAAACTAATAGATTTACACGTTTATTAACATTTGTATGATGAATATACTATCAATCTCTATCCCCCAGTGGTGATGGTTTCCGTTCATTTGCTTCAAGATAACGAGCTATACTCTCGGCTACCAAAGGGATTTTAGGTCATAAGTTATGCGAGATTTGAAACTCACTTTAGCTTATAAAGGATATAAGCTCAACTTACTTCGTATGTTTGAAAATACGAATTTTGTATGATAAACTTCTATTACAATTTTTAACATTTTTCGAAAATTATTAACGCCTGAAAAATTTTACTTAATTTTCTCAGTCAAGATTTTATCCAGTACGACATTAGAAACATAATATCAAAATCTTTGAAAAGCAACATTGATATACAAGCGGCTCAGGAGATTCCAAACTTTTACACGATGACTTGAATAACTTATTTTTTCATAGATTTTGAATAGTGGCAAGATGTTTTAGTGACCCAGAACTTTTGCACGGAAGTGTATCTGCCGACTCTTCCCTTCCGTTCTGCTGTTCGTGCAATATATCCTCGAGCATTCGCTTTCAGCCCCGTACTCTCTGCCAATCAATATTCTGCAGAACGTTTCTTGAATACTAAATATTTCCATCATAGTTTGTTTTACTTGGTGTGTACAACGTCGTCGCCACCGCTGGAGCCGTTTTCTTACTAGAACAGGGTGTTCTCAGGGTGATCCTTACGCCTTCTTGCCTCTCAACCTTCATTCAGCTGTTTTTTTCCTCTCTCGAAGATGGCGCTTCTTGGCTCCATCGTTGTTTTATTTTTTCATTTTTCTTCTTTCGAAATGTCGATGCTTTCGTTCACTCTTGCTGTTCCCTACTTTCTTTCATCTATGACTGAATAGCACTGGCAGAAATATTATCATTTGTTCAATAATATAAAATAGGCTTCTTCAATTAAAAATATGGCAAACATTTTAATAGGGAAATCAGCCAATATTTTTTATTAAATTTGAACTTATATGAAACAAGTTTTTTTGATGCTTTCACACAAATTTAAAAAAAAAAAACAATTTTTCTTTGTGTTCATAATGCCGGACGTGAGTGCCGGTGAGGTTCTGAGGTAGATTCTGAAGAATGCTTTTTCGCGTGCTTTTCTTTCTTTTCTGCAAGCTTAAGTTTGTAGGAAACAAAAAAAACGCTTCCTGTGACCCCTGTGGAACCTCCGGCTGCTGTCCATTGTGAGTTTTGCAATCAGTAAGAACCTAGTAGACGAAAGTAGTTATTAGTAAGACAGCAAGAACTGTGACTCTAATGATACACCAAGAGCAATGGTTTAAAAGAAAATAATGGAAAGACTAACCTTTTACTAAAATATTCTATCTCATAGTAATAGTAATCCCAGTTCTTATAAAATATGACATGATATGATTTAACAATCGAGATCGTCATAGAGCTAATATTAATTGGTACTTGTAGAAAAAACCGAAATAGTTCAGAAAAACAGAAAGGATCATGAGAATTAAAACCGTCTCATTGATGACTGGTTTCCTCTAAACCTACTAGTGGCAAATTTACTTTAAACGCGTAAAACCACGTTTTCTCTTCACGGCAAGAGTGGGGATCTCTCCAAGTTTTATTCTTCGTCCCTCCACTAGCAAACCAACACTCGACCAGAGAGAAGTAAATTCTTGAAACAGTTGGAAAATTTAATTAATTTTTTGCTCGTTGTCGTCCACTCTACTCGTTCGTCTATGGGCTTTGCGAATCAAAATATAACTCTTTACAATCGATTTCAATGAAAGTTTTTTGTAAAAGTGAGATTACTGATTGGTTTTTGAAAAACCATTTCAAAATCTAATGTATATTTAATATATGTTTTGATCACTGCATGGCCGGTACCTACAGGTTAAGCTACTTTTCTTCGGATGTCGGCTCCCTGAATGTCGTTTTTCTGAACGACATTTCCACGTATGTCAGTTCACTGAATACCCCGTTTTCCGAATAGCCGATTTCCCTAAATGTTTTTGGCATTCATAATTGTCGTAGCTCGGGGGCCTTCTTAGCCGAGTAGTTAGAGTCCGCGGCTACAAAGCAAAACCATGCTGAAGGTGTCTGGGTTCGATTTCCGGTCGGTCTATGATCTTTTCATAATGGAATTTTCCTTGACTTCCCTGGGCATAGAGTATAATCGTAATTTGCTTCCACTCCTCCGGTAGCTGTTCCGTTTCCCAGATTCTGACTATCAGCCGATGCAGACAAGCGCCCAACCTGTCCGGGCCCATCTTGATGAGTTCGGCTCTGATACCAACCTTGCCAGCGGCCTTGTTGTTCTTGAGCTGTTGAATGGCATCCTTAACTTCCCCCATCGTGGGAGCTGGTTGGTTTCCACTGTCCGCTGTGCTGACGTAGCCATCGCCTTCGCTGTCCTGACCTTCTGTGCCTGTGTTATCTGCGCCATTCAGGTGTTCATCGTTGTACTTGTATTGTATCATTCCACGTTTTGTCGCGTACCATGCTGCAGCATTGCAGCCCGCTCTGCATTTTTGACGTTGGATAACGTTTTACGGCAACATACTGGGGTACAATTTCGAAAAACGAAAAATCGGTCACGTCACGAAGAGTAGTTAGATTTTGACTGTTAATAACTTACACGCCCTCATAGATTTTCAAGATTCTTGCACCAATCGTTTGGAAATCTTTCTACGAATCTACTCCAATAATTAAAACTATTGGTTTTCATGACTTAACTATTGAAAAATTGGTAAATACCGAGGCAGGTCTTATTTTTCATATAAAAGCACATTTTTCAAGCTGTTATAAGGCTTTGACGTTTTGAAGTTTACATATAACCGTAATTTCGGGTGAAATTGAACATTTTTCATGGTTTTTCTTGTCTGTTTTCAAAAATGTTGAAAATGCCAAACAACTGATTGCAAGAAAACAAGTACGACGGCCAGCCTCTTTGGCTCATGTGCCAACATTTTCTAACAAATGTGTTTTTAGTGCTAAAAATCATCCCTTAAATAAAACATCGGGGAATCCCATTTCGGGGTAAAATTGATTATTTGTCAATGTGATTATCATTTTTTGAAACGACTCTGCATAATGAATATGAGCTCCCTAAATCCGAATATGCTTGCTAAATTCTTAATAATGCAATAATTAAAGAAATAATGAATAGTTAATTTTAAGAATTGCGATGAAAACGCCTAAATGTAGGCAATTTCCTAAGGAAATCCCTGATATAGCATAGCATAGCATAGCATAGACTGACTGTACATGTCAATGGTTGCTACTCCGTGATTGATCGGAACTGGTAAGAATTGCACTACGATCCAAACGAATAAGGGATGGGAGTTTCCGCTTACTCTCGAAGTGCAATTTTAGCAGATCTAATATTATTGATCAATAACGGCGCCGGCCAAGTCCTTACAGTCAGTTGGGATGGGGAAGGAATGTTAGGGTGTAATGATTGTTGCTTCTAGAGACCGAGAATACCTCTGCATCTCCACAATCACCACGGGAAGGGTGTTTATTAGTGAGGGAGGAAAAGATCTGGGAGTCACCTCTGGTCGGTGATGCGATCCATGGACAAGGGGGAAATATACGACTTGTATTTAAAGCTAGTTTTGTAATTTTGTCTCGAGAAGTTTTTGGAAAAAAATACGTCAACATCTATAATGTCGAACAATTCAAAAGACGTTTCTATTAATGACGAAAACTGAAAATTACATGTATATATTTTAACTTATATGAAACAGGAATAATGCCGACACTTGTAGTGACGAACCATACATAGTTTGTTTGAAAATTACTTATGAGTATTACTGTGCATTTTGCCTCGATATGGTAGAAGTTTTAGAAAATACGTCAACATTCACAATGTCGAACAATTCAAAAGATAATTTTTAATAATGTCAAAAAGAGAAAAATAAATTTATAATCAAATTGTATAAGAAAAGAGCGTTATGCCGACACCTACAGTGACAAACCATACAAAGTCTGTTTTAATATTACATAAAAGTTACGCTTTCAAGAAAATATGTGTTATCATAAGCATGAAACGAACTCACCAGTTGGTAATCCATTCTCGACTGAACACAAAACTGACACTGACAGCAAAACTTCTTGGCGTCCCGTACATAAACCGTCTTGCTTGGGCCTTCCCAAATACGTACCCAGCAAGACGCTCCAAAACAGAGAAAAAAAAAAATCTCTGGCGACGAAAACACGCGCGAAACCGTCAGCAAAATCTATCGGACGACGCAAAACCGAACTGTCCTGCTTGGGCTTCACGAAGCACTGCCCAGCAAGACGCTCCCAAACAGGGGGAAAAAAATTCTCCGGCAACAAAAACGCGCGAATCCATCAGCAAAATCAATCGGACGACGCAAAACCGAACTGTCCTGCTTGGGCTTCACGAAGCACTGCCCAGCAAGACGCTCCCAAACAGGGGGAAAAAAATTCTCCGGCAACGAAAATACGCGCGAATCCGTCAGCCAAATCAATCGGACGACGCAAAACCGAACTGTCTTTCCTAAGGAAATCCCTGATATCTAACAAAAACATAATTATTTCAACCGTATGAGCTAATTGGTACGAGTTTAGAAAAAGGAAATCGGGCTCGGGGATATATTTTAAGCATCCTTACAAAATTTACTTACTTTGAATAATGCCGTTGTCGTCGTCGCTACCTACATGTAAATGCATGCTAGAGCGATCAGAGTATCAACTTGTCAAACAAAGAGCTAAAACTAATCAGCAACAGCTTTGTTGATGTTTTGATTTGGTAAGAAATTGTCGATCGAATCGATATACGCACTTAAAGAAGACTGCAAAAATGGTACAGTAATTTCGGGTGAAATTGATCACTTTTCACGGTTTTTCTTGTCTTTTTTCTATAATGTTAACAATGACAAACAACTGAATGCAAAAAAATATGTACGACGGTGAGCCTCATTGGCTCATGTACCGAAATTTTCTAACAAATGTCATTGTAGTGCTAAAAATCATCTTTGTTAAATAAAAAATCGGAGAATCCCATTTCGGGGTGAAATTGATCACTTGTCAATGCGATTATTGTTAGTTTTCGAAACAACTCTACAAAACAAATACAGTCGAAGCTCGTTACAACGACAACTTTTATAGTGCCAAAGCTCTCTATAACGACATTTTTCGGCCCCTTGAAAAATATTTTAATGTTATAACTATTCCCTATAGCGACTTTTCTCTATTACGACGGTCCCTTGCGATGTCGTTATAATAAGCTTCGACTGTATGAGCTCTGAATCCGAATATGCTTGCTTAATTGTTAACAGAACAATATTTATAGAAATAATGAATAGTTAAATTTCAAGAATCACGCGGAAAACGCCTAAATGTAGGCAATTTCCTAAGAAAGTTCGGTATATCTTGCAGAAATTCAATTGTTTCAAACGATTGAGCAAATGGGTACGAATTTTGATGATGAAATCTGGTTTGGGACATATTTTAAGCATCTTCAAAAACTTCCAGGTTTATGCCATGTTCAAATCTTTCTTTAGAACTAGGAGTTTATGGATGTTTGTCAATACTGTACCGAACATTATTTTGAAATATTTCATAATTTCCATAGAAATAAACATTAATTGACGCAAAAAACCTTCACAACACACAATTTGGCAATAGTTATTACAAACAACGTTCGTTCACTGCAGGTTACATTGATAATTTTGCTCCATTAGGAGAACGAAAATCATGTGACACGGTGATCAATTTCACCCGAATTTACGGTACCGCCGCCCGACCCTAGCGACGGGAACCTAGGTAAAACTTTGTTTGCCATTAATCTCCATTGAAAACTATTCAACCAAAATTATAATTGATAAATAAATAAATTAATCAATTAATAGTAATAGATGAAGTGTCTCTGGTTGTAACTATTTTTCGTCGAATGCATTGTTGTGACCCTGAAAAGGGCCGTTTTGTTTGAAATTGCGCTGCAATTCAATTAATGCGCGTTCTCCACGGATACGACGAGTCAGCTGGATGTCCTTCGGCATAATGCTGACACGCTTGGCGTGGATCACGCACAGGTTGGTACATATCCTCAAATAAACCGATCAGTTAGGCCACTCGCTTCCTGCAGGACCATGACGGCCGAGCTCTGGAATCGCAGATTTGCCTCTACATTTCCCCGGATACCACGGCGTAACAGAAAAAGTTCTTCATGGTGCGGAACTTCTTTGAGTATCAAAAGGAGATCATGCAACTTTAACATCGATTTGAGCAAAGAGGGGAACATGGAGCCCGCGGACTTCATGGAGAAGTATACCTCAACCTCAAACTGGCTTCGGAACCCACTAAAGCAACCAATCTTGCGTTCAACCGGAATATTTGTTTGGGGAGCAAGAGTTTCCGCTCATGCTTCGTCTTCCATCGACCGATTCTATCGGTGTTTAGCGAACCAACCAAATAATAACACACAATGTCCATAATAGGTCAGAATTGACATGCAAGAAATAGTATGATAAGTGATTGGATTTTTATCAGTAGAAATCTTTCATAAGTTCGTGACGGTCTCAAGCCAGGAAATAGAAAAAGCTAACGTTAACAACGTCAACTTGGCGATTATATCTCGGAAACAACCTCTTGCTTTTTAATATCAATAATTTTGGGCCGCTTGATGACAGATTGGCCTGATAAACACATTTGATTTAAATGAGAAATAGCTAAAGTAAACGGTTTTATTATAGAAATGCATTAAACACTAAAAATATAAAACACCGTGGATAATTGCAACTCATACATTTGCATTGGATAAAACTCATATATGGTAAAACCAAAAGATACACGCTAACGTATTCCGGGATTACAACAAAAACATCTCATTTTTTAATGAACACTACTGTTTGCAATATGTCACTGAATTCTTACTGCGCCTAAAACATGCCACGGGAATTTTCGGTCACAGCGAGCTGCAGAGCGTGGAATGGATGTCATTCCGACAGCAAGAAGGAAACGATTCGCCACAGTCAGTGATGGACAACCAAACGATGGATCGATCGACGCGACGCCAGAATGGATGGATGGATCGATTTTGTGACTATCTCCATCCTCACAACACGCTGTCAAGATCTGCTGGCCACTGTTTAGTTTCTGCTGTTATTTATGGTTTTTCGAAATGTTTCGCGTTTTTCCTTTTTTTGTTGTTGTCTCCTTGCATCACTTCGTCGTGTTCAATTGTTTTAAATTCAGTATAAATTCATTCACCGTTATTTGCACAATGCCAGGCTCGTCGAGAATCTTCACAGAGGGGAAGAAGCCCCCCTTGGGATATACGGACTTGGGTCCCTAGTCAGCAATCGAATGGAACCAAAACGAAGGTGGGTACCATGGGCATAGTCAGGAGGCAGAGTCCCAACAGACAGAGCCTGCTTCTAAGCTTGTTCTTATGTCCTTATGAGCACTTCCACAGTTATCAACTGAGTTCTTTGCCAAAGTTACCATTTTTTACATTCGTATATCGTGTGGCAGGTACGATGATACTCTATGCCCAGGGAAGTCAAGGAAATTTCCGTAACGAAAAGATCCTGGACCGACCGGGATTCGAACCCAGACACCTTCAGCATGGCTTTGCTTTGTAGCCATGCACTTTAACCACTCGGCTAAGGAAGACCCCAACAAGTGCCCCTATCGATGTCAAATTATAGAGGACTCCAGGCAAAATATCATAAAAAAAGTGTGTATACCGTTTTGAAACCATCATAATAAATGAAAACCGTTGAACTTCCATGACAGCAATGACAAAGTAAAATATCATGTTGCTGATTTGAAACCAAGATTAAATTGAATAAAACCTGAATGTTCTGGAAACAATACTTGGAACCGGCTCACTGGATAGAAATCCTAGCTACGTGCATGGTTAAGACTTGGTCGTATTCAGCGTCCGATTCGGTGAGGGCCAGACACCACACGGGAGCCTTCAGAGTAGACTCGTTTACTCTTGGCAACGAACGATTGATTGATCTGCGAGAGTCGATCGCGATTGTTGACGAGAAAACGGGATTGATGGCCATGATTTGGCGCACTATGGGGTTTGAAGAGGTAAGGTACATGGACCCAAGGGGGTAACAGGTCTACTGCAACCAGGCGGGAGTTCATTAACGAGAACCGATCCACGGTTTGCAACACTTCCCGGGTAGAGATGAATGGCAAATCGAAAACAAAATAGAAACAAGTTTTGCCATCCGAACTAATTCAGATATTTTCAAGACTTGCACGAAAAACTGAATTTATCATTCAAATAGCAAAAAGTTCTATCATTTCAAAGAACATATTTTATTTGCTTTTAAATTTAAATACTAGTCGAAACTATTACATTTACTATTTAATTTAATGTCAAATTTTGTTACTAAAACTCATTAGGTCATTAATAATTCTTCTTGTAATATCTGAATCATATATTACTTACTTTGTTCTTTTGCCAAACAAAGTAAGTTATAATTTTCGCATTTTTCTACTTATTGCAAACAAACTCTGACATTGCCCTTCTGGTGTTTAACTTTAAAGGCAAAACTTGTCATTGGCAGGCATTTTTTTCTGCTCGGGTTACTGGGTGAAAACGAACCCCAGACTGTACGTGCGAGATTGAAACAGAAAGTAACATCATTACGAATGACGATCAGATTGAGGATCGTTATGTGTTTTCTGGTTACTTACTACTGGTTCATTTGCCACCAGCAGCGAGAGGTAAAACAATGCGTTCCGGGAATGTTTGCCAGATCCAATGTCAGCCCGGCGAGTGCAGTCAGTCAATGGTTTGCTTGGCTGGGTGAGGCGCAGAATAAGATTTTCTTGTTAAATTTCAAGATATGTGACAGATGTCAGTACGTTGTCCGGTGTAATTATTGCTGAAGACATGCTGAACGGCTGTTTGGCAATTTGGTCACGCTTTATTATAATTTTGAGTACACTCCGACCTCTTTTTATTTCCGTTATAAGGGGTTGTAAATAAAATTGATCCCAAAAAATATGAAACTCTTTTTGAAAAAAGGAACGACAAGATGTCAAAATAGAAATCCCAGTTGAAGCATTGTTTGAGATCTCTCAAAATCTTAATATGTCATCACTGCTTGATTGCTATCAAAAACGCCGCAGGCGCGTCACATAATAATAAATTTTGAAGATAACGATATAGAATGCTTACCAAAGATCAAGTACATATTAGTGGTTTACTGATGCACAAATGTTCATGAAGCTGGCAATACTGTTTAAAAATAAGGCAAGCTAAAAACTTCAATTCAAACGAGAAAGCAATATATAATGTTTACCAATGAAGGAACAAATTTTCAATTTTATTCTATTACTAACCTTTACGTTACCGACACCCGACAAGGCATTATCATATAGCTGCCAATTTCCATTCGATTTACTCGAAATCTCCCTCAGTTGACCTTAAAAAGATACCAGTTATTTGTCATAAATAGACAATGCAGAATTCAGAACCGTGCCGGAGATATTCCGGATTGTACTGGGGTCACAAGAGCGCCAAATTTTGGAAATGTGATTATTTTTTTATTAATTGCAGTTACGACACTGAAGTTTTTATATTTAATGATCAATCGTCATCATTTAAAGAAAATTGGAATAAGTGGACCGTTCCGGAACACCGAAGCCGGTTCCGCCAGGGCACATTTGGGGACATTTCCGTTTTTTATCTCAATCATACCGTGCAACATCTCAATCTTCGTGAATTCGAAGGAATATACCTTTAGATGAAGAATTAACTAAATATCACCAGATCAAACCACTCCAGGGCACCTGACACAGGTTCTGCCAGAGCCTCTTTGGGGACATTTCCGTGTTTTGTCCAAAACATACAGTGTGACGTCTCAATCTTTATGAATTCGAAAGAACATGTCAATAAATGATGAATCAACTCAATATCAACTGATGTGGCCACTCCAGAGCTCCAAGCTCAGGTTCCGCACAGGGCCTCATCAGGGATATTTCCGTTTTATGTCCAAAACAAGCCGTGTGACATCTCAATCTGCGTGAATTCTATAGAACACGTCCAGAATTGAGGATTTGGCACTGTGTAAACATATGTTACTACTCCTAAGCACATCACACAGGTTCCAGGAGGGCCTATTTTGCGATATTTCCGTTTTATGAAGGAAAAAATATGTCAATAAATAAAGAATGAATTCGCTACCCACAGATCTGGCCACTACAGAACACAAGAAACAGGTTCCACCAGAAACTCTTTTGAAATTTTACCGTCAGGGGTTCATGGGGTAATATGCACTGTCGGGGCAAAAGGAACCTTGTCATATTCTTTGAAATAAACTTGTTTTGAGTGAAAAACGCTATGCAGATTGATGAAAAGTTGCAAATTGTTGGCACCCTGAGAATTTGATACATTTTGTAAAACTTAACAAGGAAATATAACAGTGAAAGTGATGAAAAGAGAATTTTTACAACCTTTAACCATAAAACAGATGATTGCAGACTGGGTTGTTGGACGGTGCAATGCGTACCTCTTCCTACCAAACATTGCGCTGCTACACACCTATATCTACCTATGCGTACCTGCCGCATACACACACCTTTTAAATTATGACTCACTGACAGTTCGACACATATTTTAGTACGCGTACGCCCCCGAAGAACCACGTATATTTTTAATCAACATGAATAGTATGTTAGGTCGGGGCAGAACAATCCATTCCAAAATAAACTACAATCAAAAAAGTTAGGTCATTTGAAGTCTCTATTAACGTAATTATGCACAAATGTATCATCTTGTGAACGAAAATCATCCGAAAACTTGTATTTTTTTGATAAATAAAATTACGTTTAAAACACATGCATGTTGCCTCATTGTTGCGATGCATCATGCCCATTTGTTTAGATGCGTCTTGCCTCAATGTTGTGGTGCGTTCTATCTCAAAAAGCGGTGCATAGTGCCCCGCATCAATTAAAAAAGTTAAATTGTCCAACGATCTAGAGTAATTATGATGAAAACTCGCTCAATACCATGTAGGGTGAACCCAAACCAACTAGATTCCTATATTAAAATACTACATACATGTTTTTGAGTGTTCATTTTGGCACATCCATATTACAACATTACCACATACATATTACCACAGGCCCCCCTATAAGCACAAAATATGATGTTCCACGGGTTAAGCATAATAAATTCTAAATGTATTCAAATAAATCTAGGATGACATGCATACAAACTGATGTGGATTCTCTTTACTGGTGCAGTCTTAGGCAGGATCTCCCAGAATATATTGTGTGTTGTGAACTTCGAAGAACTGATCAATATCATCAAAAGTTTCTCTATTGAGGCTCAAGAATCCATCATGCAATCATCAGCAATCATCAAAAATTAAAAACCAGTTTTTTCATTCAAATTTTGAGCAATCCATATGAAAATCTATCACTGCATTATATGTAGCAAGGGCAATGCAATGACAGATTTTCATGAACCTTGCTTCGATTTTGAGCAAGGATGGAAAGAAATCAGCTCTAACGACAAGCATCACGGTATTTGAATGGTCCAAGAGGGCCGTCACTCTTGCAGCAACATGATTTCAACACCTCACCACGCGCGCTAATCATAGATATATCGAGCATCCGATGAACTGTTTGTCGTACGACAAAGGGTTTGTCGGATATTGTAACATGTTGCGATTAATATGAATCAATTTAAAATTCAAGGATAAACTTTCTCACATACCATGCACGATTGACTTTCAGATTAAAAACGACAAGCTAGGAGACAAATCGTAGAGTGCAATCAGAAGAATCCTCCAAAATTATGTCAGCTCACAGGCCGAGCGATTCATTTTTCGCGAAGCGGAGTTTGTTGTGATAGCTTGACGACTAAGGGTTTATCGTTGTTGCTATGATCGCATGATAAAGAACAACCACGATGCATCATTTGTTTTATCATGCTCACTAGATTTCCATCCTTGATTTTGAGCGAAAAAACTGGTTTTGAAAATTTGTAAAACGATGATGGTTATTTTCCTCTTAACACCTGTACACCCAACCCCCCTCAGAGAGTCGGAAGTGCAACTTTGACCATGTATATCTTGTAGAAGTAAGGTGAACATGTTCGAGCAGAAATATAAATTTTCGATAACACTAAACTTTTTTTTACCTAAAATACAGTCACCCCACAGTTAAGAATCAACTAAGGGTCACTTTTCAGAACAAAATATGATTAAAAAACATGGTGTCGATGTATAAAACAAAATTACCTCCATGGCACTGCAGAATATAGTTGTTTTTGAGAACACACCTAAAAATTCCTGGTTATTTTCGAAAAAGTGTCGATTTTAATAGAAATTTCAAACGATGTCCATCCCACAGATGTGGATCAGTGGGAGAAGAGGATCCCTATTATGGATCAAATCGACTCATATTATGGATCAAAACACTATAACAGCAATTTACCTGCGAGGTAAACGAATGGTGTGCTTGTGAAAGCATACGTTTTGGCGTTTGTTTCGGAATCGTCTAATCTTTGATTCATAACTGTGGTATGGTTTTCAAAGGCCCACAGTTAAGAATCAACGCTTCTAGGAATACGGTTGACATTTTATTTCCTGTGGACGGCAAAATTATGCTTAAGCATATTATAATTGATTGCAATGCTGTGAAGATTTATGGTTCACGTAGGTAAAATGAGTTCTGCGTAATTGCAACTCTATTTGATAAGATATTCCAGTTTTAATCCAACTTTGATCAATATCTGTGTGCTATCCATAACTGTGGGGTGACTGTATGGTTTTCAACGCCCCACAGTTATGAACCAACGTGTACTAGCCCTAGTTTTTGGACCCCTTTGCCTGTAACTCGAAATTCAATGCAATGACACATAGTTTCTCCGACATAAAATTGATTGTGATAGTCAAGTGAACATGTCTGAATAAAAAATGAATTTCCGATAACACTCAAAATTTATTTCACCCAGAAAATTGAACCAAAAACGTATTTCCAGAGATTTTTTGTCTGTCAATCAAAACTGAAGGCTATGACGTGTAGGTTTTTCGGCATGAATTTACTTGTAAGAGTCAAGTGAATATGTTTGAGCAGAAGTAGAAATTTTCGACAACATTAAAAATTTATTTTACCTAAAATACTATTACCATCAACATCATACAAAAAGCGTGACAATGGGGTGGGGGAAGGAGAGTTTGTCGAAAACGTCGAAATTTAGCGTGACATTATTTGTGCACCATCCCAAAGTAGTTTTGAAAAGGAGACTGGCAAAATCGGATCATCTATGTATTACGATTTTATCTAGATTTTTTTACCATTTTTTGCATAATTAGAGAATTGCCATTTTGAGTTAGGTTAACTCGGTGTAATACGCCCCAACGTTGCAATTCACCTACTTCATTTTCACGAGATTGAGTTATACGTTAACGTTACAGTATTAGACTGGCCCAGCTCAGTATGGGAGAAAAATAAAGTTATATGATTCCACGGGGCACCCCCCAGGATTGTTTCTTGGGGTAAGAGGAAGCCTTTCTGAAAAATTCAGCTCATTTGGTCGTTCCATGAGCTGGCGCATTTGAATTGAAGTTAATATGGGATTTTCAGCTCAAACATATGAGCAACAGTACATCATCTACTGTTTGGTTCAGGAAAATTGATGATCACGTTCAATTGGACCCAGAATGTCAAAAACACTACTTGATGTAATAGCGAAGAATATTGTAGAAGATTGTACCATGATCAAAATTAATAAAGTTGGTGTTTTAACCATCTGAAGTATATCATGCAATACTGCTTGTATTTCTTCAACATAGCTTGGAAGTAGCCACTAAGCGCATCATAGCCACCTATGACGCTGGGCGAGCTGAGGCACATGTCGCATACATAAGTGACTGTACGAGAGTGCTGATCTAAGCCTAACTTACAACAACTGAAAGAGTAATGAAAATAAGATTAAATCCAGATACAACCTTCTGCAATTATGTTCATTAGGGTATTTTTTTTTTTTTTTTACTTCTAGGCAATGGGGGGATAATTTGCTCAACAGACTCCGGACCAAGGTCCGGGAGTGTGGGGTTGGGGACCATTTACTACGTACCAGCAGTAAACAGGACTACACCCCCGACCCACTAAACCATTTCCATTGCCGCCAAACCCTTCGTCTCTCCGGGACCACCAAGAAGGCATTGCTTCGGAGAGGGGCTACTGCACATCGCATCCTCCAGGTTAGCTGCGTAGCCATGCAGCAACGAACATCGATGACACGCTTATGGGGGTCCACCAAGGTAGCATGCTGGCGCATTGCCAGCTTCCCGGGTGGTCCTCACCTCCCGTTGTCCGCTGAAGGCGGGCAGGGTCGACCACTAAGCCCGCGCCCAGCTGCACCGCAGGTATCAAGAACTGATACTGCGGGCTTCGCAATTTGACCTACTGAAGGCTCAGGCCCTATCAGCTAGCACCAGCTGGGATTGCTGACGAAGGGGCCTCCACCTGCCCCGAACAACCAGAGGCTCGTATCCACCCAGTAGGCCGGCGCCATGCCAACAGCGCTACCAGGATGTTCTCCCCGCGGCCTCTTAATCGCTATAGGGGTCGATTTCGACCGTAGGGCACCGGTATGACCTACGTAGCCGACTGCGAACCCTTGGACCACCTGTTGATTAGCGTCTGCACTAGTCACTCCTCGAGTCCACACGCCACCTCCTTTGGAGTTCCGAGACGATGTGGGTGATAGCCGATGAAACGGCATTCCAGCCAAACTCGTCTGCACACATCCTCTGGACCAAATTGTCCGGAGTCGTGTCCCGACCGTATGTGGCAAACATGCGGTCACGCATTGTGCGGAAACGCGGGCACACGAACAAATCGTGTTCCGCCGTTTCCTCTAAACCTGCACAAACTGGACATTCGGGAGAACCCGCATGACCGAAACGGTGTAGATATTGTCTAAAGCATCCATGACCCGAAAGGACCTGTGTTAGGTGGAATGTTAGTTCCCCATGGCGCCTATTGACCCAGATATCTAACCTCGGAATCAACCTGTGAGTCCACACTCCCTTGGTGGAACTGTCCCACGCACGCTGCCATTTGACCATGGAGGTCGTTCTGGCAGTCCTGCGTATGCCTCTTGTGCCGCGCCTTTCGAAGCACTCTATGTCTTCCATGATAAGGATACCAATAAGCATCATACCGGTGATGACACAAAGTGCATCGTGTGACACGGTACGGTACGCGCTCGCAACCCTCAGGCACATTAGCCTATAAGTACTCTCTAGCTTGCTACGGTAGCTATCGGTACTCAAAGCCGTGCCCCAAGCCGGGCCACCATACCTCAGTATGGACGAGGCGACACTGGCCAGAAGCTTACGCTTGCTGGCGTACACCGCAGAGCTATTGGACATCATCCGGGACAGTGCCACAATAGCTGTGGAGGCTCTCTTGCAGGCATAATCGACATGGCTACCGAAGGTAAGCTTGTCGTCGATCATCACCCCCAAGTGTTTGACGGAGCGCTTCGAAGTGATTGTGCAGTCGCCTACACTGATCACCGCTTGCTGCACCGACTTTCGGTTGTTGACAACAACAGCCTCCGTTTTGTGGTGAGCCAATTCCAGTTTCCTGGAGCTCATCCACTCCTCCACAATTGCGATCGAGTGGGCTGCAGTCAATTCCACTTCTTCGATCGATTCACCGTAGACCTCCAGCGTAATATCGTCGGCAAAGCCAACGATGACCACACCCGCCGGGAATTTTAATCTCAACACCTCGTCGTACATGACATTCCATAACACCGGACCCAGGATGGAACCTTGCGGGACTCCTGAGGTTATGTGAAAGCACTTCCGACCCACCTCTGTGTCATAGACTAATACCCGATTCTGGAAGTAACTTCCGAGAATCTTGTACAGGTACTCGGGTATCCCCAGACGCAGGAGCGCATCAGCAATAGCCGCCCAACTGGCACTATTAAATGCATTCCTTACATCCAGAGTCACTACTGCGCAGTAGCGAATACCCCTCCTCTTACGCTGGAGTGCTATCTCAGCGGTTTTCTTAACCGTCAGAATAGCGTCTACAGTGGACCTCCCTTTCCGGAAGCCGAACTGGTTGCCTGAGAGACCATTTACACCCTCGGTGTACCTCGACAGTCTGTTGAGGATGATCTTCTCGAGCACTTTCCCCACCGTGTCAATCAAGCATATTGATCTATACGCCGACGGGTCACCGCGTGGTTTCCCCGCCTTTGGCAATAGTACCAGGCTCTGCCTCTTCCACGCATCTGGAAATACTCCCTCGTCCAGGCATATCTGCATAGCAGATCTGAACATACCGGGAGCCTCCAAGATTGCGACTTTGAGGGCCAGGTTTGGAACTCCGTCCGGACCTGGTGCCTTCCCCATGCTTAGGGATTTTGCAATCCCTACAAGTTCCTCATCAGTTACTCTATCCTCATCACCAGCCCCAATCCCCGGCTGTCCTACAAAAGGAGGCCATGGGCTAGGGTTGTGGCGCGGGAAGAGCCCCTCGATGATCCCCTCCAGCATCTGTGAAGACTGCTCCGTAGGAGCAATTGCACCTCTTGTCTTCGCCATTACGATCCTGTAGGCATCACCCCACGGGTTCGCGTTGGCACTCTGACAGAGTCCCTCGAAGCAGGCCTTTTTGCTTGCCCTTATCTCAGACTTCAGCGCGACTTTGGCAGCGGTGAACACCGCCCGTCGTTCTTCACGCTCCTGCTCGGTACGTGCTCGCTGCATCCGTCTCCTGGCCCGTAGGCAGGCACGGCGCAGGTTCGCAATAGCTTGAGTCCACCAGTATGTCGGTGGTCTCCCATTCCTAGGGTGGACTTTTCTAGGCATGGTCGCATCGCATGCACGCGTAAGCACCGCTACCAGTTCGTCCCCGCTTAGGCCGAGTAGGTTACGCTCACGGCGGAGCGCCTCCCTAAGTACTTCATCATTGAAGTACGATGTCTTCCACCTACGAGGGCTTGGCCTTGACCTAGCCGCTTCCTCAACCCGCTGCCTGCTGTTGTTGTAGTCGATACTGTAGCGAACCGCCAGGTGGTCGCTGTGAGTGTAGGCATCGTCTACCCTCCAGTTCGAACTACTCGTTAGGCCAGGACTACAAAATGTAACGTCGATAATCGACTCCGCTCCGTTACGGCTGAAGGTACTTGTGGCACCAACATTAGCCTGATCGACATCTAGCACGGCCAGTGCCTCTAGCAGGATTTGACCTCGCTGGTTCGTGTTACGGCTTCCCCATTCCACGGCCCAGGCATTGAAGTCACCCGCTATTACAACTGGCCTTCGCCCTGTCAGCGCGGTCGTCATACAGTCCAGCATCTGCGTGAACCGCTCGGTCGACCAACTCGGAGGCGCATAGCAGCTACAGAAGAGGACCCCGTTTACTTTGGCGATCACGAAGCCCTCGTAGGTAGTAGACACCAACTGCTGGACAGGGTATTTACCCGTTGTCCATATCGCCGCCATTTTTCCGGATCCATCCACGACCCAGTTGCCGTTGCCGGCGGGTACTCGGTATGGGTCCGATATGATGGCGATGTCCGTCCCCCACTCAGCAACTGACTGGTACAGCAGTTGCTGAGCTGCGTCACAGTGGTTCAGGTTCAGCTGCGTTACCTGCACTGTGATTTTTCGTTGATGGCTCGTTTGAAGGTCGGGCACCTTGAGCCTCCCGTTGGGTGATTGTTGTTCACGGACATTATGGTTCATTAGGGTATCAACTAATGTATTTGTCATTCTGGGCTCATTCGAACGCGAATAATTAGTATACGGAACGAAACAGTGACATAGGATCAATTTTCAATGTATTTGAGACGAATATCCCATACAAACTTCAAATCTAATGCGCCAGCTGGTGGAGCAACCAATTGATTTGAAATTTTGAGAGAGCGTTTTTCTTACCCCAAGGCTCATATCTAGGGGGTGCCCTGTTGAGTTTTACAACTTTTTTGTTTAAGGGCCAGTCTATTACAGTATCAAATGTTTCAAAATTTCAACAAATTTTCGCAATGGATACTACTAGTAAGATGTATTTCATCGTATGATTAATGAGATTTTATGCTAATTATTTTTTTTAATTTGTTTCAGTCGAAATCCAAATGCACGGTGAATAGATCCTTTTCAATATGTATGGTTCCTATTATCGTGCATTAGTGTAAAAGGCATGGAATATTGGGTAATATTAGATTTATTGTTATGTCGTGAATTAATTACTTCAAATTTAGTTTTTTGAGTGAATAATATTATGGAATAGTTTGGACAATACAGTCAAACCTCCTACAACGGTTTTTATGGAAAAATAATGATTAAACCATATTTTAAACTTTCTATGGCTCTTATTCTAAATGAAGGTTTGAATACTATTTAACATGAGTGCACACACTATACTAGAAACATAATTGCTTCACCAAAAACGTTTCTTCAAGATACAAAATTAAATCATGACGAAAACTATACGCACGGTAAATGGTGACATAGAACGGTACGAGGCAATCTTAACATGACATTTTTAAACATAAATTTTAAGTAATTTTTTGTTATGCATCACTAGTTTTAGATTTTTCCCTGAATTATAATATAATTGCACGCATTGTAGTGGTATTCTAGAACGCTTCAAATTATATGAAAAAGTAATATATATTTTTGAAGTGCAAATTTTTCTTGAATGCACGGTGAATTTACGGTATGAAAATTCACTAACAAGACCAAACTCACTGATTTGTACTGATAGGTCCAGTCATAGTAATCCTTTAACACCAGATTGCAGTCCTTATGTATCAGATCTCGTCTACCCATTAGAATATTGGATTCTTCCAAAATTGTTGGCAAAACGTGCATTTTTGATGAACACGGGAATTTGTTAGATCCTTCATGAAATCAATAATTTAACATCAGAGGTTTTTCTGAGGGTTTCTCAAAGAATTCTTCTTGAACTTCTTGAACTTCAAGCCTTTCTTCCAGAGTACTTTCAGAAATTTATTCAAAATGTACAAAATAGGTTCCAAGTTTGATTCTTGTAGCGTTGGTTGGATCTTCCAGGATGAATATAATGGAACCCTGAGATACGTTCTGAACTATTATTGCTGACATCTAGCAGAATATTTGAGCAAACTTTAACTACGATAGAAAAAAGAATCTTATACTATTTATTTATCGTTAGCTTATGACTTCAATAAGATGAATCAATAAAAAAAACTAAATTGGTAAGTTTATGGATTATTTATCAATAACACTGCGGAACACGTTTTTTTTCTCAAGCATCAAAATACGTATCATTCATTGTATCAATTGATAAAGAAAGAAATAGTAAGAGAACGCAAATATTAAATATGTTGTTTGCAGGTTGAGAGCTCAAATTCGATAGGGACGCACGTGTTTTAGTTAAAACTTGTGAATAATCGTCGCTTTATTTTAAGCAAACGCCTCAATTCCCAAAGTGCAAGGATAATAATCAACCTTAGAGAAATATTGGCCATATAAAAGAATGAATGTAAATACGTGTACATTAACGCTGGAGAACCTCACTCACAGGATGATAGATGTATTACAATATTTTATCTTAATAAGGTTATGCAAATCATAATTCACCAGCGTAGCAAAAGTAACGATTCTCTATCGCAAAGTTCCAGCAGAATCTTCCCTCAGCATCAGCATGGTGTTAATCTTACTCTACACAGAATGAGACAGTTTTTCCATCTCACTCAGATGATTGAAGAATTGGATTTTCCACGCCGTGCTGCCTCTCTGTGATGTTATGATTTGTCACTTTTTTCGCACTTCGACCCGTCCCAATGATGGTACTCCTCCTCAATTTTTCCACCACCAACGAGGGCTCTTATCTGACAACAATCTCTCCCTCCCTCCGAGGGCCTCGATAAGATCAAAGTAATTTTCCGGCACGCTGTCGATTGCCTCTCGAGTCCTAGTGGACCCCAACTCGAAAGAATCGCTGCAATCCCACGAAGCTTGTTTCGAGTTCGAAATGAGTTATCTGCGTTATCCATCTTTTAATTAGAAAACATCTCACTTCCGAGGGGAATACCCTTCAATTTTGTTCGTACCTTTTTTGTGACATCGTGTTTCAGCGCCGCCGCGCGTCGATATGGTGGTTTGATGAATTTGCATAAATCCTGGATGATTTGTGAGATTTATGTTTCATGTTTCCGGTGAATTATGGATTGGTAGATTGGTGCGATAAAAATGAGTTCAGACAGACTGGTCCGACAGTTCTGTACTCGATGGTATCAAAACCTCAACATATATTTACCTTGACCTCTGGATTAGCTCAATACACTTAGAATCAATTTCCTCGACGCTTTTCCGTAGGTGTGATTGTGCAACGGCAACGAAACTTCTTCCACATCAGAAAGTCTGTTAACATATAAAACAGTACATAAATATTTATAACGCTCTCGTTACTTCACGTCGTCGGAATACTAATGCACGCTAGTGTCATTGTTTAGGGACGATCTTAGTAAGGATAAAGCAGGACAAACATACACAATGACCCACATAACATTCTTCCGGGTGTTTTCACCTTTAAACGGTAAGTGATTTGGATGCAGCTTTGATAAGAATACATGGTAAGATATGAAAGAAAACAAACTATATAGTTTTGAAATTACTATCATTTCATTTAACAATTCTTTGTTGCATTATTTATATATAACAGTTTATATTTGATAGTGAGGTTCACTAATCATACACTTTAATATTATTAAATTGTTGTTTTAAACTAGTGGTCCCGGCAAGCTTCGTACCATCAAGTAGGTTTTTTTTTGTTTTCTTACAAGGTAGGAATCTGCAAACAGATCCCCTGAGAAGGTAACTCAGGGAATGCGGAGATGACGCATCAACGACGACCCGCTAAAACCAGCCTATGCACTGTGCTTGAGCAATTCTTTTAGAATTGCTCAAGTGGTGAACAGTGTATCGACATGACCCTTGGACTCAGACCCTTATCTCACCGGAACCACCTTACGGTATTTCTTCGGGGAGGGACCAGAGCATATAGCACACCACGTGTAGCAGAAGTAGCCTAGACAAACTGCTTCTCCTAGCCGACGTAAACAATGTTACAAGGGACCAGCCTCGGCAGGGGTTATCCTCTGCAGCCAACTCTTGGTCTGCGCGCCATAAGCGCTGCAATTCTGACATAATGTGAGTGACAGCCGTAGTTACTGCATTCCAGCACTCGACATTGGCACCCATTCTCTCTATAATATTGTCGGGGGACGTGTCCCCTCCGCAGTGCCCGAACCTATGTAGGTACTGTCTATAGCAACCATGTCCTGACAGAAACTGCGTCAGGTAAAAGTTCACTTTCCCATGGTTTCTACTATTCCAATCTGACACATTTGGTATTATCCGATGGGTCCATCTACCCTTAGTGAAGTTATCCCATTCCTGCTGCCAGCTTCTGAGCGTTTCCTCTTTACACGTGTCGTGGACTCCTCTGGTACCCCTTTGGTTGAAGCATTGAACATCTTCCTTGATGATGAGCCCGTGGGCGTCATCCCGGCTATGATGCACACGGCCTCTTTAGAAGACCACAGCGACGTAAAGGGACTAGCGATTGGAAGCCCGGTACGTGGAACTGTAAATCTTTCAACTTCATCGGGAGCACACGCATTCTCGCCGACGTGCTAAAGGACATCGTAACGTTGAAGGAAGTGTGTTGGAAGGGATCAATGGTGCGAACGTTTAGAGGTAACCATACCATCTACCAGAGCTGCGGCAATACATACGAGCTGGGAACAGCTTTTCTAGTGATGGGTGAAATGCAGAAGCGCTTGATCGGCTGGTGGCCGATCAATGAGAAAATGTGCAAGTTGTGGCTTCAACTTAAGCATAATAAACATGCACAGCCTTCACTCCGGAAGCACTGGATGATAAAGACGCTTTTTACGAACAGCTCGATCGCGAGTACGACAGCTGTCCAAGCCACGACGTCAAAATCGTCATAGGAGATCTAAACGCTCAGGTTGGCCAGGAGGAAACGGCAACAGCAGACCCGCCCCTTCCGGGAGAAAAAACGCCGCCTGGAGGAGATGGAGTGCGAAGAGATGTAACAGCTGTGTCGATCTCAAGAAACACGTAAGTTCTATCAGAAGCTCAACGCATCCTACAACGGCTTCGTGCCTCGAGCCGAGATGTGCAGGGATAAGGATGAGAGCATTTTGACAGACGAGCGTTAGGTGATCGAAAGGTGGAAGCAGCACTTCGACGAACACCTGAATGGTACTGCGGGCGATGGAAACCAATTAGACCCCACTTTGAGGGAGG
This sequence comes from Aedes aegypti, assembly GCF_002204515.2. Lineage (NCBI taxonomy): Eukaryota > Metazoa > Arthropoda > Insecta > Diptera > Culicidae > Aedes > Aedes aegypti. Next base: position 208,045,776 of record NC_035108.1, read on the forward strand.
TTAAGGATGCAATTCGTTAGCTCAAGAACAATAAAGCTGCTGGTAAGGATGGCTTCAGAGCTGAGCTCATAAAGATGGACCCGAAGAGGCTAGTGATTTGTCCGCACCAGCTGATAGGTACAATCTGGGAAACAGAACAGCTACCGGAAGAGTGGTAGGAAGGGGTAATATGCCCCATCTACAAGAAAGGCGAAAAGTTAGATTGTGAGAACTTCCGAGCGATCACCATTGTAAATGCGGCCTACAAAGTATTTTTCCACGAGTTTGTGGGAAGTTATCATGCTGGCTTCGTTGACGGCCAATCGACAACGGACCAGATCTTTACTGTACGGCAAGTCCTCCAAAAATGTCGTGAATACCAGGTCCCAACGCATCACCTTTTCATCGAAATCAGGCCTACTATGGCCTCATCAAGAAGCTGCGATCAAAAAAGATTTACACCCGTACTAAATGTACCATGCACAAAACGCTCATGAGGCCGGTAGTCCTCAACGGGCATGTAACGTGGACGATGCTCGAGGAGTACTTGCAAGCAGTGCCGTAGCGTGCGGTTGGCCAGGTTGGCACCCGCCAAGGGCTCCAGCCTAAAGGGGGCGCCAAAATGCGTGAATCACTCGGTAAAATTCTCAAAGGTGCATATTAGATTAGGGCTTATTATTAGTAACAATTCCAAAGAAAAATAGGACATAATAAAGAAACATACAAAATAGGTTTTGAAAGGCTTTAACAAAATATGCAATAAGTACCGTAAAACGGGGTAACTTTGATAATGCGGGTAACTTTGATAGTGCGAGACCCACAACATATTAAACGAAATAACGAAGTTTCTGTTAACCAGTTTAGCAAAACAAATGCAAAAGTAAAGAGTATTAGTATGACACTTCATGTCAAAGCTATTTTCATTGGAATCAAGTGCATTTGAGGCTTTTTATACGAATATTGAAAATTGACACAATAGGGTCCTAAAGCCCTGTCCCGATTTTAGTGCCAAACGCTTAAGTTTAGGCCAAAAACACATGTTTACTCAATTTTCCAATGTTTTCCGTTGGTTTAAGTCCGAAAAACATTTTTTTATGTTTTTTTTTTAGATTTTGTCACACCCCTTGACTTAAACTCAAATTTTGTGTGAATTTTGTTTTCCGTGTCCCTTCCGAAATGTCAAATAGGAACAACCCCAGTGTTAAAACTAAAACCCTTGTGGTGTTTTTGTCGACTAAGCGAACGTCAAACATGATCTCAAGTGTCGAGGTTCATTTATGGACCCAATTTTAAAATTAATGTTTAAACATGATATAGCCGTTATTTGAGCGGAAAAAAATGCTAAAGTAGTTGAAGTAACATGCTCTTTCGTGTTGTTGAATAAAAACAAGATTTTATCAAACATTTATACGTACGTATACCCTTAATTCGCACTGATCTGTTAACGTTTCATACCGGCAATTACTTGCGTTTTTAATCGGGTAAAATCGATCTTTTTTAGTCACTTTTTGTGTTTCTCTTGTGATTATCGTTTTGTGTACCGCTGTGTTATCGAGGTTTTCGAGTGGTCAGCGTGAATATTGCGAAAAACCTACCGTATAGTGTTTCATTATTTCAACAATAGCTACAACCCGCTGTACTCTTATTCCACTTTCGTGACAACCGTACATTTGAGCAGCGTTTCCACACATACGCGCCATCTACATCTGGAAAAAGTAAACCGGCTTATTGGCGATCTAAATCGATTGACGATCTAAAAACAACGAGTTTTCAAGATGGTTAAAAATTGTGGAAAATGCGCGAAGGCCATAAATGGCATTGAATTTGTAGTTTGCCGTGGTTATTGTGGAGCTACGTTCCACATTAACGAATGCTCGGGTGCTACAAGAGCGATGTTATCGTATTTCACGACGCACAAGAAGAATCTTTTCTGGATGTGCGACAAATGTGCCGACCTGTTTGAGAATTCCCACTTCCGTGCCATTTCGTGCCAAGCCGATGAGACTTCACCTCTTGCATCTCTGACGTCTGCAATAACTGAGCTTCGCACGGAAATAAAACAACTGAATTCAAAGCCCCACCCCGGTTCGACTCCAGCTTCAAGTGTACAATGGCCTATTATTAACCAACGAAGAGGTTCAAAGCGCCCACGCATGGCCGTGCCTGTGGCACGTGCATCTGAAACCTGTCAAGTAGGCAGTAAAAACCTCAAGAAAATGTCCCATCGATCCCTATCTGCAAGAAAGAAGATATTCAACGGTTTTGGTTGTACCTCTCAAAAATTCGCCCTGACGTCACTGTGGAAGCTGTGAGTGCCATGGTTAAAGCAAACCTCAATATTGACGCAGATCCACCCATCGTCAAGCTTGTACCGAAGGGAAGAACAATCGAATCTCTTTCCTTCGTCTCGTTTAAAATTGGTTTGGATCCTTCCTTACAACAAATTGCGCTTGATCCTGAGACATGGCCAGAGGGACTACTGTTTCGAGAATTTGAAGACTACGGAGCCCCAAAATTTCGGTTCCCGCTGACGACAACGCCTTCACTGTTAACTCCTCAAGCTGCTTCATCACCTGCCACCCCCGTAATGGATCTGAGCTAGATTCATCAAGTCAACACTCGTCATCTTCAGCTCCGGGATGCACGCCTGCAAGCCTTATGGGAGCCCTCAATCCCCTCGTCGCAGTCGAGCCACTCCTGCCAGCGTCCAGCAGTCATCCCGGCCCTGCGTATGAGTGTGGAGAAGAGGTCTCCCAACTCGCTCCAGCAGGCAAGTACTCCCATCCTAAAAACGCTTCTCGTCCAGTAATTTGCACCACTTTTGACAGCCCTACGCACACTGCCTCCAATCCGTCTTCTGAATGGATCGAATTTTCCTCGAATTGGCGAAATATTTCTTCATCAACGAACGAACTCAGAACTTCTTCGAAAGGTTGCAACGTTTCATCATCATTGAGCAAATTTTCTTCAGCACAACTTCAATCCCCGGGATGCGCGCCTGCAAGCCTCATGGAAGCTCCCAATCCCTTCGTCGCAGTCGAGCCACTCCTGCCAGCGTCCAGCAGCCATCCCGGTCCTGCGTACGAATGTGGAGAGGGAGTCTTCCAACCCGTTCTCGCAGGCAAGTACAATCACGTTAAAAACACTTCTCCGTCAGTAATTCGCACCACCTTTGGCAGTCTACCTCACATTGGTTATGGCAGTAACTCATCAAAGTGTATCGTAACCTCAACAATCGACAGCATCAGATCTCTGACATCAAGCCAACCATCATTAGCCCAACTTTCATCTCAATCAACGCTTCCATCGTCGTCCCCGGGATGCATGCCTGCAAGCCTTATGGGAGACCCCAATTCCTTCGTCGCAGTCGAGCCACTCCTGCCAGCGTCCTGCAGTCATCCCGGTCCAGCGTACGAAATCGAAGAGGGGGTCTCCCAACCCGTCCTCGCAGGCAAGTATTCTAGCATCGAGAACAACTACCTCCCAGTAATTTCTACTGATTCCAGCAGCCAAGCTCAACGCATTGATCGTCACGCTCCAAGCACACCACCATCGAGCGACATTTCACCGAGATCCAGCATAGCAGTATACTACCAAAACGTACGAGGTATGCGCACCAAGATTTCTCGACTCCGTTTGATACTGTCTAGTAGTGATTATGACGTGCTTGTTTTCACTGAAACCTGGCTCCGTGATGACATAGATAGTACAGAAATTTCTCCCGACTACACGTTCTTCCGTTGCGACCGCAGTAGAGTAAACAGCCAGCATGCACGTGGTGGTGGCGTGCTGATTGCCGTTAAGCATCATCTTCGTTGTGAAATGTTCCCACTGTCGGATTGCGATCAATTAGCGCAGGTTGCGGTTCGGATGAAGTTGGACAATGGCTCACTCTACATTATTACTATCTATATTCCTCCTAACTCGTCCGCCGACCGATATTCTGCCCACGCAAATGCAGTACAGGGCCTCGTAAACAGTGTTTCAGCAGATGATATTGTTCTCTCCGTGGGGGACTTCAACCTCCCAAATCTGCGATGGCAGATGGACGACGAGCTGAACGGCTACATTCCCTCGAATGCTTCATCGGAACAAGAGAAATCTCTCATCGAAACCCTTTTCGCTACAGGCCTGCGACAAGTGAACAATTTCGAGAACATCAACAATCGACTCCTTGATCTTGTTTTCGTAAGTCTGCCAGAGCTACTGGATCTAGTTCAACCTCCCGCCCCACTATTACCCATTGACAACCACCATGCGCCATTCATTTTACTTCTCGACGTGAGTGTTAGTATTCCAGCCACACTCGATGACGATGCTGACAGAGTGGAGTATGACTTCAACGTGTGTGATTTCGATCAGCTGGCTATAGCTTTAGGAAATGTTGACTGGAGTATTCTCGAGCAAACCGGTACGGTCGACGAATTGTCTGCAGCGTTTTACAACAAGCTTCTCGAAATTTGTGACGCTTTGGTCCCGCGCAAACGACGTACGATTAACTCACCTTCCAGCAAACCGTGGTGGACTTCCGAGCTGCGTCGTCTCCGTAATTTACTGAGGAAAGCACGACAACACTTCTTCCTCTCGAAGTCTGAAGGCGACAAAATCGCCCTACGTGAAGCCGAGGCAACATACAAGTCTGTTTTGCAGACTACCTACGACGACTACATATCCGGAGTGCAGGCCAGCGTCAAGCAAGATCCAACACGCTTCTGGGGCTTTGTAAAGAAACTGAAGTCATCCACCCGCATCCCTTGCAATGTAAGCTATGACGAAACTCTTGGCAGTTCTAACGAAGAAGCCGCTAATCTCTTTGCTGAATTTTTCGAAAGCGTGTTCAGTAAATCGTCTCCTGTACCCCGTCAGGACTGCTTTGCGCATGTTCCTTCGCACAACATTAACTTCCCCATCATGCAGTTCACCGCCGATGAGGTGCTGAATGTCATTTACACTCTGGACTGTAAGAAAGGACCCGGGACGGACGGCATTCCACCACTGCTCCTGAGAAAATGTGCTGCAGAACTTGTCACTCCTGTCACGCTTTTATTTAATCGATCTCTGAGCGAAAGAACATTTCCTTCCGTGTGGAAGACAGCTTTCATCGTTCCAATCCACAAGTCAGGGAACATCAACCGAGTCAGAAACTACCGTGGTATTTCAATACTGTGTTGCTTGAGCAAAATTTTCGAAAAACTGATGCACAATGCCCTCTACACCGTAGCTACACCGATAATATCCGAGTATCAACACGGATTCATGAGACATCGCTCAACAACAACAAACCTGATGTGCTACGTTACCTCGCTGTCACGGGAGATAGAGTCGGGAAATCAAGTTGACGCAGTGTATGTTGACTTCGCAAAAGCGTTCGATACGGTTCCGCATATTTTAATCATCGATAAACTCAAGCGAATTGGCTACCCGGATTGGCTCACGGAGTGGATTTTTTCGTACCTATCCGCTCGTACTGCGCAAGTAGTGGTCAACTCATCAAGGTCCCGTGAAATCAACGTAACGTCTGGAGTGCCCCAGGGTAGCGTATTGGGTCCACTGTTATTCAATATCTTTGTGAACGACTTGTGTTTGTGCCTTTCATCTTTCAAACTCTCGTTCGCCGATGATCTCAAATTCTACCGTATCATACGTTCATCACTTGACTGTTTTGCGCTGCAAGAGGACATCAACACTTTGCTGATCTGGTGCAGCGACAACGGTATGCGTGTCAATAATGATAAATGCAAAGTTATAACTTTCACTCGCTCCAACAACCCCGTTACCCACCAGTACCACATGGAATTTGCACATCTAGAACGTGTAGCTTCCATCTGCGACCTGGGAGTTACCATCGACGCTAAGTTACAATTTCATGAACACGTTGGAATCACGACTGCTAAAGCTTTTTCAATCCTGGGACTAATCCGGCGCCACGCTTCAGAATTCACTGATATCTATGCTTTGAAAACACTCTACTGCAGTTTAGTGCGGAGCATTCTTGAATACGCGGCCCCTGTCTGGTCACCGTATTATGTTGCACCGATACTCTCCATTGAACGCGTTCAAAAGAAGTTTGTTCGTTTCGTACTTCGCTCCCTTCCTTGGAATGATCCGGACAATCTTCCTCCGTATCCGGATCGCTGCCAACTGATAAGTTTAGAACCGCTGACTGACAGGCGTGTAAAAATGCAACGTCTATTTGTATTTGACATTCTTAATGGTGCTATAGACTGTCCTGCGCTTCTCGAGCAAATATCTCTGCAAATCCCTTCTCGACGACTGCGAAACACTCCCATGATTGCGATTCCTTACCATCGCACTAATTATGGTTTCAATAATCCGTTCGACTCTTGTCTTCGTTCCTTCAATGTTGTTTCCGATCAATTTGACTTCGATATGTGCAAAAATGTGTTTAAAACTCGAATAAGTAGAATTGTTTAGATGTTAAGTATGCGTAAATTAGTGCTAAGTGGTTCAGTCTGTACGATTTTAATTCGAAGACGGTGATTATAAATAAATAAATAAATAAATAAATTTTAGGACCCAATTTTAGCATTTTCGAAACGCTTACAAACAATCTGTTCTACCATCACTATTTGATGTAGTTTTGAATAGTTGGCCACTTATCCTTGACAGCCTAGTTATCATAGAACTTGAATACGGTCTCAAATCTCTTAGCGAATAGCATTTTCACAAACTGGGATGATTTTTGTAATCTAAGTCAGAAATTTCCATATAACGTTAAACGCCTAGAGGTATGCAATACCCTACAAATGTTCGTTATTCATTCAATTTTGTTCGATTCATACTCCATTATCAAAGTTACCCCAAAACAGAAAACCAACTTTCGATTATATGAAAAATTATTATTCATAATAAATCTTTTGGAAATCTATCGACTGCAATCGATAGCTAGGATGCCAGTACTTGTTTTAAAAATATAAATTATTATTCTTTGAAACAGCATGCATCAATATTCAAGTTTTCTTCGAAAAAACTATCGAAGTTACTCCGTTTTACGGTATTTCAAAAGATATTGTTTATTCCTATATATATTTTTAAAGTTTGAAGTTTAAATAAAATCACATAAATTAAGTTTGTTAATGAGAAGAAACAAAGATTTGTATCATTCAGATTTGTATGTGTGCTAAAAGTTAGACTGTATGTTTCGATCACTCGTTTTTTTTAGTAAAATTACAAGAAATATTTTCACAGAATACTGAACATGAATCTGAGACTATCCTGAGTGGGATCCACGAAATTATGGGCAGATTTTCAACAGAAAATTGGGCAAGATTCTCACAAAATCAATTACAAGATTCTCAGCAGCAGGCTCTTGCTTTATCTTGATCGGTCTTTCACATAATTCTAGGCGTCATTCTGATATAATGTTCCGTATTTTTTTCATAACTCTAATCATTTTGTAAACTGCTCTATACCTAGACGAAAATTCTCACACCAGACATAATTCTAGAATTTGTAATATTTTTTTAACTAGTGTTCTCAGCAAACTTCGTCTTACCATCAAGTAGTCTGTTGAAAAACGCTATGGATCGTTCCATACAAAATTACAGTTCCGTGCACTCTCGTTTTTTCAACGTTCCCGGTGAATATCCTGGGATTTTTATACACACAAATTCGTTGGAACCCTTGACGAAAAAAACGGAGAAAAAATCATTCAAATCCGTTGACCCGTTCGTAAGCCATTTCATGAAATACAAACACCATTTCTTCTTTTATTTATATAGATAACCGTGAACATTTTCTACACTAGCTGAAACTCGTTTGGTTTAAAAAAATGCGATGGAAAGCATAATTTTGTAAAGGATTGCTATGGCTTTCGAGTTCTATTTCTGGCATAAGCTCTAAAATTATTTCCAGTTATTCGGAGCGAAAAGTTTTAAAACTCTGCTTGAAAGTAAATGGTCCGACATGTACAGGAGAATAGGGTCCTAAAATGTTTAATGAAATCTTGTTTTCATTTAATAATACGGAAGAGCATGTTACTGTAACTATTTTAGCATTTTTTCCCGCTCAAATAACGGATATATCATATTAAAACATTAATTTAAAAATTGGAAATGAACCTTGACACTTGAGATCATGTTTGACGTTCGCTCAGTCGACAAAAATACCACAGGGGTTCAACTTTTTAACACCGAGGTTGTTCCTTTCTGACATTTCGAAAGGGACACGGAAAACAAAATATACCCAAAATTTGAGTTTAAAACAAGGGGTGTGACAAAATTTAAAAAAAATTAAAAAATGTTTTTTGGACTTAAACCATCCGAAAACATTAGAAAATTGAGTAAACATATGTTTTTGACCTAAACTTAAGCGTTTGGCACTAAAATTGGGATAGGGCTTTAGGACCCTATTTCTTTAAAAATTTGCATTTCACCAAAATTTACAAATTTTGTTTGAACCATCTAGTAGAAACTGTACATTTGTTCTTAGCTATATAAACTCTATATTTCGTCGGAATTTGTCAATGCATCTTTCCGATATTATTCAAAAGTACTCAGAAAATTTTCATTAAAAAATAAAAGAATACTCATTTTTTCTTGCCGGAGATTTAGTCAATAATTTAATATGTTCTGATCGCAAGGAAATAATATAACCCTTATGACACTTTTGACGATTTTCATAAAAATTCTCGTAGAAATCGCTCAGAATTATTTTTTTCTGCTGAGCTTTGATTAAGGGGCGCTGAAATGGAGGCTCGCCAAGGGCGCCATGAAGCCACGCTACGGCTCTGCTTGCAAGGAATAGGAGTCTTCGAACGTTGGGTGCTTAGGACGATCTTTGGCGGTGTACAGGAAAACGGTGTGTCGGCGAAGGATGAACCACGGTGGATCGAGTGCGTATCGATTTGGCGAGCGTGGGGCAGAGCCGAGGCTAGAGAGATGCGGTCACGAACCGAGTATGGTGGCGTGAAATTGTTGATTCAGTGTTATCTGCTTAGGGGCGGTCCATTTATTGCAATTTTGTGGGTTTTTCAACACCCCCTTTCCTCATGAATCCTTACGTAATTAATGGACGGCCCCTTAGATGTTAGCTTAATAAATGAAATGAATGCATTTGAAGTCACTGTTCGCCTTAAGTGTTCGGAATAGGACTCAAATCGGTACATGAATAACCTTCCGGATTTTATGGTATCAACCCTTTTACGAGCACCCTATTTTATACCTTAACGAAATAAAGTGTTGTGCCAACCAAAAGAGCGATTTGTTCGTTAAATCATCATACTCATTTTCGGATACTGCACGTTCTCAGGTTACCCGTCCGTTTTCTTTCAGTCAATACCACTAGCGAGTGAAACGACTCAAGCCCAGAGATTTATCAATTCAATATAATAAATTAATTTCCTTTTTATCATTTTTCTCATTTTGTAATTCAAGTTTAATTTTGCGAGGTCTGCTTTGGCCAGACCGTTCGCTTCCGTTGACCACCCGGGACGAAAGGACCAATTTATTTCCACTCTGCGACCGTCATCTCGTGTCAAGATGCACCGATCGTTCAATAGCATGAAACCTCTTTGACTGAGTTGCAGCAGACCCAGACTGATGGACCAAAACCCAGAAGGCTCATTTGAATATTTCCCATCGCGTCGTCCTTCGTTTCATCCGAATTGGCTTCACTCTCCCATTGAGGTCCAATGTCCCATTCAGCAAAACTTCGGGGCCCTCGCGCTTGTACTATCGGGTGTTTACATCTTTTATTTCACCCCAAAGTACTCGTGTCGTGATGTTCCGTCAAGTTCATCGCTCATCGGATGTAATTCTTTTTGAGTTGCATATTGCAGCAGAGCTCAGCGTGGTGACCAAGAAGCTCTCTCGTGTCTTTTCTCAATCTTGTGTCAATTATCGGGAACCGAAGAGACAATAAAATCCTGCCCTATAAAATTCTTAATTTGTTGGAAAGACATGTAATGAGCTTATTTCCAAGGAAAAGCGAAGCGCTGAATCCCGCACGAGCGATCCAAACGTACCAATACCCTACTATCTTAATCGGGAGCGCGTGAGTTGCCCATGTTCACGAGCTTAATGAAGCTTAACATAGCAAATTTTCCCATCTCATCCTTTTGGCTTCGCTCCCAGTTGTATCCCCATAGAGCAAGCATCCGTACCAGTAGTATTGCTAACCAAACAGACTAGTGGTAATCACGATGAACACCAGGGCCGTTCCGTATTTGGAGAATTCTTTTTGAAATTTCTCATCGTATTAGCTTGTTTTTGATTAAGTCAATCTGCGATGAAACGGACTATTTTCTTGAACTGATTTCAGTTGCGTAATAAGCATAAGCACTGATGACTGTAAAATTCATAGTTGCTACTGCGTGATTGATCAGACTAATCGAAATTGCACATGGAACAACAGATGTAGCTTGGCAGTAGCTTTTCATCTTTTATGTACACTTTTGAGAATCCCAAACAATAAAAAGTCAATAAGGGCGCCGGCCACGTCCTTATAGTCATCGAAGAAAGGAAGGATTATGAGTGAACATGCATTATTACTAGAGATCGAGATGCCTTCTGCATCTCCATGGTTGTTGCAGGAAGGAATTTGTTAGTGCAAAGGGTTAAAAGGCTGCGTAATCAGGACCTTGGCAAATGATGCGATTTGTGCAGCCTCAGCTCAATAAGTCACACATAAGACACTAGAGATAACGTGAACCTATTGTAAGTCGACACTTTTAGTGTTTCATTCAAAGGTGTATCTGTAATGACAAGAAATAGATAAAAGGAAAGGTATGTTATGTTAAACACGAACAAGAGTTTTTGTCGACACTTATATGCATAAATTGCTGCTTGAGCATCATGGTTACTTTGGCAATTTCTCAAATATAGCCGGCATCGGTATCCGAATGATTGCTATGCTTTTTGGAAAATATCATGACTTCAGTCCAGTGGACCAGCTCTTATAAAACATATTTTAATAACATCCTTTTCCCCTGATGCCTTTCAGAGTGTTTAGAATGTAACTGCAACTATCTTATATGGAGCGGTCTCAAAGAGTGATCAGATTAAAACTGGGTTTTCGATTGAGAATGCTTTTATCTTGCTCTTTTCGAAGCCCGAAATTAGAGCGCAAGGTCACGTATGGGAGAGGCATTTCATATTCATAGTGTTCCCCTTAACTTTTGAAATTTCTCATGATGCTTGTATTATATCAAAATAAGTCCATTACTTTACATACTTTTGAAACCTGTAACGATTCTCAAACTACAATTGATTTCCAAAGTCTGCTTTGTCCTCCAGAAGCAAAATAACTTAATTTTAAGCTTTTTCAAAACACTAAACTACAAATGTAAGCTCAAAAAATACGGTTTTTAACGGTCTTTAGCAAATAAGTTGTTCAATTTCTTGTTATTTATAATCTCGGATTTTTTTTTCTAGATAACTTTCAGATTCAATTTTACGTCACACAATTTGTTATCGCAAGTTTTGGAGCATTCGTTGTTAGCCACTCTGTCGTTATCACAGTTGTCTGCTACAGACTGTAAACATTCGATACTTTGCGCGACGTTCGTTTCGTTACCATGGTCGTTACCATTTTTCTGCATTCATCAGTTACTTTCACCTCTCACACACAGCACGAGAAATTTAACTGTGCTCAGGCTTTTTAAGTGTATATGGAAATCATGATATTCTGTGAAAAATTTCACCAACTCTGCCAACTGAAACTTTTCAGCTACGACTTGGCCAAAGACCACATATTGTTGCTGAGAAGATTTCACTTGAGCAGAATTTGTGAACTTTTCCAAAAAAGAATATTAAGTCGAGGAAATAGAGGGTTGAACATAAAATGTTGGCCATTTCTATAGTAATTTCCATATAACCATCAGATAGCGTGTGCACAGCCAAATCATTTTAAACTTTGGAAGGATGATTTTCCCCGTTCAAGAATATAGGAGCAAAACTTTAAATCTTGCATCACTCTAATTAACATCGATTGCGGTAAACTTACAATGCTGGTGACTTGAAGTTTCTTTTGTGCATTTTGATGTTTTATAAAACTAGTGCCGGCCCTGGCACTCTTCAGCCAACGAACGCAAGCAAACGAAGATGTTAGATATTGCTGTTTTTCTGCCGCAACGCGACGACGCTTTTACTGGCGAAAACCACCGAACACAAAGTACACGTTTCGCAAGAACACACATTCTCCCGGTTCACGTAACTCTACCCCGCGTACACATCCGCACATACCAAGAGGAACGCAATTAAAACATTCTAATTAACACTGCTAAAATGTATTACTTTCTTTTAACGCTGCTCCCTACTTGCGCTATCTTGGGGCTCGTGCAGTCTGTAAATTACCCGACTTTGCGTCTTAATCTTCGCATTTGCGAGCACCTATAGGAATTTTATTGCGTTTGTGGTATATTGTCGCGCATTCAGGGGAAAAAATCAGTTTTGATTGTAAATTTGTGGATCAGATACTTAACAACACTTGTTTTGTGGGATTCTTGGCCATGCAGCTAGTGTCATCAGGTATTAGGTCGTATTTTGTCAAATAGTGTGCGATCGATTCCCGCTTCAGTTCAATGGCAAACGGGACGAAACATACAATTTTGTTGAAGCTTCCATATAATAAGTGTGACAATGGGCCTTCCTTAACCGAGTCCGCGGATACAGAGCAAAGCCATGCTGAAGGTGTCTGGGTTCGAGTAGAGTATAGAGTATCATCGTACCTATCACACGATATGCGATTGCGAAAATGGCAACTTTGGCGAAGAAAGCTCTCAGTTGATAACTGTGAAAGTGCCCATAAACACGGCACAAAAAATAACAATGCAGGCTCTTTACTGATGTCAACATCAAGTTTGATTGTAAACATGTGACGTCGCTCCTATCGTCCATCCGGAACATTAGATCTTTTTTTTCGCTAATTTGTTCGAGGTGGATAGGAATGACGTCGTCAAGTAGCTGTCAGTTTTCGTAATATATCGCTTTCTTAATATAGTACACCAAATTTCTTTGTGCCTAATATATTTATGCGTAATGGGTCACCCGCATTGTGTTCATACATTACTCCATCAATATGACGAGGTTGACAGTGGTGCAGAAAACGACTTGTTGAACTTTTATGGCAAATTTTTAGTTGATTGTGATTTGTTTATTGTCATTAACGAACTTAAAGTGACGCGTGGTACCCATCAACACTATACAGAAATCCCAAATTAAAATACTACAACGTAGTACTGAAACTAAAACGTGGTCTTGAGCGAAATTGCAGCTGTAAACATTTCGCTTGAAAAAAGATTGTGAATTTTTCCAAGGAATAATGTGATGAAAAGTTACAAGGCTGCACACAAAAGGTTGGCATGTCCCATAGTAATGTCGATATAAACTTTAAACAGCGTTTGTACAGCCGATTTTTTTTTTTCAATACATTTCCAAATTTTTGAGGGTATTTTTTATCATCATTGAAATCGTTTGAGCAGAGGGAAGCAAAAATTTCAAAATAATAACCATGTCTTCTCCATGATGATTGTGGGGATGCAGAGGTATATTCGATCTTTAGTACCGTAATCCGGGGTAACATTGATAATTTTTTTTTTATATTTCTTAAAAATTTCATTTGAAAATCCATATGTGGCAAGTTTTATATTTTTAAAACAAGTACTGGCACCCAATGCTCGTATCTATATACTGTATTTTGTTTTCTGAAAGTTTTAACAATGTTTTAAGTGATTTTTTTATTCAGCTGATATGGGGTAACATTGATCACCCATGAAAACAACGTTCGGTAATATTGAAAATATCATTACCGTAATCCGGGGTAACATTGATCATTTTTCTGAATGTTTCTTCAATATTTCGTATGAAAATGAAAATGTTGCAGGTTTTATATTTTTAAAACAAGTACTGTCACCCATAGCTTGAGACTATATACTGTATTTTGTTTATTGAATGATTTAAGCATGTAAAAATAAATGTTTTAGGCGATTTTTTGATTTAGTTGATATCGGGTAACATTGATCACCTATGCAAACAACGTTCGGTAATACTGAAAATGTCGTTACTTACTTAAATCATGGCGCCTGAAGCCGAATATGAAGGCCAAACGCTTACAAATCATTTACTTTTTGAGTTATTTTAAAATTAAAAACACCTCGAACCACGGAATACGCCTAAGGGGCGGTCCATTAATTACGTAAGGGTTTATGGGGAGAGGGGGGGTCTGAGATTTCTTACGTGTCATACAAATTATTTTTTATTTTCATACAAAAAATCTTACCATGGGGGGAGGGGGGTTGAAAATCACCGAAAAGTGTCTTACGTAATAAATGGACAGCCCCTAAAGGTAAGCAATTTCCTAAAGAAATTTTACATTCCTAACAGTAATTCGGTAATGTTGCCTAACTGAGCCTACCGTAAAACGGGGTATCTTTGATAATGCGGGTAACTTTGATAGTGCGTAACCCACCATATACAAAACGAAATAACATAAATTCAGTTAATCAATTAAGCAAACCGAATGCAAAACTAAAGAATAATAGTATGACACTTCATGTAAGAGCTTTTTTCATTTGAATCGAGAACATTTGAGGTTTTTATATGAATATTGAAAATTGACACAATATTAGCATTTTCGAAACGCTTGAATACGGTCTCAAATCTCTTAGCGAAAAGCATTTTCACAAACTGGGACCATTTTTGTAATCTAAGTCAGAAATTTCCATATAACGTTAAAAGCCTAGAGGTATGCAATGCCCTATAAATGTTCGTAATTCATTCAATTTTGTTCGATTTATACCCCATTATCAAAGTTGCCCCAAAACAGAAAACCGACTTTCGATTATATGAAAAATTATATATCCATTCAAAATAAATCTTTTGGCCAACTAACAATTGCAACCGATATCTATAATGCCAGTACTTGTTTTAAAAATATAAATAATAATTCTTTGATACAACATGCATAAATATTCAAGTTTTCTTCGAAAAAAAAAATTATTTCGAAAAGTTGACAGATTTACGCATAAGGTTAATGCAATTTTCACAAAAATATTAACTTTATTAGCTCATGAATATAAGAAAGAGAAACACCATTCATGATATGAAAATGTTTCATCAATAAATGATAATACGAACTTTTGATGAGGTGAGTCACTCCGATCAATGTTACCCCGCTGATCAATGATATCCCGGATTAGGGTACCGTAAAACGGGGTAACTTTGATAGTTTTTTCGAAGAAAACTTGAATATTTATGCATGCTGTTTCAAAGAATAATAATTTATATTTATAAAACAAGTACTGGCATCCTAGCTATCGATTGCAGTCGATAGATTTCCAAAAGATTTATTATGAATGGATATATAATTTTTCATATAACCGAAAGTTGGTTTTCTGTTTAGGGGTAACTTTGATAATGGAGTATGAATCGAATAAAATTGAATGAATAACGAACATTTGTAGGGCATTGCATAGCTCTAGGCGTTTAACGTTATATGGAAATTTCTGACTTAAATTACAAAAATGATCCCAGTTTGTGAGAATGCTATTCGCTAAGAGATTTGAGACCGTATTCAAGTTCTACGATAACTAGGCTGTCAAAGAAAATTGGTCAACTATTCAAAACTACATCAAATAGTGATCGTAGAACAGATTGTTTGTAAGCGTTTCGAAAATGCTAAAATTGTGTCAATTTTTAATATTCGTATCCAGATTTTTACGAGCACTAATGGCTGCCGCAAATATGCTTGCTTTCTGGTAGGGATCAGTCGATATGACTTTTGGTTTGGGTCCGTTCAATATAAAACGGCCCAAGCCAAACGTCAAATCGACTTATCCCTACCAGAAAGCGAGCCTATTTGCGGCAGCCATTAGCGCTTTTAAAAAGCTGGATAAAAAGCCTCAAATGCACTTGATTCCAATGAAAATAGCTTTGACATGAAGTGTCATACTAATACTCTTTACTTTTGCATTTGTTTGCTTAACTGATTAACAGAAACTTCGTTATTTCATTTAATATGTTGTGGGTCTCGCACTATCAAAGTTACCCGCATTATCAAAGTTACCCCGTTTTACGGTATTTACTAAAATCGTGGTCTTTGCAGCCGTGGTCTGAAGGCCAAACTCTTACGAGTCATTAACTTTTTGAGTTACCGTGAAACGGGGTAACTTTGATAGTTTTTTCGAAGACAACTTCAATATTTATGCGTGCTGTTTCAAAGAATTATAATTCATATTTTTAAAACAAGTACTGGCATCCTAGCTGTCGATTGCAGTAGATAGATTGACAAAAGATTTATTTTGAATGGATGTATAATTTTTCATATCATCGAAAGTCGGTTTTCTGTTCTTGGGTAACTTTGATAATGGAGTATCAATCGAACTAAATTGAATGAATTACGGAACATTTATAGTGCATTGCATACCTCTAGGCGTTTAACGCTATATGAAAATTTCTGACTTAGATTACAAAAATGGTCCCAGTTTGTAAAAATGGATTTCGCTTAGAGATTTGAGAACGAATTAATGTTCTACTATAAATAGGCTGTCATGGATAAGTGACGAATTCATTATGACTTTATCAAATAGTGATCGTAGAACAGATTGTTTGTAAGCGTTCCAAAAATGCTAAAATCTTGTAAATTTTTAATATTTGCATAAAAATCCTCAAATGCACTTGATTCCAACGAAAATAGCTTTGACATGAAATGCCATACTAATACTCTTTACTTTTTTATTCGTTTTTCTTAACGGATTGACAAAACCTTAGTTATTTCGTTTAGTATGTTGTGGGTCTCGCAATATCAAAGTGACCCGCATTATCAAAGTTACCCCGTTTTACGGTATTTGAAAATAAAAAAACACCTTGAATTTAAAAATACGCCTAAATGTAGGCAATTTTCTAAGGAATATTTGCATTATTTTTAGTACCAAAAACATCTGAACAAACGCCTGTAGGTATGCATTATACATGCAATGGTGCGTACCGTAAAATCGGGTGAAATTGATCATCGTATCACACGATTTTATTTATGCGCTATGGAGCACAAATATCAAAGTGAGCTGCAGTAAATGAACGTTGTTTGTCGTAACTATTGTCGAATTGTGTGTTGTGAAGTTTTTATTGTTGAAGAATGTTTATTACTATGAAAAATATAATATAAAATTTCAAAATCATGCACGGTACAGTATTGACAGACACCTATAAACTTCTATTTCTAAGCAAGGATTTGAGCATAGTATAAACCTGAAAGTTTGTGAGGATGCTTGAGATATATCACCAAAACTCGTACCGTAAAACGGGGTAACTTTGATAGTTTTTTCGAAGAAAACTTTAATATTTATGCATGCTGTTTCAAAGAATTTTAATTCATATTTTTAAAACAAGTACTGGTATCCTAACTATCGATTCCAGTTGATAGATTTCCAAAAGATTTATTCTTAATGGATATATAATTTTTCATATAATCGAAAGTCGGTTTTTTGTTTTGGGGTAACTTTGATAATGGAGCATCACTCGAACAAAATTGAATGAATTACGGAACATTTGTAAGGCGTTGCATATCTTTAGGCGTTTAACGCTATATGGAAATTTCTGACTTAGATTACAAAAATGGTCCCAGTTTGTAAAAATAGTATTTGCTAAGAGTTTTGAGACCGAATTCGAGTTCTACTATAACTAGGCTATCAAGTATAAGTGACGAATTCATTATGACTTCATCAAATAGTGATCGTAGAACAGATTGTTTGAGAGCATTTCAAAATTGCTAAAAACTTATAAATTTTCCATATATGCATATAAATCCTCAAATGTACTTGATTCCAACGGAAATGGCTTTAACATGAAGTGTCATACTAATACTCTTTACTTTTCATTCGTTTTGCTTAACAGATTAACAGGAACTTTGTTATTTCGTTTAGTATGTTGAGAGTCTCGCATTATCAAAGTTACCCGCATTATCAAAGTTACCCGCATTATCAAAGTTACCCCGTTTTACGGTACCAATTAGCTCAAATGGTTGAAATAAATGAATTTCTATTAGATATCATTGATTTCCTTAGCAAATTGCATACATCAAGGCGTTTTCCGCGTAATTCTTGAAATTTAACTATTCGTTATTTATATAAATATTGCATTGTTAAGATTTTGACAAGCATATTCGGATTCAGGAACCTCAAATTTATCATGTAGTGTTGTTTTGAAAACTAACAATATTGGCATTGACAAGTGATCAATTTCACCCAGAAATGAGATCCCCTGATTTTTTATTTTAGAGATATTCTTTAACACTAAAATGACATTTGTTAGAAAATTTCGGTACATGAGTCGATGAGGATCACTTTCGTACTTGTTTTCCTGCATTTAGTTGTTTGGCATTGTTAACATTATAGAAAACAGACTAGAAAATCCGTGAAAAATGATCAATTTCACCAGAAATTACGGTACGCACCACGCCGTGCTCAAGCATAAAAATACAAATGCAGGTATGCATACATTTTTTAAAAATGATTTATAAACCCCAGAAAACTAAAACGGATGTCTGTTACTACTTTTTGATAAAAAAAAAGTTTGCATATCCGATCATTGTTTGAAAAGAAGATACAATTATATTTTTCACATCTAATATCTCTGTTTTCCTTAACATGGCCCTCCTGCACAATCATGCTTGAATATGCCTTGCATACATCACGGCGTTTGATCGGATGTTATCATATATATAACATCCCAGAGTTGTCTGTCTGTCAGTCAGCGTTGCCAACCTTCCAGATTTGTCTGGATATTCCAGATTTTTGAGGCCCCATTTTACAAAAATCTGGAAGATCCAGATAAAATTTGAAACGAATTTGTTAGGTTTTGTAAATAATTTGTAAAGTTCTCCATATACGAGATAAGCGATCCAGACTTTTCCAGACAAATTTTCAAAATCTTCCAGATTTTTGAAAAATTGACTTGGCATCCCTGCTGTCAGTAACGCTTTGAAATGTTTCACCAATTTTTTTTATTGAACACTATAACATACATGTAAAAGCCCTTCAACAGTTAATTTAAGAGCACTGCAAAAGTCGATTTGAATGTTACAAACTATAACATGCATGTCGACTCAGTGTTGATTCACTTTCGTTCGTTGACAGTTCAGTCGAGATGGTGTGATTCATGCTGGCTATCCGGTTCCACTTTCCGTTGCCGTTCCGCTATCATTACGTTTGGGCCTTTTTCCTCTAATATTACATCTCATTTGGGACAGGGTCTGCTTCTCAGCTTATTTTTACACCACTTGCTATATATCAACAGCGAAATTTCTCTGTCCATGTTATCGTTTTGCAGTTGAACATAGACATTATCAATCTTTGAAAGATTATACATAGCTTTTCGCTTGAAAATTCCGATGGGACGTGGCTAGCCACGCTGGGTAAGCTCTTTGACTGTTTCGGTGTTATGGGCGTTTTCCCATGAACTGATTTACCCCTTTTTAAGGGACTCACAATGGCGGACGATCAAACGACTTTAATTCGGAAAATGCTTGAGAATACGCAGGACAAGGCGGATCTAATTATGATCACGTTACAATCGCGAATCATATCGATTACGAGAAATGGAACAAATTTCAGAGGTATGAGCAGGGATGCCAAGTCAATTATTCAAAAATCTGGAAGATTTTGAAAATTTGTCTGGAAAAGTCTGGATCGCTTATCTCGTATATGGAGAACCTTACAAATTATTTACAAAACCTTACAAATTCGTTTCAAATTTTATCTGGATCTTCCAGATTTTTATGAAATGGGGCCTCAAAAATCTAGAATATTCCAGACAAATCTGGAAGGTTGGCAACGCTGGGTATGAGGCTACTGCGCCTGTTTTCACTGTCATCGGGAATTTTTT